>NC_090009.1:2046788-3246788 GCF_036417845.1 Apteryx mantelli
TGCAGCCACATCACCAGCACTGGCCTATAAGGCAATCAGCCACAAGTGACATCACAACCACAAACTGCAGCCACATCACCAGCACTGGCCTATCAGGCACTCAGCCACAAGTGACATCACAACCAAAAACTACACCCACATCACCAGCACTGGCCTATGAGGCACTGATCCACAAGTGACATCACAACCACAAACTGCACCCACATCACCAGCACTGGCCTATCAGGCACTCAGCCACAAGTGACATCACAACCACAAACTGCAACCACAGGAACAGCACTGGCCTATCAGGCACTCAGCCACAAGTGACTTCACAACCACAAACTGCAACCACATCACCAGCACTGGCCTATCAGGCACTCAGCCACAAGTGACATCACAACCACAAACTGCAGCCATGTGACCAGTACCGGCCGATGAGGCTCTGAGCCACAAGAGACATCATAACCAGAAATTGCACCAATACGAAAAACACTGGCCTATCAGGCACTCAGCCACAAGTGACATCACAACCACAAACTGCACCCACATCACCAGCACTGGCCTATCAGGCACTCAGCCACAAGTGACATCACAAACACAAACTGCAGCCACATCACCAGCACTGGCCTATCAGGCACTCAGCCACAAGTGACCTCACAACCACAAACTGCAGCCACTTGAGTAGCACTGGTCTATCAGGCACTCAGCCACAAGTGACATCACAAACACAAACTGCACCCACATCACCAGCACTGGCCTATCAGGCACTGAGCCACAAGTGACATCACAACCACAAACTGCAGCCATGTGAACAGCACTGGCCTATCAGGCACTGAGCCACAAGTGACATCACAACCACAAACTGCAGCCACTTGACCAGCACTGGCCTATCAGGCACTCAGCCACAAGTGAAATCACAACCACAAACTGCAGCCATGTGACCAGCACTGGCCTATCAGGCACTCACCAACAAGTGACATCACAACCACAAACTGCAGCCACTTGACTAGCACTGGCCTATCAGGCACTCAGCCACAAGTGACATCACAACCACAAACTGCACCCACATCACCAGCACTGGCCTATCAGGCACTCAGCCACAAGTGACATCACAACCACAAACTGCACCCACATCACCAGCACTGGCCTATCAGGCACTCAGCCACAAGTGACATCACAACCACAAACTGCACCCACATCACCAGCACTGGCCTATCAGGCACTGAGCCATAAGTGACATCACAACCACAAACTGCACCCACATCACCAGCACTGGCCTATCAGGCACTCAGCCACAAGTGACATCACAAACACAAACTGCAGCCACACCACCAGCACTGGCCTATCAGGCACTCAGCCACAAGTGACCTCACAACCACAAACTGCAGCCACTTGAGTAGCACTGGTCTATCAGGCACTCAGCCACAAGTGACATCACAAACACAAACTGCACCCACATCACCAGCACTGGCCTATCAGGCACTGAGCCACAAGTGACATCACAACCACAAACTGCAGCCATGTGAACAGCACTGGCCTATCAGGCACTGAGCCACAAGTGACATCACAACCACAAACTGCAGCCACTTGACCAGCACTGGCCTATCAGGCACTCAGCCACAAGTGAAATCACAACCACAAACTGCAGCCATGTGACCAGCACTGGCCTATCAGGCACTCACCAACAAGTGACATCACAACCACAAACTGCAGCCACTTGACTAGCACTGGCCTATCAGGCACTCAGCCACAAGTGACATCACAACCACAAACTGCACCCACATCACCAGCACTGGCCTATCAGGCACTCAGCCACAAGTGACATCACAACCACAAACTGCACCCACATCACCAGCACTGGCCTATCAGGCACTCAGCCACAAGTGACATCACAACCACAAACTGCACCCACATCACCAGCACTGGCCTATCAGGCACTGAGCCATAAGTGACATCACAACCACAAACTGCAGCCACATCACCAGCACTGGCCTATCAGGCAATCAGCCACAAGTGACATCACAACCACAAACTGCAGCCACATCACCAGCACTGGCCTATCAGGCACAGAGCCACAAGTGACATCACAACCACAAACTGCAGCCACTTGACTAGCACTGGCCTATCAGGCTCTGAGCCACAAGCGACATCACAACCACAAACTGCAGCCACATCACCAGCACTGGCCTATCAGGCAATCAGCCACAAGTGACATCACAACCACAAACTGCACCCACAGGTCCAGCACTGGCCTATAAGGCAATCAGCCACAAGTGACATCACAACCACAAACTGCAGCCACATCACCAGCACTGGCCTATCAGGCACTCAGCCACAAGTGACATCACAACCACAAACTGCAGGCACATCACCAGCACTGGCCTAGCAGGCACTCAGCCACAAGTGACATCACAACCACAATCTGCAACCACAGGACCAGCACTGGCCTATCAGGCACTCAGCCACAAGTGACATCACAACCACACACTGCACCCACATCACCAGCACTGGCCTATCAGGCACTCAGCCACAAGTGACATCACAACCACAAACTGCACCCACATCACCAGCACTGGCCTATCAGGCACTGAGCCCCAAGTGACATCACAACCACAAACTGCACCCACATCACCAGCACTGGCCTATCAGGCACTCAGCCACAAGTGACATCACAACCACAAACTGCAGCCACATCACCAGCACTGGCCTATCAGGCACTCAGCCACAAGTGACATCACAACCACAAACTGCAGCCACTTGACTAGCACTGGCCTATCAGGCACTCAGCCACAAGTGACATCACAACCAAAAACTGCACCCACATCACCAGCACTGGCCTATCAGGCACTCAGCCACAAGTGACATCAAAACCACAAACTGCACCCACATCAACAGCACTGGCCTATCAGGCACTCAGCCACAAGTGACATCACAACCACAAACTGCACCCACAGGAACAGCACTGGCCTATCAGGCACTCAGCCACAAGTGACATCACAACAACAAAAAGCACCCACATCACCAGCACTGGCCTATCAGGCACTGAGCCACAAGTGACATCACAACCACAAACTGCACCCACATCACCAGCACTGGCCTATCAGGCACTGATCCACAAGTGACCTCACAGCCAAAAACTGCAGCCACAGGAACAGCACTGGCCTATCAGGCACTCAGCCACAAGTGACATCACAACCACAAACTGCACCCACATCACCAGCACTGGCCTATCAGGCACTCAGCCACAAGTGACATCACAACCACAAACTGCACCCACATCACCAGCACTGGCCTATCAGGCACTCAGCCACAAGTGACATCACAACCACAAACTGCAGCCACATCACCAGCACTGGCCTATCAGGCACTCAGCCACAAGTGACATCACAACCACAAACTGCACCCACATCACCAGCACTGGCCTATCAGGCTCTGAGCCACAAGCGACATCACAACCACAAACTGCAGCCACATCACCAGCACTGGCCTATCAGGCACTCAGCCACAAGTGACATCACAACCACAAACTGCACCCACAGGACCAGCACTGGCCTATCAGGCACAGAGCCACAAGTGACTTCACAACCACAAACTGCAGCCATGTGACCAGTACCGGCCGATGAGGCTCTGAGCCACAAGAGACATCATAACCAGAAATTGCACCCATACGAAAAACACTGGCCTATCAGGCACTCAGCCACAAGTGACATCACAACCACAAACTGCAGCCACAGGAACAGCACTGGCCTATCAGGCTCTGAGCCACAAGCGACATCACAACCACAAACTGCAGCCACATCACCAGCACTGGCTTATCAGGCACTGAGCCACAAGTGACATCACAACCACAAACTGCACCCACAGGAAGAGCACTGGCCTATCAGGCACTGATCCACAAGTGACATCACAACCACTAACTGCAGCCACTTGACTAGCACTGGCCTAGCAGGCTCTGAGCCACAAGCGACATCACAACCACAAACTGCAGCCACATCAACAGCACTGGCCTATCAGGCACTCAGCCACAAGTGATATCACAAACACAAACTGCAGCCACATCACCAGCACTGGCCTATCAGGCACTCAGCCACAAGTGACATCACAACCACAAACTGCAACCACAGGAACAGCACTGGCCTATCAGGCACTGAGCCACAAATGACATCACAACCACAAACTGCAGCCACGTGACTAGCACTGGCCTATCAGGCACTGAGCCACAAGTGACATCTCAAACACAAACTGCAGCCACATCACCAGCACTGGCCTGTCAGGCACTCAGCCACAAGTGACATCACAACCACAAACTGCAGACACATCACCAGCACTGGCCTATCAGGCACTCAGCCACAAGTGACATCACAACCACAAACTGCACCCACATCACCAGCACTGGCCTATCAGGCACGCAGCCACAAGTGACATCACAGTCACAAACTGCACCCACAGGACCAGCACTGGCCTATCAAGCATTGAGCCACAAGTGACATCACAACCACAAACTGCAGCCACTTGACTAGCACTGGTCTATCAGGCACTCAGCCACAAGTGACATCACAACCACAAACTGCAGCCACATCACCAGCACTGGCCTATCAGGCACTCAGCCACAAGTGACATCACAACCAAAAACTACACCCACATCACCAGCACTGGCTTATGAGGCACTGATCCACAAGTGACATCACAACCACAAACTGCACCCACATCACCAGCACTGGCCTATCAGGCACTCAGCCACAAGTGACATCACAACCACAAACTGTAACCACAGGAACAGCACTGGCCTATCAGGCACTGAGCCACAAATGACATCACAACCAAAAACTGCAGCCACAGCAACAGCTCTGGCCTATCAGGCTCTGAGCAATAGGTGACATCACAATCACAAACTGCACCCACATCACCAGCACTGGCCTATCAGGCACTGAGCCACAAGTGACTTCACAACCACAAACTGCAGCCACAGGAACAGCACTGGCCTATCAGGCACTCAGCCACAAGTGACTTCACAACGACAAACTGCACCCACATCACCAGCACTGGCCTATCAGGCACTCAGCCACAAGTGACATCACAACCACAAACTGCAGACACATCACCAGCACTGGCTTATCAGGCACTCAGCCACAAGTGACATCACAACCACAAACTGCAGCCACTTGACTAGCACTGGCCTATCAGGCTCTGAGCCACAAGCGACATCACAACCACAAACTGCAGCCACATCAACAGCACTGGCCTATCAGGCACTCAGCCACAAGTGACATCACAACCACAAACTGCACCCACATCACCAGCACTGGCCTATAAGGCAATCAGCCACAAGTGACATCACAACCACAAACTGCAGCCACATCACCAGCACTGGCCTATCAGGCACTCAGCCACAAGTGACATCACAACCAAAAACTACACCCACATCACCAGCACTGGCCTATGAGGCACTGATCCACAAGTGACATCACAACCACAAACTGCACCCACATCACCAGCACTGGCCTATCAGGCACTCAGCCACAAGTGACATCACAACCACAAACTGCAACCACAGGAACAGCACTGGCCTATCAGGCACTCAGCCACAAGTGACTTCACAACCACAAACTGCAACCACATCACCAGCACTGGCCTATGAGGCACTGAGCCACAAGTGACATCACAACCACAAACTGCAGCCATGTGACCAGTACCGGCCGATGAGGCTCTGAGCCACAAGAGACATCATAACCAGAAATTGCACCAATACGAAAAACACTGGCCTATCAGGCACTCAGCCACAAGTGACATCACAACCACAAACTGCAACCACATCAACAGCACTGGCCTAGCAGGCACTCAGCCACAAGTGACATCACAAACACAAACTGCAGCCACATCACCAGCACTGGCCTATCAGGCACTCAGCCACAAGTGACCTCACAACCACAAACTGCAGCCACTTGAGTAGCACTGGTCTATCAGGCACTCAGCCACAAGTGACATCACAAACACAAACTGCACCCACATCACCAGCACTGGCCTATCAGGCACTGAGCCACAAGTGACATCACAACCACAAACTGCAGCCATGTGAACAGCACTGGCCTATCAGGCACTGAGCCACAAGTGACATCACAACCACAAACTGCAGCCACTTGACCAGCACTGGCCTATCAGGCACTCAGCCACAAGTGAAATCACAACCACAAACTGCAGCCATGTGACCAGCACTGGCCTATCAGGCACTCACCAACAAGTGACATCACAACCACAAACTGCAGCCACTTGACTAGCACTGGCCTATCAGGCACTCAGCCACAAGTGACATCACAACCACAAACTGCACCCACATCACCAGCACTGGCCTATCAGGCACTCAGCCACAAGTGACATCAAAACCACAAACTGCACCCACATCAACAGCACTGGCCTATCAGGCACTCAGCCACAAGTGACATCACAACCACAAACTGCACCCACATCACCAGCACTGGCCTATCAGGCACTCAGCCACAAGTGACTTCACAACCACAAACTGCAGCCACTTGACTAGCACTGGCCTATCAGGCACTCAGCCACAAGTGACATCACAACCACAAACTGCACCCACATCACCAGCACTGGCCTATCAGGCACTCAGCCACAAGTGACATCACAACCACAAACTGCAACCACAGGAACAGCACTGGCCTATCAGGCACAGAGCCACAAGTGACTTCACAACCACAAACTGCAGCCACGTGACTAGCACTGGCCTATCAGGCACTCAGCCACAAGTGACATCACAACCACAAACTGCAGCCATGTGACCAGTACCGGCCGATGAGGCTCTGAGCCACAAGAGACATCATAACCAGAAATTGCACCCATACGAAAAACACTGGCCTATCAGGCACTCAGCCACAAGTGACATCAGAACCACAAACTGCAGCCACATCACCAGCACTGGCCTATCAGGCACTGACCACAAATGACATCACAACCAAAAACTGCAGCCACAGCAACAGCTCTGGCCTATCAGGCTCTGAGCAATAGGTGACATCACAATCACAAACTGCACCCACATCACCAGCACTGGCCTATCAGGCAATCAGCCACAAGTGACCTCACAACCACAAACTGCACCCACAGGACCAGCACTGGCCTATCAGGCACTGAGCCACAAGTGACATCACAACCACAAACTGCACCCACAGGACCAGCACTGGCCTATCAAGCATTGAGCCACAAGTGACATCACAACCACAAAGTGCAGCCACTTGACTAGCACTGGCCTATCAGGCACTGAGCCACAAGTGACATCACAACCAAAAACTGCAGCCACAGCAACAGCTCTGGCCTATCAGGCTCTGAGCAATAGGTGACATCACAATCACAAACTGCACCCACATCACCAGCACTGGCCTATCAGGCACTCAGCCACAAGTGACCTCACAACCACAAAATGCAGCCACAGGAACAGCACTGGCCTAACAAGCATTGAGCGACAAGTGACATCACAACCACAAAATGCAGCCACATCACCAGCACTGGCCTATCAAGCATTGAGCCACAAGTGACATCACAACCACAAAATGCACCCACATCACCAGCACTGGCCTATCAAGCATTGAGCCACAAGTGACATCACAAAAACAAACTGCACCCACAGGAACAGCACTGGCCTATCAGGCACTCAGCCACAAGTGACATCACAAACACAAACTGCAACCACAGGAACAGCACTGGCCTATCAGGCTCTGAGCCACAAGTGACATCACAACCACAAACTGCACCCACATCACCAGCACTGGCCTATCAGGCACAGAGCCACAAATGACATCACAACCAAAAACTGCAGCCACAGCAACAGCTCTGCCCTATCAGGCTCTGAGCAATAGGTGACATCACAATCACAAACTGCACCCACATCACCAGCACTGGCCTATCAGGCACTCAGCCACAAGTGACCTCACAACCACAAACTGCAGCCACAGGAACAGCACTGGCCTATCAGGCACTCAGCCACCAGTGACATCACAACCACAAACTGCACCCACATCACCAGCACTGGCCTATCAGGCACTCAGCCACAAGTGACATCACAACCACAAACTGCACCCACATCACCAGCACTGGCCTATCAGGCACTCAGCCACAAGTGACATCACAACCACAAACTGCACCCACATCACCAGCACTGGCCTATCAGGCACTCAGCCACAAGTGACATCACAACCACAAACTGCACCCACAGGACCAGCACTGGCCTATCAAGCATTGAGCCACAAGTGACATCACAACCACAAACTGCAGCCACTTGACTAGCACTGGTCTATCAGGCACTGAGCCATAAGTGACATCACAACCACAAACTGCACCCACAGCACCAGCACTGGCCTATCAGGCACTCAGCCACAAGTGACATCACAAACACAAACTGCAGCCACATCACCAGCACTGGCCTATCAGGCACTCAGCCACAAGTGACATCACAACCACAAACTGCACCCACATCACCAGCACTGGCCTATCAGGCACTCAGCCACAAGTGACCTCACAACCACAAACTGCAGCCACAGGAACAGCACTGGCCTATCAGGCACTCAGCCACCAGTGACATCACAACCACAAACTGCACCCACATCACCAGCACTGGCCTATCAGGCACTCAGCCACAAGTGACATCACAACCACAAACTGCAGCCACATCACCAGCACTGGCCTATCAGGCACTCAGCCACAAGTGACATCACAACCACAAACTGCAGCCACTTGACTAGCACTGGCCTATCAGGCACTCAGCCACAAGTGACATCACAACCACAAACTGCAACCACAGGAACAGCACTGGCCTATCAGGCACTGAGCCACAAGTGACATCACAACCACAAACTGCACCCACATCACCAGCACTGGCCTATCAGGCACTCAGCCACAAGTGACATCACAAACACAAACTGCAACCACAGGAACAGCACTGGCCTATCAGGCACTGAGCCACAAGTGACATCACAACCACAAACTGCACCCACATCACCAGCACTGGCCTATCAGGCACTCAGCCACAAGTGACATCACAACCACAAACTGCACCCACATCACCAGCACTGGCCTATCAGGCACTGAGCCACAAGTGACATCACAGCCACAAACTGCAGCCATGTGACCAGGACCGGCCGATGAGGCTCTGAGCCACAAGAGACATCATAACCAGAAATTGCAACCATACGAAAAACACTGGCCTATCAGGCACTCAGCCACAAGTGACATCACAACCACAAACTGCAGCCACATCACCAGCACTGGCCTATCAGGCACTCAGCCACAAGTGACATCACAACCACAATCTGCAACCACAGGACCAGCACTGGCCTATCAGGCACTCAGCCACAAGTGACCTCACAACCACAAACTGCACCCACATCACCAGCACTGGCCTATCAGGCACTGAGCCACAAGTGACATCAGAACCACAAACTGCAGCCACATCACCAGCACTGGCATATCAGGCACTGAGCCATAAGTGACATCACAACCACAAACTGCAGCCACTTGACTAGCACTGGCCTATCAGGCTCTGAGCCACAAGCGACATCACAACCACAAACTGCAGCCACATCAACAGCACTGGCCTATCAGGCACTCAGCCACAAGTGACCTCACAACCACAAACTGCACCCACAGGAACAGCACTGGCCTATCAGGCACTCAGCCATAAGTGACATCACAAACACAAACTGCACCCACATCACCAGCACTGGCCTATCAGGCACTCAGCCACAAGTGACATCACAACCACAAACTGCACCCACATCACCAGCACTGGCCTATCAGGCACTCAGCCACAAGTGACATCACAACCACAAACTGCACCCACATCACCAGCACTGCCCTATCAGGCACTGAGCCACAAGTGACATCACAACCACAAACTGCAGCCACAGGACAAACACTGGAATAGGAGGAACTAAGCTACAAGTGACTTCACAACCACAAACTGCAGCAACAGGAACAGCAACTGACCTATCAGGCACTCAGCCACAAGCGACATCACAAACACAAACTGCAGCCACATCACCAGCACTGGCCTATCAGGCACTCAGCCACAAGTGACCTCACAACCACAAACTGCAGCCACAGGACCAGCACTGGCCTATCAGGCACTGAGCCACAAATGACATCACAACCAAAAATTGCAGCCACAGCAACAGCTCTGGCCTATCAGGCTCTGAGCAATAGGTGACATCACAACCACAAACTGCAACCACATCACCAGCACTGGCCTATCAGGCACTCAGCTACAAGTGACATCACAACCACAAACTGCACCCACATCACCACCACTGGCCTATCAGGCACTGAGCCACAAGTGACCTAACAACCACAAACTGCAGCCACAGGACCAGCACTGGCCTATCAGGCACTGAGCCACAAATGACATCACAACCAAAAATTGCAGCCACAGCAACAGCTCTGGCCTATCAGGCTCTGAGCAATAGGTGACATCACAACCACAAACTGCACCCACATCACCAGCACTGGCCTATCAGGCACTGAGCCATAAGTGACATCACAACCACAAACTGCACCCACATCACCAGCACTGGCCTATCAGGCACTCAGCCACAAGTGACATCACAACCACAAACTGCAGCCATGTGACCAGCACTGGCCTATCAGGCACTCACCAACAAGTGACATCACAACCACAAACTGCAGCCATGTGACCAGCAGTGGCCTGTCAAGCACTCAGCTACAAATGACATCACAACCACAAACTGCAACCACAGGACCAGCACTGGCCTATCAGGCAATCAGCCACAAGTGACATCACAACCACAAACTGCAGCCACATCACCAGCACTGGCCTATCAGGCACTGAGCCACAAGTGACATCACAACCACAAACTGCACCCACAGGAACAGCACTGGCCTATCAGGCACTCAGCCACAAGTGACATCACAACCACAAACTGCAACCACAGGAACAGCACTGGCCTATCAGGCACTCAGCCACAAGTGACTTCACAACCACAAACTGCAGCCACGTGACTAGCACTGGCCTATCAGGCACTGAGCCACAAGTGACATCACAACCACAAACTGCAGCCATGTGACCAGCACTGGCCTATCAGGCTCTGAGCCACAAGTGACATCACAACCACAAACTGCAGCCACAGGACCAGCACTGGCCTAGCAGGCACTCAGCCACAAGTGACATCACAACCACAAACTGCAGCCACATCACCAGCACTGGCCTATCAGGCACTCAGCCAGAAGTGACATCACAACCACAAACTGCAGCCATGTGACCAGTACCGGCCGATGAGGCTCTGAGCCACAAGAGACATCATAACCAGAAATTGCACCCATACGAAAAACACTGGCCTATCAGGCACTCAGCCACAAGTGACATCACAACCACAAACTGCAGCCACATCACCAGCACTGGCCTATCAGGCACTGACCACAAATGACATCACAACCAAAAACTGCAGCCACAGCAACAGCTCTGGCCTATCAGGCTCTGAGCAATAGGTGACATCACAATCACAAACTGCACCCACATCACCAGCACTGGCCTATCAGGCAATCAGCCACAAGTGACCTCACAACCACAAACTGCACCCACAGGACCAGCACTGGCCTATCAGGCACTGAGCAACAAGTGACATCAAAACCACAAACTGCACCCACAGGACCAGCACTGGCCTATCAAGCATTGAGCCACAAGTGACATCACAACCACAAAGTGCAGCCACTTGACTAGCACTGGCCTATCAGGCACTGAGCCACAAGTGACATCACAACCAAAAACTGCAGCCACAGCAACAGCTCTGGCCTATCAGGCTCTGAGCAATAGGTGACATCACAATCACAAACTGCACCCACATCACCAGCACTGGCCTATCAGGCACTCAGCCACAAGTGACCTCACAAGCACAAAATGCAGCCACAGGAACAGCACTGGCCTAACAAGCATTGAGCCACAAGTCACATCACAACCACAAAATGCAGCCACATCACCAGCACTGGCCTATCAAGCATTGAGCCACAAGTGACATCACAACCACAAAATGCAGCCACATCACCAGCACTGGCCTATCAAGCATTGAGCCACAAGTGACATCACAAACACAAACTGCACCCACAGGAACAGCACTGGCCTATCAGGCACTGAGCCACAGGTGACATCACAACCACAAACTGCAACCACATCACCAGCACTGGCCTATCAGGCACTGAGCCACAAGTGACATCACAACCACAAACTGCACCCACATCACCAGCACTGGCCTATCAGGCACTCAGCCACAAGTGACATCACAACCACAAACTGCAGCCACAGCACCAGCACTGGCCTATCAGGCACTGAGCCACAAGTGACATCACAACCACAAACTGCACCCACAGGAACAGCACTGGCCTATCAGGCACTCAGCCACAAGTGACATCACAACCACAAACTGCACCCACAGGAACAGCACTGGCCTATCAGGCACTCAGCCACAAGTGACTTCACAACCACAAACTGCAGCCACTTGACTAGCACTGGTCTATCAGGCACTCAGCCACAAGTGACATCACAACCACAATCTGCAACCACAGGACCAGCACTGGCCTATCAGGCACTCAGCCACAAGTGACCTCACAACCACAAACTGCACCCACATCACCAGCACTGGCCTATCAGGCACTGAGCCACAAGTGACATCAGAACCACAAACTGCAGCCACATCACCAGCACTGGCCTATCAGGCACTGAGCCACAAATGACATCACAATCACAAACTGCAGCCACATCACCAGCACTGGCCTATCAGGCACTGAGCCATAACTGACATCACAACCACAAACTGCACCCACATCACCAGCACTGGCCTATCAGGCACTGAGCCACAAGTGACATCACAACCACAAACTGCAGCCACAGGACCAGCACTTACCTATCAGGCACTGAGCCGCAAGTGACATCACAACCACAAACTGCAGCCACTTGACTAGCACTGGCCTATCAGGCACTCAGCCACAAGTGACATCACAACCACAAACTGCAGCCACATCACCAGCACTGGCCTATCAGGCACTCAGCCACAAGTGACATCACAACCACAAACTGCACCCACATCACCAGCACTGGCCTATCAGGCACTCAGCCACAAGTGACCTCACAACCACAAACTGCACCCACATCACCAGCACTGGCCTATCAGGCACTCAGCCACAAGTGACATCACAACCACAAACTGCAGCCACATCACCAGCACTGGCCTATCAGGCACTGAGCCACAAGTGACATCACAACCACAAACTGCAGCCACTTGACTAGCACTGGCCTATCAGGCACTGAGCCACAAGTGACATCACAACCACAATCTGCAACCACAGGACCAGCACTGGCCTATCAGGCACTCAGCCACAAGTGACATCAAAACCACAAACTGCACCCACATCACCAGCACTGGCCTATCAGGCACTCAGCCACAAGTGACATCACAACCACAAACTGCAGCCACATCACCAGCACTGGCCTATCAGGCACTGAGCCACAAGTGACATCACAACCACAAACTGCAGCCACTTGACTAGCACTGGCCTATCAGGCACTGAGCCACAAGTGACATCACAACCACAATCTGCAACCACAGGACCAGCACTGGCCTATCAGGCACTCAGCCACAAGTGACATCAAAACCACAAACTGCACCCACATCACCAGCACTGGCCTATCAGGCACTCAGCCACAAGTGACCTCACAACCACAAACTGCACCCACATCACCAGCACTGGCCTATGAGGCACTGAGCCACAAGTGACATCACAACCACAAACTGCACCCACATCACCAGCACTGGCCTATCAGGCACTCAGCCACAAGTGACATCAGAACCACAAACTGCAGCCACATCACCAGCACTGGCCTATCAGGCACTGAGCCACAAGTGACATCACAATCACAAACTGCACCCACATCACCAGCACTGGCCTATCAGGCACTGAGCCATAAGTGACATCACAACCACAAACTGCACCCACATCACCAGCACTGGCCTAGCAGGCACTCAGCCACAAGTGACATCACAACCACAAACTGCAGCCACTTCACTAGCACTGGCCTATCAGGCTCTGAGCCACAAGCGACATCACAACCACAAACTGCAGCCACATCAACAGCACTGGCCTATCAGGCACTCAGCCACAAGTGAAATCACAACCACAAACTGCAGCCATGTGACCAGCACTGGCCTATCAGGCACTCACCAACAAGTGACATCACAACCACAAACTGCAGCCATCTGACCAGCAGTGGCCTGTCAAGCACTCAGCTACAAGTGACATCACAACCACAAACTGCACCCACAGGACCAGCACTGGCCTATCAGGAAATCAGCCACAAGTGACATCACAAACACAAACTGCACCCACAGCACCAGCACTGGCCTATCAGGCACTCAGCCACAAGTGACATCACAACCACAAACTGCACCCACAGGACCAGAACTGCCCTATCAGGCACTGAGCCACAAGTGACATCACAACCACAAACTGCAACCACAGGAACAGCACTGGCCTATCAGGCACTCAGCCACAAGTGACTTCACAACCACAAACTGCAGCCACGTGACTAGCACTGGCCTATCAGGCACTGAGCCACAAGTGACATCACAACCACAAACTGCACCCACATCACCAGCACTGGCCTATCAGGCACTCAGCCACAAGTGACATCACAACCACAAACTGCACCCACTTGACCAGCACCGGCCTATCAGGCACTCAGCCACAAGTGACATCACAACCACAAACTGCACCCACATCACCAGCACTGGCCTATCAGGCACTCAGCCACAAGTGACATCACAACCACAAACTGCACCCACATCACCAGCACTGGCCTATCAGGCACTGAGCCACAAGTGACATCACAACCACAAACTGCACCCACAGGAACAGCACTGGCCTATCAGGCACTCAGCCACAAGTGACATCACAACCAAAAACTGCAGCCACAGGAACAGCACTGGCCTATCAGGCACTCAGCCACAAGTGACATCACAACCACAAACTGCAGCCACTTGACTAGCACTGGCCTATCAGGCACTGAGCCACAAGTGACATCACAACCACAAACTGCACCCACAGCACCAGCACTGGCCTATCAGGCACTCAGCCACAAGTGACATCACAACCACAAACTGCACCCACAGGAACAGCACTGGCCTATCAGGCACTCAGCCACAAGTGACCTCACAACCACAAACTGCACCCACAGGAACAGCAATGGCCTATCAGGCACTGAGCACAAGTGACATCACAACCACAAACTGCAGCCACATCACCAGCACTGGCCTATCAGGCACTCAGCCACAAGTGACATCACAACCACAAACTGCACCCACATCACCAGCACTGGCCTAGCAGGCACTCAGCCACAAGTGACTTCACAACCACAAACTGCAGCCACTTGACTAGCACTGGCCTATCAGGCACTCAGCCACAAGTGACATCACAACCACAATCTGCAACCACAGGACCAGCACTGGCCTATCAGGCACTCAGCCACAAGTGACCTCACAACCACAAACTGCACCCACATCACCAGCACTGGCCTATCAGGCACTGAGCCACAAGTGACATCAGAACCACAAACTGCAGCCACATCACCAGCACTGGCCTATCAGGCACTGAGCCACAAATGACATCACAATCACAAACTGCACCCACATCACCAGCACTGGCATATCAGGCACTGAGCCATAAGTGACATCACAACCACAAACTGCACCCACATCACCAGCACTGGCCTATCAGGCACTGAGCCACAAGTGACATCACAACCACAAACTGCAGCCACATAACCAGCACTTACCTATCAGGCACTGAGCCACAAGTGACATCACAACCACAAACTGCAGCCACTTGACTAGCACTGGCCTATCAGGCTCTGAGCCACAAGCGACATCACAACCACAAACTGCAGCCACATCAACAGCACTGGCCTATCAGGCACTCAGCCACAAGTGACCTCACAACCACAAACTGCACCCACAGGAACAGCACTGGCCTATCAGGCACTCAGCCACAAGTGACCTCACAACCACAAACTGCACCCACAGGACCAGCACTGGCCTATCAGGCACTGAGCACAAGTGACATCACAACCACAAACTGCAGCCACATCACCAGCACTGGCCTATCAGGCACTCAGCCACAAGTGACATCACAACCACAAACTGCACCCACATCACCAGCACTGCCCTATCAGGCACTGAGCCACAAGTGACATCACAACCACAAACTGCAGCCACAGGACAAACACTGGAATAGGAGGAACTAAGCTACAAGTGACTTCACAACCACAAACTGCAGCAACAGGAACAGCAACTGACCTATCAGGCACTGAGCCACAAGCGACATCACAAACACAAACTGCAGCCACATCACCAGCACTGGCCTATCAGGCACTGAGCCACAAATGACATCACAACCAAAAACTGCAGCCACAGCAACAGCTCTGGCCTATCAGGCTCTGAGCAATAGGTGACATCACAATCACAAACTGCACCCACATCACCAGCACTGGCCTATCAGGCACTCAGCCACAAGTGACCTCACAAGCACAAAATGCAGCCACAGGAACAGCACTGGCCTAACAAGCATTGAGCCACAAGTCACATCACAACCACAAAATGCAGCCACATCACCAGCACTGGCCTATCAAGCATTGAGCCACAAGTGACATCACAACCACAAAATGCAGCCACATCACCAGCACTGGCCTATCAAGCATTGAGCCACAAGTGACATCACAAACACAAACTGCACCCACAGGAACAGCACTGGCCTATCAGGCACTGAGCCACAGGTGACATCACAACCACAAACTGCAACCACATCACCAGCACTGGCCTATCAGGCACTCAGCCACAAGTGACATCACAACCACAAACTGCACCCACATCACCAGCACTGGCCTATCAGGCACTCAGCCACAAGTGACATCACAACCACAAACTGCAGCCACAGCACCAGCACTGGCCTATCAGGCACTGAGCCACAAGTGACATCACAACCACAAACTGCACCCACAGGAACAGCACTGGCCTATCAGGCACTCAGCCACAAGTGACATCACAGCCACAAACTGCACCCACAGGAACAGCACTGGCCTATCAGGCACTCAGCCACAAGTGACTTCACAACCACAAACTGCAGCCACTTGACTAGCACTGGCCTATCAGGCACTCAGCCACAAGTGACATCACAACCACAATCTGCAACCACAGGACCAGCACTGGCCTATCAGGCACTCAGCCACAAGTGACCTCACAACCACAAACTGCACCCACATCACCAGCACTGGCCTATCAGGCACTGAGCCACAAGTGACATCAGAACCACAAACTGCAGCCACATCACCAGCACTGGCCTATCAGGCACTGAGCCACAAATGACATCACAATCACAAACTGCACCCACATCACCAGCACTGGCCTATCAGGCACTCAGCCACAAGTGACCTCACAACCACAAACTGCACCCACATCACCAGCACTGGCCTATGAGGCACTGAGCCACAAGTGACATCACAACCACAAACTGCACCCACATCACCAGCACTGGCCTATCAGGCACTCAGCCACAAGTGACATCAGAACCACAAATTGCAGCCACATCACCAGCACTGGCCTATCAGGCACTGAGCCACAAATGACATCACAATCACAAACTGCACCCACATCACCAGCACTGGCCTATCAGGCACTGAGCCATAAGTGACATCACAACCACAAACTGCACCCACATCACCAGCACTGGCCTAGCAGGCACTCAGCCACAAGTGACATCACAACCACAAACTGCAGCCACTTCACTAGCACTGGCCTATCAGGCTCTGAGCCACAAGCGACATCACAACCACAAACTGCAGCCACATCAACAGCACTGGCCTATCAGGCACTCAGCCACAAGTGAAATCACAACCACAAACTGCAGCCATGTGACCAGCACTGGCCTATCAGGCACTCACCAACAAGTGACATCACAACCACAAACTGCAGCCATCTGACCAGCAGTGGCCTGTCAAGCACTCAGCTACAAGTGACATCACAACCACAAACTGCACCCACAGGACCAGCACTGGCCTATCAGGAAATCAGCCACAAGTGACATCACAAACACAAACTGCACCCACAGCACCAGCACTGGCCTATCAGGCACTCAGCCACAAGTGACATCACAACCACAAACTGCACCCACAGGACCAGAACTGCCCTATCAGGCACTGAGCCACAAGTGACATCACAACCACAAACTGCAACCACAGGAACAGCACTGGCCTATCAGGCACTCAGCCACAAGTGACTTCACAACCACAAACTGCAGCCACGTGACTAGCACTGGCCTATCAGGCACTGAGCCACAAGTGACATCACAACCACAAACTGCACCCACATCACCAGCACTGGCCTATCAGGCACTCAGCCACAAGTGACATCACAACCACAAACTGCACCCACTTGACAAGCACCGGCCTATCAGGCACTCAGCCACAAGTGACATCACAACCAAAAACTGCAGCCACAGGAACAGCACTGGCCTATCAGGCACTCAGCCACAAGTGACATCACAACCACAAACTGCAGCCACTTGACTAGCACTGGCCTATCAGGCACTGAGCCACAAGTGACATCACAACCACAAACTGCACCCACAGCACCAGCACTGGCCTATCAGGCACTCAGCCACAAGTGACATCACAACCACAAACTGCACCCACAGGAACAGCACTGGCCTATCAGGCACTCAGCCACAAGTGACCTCACAACCACAAACTGCACCCACAGGAACAGCAATGGCCTATCAGGCACTGAGCACAAGTGACATCACAACCACAAACTGCAGCCACATCACCAGCACTGGCCTATCAGGCACTCAGCCACAAGTGACATCACAACCACAAACTGCACCCACATCACCAGCACTGGCCTAGCAGGCACTCAGCCACAAGTGACTTCACAACCACAAACTGCAGCCACTTGACTAGCACTGGCCTATCAGGCACTCAGCCACAAGTGACATCACAACCACAATCTGCAACCACAGGACCAGCACTGGCCTATCAGGCACTCAGCCACAAGTGACCTCACAACCACAAACTGCAGCCACATCACCAGCACTGGCCTATCAGGCACTGAGCCACAAATGACATCACAATCACAAACTGCACCCACATCACCAGCACTGGCATATCAGGCACTGAGCCATAAGTGACATCACAACCACAAACTGCACCCACATCACCAGCACTGGCCTATCAGGCACTGAGCCACAAGTGACATCACAACCACAAACTGCAGCCACATAACCAGCACTTACCTATCAGGCACTGAGCCACAAGTGACATCACAACCACAAACTGCAGCCACTTGACTAGCACTGGCCTATCAGGCTCTGAGCCACAAGCGACATCACAACCACAAACTGCAGCCACATCAACAGCACTGGCCTATCAGGCACTCAGCCACAAGTGACCTCACAACCACAAACTGCACCCACAGGAACAGCACTGGCCTATCAGGCACTCAGCCACAAGTGACCTCACAACCACAAACTGCACCCACAGGACCAGCACTGGCCTATCAGGCACTGAGCACAAGTGACATCACAACCACAAACTGCAGCCACATCACCAGCACTGGCCTATCAGGCACTCAGCCACAAGTGACATCACAACCACAAACTGCACCCACATCACCAGCACTGCCCTATCAGGCACTGAGCCACAAGTGACATCACAACCACAAACTGCAGCCACAGGACAAACACTGGAATAGGAGGAACTAAGCTACAAGTGACTTCACAACCACAAACTGCAGCAACAGGAACAGCAACTGACCTATCAGGCACTGAGCCACAAGCGACATCACAAACACAAACTGCAGCCACATCACCAGCACTGGCCTATCAGGCACTGAGCCACAAATGACATCACAACCAAAAACTGCAGCCACAGCAACAGCTCTGGCCTATCAGGCTCTGAGCAATAGGTGACATCACAATCACAAACTGCACCCACATCACCAGCACTGGCCTATCAGGCACTCAGCCACAAGTGACCTCACAAGCACAAAATGCAGCCACAGGAACAGCACTGGCCTAACAAGCATTGAGCCACAAGTCACATCACAACCACAAAATGCAGCCACATCACCAGCACTGGCCTATCAAGCATTGAGCCACAAGTGACATCACAACCACAAAATGCAGCCACATCACCAGCACTGGCCTATCAAGCATTGAGCCACAAGTGACATCACAAACACAAACTGCACCCACAGGAACAGCACTGGCCTATCAGGCACTGAGCCACAGGTGACATCACAACCACAAACTGCAACCACATCACCAGCACTGGCCTATCAGGCACTCAGCCACAAGTGACATCACAACCACAAACTGCACCCACATCACCAGCACTGGCCTATCAGGCACTCAGCCACAAGTGACATCACAACCACAAACTGCAGCCACAGCACCAGCACTGGCCTATCAGGCACTGAGCCACAAGTGACATCACAACCACAAACTGCACCCACAGGAACAGCACTGGCCTATCAGGCACTCAGCCACAAGTGACATCACAACCACAAACTGCACCCACAGGAACAGCACTGGCCTATCAGGCACTCAGCCACAAGTGACTTCACAACCACAAACTGCAGCCACTTGACTAGCACTGGCCTATCAGGCACTCAGCCACAAGTGACATCACAACCACAATCTGCAACCACAGGACCAGCACTGGCCTATCAGGCACTCAGCCACAAGTGACCTCACAACCACAAACTGCACCCACATCACCAGCACTGGCCTATCAGGCACTGAGCCACAAGTGACATCAGAACCACAAACTGCAGCCACATCACCAGCACTGGCCTATCAGGCACTGAGCCACAAATGACATCACAATCACAAACTGCACCCACATCACCAGCACTGGCCTATCAGGCACTGAGCCATAAGTGACATCACAACCACAAACTGCACCCACATCACCAGCACTGGCCTATCAGGCACTGAGCCACAAGTGACATCACAACCACAAACTGCAGCCACAGGACCAGCACTTACCTATCAGGCACTGAGCCGCAAGTGACATCACAACCACAAACTGCAGCCACTTGACTAGCACTGGCCTATCAGGCACTCAGCCACAAGTGACATCACAACCACAAACTGCAGCCACATCACCAGCACTGGCCTAGCAGGCACTCAGCCACAAGTGACATCACAACCACAAACTGCACCCACATCACCAGCACTGGCCTATCAGGCACTGAGCCAAAAATGACATCAAAATCACAAACTGCACCCACATCACCAGCACTGGCCTATCAGGCACTGAGCCATAAGTGACATCACAACCACAAACTGCACCCACATCACCAGCACTGGCCTATCAGGCACTCAGCCACAAGTGACATCACAACCACAAACTGCAGCCATGTGACCAGCACTGGCCTATCAGGCACTCACCAACAAGTGACATCACAACCACAAACTGCAGCCATGTGACCAGCAGTGGCCTGTCAAGCACTCAGCTACAAGTGACATCACAACCACAAACTGCAACCACAGGACCAGCACTGGCCTATCAGGCAATCAGCCACAAGTGACATCACAAACACAAACTGCAGCCACATCACCAGCACTGGCCTATCAGGCACTGAGCCACAAGTGACATCACAACCACAAACTGCAGCCATGTGACCAGCACTGGCCTATCAGGATCTGAGCCACAAGTGACATCACAACCACAAACTGCAGCCACAGGACCAGCACTGGCCTAGCAGGCACTCAGCCACAAGTGACATCACAACCACAAACTGCAGCCACATCACCAGCACTGGCCTATCAGGCACTCAGCCAGAAGTGACATCACAACCACAAACTGCACCCACATCACCAGCACTGGCCTATCAGGCACTCAGCCACAAGTGACATCACAACCACAAACTGCAGCCACATCACCAGCACTGGCCTATCAGGCACTGAGCCACAAGTGACATCACAACCAAAAACTGCAGCCACAGGAACAGCACTGGCCTATCAGGCACTCAGCCACAAGTGACATCACAACCACAAACTGCAGCCACTTGACTAGCACTGGTCTATCAGGCACTCAGCCACAAGTGACATCACAACCACAAACTGCACCCACATCACCAGCACTGGCCTATCAGGCACTGAGCCACAAATGACATCACAACCAAAAACTGCAGCCACAGCAACAGCTCTGGCCTATCAGGCTCTGAGCAATAGGTGACATCACAATCACAAACTGCACCCACAGGAACAGCACTGGCCTATCAGGCACTCAGTCACAAGTGACATCACAAACACAAACTGCAGCCACATCACCAGCACTGGCCTATCAGGCACTCAGCCACAAGTGACATCACAACCACAAACTGCAGCCACTTGACTAGCACTGGCCTATCAGGCACTCAGCCACAAGTGACATCACAACCACAAACTGCAACCACATCACCAGCACTGGCCTATCAGGCACTGAGCCACAAGTGACATCACAACCACAAACTGCACCCACATCACCAGCACTGGCCTATCAGGCACTGAGCCACAAGTGACATCACAACCACAAACTGCACCCACAGCACCAGCACTGGCCTATCAGGCACTGAGCCACAAGTGACATCACAACCACAAACTGCACCCACAGGAACAGCACTGGCCTATCAGGCACTCAGCCACAAGTGACATCACAACCACAAACTGCACCCACAGGAACAGCACTGGCCTATCAGGCACTCAGCCACAAGTGACTTCACAACCACAAACTGCAGCCACTTGACTAGCACTGGCCTATCAGGCACTCAGCCACAAGTGACATCACAACCACAAACTGCAACCACAGGACCAGCACTGGCCTATCAGGCACTCAACCACAAGTGACATCACAACCACACACTGCAGCCACATCACCAGCACTGGCCTATGAGGCACTGATCCACAAGTGACATCACAACCACAAACTGCACCCACATCACCAGCACTGGCCTATCAGGCACTCAGCCACAAGTGACATCACAACCACAAACTGCAGCCACATCAACAGCACTGGCCTATCAGGCAATCAGCCACAAGTGACATCACAAACACAAACTGCAGCCACATCACCAGCACTGGCCTATCAGGCACTGAGCCACAAGTGACATCACAACGACAAACTGCACCCACAGGACCAGCACTGGCCTATCAGGCACTCAGCTACAAGTGACATCACAACGACTAACTGCAACCACAGGAACAGCACTGGCCTATCAGGCACTCAGCCACAAGTGACCTCACAACCACAAACTGCAACCACGTGACTAGCACTGGCCTATCAGGCACTGAGCCACAAGTGACATCACAACCACAAACTGCAGCCACAGGAACAGCACTGGCCTATCAGGCTCTGAGCCACAAGTGACATCACAACCACAAACTGCACCCACAGGAACAGCACTGGCCTATCAGGCACTCAGCCACAAGTGACATCACAGCCACAAACTGCAGCCACTTGACTAGCACTGGCCTATCAGGCACTCAGCCACAAGTGACATCACAACCACAAACTGCACCCACATCACCAGCACTGGCCTATCAGGCACTCAGCCACAAGTGACATCACAACCACAAACTGCACCCACAGGAACAGTACTGGCCTATCAGGCACTCAGCCACAAGTGACATCACAACCACAAACTGCACCCACAGGAACAGCACTGGCCTATCAAGCATTGAGCCACAAGTGACATCACAACCACAAACTGCAGCCACTTGACTAGCACTGGCCTATCAGGCACTCAGCCACAAGTGACATCACAACCACAAACTGCAGCCACATCACCAGCACTGGCCTATCAGGCACTGAGCCACAAATGACATCACAACCAAAAACTGCAGCCACAGCAACAGCTCTGGCCTATCAGGCTCTGAGCAATAGGTGACATCACAATCACAAACTGCACCCACATCACCAGCACTGGCCTATCAGGCACTCAGCCACAAGTGACCTCACAACCACAAACTGCAGCCACAGGAACAGCACTGGCCTATCAGGCACTGAGCCACAAGTGACATCACAACCACAAACTGCACCCACAGCACTAGCACCGGCCTATCAAGCACTGAGCCACAAGTGACATCACAACCGCAAACTGCAGACATGTGAGTAGCACTGGCCTATCAGGCACTGAGCCACAAGCGACATCAGAACCACAAACTGCACCCACAGGACTAGCACTGGCCTATCAGGCATTCAGGCACAAGTGACATCACAACCACAAACTGCACCCACAGGAACAGCACTGGCCCATCAGGCACTCAGCCACAAGTGACATCACAACCACAAACTGCAGCCACATCACCAGCACTGGCCTATCAGGCACTGAGCCACAAGTGACATCACAACCACAAACTGCAGCCACAGGAACAGCACTGGCCTAGCAGGCACTCAGCCACAAGTGACATCACAACCACAAACTGCAGCCACATCACCAGCACTGGCCTATCAGGCACTGAGCCACAAGTGACATCACAACCACAAACTGCAGCCACATCACCAGCACTGGCCTATAAGGCACTGAGCCACAAGTGACATCAGAAACACAAACTGCAGCCACAGCACCAGCACTGGCCTAGCAGGCACTGAGCCACAAGTGACATCACAAGAAGAAACCGCACCCACAGGACTAGCACTGGCCTATCAGGCACTGAGCCACAAGTGACATCACAACCACAAACTGCACCCACAGGACCAGCACTGGCCTATCAGGCACTGAGCCATAAGTGACATCACAACCACAAACTGCAGGCATGTGACCAGCACTGGCCTAGCAGGCACTGAACCACAAGCGACATCAGAACCACAAACTGCAACCACAGGACTAGCACTGGCCTATCAGGCACTCAGCCACATGTGACCTCACAACCACAAACTGCACCCACATCACCAGCACTGGCCTATCAGGCACTGAGCCACAAGTGACATCACAACCACAAACTGCACCCACAGAACCAGCACTGGCCTATCAGGCACTGAGCCACAAGTGACTTCACAACCACAAACTGCACCCACATCACCAGCACTGGCCTATCAGGCACTGAGCCACAAGTGACATCACAACCACAAACTGCACCCACATCACCAGCACTGGCCTATCAGGCACTGAGCCACAAGTGACATCACAACCACAAACTGCACCCACATCACCAGCACTGGCCTATCAGGCACTCAGCCACAAGTGACATCACAAACACAAACTGCAGCCACATCACCAGCACTGGCCTATCAGGCACTCAGCCACAAGTGACCTCACAACCACAAACTGCAGCCACTTGAGTAGCACTGGTCTATCAGGCACTCAGCCACAAGTGACATCACAACCACAAACTGCACCCACATCACCAGCACTGGCCTATCAGGCACTGAGCCACAAGTGACATCACAACCACAAACTGCAGCCACATCAACAGCACTGATCTAGCAGGCACTGAGCCACAAGTGACATCACAAGAAGAAACCGCACCCACAGGACTAGCACTGGCCTATCAGGCATTGAGCCACAAGTGACATCACAACCACAAACTGCACCCACAGGACCAGCACTGGCCTATCACGCACTCAGCCACAAGTGACATCACAACCACAAACTGCAGCCATGTGACCAGCACTGGCCTATCAGGCACTGAGCCACAAGTGACATCACAGCCACAAACTACAGCCACAGGACCAGCACTGGCCTAGCAGGCACTCAGCCACAAGTGACATCACAACCACAGACTCCACCCACAGGACCAGCACTGGCCTATCAGGCACTCAGCCACAAGTGACATCACAACCACAAACTGCAGCCACATCACCAGCACTGGCCTAGCAGGCACTGAGCCACAGGTGACATCACAACCACAAACTGCACCCACATCACCAGCACTGGCCTATCAGGCACTGAGCCACAAGTGACATCACAACCACAAACTGCAGCCATGGACCTAGCAGTGGCCTTTCAGTCACACAACACAAGTGGCCTCACAGATACAAAAAAGTAGCAACGTGGTTGCTCGTGGCCTAGCAGATACTGAGGTATATAACTCCACAAACACAAACAGCAGCAATATGCATCGAGCTGGACTGTCAGGTGCTCAGGCTGAAGTGACCTCACTGGCAGCCATGAAGCCTGATACCTGCTCCTGGCCTCTTTGCGACTGAGGCACAATTGACCTAAACAAGCACAAACAGCAGCAATGTCCATGCTGATCGCCAATCGCATACTGATGCACAGCTGACCACAAAAGCACCAACAGCAGCAATGGGCCTGCTCCCCCTTTATGAGGCATGCAGACACAAGAGACCTCACCAGCATCACCAAAGCTACATGCATGCTGTTGGCCTACCAGATTCAGAGGCACAACCCACCTCACAAGCACAAATGGCATCGACCTGCCTGCTGCTGCCCTATCTTTGACTGAGTCACAAGGGAGCTGAAAAGTGCAAACCTTCACAGAGGAGAAGCTCACCTGGGCCACCCTCACGTCCTTCAATTACGCTGTGATCACTCCACACAGAACAGTCTTCTGCAAAATGCTTTCATCTCCTGGCAAGACTCTCTCCAGATCATGGCACAGCTCCACTCTGGCACCCTGTGCACAAATCACAAAAGGAACAATTGGTCTCGCTTTTCCTTTAGTACCATCAAGTCCCAGCTGGGAGCCTTTGCACTGCAGCACCTACACAATGACAGCAGCATGCCACTTCCATTTCTAGTGCATTTCTAGGGACAGAGATCAGCTGAGGCAGCAGCTCCACTGCAAAGGGCTTCTGACACTCTCGGATCAACTCGGCACTGCACCAGGCATCAACCTGATGCCAGACCTCTGCTCTGACACCTACTCTACAAACACACTGTCTCTGCCCCACAGAGCTGCCTCTTCTCCTAGATACAGCCAAGTGCCAGCAAGAAGAGATGCATGCAGGACACTAGCCACTTGCACACTCCACAGCCACTGCTCTGCTCGCTGCCTTCCCTTGGCTCTGCAACCCAGACACACAGGCAAGCTCTTGCGGTAACACCACAAGGTGGCCAAGGCACTCTAGGCTCACAAGGCATGTGCAAAGGAGCAGCACAAGATCAGGCAGGGACAGAGCTGCCTCCTTGGGTGATGCTGCTCTTTTCAGAGGGAAGGATCCTGCTTGCTTTGGGCACAGCAGGCTGCTGCTTTCCACCCCCGTCCCCTCACGAACCTCCTGCTATGGATGGGGGCATGGGGATTTTCTGTAGCAATACAAAAGATACAGATACAACACAGAAACACTTGAGAGTCCGGAAGGCCTCCTGAGCCCAAAGGAACCTCCCTTCCTTTCCTTTAGTTACTTGGACAAGGAGCCCCGGGGAAGGCAAAAAGGGTGCAGAGGCTTTGACATGAGGCCCAAGCAATGAGACAGACCCACACTGGACGGCTGCTGAAATGACAGCTCTCCTGGCTGTGCAGCCTCTGCAGCAGCATCTGCGCTCCACAGCTGGCTTCACAGAGCACGGAGGGCTGGGTGCCACGGGCAACCTGGCCCTGGGCACATCTTCACCCCTCCCAGAGCCAGCAGCCCAAGAGCTCTGAGACTTCCTCAGGTCAAGCTACGGACGCTTAGGGGCACTCACACAAAGGCACTCAAGACATGCTGGCATCTATTACAAGGCTCTTGGACTCGTCCTATATGGCACCACAACCTCCTAGGAAAAGGAGGGGGCACAAGAGCATTTTTTGAGCGAGCTGGCAGTAACAGCACTTGTGGGAGGTGGAATTTGCAGCACAGCAGAGGTATCAGGAGGTGAACCCACACCCCAAGTCACCCAGGGAAGACAGGTGCATTTATGGAAGCCTTCGCATCCATACGTAGCCTCTTCTCAGTCACTTGCAGCTGCTTTCAGAGAGGGCTCATGATGCTGGCCAAGATGTTGACAGGTACAGGGACACACCCTGGCATCCTGCCTCCATCCTCAGCGGCTCTAGCACTGCACTGGGAACCTCCAGGAGTGGAGGAAGCTAGAAAGAAAGAAAGAATCAGAGTGTTACTGGCAGTTCTGCTGACCTTGCATAGTCGCAACAGGCAGGGGCAAATATCTCCCCTCTTTGCTGAGCTCTGTTGGTGAGAGCACAGTCAGCAGATCCACCGAGATGTTCCACCCCTCTTTTTGGCACAGCTGACACCGTGTTTGTATAACGGGTCATGTTTAGGAGACAGCATTCAGACCTTGCAGGAAAATCTCACAAGCTCCCTGCTCTTTCGACAGGGGCAATTTCTAAAGCACATGCACCCTGGCAAGAAGAGATTATTCACACCACTGCTCACACCAGCACTACATTCATTTAGCAGCCTCAAAAGTCTAGCTGGACTCCCTAGCTGACTGCGAGGACGCTGCAAGCTTCTACTTAGCAACAAGTGGAAAGGCAAACTCCATGTCCATGCTCACCACAGAACATCATCTGCATTTGAAATGTAGCAGTACTAACTCATGGTGACGGAGTGGAATAAAATTTGTGTCAGATGATGTGGAACATCCACTTCTGCTTGATTAATGAGTTGCATTTCTGTATTGCTGTAGAGCTCTGCAGGGGTCAATCCCTCCTCTGAGCACACGCAACAAACCCAGAACTGACCTCACCACCACCATCCAAGCCATGTGTCTTCTCCTCACCTCTCAGCTGCTCACATAGAGGTGATCTCACAAGTCCATATCCCCACCACATGCCTGCTGATGGCCTGTCAGGGACAGAACTTTCCTCCAAATAACTTCCCCAGCCATCAACTACTGCCGGCCTAGCAGGTACTCTGACAAAAGAGACCTCACAAGCAACGCCCATGCCTAACTTCCTGCTGCTGGCCTAGCAGGGACTCAGAAAGACATGACCTCACAGTCATCTTCACAGCCATGTCTCTGTCACTCGCCTAGAAGCCTCCAAGACAGAAACTACCTCACTATAAGTTCCCCAGCCATGAGACAAATCCTGCCTTATCAGCTCCTCAGCCTGAAATCATCTCAAAAATAAACATATCCCAAACATATCCCAGATGTGGACCTGCTGCTGCCCTACCAACTGCTCAGGTAGAAACGACCTCAGAAACACCTTTCCACTCACAGAGCTCCTGAGATCCAATCAGGTCATCACTCACAAGTCACCTCACAAGCAACAGACAAACCTTCTTCCTCCAGACGGCCTTTCAGGTACTCAAGCAGAAATGACCTCATCAGCAAGAGCCCAGTCATCTGCCTCCTGCTGGCCTATCAGCTACTTACAAAGAATTGATTTCACACTGGTGATTTTCTGGCATAGCTCTCATAGACAGTGCTGACCTCACTACCCACACCCTCACCATGGGGCTCTTGCCGCCTGCAGCTCCCCCTCCCATCCTCCAGGGCTGAGCCACCTACTGAACGGCCTCCCTGATTCACATCATCACATCGCAGACTCACATCATGGCCTCATAATACTCACAATACTCTCAAACACCCATTGCCTACCAGTTACTACACCAAAAGATTACCTTCTGCTATGCATTATCAACACCTAGCCTATGAAACTTAAGAATTGGAGAACAGCCTGCAAGTAATTCTTGGCAACATTTTCTAACGGGAGGATTGCATGGGAGCAGTGATCATGAAACTGAAGACAGCAGGGCCTCATGTCCCAGGCACAGGGAGAAGCTTCCAGCAACTCAGAACTCTGCTTCCTTCCCCAATGCTGAACAAAACCAGAAAATCCTCTACACATTCAGGACAACAAGCATTCTCCTATTTTACGCCCTGACAATTGGAGACACACGGAAGGACTCAGGCCAGGGCATCTCAGTTGGTGAAACCAGCAGAGACACAATTCAGCAACTCTTCCCCCTGACCTAGCACCATGGAAAGAACAACGGCAAGTGCAAGCACTGGCCATTCATCAACTTTCAAGGCCCCTGACAAGCAAAACAGCTCACACTTACACAGCTCTTCTGCAAACACCCTTCACCCTGCTGCCAGGCTCACAGGTCTCGGCGCAAAGCAAGAGGCAGGGAGCAAAAACAACGGCTAAGGCACGGCATCACATGCGGGCACAGCCTCTCTCAGAGACACTCGGAAATGCAGTTTTCACAACAAAATCACCATTGGGAAGGGCACCTCGCGAGGACACCAGCAGCCTGCTCACACTTTGCCCAGCACCTCCCAAACGCAGCTCCGAGCAGCACCTGGGGCTGCGCTGGCAGCAGCACCTCAGGGAAACGCTTTAACAGGGATCCCAGAGCCACCACAGGGACAAAGGTTCCTGCACCCAAACCCCACCGAGCCGCCCCGGCCCAGCTGCTCGCGGCAGGCCGCCACGTCTGGCTGCAGGGCAGCTCCCCCCTCTGGCCCACGTCGCTCTGGCCCCTGCTCACGGCCCCACCAGCCCCTGCTGCAGCTCCTGCAGCAAAGCAGCCCCGGCACCAGCACCGCTGCCCCGCCCCGACGGGAGGGCACCCGCCGCCATTTCAACGCGCCCGCAGCCCCCACCAAACCCTCTTGCCCGCTCGCTTCTCGACTGCTTTGCTCCCGCTCCTCTTTCACCTCTTTGACGTCTTTTTTTTCCCCACATGTTGGACTGCAATTGGCTGACAGAGCCATCAGTGAAATCGATGCCCGCCCTCCTCCTCCTGACAGCCAATAGGAGGGCTGCACTGGGGCGATGCCATAGCAACGTTGGGCCCTCCTGCCCTGGCGGCAAGCTGCGCCCCCTCCCCCGCGGTCGGGCGCCATGTTGTGGGCGGCAGCACGGGGCGCGGCGGGGCCTGGGGGCAGCGCGGCGCCGTGTGGGAGGGCAGTGCGGGGCCCCGGGGCTTGGCCGCTGCCCCGGTGGGGCTGGGCTCTGCGGCAGGGGCCCTGCGGGGCTCCTGGGTGCCCTGCGCCCTGGGGGCCATGCGGGGCGTTCCAGGGCAGCACTGGGGCCTGTGCTGCTGGCAGCCGTGGCACCAGCGTATGGTCCCTGGGGCTGACCAGGGCGGCGAAGCCCACAGGCAGCATCCTGCTGCCCCCAGGGCAGGGCAGGGCAGGGCAGGGCAGTGTCCTCTCGCCCCTCCTGCCCTGGCCTCCTGCCCACGGCAGCCCCGGGGCTCGGCTAGGGAGCGGTGGTGTGGGGTCGTGAGGGGGCTGGGGGAGATGGCTGTGTTGGGCTCACCCCAGCACTGCCCACCACAGCTCAGAGAAAAAACCTTGGGGTCAGCCAGGACCTGTTGAATGGGGATTGCACCTCCGCCTGTTTCCAATCTGCTCTCTCCAATGTATGTTCTTTTGGGTGCAGAGGTTTGAGCCCAGTTTGCAGGAAGACAGGGGCAGTGGCCATCTGAAGATGGCATCTCTGAGCGCAAAACATGCTGCGCCAAGTTGGAAGCATAAAAGGATCGAGGGGGAAGGAACAGAGATTTTCCCAAACACGCAGAGGACTTGGGGTTATTAAAAGGTGATGGTTTCATTATGGTATATGGACATTTCCAGCAGGCTCTTGAGAGCCCCATGGAGCTGCAGGCCACCTCATCCTCTGGGATGCAGGACCCCTTTCCTGCCAGAGCCAGACCCCAAAGGGGGACCCTCTCCCAGGGAAACCTGTCATGGATTCCCATGCCCCCCCACCCCCTAAGAGGTGGTGGAGCTGGCCACACAGAAGCCTTGGGGCTCAGGACAGCCCCATCCCCAGGACCCAGGAGTCCTGGCTGTCACATTGTCCCCTGAGCCAGAGGGGACCCTCAGGCAGGGCTCTTGCAGCAGCCCCCAGCCCTGCCCAGCCACCCCCACAGCCCGGGATCCACAGCAGTTTTGGCAGTTAACAGTCTCTGTGCGACACCTCGGGAAGGATCTCCCAAAGCCCTTACCCTTGGTGGAGAGCTGCAGGAGTGCTGGGAACAAGGAGCTGTGGTCCTGGCTGATGGTGTCCATCCAGCAGTCCTCCATCTCGCTTGCCCTCTTGCTCTCGTTTCACCTCTGCAGCCAGAGAAACAGGACGCTCTTCCCATCTCATTACCCAAAACTCCTTTCCAACATGCCCCTGCTCCTCCGCCTGCTGGTGAGGGGCCCCAACGTGGTCCCACTGCCTCCTGTCCCCTCTCCTTGCCATGGAGCCACTATGAAGGGCAGCCGTGGGGAGGGTGTGAGCAGTGCCCAGGAGTGCCTGGGCCTCACAGGGAAGTGAGGGTCCCCACCCACGACACCGGGGAGACCTCCCTGTGATGTGGCACGTCCCATTGTGACCTCAGCTCGTGTCATCTGGGGGCTCAGTAGGTCACTGCCACGGAGATGGCACAGGCAGGGAGAGAGCAGAGAGATTTCCCCTCATGTGCTGGAAAGCAGCCACCTGCCTTCACTGCAGTTATTTTCCATAATTGGAATAATTCATAATTCCATAATTGGAATAATTCATAATTCCAGTGCTTGAGATAGAGATGCTATGCCAGAGAAGAGCAAACATAGCCTTAACACACATCATCCAGAGGCCCTTATCCAGGACCCTGGAGCCTGCCAGGCTCCAAAGCCATGGGCGAGGCCAGGTAGCAAATGTGGGGAAGTTTTCCCATTTCCCATGAAATTTGCCCATCTTTCCTTCCGGCTGAGCCTGAGGAAAGCCATTTCTCATCCCTGGGCCTCATTTGGTCCTTGGGCTTTTCAGTGTCACCTTGGGGCTGTGCTTCTTCCCTGGGTATGCTCCTCAGCCCCCTGCCCTCCTTCTCCCCGCAGGCACCCTTGCTCTCCCGGGGTCTGTACAGCGCTGACATCCTGGATCTCCCACAATTTATGACTCTGGGCTTCTCAGGACATGCCCACACACTGCAGTGCTGCTGTCCAGGCTCCGGTGCAGAGCCTATGAGGCAGTGCGATGCCTCAGGACGTGCATTTTGACTCACTCCCAAGTTTGTGAGATGACCAGCTCCCAGCTCTGCAGCTGCTGAAGCTTGAGAGCATCCCTGCAACCAGCCTTCCTGCTCTTCCTAGTCTCTGCACAGTCCTGGGGCAAATCTTGCAGAGGGGAGACTCCACCTGCCTTGAATGCTGTGAGAGATGTGGCTTTCCAAGTCACTGCAAAAGGAAGGACTCCTTTACTTGTTTGGGTTGCTTCTTGAGCCTGTGGCACCCCCTCTGTGATGCTGGGAGCCCCAGCTCTGCAGCCTGCTGTCTCTGCCCTTTCTCTCCCCTGTCTCCTGTTTGTCTACCCAAAGTCTTCTCGCACACCAGGGGCATGGGAAGTGCTGCTTTAGAGAGCTCATTTGAAGCTGTGACACGTTGTGAAGCTGAAGGCCTGAAGGAGGCTAGTCTGGGACATGGCTGTGCCCCCACACCCCCTCCTGCTGCCAGCCCGAGGATCCAGGAAGGTCTCCAGGGAGAGCAGTGGGTTTGGGGGTGGGTGGGATGGATTTCCCTCAACATCCCTGGGTCCTGCATGGGTTTCTCTAAGCGCCCAGGAAAATCCCTCTTCTCTAGTGCCTTGCATCAATTCTTTTCCAGACTTTTGTACAGAAACCCAGCCTGGTCCAAGATCCCCAAGAGCAGCACGGCCCCCAGCATCGCCCGGGACCCCCAGGAGCTGTGTGGCTCTCTCTTCTGTTCCCACATTCCCCGATTAAATTGACAGTTTGTAGCCTCACCTTTACAACACACCATCTGGACACTGCAACATTGTGACTCCTCCCCTAGCTCATTCCCATAGGCAGCTGCTGATTTGTGACCTGCCTATTGGCTGGCAGGAGGAGGGGGGCGGGTCTGGATTTCACTGATGGCTCTGTCAGGCAATTGGAGTCCACCATGTGGAAGAAAAAAAGACGTGAAAGAGAGAAGTGAAAGAGGAGAGGGAGCGAAGCAGGGGAGGCTTTGGGTGGAAAGCAGGACTGGGCTTGGGCAGCTTGTTTCTCACAAGACCGTGAGAAACGCTCTGCCCCCCCTGCCCAGTGTAACTGCTCTGCCTGGCACTGAGGCACAGGAGGACTCAGGGTGGAGATCGGGCTCTGCAGATAAGAGCCCCAGGGGCAGAGTTAGGAAACAAGAAAAGACCTCGAATGCAAAAAACCAGCATCTTTAAGTACACCAGAAACCAGCAGGGGCTGGAAAATGCCCCAAGCTGTAGTAAAAGATTCTGAGCATAAAGAAAAATCAATGAAAAAAAAAACCAAAAAACCCTGTTCAAATTTGAATAATAGATGGATGTAACCAAGTAACCTTAAAAGAAATAGCTTCAGCAGTTACAGTTAAAGCCAAAGTATAACCACCGAATGGCCTTGCTAGGGTTTACTTTTTGTTTGGGTTTTACAGAGTGACCCTCTGAAGAGCAACAACTTGAAAAGAAGCAGCCAGAAAGAGTGGTAGAATTGTTAGGCTAAGTAATGTGTTTTTTAAAAGTATCTAAATAACAGAATGAATCTAGGAGCCAGGAGAGAAGTAACACCAAAGGAAGATGGCATACCTAAGAATGAGAGGATACTCATACCAGGCTGATAACCAAACTCAACAGCTGTATTCTAGTGTTTGTAAAAATTGATGATCCTAAGGAAGGGGCTAACACCTTCCCTTGATGAAAGGAAAGGAAAGAAAGAGAAAAAGATGGGAAAATCTATGCATAAGTGTAACAGCTGTTGATCTGAAGTTAAAGTTGTCTGTTTATTATAGAGAAGACAGGGAAATACGGAAAAATAATTAAAAAAAAGGTGACCAACTGTATTTGAAGCTCCTCTAAAGGGAACTATTCCAGGTCGGGGAACAAACTGATCTTTTGGTGCAGGAAAGAAATGCTTGCAATTAAAGGAAATAAGATTTCTGTGTTAAGATATTGAACTGGAACAACACTCGGATTCACCGAATTTGGGTCAATAGGCCAGACCAATCATGTTGCTATTAGGATTAAGACTGTTATTTTTAACAGTTGTTTACGTGTTACTACAAATGGGCATGCTTTGCTTTTGGTGTCTATTAATAGCAGTGCGCATTTCCCCAGTACACTGTGCTTACCAAAAAGCCGCCCACTGCACACCAAGGGGAATTTGCTGGCTTCTGAAATAAATGTGTGTGTCTGGCGGTGTCAAGGGGTGGAGTGACAGGTGCCACACAGGCAAGCGTGGGACTCTGGATGGTGCAGCCCACAGAAGAGGGGTTTGCTCTGGGGTGATCCCAGGAGTTAAGGAACCCCGGGTGCATCACGGCTGGAGCCACCACACTGTGGGGTTGCTGCAGCCTGGGGGCACACCCTCTACTGACCCCAGGAGTGACAAGTCCAGACAGAGGAGAAGTGACACCACAGACTCACCCCATTAACATCTAGGTGCTGTGGAACCATTCCCCACAGAAAGACCTGTTAGTGGGCGAATTGTTACTAACTGAGCAGTGCTGTGGGCTGAGCACTAGGTTACCTGTTGATGTGCATGCTGTTATTGACTGAGGCCATACGGCCTTTGTGTAACTGCGGGCTGGTGTTGTTTTGACTGGTTATAAAAGAGAGTAAGCCACAGAAGTTGGTGTGGACTCTGACCGACCATCAGCTGGCCTGTGGATGTCAATGGCGTGGTGAGGAGAATCCAGGCAAAACCGTACCAGAAGGGTGGCCAATAAAGGGCGAGAACAGTCGCTGTATTGTGCATCCGTGATTTAACTGTAGAGCTCTGATATGTATACATATTTTTTCAGTTCTGTTCTATTTCTAGCTTTTTTTGTTATGACCTCTTATCTCTAATAAATTCTCATACTTAACAAATGATGATATCTTGGAGTTCAGTGCAAATAACCCCTGAATCCGAAAGTATCACAGAGGCCCCTCTATTGGCATGTCACAGGTAACACTCACAAGGGGCATCAAATCTCTTGAACGGGATGGTTGGTTACTGTCCAGCTGGTGGTGGCAGTCTCCTTTGCCAGGGTCCTTCCAGCAGTGGTTTCCACTGGATCAGATGAGACTCCCCAAACTGTTCTTCTGGGGAATTTTTATAGTCCAGCTGGCTTGTGGTCCTGTGTGACCTCTCCAGCATATGCATGAGCCATTGCTACTGATTACCTTAAACTGCGTATCAAAGCATCTCCTAATTCTCCTAAGAATGCACAGAAGACTGTCCTACATGGCCACTTCTTCATTTGCAGGAGCAGTTTCCACTGTCAATTTTTAAGGGCCTTAAGTTTTTACAATTTAATCAATTCTGCAGCAGGAGCTGCTGCAGAGATTCTGAAACAGCCAGATACTCCAGCTGTGATGGTACTCACCACATTTAAGCACAGGAATTGGTCCAGGCACAGCAGGATCTGCCTCTAGAAATCTCTAGAACTGTCTGAAATACCCACTTGGAGAGGTTCTGCACCAGTCAGTCCAACACTTAATTTGGAAAGTGGTAGCAGTTCAGTCAATCTCCTAGTTTCAACTCCATCCCCTGTCTCAAACCTGGCCATCAGCTCACCTGTGTGGATTACTAGATGGGGGAGTTCCTGGGCCACCTAAGGGATTAATGACTTGAGTGCTCTGAGTGTGCACACAGGCACAGGCCTGATAGCCTGGTGCCCACCCACGCCACAATTCTAACTGTAAGAGAAACCTGAATTTCATACCTGGAACTTGATTTCCAGAGCTTTTGCCACAAGTACTGGCTCTTAGCTAGCACTCTGGCCTACCTCTGCAAGCAAGTGAGGCAGGAGAGTTGTTTCCTGTGTCTAAAGACAGGTGGGATGAATCAACCTTTATTTCATGGCATCGGATATAAACAAAGAGAAAATGAGGATCCCTTGTGCAGTTCTGGTGTCCCACCTCAAGAAAGAAAAGTAGGACTAGGAAAAGGGAAGGGAAAGTTGATGAAGGTAGCAAGACGAATTTCACCACACATGACATTAGTTACTCTTGTCCCACCTTCAACTGACTGGGTTCTGAAATGGATCCTCCCAACCATACCATAGTGGGAAAATTCTTCCTCAAGGTCTTTTCAGTCACTCCTCAAATGCAAATCCTCTTCTTCACACTGCCGTGGGTGATTTATCTGCTCACTGCCATGAGGAATATGGTCATGATATCTATCATTTGATTCAACCACCAGTTTCACCCCTAGTATATCACTTCCGCAGCAGCGTCTCCTTCTCAGGTATTTGGTTCCCTTTGCCCCTAAAAGGTTTGTCGGCCTCATCTTGGAGATTAAGACCATCCCGTGGCTACTTGCCAATCCCAGACCTTCCTTTCCATCTTCCTGGGCACAGCTGAGTTCAACCTGCTTGTTGTGATGTCTTTCAATTGCTGTGGGGCCATTTGCAACCCTTTGCACTGCACCATCTTTATGAAGCCCTGGTTGGGCTCCACACTCATCTTTATCCATTGGGTGATGGCATCTCTATCCTTGCTCAGCCCCACCATCTTATATACCAAAGTACCCTCTGCTCCATTTTTGGCTACATGGGGCCTGAATACAGCAAATCCTTTGAATGAACCAAAGCCAGATAATAGGCTTCAACAGAGGGTTACCCACATGGTGAGCAGAGAAGCTGATTTTCTGTAAGCTCTCAGCAGCTTTGCAAGTTCCTCTAAGAAGGTACATTCAGGAGAAGTATGATTTTAGCTGACATCCAGCAGACTAAGAAGACACAACCCTTTGAGCATTGGAACTTACCCAGAAAATGGGGAGCTGAGACTGTCACCTCTGATTCACTGAGGCTGCAGTGATATTGCTGTAGGTGACTGGGCTTGAGTTTTTGCTCAAATAATTACAGCAATTTCAGCATATCTTCCAGATGAACCAAGTCCAGAGATTCCCCTCTGCCAGACTAGAAGCAGAGAGCAAGACAGAGCATTTGGGATCTAGGACTAACCTGAGCTCCAGGTTAAAACACCAATGCAAACACAGGGTATTGCCCATTACTGAGCTTCCCGTTTTACTCTCTGTATAAAAGCCACCCACTATGCTCTGAGACAGGGTCTGGGGGACAACAGAGTCTGTGGAGAACCTCTGGTTCACTGCTTGAAACCCATCATCTCCTTCTCCCCTCCACCCCTGCATTTTTGAGGCATCCTGTTTGTGGAGTCATCTGCTCCTTTCCTTTATATGTCTAAAACCAAATGCAAAGGTGGAGGGAAAAATGTCAGTATTTATTGCCTATGTTTTCCTTGGACTTCCTTCTGTTAGACGTGTTCTTTGGTTTGAAAAAGAAATGAGCTACTTAGTAAATTAAGAGGCTTGAGACAGAAGTAGTGAGTTTCATCAGCTTCCTTAGAGGTGCCTGTGAGCAGCTGGAGTGTGCACTTGTTTTCCCTTGTTCCCTATTTTGTTAATGGGGGCAAAGAAAGAGGTCTAGAGAGAGGCTGGGTCCTCCCAGACTATAATTGGCATGTGAAAGAAGTGTTACCAGTCTCTTCCAGATACTCTTCTCCCTCTCTGCACTGACAAGATGGGAGGGAGCTAACTTGCTCAAACTGAAGTGCCTGACTTTTAGACATCTCAAATATCACCCTGCTTAGTATTATTTTGTTCCAGATGCTTCCTATGTCAAATAATCAAAAGGACAGCCTTTAAGTTCTTTAAGATGAGAAGATTTCCCCCTTCCCCTAAAGGGAAAGCAAGGCATTTAGGTCAGGACATTTAATAACAATGTTTCCTCAATGTTTCTGGAGAAACAGAGAGGAAGAAGACGTGGAAGAAAGCAGGGGATTACAAAAGAGGTCCTCGATATTGGCTTGTTTTGAAACCACAGATGTTCCAAGTCAAAAAAGGCAAGCACCGAAAAATAGAAGGAATAACTTTCCAAATACTTATCTAAATGGATGGACTAGCATCTGCACATAATAGTAAGTACTTTTGCTGGGAGATTAGGTTGGCGTTTGAAGCACAGATGTGATGGATGTTTGCAATAGGTCAAAGTGAACAGGGAATTTCCCAGGCATGGCATGAACTAGTTCACCACCTCTTTACAATACTGTGCTTGCGAGAAAGAATCCTTTGTGAGTGGCTGGAAAAGGTAGAAAGAAGACAGTAAAATCTCTGAGGACTGTAAATGTGAAGCAGAGAAATCAGGGTGTGATGAATGGCTGAGAGGAATATTTCTGTCTGTGCTACTTAGGAAGCAAGTGAGGGAGCAAAGAAGGAAGGATCTACCCTCCCGTCGAGACTGTGAAATTCTCACACTTGTTTCTTCATGCTCCTGTCTCAGCAGGATGTACTGAAATTAGACATGGGACCAGGAAATGAAACTGCGGTTGCTGAGTTCATCCTGGAGGGTTTCTCAGGGCTTGATCAAAGACTACAGCAATTTCTCTCCCTGCTCCTTCTACTCATATACCTGACAACAGTGACGGGGAACACAATGATCATCTTCCTCGTGTGTGTGGATCACCGCCTGCAAACTCCCATGTACTTTTTCATCAGCAACCTGGCATTCCTGGAAATCTGGTTCACATCCTCCACAACCGTCATATTGTTGGCGATTCTGAGCTCTGGAAGGAGACCAATCTCATTAAGCAGCTGCTTTGCCCAATCCTATTTCTGTTTTGCCCTGGGTTTTATAGAGTTCACTCTCCTTGTTGCCATGTCCTTTGATCGTTATGTTGCCATCTGCCAACCTTTGCATTATGCTGCTGTCATGAAGCAGCAGCTCTGCACCCATCTGGTTGCTGCTGCATGGGTCCTAGGCTTCACACTCTTCAGCTACCGCCTGGTCCTCCTCTCAAAGTTGACTTTCTGTGGCCCCAACAAGATCCACCATTTTTTTTGTGACAGCTCCCCCTTATTCACACTGTCCTGCTCTGATGCCAGCCTGCTTTGGAAATTAGGCACCATTTTCATATCGCTTGTAGTGCTGGGTTCCTTATGTCTAATCATAGTGTCCTACATGTGCATCTTCCACTGTATTCTGCACATGCCATCAGCATCTGGGAGGAAGAAAGCTTTTGCTACATGTTCTTCCCATCTCACCAACTTAGCCATCGCATATGGAAGCTGCATTGTTCTCTATGCACGGCCCTCAGAAGGGGTTTCCTTGGAGACCAACAAAATTGTAGCTTTACTGAACACTGTCCTGTACCCGTTCTTAAACCCCTCCATCTACAGTCTCAGAAACAAGACTGTGAAACTGGCCCTGAAGGAAGCCATTGGCTGTGCAAAGGTTTGGCTTTTCCCCCGGTCATGGTGCTTTTCATGACAGCAGTTCTAATTATGTACCATATATTACATCACACACACATATATATAGCTATTAAATACAGGTGCCTCAGGAGATTTATGTTCTCATTGGATTGTAATGGTGAAAGGAAGGAACGTGAATTGTGTGTCTTGGTTACAGGGGGTTCTTATAAACAAAATCTAAAAAATATTAATAAAATGTTGAACACACACACTTCTTAGGACTGGGGCATAGACTGCCAGTGCATGCTGACACAAGGAAGTTTTCATAAGTCATCTCAGGAAATTTGGCTGAAAACTCTGGGACAATGTCCAAGGGTTGTTGAGAAAAGCTCAGAACACTTTCCCTGAATAACAGAAGATGCTAAACATGAAAATTAAGCTCAGACACTACAATGGGTTCAGATTCACTGGATTCAAATCCATAAAACACTTCTCGGTTTCATTAGTGTGATGAAGACAGCCTCATTGATTTGTCAATGGTAGCCTGCAGACGATAGTTTTATTATTCACTCTGGAGGGAGATTTCTTAAAAATTCATATTTTCGTAAGGTACTGTCAGCATGTCCACTGTTTAAAGCCCTGCTTTATCTATCGCCATTGATGACTCTAGGATGCATTCTCCTGAAGGAAAAAAAAAATTCTTCTTGGATAATTAGGCATTTTCTACCTTCCTTTTCTTTCCTGAAGGATTATTTCATCATCAAGATTTTTCAAATAAACTATATATGCTTCTATCACACTTTTTTCTTCTTGTCCATGAATGAAATTATATATTCCTCCCTATCCCCTCTTATTTTATACTTCTGTCTCCATCCATATCTTTACATGGCAAAGTGATGGGCAGAAGCATGTACAATTGATAAAAGGAAACATATTTTAGAGAAATAATCAACAGACAGAGATCCCTTTTCTCCTTTTATTTTGCATTCCACAGGGAAAAACAAAGCACAGAGGAAGGGAAGGCATTGCCATTGCTTTACTCCTGTGCAGTTGTTTCTAATCAGCATTTCATTTTGTTAGGGCCTCTGAGGGGCAGAATTACTGTTAACAGCTCTTTTAAAGTTTGTGTGTGAGTGTCCCATTTCTGAAGGGAATTCTACAAGGGTGAACTCTTTATAGCAAAATCCATCTCCTCATGTGGGACCCCAGGGAAGCTATGGCACGTTGGGTGGCCAAAGCTCAGCCCAGCAGAGCACTTGGGCGCTCTTGGGCACCTTGGTCATCCTGCTCTGGGTGGGTCCTTGTGCACCACAGTGAAGGATGTGGTGGCCCTGGGTCTTCCCATCCAGGCCCGCAGCTCCACCAGCAACACAGGGTTAGGGTATGCAGGCAGACGACTAGGCTCTGCCTCAGAGTTGAGATAACTGAACAGGACGTGAGAAACTAGTGGCTATGAGAAATCATTGGACACTGCAGGGAACAGAATGAGACCCTGCCAAGTTCCAGACAGCACAGTGAGGGATGGCTGGATTTCAGCAGTGGTTAAGGGAGAGTTATATGAGAAAAGGACAAGCTTCACACATAACTGGCATATTGGGGATCCTTCGGGGAGTAGACTCTTGCAGCACCAGCAGTACTGAGGTAACGATATCAGAAGCACCACATGAGCCAGGGGTTACCTAGCTAACCGTACCAGAAATATTAAACTTGAGTACATAGGCAGTAAAACTGGGACCAATGAAGAAAACAATACTTAGAGATGGGCTGTTTATTTCAAAGGGGATAAAGCTGGAGAAAGGGAGGGATCAAGCTGCATCATGGAAGAAGCAGCATGGGAAAATGGAGGCAAAGGGAATAAAAGGGGCCAGTCATGTGTAAGCAAGCTGCTGGCGGGGACACTTGTCCGGCCAGGCTGTGTACCTGGTCTCTGCGGTGTAGCCTATCATTGTATTAAATCCTACTCCTAGCTCTTTTCTGGGTGAGCATGCTCGCTGTTCTGCATGAGTGCATGTGTGGAAGGCTTGCAGACGTCAAGGCAGCCAGCTACCAGAGGCACCCGTGCGAGGGTGCCTGTGAGGTCTCCTGCAAGCTTTGAGTCTGATTAGCTGGTGAGCAAGAACAGGACCAGGCCGTTTGTATCGTTCATGTTTATGAGTGCTGCTAGTGTCTCCATGGTGCCTGTAAAGGTACTGTGCCCCTGCCAGAGTTGATTTTTTGGTGGTTGACCATGACCGTACAGAGTGTGTGTATGCCTCTTGGAAGTACATGCCCCATCTCGCTGCTGGCAGGACCAGGGAACAGAGAAGCGCAGCAGTCTCCCTTCCAGTGGACCAGGAAGGAGGAATCCCTTTATTCAAAAATCCACTGGATCCAGCGTCCTTTAACAGTGCAGCTTTGGAGGTGCTGCAGCCACTTGGTCTTGATGTCGAGGTCTCGCTTCTCTGTCACCTTGTGGTTCCCAAAGGACACAGAGGCTTAGGCTTTGGGGTTGCAGCATGAAGGACCAGCTTTGGCACACATCTTTCTAGTTCCCCACTATTGATTTAAGCAATACAAATACCGAGATCTTATAAGTGTTTGGGTCAGTGATCCCCTAGAGTCAAAGGGAGTTTTGTTTTGTTTTGTTTTTTTCTGATCAGACTTTCCATCTGCCAGCCTTTATCATAAAAGTGGCTGGGGTTGGACAGGCAGTGCCATATGATCTACCCTCCATTTCTAAACCATCCACAGAAAGTAGCACTGTTTAGTCAGTCTAAATAGCAGGGGCAATGGCCACTGTTTTGCTGGTGGTCCATAACCAGGACAGTTGTGCTAAGCAAAACTCCATTGTCTGAGGATCTGCTACACATTACTAAACACATCTTCATCATGTCCAAGGGTAAAAAAAAACTGGGGGATATTTAAGCCAAATAACTATCTCAAATATCTCAAGACCTGTTTCCTCTTTTTGCACAACAAACATTACTCTCATGTTAAGGATGGTAGGAAGGCGTTTGGGTCGAGAAACTTTTCTGAGCTTTATCAGGCATTGCACAAACATCTCCATAGCTGCATTATTGCCATTTCTGCCTGCTCTGAGACTGCAGATAACACAGGCACAAGAATAAGGTGCCTTAACTGCAAGCTGATGTGTAGATCTGGGGCAGCACAAGGCCCTGGCTATTAGTCTTTAAATGGTTTGTCCAGGATTTTGTGAGAGAGGTGCCCAGTCTACATGGAAAAGCACCACAAATGTAAAAGCTGGGAATGCTTTTTGTACCGTGAAAAGATCTTGAACGTCAGCCAGAACCAGTGTTTCACACCTGTGGTCAAACCCCAGAAATAGGGAAGGGCTGTATTTGCTGTGATGCGTAACACGTGCAGGAAACTGGAACCAATCACATTTCTCTCCTGGAGGTAGCAACTGGAAGTAGCGTGGGATGAAGAAGGGGTGGAAAGGAAAGCGCGGTGAGAACAGGAGTTCAGGAGGGTCACGAGTCTCGGGGACTTTCTGGGGTTGGCTCCGCCCACACCAGCTTGAAGGTCCCCATGGCGAGGGACAGTCTGCAAAGCACCACGTCCCACCTCTATGGTCACCTGGAGGGGGGGATACCCTCCCTACCATCTCTATGCTCAGGTGGCTCCTCTGGGCCGGCCTCCAGTGCCTCTCTATGCTCTCCCGGCAGAGGGACACTCTGGGATCCCCCCTCCAGCCCCTTTCTTGGGCTGCTGATGGAGACAAAGTTTCAGGGCCACCCGTTCATGGCAGATAATGCCAAAGGCTGCGATGGCCCCTGGGTTGTTCATCTGCTTCTGAAAAAAAGGCCGCGGCCTCCCGGGGCTCCCGTCACGTGCATGTGCGTCCCCTTGTGGAGACTCGCCCAGGCCTCGGGGCAGAACGGGGCCCTGTGGCAGCAGCGCCCCAGCAGCAGCGTTTCCCTGCCGATGCTCCCCTGCAGCACAACTCCCGCAGCCCAGGGCCAGCCTGGCGCCGCTCCCCCTCGCTCCCTGCCCCCGGCATGGATCCCCCTCACTCCCCGCCCCCAGCCCCAGCCCCAGCCGGCAGCAGCCGCCGCAGGGTCCGGCCACACGAGCACACGCTGGGCCGCAGCATTGCTCCGGGCTCCCTGCGCAGCGGCCGCCAACACCCGCCGCTGCCGCAGCTACTTCTCCACGGCCTCGAGAGCGGCGCCGCGGTGGGACCCAGCGGGGGCGGGGCTGGCGGCACCAGGGGCAGTGGCCGTGGACACACAGGCCCCACCCCTCACAGGGCCGGAAGTGCCGCCTCCTGCGGAGCATGCGCACTGGCACAGAGGAGGGCAGCGAGGGGCAGGGCCGGGGCCGGGGCTGCCCAGGCCCTGCGGGGAGGGAGGGAGGGGGCGAGAGGTGGCTGGTGCCGTGCGGGGCAGCGTCTGCCGGCGCGGGGCCGTCCGGAGCCTCGAATCGCAGCACCAGGAGCTGCTGCGTCAGGGCCGAGGGCCGTGGCCTGGGCAGAGCGAGCGGCTGTGCGCACAGGGGCAGCCGGAGCCGCCGCGGCCCGGTGTGTGCGAGCAGCTGCTGGGGAAGGCGCAGCCTGGCCTGGGCCGCCTGTGGCCCCGCGGGAGCCCCCGGCTCTTGCGCCCTTGTGCTGGCGGCCCCGCGGCTCAGTGCCGGCTGTGGTGGCCGTCTGTCAGCGCCATCCCGGCCGCGAGGGGAGGGCGCGGGTGCAGCTGGGCTTGTGGTGGCTCCAGGCTGGAGGTGACAGCAGGCGTGGTGGAGCCAGCAGAGGTGCTGCTGGTGCTGCCTGTGGGCAGAGTGGTGTGAAGGCGCTTTCTGAGCTTCCTCGCAGACCTGCTGGTCTCTCCATGGGCTTCAGAGTCTCGGGCTCCTTTCCTTTCCCCCCACCACAGCAGCAGGGATCTGGAAGCAGAGGCTCAGGGAAGCTCCTTGCCTTTGGTGTCGTCCCTGCCTGGAGCTTCCTGCTGAGAAGCTCCTGGGGAAGTGTTGTGGGGGCAAGCGGGAGCTGTGAGCAGCCCTGCCCCATGCAGCCCCTCTGCATGGGGAATGAGCCTGCCGTGCCAGGGCTGCTCCTTCCCCCTGAGCTTCCGCAGCCCATGTTCACCCTGTTTGTAGTTACCCCTGGATGTTGCCGGGAGAAGGCTGGGTTGTGCTTTGTGTCTGCTGGGAGACCGATGCTAGCGAGTTGTGACTGAAGGATCAGCATGAAATGTGCCTCTGGCTAAAAGCTGGACTGGAGCACACAGGCATTTTTTGTCACCTTGGGTTTTCCCTTCTGAAGTACCAGCATGTGCTGAATGAGAATGTATTCTGATAGGAATTGATTTGCATTTAAACTCTACCCCCTCCAATTTTTCTACTCAAATTCAGTAGCATATTGACAACCAATGTCCTGTGTGATAGGAAAGGTGCAGTTAAGGATATCAGCTTTGTTCTGGGGATGTTTTGTACATCTGATGCACCCGACGCTTGGGCCGCTGGCCAGCAGAGCACCGGCACAAGAGCACCGTGATGCAATGCTGCCGCTTCACCGTGGAGCGCGAGAGAGTCGGTGCAAGAGGGACAGGGGCTTCAGCCAGTGCCTGTGGGGTGGCCTTGGCCCTGGCACAGTGATGCACCCAACATGCTGCCAGCAGCAGCAGCTGTGCAGATCTGAGCATGCACTGATGCAAGAAGAAGAAACATGTCCTGAGGAGTCATGTTTTAACTCTGCATTTTGGATACCATAATTCATATTGCTGTCATGTACCCTGATAGCAGATTTTTCATGACCATCCCTTCCCTCATGTGTGTTGCTTCTATGTGAAAGTGCACAAGTGATAATTTCTGCTGTTTTACTGTCCCTGTAGTTCACACCCTGTAAAGCCTGATTGGAAACCTGTTGTTAAAAGTGAGGGTTGGCTAAGATAAGAAGTGGAGCACAATGAAGACGCCTGCCTTGCTCTGCCCTGCTCCTGGAAGTGGTCTGCTGCAGGCCAGGCTGCCTCTTGGAAGGCTTTGTCATCTCAAAAGTGATCATTACAGCAGTGTGTCCCTGGCAACTCTCGGTGCTAAATTCCACACGGATGCAGAATTGGTTCACTTTTTAGGTCATTTTCACTGTACAGGTTTTGGAAGGAAACGATTTCTTCTGTGTGTCTGAGAGGGCTTGCAAGCATTTCCATACATAATGTTCTGTTGTCTTCCCTCTGCTGTTCATTCTTGTATCTCTTCTTTGTTCTCTCCCTCCCCACTTACACTTTCTCGCTCTTAGCATGCTGCTGAAGCAAAGGAAAGGAACTAGGGGGTGTGTGTGGGGGGAGGTGGGGGGGAGAGAGGGTGCTTAAAAGGTGCAGAAGGCAGGTATGTAAAACTAGGGAGCCCTTTTAAAAGATATGGATTTTCTGCTCTCCTGTTATGGGGAAAATCAGGAAATTGAGGGGAAGAACAGAAAAGAAACTTTTCTTAAATAAAAGTCAGTAGGTTGTGTATTAATTGCAATTAATTAATGGTATTAACTCCATTCCCCCACCCTTCAATCTCAAGGGCTTAATTTCATTCTGGCTGTGCCAGGGGAACGATGGGAAAGGGCAGAGTCAAGAGGCTGCGGCCTGGCTCTTCAGTGCAGCCGCAGGGCAGAGGGCTCGAGGGTAGTAAATGAGCGTGGGGAGAAACAAGCCCATCTCCTGAAGATCAGCACTCAAGTTCAGCTTTTTTTTTTTTTTCTCTTTTTATGGTAGCAGGTTGGGGGTTGATGTCCATCGAGCTGAGGGTGGTGTAAAACCATGCTGCAGCAGCACATGGTCCATCGCCTACAGTCCTGCTCTCAGCCTGTGCCAGTCCTTGCAGTTTTGTGATGAGAGGGATTTCTGGCTGAAAACAAACCCCATGAGTAGGAAGAGGATCACAGGAGAGGGGAGCACCTGCTTCGCGGGCTGGCCTGGGGTTACAGCAGCTGGAGGAGATGCTGAAGCCGAGCCCGCAGTGAGGGAGTGAAGCTGCAGGTTGTCACGCTTCATTTGGAAGGAGACTGTTCCCATCTGCCAACCTGAAGGTCAACCAGGTGGCCAAGCTGGTGAAGAGAGCCTTAAAGTGGGAGTGAGTGGGAGGAGAGGGTGACTCAAAGAAGAGTGAGGATGTAATGGCGTGGGATGGCAATGAAAAGGTGCAGGGTGATGTGGGGAAGAGAAACGCCGAGAGAGCAGTGGGAATGCAGGGAGCTCTGCCTAGGGACGGACGGTGAGGCATTCGAGAGTGTATGGGTGAGGATTAGGGGGCAGACCAACAGGGGTGGCCTTGTAGTGGATTTCTGCAATGGATTGTCTGAAGAAGGGCAGCCTCTGCAAGGCCCAAGGAGCGCTGAGCTGGGGAGAGGAAAATTTGTCCTGCTCTGTAGATCCCAGCTCGCAGCCGGGCTCAGAGCTGGAACAAGAGGCTTGGAGGCAATGATGTGGTGATGGATGTCCCCACGGTGGCCACCAAGGCATTGAGATGGGGGCCCCCATGGTCACCACCAAGGCATTGTGATGGGAGTCCCCACAGTGACCAGCAAGGCATTGTGATGGAGAGTCCCCATGGTCACCACGAAGGCATTGAGATGGGGGTCCCCATGGTCACCACCAAGGCATTGTGATGGGAGTCCCCACGGCGACCACCAGGGCTTTTTGATGGAGGTCCCCATGGTGAGCACCAGGGCTTTGTGATGGGAGTGGTGTCATGCCCACAAGGCCATTGTGATGGGGCAGTCCCTGTGGTGACCGTGCCCTTGCTGGGGCCAGAGCCCTGAGGTCCTTACTCTGAGGAGAGTGGCTTGATCAGGAGGGAGCAGCTCCCCTTGGTGCCAGAGTGGCAGGTCTCTGGAAGAGGATCCTGGAGATGGGCAAGGAGCGGCAGGCAAACGTCTGCTCCCAGCCCATGGACAGGCTTCCAGGCACACAGGAGCACAGAAGAGAGGTGAGTGATGGGGCTGGAGGGAGAGGCAGGCAGCAGGGATGGGACCTGCACAGAGAGCACAAGGACGGTGGGGAAGGGGAGCTGGGGCATGACCTCCTCCAGCAAGGGGGTATTTCTTCCTAGCCTGGGGATTTTCTCGGAGACAAAGCACACCAAGCTGGATGCTCCAGGGCCCACACAGACCCTGTGAGCTCTGCGCTGAGAGGCAGAGAGCAGCTCTGGACCAAGCTCGGCCGGGCCATACTTGGCCATGATCTTCCATTCGACACGGGGCTGAGGTTCCCTGTGCTTCAGGGGCCCTCGTACCAATGCAATCATCCCCATCACAGAATCACAGAATCGCTGAGGTTGGAAGGGACCTCTGGAGATCATCTAGTCCAACCCCCCTGCTCAAGCAGGGTCACCTAGAGCACATTGCACAGAATTGCATCCAGGTGCGTTTTGAATATCTCCAGAGAAGGAGACTCCACAACCTCTCTGGGCAACCTGTTCCAGTGCTCTGTCACCCTCACAGTGAAAAAGTTTTTCCTCATGTTCAGATGGAAGCGTCTGTGTTTCAGTTTGTGCCCGTTGCCTCGCGTCCTGTCACTCCTCGAGGTTGGGAGATCCCTTACCTGCAACAGATCCTCCCTAAGTGACTAATAGTGCACTGAAACTTTGCTAAGTTGCATCTCTGGTTGATTGTGCACATAATCCTTTAGACATAAACCGTTGACCAAATCTGGGACTAAGATTGGATCCAGGCGCACCCAGACTCCTCTGAGAAGGAGTTTGGAAAGCAAGGGGGTCCACGCTGAACCTCGTGACTCAACGGGAGGGCCTCCTTGACAATTTGGTTTGAACCTTATATGTAGTTATTGTTTTACCCTCCATGCAGTAAATAACCAAGTGTACCTTACCATCAAAACTTGTTAAATCACTGTCTTATCTCAATAAAACATACTGCTGCTTCTCTGTTATGAGTGAAGTGCATCACTCATCTGCAACAAATTGGTGTAGTCGGCAGGATGGCAAGTAGTATCACCAATTATCTCGGGAGGAATGGAGCGAACCCGAGTCCCAACTTCTCAGAAGAATGGGCTCGTGACAATTGGCATAATTGGGAAGCTGTTGAAGAATACCTAAAAGTGACCAGGGGCCATAGAAAGGATGGAAAAGGGAATGGAATTAACTGCAAGATGCTAGGTACCTGTTTAGAAGCTGCATATCAAGAAAGGAAGAATGAAAATAAAGAGGAGCAGGACCTAAAGGAAGAAATAGAAGAGTGAAAGGCAGCTGAGTTGTTACTGTCTTTGAAAATTGAGCAGCTGCAGAAAGAGTTACAGGAGGAAAAGGAGAAAAGACAGAAGTTGGGAGAAAAGGTTGAGCTGATGCTTATGGGGGCTCCCCGCCCCCCCTGACATTGTACAGATTAGGAAACTAATAGTATGCCCTGAAGATTGGGATGGAGACATGTGGGGTGATCCCAATGATAGCGAGCTAGGAGAAGATGATCCTTTGTCCCCCTCAAATCCCCCTGAATATGAAGCTAGACCCACTGTTAAAAGGGAATGAACCGAGGGACCTCGGGGTGGTGCTCCACGATATACTATGCGAATCACTCCCTGGGATCTGTGACAATTGACACTTTGGCAAGAGAGATATCACAGAATCACAGAATGGTTGAGGTTGGAAGCAGAAAATATAAGCAGAAAACCAGGTGAAACTGAAACGGAATACTTGTGGTGAGTCTGCCTAAGCGGCGGTAACCAAATAATGCTGAGTGAGGATGAAGCAAACAGCTATTGGGGTGTTAAAGAAGTTCCTTGACCCTAGGTTTCCCGAAGCAGAGTCTTAGAAGCGGAGTATCACAAACTGATTTACTAGAAGTGGTACAGCAGCAAACAACAGCTCGAGCAAATAAAGCTTGGAGTTGGCTGCAGCTCACACTGTGACCTGGGGCTGATCATATTTCCCACGTCTGCAAAAGAGGACCAAACAACTCTTTCATCCCATGTAGTGCAGTGCATTCATACATCTACAAGGTAGAACTCTGCAAGGGGAAGGCAAGAAGGGAATGGGAAGGGTCTTCGTTTCACTCATTAGGATAGCAGGCCTTTCCCCAGAGCATGGTTATTCCCTGCAATGGCTTCACAATGGAGCTATAACACCAATCCCATGCTGAGGGCTATAGTCAGTGATCGACAAGTGACGGCTTCTCTAGCCTTTCCAGTCTCCTCCTGAGTGACTCTCTGCTTTGCTCCTTCACAGTGAGACATGTCCTTCCACAAACCCACCGACTGGAGAGGCCAGCTTAGACTGACGGCATGTGGTGGATGCCAAGACCCACAGGAGTCATGCTGTGGCAGAGACGTTTCTTCTGGGAGCATCCGAGAGAGGAACACCGCGGAGGAAGTGGAAGAGGAGCAGCATGCTCGCTTTTCCTCCTCCCACCTGGCTGCCAAGGAATTTGCCAGCTTCATGGACTTCCTCACTGACAGGGAGGTGTTTAACAGCCTCCAGACAGTCATAGAAGAAACCACCAAGAAAATAGAGGATGTCATGGCGGCATATGGAGAGCCCAGCTGCAGCCCAGAGACTGAGTGTCAAAGGTGTTCCTGTCGGACCGAGAGGGGCCATTTCTACTCCTGCCACTACCCTGCCTCGGGACCCTGTCTACCACCTTCTTATTACACAGAAGAGTTAATTCCACAGCTCCCTGGCAGCAATCAGCATCTTCTCCAAAGCCAGGCACCTCCAACATCTCAGATGATTTAGCAGACACAACGGCCCACTCCCCTCGAGCTCGAAGAGAGAGCCCATCCTCTTCCAGGGCTGACACGAATGGCAAGAGCAGCCCAAACTCTCTGACTCTTTTACTGGCCACAGACCGCCACGACTCTCTAGGAGTGCTGAGGCACTCCTCTCTTTCCCAAAGACCACAAGGAGGGCACAGGCACCAAAAGCCCTCTGCTGTTCTCCCCCCGATTTGAAATTCTCTCTGTTTAAACATGAATATCATTGTACAGATTTTTGCCCAGTGTATTCTTTGTCTTTAGCAGTTCTACTTATTCTTACAGTCTTCTGAGACGGATTCAGTGTGAACAAGTGAAATATCAGTTTTTGGCTCTCTCATCCTTCAACAAATGTGCCAAGTTGTCGATGGAGCGCGGACAGCAACCTTGCACCAATCATGTATCCGCTTTATACGTATGGACAGAAACTGTAACCAATCATGTAACTATTGCTAGTGCATGCGTATTGCCTGTCGATATATATACTTTGTGTAAGCTCTAATAAAGGGAGAACGACCATACTCATATTGAGACTCATCGTTACTCCGGGGTCCCCTCCCTCACTCCAACATCTGGTAGCAGAGGATGGTTCGCCGCGTCTACCAAGAGGCTTGACCTCGGCTGATGGTCCGTGACTGCGGTAAGCAGCAAGAGGACTGGGAGTGGGGGATAAGAAGGGGCTGGGGGAAGTGCTGGCAAAAAAAGGCTGCCGCCAGACACGGTCCGGGGTCGCGCCCCGTCTCCCAGACAGCGGCATGGAAGCAGATGCCGCGGCCACCTTGCTAGCCGGTATACTCTCCAAGAGAGGAATTGACGCACCGGTGAAGCAGTTGCAGAGGTTGAGTAAACTGGGGCAGCAATGGGGACATTTCCCTGATACTCATATGCTATTTTCCGTATCGGAATGGCGAGATTTCAGAGAGACAATGTGGCATAAGACCATCGAGGGTGGAGACAAGGACAAGAAGGAGGTTAAGGCGGTGCGAGCTCAACCGTCGGTCCCTCCGCCACCGCCCCCCCCCGCAGCCCTTGCCTCCGTCCGCTCCTGAGGGAGCCGGCAGTGCGCCATGCCCAGGGCCCTCGTTGCCGCCCGTACCGGGGGAGGGCAGCACAGCCCCGCCAAGGTCATGGCGGGAGCCCCTGACGTTGTTATCTCCGGAGTCGTCAGGCACAGCCTCGCCTACCACCCCCATGGGGACAAAGCCATCCACGGCTCAACTATTAAAAATGTTTGAGCAGCTGTCAGTAAAACTGGAAAAGCTGGAACTGAGGGACGGGAAAGCTGTTCGCGCACTTTGCAATACCGTACTAGAGACTTTAACGGCAATGAGCCGGTCTGTCAGGGAGGCACTGCAAAGGGCGCGGGAGAACTCCGAGGGGGGGGGCATCGTCAGCGCCGTCACCCGCTGCATCCCAGAAAGCGGAGGTTTCCCCAGAGCCGGCTGGTCCGAGCTCCGAGGCAAACGCGGACGTGCACCCGGAGGAGGCTCAAAGAGGGGCGGTGGCCGCGCCCCTTGCTGACCTCATAGACTTGGGCGGGAAGGAGTGCCGACCCCCTCCTAGTGCTCCTCCCCCGCCGCTGCCTAGTAACAGTCCCCTGTACCCACCGTTGCCGCTGCCTGTGCCACCTCAGCGGCCGCCTCTACCCTCCTTCAACGAGACCACCCGCTCACGCCAGACTCCATCAGAGTACCCCCCACTGCTTTCGTCCAGCGAGTCTTCGGGGGACAACACGCCTGGCACCAGAAATAAAGCACCGCCGTCACCAGAAGAATCCGTAAGAGTGCTACAGGAGCTATCGGAACGCCTGAAAAAAGTGGAGCTGCAGGCGCAAGAGAAAGAGGGAGGAGTACCTCCCTGCTTAATAAATCCCCTCGCCGGACTTCCAAGGGAGTCCCGCTGGAGTGGTTTTATCAAGGACGCTATAATAGAAGGACAATGGAAGCCTGTTGTGGGGTCCGAGGGCCCCACAGCACTGGCGTTCCCCGTGCTACAACAGAATGGTCAGGGGAAATGGGAACCGCATGATTGGAAGATCTTACAACAGGCCCGTACAACCGTTTCCACATATGGGAACGTTGCAACCCGGGATGCCATCACCTAATATGCTGCCAGACAGATGGCACATACTGATAGTCGACTTGAAGGACTGCTTTTTTACCATTCCGTTACATCCTCAAGATACACAACGCTTTGCCTTTACTGTGCCAGTGAAAAACAAGGCCGAGCCCGCAGAGCGTTATGAGTGGGTTGTTTTGCCTCAGGGAATGAAAAACTCACCGACATTGTGCCAACTCTATGTCGCATGGGCATTGCAGCCTCTTCGAAACCAATGGCCAGACACCATAATCTATCACTATATGGATGACATTCTCTGCTGCCAGGAAAAGTCTTTTACAGATGAGTCATTAACACAATTAAGTGACATGCTATCGACAAAGGGACTTGTCATCGCACCAGAAAAGATCCAGCGCACGGCTCCGTGGAAATATCTTGGATGGTCCATTGCAGAGTCAAAAATTCGACCCCAGTTTAACGTAATGTATCGGGACCCAGTCTCTGGCATATGGATTGGGCCTGCCCCTGTTATTTTTAATGGTCGAGGTTATATGTGTGTCTCCACAGATCGTGGTCCAGTGTGGGTACCCAGCAAGAACGTGAAGCCTGTCTTGACTCACCATGACTCCTCTAGCGAACCAGCAGACAGAGATCCTGCTTCTGGGAATGCTGTTCCCGGTGGTAGTGACTCTCCACAACATTGAACACAGACGATCTTGTGAAGAGTCATTACCACTGGGAACATAACTTGCGACATGCTATTCTGCAAAATAGGGCTGCAATTGATTTTTGTTATTAGCTTAAGGCCATGGTTGTGAGGATTTTGAAGGTATGTGTTGCATGAATTTGTCTAATCATGGTGAATCAATTCACAAACAATTACAATGATTGAAGGAGCACGCAAGTAAAATCCGTCAGAACCATGGGCCGTTAGACGAATGGCTAACTAACCTGTTTGGAAATCTACCGTAGTGGCTAATAGGGTTGCTTACTGAAGGCTTACGCATTCTACTAATCCTTGTAGTCGTATGTTTATGTTTATGTGTAGTATTAAGCTGTATTAAGAAAGCTCTGCTGAAAGTAGTGAACCAAGCCTGGATTGCTCATAAACAAGAAGGGGGAATTGTGGAGGAATGGTTAACTGAGAGCGGGCATGCTCTGATTGGGATGAGCAATCCCGTCTTCGGGGTAGAGGAAGGAATCTAGGCCAAGGCAAGCGAACCTGCTGAAAGCGGCCTTATGTAGGCCAAGGCAAGCGAACCTGCTGAGGCCTGCTGAACGTGGCCGTATAGCGGCCTTGAGTACTACAAAAGAAGGTATTCATGAAACTGGTAAACAAGTCTGGACGGAACTAGGTTCTATAAATGTCGATGGAGCACAGTCAGCAACTTTGCACCAATCATGTATCCGCTTTATACGTATGGACAGAAACTGTAACCAATCATGTAACTATTGCTAGCGCATGCATATTGCTTGACGATATATATACTTTGTGTAAGCTCTAATAAAGAGAGAACGACCATACTCATATTGAGACTCATCGTTACTCCGGGGTCCCCTCCCTCACTCCAACACCAAGTGATGAGACGCTCAGCGCTTCCACAGGTTCTTTGCAAACCATCGGGGTTTTTGTGGCTTCCGTCTCTCCTTGGGAAACAGCACTGCTGTTATTAACACTGTTGGTCATTTGTATTATGGCCATGCTCTGGGGTCACAGGGAAGAAAGCTCTGCTGTTAGCTGCAGGAACGGATAGAAATGTTTGATGTAGGGTGAGGTTATGACCATCAGTTCATCAGGGTGGGGGAAAGAAGGACACAGAAGGGAAGAAGCAAAAGAAGGCACAGACTGTTTGCAGGCTTGATTCTCCACAGTGTGTGTTCATGCACTGTCTTTCCAACCCCACCTTCTCCTGGCTGCTCTCTGAACAACTTCAAAAAAACACCTTCTTTCCCACAAGAGTCTTCACTAATTTCCCAGCTTCTCATATATTGGTCCTGGGTAATTCTAAGAGCTAGGGCATATTGAACTGTATTGGCTCCTGTGGTGTTAGCCAGGCATCCAAATGGTTTTGTTAGTGATGATTTACATTTATCTATTTCGACAGAAATCCAGGACCTTTGCAGGTGAACACCATTCATCAGCATCTACCTTTTAGTATTTCTTTGAGTGACCTCTCTGTGTTAACCCAATGTAGTATATTTAGCATACAGGTTCAGAGTGGCCTAAAGGAAGGACCGCCTCGTTTAGAAAAACCTCCTGGCTAGGAGATCCCACAAGTGCTCTGGCATCCTGTTCCAGTGTTTGACTACTGTCACGGTGAAAAATTACTCCTGCTGTCTAACTGGAGTTTCCCTTGCTTCAGCTTCTGCCCATTCCTGTCTCTGTGCACCTCCAAAACAGTCTGGCTTTCTCCTCCCTGCAGCCTCCCACAAGACAGCTGCAGGCAGCCACAAGATCACCCCTCAGCCTTCCCTTCTCCAGGCTGCCCCAGAGCTCTGATATGTGTATTCTATTTTTAGTTCTGTTCTATTGTCTCCTGAGATCTCTGTCAGCCTGTTTCTCCAGACTGTCAGTGTCCATTGGAACAGCAGCCCATCACACATTTCAGAGAGCTTTGGGAACCTTTGTGTAAACAACTGGACTGAGCCCTTGATGTCTATTTTTTAGATGGCTACGTCACAACAGTGATGCTACATTTAGTGAGCTACATCACAACAGTGGTTGGAAACACCCTCATCACCCTCTTGTGGTGGCTGTTCAGCACCCTCACAAGGGAATCTGTCTTTCCTGGGTGTCTGCAGTATTTCCACTATCTTATCCAGGACATTGTTGAGCTTTCTGACTGGGAAAGATCTATTTCCATTATTGGCTGCTTCATGCAAATTTCTTGTTCTTGTTTTCTGGCAACAGCAGTGTGCTAAACGTTTAGTTTTAATGTCACATGATCCCTATACAGCCATATGCAGAGCATTGCGCTATGAAACCCTGATGAATGGGAGGATCTGCCTCCCACTAGCAGGTGGATCTGGGACAGGAGGATTATTTGCAAGTGCAATAACAGCACTTTTTAGTCACAATTGACTTTTTGTGGTCACAGTGAAATCAATCGCTTCTCCTGCAACTTCACCCCAATGGTTAAGCAGTCCTATAGTGATATCAGCCTGATTCTAACAGTCCACCCCTTCATTTACAGCCTGAGGAACAAAAAGATACAGCAGGAGGTCTTGGGTCTCAGACAGGATTAGCTGGCTCTACAATTAGAATTGAGTTTCTTGAAACCCATTCTTTGTTCTCTGAGGATTGTGAGTGTGAATGAGAATGTGAAACATCAAGATCCAGATTATTATTAATGAAGGTGCCACATTAAAGTGAGTGCTTGAGAAGCTGTTAGCCCCTGTTGTCCTGTGGACAGACAAAGGCATGTCGCCTGGAGTAAGTAAGATCTCCTTCAAATTTAGGGCAGTCATTCACGTACGTTGGCAAAAAGTGAGACTACTTTACCTAAACATGGGTGTCAGGTACCCGCTGAGATACCCTCAGGTATCTGAGACACCCACAGAAGGTTGGTAGATAGGACATAAATGTACTTTTCCACAGCCAAATTTAGATTGCTATGTCTGCATTTGAGCTAGCGTCTAAATTCAAAGGACTGTGATCAGTGATACAAAGTCCAACTGGTGGCCAGCTAACACTGGTATTCCTCAGAGGGGCAATGTGGAAAAGAGAGGGAGAGCAGATTTGCTGGAATGGCCTTAAACACAGGGCTCTGCTGTATGGTTAATCCTCCCTGAAGGGATATGTCAAAATTACTTGGTCCTGGAAAACAGGAAACAAAGAGGTAGACGCTGACCGACTCTCGACATGAGAACAGTACTGCCTTGTGACTACCATGTTTTCTGGGGATGGAGGGGCATTGCCTATGTTTATGCAGTAGATGAAACACCACTGTCTGGGCTGGTAATCTCTGGGGTCCCTGCTGTTCCCTCCAGAGACTGTCACGGACCTCTGCTGAGAGACTTTAACCAGCACCAGGAGGCCAACTCCAAGGGCAGAACCATTCAATTGCGTCTGGAGTCCCCGTGCCATGACTGAAAGGCTGAGAGCTTCAGCTGTTTGCGTAAAAGGCAACTTAGGGCTCTTGAGCAGGGCCTCAACTGGCCTCTGAATACATTGTAAAGGGGCCCAGAGTGTAAGAATTTGCCTTCAGTTTCAGTTCTGCAGGAGACACCATCTTGCCCGAAGACACACAGGGCACAAGGGACTTGCTCTGTGGGTAGAGCTCAACACCCTACAAAGCATGAAAGAACTTGGGAACTGGTTCTGATGATGACTAGGCTGTATGTGATAACTGTGCTCGGTTTGAAATCATGTCTGCCAGTTTTAGATAGCTACAGTTGATCTCATTATCTAGGCTTCTAATATGTCTTTGAAAAGGCATAGGCATCCCTTTTGAGATGATTCATCTGTCCTGCAGTAGATGAAAAATGGGTTCATATAGGCACTGTTGATTTCTCCTGGTGACTCTAAAGGCTTGTTCTTAACGAACATCACAATTTACATAAGTAAGAGACCAACCACTTCCCTAAAGGTAGGGAAGGGCATCCTAGAAAATCAGAGACAGCCACATTGGGCTGTGACATATGACTCAAGACCTCCAGGAGACCAAAGCTTTCTTTGAACATCAACTGGGGGCCAGGCAGGCTCTCCTGGGACATGTTAGGTAACTGTGGGATCCACATTACCCATCCTTCGGGATGAAATTTCAGTTCTGTATTTAAACACCTAAAAATGGCTTTTGATAACATAGATGTCTACATGCGAGTTAGGTACTTTCAGTTCCTGCTTTAGTGAAATCATTGGACAGTTGGTGAATACAGTCAGTTGGGTCTAGAGAGTTATTCAGTAGCAAGATTCATTTGCCCAGCTGTAGGCATGTAGCTCCAGTACAGAGCTGGAAAATATGTTATGGGACTTCCATAACACCTGCACTCTTGTGGAATGGTGAGTAGAGGTCAGAAGGGATTAACGACAGATGCAAGGAGTTTCACACACGATGCAGAGATGTCTGAGGCAGTGCCCCTCACATTGCCCTTGCTTTCAGTGAAGAGGAGGTGGTGTTCTGCCTGGGTTTACATGGTAACATATAGCACAGGACGATTCATGCCCCAGAAGCATCTCCTGCTCTCTGCTGCTCAGAAATGAGGCCGGAGATACCCAGCTTGTCTGGCAATGGCAAAACCTGGGGGGAGCAATTTCTGCTGAAATCTCCTTTTCTGGTCAACAGAGAGACTGACTGACCTCATGTACTTTGGAGAGCAGGTGTAGGCGAGGAGGGATCCCGCCCAGGAAGTGGGTCTCTCTCCCCCACAACAGTGAGTTTTCCTTGTTCACGATGGTGTCCAGCATCATTGGAGTTGCCATAGGCTGTACTGCCTGGCTTCCCACTCTCAGAGTGTGAGGATCTCCCTCAGAGCCTGCCGGTCCCACAGAGACATCTGGAGCTCTGTACAGTCCTGCGCACCCTCGATGCTCCTGGGCACCCTGACTCTCCCAGTGGGGCTGTACAGCCCCTGGTCTGTGTAAGCCCTGCAGCTCAATCCATCCCCAGGCACAGGTCAGTCACTCTCACGGGGAACAGGCACCAGTGCTCTTTATTTTGCATTTGTAGGTGGATGTTCACATTTTGAAAGCACTCCATCCCCTTTACTGACAGCTCCATTGCTATAAAAGGGAAAACAGGTAGAGTGTCAGCAGGAGCTCCCACATGAACACGTCTTCGCTCTGCCCTGGAGGTGCCAACCCCTGGGGCTGGCCAAGCTTTAGGGCCAAGCACACTCCAGAGTAATCGCTCAGGACCTGCCTTTGAGCTTGCTCATGTTGCTCTTCTCTCTTTTGCATAGCTGCCTTTCCTAGGACACGCTCCTAGTCCTTCCTGTCCCATCTCTGCATCTTCTCCTAGTGCTAGGGAGTTAAAAAGAAAGCTGTAGAGTTGTATGTATAGGGGGAAGGCAGAGAAATACTGGAGGCCTAATTTAGGCTGGGATCTGCTTCTGAAGAAGTGGCAAGGTCTCTGCGTAGCGGTCCATGGGCCCTTGGTGCCCATGACAGGGTCCCATGTGCAGCTAGTCAGCGAGGGGCTGAGTCAGGTGGGCTGAGACCTTGGCCTGAACAGGGATCAACACTCAGGGCAAAGGGTCTCAGTGTCAGTGCTCTGTGATGGAAGGACAGACCAACTGGTTTGGAAAAGGCAGAGGCAAATGTCAGAGGGATCCTTTTGTCTTCAGCCAGAACTCACATGTGCCATATTGAAAGCCTATTCAATGCTATTCAATTCTATTTCAAGTGCCCAAGAACTTCCTCTTGGATGTCAGGGACATTCAGTTCAAGGCCAGACTCAAAGAAGACCTGCTTCTGTCTCAGGAGGGCTGTCAGAGAAAGATCTCCTTTCTCTGTTGGTGCTGCCATCTCAGGTTTTCTACCTGTGCCCAAATAACTGAATTCCACCACTGCCTCTAGGCAAAGTCCATCCCATCTACATTCAAGCAGCTGCATAACTGGGAGGCACATCACACCAAGGCCTCCGCTGTAGTTTCTGCACTCTCAAACCCTTCAAGCTCTCCCACCCCTGAACCTCTTCTCATCCCAGATGATATGAACAGGGACTGTGTTAATGATGTCCACAGGATGGCTGGATCACAGGCTGTTCAGGCCCAGGGACTTCTTCAGTGACACCTTGTCCTTCCTGGAGATTGGCTGACCTCTTTCACAGGCCCTGTGGTGCTACAAAGCCAGCTCAGGCAGCAAAGCCCTTTCCTGCCATTTCTGCCCAGCCCAGCCCTGTTTTCCTCCAGCCTCAGGTACTGCAGGGTTTGCTCCCTTAGTGGGAACCTCCTTTCACCATTACATTGACACCTGCTGTCTATGCCAGCATGTCCCTGCACTGAAGTGGGCCATTGCACATACAGTGTCCTTGACTCTTGGTAACCTGGTTCACCATGAGCAATCTATGCTCTGTGCCACAGCTGAGGCTCTGCAACCCAAATATATGCAAGCGAATGCAGCCTGGGGCACAGACAAGAGCAGATGGAGATGCACAAGTTGTCACAGGACTACAGCATTGCCAGAATAACTGAGATGTGGTGGGATCACTCACATGACTGGAGGGCTGTGATAGCACAGTACAAGCTCTTCAGGAGAAACTGTTGGGGAAGATGAGGAGGGGGAATGCCCTTTCTGTGAAGGGGCAGCTCAGATGTATGGAGCTCTTCCCTGAGATGGACAAGGAGCTGCATGAGAGCTTGTGGGTAAGCATGAGAAGAAGGATGACATTGTGATGGGAGCTACCGACCATGTGATCTGGGTGAGGAGGTGGACGCAATCTCCTTTAAGCAACCTAAGGAAATCTGTGGCTCACGGGCTCTGGTTCTTATGGGGAGACCGTAATCTCCCTGACATTCACTGGAAGGACAAACAGCAGAGTGCAAGGAGTCCAGGAGGTTTTTGGAAGACGTCAGGGAAAACTTCTTAGCACAGCTGCCAGATGGGCCAATAAAGGTGATGCTTTCCTGGATGTGGAAATTGCAAACAAGGAGGAACTGCTCAGGCATGGGATAGTCAGTGTCAGCCTCGCCTACAGAGAGCATGAAAAAGTGGACTCCCAGATCCTGAAGGGAGCGAAGAAGGACAGCAGCAGAGTACAGACCCTGGACTTCAGAAGAGCAGACTTGGGCCTGTCCTGGGGAGTGGTGGGGGAGCCCATGAGAGGCAGCTCTGGAAAACTGGCAGGGCTTTAAGGACAGCACCCACCAAGCACAAGAATGGTCCATCCTGATGCACAGTAAAACCAGTAGCCATGTCAGGGGACCAGCCTGGCTAAAGAGGGAACTCGCACCTGAGCTCCAGGACAATAAGGCAGCGTACGGGAAGGGGGAGGAGAGAGAGGCTGCAAGGAGGAATTTAGAAATATTGTCGGGCAAGGTAGGCATGGTGTTCGGGAAGACAAAGCTCCCCTAGGATTGACACTTGCAGAGGATGTCAAGAGCATGAGGATGAGCTGCTACTGCTCCAGTAAGAATAAAAAGGAAAAGGCGGGCTCACTGCTGAATGGGGCAGGGAATCTAGTGACAGCAGATGCAGATAGGTCTGAAGAAACCAATGCTTTGTTAGCTTCCGTTTTCACAAAAAAAGGTCTCTCAGGCTCTTGTGCCTTCCTTCAGGACTCCTGAGGAGAAGAACAACCAACAGGGGATGAGGTCAGTGAGGGATTACTTGTGAGAACTCAAACTATGCAAGTCAATGGGGTTGGATGGGCTGCATATGAGGATGCTCTGAGAGCTGGCTGCTGTCATAGCAAGGCCACTTGCTATCATATTTGAAAGATTGGGGAGACTGGGCAAGGTCCCAATGACTGGAAAAAGGCAAATGTTACATCCATCTTCAAAAAAGGCCAACAGAACTACCTGGGGAGCTGCAGACAGTTTAGCCTCACTTTGGTGAGGAGTGTGTCATGGAGTGAATCCTCTCAGATCACATTTCTGGGCACATGAAGGAGAAGAAGGTGATAGAGAACAGTCGGCATGGATTTACCTGGGGTAAATTGTACCTCACCAACATGATTGACTTCTATGATTAAATAACTGTATTTGTGGCTGGAGAAGAGTAAATGACTTTTTTCTGGACTTTAGCGAGGTATTTGACACTGTCTTCAACAATACTTGTGTGCAAGTTAGAACATTACTGCCTAGACAGATAGACAACCGGATAGGTAAAAAGCTGCTTGGATAGTCAGGCTCAGAGGGCACTGGTGAATGGGTAGCACTCTCCCTGGTAGCCAGAGATAAGTGGAGTACCACTGATCTCTCCAGGAACCTGTCCTGTTTATCATCTTTATTAGTGACACGGAGGAAGCAACACTCATCATGCTTGTAGATTGCCCCAAAATGGAAGGGGGAGACCAGTCATATGCTTGAGGGCTGCCATTCAGAGGGACATAGGCAGGCAGGAGGAATGAGCTTCAGAAACCTCACAAAATTCATCAAGGACAAATGCCAGGTCTTGCACCTGGCATAGACCAATACCCCACAGTGTTACAGGCTGGGGCCTGAGGAGTGGCTCTGCGGAAAGGCCTTGAGGGTCCTGGTGGACAGGAGCCAAAATGCAAGCCAGCAGTGTTCCCCGGCAGCAAAGAAGGTGAAAAAGCACTGTGGGCTGTAGGACCAGGAGCACAGCCAGGAGGTGGAGGGAAAGGACGATCCCCCTCTAGTCAGTATTCATTCGACCACGTACAGAGTACTGCATCCAGTTTGGGTCCCCAGAAAAAGAAAGAGGTTGGTAACTGGGAATGTGTTTGGCAGAGGGCCCTCGCGATACTTGGGGAGCTGGAGCACTTTGTCTGTGAAGATACGGGGCTTGTTCAACCTGCAGAACAGATGGCATGGAGGGACCTCATAACAGCCTTCCAAAGGCTACAAGGAGGTCACCAGGAAGATGGAGCCAGGATCTTCACCATGGTGCATGATAGATGGACAAGTGACAATGGACATAAGTTGAAAGAAGAGAGGTTCATGCAGGGGATAAGAAGCTTTTCCGCTAAGAGGATGGTCAGGCATTGGAAATGGATGCCCAGAGAGGCTGTGCAGTCTCCTCCCTCGGAAGTTTCCAAGACCAGACTGGATCAAGCCCCGAGCAACATGGCTGACCCCAGAGCTGACCCTGCTGCAAGCAAGGAGACTGGGCTAGAGAGCTCCTGAGGTCCCTTCCACCCTGATGGAGTCTGTGATTCTTCCCCCTCTGGGTTTTAGCTTGTCAATGTCAGGGAAAGCACATGGGTTCCCCGTAACAGTGGAAGTAGGTCAGCTTTCTTCTCCTCCTCCATTCAGAATTGTTCAGATGCAGGGCCTCTTGGCAGGAATCCCCAAACGGTCTTGATCAATCCTTTGCTTCACTTTTAATTTCTTTTTTTTTCCCTTTTCCCCCATCTAAATTTGTGTCTTCCACCATCCTTATCCCCTCCCATACAGTCAGACCACACCTGCTTACCCTTTCCCCATTGGTGCTGTTTTGTCTGTTTTGTGGTTGTTTTTTTTTTTTGATACAGAGGAGATTCACCCCAAAAGGACCTTGAGAAATTTGGGTGATTCAGCCAACAGATACCTCATGAAAATTTACAAGAGAAGTGTCAAGTCCTGTGAGTAGGGAGGAATAACCGCGTCCACGAGGAGAGGTTGGGGGACCTGTGCTTCTTTAGCCTGATGAAGTGGAGGTGAAGGGCAGGAGAGTAGTAGCTTGTGACTGCTTGAAGGGTGATTTCAGAGATGATGGAGCTTTTCTTGGTAGTGGGAAAAAGCATGAGAAGGGAAAAAAGCCACAAACAGCAGCTTGCGGGGTTCAGATGTAACATCAGGAAAAAGGAATGTCACTTGAAGGGCAGTGCTGTGGTGCTACAGGTCACCTAGAGGGAGTCTGTAATCAGCCCCTGGCTTTGTGCTTCAAGGAAAACCAAGTGAGGACCGAGAGACATGAGTAGAGGTAGGGACATCCATGGGTGAGAACAAGGTGGCAAAGCAGGTTGGTGTGTACAGTCTGCAGGGAAACAGACACAGGCATGGGACAGCGTAGGACAGCCTGTAGTGGAGACAGCCATGGGCACTGCCAAGGCTGAAAGCTGCCTACAAAACCGAGCTCTTTGTCCTCTTGGCTATGGCTGTTGTCCCTGCCACTGAGGCCCTCAAGAAGATGTTTCCTTAAAGCGCTGTGACCTCGCTGCCTTCTCGTCCCCGGGGACTCAGGAGGTGCTGTATCACTGTCCTGCACTCGGCATTGCACACCCCCATCCTCACACTGCCCCCAGGAAGAGCCCTGAGCAAAGCACGAGGGAAAAGATCACCCTGCCCAGGGGCTGGGTGTCAGTGCCTGGCCATTCTGCTTGATAAAACACATCAAGGCTTACTTGGCATCAGAGCTACCTGCACATTGCCTTTGCCTACCAGCAATCAGGGCCTCCAGCTTTCTGCTCTCATCAGCCCCTGGGGAGCCTTCCTTGGTAACAACTCTCAGTGGGACCCACTAATGCTCCAAGAAACTTTGGAATTTACTTCTGCTTTTAATTTCTTGAGAGGTTTGTTCAATGTCCCCTCAGTATTTGAGGTTCATGGACTCAGCACCAAATACACTCAAGAGGCCATTAAAACGCAAAAAGCCCTAACAAGGCATGTCACTCCCCCTAATTTTCTTCAGTTCTTCAATTCTTGTGTGCCTAATTGGAGAGGATTCAGGAGTGTATTTACAAGAGCAAGATTTCCATGAGCACCTGAAAAAGAAAGGATTTCTCCTTTTTAAGCTGCCTTTATTTTTCAGCTTACAGAATAAATGATAGCCACATTCTCCAATTCATACTGTCCCAGAGGGTCTCCTAATGAAGTCCAGACAGGTAGGAAAAGCAGTATTTTCCATATGAGACCTTTATGGACAACTTTCCTCCTCACCTCCCCAACCCTGCCATTTCTCTCATTAGCCACTGGGGACTTACATGACTCTTGTTAAAATCTAACTTTTTTCCACTCGAGTCTGTAGCTGAATGTTACAGCTCCTACGCACCAGTTCCCACCTGCTTTCCTTAGACAACTAGCTGCAGACACAGAAGGATTTTTCTCAACTGCAAACAAGCAAAAATAAAATAGGATACAGTTTAATAAAAGGTAAAAGACACTCCTCAACTGTATGTTAAGTGCAAGCTGCCTCCAGTGTGGTCCACTTTCCGCAAGGAATAACCCTCCTTGAAATGATTTTGACAGATAGATAGGAAAGGATAGATAGAAACAGAACTAAGGAGCTGGCTAAAGAGATAATTAGACTCCTGAACGACGAGGCAGGCTTCAGATGCCCTGAAGCTCAGAGCAGCAGCTGGAGAGTTGAGAGGTACCTGATGGATAAAGAGTAAGATATGTCCAGATAGTCTGATGCAAAGATGCCTTTAGAAATGATCAATTTAATCAGGACACGTGAAAATATGTGAGAAATTACTGAGACTATATCCACAGCATAACAGACAGAACAGTGGTAACACAAGTTCAGGGGCAGATCAATATTTCTTCTCCTGAGATTCATACCCTGCCTGAACATGTCCACTATTTTATCATGGGAAAAGTGGACACTAAAATTAGTCATTTTAGCTGATGAAAGTGTGCTCATATTTTTTAAATGTTGAAAACTCTTCTCCACCTTTTCAGGCAGAGCTCTGTTCTAACCACAAGCACCCAGTGGCACGTGGAGAGGTCCTGGTATGTCTGAGGTACCTCCCTAGGCCTGGCAGCTCTCACAGGGGACCTGCGGAAGACCGGAGCCCCTTGAATCTGCAGATAGAGGGTGGGTAGACTGGACCAGGACACCTACAATGGCACCAACCGTCAGTGACCCTGTGACTGCATCCCACCCCAATAATGGAAATCGCTTTCCTTTTCAAAAAAAAAAAAAAAAAAGACCAGTCTATTAAAAAAAAAAAAAAAGACAGTAAAGCAAAGACAGACAACAAGAACACAAAAAAATTTAAAAGCTGGAAAGTGTAACAAAACATTTCTTCATTTTAGATCATTTTCTTTCTTTTTTTCTTGTTTCATTTTTTATTGACGTTTTCTAAATATCTCTGGTATTATCAGGCCTGCACCATTAAAAAATATATTTCTGTGTCTCAGAGAGAGCCCAGTGGCCCAAAACTACTCGCAGCCCAGGGCTGTCCATGCTACTCCTCACTCTCTGCACAGACCAAGTCGCACCCACCAGAGACAGGAGTGACCACTAAACCCACATCCTAGCCCTGTGCCTGTTGGTGGCCTAGCAGGTACTCAGGCAGGCAGGACCTCGCAACCTCTTACCCCAGACAGGAGTCAAGTGCTGGCCTATCAGCTTCACCCATACAAGTCACCTCACAGCCACTTTCCCACCCATGTGCCTGCTCGTGGTCCATCACCTGTAGAGGCATAAGTTACCTCACTTTCATCTTTATGATCGTGGGTCTCCTACTCTCCTATGAGCTTCTGAGAAACAACTAATCTCATAAAAATGTCCCCAGCCATCAGCTTCCTGGTGGCCTATCAGACACGACTGACCTCATAATCACCTACCAAGCCAATGGGCCTGCTGCTGGTCTTTTACCTTGCCTTATGGACATCACCTCAGCATGTTTTTGGCTTCTATCCAGTCAGGTATTCATGCAGGCAATGATTTTCAGGGTCCAAAAGCAATGTTGTGGTTTTCTTTGTTTTCAGCACAAAAAATAAGCTCTGAGCCCTTGAAACATCACTCACTGTTGTATGTGCGTCTGGGAGAACTTGTTGTAAGAGGCCAATTCTTTTCTGAAGAAATACTTTGTCTTTGGAAGTTTTCCTTATGTGCCCATTTTGAAAGGTAATGACTGTGGCACTGCTGCTCAGAAGAGTACCTCTGAGAGCTCCGTCATGGCAAGACCATTTCCTTGTTCACTGTGGCAGAGAAAAAAGTCCCACTATGTCAAAACTGCTCTCTGCCGCCTCCTCCTGGAAGTCAGCCCCTGGATGTCTTGTTTCAGGGCCCGGGGCAGTGCATGGTGTGCAGGCTGCAGCAGAGATCCGCAAGGCAGCGAGCCTTTTGGCAGGGAGAGCTCAGAACCCTGCCCCCCCCACCCCATTTCACTGGATTGGGAGGTTACTTGGATGGTTAATTAAGAGCAAAGAGTTTCTAGGATACTGCTATATTAGAAGAAAAGAGATTTGCACCAATTATGTTTATAGGTAGTACCCCCCCCATAAGACAAAGTGAATAAAAAAAGCTGTTGTCTGCATGCTATCACTGGCAAATCAGTGAGGCTGTCTTCATCACACTAATGAAACCGAGAAGTGTTTTACGGATTTGAATCCAGTGAATCTGAACCCATTGTAATGTCTGAGCTTAATTTTCATGCTGAGCACCTTCTGTTATTCGGGGAGAGAAGGTGTTTTGAGCTTTTCTCAACAGCTCTCGGACATTGTCCCAGAGTTTTCAGCTAAATTTCCTGAGATGACTTATGAAAACTTCCTTGTGTCAGCATGCACTGGCAGTCTATGCCCCAGTCCTAAGAAGTGTGTGTTCAACATTTTATTAATATTTTTTAGATTTTGTTTATAAGAACCCCCTGTAACCAAGGCACACAATTCACATTGCTTCCTTTCACCACTACAATCCAATGAGAACATAAATCTCCTGTGGCGCCTGTATTTAATAGCTATATATATATGTGTGTGTGATGTAATATATGATACATAATTAGAACTGCTGTCTTGAAAAGCATCATGACCGGGGGAAAAGCCAAACCTCTGCACAGCCAATGGCTTCCTTCAGGGCCACCTTCACAGTCTCGTTTCTGAGACTGTAGATGAAGGGGTTTAAGAATGGGTACAGGACAGTGTTCAGCAAAGCTACAATTCTGTTGGTCTCCAAGGAAACCCCTTCTGAGGGCCGTGCATAGAGAACAATGCAGCTTCCATATGCGATGGCTAAGTTGGTGAGATGGGAAGAACATGTAGCAAAAGCTTTCTTCCTCCCAGATGCTGATGGCATGTGCAGAATACAGTGGAAGATGCCCATGTAGGACACCAGGATTAAATATAAGGAACCCAGCAATGGAAACAATATCAAAATGGGGTCTGCTTTCCAAAGCAGGCTGGTGTCAGAGCAGGACAGTGTGAATAAGGGGGAATAGTCAAAAAAAAAAAAAAAAAAGGTGGATCTTGTTGGGGCCACAGAAAGTCAGCTTTGAGAGGAGGACCAGGTGGTAGCTGAAGAGTGTGAAGCCTAGGACCCACGCAGCAACAACCAGACGGGTGCAGAGCTGCTGCTTCATGATGGCAGCATAATGCAAAGGTTGGCAGATGGCAACATAGCGATCAAAGGACATGACAACAAGGAGAGCGAACTCTATAAAACCCAGGGCAAAATAGAAATAGGATTGGGCAAAGCAGCTGCTTAATGAGATTGGTCTCCTTCCAGAGCTCAGAATCGCCAGCAATGTGATGGTTGTGGAGGATGTGAACCAGATTTCCAGGAATGCCAGGTTGCTGATGAAAAAGTACATGGGAGTTTGCAGGCGGTGATCCACACACACGAGGAGGATGATCGTTGTGTTCCTCGTCACTGTTGTCAGGTATATGAGTAGAAGGAGCAGGGAGAGAAATTGCTGTAGTCTTTGATCAAGCCCTGAGAAACCCTTCAAGATGAACTCAGCAACTGCAGTTTCATTTCCTGGTCCCATGTCTAATTTCAGTACATCCTGCTGAGACAGGAGCATGAAGAAACAAGTGTGAGAATTTCACAGTCTTGACGGGAGGGTAGATCCTTCCTTCTTTGCTCCCTTGCTTGCTTCCTAGGTAGCACAGACAGAAATATTCCTCTCAGCCATTCATCGCACCCTGATTTCTCTGCTTCACATTTACAGTCCTCAGAGATTTTACTGTCTTCTTTCTACCTTCTCCAAATGCTCACAAAGGATTCTTTCTCGCAAGCACAGTATTGTAAAGAGGTGGTGAACTAGTTCATGCCATGCCTGGGAAATTCCCTGTTCACTTCGACCTATTGCAAACATCCATCACATCTGTGCTTCAAACGCCAACCTAATCTCCCAGCAAAAGTACTTACTATTATGTGCAGATGCCAGTCCATCCATTTAGATAAGTATTCGGAAAGTTATTCCTTCTACTTTTCGGTGCTTGCCTTTTTTGACTTGGAACTTCTGTGAGGCTGTTGCTTTCAAAACAAGCCAGTACTGAGCATCTCTTCTGTAATCCCCTGCTTTCTTCCACAGCTTCTTCCTCTCTCTTTCTCCAGAAAAGGGGGAGAAATAGGGAAGAAGTATAGCTTGCCTTCTTTAATACTCTAAATAGTGAAATTCAGGAGGGTTCCATTCAGTCATTGGAAATGTCTGTGTCAGATAGTCTTATCTGATATCACTGTGCACTGAAATAGAGTTCTTGCCAAAGCATTGCCAAATTCCATTGTTATTAAATGTCCTGACCTAAATGCCTTGCCTTCCCTCTAGGGGAGGGGAGAATTGTCCCATCTTAAAGAACTTAAAGGCTGTCCTTTTGATTATTTGAAATAGGAAGGGTCTGGAACAAAGAAAATACTAAGTAGGGTTATATTGAGATGCCTAAAAGTCAGGCACTTCAGTTTGAGCAAGTTAGCTTCGTCCCATCTTGTCAATGCAGAGAGAGAGAAGAGTGTCTGGAAGAGACTGGTAACACTTCTTTCGCCTGCCGGTTACAGTCTGGGAGCAGCCAGCCTCTAGAGCTCTCTCTTTCCCTCTGTTGACTATATAGGGACCAAGGGAAAACAAGTGCACACTCCAGCTGCTCACAGGCACCTCCAGTGAAGTTGATGAACTCACTATTTCAGTCTCAAATCTCTTCATTTATTTAGCTGCTAATTTCTTTTTTAAACCAAAAAAAAACACATTTAACAGAAGGAAGCCAAAGGAAAACATAGGCAATAAATACTGACATTTTTCCCTCCACCTTTGCATTTGGTTTTAGACATATAAAGGAAAGGAGCAGAAGACTCCACAAATAGGATGCCTCAAAAATACAAGGGTGGAGGGAAGAAGGAGATGATGGGTTTCAAGTAGTGGACCAGAGGTTCTCCACAGACTCTGTTGTCCCCCAGACCCTGTCTCAGAGTGTAATGGGTGACTCTTATACAGAGAGTAAAACGGGAAGCTCAGTAGTGGGCAATACCCCATGTTTGCACTGGCATTTTAACTTGGGGCTCAGGTTAGTCCTAGATGCCAGATGCTCTGTCTTGCTCTCTGCTTCTACTCTGGCATAAGGGAATCTCTGGACTGGGTTCATCTGGAAGACATGCTGAAATTGAACCACTAGCTGTAATTATTTGAGCAAAAACTCAAGCCCGGTCACCTACAGCAATATCACTGTAGCCTCAGTGAATCAGAGGTGACAGTCTCAGCTCCCCATTTTCTGGGTAAGTTCCAACGCTCAAAATGTTGTGTCTTCTTAGTCTGCTGGATGTCAGCTAAAATCATGCTTCTCCTCAATGTACTTTCTTAGAGAAACCTGCAAAGCCGCTGAGAGCTTACAGCAAAGCAGCTTCTCTGCTCACAATGGGGGTAACCCTCTTGAACCCTTTCATCAGGCTTTGGTTGGTTCAAAGGATTTGCTGTATTCAGGCCCCTCGTAGCCAAAAATGGAGCTACCATATGCAATAGTGACGATGGCAGTGTGAGATATGCAGGTGAAGAAGGCTCTTTCCCAGAGGGTATTCTCCGGATAGTGCATCTAGTGCAGGCATAAGACACAGGGGTCAGTGTGAAGGAGCTCAGCAACACAGCAGAGAAGGGAACAAAGCTCATGTTTGAAGGTAGTTGGTGCCCGTGCAGGCTGCTCCCATCAAAGGGATAAGGCCACAGAAGAAAGAGTCTCTTTACTGGGGACACAGGGTACCTTGGTATATAAGATGGTGGGGCTGAGCAAGGATAGAGATGCCATCACCCAATGGGTAAAGATGAGCGTGGAGCCCAACCAGGGCTTCATAAAGATGGTGCTGTGCAACGGGTTGCAAATGGCCCTGCAGCAATTGAAAGACATCACAACAAGCAGGTTGAACTCAGCTGTGCCCAGGAAGATGGAAAGGAAGGTCTGGGATTGGCAAGTAGCCACGGGATGGTCTTAATCGCCAAGATGAGGCCGACAAACCTTTTAGGGGCAAAGAGAACCAAATATCTGAGAAGGAGACACTGCTGCGGAAGTGATATACTAGGGGTGAAACTGGTGGTTGAGTCAAATGATAGCTATCATGACCATATTCCCTGTGGCAGTGAGCAGATAAATCACCCACGGCAGTGTGAAGAAGAGGATTTGCATTTGAGGAGTGACTGAAAAGGCCTTCCTGAAGAATTTTCCCACTGTGGTATGGTTGGGAGGATCCATTTCAGAACCCAGTCAGTTGAAGGTGGGACAAGAGTAACTAATGTCATGAGTGGTGAAATTCGTCTTGCTACCTTCATCAGCTTTCCCTTCCCTTTTCCTAGTCCTACTTTTCTTTCTTGAGGTGGGACACCAGAACTGCACAAGGGATTCTCATTTTCTCTTTGTTTATATCCAATGCCATGAAATAAAGGTTGATTCATCCCGCCTGTCTTTAGACACAGGAAACAACTCTCCTCTGCCTCACTTGCTTGCAGAGGTAGGCCAGAGTGCTAGCTAAGAGCCAGTACTTGTGGCAAAAGCTCTGGAAATCAAGTTCCAGGTATGAAATTCAGGTTTCTCTTACAGTTAGAATTGTGGTGTGGGTGGGCACCAGGCTATCAGGCCTGTGCCTGTGTGCACACTCAGAGCACTCAAGTCATTAATCCCTTAGGTGGCCCAGGAACTCCCCCATCTAGTAATCCACACAGGTGAGCTGATGGCCAGGTTTGAGACAGGCAGTTTCAGACTTGAAACTAGGAGATTGACTGAACTGCTACCACTTTCCAAATTAAGTGTTGGACTGACTGGTGCAGAACCTCTCCAAGTGGGTGTTTCAGACAGTTCTAGAGATTTCTAGAGGCAGATCCTGCTGTGCCTGGACCAATTCCTGTGCTTAAATGTGGTGAGTACCATCACAGCTGGAGTATCTGGCTGTTTCAGAATCTCTGCAGCAGCTCCTGCTGCAGAACTGATTAAATTGTAAAAACTTAAGGCCCTTGAAAATTGACAGTGGAAACTGCTCCTGCAAATGAAGAAGTGGCTATGTAGGACAGTCTTCTGTGCATTCTTAGGAGAGTTAGGAGATGCTTTGATATGCAGTTTAAGGTAATCAGTAGCAATGGCTCATGCATATGCTGGAGAGGTCACACAGGACTACAAGCCAGCTGGACTATAAAAATTCCCCAGAAGAACAGTTTGGGGAGTCTCATCTGATCCAGTGGAAGCCACTGCTGGAAGGACCCTGGCAAAGGAGACTGCCACCACCATCTGGACAGTAACCAACCATCCTGCTCAAGGATGCCCCTTGTGAGTGTTACCTGTGACACGCCAATAGAGGGGCGTCTGTGATTCTTTCGGATTTGGGGGTTATTTGCACTGAACTCTGAGAGATCATCATTTGTCAAGTATGAGAATTTATCAAGAATTTGTCAGGTATGAGAATTTATTAGAGATAAGAGGTTATAACAAACCTGGTAGTTTGCCTGGATTCTCCTCATCACGCCATTGACATCCACAGGCCAGCTGATGGTCGGTCAGAGTCCACACCAACTTCTGTGGCTTCTGGCTCTCTTTTATAGCCAGTCCAAACAATGCCAGCCCACAGTTACACAAAGGCTGTATGGCCTCAGCCAATAACAGCGTGCACATCAACAGGTAACCTAGTGCTCAGCCCACAGCACTGCTCAGTTAGTAACAATTCGCCCACTAACAGGTCGTTCTGTGGGGAATGGTTCCACAGCACCTAGATGTTAATGGGGTGAGTCTGTGGTGTCACCTCCTCTGTCTGGACTTGTCACTCCTGAGGTCATTAGAGGTGGTGCCCCCAGGCTGCAGCAACCCCACAGTGTGGTGGCTCCAGCCATGATGCACCCAGGGTTCCTTAACTCCTGGGGAGCACCCCAGAGCAAACTCCTCTTCTGTGGGCTGCACCATCCAGAGTCCCACGCTTGCCTGTGTGGCGCCTGTCACTCCAGCCCTTGACACCGCCAGACACACACATTTATTTCAGAAGCCAGCAAATTCCCCTTGATGCGCAGTGGGCAGCTTTTTGGTAAGCACATTGTGCTGGGGAAATGCGCACTGCTATTAATAGACGCCAAAAGCAAAGCATGCCCATTTGTAGTAACACGTAAACAACTGTTAAAAATAACAGTCTTAATCCTAATAGCAACATGATTGGTCTGGCCTATTGACCCAAATTCGGTGAATCCGAGTGTTGTTCCAGTTCAATATGTTAACACAGAAATCTTATTTCCTTTAATTGCAAGCATTTCTTTCCTGCACCGAAAGATCAGTTTGTTCCCCAAGCTGGAATAGTTCCCTTCAGAGGAGCTTCAAATAGAGTTGGTCACCTTTTTTTCATTATTTTTCCATATTTCCCTGTCTTCTCTATAGTAAACAGACAACTTTAACAACAGCTGTTACCCTTATGCATAGATTTTACCATCTTTTTCTCTTTCTTTCCTTTCCTTTCATCAAGGGAAGGTGTTAGCCCCTTCCTTAGGATCATGAAATGTTACAAACACTAGAATACAGCTGTTGAGTTTCGTTATCAGCCTGGTATGAGTATCCTCTCATTCTTAGGTCTGCCATCTTCCTTTGGTGTTACTTCTCTCCTGGCTCCTAGGTTCATTCTGTTATTTAGATACTTTTAAAAAACACATTACTTAGCCTAACAATTCTACCACTCTTTCTGGCTGCTTCTTTTCAAGTTGTTGCTCTTCAGAGGGTCACTCTGTAAAACCCAAACAAAAAGTAAACCCTACCAAGGCCATTCGGTTGTTATAGTTTGGTTTTAACTGTAACTGCTGAAGCTACTTCTTTTAAGGTTACTCGGTTACATCCATCTATTATTCACATTTGAACAGGGATTTTTTTTTCATTGATTTTTCTTTATGCTCAGAAACTTTTACTACAGCTTGGGGCATTTTCCAGCCCCTGCTGGTTTCTGGTGTACTTAAAGATGCTGGCTTTCCGCATTCGAGGTCTTTTCTTGTTTCCTAACTCTGCCCCTGGGGCTCTTCTCTGCAGAGCCCGATCTCCACCCTGAGTCCTCCTGTGCCTCAGTGCCAGGCAGAGCAGTTACACTGGGCAGGGGGCGCAGAGCGTTTCTCACGTTCTTGTGAGAAACAAGCCGCCCAAGCCCAGTCCTGCTTTCCACCCAAAGCCTCCCCTGCTTCGCTCCCTCTCCTCTTTCACCTCTTTCACGTCTTTTTTTCCTTCCACATGGTGGACTCCAATTGGCTGACAGAGCCATCAGTGAAATCCAGACCCGCCCCCCTCCTCCTGCCAGCCAATAGGCGGGTCACAAATCAGCAGCTGCCTATGGGAATGAGCTAGGGGAGGAGTCACAATGTTGCAGTGTCCAGATGGTGTGTTGTAAAGGTGAGGCTACAAACTGTCCATTTAATCGGGGAATGTGGGAACAGAAGAGAGAGCCACACAGCTCCTGGGGGTCCCGGGCGATGCTGGGGGCCCGTGCTGCTCTTGGGGATCCCAGGCCAGGCTGGGTTTCTGTACAAAAGTCTGGAAAAGCCTTGATGCAAGCCCCTAGAGAAGAGGGATTTTCCCGAGCACTTAGAGAAACCCATGCAGGACCCAGGGATGTTGAGGGAAACCCATCCCACCCACACCAAAGCCACTGCTCTCCCTGGAGACCTTCCTGCATTCTCGGGCTGGGAGCAGGAGGGGGTGTGGGGGCACAGCCATGTCCCAGACTAGCCAGGAAGGTCGGTTGCAGGGATGCTCTCAAACTTCAGCAGCTGCAGAGCTGGGAGCTGGTCATCTCACAAACTTCGGAGTGAGTCAAAATGCACGTCCTGAGGCATTGCACTGCCTCATAGGCTCTGCACCGGAGCCTGGACAGCAGCACTGCAGTGTGTGGGCATGTCCTGAGAAGCCCAGAGTCATAAATTGTGGGAGATCCAGGATGTCAGGGCTGTACAGACCCCGGGGAGACAAGGGTGCCTGCGGAGAGAAGGAGGGCAGGGAGCTGAGGAGCGTACCCAGGGGAGAAGCACAGCCCCAAGGTGACACCGAAAAGCACAAGGACCAAATGAGGCTCAGGGATGAGAAATGGATTTCCTCAGGCTCAGCCAGAAGGAAAGATGGGCAAATTTCATGGGAAATGGGAAAACTTCCCCACATTTGCTACCTGGCCTCGCCCATGGCTTTGGAGCCTGGCAGGCTCCAGGGTCCTGGATAAGGGCCTCTGGATGATGTGTGTTAAGGCTATGTTTGCTCTTCTCTGGCATAGCATCTCTAGCTCAAGCACTGCCGACTGAGAAAAATGCTGAGCACTTTTAAAAGCAAAGAGTCTGCCTTGGTGCCTAAAGGAGGAAGGCTACATCCTGTCCCACATTGTCCTACATCCTGCTTCCACAAAAAGAGTGGCCCACAGCAGAAACCAGTTTTGAGGCTCACCAAAGCATTTCTCAGCCTGTGGCCATGCTTTGTGCTGGTTCATCCCACATGCCTTGGATCCTGTAAAAACGCCAACCCCCAAAACCCAGATTCCTGCACAGGTCTGCTCAGTGCAGGGGGGCAGAAGTGACATCTCCAGTGACCCATTTTAGATATTTCACAGTCTTTGGCACTGTCTGGAGACATTCCTGAAGGATTTATCAGAAAATTATGGAAAATAACTGCAGTGAAGGCAGGTGGCTGCTTTCCAGCACATGAGGCGAAATCTCTCTGCCCTCTCCCTGCCTGTGCCATCTCCATGGCAGTGACCTACTGAGCCCCCAGATGACACGAGCTGAGGTCGCAATGGGATGTGTCACATCACAGGGAGGTCTCCCCGGTGTTGTGGGTGGGGACCCTCACTTCCCTGTGAGGCCCAGGCACTCCTGGGCACTGCTCACACCCTCCCCACAGCTGCCCTTCATAGTGGCTCCATGGCAAGGAGAGGGGACAGGAGGCAGTGGGGCCACGTTGGGGCCCCTCACCAGCAGGCGGAGGAGCAGGGGCATGTTGGAAAGGAGTTTTGGGTAATGAGATGGGAAGAGCGTCCTGTTTCTCTGGCTGCAGAGGTGAAACAAGAGCAAGAGGGCAAGCGAGATGGAGGACTGCTGGATGGACACCATCAGCCAGGACCACAGTTCCTTGTTCCCAACACTCCTGTGGCTCTCCACCAAGGGTAAGGGCTTTGGGAGCTTCTTCCCAAGGTGTCGCACAGAGACTGTTAACTGCCAAAACTGCTGTGGATCCCGGGCTGTGGGGGTGGCTGGACAGGGCTGGGGGCTGCTGCAAGAGCCCTGCCTGAGGGTCCCCTCTGGCTCAGGGGACAATGTGACAGCCAGGACTCCTGGGTCCTGGGGCTGGGGCTGTCCTGAGCCCCAAGGCTTCTGTGCAGCCAGCTCCATCACCTCTTAGGGTGAGGGGGGCATGGGAATCCATGACAGGTTTCCCTGGGAGTGGGTCCCCCTTGGGGTCTGGCTCTGAGAGGAAAGGGGTCCTGCATCCCAGAGGATGAAGTGGCCTGCAGCTTCATGAGGCTCTCAAGAGCCTGCTGGAAATGTTCATATACCATAATGAAACCATCACCTTGGAATAACCCCAAGTCCTCGGTGTGTTTGGGAAAATCTCTGTTCCTTCCCCCTGGATAATTCCGACTTGGCGCAGCATGTTTTGCGCTCAGAGATGCCATCTTCAGATGGCCACTGCCCCTGTCCTCCTGCAAATTGAGCTCAAACCTCTGCACCCAAAAGAAAATACATTGGAGAGAGCAGATTGGAAACAGGAGGAGGTGCAATCCCCATTCAATAGGTCCTGGCTGCCCACAAGGTCTTTTCTCTGAGCTGTGGTGGGCAGTGCTGGGGTGAGCCCAACACAACCATCTCCCCCAGCCCTCTCATGACCTCACACCACCACTCCCTAGCTGAGTCCTAGGGCTGCCGTGGGCAGGGGGCCAGGGAAATAGGGGGGGGAGGACACTGCCCTGCCCTGCCCTACCCTGTCCTGGGGGCAGCAGGACACTGCCCGTGGGCTCCGCCACCCCGGCCAGCCCCAGGGCCCCCACACCGGTGCCACAGCTGCCACCAGCACACGCCCCAGTGCTGCTATCCGTGCCCCGCATGGCCCCCAGGGCGCAGGGCACCCAGGAGCCCCGCGGGGCCCCTGCCCCACAGCCCAGCGGCCATGTCCCGGGGCCCCGCACCGCCTGCCCACACAGCGCCGCGCTGCCCCCAGGCCCCGCCGAGCCCCGCGCTGCCTCCCACAACATGGCGCCCGACCGCGGGGGAGGGGCAGAGCTGGCCGCCAGGTCAGGAGGGCCCAATCTTGCCATGGCATTGCCCCAGTGCAGCCCTCCTATTGGCTGTCAGGAGGAGGAGGGCGGGCATCGATTTCACTGATGGCTCTGTCAGCCAATTGCAGTCCAACATGTGGGGAAAAAAAGATGTCAAAGACGTGGAAGAGGAGCAGGAGCAAAGCAGGCGAGAAGCGAGCGGGCAAGAGGGTTTGGTGGGGGCTGCGGGCGCGTTGAAATGGCGGCGGGTGCCCTCCCGCCGGGGCGGGGCAGCGGTGCTGGCGATGAGGCTGCTTTGCTGCAGGAGCTGCAGCAGGGGCTGGTGGGGCCGTGAGCAGGGGCCAGAGCGACGTGGGCCAGAGGGGGGAGCTGCCCTGCAGCCAGACGTGGCGGCCTGCCGCGAGCAGCTGGGCCGGGGCGGCTCGGTGGGGTTTGGGTGCAGGAACCTTTGCCCCTGTGGTGGCTCTGGGATCCCTGTTAAAGCGTTTCCCTGAGGTGCTGCTGCCAGCGCAGCCCCAGGTGCTGCTCGGAGCTGCGTTTGGGAGGTGCTGGGCAAAGTGTGAGCAGGCTGCTGGTGTCCTCGCGAGGTGCCCTTCCCAATGGTGTCTTTTGTTGTGAAAACTGCATTTCCGAGTGTCTCTGAGAGAGGCTGTACCCGCATGTCATGCCGTGCCTTAGCCGTTGTTTTTGCTCCCTGCCTCTTGCTTTGCGCCGAGACCTGTGAGCCTGGCAGCAGGGTGAAGGGTGTTTGCAGAAGAGCTCTGTAAGTGTGAGCTGTTTTGCTTGTCAGGGGCCTTGAAAGTTGATGAACGGCCAGTGCTTGCACTTGATGTTGTTCTTTCCATGCTGCTAGGTCAGGGTGAAGAGTTGCTGAATTGTGTCTCTGCTGGTTTCACCAACTGAGATGCCCTGGCCTGAGTCCTTCCGCGTGTCTCCAATTGTCAGGGCGTAAAATAGGAGAATGCTTGTTGTCCTGGATGTGTAGAGGATTTTCCGGTTTTGTTCACCACTGGGGAAGGAAGCAGAGTTCTGAGTTGCGGGAAGGCTTCTCCCTCTGCCTGGGACATGAGGCCCTGCTGTCTTCAGGTTCATGTTCGCTGTTCCCATGCAATCCTCCCGTTAGAAAATGTTGCCAAGAATTACTTGCAGGCTGTTCTCCAATTCTTAAATTTCATAGGCTAGGTGTTGATGCTAATCTTTTGGTGTAGTAACTGGTAGGCAATGGGTGTTTGAGAGCATTGTGAGTATTATGAGGCCATGATGTGAATCTGTGATGTGATGACACCTCTATGTGAGCAGCTGACAGGTGAGGAGAAGACGCATGGCTTGGATGTTGGTGGTGAGGTCACTTCTGGGGTGGTTGCGTGTGCTCAGAGGAGGGACTGACCCCTGCAGAGCTCTACAGCAATACAGAAACGCAACTCATTAATCAAGCAGAAGTGGATGTTCCACATCATCTGACACAAATTTTATTCCACTCCGTCACCATGAGTTAGTACTGCTACATTTCAAATGCAGATTATGTTCTGTGATGAGCATGGACATGGAGTTTGCCTTTCCACTTGTTGCTAAGTAGAAGCTTGCAGCGTCCTCGCAGTCAGCTAGGGAGTCCAGCTAGACTTTTGAGGCTGCCAAGTGAATGTAGTGCTGGTGTGAGCAGTGGTGTGAGTAATCTCTTCTTGCCAGGGTGCGTGTGCTTTAGAAATTGCCCCTGTCAAAAGAGCAGAGAGCTTGTGAGATTTTCCTGCAAGGTCTGAATGCTGTCTCCCAAACACGACCCGGTATACAGACATGGTGTCAGCTGTGCCAAAAAGAGGGGTGGAACATCTCGGTGGATCTGCTGACTGTGCTCTCACCAATAGAGCTCAGCACAGATGGGGAGACATTTGCCCCTGCCTGTTGTGACTCTGTAAGACCAGCAGAACTGCCAGTAACACTTCGATTCTTTCTTTCTTTCTAGGTTCCTCCACTCCTGGAGGTTCCCAGTGCAGTGCTAGAGCCGCTGAGGATGGAGGCAGGATGCCAGGGTGTGTCCCTGTACCTGTCAACATCTTGGCCAGCATCGTGAGCCCTCTGTGAAAGCAGCTGCAAGTCACTGAGAAGAAGCTACGTGTGGATGCGAAGGCTTCCATAAATGCACCTGTCTTCCCTGGGTGACTTGGGGTGTGGGTTCACCTTCTGGTACCTCTGCTGTGCTGCAAATTCCACATCCCACAACTGCTGTTGTTGCCAGACCGCTCAGCAAATGCGTGGGTGCCCCTTCCTTTTCCTAGGAGGTTGTGGTGCCATATAGGACGAGTCCAAGAGCCTTATAATAGATGCCAGCATGTCTGGAGTGCCTTTGTGTGAGTGCCCCAAAGCGTCCGTAGCTTGACCTGAGGAAGTCTCAGAGCTCTTGGGCTGCTGGCTCTGGGAGGGGTGAAGATGTGCCCAGGGCCAGGTTGCCCGTGGCACCCAGCCCTCCGTGCTCTGTGAAGCCAGCTGTGGAGCGCGGACTGCTGCTGCAGAGGCTGCACAGCCAGGAGAGCTGTCATTTCAGCAGCCGTCCAGTGTGGGGCTGTCTCATTGCTTGGGCCTCATGTCAAAGCCTTTGCACCCTTTTTCCCTTCCCCGGGGCTCCTTGTCCAAGTACCTAAAGGAAAGGAAGGGAGGTTCCTTTGGGCTCAGGAGGCCTTCCGGACTCTCAAGTATCTGTAACTTCTGTATTACTACAGAAAATCCCCATGCCCCCATCCATAGCAGGAGGTTCGTGAGGGGATGGGGGTGGAAAGCAGCAGCCTGCTGTGCCCAAAGAAAGCAGGATTCTTCCCTCTGAAAAGAGCAGCATCACCCAAGGAGCCATCTCTGTGCCTGATCTTGTGCTGCTCCTTTGCACATGCCTTGTGAGCCTAGAGTGCCTTGGCCACCTTGTGGTGTTACCGCAAGAGCTTTGCTGTGTGTCTGGGTTGAGGAGCCAAGGGAAGGCAGCGAGCAGAGCAGTGGCTGTGGAGTGTGCAAGTGGCGAGTGTCCTGCATGCATCTCTTCTTGCTGGCACTTGGTTGTATCTAGCAGAAGAGGCGGCTCTGTGGGGCAGAGGCAGTGTGTTTGTAGAGTAGGTGTCAGAGCAGAGGTCTGGCGTCAGGTTGATGCCTGGTGCAGTGCTGAGTTGATCTGAGAGTGTCCGAAAGCCTTTGCAGTGGAGCTGCTGCCTCAGCTGATCTCTGTCCCTAGAAATGCACTAGAAATGGAAGTGGCATCCTGCTGCCATTGTGCTGCAGTGCAAAGGCTCCCAGCTGGGACTTGATGGTACTAAAGGAAAAGCGAGACCAATCGTTCCCTTTTGTGATTTGTGCGCAGGGTGCCAGAGCGGAGCTGTCCCATGATCTGGAGAGAGTCTTGCCAGGAGATGAAAGCGGTTTGCAGAAGACTGTTCTGTGTGGAGTGATCACAGCGTAATCGAAGGACGTGCGAGTGGCCCAGGTGAGCTTCTCCTCTGTGAAGGTTTGCACTTTTCAGCTCCCTTGTGACTTGGTCCCAGATAGGGCAGCAGCAGGCAGGTTGATGCCATTTGTACTTGTGAGGTGAGTTGTGCGTCTGAAGCTGGTAGGCCAACAGCATGCATGTAGCTTTGGTGATGATGGTGAGGTCTCTTGTGTCTCCATGCCTCATAAACAAGGAGCAGGCCCATTGCCGCTGTTGGTGCTTTTGTGGTCAGCTGTGCATCAGTATGTGACTGGCGATCAGCATGCACATTGCTGCTGTTTGTGCTTGTTGAGGTCAATTGTGCCTCAGTCGCAAAGAGGCCAGGAGCAGATATCTGGCTTCATGGCTGCCTGGGAGGTCACTTCAGTCTGACCACCTGACGGTCCAGCTCGCTGCGTATTGCTGCTCTTTGTGTTTGTGGAGTCATTTGGCCTCTGTATATGCTACGCCACCAGGAGCCAAATTGCTCCTTTTTTGTATTTGTGAGGTCACTTCTGTTGAGTGCCTGATAGGCCAGTGCTGGTCCTGTGGGTGCAGTTTGTGGTTGTGAGGTCACTGTGCGGAGTGAATGTTACGGCATGCTCTATTTCTAGTGCCAACAGGAGAGATGCCCACGTCAGCAGAGTGCCCTGGACTCCAGGCATTGTTTTCTGGCTCTGTGCCTCTCCCCATGGGCAGCAGCGAGAGCATTTCAGCCAAAAGTCTAAGATCTTTTGGTCGCGGAAGTCTAAATCAGCTGGAGCATTTATGCTAATATAGCTTCTGTCGGAAGCTGTAGAATACAACAAGCTCTCTCTGAAAAGAAAGAAAAGAAAGGGGGTTGGGGGAAACAACCCTCCTGGCTAGTTACTGGCTGAAGTGGCTTTGTAAGGTTTTTGTGAAAGGGAAAATGCATGTTGAAAGTGAATGAGAGCCTTCAGTGTGCCAGTGGCTGTTTCAGGCGTAGTCTGAACTCCCTTCTCCTAGGGGTGACCTTTGTAGTGTCCTGCCGTTTGCAGTAATAGTGGAAGATAAATTCTTTGTGCGCCCTTAGGAGCCCTTTACTTAAATTAAGGTAGAGTTTAGACAAGACTCTTAAATAATCCCTTTGTAACTCTTTGGTGTGTGTGTGTGTGTATGGTTTTTTTGTTTGTTTTCTTGTTTGTTTGTTTTATGCTGGCAGAGCTTCCAAAGCAAGTAAGCAAATCACATCTTTTCTGGACAAGGCCCGTTCCACTGTTTTGATCAAGGTAGTTTCTTTTCTGGACCTTCTCTAGAAAATTGGAGGTATGTAACTTGTGAGGGTGTCCTGAACTGTGCCCTGCAGAGACGTCAGGTTAAATTGGTTTGCTGACAAACAATTTTCTTCTCTAGCCTGCAGTTTGTAAGAATGTCATGTGTACACATTTACTATTGCCCCAAAGAGGTTTTTTTTTTTTTAATCCTGTTTGTTATTTAAAGAATAGTTCACAAGTACTTCTTTTTACGTGTCGGATGTTATTATGCACATATATGGGTTTTGTAATTATTTTTGAGTAGGTGCTGGAATTAGGGGCCTAATTTGGTCCAGTGTGGAGTCTCGACATGAAACCCCTAGCAGCTGCCTTGCTTCTGTGCTCATGAACTTTCACATGATATTCGAAAGGCCTGTTTGTCAGAGTTCAGGCTTCCTGCTCAGCAGTGAGTGTTAGGAAGCTGTCTGCACTGTCCCCCATAAACTGGCAGCTCCGTACATCTAATTGTCCTTGAAAGTTGACTCGTGCCTTTTCTCTTAACAACACTTTGCCTTCCTTAAGCACGCTTGGATGCCAACAGCCATCTTGCAGCCAGTCGAACGCACACCATGGTGTTCCGATTGCCTGATTCGTGTTGTCATCTGTTTCCCCTTGTGTTGTCAGCTCAGCTCCCTTTGAAGCTCACCACCTTCAAGACCTTCCAGGCTCCTGTCCTAGGTGCCTTGGTGTGGGCAAGGCCTGCTGTGGTTGGCTCCTTCCTCGGAGATATTCAAGCCATCTGGACACAGTCCTGGGCAACATGTGCTAAGTGACCCTTACTGAGCAGGAGGGTCAGACTAGATGATCTCCAGAGGTCCCTTCCAACCTCAACCATTCTGTGATTCTGTGAACTCTAGGATAAAAAGCAAAGATAAATTCATATACTTCAGGAATCTCTGTGGATGTCTTGTTTTTTTGTTTGTTTGTTTGTTTTTTTTTAAACTTGTCCTGGGCCATGAATCAACATGTTAACAGAGAGACAAAGTAGGCCATGAGCTAAATTTAAAAGTACAGGTTTTCTTCTTGTCTTAAAATATGCATCCGTTTTCTCATCTCTCTTAGACTGACAGATATAGGCCTAAACCAGAATGTGCCTCTCGTGAAAACAGGTAAAACTAGATGGTTGGATTCCAGCAATGCTTCCTTGCTTTCTGCATCGTAGAACTGCATGCTCATCTTTTGTGTCCATGCAGAGCCTTGATAAAGTTACTGTGTAGGCACCAAGTGTGCATACGTCAGATTTTCTGCATGTTTGTGACTGACCCTTCTTGTTTCTTGTCATTAGGAAAACTTGGATACGTACTCCCGAGGAGAACTGATGAGGAAATCGCTGACACTCAAGATGGCAGTGCAGGTTAGTTCTGGCTTTCAATTTTCTTTACTGTGTTCTGGCCAAAAGCCTCCTCTGAAACAGCTGAAATGAGTTGAACTACTGGAAGTTTTTTTTAATCTATTCACATTTCTGTATAGCCTTAGTGCTTACAAGCCATAGTCAGGGACTCCAGGGCCCTGCCGGTAAGTTCCGGACAGAGAGTCAGCAAACAAAACCAGTCCTTTTCCCAAATGCTTATAACCGAGCACAAGAGAAAAGGCAGGAGATGGCTGTCAAGAGGTGGGAATACAAGGAAATGCACAGTCCTACTCTGAATCATGAGCACTGCTCTCACTGCAGCAGTAGCCTGACAGTTTTCATGGGTTTTGAGCAGCCCAGCAAGAATTTTCAGGAGGTAAGGAAGACTGCCAGGTGCATATGAAAACCTTTTGCCAAGCGTGAAGGTGGCAGCTGAGAAGAGAACATGCTTCTGCATTTTTGTATTGAGGGGTTAGTCAGCGAGAGGTGCTGTCAGGGCCAGCTCAGAATTCAGAGCTGTTTTCTGGGCACTCAGTGGGAAATAATGTAGGAAGGAGGGTAATTCATGAAAGGCCTTAGCAACTCTGTTTGCTGTGAGAGAAGACACACGAAGGGTTTCAGCAGAATGCGCTTTGTGATGAAGGGAATAAGTTCAGAAGATGATCTTTAGAGCAACTTTCTGAATGGATGTGAGTGGGGCAAGGCTGTACTTCAGGACAGAAGAGGATGTTGCAGTAGTTGAGCTGATCATGCCTTGAGGAAGAGGGGTAATTATGCAATACCTCATGAAGGCAGTACCTCGCCCATGTTTTTTAACTTCCCAACAAAGATGGAATTTTGCTCTCCCAAGGAAGAACATGTAATGCAGTTTGAAATCAGATGCACGACAAATACATATAATGGGCTGGAAACTTCACAGATCTCACAGTACCTTCTGGGGTAGACTGCACTTGATTTTTGATGCGACTTAGTGTGACCTAATCTTGTTTTTGTTATTGCCTTTGAAATGCTTGCAGATGGAAACACGCAGTCTACAGCAGCAATTCCCCATCCTCCGCTGATGATGATGAGCAACATTCTGCCCAGGAATCTACTGAAGAGGAGGAGCAAGTGCCTGACTGTGAAGCATTCTCCTCCCTGCTCTTGTAGAGAGTCTAAATGGTGGCAATACTTAATGCGTTGGCATAATATGTAAGTTGTTGGCACTGGTGGCTCTTAACTGGGCTCTCTACCATTGGACTTTTAGAATTGATTCTTTAAGAGCAATTGGATTTCTTTGGAGAGGTTAGGCATAAACTCTAAACAGTTTAATGTAAAATTCTGCTGCCCCTGCGCTTTACAGTAGGTTATTCAGAAAGAACCCCCCCCCCAACAGAAAATGTATAAATAGAGGCAAGGATGGGGTTTCTTTGCCTTCCTTTAACCTAGGACATGGGTTCTGTTGAATTTATCTTTAGGTAAACTGAGGCATCAATACATTTGTGTGCTTGAAAAACTTCTGCCAACACTGAGCTTTTATAGTAGTAGTAAAAAGCCAGTTCTTAAGAATTTTTAAAATGCAGACTATATGGAGATTCAAGGTAGAGGGAATCCCTTGCCATAGTTAAAGGCTTAGTGACTTGTGTGATCAAAGGAAAGTATACTCCAAAAGTGTCCTGCTTTAAAAAGGTGCTTTGGGGTTTTGTCGTCTTTGAGTGTTTCATGTACCTGTGACCTTGATTAGTGTATAAGCAGGAGAGGGTTATCTGTTAGAAGTCAATTGTAATCTTTTGCTTGAAAGACCAGGTGTTTCCCTTTGTGGGCACAATAGCTGAAGATTTAAGTTAGCTGTATATATTCTCTATCATCAGGAAAACTCAATTCACAGCATGATGAAATAGAACTTTAAATTCTTCTCTTTCAATAAGGTTAAAAGTACTGCAAATAAGGAAACCAAAACCTTCAAATGTTTTGCTGCTTTATTCATTGACAGTCTCTTCTAAACAACAGCAGGTTAGCTTTGCTAGTTGGTATTTAAGTGTTATCTGGAAATGCAGAATACCTTTTTCTTCCTCCCACCTTTACCCTTTCTCCTCAGCTATTGCCGACCAATTCTGGGAGACAAAATCCAATAACTTGCAACTTTTTAAGAAGGAACAAAAGGCTTTGCTATCAAGTCCTGCTTGTCTATCTGGAGATAGATCAGATCCATGGACTAGTAGACTGAGTTTAGTGAACTGTTAAAGATATGAAGTGGAAATGGGAGGAGGCAGATGGACTGTGGGGAAGCAGCAAAAGTTTGTGGAGAAGCTGCAAGGCTTTAGATAGCAGGCAGCATGAGTCGTGATATTTGATGATGTCATTTGAAGGAACTGCGAGAAAGGCTTCAGGTAGAGCCTCAAAGATGTCAATGTCTGAGGTAGTGCTACTTGGGCTGAAGGGCTTTGAACTCTTTGAGGAGGCCTACGTTAATTGTTATATCCTAAATCCATTTTCTTCTCATCCTCTTTGGAAAGATAAGGTGGAACCTTTGCACCTTGGCTACTGGACATCAGAGAGCAACATGGCTTCCCCAGTCCTGAGGAAATGGAGGACTGTTTCCAGGGTCAGCACTGACCCCTGACCTGGGGGCTTAGCCCTGAACTACTGGATCCTTCTGTGAGAAAAGGGACCTGCTCTGATGCCGGAAACTCTTGACGTGCTGGAATTTCAGTATTCAATTTTAGAAGGAATTTACCAACAGTATCCAAGTTAAGCACTTTCAAAGCCTTTGATGGTAAACACATCCAGTTAGGGTTTGTGTTTCCATGTTCAGGAAGACATCATCAGCTGGAGAGTAACCTGTTTCATCTTTTAAACACTTTCCTTCAAGGCCAACTCTCAGAAGCCTGGAAAGTGAAGGCTGTACTCCTCCTGAAGTCTGCTGATGGAAATCGAGGTAGCTGTTGTCTTCCTAAAGTCGCTGAAACACAAGATGGGATTGAGCTTCGTAATTTTTCAAGCTTTGGCCTTTATGAAGAAAGAGCTGACACTGTAGTTAAGGCGTTGAAGTGCTCAACTGATTTCTCTGCTGAACAATGTAACAACTCTACTTTGCAGTGGCAGACTGTGGGAAGGTATGCTTTTAGTGAACACATCGTGATTGCCTTTTACATTGCACTCATTGCATACACTGGGCGCAGGATATAAACAGCCATCTCAAAGTCACCGCAGTGATTCCCCTAGGCAAACTTCCAGATCTGTCGAGTAAGCCTGTGTGTGTGAGAACGTGGGGAAGGCTGGGTCCGAGTGAACCTTGACTCCGAAAACACTTCAGAAAAAGTTTTCAGTATTGTTTTCCGGCTAAGCAAATGTTAATAGGTTCAGGTAGGGTGCCCTCGTGATAACAGTATCCAGTTGCTTGGGAAAGCACAGCATTCAGGTGCTTCATCTTCACTTAAGTGCCCTTGAAACTGGAAAAGGAAACTCAGAACAATACCTATCCATCCATCTGAATTGGCAAGCAACAAAACTTGTGCATATGCTGGACTGTTCTGTAGTAATGTTGTAAATGGAGCTTCCCAGGAGACTCCAAAAGCCTCCACCTTACGTGGACATGTGGAACACAAATGAGAGTTGGTGTTGTCCTCTGGCCTGCCTGTGTGCTGGTGAAAAGGAAGTTTGTATGAGAATATTGAGCCATGTAGAATAGGCTGCTATGTAACTAATAACTCTGTATCTATGCAAACGAACACATGTAAACACATGTAAAGCGGATGTAAAATGTAAACTGATGAAAACTGTATCAACCAGATAGATAGTACATCGAGACAAAGTGTCAGAACACACCTACCAAGACAAACCGATGACTTAATAATAGGGTATAATTTCTGCTCCGCTTAAATTACAGACCTAGCTACACAGACAGAAATAGAGCTTAAGCTCTGCCTGACTTCAGAGCTACTGAGATGTAAGTCACTCCTAAGGAGCCTCGCAGCTCGGTTTGTGTGGGGCGTGCTTGAGGAAAGAAGCCGAGCCCTTCAGCAAGGTGGATGAGCCTGGGTGCACTGCTGCACCCCCCGGGACTGCTGAGTTTTCAGCTCAGGATGGACTTGTGCCCAAGTCAGTCTGGAGCACAAGGCAGGAAAGGGGAGGGCAGGCACTGTCCTGTTCGCCTGGTCATGAATCATAATCTCAAAGGTCATTTTGTAAGAGGTGACCAGCCTTCAAACTGTCTGAAGAGCTCCCCAGTTCACAGCCTGCTGCCTCATTTCCAGAGGCTCCTTCAGACCAGGTCTCTTGCTCAGGAACATCACAAGCCATTGCCTGTACATGGTGCCTCAAGCACATTAGCACATGCTGTTGGTACATGGGGGCACTGACTAGACATTATTGGTAGATGACCAGAGAGGCAACCATCAGATAACCCAAATGGAGATCTTCCTCTTGTGTGACAGATGAGCCTTCAACCATGTAACATGTCTGCCCATACTGTCACAGCTCTCAAATGTTTCTAGTAAAGGTCCAGCTGCTGCAATACAGTGACACTTCTGTAAATTCTCTCCCTGCCACCCTGGAGCATGGTTCTGAAATACTCATGGATAGCCGGTGCCGCTTGCTGGACCACTAGGCTCACTGCCAGCCTTTCATTAACATTTTCCACAGACATCCCTCCATAGCATAAGAGCATAATTTGCCACAAGCAAACTAGTCCAAAAATCGAGCGTTCCTCAGACTTTTGCTAGCGCTAGTACCTTTTCTGAGATAACCCCCATTTGCCCTGCAGTTCTTAGAGCTAAAACCAGATTTTGGCATGCCATTTCACATGCTGCCCAATCATTTGTATTATTATAATCCCAATTCGGATCTCCTCGTGGGCAAGGCTGTCGGTTATCATCTCAGTCTGCCAATTCCCTATCCTTTTTTCAATATCCATTCTCTATCCCCTGGCAGAAATATCTGTTGAAACAATACTTGAACATCCCCCTAACAAATGGGATGTCCCTCTACTCTTGTAGAAAACAGTGGGGCTGCCTTTTCCGGGTCCTCCCACACCCGGGGCATTTGCTGTGCCCATTGAAGTAGATCTCCAGGAGCACACGGCCAATAAACTTAGGCATGCAAGACCAGTGCCAGTGCTCACCAGATGGGAACCTCGCTGTGTTCTATCTGGGGTGGCAAACAAATAAAATAATCTGTTCCATTTTGTTTGCTCTCGGGTACTGGTAAAAAGGAGCAGTTGTATTTCTAAGTTTTTAAGTATTATTGCTGGCAATAAGGTCCTTCTTATGCTCTCAGCCATGTACTGAGAATCTGCATCGAAACCATGTGCTTCCTGCTGCCCTATAAGGTACAAGAGCACAGTGACCTCACAACAGCAAAGAGGAGCCATGCGCCTACTATGCCACTATGTGGTGCTCAGGTAGAAGTAACCTGACAGGTAAAACCAGTAGACATGTGAACAGCACTGGCCTATGAGGCACTGAACCACAAGTGACATCACAACCACAAACTGCACCCACAGGACCAGCACTAGCCTATCAGGCACTGAGCCACAAGTGACATCACAACCACAAACTGCAAACACGTGACTAGCACTGGCCTATCAGGCACTGAGCCACAAGTGACATCACAACCACAAACTGCAGCCACATCACCAGCACTGGCCTATCAGGCACTCAGCCAAAAGTGACATCACAACCACAAACTGCACCCACAGAACCAGCACTGGCCTATCAGGCACTGAGCCACAGGTGACATCACAACCACAAACTGCAGCCATGTGACCAGCACTGGCCTATCAGGCACTCAGCCACAAGTGACATCACAACCACAAACTGCACCCACACAACCAGCACTGGCCTATCAGGCACTCAGCTACAAGTGACATCACAACAACAAACTGCAGACACAGGACCATCACTGGCCTATCAGGCACTCACCAACAAGTGACATCACAACCACAAACTGCAGCCATGTGACCAGCACTGGCCTATCAGGCACTCACCAACAAGTGACATCACAACCACAAACTGCAGCCACATCAACAGCACTGGCCTAGCAGGCACTGAGCCACAAGTGACATCACAAGAAGAAACCGCACCCACAGGACTAGCACTGGCCTATCAGGCAGTGAACCACAAGTGACATCACAACCACAAACTGCAGCCATGTGACCAGCACTGGCCAATCAGGCACTGAGCCACAAGTGACATCACAACCACAAACTGCACCCACAGGACCAGCACTGGCCTATCAGGCACTGAGCCACGAGCGACATCACAACAACAAACTGCACCCACAGGACCAGCACTGGCCTATCAGGCACTCAGCCGCGAGTGACATCACAAACACAAACTGCAGCCATGTGACCAGCACTGGCCTATCAGGCACTGAGCCACAAGTGACATCACAACCACAAACTGCACCCACACAACCAGCACTGGCCTATCAGGCACTGAGCCACAAGTGACATCACAACCACAAGCTGCAGCCATGGGAACAGCACTGGCCTATCAGGCACTCAGCCACAAGTGACATCACAAACACAAACTGCACCCACAGGACCAGCACTGGCCTATCAGGCACTCAGCCGCGAGTGACATCACAAACACAAATTGCAGCCATGTGACCAGCACTGGCCTATCAGGCACTGAGCCACAAGTGACATCACAACCACAAACTGCACCCACACAACCAGCACTGGCCTATCAGGCACTGAGCCACAAGTGACATCACAACCACAAGCTGCAGCCATGTGACCAGCACTGGCCTATCAGGCACTCAGCCACAAGTGACATCACAAACACAAACTGCACCCACAGGAACAGCACTGGCCTATCAGGCACTCAGCCACAACTGACATCACAAACACAAACGGCTGAAACAAGACTAGCACTGGCCTAACAGGCACTGAGCCACAAGTGACATCACAAACACAAACTGCAGCCATGTGACCAGCACTGGCCTATCAGGCACTGAGCCACAAGTGACATCACAACCACAAACTGCAGCCATGTGACCAGCACTGGCCTATCAGGCACTGAGCCACAAGTGACATCACAACAACAAACTGCACCCACATCACCAGCACTGGCCTATCAGGCACTGAGCCACAAGTGACATCACAACAACAGAGTACAGCCACAGGACCAGCACTGGCCTATCAGGCACTCAGCCACAAGTGATATCACAAACAAAAACTGCTGCCACAAGACTAGCACTGGCCTATCAGGCACTGAGCCACAAGTGACATCACAACCACAAACTGCACCCACAGGACCAGCACTGGCCTATCAGGCACTTAGCCACAAGTGACATCACAACCACAAACTGCAGCCACATGACCAGCACTGGCCTATCAGGCACTGAGCCACAAGTGACATCACAACAACAAACTACAGCGACAGGACCAGCACTGGCCTATCAGGCACTGAGCCACAAGTGACATCACAAACACAAACTGCACCCACATCACCAGCACTGGCCTATCAAGCACTCAGCTACAAGAGACATCACAACCACAAACTGCACCCACAGGACTAGCACTGGCCTATCAGGCACTCAGCCACAAGTGACATCACAACCACAAACTGCAGCCATGTGATCAGCACTGGCCTATCAGGCACTGATCCACAAGTGACATCACAACCACAAACTGCAGCCATGTGACCAGCACTGGCCTATCAGGCACTGAGCCACAAGTGACCTCACAACCACAAACTGCAGCCACAGGACCAGCACTGGCCTATCAGGCACTGAGCCACAAGTGACATCACAACGACAAACTGCACCCACAGGACCAGCACTGGCCTATCAGGCACTCAGCTACAAGTGACATCACAACGACTAACTGAACCCACATCACAAGCACTGGCTTATCAGGCACTCAGCCACAAGTGACATCACAACCACAAACTGCTGCGATGTGACCAGCACTGGCCTATCAGGCACTGAGCCACAAGTGACATCACAACGACTAACTGCACCCACATCACAAGCACTGGCCTATCAGGCACTCAGCTACAAGTGACATCACAACCACAAACTGCACCCACAGGACCAGCACTGGCCTATCAGGCACTGAGCCACGAGTGACATCACAACAACAAACTACAGCCACGTGACCAGCACTGGCCTATCAGGCACTGAGCCACAAGTGACATCACAAACACAAACTGCAACCATGTGACCAGCACTGGCCTATCAGGCACTGAGCCACAAGTGACATCACAAACACAAACTGCTGCCACAAGACTAGCACTGGCCTATCAGCCACTGAGCCACAAGTGACATCACAACCACAAACTGCACCCACATCACCAGCACTGGCCTATCAGGCACTGAGCCACGAGTGACATCACAACAACAAACTGCAGCCACAGGACCAGCACTGGCCTATCAGGCACTGAGCCACGAGTGACATCACAACAACAAACTACAGCCACAGGACCAGCACTGGCCTATCAGGCACTGAGCCACAAGTGACATCACAACCACAAACTGCTGCCACAAGACTAGCACTGGCCTATCAGGCACTGAGCCACAAGTGACCTCACAACCACAAACTGCAGCCGCAGGACCAGCACTGGCCTATCAGGCACTGAGCCACAAGTGACCTCACAAGAATAAACCGCACCCACAGGACCAGCACTGGCCTATCAGGCACTGAGCCACGAGTGACATCACAACAACAAACTACAGCCACAGGACCAGCACTGGCCTATCAGGCACTCAGCCACAACTGACATCACAACCACAAACTGCTGCCACAAGACTAGCACTGGCCTATCAGGCAGTGAGCCACAAGTGACATCACAACCACAAACTGCACCCACAGGACCAGCACTGGCCTTTCAGGCACTGAGCCACGAGTGACATCACAACAACAAACTGCAGCCACAAGACTAGCACTGGCTTATCAGGCACTCAGCCACAAGTGACATCACAACCACAAACTGCACCCACAAGAACAGCACTGGCCTATCAGGCACTCAGCCACAAGTGACATCACAACAACAAACTGCAGCCACATCACCAGCACTGGCCTATCAGGCACTGAGCCACAAGTGACATCACAACCACAAACTGCAGCCATGTGATCAGCACTGGCCTATCAGGCACTCAGCCACAAGTGACATCACAACCACAAACTGCAGCCATGGGAACAGCACTGGCCTATCAGGCACTCAGGCGCGGGTGACATCAGAACCACTAACTGCAGCCACATCACCAGCACTGGCCTATCAGGCACTCAGCCACAAGTGACATCACAACCACAAACTGCAGCCATGTGACCAGCACTGGCCTAGCAGGCACTGAGCCACAAGTGACATCACAACCACAAACTGCTGCCACAAGACTAGCACTGGCCTATCAGGAACTCAGCCACAAGTGACATCACAACCACAAACTACAGCCACAGGACCAGCACTGGCCTATCAGGCACTGAGCCACAAGTGACATCACAACCACAAACTGCTGCCACAAGAACAGCACTGGCCTGTCAGGCACTGAGCCACAAGTGACATCACAACCACAAACTGCAGCCATGTGATCAGCACTGGCCTATCAGGCACTGAGCCACAAGTGACCTCACAACCACAAACTGCAGCCACATCACCAGCACTGGCCTATCAGGCACTCAGCCACAAGTGACCTCACAACCACAAACTGCAGCCACATCACAAGCACTGGCCTATCAGGCACTGAGCCACAAGTGACATCACAACCACAAACTGCAGCCACATCACCAGCACTGGCCTATCAGGCACTCAGCTACAAGTGACATCACAACAACAAACTGCAGCCATGTGACCAGCACTGGCCTATCAGGCACTCACCAACAAGTGACATCACAACCACAAACTGCAGCCACAGGACCAGCACTGGCCTATCAGGCACTCAGCCACAACTGACATCACAAACACAAACTGCAGCCATGTGACCAGCACTGGCCTATCAGGCACTCAGCTACAAGTGACATCACAACAACAAACTGCAGCCATGTGACCAGCACTGGCCTATCAGGCACTCACCAACAAGTGACATCACAACCACAAACTGCAGCCACAGGACCAGCACTGGCCTATCAGGCACTCAGCCACAACTGACATCACAAACACAAACTGCAGCCATGTGACCAGCACTGGCCTATCAGGCACTCACCAACAAGTGACATCACAACCACAAACTGCAGCCACATCACCAGCACTGGCCTATCAGGCACTGAGCCACAAGTGACATCACAAGAAGAAACCGCACCCACAGGACTAGCACTGGCCTATCAGGCACTCAGCCACAACTGACATCACAACCACAAACTGCAGCCATGTGACCAGCACTGGCCTATCAGGCACTGAGCCACAAGTGACATCACAAACACAAACTGCACCCACAGGACCAGCACTGGCCTATCAGGCACTGAGCCACGAGTGACATTTCAACCACAAACTGCACCCACAGGGCCAGCACTGGCCTATCAGGCACTGAGCCACAAGTGACATCACAAACACAAACTGCTGCCACAAGACTAGAACTGGCCTGTCAGGCACTGAGCCACAAGTGACATCACAACCACAAACTGCACCCACAGGACCAGCACTGGCCTATCAGGAACAGAGCCACAAGTGACATCACAACCACAAACTGCACCCACACAACCAGCACTGGCCTATCAGGCACTGATCCACAAGTGACATCACAAACACAAACTGCAGCCACGTGACCAGCACTGGCCTATCAGGCACTCAGCCACAAGTGACCTCACAACCACAAACTGCAGCCACAGGACCAGCACTGGCCTATCAGGCACTGAGCCACAAGTGACATCACAACGACAAACTGCACCCACAGGACCAGCACTGGCCTATCAGGCACTCAGCTACAAGTGACATCACAACGACTAACTGCACCCACAGGACCAGCACTGGCCTATCAGGAACTGAGCCACAAGTGCCATCACAACCACAAACTGCAGCCATGTGACCAGCACTGGCCTATCAGGCAATGAGCCACAAGCGACATCACAACGACTAACTGCACCCACATCACAAGCACTGGCCTATCAGGCACTCAGCTACAAGTGACATCACAACCACAAACTGCACCCACAGGACCAGCACTGGCCTATCAGGCACTGAGCCACAAGTGACATCACAACCACAAACTGCAGCCACATCACCAGCACTGGCCTATCAGGCACTGAGCCACAAGTGACCTCACAACCACAAACTGCAGCCATGTGACCAGCACTGGCCTATCAGGCACTGAGCCACGAGTGACCTCACAACCACAAACTGCAGACATGTGACCAGCACTGGCCTATCAGGCACTCAGCCACAAGTGACATCACAACAACAGACTACAGCCACAGGACCAGCACTGGCCTATCAGGCACTGAGCCACAAGTGACCTCACAACCACAAACTGCAGCCGCAGGACCAGCACTGGCCTATCAGGCACTGAGCCACAAGTGACCTCACAAGAAGAAACCGCACCCACAGGACTAGCACTGGCCTATCAGGCAGTGAGCCGCAAGTGACATCACAAACACAAACTGCACCCACAGGACCAGCACTGGCCTTTCAGGCACTGAGCCACGAGTGACATCACAACAACAAACTGCTGCCACAAGACTAGCACTGGCCTATCAGGCACTCAGCCACAAGTGACATCACAACCACAAACTGCAGCCACATCACCAGCACTGGCCTATCAGGCACTGAGCCACGAGTGACATCACAACAACAAACTGCACCCACATCACCAGCACTGGCCTATCAGGCACTGAGCCACAAGTGACATCACAACAACAAACTACAGCCACAGGACCAGCACTGGCCTATCAGGCACTGAGCCACAAGTGACATCACAAACACAAACTGCTGCCACAAGACTAGCACTGGCCTATCAGGCACTGAGCCACAAGTGACCTCACAACCACAAACTGCAGCCGCAGGACCAGCACTGGCCTATCAGGCACTGAGCCACAAGTGACCTCACAAGAAGAAACCGCACCCACAGGACCAGCACTGGCCTATCAGGCACTGAGCCACGAGTGACATCACAACAACAAACTACAGCCACGTGACCAGCACTGGCCTATCAGGCACTGAGCCACAAGTGACATCACAAACACAAACTGCAACCATGTGACCAGCACTGGCCTATCAGGCACTGAGCCACAAGTGACATCACAAACACAAACTGCTGCCACAAGACTAGCACTGGCCTATCAGCCACTGAGCCACAAGTGACATCACAACCACAAACTGCACCCACATCACCAGCACTGGCCTATCAGGCACTGAGCCACGAGTGACATCACAACAACAAACTGCAGCCACAGGACCAGCACTGGCCTATCAGGCACTGAGCCACGAGTGACATCACAACAACAAACTACAGCCACAGGACCAGCACTGGCCTATCAGGCACTGAGCCACAAGTGACATCACAAACACAAACTGCTGCCACAAGACTAGCACTGGCCTATCAGGCACTGAGCCACAAGTGACCTCACAACCACAAACTGCAGCCGCAGGACCAGCACTGGCCTATCAGGCACTGAGCCACAAGTGACCTCACAAGAATAAACCGCACCCACAGGACCAGCACTGGCCTATCAGGCACTGAGCCACGAGTGACATCACAACAACAAACTACAGCCACAGGACCAGCACTGGCCTATCAGGCACTCAGCCACAACTGACATCACAACCACAAACTGCTGCCACAAGACTAGCACTGGCCTATCAGGCAGTGAGCCACAAGTGACATCACAACCACAAACTGCACCCACAGGACCAGCACTGGCCTTTCAGGCACTGAGCCACGAGTGACATCACAACAACAAACTGCAGCCACAAGACTAGCACTGGCTTATCAGGCACTCAGCCACAAGTGACATCACAACCACAAACTGCACCCACAAGAACAGCACTGGCCTATCAGGCACTCAGCCACAAGTGACATCACAACAACAAACTGCAGCCACATCACCAGCACTGGCCTATCAGGCACTGAGCCACAAGTGACATCACAACCACAAACTGCAGCCATGTGATCAGCACTGGCCTATCAGGCACTCAGCCACAAGTGACATCACAACCACAAACTGCAGCCATGGGAACAGCACTGGCCTATCAGGCACTCAGGCGCGGGTGACATCAGAACCACTAACTGCAGCCACATCACCAGCACTGGCCTATCAGGCACTCAGCCACAAGTGACATCACAACCACAAACTGCAGCCATGTGACCAGCACTGGCCTAGCAGGCACTGAGCCACAAGTGACATCACAACCACAAACTGCTGCCACAAGACTAGCACTGGCCTATCAGGAACTCAGCCACAAGTGACATCACAACCACAAACTACAGCCACAGGACCAGCACTGGCCTATCAGGCACTGAGCCACAAGTGACATCACAACCACAAACTGCTGCCACAAGAACAGCACTGGCCTGTCAGGCACTGAGCCACAAGTGACATCACAACCACAAACTGCAGCCATGTGATCAGCACTGGCCTATCAGGCACTGAGCCACAAGTGACCTCACAACCACAAACTGCAGCCACATCACCAGCACTGGCCTATCAGGCACTCAGCCACAAGTGACCTCACAACCACAAACTGCAGCCACATCACAAGCACTGGCCTATCAGGCACTGAGCCACAAGTGACATCACAACCACAAACTGCAGCCACATCACCAGCACTGGCCTATCAGGCACTCAGCTACAAGTGACATCACAACAACAAACTGCAGCCATGTGACCAGCACTGGCCTATCAGGCACTCACCAACAAGTGACATCACAACCACAAACTGCAGCCACAGGACCAGCACTGGCCTATCAGGCACTCAGCCACAACTGACATCACAAACACAAACTGCAGCCATGTGACCAGCACTGGCCTATCAGGCACTCAGCTACAAGTGACATCACAACAACAAACTGCAGCCATGTGACCAGCACTGGCCTATCAGGCACTCACCAACAAGTGACATCACAACCACAAACTGCAGCCACAGGACCAGCACTGGCCTATCAGGCACTCAGCCACAACTGACATCACAAACACAAACTGCAGCCATGTGACCAGCACTGGCCTATCAGGCACTCACCAACAAGTGACATCACAACCACAAACTGCAGCCACATCACCAGCACTGGCCTATCAGGCACTGAGCCACAAGTGACATCACAAGAAGAAACCGCACCCACAGGACTAGCACTGGCCTATCAGGCACTCAGCCACAACTGACATCACAACCACAAACTGCAGCCATGTGACCAGCACTGGCCTATCAGGCACTGAGCCACAAGTGACATCACAAACACAAACTGCACCCACAGGACCAGCACTGGCCTATCAGGCACTGAGCCACGAGTGACATTTCAACCACAAACTGCACCCACAGGGCCAGCACTGGCCTATCAGGCACTGAGCCACAAGTGACATCACAAACACAAACTGCTGCCACAAGACTAGAACTGGCCTGTCAGGCACTGAGCCACAAGTGACATCACAACCACAAACTGCACCCACAGGACCAGCACTGGCCTATCAGGAACAGAGCCACAAGTGACATCACAACCACAAACTGCACCCACACAACCAGCACTGGCCTATCAGGCACTGATCCACAAGTGACATCACAAACACAAACTGCAGCCACGTGACCAGCACTGGCCTATCAGGCACTCAGCCACAAGTGACCTCACAACCACAAACTGCAGCCACAGGACCAGCACTGGCCTATCAGGCACTGAGCCACAAGTGACATCACAACGACAAACTGCACCCACAGGACCAGCACTGGCCTATCAGGCACTCAGCTACAAGTGACATCACAACGACTAACTGCACCCACAGGACCAGCACTGGCCTATCAGGAACTGAGCCACAAGTGCCATCACAACCACAAACTGCAGCCATGTGACCAGCACTGGCCTATCAGGCAATGAGCCACAAGCGACATCACAACGACTAACTGCACCCACATCACAAGCACTGGCCTATCAGGCACTCAGCTACAAGTGACATCACAACCACAAACTGCACCCACAGGACCAGCACTGGCCTATCAGGCACTGAGCCACAAGTGACATCACAACCACAAACTGCAGCCACATCACCAGCACTGGCCTATCAGGCACTGAGCCACAAGTGACCTCACAACCACAAACTGCAGCCATGTGACCAGCACTGGCCTATCAGGCACTGAGCCACGAGTGACCTCACAACCACAAACTGCAGACATGTGACCAGCACTGGCCTATCAGGCACTCAGCCACAAGTGACATCACAACAACAGACTACAGCCACAGGACCAGCACTGGCCTATCAGGCACTGAGCCACAAGTGACCTCACAACCACAAACTGCAGCCGCAGGACCAGCACTGGCCTATCAGGCACTGAGCCACAAGTGACCTCACAAGAAGAAACCGCACCCACAGGACTAGCACTGGCCTATCAGGCAGTGAGCCGCAAGTGACATCACAAACACAAACTGCACCCACAGGACCAGCACTGGCCTTTCAGGCACTGAGCCACGAGTGACATCACAACAACAAACTGCTGCCACAAGACTAGCACTGGCCTATCAGGCACTCAGCCACAAGTGACATCACAACCACAAACTGCAGCCACATCACCAGCACTGGCCTATCAGGCACTGAGCCACGAGTGACATCACAACAACAAACTGCACCCACATCACCAGCACTGGCCTATCAGGCACTGAGCCACGAGTGACATCACAACAACAAACTACAGCCACAGGACCAGCACTGGCCTATCAGGCACTGAGCCACAAGTGACATCACAAACACAAACTGCTGCCACAAGACTAGCACTGGCCTATCAGGCACTGAGCCACAAGTGACCTCACAACCACAAACTGCAGCCGCAGGACCAGCACTGGCCTATCAGGCACTGAGCCACAAGTGACCTCACAAGAAGAAACCGCACCCACAGGACCAGCACTGGCCTATCAGGCAATGAGCCACGAGTGACATCACAACAACAAACTACAGCCACAGGACCAGCACTGGCCTATCAGGCACTCAGCCACAACTGACATCACAACCACAAACTGCTGCCACAAGACTAGCACTGGCCTATCAGGCACTGAGCCACAAGTGACATCACAACCACAAACTGCACCCACATCAACAGCACTGGCCTATCAGGCACTCAGCCACAAGTGACATCACAACAACAAACTGCAGCCACATCACCAGCACTGGCCTATCAGGCACTGAGCCACAAGTGACATCACAACCACAAACTGCAGCCATGTGATCAGCACTGGCCTATCAGGCACTCAGCCACAAGTGACATCACAACCACAAACTGCACCCACAGGACCAGCACTGGCCTATCAGGCACTCAGGCGCGAGTGACATCACAACCACTAACTGCAGCCACATCACCAGCACTGGCCTAGCAGGCACTGAGCCACAAGTGACATCACAACCACAAACTGCAGCCATGTGACCAGCACTGGCCTATCAGGCACTCAGCCACAAGTGACATCACAACCACAAACTGCTGCCACAAGAACAGCACTGGCCTGTCAGGCACTGAGCCACAAGTGACCTCACAACCACAAACTGCAGCCATGTGATCAGCACTGGCCTATCAGGCACTGAGCCACAAGTGACATCACAACCACAAACTGCATCCACAGGACCAGCACTGGCCTATCAGGCACTGAGCCACAAGTGACATCACAAACACAAACTGCAGCCACATCACCAGCACTGGCCTATCAGGCACTGAGCCACAAGTGACATCACAACCACAAACTGCAGCCATGTGACCAGCACTGGCCTATCAGGCACTGAGCCACGAGTGACATCACAACCACAAACTGCAGACATGTGACCAGCACTGGCCTATCAGGCACTGAGCCACAAGTGACATCACAACCACAAACTGCAGCCATGTGATCAGCACTGGCCTATCAGGCACTGAGCCACAAGTGACATCACAACCACAAACTGCACCCACAGGACCAGCACTGGCCTATCAGGCACTCAGGCGCGAGTGACATCACAACCACTAACTGCAGCCACATCACCAGCACTGGCCTATCAGGCACTGAGCCACAAGTGACATCACAACCACAAACTGCAGCCATGTGACCAGCACTGGCCTATCAGGCACTCAGCCACAAGTGACATCACAACCACAAACTGCTGCCACAAGAACAGCACTGGCCTGTCAGGCACTGAGCCACAAGTGACATCACAACCACAAATTGCAGCCATGTGATCAGCACTGGCCTATCAGGCACTCAGCCACAAGTGACATCACAACCACAAACTGCATGCACGGGACCAGCACTGGCCTATCAGGCACTGAGCCACAAGTGACATCACAAACACAAACTGCACCCACAGGAACAGCACTGGCCTATCAGGCACTCAGCCACAACTGACATCACAACCACAAACTGCAGACATGTGACCAGCACTGGCCTATCAGGCACTGAGCCACAAGTGACATCACAACCACAAACTGCAGCCACATCACCAGCACTGGCCTATCAGGCACTGAGCCACGAGTGACATCACAACAACAAACTGCACCCACATCACCAGCACTGGCCTATCAGGCACTGAGCCACGAGTGACCTCACAACCACAAACTGCAGCCGCAGGACCAGCACTGGCCTATCAGGCACTGAGCCACAAGTGACCTCACAAGAAGAAACCGCACCCACAGGACCAGCACTGGCCTATCAGGCACAGAGCCACAAGTGACATCACAACCACAAACTGCTGCCACAAGACTAGCACTGGCCTATCAGGCACTGAGCCACAAGTGACATCACAACCACAAACTGCAGCCGCAGGACCAGCACTGGCCTATCAGGCACTGAGCCACAAGTGACCTCACAAGAAGAAACCGCACCCACAGGACCAGCACTGGCCTATCAGGCACTGAGCCACAAGTGACATCACAAACACAAACTGCTGCCACAAGAACAGCACTGGCCTGTCAGGCACTGAGCCACAAGTGACATCACAAACACAAACTGCAGCCACGTGACCAGTACTGGCCTATCAGGCACTCAGCCACAAGTGACCTCACAACCACAAACTGCTGCCACAAGAAAAGCACTGGCCTGTCAGGCACTGAGCCACAAGTGACATCACAACCACAAACTGCAGCCATGTGATCAGCACTGGCCTATCAGGCACTCAGCCACAAGTGACATCACAACCACAAACTACAGCCACAGGACCAGCACTGGCCTATCAGGCACTGAGCCACAAGTGACATCACAACCACAAACTGCAGCCACAAGACTAGAACTGGCCTGTCAGGCACTGAGCTACAAGTGACATCACAACGACTAACTGCATCCACAGGAACAGCACTCGCCTATCAGGCACTGAGCCACAAGTGACATCACAAACACAAACTGCACCCACAGGACCAGCACTGGCCTATCAGGCACTCAGCCGCGAGTGACATCACAAACACAAACTACAGCCATGTGACCAGCACTGGCCTATCCGGCACTGAGCCACAAGTGACATCACAACCACAAACTGCTGCCACAAGACTAGCACTGGCCTATCAGGCACTGAGCCACAAGTGACATCACAACCACAAGCTGCAGCCATGTGACCAGCACTGGCCTATCAGGCACTGAGCCACAAGTGACATCACAACAACAGACTACAGCCACAGGACCAGCACTGGCCTATCAGGCACTGAGCCACAAGTGACATCACAACCACAAACTGCACCCACAGGACCAGCACTGGCCTATCAGGAACAGAGCCACAAGTGACATCACAACCACAAACTGCACACACAGGGCCAGCACTGGCCTATCAGGCACTGAGCCACAAGTGACATCACAAACACAAACTGCACCCACAGGACCAGCACTGGCCTATCAGGCACTGAGCCACAGGTGACATCACAACCACAAACTGCAGCCATGTGATCAGCACTGGCCTATCAGGAACTGAGCCACAAGTGACATCACAACCACAAACTGCACCCACAGGACCAGCACTGGCCTATCAGGCACTGATCCACAAGTGACATCACAACCACAAACTGCACCCACATCACCAGCACTGGCCTATCAGGCACTGAGCCACAAGTGACATCACAACCTCAAACTCCACCCACAGGACCAGCATGGCCTATCAGGCACTGAGCAACAAGTGATCTCACAATCAAAAATTGTAGCCACATTACCAGCATTGCCCTATCAGGCACTGAGCCACAAGTGACATCACAACAACAAACTGCAGCCACAGGACCAGCACTGGCCTATCAGGAACTAAGCCACAAGTGACATCACAACCACAAACTGCAGCCATGTGTTCAGCACTGGCCTATCAGGCACTGAGCCACAAGTGACATCACAACCACAAACTGCAGCCATGTGATCAGCACTGGCTTATCAGGCACTGAGCCACAAGTGACATCACAACCACTAACGGCAGCCACATCACCAGCACTGGCCTATCAGGCACTCAGCCACAAGTGACCTCACAAACACAAACTGCAGCCACAGGACCAGCACTGGCCTATCAGGCACTGAGCCACAAGTGACATCACAACGACAAACTGCACCCACAGGACCAGCACTGGCCTTTCAGGCACTCAGCTACAAGTGACATCACAACGACTAACTGCACCCACATCACAAGCACTGGCCTATCAGGAACTGAGCCACAAGTGCCATCACAACCACAAACTGCAGCCATGTGACCAGCACTGGCCTATCAGGCAATGAGCCACAAGCGACATCACAACGACTAACTGCACCCACATCACAAGCACTGGCCTATCAGGCACTCAGCTACAAGTGACATCACAACCACAAACTGCACCCACAGGACCAGCACTGGCCTATCAGGCACTGAGCCACAAGTGACATCACAACCACAAACTGCAGCCACATCACCAGCACTGGCCTATCAGGCACTGAGCCACAAGTGACCTCACAACCACAAACTGCAGCCATGTGACCAGCACTGGCCTATCAGGCACTGAGCCACGAGAGACATCACAACCACAAACTGCAGACATGTGACCAGCACTGGCCTATCAGGCACTGAGCCACAAGTGACATCACAAACACAAACTGCAGACATGTGACCAGCACTGGCCTATCAGGCACTCAGCCACAAGTGACATCACAACCACAAACTGCAGCCGCAGGACCAGCACTGGCCTATCAGGCACTGAGCCACAAGTGACCTCACAAGAAGAAACCGCACCCACAGGACTAGCACTGGCCTATCAGGCAGTGAGCCGCAAGTGACATCACAACCACAAACTGCACCCACAGGACCAGCACTGGCCTTTCAGGCACTGAGCCACGAGTGACATCACAACAACAAACTGCTGCCACAAGACTAGCACTGGCCTATCAGGCACTCAGCCACAAGTGACATCACAACCACAAACTGCACCCACAAGAACAGCACTGGCCTATCAGGCACTTAGCCACAGGTGACATCACAACCACAAACTGCACCCACACAACCAGCACTGGCCTATCAGGCACTCAGCTACAAGTGACATCACAACCACAAACTGCAGCCATGTGACCAGCACTGGCCTATCAGGCACTCACCAACAAGTGACATCACAACCACAAACTGCAGCCATGTGATCAGCACTGGCCTATCAGGCACTCAGCCACAAGTGACTTCACAACCACAAACTGCAGCCACTTGACTAGCACTGGCCTATCAGGCACTCAGCCACAAGTGACATCACAACCACAAACTGCACCCACAGGACCATCACTGGCCTATCAGGCACTCAGCCACAGGTGACATCACAACCACCAACTGCAGCCATGTGACCAGCACTGGCCTATCAAGCACTCAGCTACAAGTGACATCACAACGACAAACTGTAGCCACATCACCAGCACTGGCCTATAAGGCACTGAGCCACGAGTGACATCACAACCACAAACTGCTGCCACAAGACTAGAACTGGCCTGTCAGGCACTGAGCCACAAGTGACATCACAACGACTAACTGCACCCACAGGACCAGCACTGGCCTATCAGGCACTCAGCCGCGAGTGACATCACAACAACAAACTGCACCCACAGGACCAGCACTGGCCTATCAGGCACTGAGCCACGAGTGACATCACAACAACAAACTACAGCCACAGGACCAGCACTGGCCTATCAGGCACTGAGCCACAAGTGACATCACAAACACAAACTGCTGCCACAAGACTAGCACTGGCCTATCAGGCACTGAGCCACAAGTGACCTCACAACCACAAACTACAGCCGCAGGACCAGCACTGGCCTATCAGGCACTGAGCCACAAGTGACCTCACAAGAAGAAACCGCACCCACAGGACTAGCACTGGCCTATCAGGCACTCAGCTACAAGTGACATCACAACCACAAACTGCACCCACAGCAACAGCTCTGGGCTATCAGGCACTGAGCCACGAGTGACATCACAACAACAAACTGCAGCCACAAGACTAGCACTGGCTTATCAGGCACTCAGCCACAAGTGACATCACAACCACAAACTGCACCCACAAGAACAGCACTGTCCTATCAGGCACTCAGCCACAAGTGACATCACAACAACAAACTGCAGCCACATCACCAGCACTGGCCTATCAGGCACTGAGCCACAAGTGACATCACAAACACAAACTGCTGCCACAAGACTAGCACTGGCCTATCAGGCACTGAGCCACAAGTGACCTCACAACCACAAACTACAGCCGCAGGACCAGCACTGGCCTATCAGGCACTCAGCTACAAGTGACATCACAACGACAAACTGTAGCCACATCACCAGCACTGGCCTATCAGGCACTGAGCCACGAGTGACATCACAACCACAAACTGCTGCCACAAGACTAGAACTGGCCTGTCAGGCACTGATCCACAAGTGACATCACAACGACTAACTGCACCCACAGGAACAGCACTCGCCTATCAGGCACTGAGCCACAAGTGACATCACAACAACAAACTGCACCCACATCACCAGCACTGGCCTATCAGGCACTCAGCCACGAGTGACATCACAAACACAAACTACAGCCATGTGACCAGCACTGGCCTATCCGGCACTGAGCCACAAGTGACATCACAACCACAAACTGCAGCCACATCACCAGCACTGGCCTATCAGGCACTGAGCCACGAGTGACATCACAACAACAAACTGCAGCCACAGGACCAGCACTGGCCTATCAGGCACTGAGCCACGAGTGACATCACAACAACAAACTACAGCCACAGGACCAGCACTGGCCTATCAGGCACTGAGCCACAAGTGACATCACAAACACAAACTGCAGCCACATCACCAGCACTGGCCTATCAGGCACTGAGCACAAGTGACATCACAACCACAAACTGCACCCACAGGACCAGCACTGGCCTATCAGGCACTGAGCCACAAGTGACATCACAACCACAAACTGCAGCCACATCACCAGCACTGGCCTATCAGGCACTGAGCCACAAGTGACATCACAAACACAAACTGCTGCCACAAGACTAGCACTGGCCTATCAGGCACTGAGCCACAAGTGACCTCACAACCACAAACTACAGCCGCAGGACCAGCACTGGCCTATCAGGCACTCAGCTACAAGTGACATCACAACGACAAACTGTAGCCACATCACCAGCACTGGCCTATCAGGCACTGAGCCACGAGTGACATCACAACCACAAACTGCTGCCACAAGACTAGCACTGGCCTATCAGGCACTGAGCCACAAGTGACCTCACAAGAAGAAACCGCACCCACAGGACTAGCACTGGCCTATCAGGTACTCAGCTACAAGTGACATCACAACCACAAACTGCACCCACACAACCAGCACTGGCCTATCAGGCACTGAGCCACAAGTGACATCACAACCACAAACTGCACCCACAGGACCAGCACTGGCCTATCAGGCACTGAGCCACAAGTGACATCACAACCACAAACTGCAGCCACATAACCAGCACTGGCCTATCAGGCACTGAGCCACAAGTGACATCACAACGACAAACTGCACCCACAGGACCACCACTGGCCTATCAGGCACTCAGCTACAAGTGACATCACAACGACTAACTGCACCCACATCACAAGCACTGGCCTATCAGGAACTGAGCCACAAGTGACATCACAACCACAAACTGCAGCCATGTGACCAGCACTGGCCTATCAGGCAATGAGCCACAAGCGACATCACAACGACTAACTGCACCCACATCACAAGCACTGGCCTATCAGGCACTCAGCTACAAGTGACATCACAACCACAAACTGCACCCACAGGACCAGCACTGGCCTATCAGGCACTGAGCCACAAGTGACATCACAACCACAAACTGCAGCCACATCACCAGCACTGGCCTATCAGGCACTGAGCCACGAGTGACATCACAACCACAAACTGCTGCCACTTGACTAGCACTGGCCTATCAGGCACTCAGCCACAAGTGACATCACAACGACTAACTGCACCCACAGGAACAGCACTCGCCTAACAGGCACTGAGCCACAAGTGACATCACAAGCACAAACTGCACCCACAGGACCAGCACTGGCCTATCAGGCACTCAGCCGCGAGTGACATCACAAACACAAACTACAGCCATGTGACCAGCACTGGCCTATCCGGCACTGAGCCACAAGTGACATCACAACCACAAACTGCACCCACAGGACCAGCACTGGCCTATCAGGCACTGAGCCACAAGTGACATCACAACCACAAGCTGCACCCACACAACCAGCACTGGCCTATCAGGCACTGAGCCACAAGTGACATCACAACCACAAACTGCACCCACAGGACCAGCACTGGCCTATCAGGCACTCACCAACAAGTGACATCACAACCACAAACTGCAGCCATGTGATCAGCACTGGCCTATCAGGCACTGAGCCACGAGTGACATCACAACAACAAACTGCAGCCACAAGACTAGCACTGGCTTATCAGGCACTCAGCCACAAGTGACATCACAACCACAAACTGCACCCACAAGAACAGCACTGGCCTATCAGGCACTCAGCCACAAGTGACATCACAACAACAAACTGCAGCCACATCACCAGCACTGGCCTATCAGGCACTGAGCCACAAGTGACATCACAACCACAAACTGCAGCCATGTGATCAGCACTGGCCTATCAGGCACTCAGCCACAAGTGACATCACAACCACAAACTGCAGCCATGGGAACAGCACTGGCCTATCAGGCACTCAGGCGCGGGTGACATCAGAACCACTAACTGCAGCCACATCACCAGCACTGGCCTATCAGGCACTCAGCCACAAGTGACATCACAACCACAAACTGCAGCCATGTGACCAGCACTGGCCTAGCAGGCACTGAGCCACAAGTGACATCACAACCACAAACTGCTGCCACAAGACTAGCACTGGCCTATCAGGAACTCAGCCACAAGTGACATCACAACCACAAACTACAGCCACAGGACCAGCACTGGCCTATCAGGCACTGAGCCACAAGTGACATCACAACCACAAACTGCTGCCACAAGAACAGCACTGGCCTGTCAGGCACTGAGCCACAAGTGACATCACAACCACAAACTGCAGCCATGTGATCAGCACTGGCCTATCAGGCACTGAGCCACAAGTGACCTCACAACCACAAACTGCAGCCACATCACCAGCACTGGCCTATCAGGCACTCAGCCACAAGTGACCTCACAACCACAAACTGCAGCCACATCACAAGCACTGGCCTATCAGGCACTGAGCCACAAGTGACATCACAACCACAAACTGCAGCCACATCACCAGCACTGGCCTATCAGGCACTCAGCTACAAGTGACATCACAACAACAAACTGCAGCCATGTGACCAGCACTGGCCTATCAGGCACTCACCAACAAGTGACATCACAACCACAAACTGCAGCCACAGGACCAGCACTGGCCTATCAGGCACTCAGCCACAACTGACATCACAAACACAAACTGCAGCCATGTGACCAGCACTGGCCTATCAGGCACTCAGCTACAAGTGACATCACAACAACAAACTGCAGCCATGTGACCAGCACTGGCCTATCAGGCACTCACCAACAAGTGACATCACAACCACAAACTGCAGCCACAGGACCAGCACTGGCCTATCAGGCACTCAGCCACAACTGACATCACAAACACAAACTGCAGCCATGTGACCAGCACTGGCCTATCAGGCACTCACCAACAAGTGACATCACAACCACAAACTGCAGCCACATCACCAGCACTGGCCTATCAGGCACTGAGCCACAAGTGACATCACAAGAAGAAACCGCACCCACAGGACTAGCACTGGCCTATCAGGCACTCAGCCACAACTGACATCACAACCACAAACTGCAGCCATGTGACCAGCACTGGCCTATCAGGCACTGAGCCACAAGTGACATCACAAACACAAACTGCACCCACAGGACCAGCACTGGCCTATCAGGCACTGAGCCACGAGTGACATTTCAACCACAAACTGCACCCACAGGGCCAGCACTGGCCTATCAGGCACTGAGCCACAAGTGACATCACAAACACAAACTGCTGCCACAAGACTAGAACTGGCCTGTCAGGCACTGAGCCACAAGTGACATCACAACCACAAACTGCACCCACAGGACCAGCACTGGCCTATCAGGAACAGAGCCACAAGTGACATCACAACCACAAACTGCACCCACACAACCAGCACTGGCCTATCAGGCACTGATCCACAAGTGACATCACAAACACAAACTGCAGCCACGTGACCAGCACTGGCCTATCAGGCACTCAGCCACAAGTGACCTCACAACCACAAACTGCAGCCACAGGACCAGCACTGGCCTATCAGGCACTGAGCCACAAGTGACATCACAACGACAAACTGCACCCACAGGACCAGCACTGGCCTATCAGGCACTCAGCTACAAGTGACATCACAACGACTAACTGCACCCACAGGACCAGCACTGGCCTATCAGGAACTGAGCCACAAGTGCCATCACAACCACAAACTGCAGCCATGTGACCAGCACTGGCCTATCAGGCAATGAGCCACAAGCGACATCACAACGACTAACTGCACCCACATCACAAGCACTGGCCTATCAGGCACTCAGCTACAAGTGACATCACAACCACAAACTGCACCCACAGGACCAGCACTGGCCTATCAGGCACTGAGCCACAAGTGACATCACAACCACAAACTGCAGCCACATCACCAGCACTGGCCTATCAGGCACTGAGCCACAAGTGACCTCACAACCACAAACTGCAGCCATGTGACCAGCACTGGCCTATCAGGCACTGAGCCACGAGTGACCTCACAACCACAAACTGCAGACATGTGACCAGCACTGGCCTATCAGGCACTCAGCCACAAGTGACATCACAACAACAGACTACAGCCACAGGACCAGCACTGGCCTATCAGGCACTGAGCCACAAGTGACCTCACAACCACAAACTGCAGCCGCAGGACCAGCACTGGCCTATCAGGCACTGAGCCACAAGTGACCTCACAAGAAGAAACCGCACCCACAGGACTAGCACTGGCCTATCAGGCAGTGAGCCGCAAGTGACATCACAAACACAAACTGCACCCACAGGACCAGCACTGGCCTTTCAGGCACTGAGCCACGAGTGACATCACAACAACAAACTGCTGCCACAAGACTAGCACTGGCCTATCAGGCACTCAGCCACAAGTGACATCACAACCACAAACTGCAGCCACATCACCAGCACTGGCCTATCAGGCACTGAGCCACGAGTGACATCACAACAACAAACTGCACCCACATCACCAGCACTGGCCTATCAGGCACTGAGCCACGAGTGACATCACAACAACAAACTACAGCCACAGGACCAGCACTGGCCTATCAGGCACTGAGCCACAAGTGACATCACAAACACAAACTGCTGCCACAAGACTAGCACTGGCCTATCAGGCACTGAGCCACAAGTGACCTCACAACCACAAACTGCAGCCGCAGGACCAGCACTGGCCTATCAGGCACTGAGCCACAAGTGACCTCACAAGAAGAAACCGCACCCACAGGACCAGCACTGGCCTATCAGGCAATGAGCCACGAGTGACATCACAACAACAAACTACAGCCACAGGACCAGCACTGGCCTATCAGGCACTCAGCCACAACTGACATCACAACCACAAACTGCTGCCACAAGACTAGCACTGGCCTATCAGGCACTGAGCCACAAGTGACATCACAACCACAAACTGCACCCACATCAACAGCACTGGCCTATCAGGCACTCAGCCACAAGTGACATCACAACAACAAACTGCAGCCACATCACCAGCACTGGCCTATCAGGCACTGAGCCACAAGTGACATCACAACCACAAACTGCAGCCATGTGATCAGCACTGGCCTATCAGGCACTCAGCCACAAGTGACATCACAACCACAAACTGCACCCACAGGACCAGCACTGGCCTATCAGGCACTCAGGCGCGAGTGACATCACAACCACTAACTGCAGCCACATCACCAGCACTGGCCTAGCAGGCACTGAGCCACAAGTGACATCACAACCACAAACTGCAGCCATGTGACCAGCACTGGCCTATCAGGCACTCAGCCACAAGTGACATCACAACCACAAACTGCTGCCACAAGAACAGCACTGGCCTGTCAGGCACTGAGCCACAAGTGACCTCACAACCACAAACTGCAGCCATGTGATCAGCACTGGCCTATCAGGCACTGAGCCACAAGTGACATCACAACCACAAACTGCATCCACAGGACCAGCACTGGCCTATCAGGCACTGAGCCACAAGTGACATCACAAACACAAACTGCAGCCACATCACCAGCACTGGCCTATCAGGCACTGAGCCACAAGTGACATCACAACCACAAACTGCAGCCATGTGACCAGCACTGGCCTATCAGGCACTGAGCCACGAGTGACATCACAACCACAAACTGCAGACATGTGACCAGCACTGGCCTATCAGGCACTGAGCCACAAGTGACATCACAACCACAAACTGCAGCCATGTGATCAGCACTGGCCTATCAGGCACTGAGCCACAAGTGACATCACAACCACAAACTGCACCCACAGGACCAGCACTGGCCTATCAGGCACTCAGGCGCGAGTGACATCACAACCACTAACTGCAGCCACATCACCAGCACTGGCCTATCAGGCACTGAGCCACAAGTGACATCACAACCACAAACTGCAGCCATGTGACCAGCACTGGCCTATCAGGCACTCAGCCACAAGTGACATCACAACCACAAACTGCTGCCACAAGAACAGCACTGGCCTGTCAGGCACTGAGCCACAAGTGACATCACAACCACAAATTGCAGCCATGTGATCAGCACTGGCCTATCAGGCACTCAGCCACAAGTGACATCACAACCACAAACTGCATGCACGGGACCAGCACTGGCCTATCAGGCACTGAGCCACAAGTGACATCACAAACACAAACTGCACCCACAGGAACAGCACTGGCCTATCAGGCACTCAGCCACAACTGACATCACAACCACAAACTGCAGACATGTGACCAGCACTGGCCTATCAGGCACTGAGCCACAAGTGACATCACAACCACAAACTGCAGCCACATCACCAGCACTGGCCTATCAGGCACTGAGCCACGAGTGACATCACAACAACAAACTGCACCCACATCACCAGCACTGGCCTATCAGGCACTGAGCCACGAGTGACCTCACAACCACAAACTGCAGCCGCAGGACCAGCACTGGCCTATCAGGCACTGAGCCACAAGTGACCTCACAAGAAGAAACCGCACCCACAGGACCAGCACTGGCCTATCAGGCACAGAGCCACAAGTGACATCACAACCACAAACTGCTGCCACAAGACTAGCACTGGCCTATCAGGCACTGAGCCACAAGTGACATCACAACCACAAACTGCAGCCGCAGGACCAGCACTGGCCTATCAGGCACTGAGCCACAAGTGACCTCACAAGAAGAAACCGCACCCACAGGACCAGCACTGGCCTATCAGGCACTGAGCCACAAGTGACATCACAAACACAAACTGCTGCCACAAGAACAGCACTGGCCTGTCAGGCACTGAGCCACAAGTGACATCACAAACACAAACTGCAGCCACGTGACCAGTACTGGCCTATCAGGCACTCAGCCACAAGTGACCTCACAACCACAAACTGCTGCCACAAGAAAAGCACTGGCCTGTCAGGCACTGAGCCACAAGTGACATCACAACCACAAACTGCAGCCATGTGATCAGCACTGGCCTATCAGGCACTCAGCCACAAGTGACATCACAACCACAAACTACAGCCACAGGACCAGCACTGGCCTATCAGGCACTGAGCCACAAGTGACATCACAACCACAAACTGCAGCCACAAGACTAGAACTGGCCTGTCAGGCACTGAGCTACAAGTGACATCACAACGACTAACTGCATCCACAGGAACAGCACTCGCCTATCAGGCACTGAGCCACAAGTGACATCACAAACACAAACTGCACCCACAGGACCAGCACTGGCCTATCAGGCACTCAGCCGCGAGTGACATCACAAACACAAACTACAGCCATGTGACCAGCACTGGCCTATCCGGCACTGAGCCACAAGTGACATCACAACCACAAACTGCTGCCACAAGACTAGCACTGGCCTATCAGGCACTGAGCCACAAGTGACATCACAACCACAAGCTGCAGCCATGTGACCAGCACTGGCCTATCAGGCACTGAGCCACAAGTGACATCACAACAACAGACTACAGCCACAGGACCAGCACTGGCCTATCAGGCACTGAGCCACAAGTGACATCACAACCACAAACTGCACCCACAGGACCAGCACTGGCCTATCAGGAACAGAGCCACAAGTGACATCACAACCACAAACTGCACACACAGGGCCAGCACTGGCCTATCAGGCACTGAGCCACAAGTGACATCACAAACACAAACTGCACCCACAGGACCAGCACTGGCCTATCAGGCACTGAGCCACAGGTGACATCACAACCACAAACTGCAGCCATGTGATCAGCACTGGCCTATCAGGAACTGAGCCACAAGTGACATCACAACCACAAACTGCACCCACAGGACCAGCACTGGCCTATCAGGCACTGATCCACAAGTGACATCACAACCACAAACTGCACCCACATCACCAGCACTGGCCTATCAGGCACTGAGCCACAAGTGACATCACAACCTCAAACTCCACCCACAGGACCAGCATGGCCTATCAGGCACTGAGCAACAAGTGATCTCACAATCAAAAATTGTAGCCACATTACCAGCATTGCCCTATCAGGCACTGAGCCACAAGTGACATCACAACAACAAACTGCAGCCACAGGACCAGCACTGGCCTATCAGGAACTAAGCCACAAGTGACATCACAACCACAAACTGCAGCCATGTGTTCAGCACTGGCCTATCAGGCACTGAGCCACAAGTGACATCACAACCACAAACTGCAGCCATGTGATCAGCACTGGCTTATCAGGCACTGAGCCACAAGTGACATCACAACCACTAACGGCAGCCACATCACCAGCACTGGCCTATCAGGCACTCAGCCACAAGTGACCTCACAAACACAAACTGCAGCCACAGGACCAGCACTGGCCTATCAGGCACTGAGCCACAAGTGACATCACAACGACAAACTGCACCCACAGGACCAGCACTGGCCTTTCAGGCACTCAGCTACAAGTGACATCACAACGACTAACTGCACCCACATCACAAGCACTGGCCTATCAGGAACTGAGCCACAAGTGCCATCACAACCACAAACTGCAGCCATGTGACCAGCACTGGCCTATCAGGCAATGAGCCACAAGCGACATCACAACGACTAACTGCACCCACATCACAAGCACTGGCCTATCAGGCACTCAGCTACAAGTGACATCACAACCACAAACTGCACCCACAGGACCAGCACTGGCCTATCAGGCACTGAGCCACAAGTGACATCACAACCACAAACTGCAGCCACATCACCAGCACTGGCCTATCAGGCACTGAGCCACAAGTGACCTCACAACCACAAACTGCAGCCATGTGACCAGCACTGGCCTATCAGGCACTGAGCCACGAGAGACATCACAACCACAAACTGCAGACATGTGACCAGCACTGGCCTATCAGGCACTGAGCCACAAGTGACATCACAAACACAAACTGCAGACATGTGACCAGCACTGGCCTATCAGGCACTCAGCCACAAGTGACATCACAACCACAAACTGCAGCCGCAGGACCAGCACTGGCCTATCAGGCACTGAGCCACAAGTGACCTCACAAGAAGAAACCGCACCCACAGGACTAGCACTGGCCTATCAGGCAGTGAGCCGCAAGTGACATCACAACCACAAACTGCACCCACAGGACCAGCACTGGCCTTTCAGGCACTGAGCCACGAGTGACATCACAACAACAAACTGCTGCCACAAGACTAGCACTGGCCTATCAGGCACTCAGCCACAAGTGACATCACAACCACAAACTGCACCCACAAGAACAGCACTGGCCTATCAGGCACTTAGCCACAGGTGACATCACAACCACAAACTGCACCCACACAACCAGCACTGGCCTATCAGGCACTCAGCTACAAGTGACATCACAACCACAAACTGCAGCCATGTGACCAGCACTGGCCTATCAGGCACTCACCAACAAGTGACATCACAACCACAAACTGCAGCCATGTGATCAGCACTGGCCTATCAGGCACTCAGCCACAAGTGACTTCACAACCACAAACTGCAGCCACTTGACTAGCACTGGCCTATCAGGCACTCAGCCACAAGTGACATCACAACCACAAACTGCACCCACAGGACCATCACTGGCCTATCAGGCACTCAGCCACAGGTGACATCACAACCACCAACTGCAGCCATGTGACCAGCACTGGCCTATCAAGCACTCAGCTACAAGTGACATCACAACGACAAACTGTAGCCACATCACCAGCACTGGCCTATAAGGCACTGAGCCACGAGTGACATCACAACCACAAACTGCTGCCACAAGACTAGAACTGGCCTGTCAGGCACTGAGCCACAAGTGACATCACAACGACTAACTGCACCCACAGGACCAGCACTGGCCTATCAGGCACTCAGCCGCGAGTGACATCACAACAACAAACTGCACCCACAGGACCAGCACTGGCCTATCAGGCACTGAGCCACGAGTGACATCACAACAACAAACTACAGCCACAGGACCAGCACTGGCCTATCAGGCACTGAGCCACAAGTGACATCACAAACACAAACTGCTGCCACAAGACTAGCACTGGCCTATCAGGCACTGAGCCACAAGTGACCTCACAACCACAAACTACAGCCGCAGGACCAGCACTGGCCTATCAGGCACTGAGCCACAAGTGACCTCACAAGAAGAAACCGCACCCACAGGACTAGCACTGGCCTATCAGGCACTCAGCTACAAGTGACATCACAACCACAAACTGCACCCACAGCAACAGCTCTGGGCTATCAGGCACTGAGCCACGAGTGACATCACAACAACAAACTGCAGCCACAAGACTAGCACTGGCTTATCAGGCACTCAGCCACAAGTGACATCACAACCACAAACTGCACCCACAAGAACAGCACTGTCCTATCAGGCACTCAGCCACAAGTGACATCACAACAACAAACTGCAGCCACATCACCAGCACTGGCCTATCAGGCACTGAGCCACAAGTGACATCACAAACACAAACTGCTGCCACAAGACTAGCACTGGCCTATCAGGCACTGAGCCACAAGTGACCTCACAACCACAAACTACAGCCGCAGGACCAGCACTGGCCTATCAGGCACTCAGCTACAAGTGACATCACAACGACAAACTGTAGCCACATCACCAGCACTGGCCTATCAGGCACTGAGCCACGAGTGACATCACAACCACAAACTGCTGCCACAAGACTAGAACTGGCCTGTCAGGCACTGATCCACAAGTGACATCACAACGACTAACTGCACCCACAGGAACAGCACTCGCCTATCAGGCACTGAGCCACAAGTGACATCACAACAACAAACTGCACCCACATCACCAGCACTGGCCTATCAGGCACTCAGCCACGAGTGACATCACAAACACAAACTACAGCCATGTGACCAGCACTGGCCTATCCGGCACTGAGCCACAAGTGACATCACAACCACAAACTGCAGCCACATCACCAGCACTGGCCTATCAGGCACTGAGCCACGAGTGACATCACAACAACAAACTGCAGCCACAGGACCAGCACTGGCCTATCAGGCACTGAGCCACGAGTGACATCACAACAACAAACTACAGCCACAGGACCAGCACTGGCCTATCAGGCACTGAGCCACAAGTGACATCACAAACACAAACTGCAGCCACATCACCAGCACTGGCCTATCAGGCACTGAGCACAAGTGACATCACAACCACAAACTGCACCCACAGGACCAGCACTGGCCTATCAGGCACTGAGCCACAAGTGACATCACAACCACAAACTGCAGCCACATCACCAGCACTGGCCTATCAGGCACTGAGCCACAAGTGACATCACAAACACAAACTGCTGCCACAAGACTAGCACTGGCCTATCAGGCACTGAGCCACAAGTGACCTCACAACCACAAACTACAGCCGCAGGACCAGCACTGGCCTATCAGGCACTCAGCTACAAGTGACATCACAACGACAAACTGTAGCCACATCACCAGCACTGGCCTATCAGGCACTGAGCCACGAGTGACATCACAACCACAAACTGCTGCCACAAGACTAGCACTGGCCTATCAGGCACTGAGCCACAAGTGACCTCACAAGAAGAAACCGCACCCACAGGACTAGCACTGGCCTATCAGGTACTCAGCTACAAGTGACATCACAACCACAAACTGCACCCACACAACCAGCACTGGCCTATCAGGCACTGAGCCACAAGTGACATCACAACCACAAACTGCACCCACAGGACCAGCACTGGCCTATCAGGCACTGAGCCACAAGTGACATCACAACCACAAACTGCAGCCACATAACCAGCACTGGCCTATCAGGCACTGAGCCACAAGTGACATCACAACGACAAACTGCACCCACAGGACCACCACTGGCCTATCAGGCACTCAGCTACAAGTGACATCACAACGACTAACTGCACCCACATCACAAGCACTGGCCTATCAGGAACTGAGCCACAAGTGACATCACAACCACAAACTGCAGCCATGTGACCAGCACTGGCCTATCAGGCAATGAGCCACAAGCGACATCACAACGACTAACTGCACCCACATCACAAGCACTGGCCTATCAGGCACTCAGCTACAAGTGACATCACAACCACAAACTGCACCCACAGGACCAGCACTGGCCTATCAGGCACTGAGCCACAAGTGACATCACAACCACAAACTGCAGCCACATCACCAGCACTGGCCTATCAGGCACTGAGCCACGAGTGACATCACAACCACAAACTGCTGCCACTTGACTAGCACTGGCCTATCAGGCACTCAGCCACAAGTGACATCACAACGACTAACTGCACCCACAGGAACAGCACTCGCCTAACAGGCACTGAGCCACAAGTGACATCACAAGCACAAACTGCACCCACAGGACCAGCACTGGCCTATCAGGCACTCAGCCGCGAGTGACATCACAAACACAAACTACAGCCATGTGACCAGCACTGGCCTATCCGGCACTGAGCCACAAGTGACATCACAACCACAAACTGCACCCACAGGACCAGCACTGGCCTATCAGGCACTGAGCCACAAGTGACATCACAACCACAAGCTGCACCCACACAACCAGCACTGGCCTATCAGGCACTGAGCCACAAGTGACATCACAACCACAAACTGCACCCACAGGACCAGCACTGGCCTATCAGGCACTCACCAACAAGTGACATCACAACCACAAACTGCAGCCATGTGATCAGCACTGGCCTATCAGGCACTCAGCCACAAGTGACATCACAACCACAAGCTGCAGCCATGTGACCAGCACTGGCCTATCAGGCACTCAGCCACAAGTGACATCACAACCACAAGCTGCACCCACACAACCAGCACTGGCCTATCAGGCACTGAGCCACAAGTGACATCACAACCACAAACTGCACCCACAGGACCAGCACTGGCCTATCAGGCACTGAGCCACAAGTGACATCACAACCACAAACTGCACACACAGGGCCAGCACTGGCCTATCAGGCACTGAGCCACAAGTGACATCACAAACACAAACTGCTGCCACAAGACTAGCACTGGCCTATCAGGCACTCAGCCACAAGTGACATCACAACCACAAACTGCACCCACAGGACCAGCACTGGCCTATCACGCACTGAGCCACAGGTGACATCACAACCACAAACTGCAGCCATGTGATCAGCACTGGCCTATCAGGAACTGAGCCACAAGTGACATCACAACCACAAACTGCACCCACAGGACCAGCACTGGCCTATCAGGCACTGATCCACAAGTGACATCACAACCACAAACTGCAGCCACGTGACCAGCACTGGCCTATCAGGCACTGAGCCACAAGTGACATCACAACAACAAACTACAGCGACAGGACCAGCACTGGCCTATCAGGCACTGAGCCACAAGTGACATCACAACCACAAACTGCACCCACATCACCAGCACTGGCCTATCAGGCACTGAGCCACAAGTGACATCACAAACACAAACTGCAGCCACATCACCAGCACTGGCCTATCAGGCACTCAGCTACAAGTGACATCACAAACACAAACTGCACCCACAGGACCAGCACTGGCCTATCAGGCACTGAGCCACAAGTGACATCACAAACACAAACTGAACCCACATCACCAGCACTGGCCTATCAGGCACTGAGCCACAAGTGACATCACAACCACAAACTGCAGCCATGTGTTCAGCACTGGCCTATCAGGCACTGAGCCACAAGTGACATCACAACCACAAACTGCAGCCATGTGACCAGCACTGGCCTATCAGGCACTCAGCCACAAGTGACATCACAACCACTAACGGCAGCCACATCACCAGCACTGGCCTATCAGGCACTCAGCCACAAGTGACATCACAACCACCAACTGCACCCACAGGACCAGCACTGGCCTATCAGGCACTCAGCTACAAGTGACATCACAACGACTAACTGCACCCACATCACAAGCACTGGCCTATCAGGAACTGAGCCACAAGTGACATCACAACCACAAACTGCAGCCATGTGACCAGCACTGGCCTATCAGGCAATGAGCCACAAGCGACATCACAACGACTAACTGCACCCACATCACAAGCACTGGCCTATCAGGCACTCAGCTACAAGTGACATCACAACCACAAACTGCACCCACAGGACCAGCACTGGCCTATCAGGCACTGAGCCACGAGTGACATCACAACCACAAACTGCTGCCACAAGACTAGAACTGGCCTGTCAGGCACTGAGCCACAAGTGACATCACAATGACTAACTGCACCCACAGGAACAGCACTCGCCTATCAGGCACTGAGCCACAAGTGACATCACAAACACAAACTGCACCCACAGGACCAGCACTGGCCTATCAGGCACTCAGCCGCGAGTGACATCACAACCACAAACTGCAGCCATGTGACCAGCACTGGCCTATCCGGCACTGAGCCACAAGTGACCTCACAAGAAGAAACCGCACCCACAGGACTAGCACTGGCCTATCAGGCACTGAGCCACAAGAGACATCACAAACACAAACTGCAGCCACATCACCAGCACTGGCCTATCAGGCACTCAGCCACGAGTGACATCACAACCACAAATTGCACCCACAGGAACAGCACTGGCCTATCAGGCACTCAGCCACAAGTGACATCACAACCACAAACTGCAGCCATGTGACCAGCACTGGCCTATCAGGCACTCACCAACAAGTGACATCACAACCACAAACTGCAGCCATGTGATCAGCACTGGCTTATCAGGCACTCAGCCACAAGTGACATCACAACCACTAACGGCAGCCACATCACCAGCACTGGCCTATCAAGCACTCAGCTACAAGTGACATCACAACCACAAACTGCAGCCATGTGATCAGCACTGGCCTATCAGGCACTCAGCCACAAGTGACATCACAACCACAAACTGCTGCCACAAGACTAGCACTGGCCTATCAGGCACTGAGCCACAAGTGACATCACAACCACAAACTGCACCCACACAACCAGCACTGGCCTATCAGGCACTCAGCCACAAGTGACATCACAACAACAAACTGCAGCCACATCACCAGCACTGGCCTATCAGGCACTCAGCCACAAGTGACATCACAACCACAAACTGCAGCCATGTGATCAGCACTGGCCTATCAGGCACTCAGCCACAAGTGACATCACAACCACAAACTGCAGCCATGTGACCAGCACTGGCCTATCAGGCACTGAGCCACAAGTGACATCACAACCACAAACTGCACCCACACAACCAGCACTGGCCTATCAGGCACTGAGCCACGAGTGACATCACAACCACAAACTGCTGCCACAAGACTAGCACTGGCCTATCAGGCACTGAGCCACAAGTGACATCACAACCACAAACTGCAGCCACATCACCAGCACTGGCCTATCAGGCACTGAGCCACAAGTGACATCACAACCACAAACTGCAGCCATGTGACCAGCACTGGCCTATCAGGCTCTGAGCCACAAGTGACATCACAACAACAGACTACAGCCACAGGACCAGCACTGGCCTATCAGGCAGTGAGCCACAACTGACATCACAACAACAAACTACAGCCACAAGACTAGCACTGGCCTATCAGGCACTCAGCCACAAGTGACATCACAAACACAAACTGCACCCACAGGAACAGCACTGGCCTATCAGGCACTAAGCCACAAGTGACATCACAACAACAAACTACAGCCACAGGACCAGCACTCGCCTATCAGGCACTCAGCCACAAGTGACATCACAACCACTAACTGCAGCCACATCACAAGCACTGGCCTATCAGGCACTCAGCTACAAGTGACATCACAACGACTAACTGCACCCACATCACAAGCACTGGCCTATCAGGAACTGAGCCACAAGTGACATCACAACCACAAACTGCACCCACAGGGCCAGCACTGGCCTATCAGGCACTGAGCCACAAGTGACATCACAACGACTAACTGCACCCACATCACAAGCACTGGCCTATCAGGCACTCAGCCACAAGTGACATCACAACCACAAACTGCACCCACAGGACCAGCACTGGCCTATCAGGCACTCAGCTACAAGTGACATCACAACCACAAACTGCACCCACAGGACCAGCACTGGCCTATCAGGCACTCAGCCACAAGTGACATCACAACCACAAATTGCAGCCATGTGACCAGCACTGGCCTATCAGGCACTCAGCCACAAGTGACATCACAACCACAAACTGCAGCCACGTGACCAGTACTGGCCTATCAGGCACTCAGCCACAGGTGACATCACAACCACAAACTGCTGCCACAAGACCAGCACTGGCCTATCAAGCACTCAGCTACAAGTGACATCACAACCACAAACTGCACCCACATCACCAGCACTGGCCTATCAGGCACTGAGCCACAACAGACATCACAACCACAAACTGCACCCACAGGAACAGCACTGGCCTATCAGGCACTCAGCCACAAGTGACATCACAACCACAAACTGCACCCACATCACAAGCACTGGCCTATCAGGCACTGAGCCACAAGTGACATCACAACCAGAAACTGCACCCACAGGACCAGCACTGGCCTATCAGGCACTCAGCCACAAGTGACATCACAACCACAAACTGCACCCACATCACCAGCACTGGCCTATCAGGCACTGAGCCACAAGTGACATCACAACCACAAACTGCAGGCATGTGACCAGTACTGGCCTATCAGGCACTCAGCCACAGGTGACATCACAACCACAAACTGCAGCCACATCACCAGCACTGGCCTATCAGGCACTCAGCCACAAGTGACATCACAACCACAAACTGCAGCCATGTGATCAGCACTGGCCTATCAGGCACTGAGCCACAAGTGACATCACAACAACAGACTACAGCCACAGGACCAGCACTGGCCTATCAGGCACTGAGCCACAAGTGACATCACAACCACAAACTGCACCCACAGGACCAGCACAGGCCTATCAGGCACTGAGCCACGAGTGACATCACAACAACAAACTACAGCCACAGGACCAGCACTGGCCTATCAGGCACTCAGCCACAAGTGACCTCACAAGAAGAAACCGCACCCACAGGACTAGCACTGGCCTATCAGACACTGAGCCTCAAGTGACATCACAAACACAAACTGCAGCCATGTGACCAGCACTGGCCTATCAGGCACTCAGCCACAACTGACATCACAACCACAAACTGCAGACATGTGACCAGCACTGGCCTATCAAGCACTCAGCTACAAGTGACATCACAACCACAAACTGCAGCCATGTGATCAGCACTCGCCTATCAGGCACTCAGCCACAAGTGACATCACAACCACAAACTGCTGCCACAAGACTAGCACTGGCCTATCAGGCACTGAGCCACAAGTGACATCACAACCACAAACTGCACCCACACAACCAGCACTGGCCTATCAGGCACTGAGCCACGAGTGACCTCACAACCACAAACTGCTGCCACAAGACTAGCACTGGCCTATCAGGCACTCAGCCACAACTGACATCACAACCACAAACTGCACCCACAGGACCAGCACTGGCCTATCAGGCACTGAGCCACAAGTGACCTCACAACCACAAAGTGCAGCCACGCGACCAACACTGGCCTATCAGGCACTGAGCCACAAGTGACATCACAACCACAAACTGCAGCCATGTGACCAGCACTGGCCTATCAGGCTCTGAGCCACAAGTGACATCACAACAACAGACTACAGCGACAGGACCAGCACTGGCCTATCAGGCAGTGAGCCACAACTGACATCACAACAACAAACTACAGCCACAAGACTAGCACTGGCCTATCAGGCACTCAGCCACAAGTGACATCACAAACACAAACTGCACCCACAGGAACAGCACTGGCCTATCAGGCACTAAGCCACAAGTGACATCACAACAACAAACTACAGCCACAGGACCAGCACTCGCCTATCAGGCACTCAGCCGCGAGTGACATCACAACCACTAACTGCAGCCACATCACAAGCACTGGCCTATCAGGCACTCAGCTACAAGTGACATCACAACGACTAACTGCACCCACATCACAAGCACTGGCCTATCAGGAACTGAGCCACAAGTGACATCACAACCACAAACTGCACCCACAGGGCCAGCACTGGCCTATCAGGCACTGAGCCACAAGTGACATCACAACGACTAACTGCACCCACATCACAAGCACTGGCCTATCAGGCACTCAGCCACAAGTGACATCACAACCACAAACTGCACCCACAGGACCAGCACGGGCCTATCAGGCACTGAGCCACGAGTGACATCACAACCACAAACTGCACCCACAGGAACAGCACTGGCCTTTCAGGCACTGAGCCACGAGTGACATCACAACAACAAACTGCTGCCACAAGACTAGCACTGGCCTATCAGGCACTCAGCCACAAGTGACATCACAACCACAAACTGCACCCACAAGAACAGCACTGGCCTATCAGGCACTTAGCCACAGGTGACATCACAACCACAAACTGCACCCACACAACCAGCACTGGCCTATCAGGCACTCAGCTACAAGTGACATCACAACCACAAACTGCAGCCATGTGACCAGCACTGGCCTATCAGGCACTCACCAACAAGTGACATCACAACCACAAACTGCAGCCATGTGATCAGCACTGGCCTATCAGGCACTCAGCCACAAGTGACTTCACAACCACAAACTGCAGCCACTTGACTAGCACTGGCCTATCAGGCACTCAGCCACAAGTGACATCACAACCACAAACTGCACCCACAGGACCATCACTGGCCTATCAGGCACTCAGCCACAGGTGACATCACAACCACCAACTGCAGCCATGTGACCAGCACTGGCCTATCAAGCACTCAGCTACAAGTGACATCACAACGACAAACTGTAGCCACATCACCAGCACTGGCCTATAAGGCACTGAGCCACGAGTGACATCACAACCACAAACTGCTGCCACAAGACTAGAACTGGCCTGTCAGGCACTGAGCCACAAGTGACATCACAACGACTAACTGCACCCACAGGACCAGCACTGGCCTATCAGGCACTCAGCCGCGAGTGACATCACAACAACAAACTGCACCCACAGGACCAGCACTGGCCTATCAGGCACTGAGCCACGAGTGACATTACAACAACAAACTACAGCCACAGGACCAGCACTGGCCTATCAGGCACTGAGCCACAAGTGACATCACAAACACAAACTGCTGCCACAAGACTAGCACTGGCCTATCAGGCACTGAGCCACAAGTGACCTCACAACCACAAACTACAGCCGCAGGACCAGCACTGGCCTATCAGGCACTGAGCCACAAGTGACCTCACAAGAAGAAACCGCACCCACAGGACTAGCACTGGCCTATCAGGCACTCAGCTACAAGTGACATCACAACCACAAACTGCACCCACAGCAACAGCTCTGGGCTATCAGGCACTGAGCCACGAGTGACATCACAACAACAAACTGCAGCCACAAGACTAGCACTGGCTTATCAGGCACTCAGCCACAAGTGACATCACAACCACAAACTGCACCCACAAGAACAGCACTGTCCTATCAGGCACTCAGCCACAAGTGACATCACAACAACAAACTGCAGCCACATCACCAGCACTGGCCTATCAGGCACTGAGCCACAAGTGACATCACAAACACAAACTGCTGCCACAAGACTAGCACTGGCCTATCAGGCACTGAGCCACAAGTGACCTCACAACCACAAACTACAGCCGCAGGACCAGCACTGGCCTATCAGGCACTCAGCTACAAGTGACATCACAACGACAAACTGTAGCCACATCACCAGCACTGGCCTATCAGGCACTGAGCCACGAGTGACATCACAACCACAAACTGCTGCCACAAGACTAGAACTGGCCTGTCAGGCACTGATCCACAAGTGACATCACAACGACTAACTGCACCCACAGGAACAGCACTCGCCTATCAGGCACTGAGCCACAAGTGACATCACAACGACTAACTGCACCCACAGGAACAGCACTCGCCTATCAGGCACTGAGCCACAAGTGACATCACAACAACAAACTGCACCCACATCACCAGCACTGGCCTATCAGGCACTCAGCCGCGAGTGACATCACAAACACAAACTACAGCCATGTGACCAGCACTGGCCTATCCGGCACTGAGCCACAAGTGACATCACAACCACAAACTGCAGCCACATCACCAGCACTGGCCTATCAGGCACTGAGCCACGAGTGACATCACAACAACAAACTGCAGCCACAGGACCAGCACTGGCCTATCAGGCACTGAGCCACGAGTGACATCACAACAACAAACTACAGCCACAGGACCAGCACTGGCCTATCAGGCACTGAGCCACAAGTGACATCACAAACACAAACTGCAGCCACATCACCAGCACTGGCCTATCAGGCACTGAGCACAAGTGACATCACAACCACAAACTGCACCCACAGGACCAGCACTGGCCTATCAGGCACTGAGCCACAAGTGACATCACAACCACAAACTGCAGCCACATCACCAGCACTGGCCTATCAGGCACTGAGCCACAAGTGACATCACAAACACAAACTGCTGCCACAAGACTAGCACTGGCCTATCAGGCACTGAGCCACAAGTGACCTCACAACCACAAACTACAGCCGCAGGACCAGCACTGGCCTATCAGGCACTCAGCTACAAGTGACATCACAACGACAAACTGTAGCCACATCACCAGCACTGGCCTATCAGGCACTGAGCCACGAGTGACATCACAACCACAAACTGCTGCCACAAGACTAGCACTGGCCTATCAGGCACTGAGCCACAAGTGACCTCACAAGAAGAAACCGCACCCACAGGACTAGCACTGGCCTATCAGGTACTCAGCTACAAGTGACATCACAACCACAAACTGCACCCACACAACCAGCACTGGCCTATCAGGCACTGAGCCACAAGTGACATCACAACCACAAACTGCACCCACAGGACCAGCACTGGCCTATCAGGCACTGAGCCACAAGTGACATCACAACCACAAACTGCACCCACAGGAACAGCACTGGCCTATCAGGCACTCAGCCACAAGTGACATCACAACCACAAACTGCAGCCACGTGACCAGCACTGTCCTATCAGGCACTGAGCCACAAGTGACATCACAACCACAAACTGCAGCCATGTGACCAGCACTGGCCTATCAGGCACTGAGCCACAAGTGACATCACAACGACAAACTGCACCCACAGGACCACCACTGGCCTATCAGGCACTCAGCTACAAGTGACATCACAACGACTAACTGCACCCACATCACAAGCACTGGCCTATCAGGAACTGAGCCACAAGTGACATCACAACCACAAACTGCAGCCATGTGACCAGCACTGGCCTATCAGGCAATGAGCCACAAGCGACATCACAACGACTAACTGCACCCACATCACAAGCACTGGCCTATCAGGCACTCAGCTACAAGTGACATCACAACCACAAACTGCACCCACAGGACCAGCACTGGCCTATCAGGCACTGAGCCACAAGCGACATCACAACCACAAACTGCAGCCACATCACCAGCACTGGCCTATCAGGCACTGAGCCACGAGTGACATCACAACCACAAACTGCTGCCACAAGACTAGAACTGGCCTGTCAGGCACTGAGCCACAAGTGACATCACAACGACTAACTGCACCCACAGGAACAGCACTCGCCTAACAGGCACTGAGCCACAAGTGACATCACAAGCACAAACTGCACCCACAGGACCAGCACTGGCCTATCAGGCACTCAGCCGCGAGTGACATCACAAAAACAAACTACAGCCATGTGACCAGCACTGGCCTATCCGGCACTGAGCCACAAGTGACATCACAACCACAAACTGCTGCCACAAGACTAGCACTGGCCTATCAGGCACTGAGCCACAAGTGACATCACAACCACAAGCTGCACCCACACAACCAGCACTGGCCTATCAGGCACTGAGCCACAAGTGACATCACAACCACAAACTGCACCCACAGGACCAGCACTGGCCTATCAGGCACTCACCAACAAGTGACATCACAACCACAAACTGCAGCCATGTGATCAGCACTGGCCTATCAGGCACTGAGCCACAAGTGACATCACAACCACAAGCTGCAGCCATGTGACCAGCACTGGCCTATCAGGCACTCAGCCACAAGTGACATCACAACCACAAGCTGCACCCACACAACCAGCACTGGCCTATCAGGCACTGAGCCACAAGTGACATCACAACCACAAACTGCACCCACAGGACCAGCACTGGCCTATCAGGCACTGAGCCACAAGTGACATCACAACCACAAACTGCACACACAGGGCCAGCACTGGCCTATCAGGCACTGAGCCACAAGTGACATCACAAACACAAACTGCTGCCACAAGACTAGCACTGGCCTATCAGGCACTCAGCCACAAGTGACATCACAACCACAAACTGCACCCACAGGACCAGCACTGGCCTATCACGCACTGAGCCACAGGTGACATCACAACCACAAACTGCAGCCATGTGATCAGCACTGGCCTATCAGGAACTGAGCCACAAGTGACATCACAACCACAAACTGCACCCACAGGACCAGCACTGGCCTATCAGGCACTGATCCACAAGTGACATCACAACCACAAACTGCAGCCACGTGACCAGCACTGGCCTATCAGGCACTGAGCCACAAGTGACATCACAACAACAAACTACAGCGACAGGACCAGCACTGGCCTATCAGGCACTGAGCCACAAGTGACATCACAACCACAAACTGCACCCACATCACCAGCACTGGCCTATCAGGCACTGAGCCACAAGTGACATCACAAACACAAACTGCAGCCACATCACCAGCACTGGCCTATCAGGCACTCAGCTACAAGTGACATCACAAACACAAACTGCACCCACAGGACCAGCACTGGCCTATCAGGCACTGAGCCACAAGTGACATCACAAACACAAACTGAACCCACATCACCAGCACTGGCCTATCAGGCACTGAGCCACAAGTGACATCACAACCACAAACTGCAGCCATGTGTTCAGCACTGGCCTATCAGGCACTGAGCCACAAGTGACATCACAACCACAAACTGCAGCCATGTGACCAGCACTGGCCTATCAGGCACTCAGCCACAAGTGACATCACAACCACTAACGGCAGCCACATCACCAGCACTGGCCTATCAGGCACTCAGCCACAAGTGACATCACAACCACAAACTGCACCCACATCACAAGCACTGGCCTATCAGGCACTGAACCACAAGTGACATCACAACCACCAACTGCACCCACAGGACCAGCACTGGCCTATCAGGCACTCAGCTACAAGTGACATCACAACGACTAACTGCACCCACATCACAAGCACTGGCCTATCAGGAACTGAGCCACAAGTGACATCACAACCACAAACTGCAGCCATGTGACCAGCACTGGCCTATCAGGCAATGAGCCACAAGCGACATCACAACGACTAACTGCACCCACATCACAAGCACTGGCCTATCAGGCACTCAGCTACAAGTGACATCACAACCACAAACTGCACCCACAGGACCAGCACTGGCCTATCAGGCACTGAGCCACGAGTGACATCACAACCACAAACTGCTGCCACAAGACTAGAACTGGCCTGTCAGGCACTGAGCCACAAGTGACATCACAATGACTAACTGCACCCACAGGAACAGCACTCGCCTATCAGGCACTGAGCCACAAGTGACATCACAAACACAAACTGCACCCACAGGACCAGCACTGGCCTATCAGGCACTCAGCCGCGAGTGACATCACAACCACAAACTGCAGCCATGTGACCAGCACTGGCCTATCCGGCACTGAGCCACAAGTGACCTCACAAGAAGAAACCGCACCCACAGGACTAGCACTGGCCTATCAGGCACTGAGCCACAAGAGACATCACAAACACAAACTGCAGCCACATCACCAGCACTGGCCTATCAGGCACTCAGCCACGAGTGACATCACAACCACAAATTGCACCCACAGGAACAGCACTGGCCTATCAGGCACTCAGCCACAAGTGACATCACAACCACAAACTGCAGCCATGTGACCAGCACTGGCCTATCAGGCACTCACCAACAAGTGACATCACAACCACAAACTGCAGCCATGTGATCAGCACTGGCTTATCAGGCACTCAGCCACAAGTGACATCACAACCACTAACGGCAGCCACATCACCAGCACTGGCCTATCAAGCACTCAGCTACAAGTGACATCACAACCACAAACTGCAGCCATGTGATCAGCACTGGCCTATCAGGCACTCAGCCACAAGTGACATCACAACCACAAACTGCTGCCACAAGACTAGCACTGGCCTATCAGGCACTGAGCCACAAGTGACATCACAACCACAAACTGCACCCACACAACCAGCACTGGCCTATCAGGCACTCAGCCACAAGTGACATCACAACAACAAACTGCAGCCACATCACCAGCACTGGCCTATCAGGCACTCAGCCACAAGTGACATCACAACCACAAACTGCAGCCATGTGATCAGCACTGGCCTATCAGGCACTCAGCCACAAGTGACATCACAACCACAAACTGCAGCCATGTGACCAGCACTGGCCTATCAGGCACTGAGCCACAAGTGACATCACAACCACAAACTGCACCCACACAACCAGCACTGGCCTATCAGGCACTGAGCCACGAGTGACATCACAACCACAAACTGCTGCCACAAGACTAGCACTGGCCTATCAGGCACTGAGCCACAAGTGACATCACAACCACAAACTGCAGCCACATCACCAGCACTGGCCTATCAGGCACTGAGCCACAAGTGACATCACAACCACAAACTGCAGCCATGTGACCAGCACTGGCCTATCAGGCTCTGAGCCACAAGTGACATCACAACAACAGACTACAGCCACAGGACCAGCACTGGCCTATCAGGCAGTGAGCCACAACTGACATCACAACAACAAACTACAGCCACAAGACTAGCACTGGCCTATCAGGCACTCAGCCACAAGTGACATCACAAACACAAACTGCACCCACAGGAACAGCACTGGCCTATCAGGCACTAAGCCACAAGTGACATCACAACAACAAACTACAGCCACAGGACCAGCACTCGCCTATCAGGCACTCAGCCACAAGTGACATCACAACCACTAACTGCAGCCACATCACAAGCACTGGCCTATCAGGCACTCAGCTACAAGTGACATCACAACGACTAACTGCACCCACATCACAAGCACTGGCCTATCAGGAACTGAGCCACAAGTGACATCACAACCACAAACTGCACCCACAGGGCCAGCACTGGCCTATCAGGCACTGAGCCACAAGTGACATCACAACGACTAACTGCACCCACATCACAAGCACTGGCCTATCAGGCACTCAGCCACAAGTGACATCACAACCACAAACTGCACCCACAGGACCAGCACTGGCCTATCAGGCACTCAGCTACAAGTGACATCACAACCACAAACTGCACCCACAGGACCAGCACTGGCCTATCAGGCACTCAGCCACAAGTGACATCACAACCACAAATTGCAGCCATGTGACCAGCACTGGCCTATCAGGCACTCAGCCACAAGTGACATCACAACCACAAACTGCAGCCACGTGACCAGTACTGGCCTATCAGGCACTCAGCCACAGGTGACATCACAACCACAAACTGCTGCCACAAGACCAGCACTGGCCTATCAAGCACTCAGCTACAAGTGACATCACAACCACAAACTGCACCCACATCACCAGCACTGGCCTATCAGGCACTGAGCCACAACAGACATCACAACCACAAACTGCACCCACAGGAACAGCACTGGCCTATCAGGCACTCAGCCACAAGTGACATCACAACCACAAACTGCACCCACATCACAAGCACTGGCCTATCAGGCACTGAGCCACAAGTGACATCACAACCAGAAACTGCACCCACAGGACCAGCACTGGCCTATCAGGCACTCAGCCACAAGTGACATCACAACCACAAACTGCACCCACATCACCAGCACTGGCCTATCAGGCACTGAGCCACAAGTGACATCACAACCACAAACTGCAGGCATGTGACCAGTACTGGCCTATCAGGCACTCAGCCACAGGTGACATCACAACCACAAACTGCAGCCACATCACCAGCACTGGCCTATCAGGCACTCAGCCACAAGTGACATCACAACCACAAACTGCAGCCATGTGATCAGCACTGGCCTATCAGGCACTGAGCCACAAGTGACATCACAACAACAGACTACAGCCACAGGACCAGCACTGGCCTATCAGGCACTGAGCCACAAGTGACATCACAACCACAAACTGCACCCACAGGACCAGCACAGGCCTATCAGGCACTGAGCCACGAGTGACATCACAACAACAAACTACAGCCACAGGACCAGCACTGGCCTATCAGGCACTCAGCCACAAGTGACCTCACAAGAAGAAACCGCACCCACAGGACTAGCACTGGCCTATCAGACACTGAGCCTCAAGTGACATCACAAACACAAACTGCAGCCATGTGACCAGCACTGGCCTATCAGGCACTCAGCCACAACTGACATCACAACCACAAACTGCAGACATGTGACCAGCACTGGCCTATCAAGCACTCAGCTACAAGTGACATCACAACCACAAACTGCAGCCATGTGATCAGCACTCGCCTATCAGGCACTCAGCCACAAGTGACATCACAACCACAAACTGCTGCCACAAGACTAGCACTGGCCTATCAGGCACTGAGCCACAAGTGACATCACAACCACAAACTGCACCCACACAACCAGCACTGGCCTATCAGGCACTGAGCCACGAGTGACCTCACAACCACAAACTGCTGCCACAAGACTAGCACTGGCCTATCAGGCACTCAGCCACAACTGACATCACAACCACAAACTGCACCCACAGGACCAGCACTGGCCTATCAGGCACTGAGCCACAAGTGACCTCACAACCACAAAGTGCAGCCACGCGACCAACACTGGCCTATCAGGCACTGAGCCACAAGTGACATCACAACCACAAACTGCAGCCATGTGACCAGCACTGGCCTATCAGGCTCTGAGCCACAAGTGACATCACAACAACAGACTACAGCGACAGGACCAGCACTGGCCTATCAGGCAGTGAGCCACAACTGACATCACAACAACAAACTACAGCCACTTGACTAGCACTGGCCTATCAGGCACTCAGCCACAAGTGACATCACAAACACAAACTGCACCCACAGGAACAGCACTGGCCTATCAGGCACTAAGCCACAAGTGACATCACAACAACAAACTACAGCCACAGGACCAGCACTCGCCTATCAGGCACTCAGCCGCGAGTGACATCACAACCACTAACTGCAGCCACATCACAAGCACTGGCCTATCAGGCACTCAGCTACAAGTGACATCACAACGACTAACTGCACCCACATCACAAGCACTGGCCTATCAGGAACTGAGCCACAAGTGACATCACAACCACAAACTGCACCCACAGGGCCAGCACTGGCCTATCAGGCACTGAGCCACAAGTGACATCACAACGACTAACTGCACCCACATCACAAGCACTGGCCTATCAGGCACTCAGCCACAAGTGACATCACAACCACAAACTGCACCCACAGGACCAGCACGGGCCTATCAGGCACTGAGCCACGAGTGACATCACAACCACAAACTGCACCCACAGGAACAGCACTGGCCTATCAGGCACTGAGCCACGAGTGACATCACAACCACAAACTGCTGCCACAAGACTAGAACTGGCCTGTCAGGCACTGAGCCACAAGTGACATCACAACGACTAACTGCACCCACAGGAACAGCACTCGCCTAACAGGCACTGAGCCACAAGTGACATCACAAGCACAAACTGCACCCACAGGACCAGCACTGGCCTATCAGGCACTCAGCCGCGAGTGACATCACAAACACAAACTACAGCCATGTGACCAGCACTGGCCTATCCGGCACTGAGCCACAAGTGACATCACAACCACAAACTGCTGCCACAAGACTAGCACTGGCCTATCAGGCACTGAGCCACAAGTGACATCACAACCACAAGCTGCACCCACACAACCAGCACTGGCCTATCAGGCACTGAGCCACAAGTGACATCACAACCACAAACTGCACCCACAGGACCAGCACTGGCCTATCAGGCACTCACCAACAAGTGACATCACAACCACAAACTGCAGCCATGTGATCAGCACTGGCCTATCAGGCACTGAGCCACAAGTGACATCACAACCACAAGCTGCAGCCATGTGACCAGCACTGGCCTATCAGGCACTCAGCCACAAGTGACATCACAACCACAAGCTGCACCCACACAACCAGCACTGGCCTATCAGGCACTGAGCCACAAGTGACATCACAACCACAAACTGCACCCACAGGACCAGCACTGGCCTATCAGGCACTGAGCCACAAGTGACATCACAACCACAAACTGCACACACAGGGCCAGCACTGGCCTATCAGGCACTGAGCCACAAGTGACATCACAAACACAAACTGCTGCCACAAGACTAGCACTGGCCTATCAGGCACTCAGCCACAAGTGACATCACAACCACAAACTGCACCCACAGGACCAGCACTGGCCTATCACGCACTGAGCCACAGGTGACATCACAACCACAAACTGCAGCCATGTGATCAGCACTGGCCTATCAGGAACTGAGCCACAAGTGACATCACAACCACAAACTGCACCCACAGGACCAGCACTGGCCTATCAGGCACTGATCCACAAGTGACATCACAACCACAAACTGCAGCCACGTGACCAGCACTGGCCTATCAGGCACTGAGCCACAAGTGACATCACAACAACAAACTACAGCGACAGGACCAGCACTGGCCTATCAGGCACTGAGCCACAAGTGACATCACAACCACAAACTGCACCCACATCACCAGCACTGGCCTATCAGGCACTGAGCCACAAGTGACATCACAAACACAAACTGCAGCCACATCACCAGCACTGGCCTATCAGGCACTCAGCTACAAGTGACATCACAAACACAAACTGCACCCACAGGACCAGCACTGGCCTATCAGGCACTGAGCCACAAGTGACATCACAAACACAAACTGAACCCACATCACCAGCACTGGCCTATCAGGCACTGAGCCACAAGTGACATCACAACCACAAACTGCAGCCATGTGTTCAGCACTGGCCTATCAGGCACTGAGCCACAAGTGACATCACAACCACAAACTGCAGCCATGTGACCAGCACTGGCCTATCAGGCACTCAGCCACAAGTGACATCACAACCACTAACGGCAGCCACATCACCAGCACTGGCCTATCAGGCACTCAGCCACAAGTGACATCACAACCACAAACTGCACCCACAGGACCAGCACTGGCCTATTAGGCACTGAACCACAAGTGACATCACAACCACCAACTGCACCCACAGGACCAGCACTGGCCTATCAGGCACTCAGCTACAAGTGACATCACAACGACTAACTGCACCCACATCACAAGCACTGGCCTATCAGGAACTGAGCCACAAGTGACATCACAACCACAAACTGCAGCCATGTGACCAGCACTGGCCTATCAGGCAATGAGCCACAAGCGACATCACAACGACTAACTGCACCCACATCACAAGCACTGGCCTATCAGGCACTCAGCTACAAGTGACATCACAACCACAAACTGCACCCACAGGACCAGCACTGGCCTATCAGGCACTGAGCCACGAGTGACATCACAACCACAAACTGCTGCCACAAGACTAGAACTGGCCTGTCAGGCACTGAGCCACAAGTGACATCACAATGACTAACTGCACCCACAGGAACAGCACTCGCCTATCAGGCACTGAGCCACAAGTGACATCACAAACACAAACTGCACCCACAGGACCAGCACTGGCCTATCAGGCACTCAGCCGCGAGTGACATCACAACCACAAACTGCAGCCATGTGACCAGCACTGGCCTATCCGGCACTGAGCCACAAGTGACCTCACAAGAAGAAACCGCACCCACAGGACTAGCACTGGCCTATCAGGCACTGAGCCACAAGAGACATCACAAACACAAACTGCAGCCACATCACCAGCACTGGCCTATCAGGCACTCAGCCACGAGTGACATCACAACCACAAATTGCACCCACAGGAACAGCACTGGCCTATCAGGCACTCAGCCACAAGTGACATCACAACCACAAACTGCAGCCATGTGACCAGCACTGGCCTATCAGGCACTCACCAACAAGTGACATCACAACCACAAACTGCAGCCATGTGATCAGCACTGGCTTATCAGGCACTCAGCCACAAGTGACATCACAACCACTAACGGCAGCCACATCACCAGCACTGGCCTATCAAGCACTCAGCTACAAGTGACATCACAACCACAAACTGCAGCCATGTGATCAGCACTGGCCTATCAGGCACTCAGCCACAAGTGACATCACAACCACAAACTGCTGCCACAAGACTAGCACTGGCCTATCAGGCACTGAGCCACAAGTGACATCACAACCACAAACTGCACCCACACAACCAGCACTGGCCTATCAGGCACTCAGCCACAAGTGACATCACAACAACAAACTGCAGCCACATCACCAGCACTGGCCTATCAGGCACTGAGCCACAAGTGACATCACAACCACAAACTGCAGCCATGTGATCAGCACTGGCCTATCAGGCACTCAGCCACAAGTGACATCACAACCACAAACTGCAGCCATGTGACCAGCACTGGCCTATCAGGCACTGAGCCACAAGTGACATCACAACCACAAACTGCACCCACACAACCAGCACTGGCCTATCAGGCACTGAGCCACGAGTGACATCACAACCACAAACTGCTGCCACAAGACTAGCACTGGCCTATCAGGCACTGAGCCACAAGTGACATCACAACCACAAACTGCAGCCACATCACCAGCACTGGCCTATCAGGCACTGAGCCACAAGTGACATCACAACCACAAACTGCAGCCATGTGACCAGCACTGGCCTATCAGGCTCTGAGCCACAAGTGACATCACAACAACAGACTACAGCCACAGGACCAGCACTGGCCTATCAGGCAGTGAGCCACAACTGACATCACAACAACAAACTACAGCCACAAGACTAGCACTGGCCTATCAGGCACTCAGCCACAAGTGACATCACAAACACAAACTGCACCCACAGGAACAGCACTGGCCTATCAGGCACTAAGCCACAAGTGACATCACAACAACAAACTACAGCCACAGGACCAGCACTCGCCTATCAGGCACTCAGCCACAAGTGACATCACAACCACTAACTGCAGCCACATCACAAGCACTGGCCTATCAGGCACTCAGCTACAAGTGACATCACAACGACTAACTGCACCCACATCACAAGCACTGGCCTATCAGGAACTGAGCCACAAGTGACATCACAACCACAAACTGCACCCACAGGACCAGCACTGGCCTATCAGGCACTCAGCTACAAGTGACATCACAACCACAAACTGCACCCACAGGACCAGCACTGGCCTATCAGGCACTCAGCCACAAGTGACATCACAACCACAAATTGCAGCCATGTGACCAGCACTGGCCTATCAGGCACTCAGCCACAAGTGACATCACAACCACAAACTGCAGCCACGTGACCAGTACTGGCCTATCAGGCACTCAGCCACAGGTGACATCACAACCACAAACTGCTGCCACAAGACCAGCACTGGCCTATCAAGCACTCAGCTACAAGTGACATCACAACCACAAACTGCACCCACATCACCAGCACTGGCCTATCAGGCACTGAGCCACAACAGACATCACAACCACAAACTGCACCCACAGGAACAGCACTGGCCTATCAGGCACTCAGCCACAAGTGACATCACAACCACAAACTGCACCCACATCACAAGCACTGGCCTATCAGGCACTGAGCCACAAGTGACATCACAACCAGAAACTGCACCCACAGGACCAGCACTGGCCTATCAGGCACTCAGCCACAAGTGACATCACAACCACAAACTGCACCCACATCACCAGCACTGGCCTATCAGGCACTGAGCCACAAGTGACATCACAACCACAAACTGCAGGCATGTGACCAGTACTGGCCTATCAGGCACTCAGCCACAGGTGACATCACAACCACAAACTGCAGCCACATCACCAGCACTGGCCTATCAGGCACTCAGCCACAAGTGACATCACAACCACAAACTGCAGCCATGTGATCAGCACTGGCCTATCAGGCACTGAGCCACAAGTGACATCACAACAACAGACTACAGCCACAGGACCAGCACTGGCCTATCAGGCACTGAGCCACAAGTGACATCACAACCACAAACTGCACCCACAGGACCAGCACAGGCCTATCAGGCACTGAGCCACGAGTGACATCACAACAACAAACTACAGCCACAGGACCAGCACTGGCCTATCAGGCACTCAGCCACAAGTGACCTCACAAGAAGAAACCGCACCCACAGGACTAGCACTGGCCTATCAGACACTGAGCCTCAAGTGACATCACAAACACAAACTGCAGCCATGTGACCAGCACTGGCCTATCAGGCACTCAGCCACAACTGACATCACAACCACAAACTGCAGACATGTGACCAGCACTGGCCTATCAAGCACTCAGCTACAAGTGACATCACAACCACAAACTGCAGCCATGTGATCAGCACTCGCCTATCAGGCACTCAGCCACAAGTGACATCACAACCACAAACTGCTGCCACAAGACTAGCACTGGCCTATCAGGCACTGAGCCACAAGTGACATCACAACCACAAACTGCACCCACACAGCCAGCACTGGCCTATCAGGCACTGAGCCACGAGTGACCTCACAACCACAAACTGCTGCCACAAGACTAGCACTGGCCTATCAGGCACTCAGCCACAACTGACATCACAACCACAAACTGCACCCACAGGACCAGCACTGGCCTATCAGGCACTGAGCCACAAGTGACCTCACAACCACAAAGTGCAGCCACGCGACCAACACTGGCCTATCAGGCACTGAGCCACAAGTGACATCACAACCACAAACTGCAGCCATGTGACCAGCACTGGCCTATCAGGCTCTGAGCCACAAGTGACATCACAACAACAGACTACAGCCACAGGACCAGCACTGGCCTATCAGGCAGTGAGCCACAACTGACATCACAACAACAAACTACAGCCACAAGACTAGCACTGGCCTATCAGGCACTCAGCCACAAGTGACATCACAAACACAAACTGCACCCACAGGAACAGCACTGGCCTATCAGGCACTAAGCCACAAGTGACATCACAACAACAAACTACAGCCACAGGACCAGCACTCGCCTATCAGGCACTCAGCCGCGAGTGACATCACAACCACTAACTGCAGCCACATCACAAGCACTGGCCTATCAGGCACTCAGCTACAAGTGACATCACAACGACTAACTGCACCCACATCACAAGCACTGGCCTATCAGGAACTGAGCCACAAGTGACATCACAACCACAAAATGAACACACAGAACCAGCACTGGCCTATTAGGCACTCAGCTACAAGTGACATCACAACCACAAACTGCACCCACAGGAACAGCACCGGCCTATCAGGCACTGAGCCACAAGTGACATCACAACCACAAACTGCTGCCACAAGACTAGCACTGGTCTATCAGGCACTGAGCCACAAGGGACATCACAACCACAGAACTGCACCAACAGGACCAGCACTGGCCTATCAGGCACTCAGCCACAAGTGACATCACAACCACTAACGGCAGCCACATCACCAGCACTGGCCTAGCAGGCACTCAGCTACAAATGACATCACAACCATAAACTGCAGCCATGTGACCAGCACTGGCCTATCAGGCACTGAGCCACAAGTGACATCACAACCACTAACTGCACCCACAGGACCAGCACTGGCCTATCAGGCACTGAGCCACAAGTGACATCACAACAACAAATTGCACCCACAGGACCAGCACTGGCCTATCAGGCACTCAGCTACAAGTGACATCACAGCCACTAAAGGCAGCCACAGGACCAGCACTGGCCTATCAGGCACTGAGCCACAATTGACATCACAACCACAAACTCCACCCACAGGACCAGCACTGGCCAATCAGGCATTGAGCCACAAGTGACCTCACAACCACAAAAGCAATAATGTGCTTGACGCTGTCTAATCAGGTACTGAAGCAACTTCACCTCAGAAGTACAAAAATGAGCACTGTGGCTCCACGTGGCCTAGCAGATACTCAGGCCGAAGGACTCCACAAACACAAACAGCAGCAATATCCATCGAGCTGGACTGTCAGGTGCTCAGGCTGAAGTGACCTCACAGGCAGCCATGAAGCCATGTATCTCCTCCTGGCCTGTTTGGGACTGAGGCACAATTGACCTCAACAAGTACAAACAGCAGCAATGTGCATGCTGATCGCCAGTCACATACTGATGCACAACTGACCACAAAAGCACCAACAGCAGCAATGGGCCTGCTCCCCCTTTATGAGGCATGCAGACACAAGAGACCTCACCATCATCACCAAAGCTACATGCATGCTGTTGGCCTAACAGCTTCAGACGCACAACTCACCTCACAAGCACAAATGGCATCGACCTGCCTGCCGCTGCCCTATCTTTGACTGAGTCACAAGGGAGCTGAAAAGTGCAAACCTTCACAGAGGAAAAGCTCACCTGGGCCACTCGCACGTCCTTCGATTACGCTGTGATCACTCCATACAGAACAGTCTTCTGCAAACCGCTTTCATCTCCTGGCAAGACTCTCTCCAGATCATGGCACAGCTCCACTCTGGCACCCTGCGCACAAATCACAAAAGGGAACGATTGGTCTCGCTTTTCCTTTAGTACCATCAAGTCCCAGCTGGGAGCCTTTGCACTGCAGCACCTACACAATGGCAGCAGCATGCCACTTCCATTTCCAGTGCATTTCTAGGGACAGAGATCAGCTGAGGCAGCAGCTGCACTGCAAAGCCTTTCTGACACTCTCAGATCAACTCGGCACTGCACCAGGCATCAACCTGATGCCAGACCTCTGCTCTGACAACTACTCTACAAACACACTGCCTCTGCCCCACACAGCTGCCTCTTCTGCTAGATACAACCAAGTGCCAGCAAGAAGAGATGCATGCAGGACACTCGCCACTTGCACACTCCACAGCCACTGCTCTGCTCGCTGCCTTCCCTTGGCTCTGCAACCCAGACACACAGCAAAGCTTTTGCGGTAACACCACAAGGTGGCCAAGGCACTCTAGGCTCACAAGGCATGTGCAAAGGAGCAGCACAAGATCAGGCACAGAGCTGCCTCCTTGGGCGATGCTGCTCTTTTCAGAGGGAAGGATCCTGCTTTCTTTGGGCACAGCAGGCTGCTGCTTTCCACCCCCATCCCCTCACAAACCTCCTGCTATGGATGGGGGCATGGGGATTTTCTGTAGCAATACAAAAGATACAGATACAACACAGAAACACTTGAGAGTCCGGAAGGCCTCCTGAGCCCAAAGGAACCTCCCTTCCTTTCCTTTAGTTACTTGGACAAGGAGCCCCGGGGAAGGCAAAAAGGGTGCAGAGGCTTTGACATGAGGCCCAAGCAATGAGACAGACCCACACTGGACGGCTGCTGAAATGACAGCTCTCCTGGCTGTGCAGCCTCTGCAGCAGCAGTCCGCGCTCCACAGCTGGCTTCACAGAGCACTGAGGGCTGGGTGCCATGGGCAACCTGGCCCTGGGCACATCCTCACCCCTCCCAGAGCCAGCAGCCCAAGAGATCTGAGACTTCCTCAGGTCAAGCTACGGACACTTTGGGGCGCTCACACAAAGGCACTCAAGACATGCTGGCATTATAAGGCTCTTGGACTTGTCGTATATGGCACCACAACCTCCTAGGAAAAGGAGGGGGCACAAGAGCATTTGCTGAGCGGGCAGGCAGTAACAGCAGTTGTGGGAGGTGGAATTTGCAGTACAGCAGAGGTATCAGGAGGTGAACCCACACCCCAAGTCACCCAGGGAAGACAGGTGCGTTTATGGAAGCCTTCGCATCCATGCATAGCCTCTTCTCAGTCACTTGCAGCTGCTTTCACAGAGGGCTCACGACGCTGGCCAAGATGTTGACAGGTACAGGGACACACCCTGGCATCCTGCCTCCATCCTCAGCGGCTCTAGCACTGCACTGGGAACCTCATGAGTGGAGGAACCTAGAAAGAAAGAAGGAATCGAAGTGTTACTGGCAGTTCTGCTGGCCTTACAGAGTCGCAACAGGCAGGGGCAAACATCTCCCCTCTGTGCTGAGCTCTATTGGTGAGAGCACAGTCAGCAGATCCACCGAGATGTTCCACCCCTCTTTTTGGCACAGCTGACACCATGTCTGTATACCGGGTCGTGTTTGGGAGACAGCATTCAGACCTTGCAGGAAAATCTCACAAGCTCTCTGCTCTTTTGACAGGGGCAATTTCTAAAGCACACGCACCCTGGCAAGAAGAGATTACTCACACCACTGCTCACACTAGCACTACATTCACTTAGCAGCCTCAAAAGTCTAGCTGGACTCCCTAGCTGACTGCGAGGACGCTGCAAGCTTCTACTTAGCAACAAGTGGAAAGGCAAACTCCATGTCCATGCTCATCACAGAACATCATCTGCATTTGAAATGTAGCAGTACTAACTCATGATGACGGAGTGGAATAAAATTTGTGTCAGATGATGTGGAACATCCACTTCTGCTTGATTAATGAGTTGCATTTCTGTATTGCTGTAGAGCTCTGCAGGGGTCAATCCCTCCTCTGAGCACACGCAACCACCCCAGAAGTGACCTCACCACCACCATCCAAGCCATGTATCTTCTCCTCACCTCTCAGCTGCTCACACAGAGGTGACCTCACAAGTGCATATCCCCACCACATGCCTGCTGATAGCCTATCAGGGACAGAACTTTCCTCCAAATAACTTCCCCAGCCGTCAACTACTGCCGGCCTAGCAAGTACTCTGACAAAAGAGACCTCACAAGCAACGCCCGTGCCTAGCTGCCTGCTGCTGGCCTAGCAGGGACTCAGAAAGACATGACCTCACAGTCATCTTCACAGCCATGTCTCTGTCACTGGCCTAGAAGCCACCAAGATAGAAACTACCTCACTATAAGTTCCCCAGCCATGAGACAAATCCTGCCTTATCAGCTCCTCAGCCTGAAATCATCTCAAAAATAAACATATCCCAAACATATCCCAGATGTGGATCTGCTGCTGCCCTACCAACTGCTCAGGTAGAAACGACCTCAGAAACACCTTTCCACTCACAGAGCTCCTGAGATCCAATCAGTTCATCACTCACAAGTCACCTCACAAGCAACAGACAAGCCTTCTTCCTCCAGACGGCCTTTCAGGTACTCAAGTAGAAATGACCTCATCAGCAAGAGCCCAGTCATCTGCCTCCTGCTGGCCTATCAGCTACTTACAAAGAATTGATTTCACACTGGTGATTTTCTGGCATAGCTCTCATAGACAGTGCTGACCTCACTACCCACATCATGGCCACGCAGCTATTGCCGCCTGCAGCTTCCCCTCCCATCCTCCAGGGCTGAGCCACCTACTGAACGGCCTCCCTGATTCACATCATCACATCACAGATTCACATCATGGCCTCATAATACTCACAATACTCTCAAACACCCATTGCCTACCAGTTACTACACCAAAAGATTACCTTCTGCTATGCATTATCAACACCTAGCCTATGAAACTTAAGAATTGGAGAACAGCCTGCAAGTAATTCTTGGCAACATTTTCTAATGGGAGGATTGCATGGGAGCAGCGATCATGAACCTGAAGAAAGCAGGGCCTCATGTCCCAGGCAGAGGGAGAAGCCTTCCCGCAACTCAGAACTCTGCTTCCTTCCCCAATGCTGAACAAAACCAGAAAATCCTCTACGCATCCAGGACAACAAGCATTCTCCTATTTTACGCCCTGACAACTGGAGACACGCGAAAGGACTCAGGCCAGGGCATCTCAGTTGGTGAATCCAGCAGAGACACAATTCAGCAACTCTTCACCCTGACCCAGGAGCATGGAAAGAACAATGGCAAGTGCAAGCACTGGCCATTCATCAACTTTCAAGGCCCCTGACAAGCAAAACAGCTCACACTTACAGAGCTCTTCTGCAAACACCCTTCACCCTGCTGCCAGGCTCACAGGTCTCGGCGCAAAGCAAGAGGCAGGGAGCAAAAACAACGGCTAAGGCACGGCATGACATGCGGGCACAGCCTCTCTCAGAGACACTCGGAAATGCAGTTCTCACAACAAAAGACACCATTGGGAAGGGCACCTCGCGAGGACACCAGCAGCCTGCTCACACTTTGCCCAGCACCTCCCAAACGCAGCTCCGAGCAGCACCTGGGGCTGCGCTGGCAGCAGCACCTCAGGGAAACGCTTTAACAGGGATCCCAGAGCCACCACAGGGGCAAAGGTTCCTGCACCCAAACCCCACCGAGCCGCCCCGGCCCAGCTGCTCGGGGCAGGCCGCCACGTCTGGCTGCAGGGCAGCTCCCCCCTCTGGCCCACGTCGCTCTGGCCCCTGCTCACGGCCCCACCAGCCCCTGCTGCAGCTCCTGCAGCAAAGCAGCCCCAACACCAGCACCGCTGCCCCGCCCCGACGGGAGGGCACCCGCCGCCCCCAGCAAACCCTCTTGCCCGCTCGCTTCTCGCCTGCTTTGCTCCCGCTCCTCTTCCACCTCTTTGACGTCTTTTTTTTTTCCACATGTTGGACTGCAATTGGCTGACAGAGCCATCAGTGAAATCGATGCCCGCCCTCCACCTCCTGACAGCCAATAGGAGGGCTGCACTGGGGCAATGCCATGGCAACATTGGGCCCTCCTGCCCTGGCGGCCAGCTCTGCCCCTCCCCCGCGGTCGGGCGCCATGTTGTGGGAGGCAGCGCGGGGCTCGGCGGGGCCTGGGGGCAGCGCGGCACCGTGTGGGCGGGCAGTGCGGGGCCCCAGGGTGCGGCCGCTGGGCTGTGGGGCAGGGGCCCCGCGGGGCTGCTGGCTGCCCTGCGCCCTGGGGGCCATGCGGGGCACGGATAGCAGCGCAGGGGCGTGTGCTGGTGGCAGCTGTGGCGCCGGTGTGGGGGCCCTGGGGCTGGCCGGGGTGGCGGAGCCCACGGGCAGTGTCCTACTGCCCCCAGGACAGGGTAGGGCAGGGCAGGGCAGGGCAGTGTCCTCCCCCCCCTCCTTCCCTGGCCCCCTGCCCACGGCAGCCCTAGGACTCAGCTAGGGAGTGGTGGTGTGAGGTCGTGAGAGGGCTGGGGGAGATGGTTGTGTTGGGCTCACCCCAGCACTGCCCACCACAGCTCAGAGAAAAGACCTTGGGGGCAGCCAGGACCTGTTGAATGGGGATTGCACCTCCTCCTGTTTCCAATCTGCTCTCTCCAATGTATTTTCTTTTGGGTGCAGAGGTTTGAGCTCAATTTGCAGGAGGGCAGTGCGGGGCCCCAGGGTGCGGCCGCTGGGCTGTGGGGCAGGGGCCCCGCGGGGCTGCTGGGTGCCCTGCGCCCTGGGGGCCATGCGGGGCGCGGGGGGGCAGCGCTGGGGCCTGTGCTGGTGGCAGCCATGGCGCCGGCATGGGGGTCCTGGGCCTGGCCGTGGTACCGGAGCCCACAGGCAGCATCCTGCTGCCCCCAGGGCACGGCAGGGCACGGCAGGGCACGGCAGTGTCCTCTTGCCCCTCCTGCCCTGGCCCCCTGCCCATGGCAGCCCTAGGGCTCGGCTAGGGAGCGGTGGTGTGGGGTCATGAGGGGGCTGGGGGAGATGGCTGTGTTGGGCTCACCCCAGCACTGCCCACCACAGCTCAGAGAAAAGACCTTGGCGTTAGCCAGGACCTACTGAATGGGGATTGCACCTCCTCCTGTTTCCAATCTGCTCTCTCCAATGTATTTTCTTTTGGGTGCAGAGGTTTGAGCCCAATTTGCAGGAGGACAGGGGCAGTGGCCATCTGAAGATGGCATCTCTGAGCACAAAACATGCTGCGCCAAGTTGGAAGCATAAAAGGATCAAGGGGGAAGGAACAGAGATTTTCCCAAACACACCGAGGACTTGGGGTTATTCCAAGGTGATGGTTTCATTATAGTATATGGACATTTCCAGCAGGCTCTTGAGAGCCCCATGGAGCTGCAGGCCACCTCAGTGTCTGGGATGCAGGACCCATTTCCTCTCAGAGCCAGACCCCAAAGGGGGACCCACTCCCAGGGAAACCTGTCATGGATTCCCATGCCCCCCCTCGCCCCACCCTAAGAGGTGATGGAGCTGGCCGCACAGAAGCCTTGGGGCTCAGGACAGCCCCAGCCCCAGGACCCAGGAGTCTTGGCTGTCACATTGTCCCCTGAGCCAGAGGGGACCCTCAGGCAGGGCTCTCGCAGCAGCCCCCAGCCCTGTCCAGCCACCCCCACAGCCCGGGATCCACAGCAGTTTTGGCAGTTAACAGTCTCTGTGCGACACCTCGGGAAGAATCTCCCAAAGCCCTTACCCTCGGTGGAGAGCCGCAGGAGCGCAGGGGACAAGGAGCTGTGGTCCTGGCTGATGGTGTCCATCCAGCAGTCTTCCATCTCGCTTGCCCTCTTGCTCTCGTTTCACCTCTCCACCCAGAAAAACAGGACGCTCTTCCCATCTCATTACCCAAAACTCCTTTCCAACATGCCCTTGCTCCTCCGCCTGTTGGTGAGGGGCCCCAACGTGGCCCCACTGCCTCCTGTCCCCTCTCCTTGCCATGGAGCCACTATGAAGGGCAGCCTTGGGGAGGGTGTGAGCAGTGCCCAGGAGTGCCTGGGCCTCACAGGGAAGTGAGGGTCCCCACCCATGACACCGGGGAGACCTCCCTGTGATGTGGCACGTCCCATTGTGACCTCAGCTCGTGTCATCTGGGGGCTCAGTAGGTCACTGCCATGGAGATGGCACAGGCAGGGAGAGAGCAGAGAGATTTCCCCTCATGTGCTGGAAAGCAGCCACCTGCCTTCACTGCAGTTATTTTCCATAATTGGAATAATTCATAATTCCATAATTGGAATAATTCATAATTCCAGTGCTTGAGCTAGAGATGCTATGCCAGAGAAGAGCAAACATAGCCTTAACACACATCATCCAGAGGCCCTTATCCAGGACCCTGGAGCCTGCCAGGCTCCAAAGCCATGGGTGAGGCCAGGTAGCAAATGTGGGGAAGTTTTCCCATTTCCCATGAAATTTGCCCATCTTTCCTTCTGGCTGAGCCTGAGGAAAGCCATTTCTCATCCCTGGGCCTCATTTGGTCCTTGTGCTTTTCAGTGTCACCTTGGGGCTGTGCTTCTTCCCTGGGTATGCTCCTCAGCCCCCTGCCCTCCTTCTCTCCGCAGGCACCCTGGTCTCCCGGGGTCTGTACAGCCCTGACATCCTGGATCTCCCACAATTTATGACTCTGGGCTTCTCAGGACATGCCCACACACTGCAGTGCTGCTGTCCAGGCTCCGGTGCAGAGCCTATGAGGCAGTGCAATGCCTCAGGACGTGCATTTTGACTCACTCCCAAGTTTGTGAGATGACCAGCTCCCAGCTCTGCAGCTGCTGAAGCTTGAGAGCATCCCTGCAACCAACCTTCCTGCTCTTCCTAGTCTCTGCACAGTCCTGGGACAAATCTTGCAGAAGGGAGACTCCATTTGCCTTGAATGCTGTGAGAGATGTGGCTTTCCAAGTCACTGCAAAAGGAAGGACTCCTTTACTTGTTTGGGTTGCTTCTTGAGCCTGTGGCACCCCCTCTGTGATGCTGGGAGCCCCAGCTCTGCAGCCTGCTGTCTCTGCCCTTTCTCTCCCCTGTCTCCTGTTTGTCTACCCAAAGTCTTCTCTAGACACCAGGGGCATGGGAAGTGCTGCTTTAGAGAGCTCATTTGAAGCTGTGACACGTTGTGAAGCTGAAGGCCTGATTGAGGCTAGTCTGGGACATGGCTGTGCCCCCACACCCCCTCCTGCTGCCAGCCTGAGGATCCAGGAAGGTCTCCAGGGAGAGCAGTGGGTTTGGTGTGGGTGGGATGGATTTCCCTCAACATCCCTGGGTCCTGCATGGGTTCCTCTAAGCGCCCAGGAAAATCCCTCTTCTCTAGTGCCTTGCATCAATTCTTTTCCAGACTTTTGTACAGAAACCCAGCCTGGTCTGGGATCCCCAAGAGCAGCACAGCCCCCAGCATCGCCCGGGACCCCCAGGAGCTGTGTGGCTCTCTCTTCTGTTCCCACATTCCCCGATTAAATGGACAGTTTGTAGCCTCACCTTTACAACACACCATCTGGACACTGCAACATTGTGACTCCTCCCCTAGCTCATTCCCATAGGCAGCTGCTGATTTGTGACCTGCCTATTGGCTGGCAGGAGGAGGGGGGCGGGTCTGGATTTCACTGATGGCTCTGTCAGCCAATTGGAGTCCACCATGTGGAAGAAAAAAAGACGTGAAAGAGAGAGGTGGAAGAGGAGAGGGAGCGAAGCAGGGGAGGCTTTGGGTGGAAAGCAGGACTGGGCTTGGGCAGCTTGTTTCTCACAGGACCGTGAGAAACGCTCTGCCCCCCCTGCCCAGTAGAACTGCTCTGCTTGGCACTGAGGCACAGGAGGACTCAGGGTGGAGATCGGGCTCTGCAGATAAGAGCCCCAGGGGCAGAGTTAGGAAACAAGAAAAGACCTCGAATGCGAAAAAACAGCATCTTTAAGTACACCAGAAACCAGCAGGGGCTGGAAAATGCCCCAAGCTGTAGTAAAATTTTCTGAGCATAAAGAAAAATCAATGAAAAAAAAACCCAAAAAACCCTGTTCAAATTTGAATAATTGGGTTTTACAGAGTGACCCTCTGAAGAGCAACAACTTGAAAAGAAGCAGCCAGAAAGAGTGGTAGAATTGTTAGGCTAAGTAATGTGTTTTTTAAAAGTATCTAAATAATCGAATGAACCTAGGAGTCAGGAGAGAAGTAACACCAAAGGAAGATGGCATACCTAAGAATGAGAGGATACTCATACCAGGCTGATAACCAAACTCAACAGCTGTATTCTAGTGTTTGTAAAAATTGATGATCCTAAGGAAGGGGCTAACACCTTCCCTTGATGAAAGGAAAGGAAAGAAAGAGAAAAAGATGGGAAAATCTATGCATAAGGGTAACAGCTGTTGATCTGAAGTTAAAGTTGTCTGTTTATTATAGAGAAGACAGGGAAATACGGAAAAATAATTAAAAAAAAGGTGACCAACTGTATTTGAAGCTCCTCTGAAGGGAACTATTCCAGGTCGGGGAACAAACTGATCTTTTGGTGCAGGAAAGAAATGCTTGCAATTAAAGGAAATAAGATTTCTGTGTTAAGATATTGAACTGGAACAACACTCGGATTCACCAAATTTGGGTCAATAGGCCAGACCAATCATGTTGCTATTAGGATTAAGACTGTTATTTTTAACAGTTGTTTACGTGTTACTACAAATGGGCATGCTTTGCTTTTGGTGTCTATTAATAGCAGTGCGCATTTCCCCAGTACACTGTGCTTACCAAAAAGCCGCCCACTGCACACCAAGGGGAATTTGCTGGCTTCTGAAATAAATGTGTGTGTCTGGCGGTGTCAAGGGGTGGAGTGACAGGTGCCACACAGGCAAGCGTGGGACTCTGGATGGTGCAGCCCACAGAAGAGGGGTTTGCTCTGGGGTGATCCCAGGAGTTAAGGAACCCCGGGTGCATCACGGCTGGAGCCACCACACTGTGGGGTTGCTGCAGCCTGGGGGCACACCCTCTACTGACCCCAGGAGTGACAAGTCCAGACAGAGGAGAAGTGACACCACAGACTCACCCCATTAACATCTAGGTGCTGTGGAACCATTCCCCACAGAAAGACCTGTTAGTGGGCGAATTGTTACTAACTGAGCAGTGCTGTGGGCTGAGCACTAGGTTACCTGTTGATGTGCATGCTGTTATTGACTGAGGCCATACGGCCTTTGTGTAACTGCGGGCTGGTGTTGTTTTGACTGGTTATAAAAGAGAGTAAGCCACAGAAGTTGGTGTGGACTCTGACCGACCATCAGCTGGCCTGTGGATGTCAATGGCGTGGTGAGGAGAATCCAGGCAAAACCGTACCAGAAGGGTGGCCAATAAAGGGCGAGAACAGTCGCTGTATTGTGCATCCGTGATTTAACTGTAGAGCTCTGATATGTATACATATTTTTTCAGTTCTGTTCTATTTCTAGCTTTTTTTGTTATGACCTCTTATCTCTAATAAATTCTCATACTTAACAAATGATGATATCTTGGAGTTCAGTGCAAATAACCCCTGAATCCGAAAGTATCACAGAGGCCCCTCTATTGGCATGTCACAGGTAACACTCACAAGGGGCATCAAATCTCTTGAACGGGATGGTTGGTTACTGTCCAGCTGGTGGTGGCAGTCTCCTTTGCCAGGGTCCTTCCAGCAGTGGTTTCCACTGGATCAGATGAGACTCCCCAAACTGTTCTTCTGGGGAATTTTTATAGTCCAGCTGGCTTGTGGTCCTGTGTGACCTCTCCAAAATATGCATGAGCCATTGCTACTGATTGCCTCAAACTACACACCAAAGCATCTCCTAACTCTCCTAAGAATGCACAAAAGACTGTCCTACATGGCCACTTCTTCATTTGCAGGAGCAGTTTGTACTGTCAATTTTCAAGGGCCTTAAGTATTTACAGTTTAATCAGTTCTGCAGCAGGAGCTGCTGCAGAGATTCTGAAACAGCCAGATACTCCACCTGTGATGGTACTCACCACATTTAAGCACAGGAATTGGTCCAGGCACAGCAGGATCTGCCTCTAGAAATCTCTAGAACTGTCTGAAATACCCACTTGGAGAGGTTCTGCACCAGTCAGTCCAACACTTAATTTGGAAAGTGGTAGCAGTTCAGTCAGTCTCCTAGTTTCAAGTCTGAAACTGCCTGTCTCAAACCTGGCCATCAGCTCACCTGTGTGGATTACTAGATGGGGGAGTTTCTGGGCCACCTAAGGGATTAATGACTTGAGTGCTCTGAGTGTGCACACAGGCACAGGCCTGATAGCCTGGTGCCCACCCACGCCACAATTCTAACTGTAAGAGAAACCTGAATTTCATACCTGGAACTTGATTTCCAGAGCTTTTGCCACAAGTACTGGCTCTTAGCTAGCACTCTGGCCTACCTCTGCAAGCAAGTGAGGCAGGAGAGTTGTTTCCTGTGTCTAAAGACAGGCGGGATGAATCAACCTTTATTTCATGGCATTGGATATAAACAAAGAGAAAATGAGAATCCCTTGTGCAGTTCTGCTGTCCCACCTCAAGAAATGAAAGTAGGACTAGGAAAAGGGAAGGGAAAGCTGATGAAGGTAGCAAGACGAATTTCACCACTCATGACATTAGTTACTCTTGTCCCACCTTCAACTGACTGGGTTCTGAAATGGATCCTCCCAACCATACCATAGTGGGAAAATTCTTCCTCAAGGCCTTTTCAGTCACTCCTCAAATGCAAATCCTCTTCTTCACACTGCCGTGGGTGATTTATCTGCTCCCTGCCACAGGGAATATGGTCATGATAGCTATCATTTGACTCAACCACCAGTTTCACCCCTAGTATATCACTTCCCCAGCAGTGTCTCCTTCTCAGGTATTTGGTTCCCTTTGCCCCTAAAAGGTTTGTCGGCCTCATCTTGGAGATTAAGACCATCCCGTGGCTACTTGCCAATCCCAGACCTTCCTTTCCATCTTCCTGGGCACAGCTGAGTTCAACCTGCTTGTTGTGATGTCTTTCAATTGCTGTGGGGCCATTTGCAACCCGTTGCACTGCACCATCTTTATGAAGCCCTGGTTGGACGCCACGCTCATCTTTATCCATTGGATGATGGCATCTCTATCCTTGCTCAGCCCCACCATCTTATATACCAAGGTACCCTGTGTCCCCAGTAAAGAGACTCTTTCTTCTGTGGCCTCATCCCTTTGCTGAGAGCAGCCTGCATGGGCACCAGCTACCTTCAAACATGAGCTTTGCTCTCTCCTCTGCTGTGTTGCTGAGCTCCTTCACATTGACCCCTGTGTCTTATGCCTGCACTAGATGCACTATCCTGAGAATACCCTCTGGGAAAGTCATAAGAAGCCTTCTTCACCTGCATATCTCACACTGCCATCATCACGATTGCATATGGTAGCTCCATTTTTGGCTACGAGGGGCCTGAATACAGCAAATCCTTTGAACCAACCAAAGCCTGATGAAAGGGTTCAAGAGGGTTACCCCCATTGTGAGCAGAGAAGCTGCTTTGCTGTAAGCTCTCAGCAGCTTTGCAGGTTTCTCTAAGAAAGCACATTCAGGAGAAGCACAATTTTAGGTAACATCCAGCAGACTAAGAAGACACAACATTTTGAGTGCTGGAACTTACCCAGGAAGTGGGGAGCTGAGACTGTCACCTCTGATTCACTGAGGCTACAGTGATATTGCTGTAGGCGACTGGGCTTGAGCTTTTGCTCAAATAATTACAGCCAGTGGTTCAATTTCAGCATGTCTTCCAGATGAACCCAGTCCAGAGATTCCCTTATGCCAGAGTAGAAGCAGAGAGCAAGACAGAGCATCTGGCATCTAGGACTAACCTGAGCCCCAAGTTAAAATGCCAGTGCAAACATGGGGTATTGCCCACTACTGAGCTTCCCGTTTTACTCTCTGTATAAGAGTCACCCATTACACTCTGAGACAGGGTCTGGGGGACAACAGAGTCTGTGGAGAACCTCTGCTTCACTACTTGAAACCCATCATCTCCTTCTCCCCTCCACCCTTGTATTTTTGAGGCATTCTGTTTGTGGAGTCATCTGCTCCTTTCCTTTATATGTCTAAAACCAAAGGCAAAAGTGGAGGGAAAAAATGTCAGTATTTATTGCCTATGTTTTCCTTTGGCTTCCTTCTGTTAAATGTGTTTTTTTGGTTTAAAAAAGAAATTAGCAGCTAAATAAATGAAGAGATTTGAGACTGAAATAGTGAGTTCATCAACTTCACTGGAGGTGCCTGTGAGCAGCTGGAGTGTGCACTTGTTTTCCCTTGGTCCCTATATAGTCAACAGAGGGAAAGAGATAGCTCTAGAGGCTGGCTGCTCCCAGACTGTAACCGGCAGGTGAAAGAAGTGTTACCAGTCTCTTCCAGACACTCTTCTCTCTCTCTGCAATGACAAGATGGGAGGAAGCTAACTTGCTCAAACTGAAGTGCCTGACTTTTAGGCATCTCCAATATAACCCTATTTAGTATTTTCTTTGTTCCAGACCCTTCCTATTTCAAATAATCAAAAGGACAGTCTTTAAGTTCTTTAAGATGAGACAATTCTCCCCTCCTCTAGAGGGAAGTCAAGGCATTTAGGTCAGGACATTTAATAACAATGGATTTTCGCAATGGTTTGGCAAGAACTCTATTTCAGTGCACAATGATATCAGATGAGACTGTCTGACACAGACATTTCCGATGACTGAATGGAACCCTCCTGAATTTCACTATTTAGAGTATTAAAGAAGGCAAGCTATACTTGTTCTCTATGTCTCCCCCTTTTCTGGAGAAAGAGAGAGGAAGAAGCTGTGGAAGAAAGCAGGGGATTACAGAAGAGATGCTCAGTACTGGCTTGTTTTGAAAGCAACAGCCTCACAGAAGTTCCAGGTCAAAAAAGGCAAGCACCGAAAAGTAGAAGGAAGAACTTTCCAAATACTTATCTAAATGGATGGACTGGCATCTGCAGATACTAGTAAGTACTTTTGCTGGGAGATTAGGTTGGCGTTTGAAGCACAGATGTGATGGATGTTTGCAATAGGTCAAAGTGAACAGGGAATTTCCCAGGCATGGCATGAACTAGTTCACCACCTCTTTACAATACTGTGCTTGCGAGAAAGAATCCTTTGTGAGCATTTGGAGAAGGTAGAAAGAAGACAGTAAAATCTCTGAGGACTGTAAATGTGAAGCAGAGAAATCAGGGTGTGATGAATGGCTGAGAGGAATATTTCTGTCTGTGCTACCTAGGAAGCAAGCAAGGGAGCAAAGAAGGAAGGATCTACCCTCCCGTCGAAACTGTGAAATTCTCACGCTTGTTTCTTCATGCTCCTGTCTCAGCAGGATGTACTGAAATTAGACATGGGACCAGGAAATGAAACTGCAGTTGCTGAGTTCATCTTGAAGGGTTTCTCAGGGCTTGATCAAAGACTACAGCAATTTCTCTCCCTGCTCCTTCTACTCATATACCTGACAACAGTGACGGGGAACACAACGATCATTTTCCTCGTGTATGTAGATCACCGCCTGCAAACTCCCATGTACTTTTTCATCAGCAACCTGGCATTCCTGGAAATCTGGTTCACATCCTCCACAACCATCACATTGTTGGCGATTCTGAGCTCTGGAAGGAGACCAATCTCATTAAGCAGCTGCTTTGCCCAATCCTATTTCTGTTTTGCCCTGGGTTTTATAGAGTTCGCTCTCCTTGTTGCCATGTCCTTTGATCGCTATGTTGCCATCTGCCAACCTTTGCATTATGCTGCCATCATGAAGCAGCAGCTCTGCACCCGTCTGGTTGTTGCTGCGTGGGTCCTAGGCTTCACACTCTTCAGCTACCACCTGGTCCTCCTCTCAAAGCTGACTTTCTGTGGCCCCAACAAGATCCACCTTTTTTTTTGTGACAGTTCCCCCTTATTCACACTGTCCTGCTCTGACACCAGCCTGCTTTGGAAAGCAGACCCCATTTTGATATTGTTTCCATTGCTGGGTTCCTTATGTTTAATCCTGGTGTCCTACATGGGCATCTTCCACTGTATTCTGCACATGCCATCAGCATCTGGGAGGAAGAAAGCTTTTGCTACATGTTCTTCCCATCTCACCAACTTAGCCATCGCATATGGAAGCTGCATTGTTCTCTATGCACGGCCCTCAGAAGGGGTTTCCTTGGAGACCAACAAAATTGTAGCTTTACTGAACACTGTCCTGTACCCGTTCTTAAACCCCTCCATCTACAGTCTCAGAAACAAGACTGTGAAACTGGCCCTGAAGGAAGCCATTGGCTGTGCAAAGGTTTGGCTTTTCCCCCGGTCATGGTGCTTTTCATGACAGCAGTTCTAATTATGTATCATATATTACATCACACACACATATATATAGCTATTAAATACAGGTGCCACAGGAGATTTATGTTCTCATTGGATTGTAATGGTGAAAGGAAGGAACGTGAATTGTGTGTCTTGGTTACAGGGGGTTCTTAATAACAAAATCTAAAAAATATTAATAAAATGTTGAACACACACACACACTTCTTAGGACTGGGGCATAGACTGCCAGTGCATGGTGACACAAGGAAGTTTTCATAAGTCATCTCAGGAAATTTAGCTGAAAACTCTGGGGACAATGTCCGAGAGCTGTTGAGAAAAGCTCAAAACACCTTCTCTCCCTGAATAACAGAAGGTGCTCAGCACGAAAATTAAGCTCAGGCATTACAATGGGTTCAAGTCCATAAAACACTTCTCAGTTTCATTACTGTGATGAAGACAGCCTCACTGATTTGCCAGTGATAGCATGCAGACAACAGCTTTTTTCATTCACTTTGTCTTATTGGGGGGGGGGTACTACCAATAAACATAATTGGTGTGGACTCTCTTTTCTTCTAATATAGCAGTATCCTAGAAACTCTTTGCTCTTAATTAACTATCCAAGTAACCTCCAATGCAGTGGAATGGGGGGTGGGGGGGCAGGGTTCTGAGCTCTCCCTGCCAAAAGGCTCGCTGCCTTGCGGATCTCTGCTGCAGCCTGCACACCATGCACTGCCCTGGGCCCTGAAACAAGACATCCAGGGGCTGACTTCCAGGAGGAGGCCACAGAGAGCAGTTTTGACATGGTGGGACTTTTTTCTCTGCCACAGTGAACAAGGAAATGAAATGGTCTTGCCGTGATGGAGCTCTCAGAGGTACTCTTTGGAGCAGCAGTGCCACAGTCATTGCCTTTCAAAATGGGCACATAAGGAAAACTTCCAAAGACAAAGTATTTCTTCAGAAAAGAATTGGCCTCTTACAACAAGTTCTCCCAGACGCACATACAACAGTGAGTGATGTTTCAAGGGCTCAGAGCTTATTTTTTGTGCTGACAACGAAGAAAATCACAACATTGCTTTTGGACCCTGAAAATCATCGCCTGCATGAATACCTGACTGGATAGAAGCCAAAAACATGCTGAGGTGATTTCCATAAGGCAAGGTAAAAGACCAGCAGCAGGCCCATTGGCTTGGTAGGTGATTATGAGGTCAGTCATGTCTGATAGGCCACCAGGAAGCTGATGGCTGGGGACATTTTTATGAGATTAGTTGTTTCTCAGAAGCTCATAGGAGAGTAGGAGGCCCATGATCATAAAGATGAAAGTGAGGTCACTTCTGCCTCTACAGGTGATGGACGATGAGCAGGCACATGGGTGGGAAAGTGGCTGTGAGGTGACTTGTATGGGTGAAGCTGATAGGCCAGCACTTGACTCCTGTCTGGGGTAAGAGGTTGCGAGGTCCTGCCTGCCTGAGTACCTGCTAGGCCACCAACAGGCACAGGGCTAGGATGTGGGTTTAGTGGTCACTCCTGTCTCTGGTGGGTGCGACTTGGTCTGTGCAGAGAGTGAGGAGTAGCATGGACAGCCCTGGGCTGCGAGTAGTTTTGGGCCACTGGGCTCTCTCTGAGACACAGAAATATATTTTTTAATGGTGCAGGCCTGATAATACCAGAGATATTTAGAAAACGTCAATAAAAAATGAAACAAGAAAAAAAGAAAGAAAATGATCTAAAATGAAGAAATGTTTTGTTACACTTTCCAGCTTTTAAATTTTTTTGTGTTCTTGTTGTCTGTCTTTGCTTTACTGTCTTTTTTTTTTTTTTTAATAGACTGGTCTTTTTTTTTTTTTTTTTTTGAAAAGGAAAGCGATTTCCATTATTGGGGTGGGATGCAGTCACAGGGTCACTGACGGTTGGTGCCATTGTAGGTGTCCTGGTCCAGTCTACCCACCCTCTATCTGCAGATTCAAGGGGCTCCGGTCTTCCGCAGGTCCCCTGTGAGAGCTGCCAGGCCTAGGGAGGTACCTCAGACATACCAGGACCTCTCCACGTGCCACTGGGTGCTTGTGGTTAGAACAGAGCTCTGCCTGAAAAGGTGGAGAAGAGTTTTCAACATTTAAAAAATATGAGCACACTTTCATCAGCTAAAATGACTAATTTTAGTGTCCACTTTTCCCATGATAAAATAGTGGACATGTTCAGGCAGGGTATGAATCTCAGGAGAAGAAATATTGATCTGCCCCTGAACTTGTGTTACCACTGTTCTGTCTGTTATGCTGTGGATATAGTCTCAGTAATTTCTCACATATTTTCACGTGTCCTGATTAAATTGATCATTTCTAAAGGCATCTTTGCATCAGACTATCTGGACATATCTTACTCTTTATCCATCAGGTACCTCTCAACTCTCCAGCTGCTGCTCTGAGCTTCAGGGCATCTGAAGCCTGCCTCGTCGTTCAGGAGTCTAATTATCTCTTTAGCCAGCTCCTTAGTTCTGTTTCTATCTATCCTTTCCTATCTATCTGTCAAAATCATTTCAAGGAGGGTTATTCCTTGCGGAAAGTGGACCACACTGGAGGCAGCTTGCACTTAACATACAGTTGAGGAGTGTCTTTTACCTTTTATTAAACTCTATCCTATTTTATTTTTGCTTGTTTGCAGTTGAGAAAAATCCTTCTGTGTCTGCAGCTAGTTGTCTAAGGAAAGCAGGTGGGAACTGCTGCGTAGGAGCTGTAACATTCAGCTACAGACTCGAGTGGAAAAAAGTTAGATTTTAACAAGAGTCATGTAAGTCCCCAGTGGCTAATGAGAGAAATGGCAGGGTTGGGGAGGTGAGGAGGAAAGTTGTCCATAAAGGTCTCATATGGAAAATACTGCTTTTCCTACCTGTCTGGACTTCATTAGGAGACCCTCTGGGACAGTATGAATTGGAGAATGTGGCTATCATTTATTCTGTAAGCTGAAAAATAAAGGCAGCTTAAAAAGGAGAAATCCTTTCTTTTTCAGGTGCTCATGGAAATCTTGCTCTTGTAAATACACTCCTGAATCCTCTCCAATTAGGCACACAAGAATTGAAGAACTGAAGAAAATTAGGGGGAGTGACATGCCTTGTTAGGGCTTTTTGCGTTTTAATGGCCTCTTGAGTGTATTTGGTGCTGAGTCCATGAACCTCAAATACTGAGGGGACATTGAACAAACCTCTCAAGAAATTAAAAGCAGAAGTAAATTCCAAAGTTTCTTGGAGCGTTAGTGGGTCCCACTGAGAGTTGTTACCAAGGAAGGCTCCCCAGGGGCTGAGGAGAGCAGAAAGCTGGAGGCCCTGATTGCCGGTAGGCAAAGGCAATGTGCAGGTAGCTCTGATGCCAAGTAAGCCTTGATGTGTTTTATCAAGCAGAATGGCCAGGCACTGACACCCAGCCCCTGGGCAGGGTGATCTTTTCCCTCGCGCTTTGCTCAGGGCTCTTCCTGGGGGCAGTGTGAGGATGGGGGTGTGCAACGCCGAGTGCAGGACAGTTATACAGCACCTCCTGAGTCCCCGGGGACGAGAAGGCAGCGAGGTCACAGCGCTTTAAGGAAACATCTTCTTGAGGGCCTCAGTGGCAGGGACAACAGCCATAGCCAAGAGGACAAAGAGCTCGGTTTTGTAGGCAGCTTTCAGCCTTGGCAGTGCCCATGGCTGTCTCCACTACAGGCTGTCCTACGCTGTCCCACCCCTGTGTCTGTTTCCCTGCAGACTGTACACACCAACCTGCTTTGCCACCTTGTTCTCACCCATGGATGTCCCTACCTCTACTCATGTCTCTCGGTCCTCACTTGGTTTTCCTTGAAGCACAAAGCCAGGGGCTGATTACAGACTCCCTCTAGGTGACCTGTAGCACCACAGCACTACCCTTCAAGTGACATTCCTTTTTCCTGATGTTACATCTGAACCCCGCAAGCTGCTGTTTGTGGCTTTTTTCCCTTCTCATGCTTTTTCCCACTACCAATAAAAGCACCATCATCTCTGAAATCACCCTTCAAGCAGTCACAAGCTACTACTCTCCTGCCCTTCACCTCCACTTCATCAGGCTAAAGAAGCGCAGGTCCCCCCAACCTCTCCTCGCGGACGCGGTTATTCCTCCCTACTCACAGGACTTGACACTTCTCTGTAAATCTTCATGACGTGTCTGTTGGCCGAATCACCCAAGTTTCTCAAGGTCCTTCTAGACTGAAGTTCCACTGTGTCAAAAAAAAAACCCCAAAACCCAAACCCACAAAATGGGAAAGGGTAAGCAGGTGTGGGCTGACTATATGGGAGGGGATAAGGATGTTAAAAGGCACAAACTTAGAAGGGGAAAAGGGGGGGAAAAAAAGGGGGAAATTAAAAGTGAAGCAAAGGATTGATCAAGACCTTTGGGGGAGTCCTGCCAAGAAGCCCTGCATCTGAACAATTCTGAATGGAGGAGGAGAAGAAAGCTGACCTACTTCCACTGTTACGGGGAACCCGTGTGCTTTCCCTGACATCGACAAGCTAAAACCCAGAGGGGGAAGAATCACAGACTCCATCAGGGTGGAAGGGACCTCAGGAGCTCTCTAGCCCAGTCTCCTTGCTTGCAGCAGGGTCAGCTCTGGGGTCAGCCATGTTGCTCGGGGCTTGATCCAGTCTGGTCTTGGAAACTTCCGAGGGAGGAGACTGCACAGCCTCTCTGGGCATCCATTTCCAATGCCTGACCATCCTCTTAGCGGAAAAGCTTCTTATCCCCTGCATGAACCTCTCTTCTTTCAACTTATGTCCATTGTCACTTGTCCATCTATCATGCACCATGGTGAAGATCCTGGCTCCATCTTCCTGGTGACCTCCTTGTAGCCTTTGGAAGGCTGTTATGAGGTCCCTCCATGCCATCTGTTCTGCAGGTTGAACAAGCCCCGTATCTTCACAGACAAAGTGCTCCAGCTCCCCAAGTATCGCGAGGGCCCTCTGCCAAACACATTCCCAGTTACCAACCTCTTTCTTTTTCTGGGGACCCAAACTGGATGCAGTACTCTGTACGTGGTCGAATGAATACTGACTAGAGGGGGATCATCCTTTCCCTCCACCTCCTGGCTGTGCTCCTGGTCCTACAGCCCACAGTGCTTTTTCACCTTCTTTGCTGCCGGGGAACACTGCTGGCTTGCATTTTGGCTCCTGTCCACCAGGACCCTCAAGGCCTTTCCGCAGAGCCACTCCTCAGGCCCCAGCCTGTAACACTGTGGGGTATTGGTCTATGCCAGGTGCAAGACCTGGCATTTGTCCTTGATGAATTTTGTGAGGTTTCTGAAGCTCATTCCTCCTGCCTGCCTATGTCCCTCTGAATGGCAGCCCTCAAGCATATGACTGGTCTCCCCCTTCCATTTTGGGGCAATCTACAAGCATGATGAGTGTTGCTTCCTCCGTGTCACTAATAAAGATGATAAACAGGACAGGTTCCTGGAGAGATCAGTGGTACTCCACTTATCTCTGGCTACCAGGGAGAGTGCTACCCATTCACCAGTGCCCTCTGAGCCTGACTATCCAAGCAGCTTTTTACCTATCCGGTTGTCTATCTGTCTAGGCAGTAATGTTCTAACTTGCACACAAGTATTGTTGAAGACAGTGTCAAATACCTCGCTAAAGTCCAGAAAAAAGTCATTTACTCTTCTCCAGCCACAAATACAGTTATTTAATCATAGAAGTCAATCATGTTGGTGAGGTACAATTTACCCCAGGTAAATCCATGCCGACTGTTCTCTATCACCTTCTTCTCCTTCATGTGCCCAGAAATGTGATCTGAGAGGATTCACTCCATGACACACTCCTCACCAAAGTGAGGCTAAACTGTCTGCAGCTCCCCAGGTAGTTCTGTTGGCCTTTTTTGAAGATGGATGTAACATTTGCCTTTTTCCAGTCATTGGGACCTTGCCCAGTCTCCCCAATCTTTCAAATATGATAGCAAGTGGCCTTGCTATGACAGCAGCCAGCTCTCAGAGCATCCTCATATGCAGCCCATCCAACCCCATTGACTTGCATAGTTTGAGTTCTCACAAGTAATCCCTCACTGACCTCATCCCCTGTTGGTTGTTCTTCTCCTCAGGAGTCCTGAAGCAAGGCACAAGAGCCTGAGAGACCTTTTTTTGTGAAAACAGAAGCTAACAAAGCATTGGTTTCTTCAGACCTATCTGCATCTGCTGTTACTAGATTCCCTGCCCCATTCAGCAGTGAGCCCGCCTTTTCCTTTTTATTCTTACTGGAGCAGTAGCAGCTCATCCTCATGCTCTTGACATCTTCTGCAAGTGTCAATCCTAGGGGAGCTTTGTCTTCCCGAACACCATGCCTACCTTGCCCGACAATATTTCTAAATTCCTCCTTGCAGCCTCTCTCTCCTCCCCCTTCCCGTACGCTGCCTTATTGTCCTGGAGCTCAGGTGCGAGTTCCCTCTTTAGCCAGGCTGGTCCCCTGACATGGCTACTGGTTTTACTGTGCATCAGGATGGACCATTCTTGTGCTTGGTGGGTGCTGTCCTTAAAGCCCTGCCAGTTTTCCAGAGCTGCCTCTCATGGGCTCCCCCACCAGTCCCCAGGACAGGCCCAAGTCTGCTCTTCTGAAGTCCAGCGTCTGTACTCTGCTGCTGTCCTTCTTCGCTCCCTTCAGGATCTGGGAGTCCACTTTTTCATGGTCTCTGTAGGCGAGGCTGACACTGACTATCCCATGCCTGAGCAGTTCCTCCTTGTTTGCAATTTCCACATCCAGGAAAGCATCACCTTTATTGGCCCATCTGGCAGCTGTGCTAAGAAGTTTTCCCTGACGTCTTCCAAAAACCTCCTGGACTCCTTGCACTCTGCTGTTTGTCCTTCCAGTGAATGTCAGGGAGATTACGGTCTCCCCATAAGAACCAGAGCCCGTGAGCCACAGATTTCCTCAGGTTGCTTAAAGGAGATTGCGTCCACCTCCTCACCCAGATCACATGGTCGGTAGCTCCCATCACAATGTCATCCTTCTTCTCATGCTTACCCACAAGCTCTCATGCAGCTCCTTGTCCATCTCAGGGAAGAGCTCCATACATCTGAGCTGCCCCTTCACAGAAAGGGCATTCCCCCTCCTCATCTTCCCCAACAGTTTCTCCTGAAGAGCTTGTACTGTGCTATCACAGCCCTCCAGTCATGTGAGTGATCCCACCACATCTCAGTTATTCTGGCAATGCTGTAGTCCTCTGACAACTTGTGCATCTCCATCTGCTCTTGTCTGTGCCCCAGGCTGCATTCGCTTGCATATATTTGGGTTGCAGAGCCTCAGCTGTGGCACAGAGCATAGATTGCTCATGGTGAACCAGGTTACCAAGAGTCAAGGACACTGTATGTGCAATGGCCCACTTCAGTGCAGGGACATGCTGGCATAGACAGCAGGTGTCAATGTAATGGTGAAAGGAGGTTCCCACTAAGGGAGCAAACCCTGCAGTACCTGAGGCTGGAGGAAAACAGGGCTGGGCTGGGCAGAAATGGCAGGAAAGGGCTTTGCTGCCTGAGCTGGCTTTGTAGCACCACAGGGCCTGTGAAAGAGGTCAGCCAATCTCCAGGAAGGACAAGGTGTCACTGAAGAAGTCCCTGGGCCTGAACAGCCTGTGATCCAGCCATCCTGTGGACATCATTAACACAGTCCCTGTTCATATCATCTGGGATGAGAAGAGGTTCAGGGGTGGGAGAGCTTGAAGGGTTTGAGAGTGCAGAAACTACAGCGGAGGCCTTGGTGTGATGTGCCTCCCAGTTATGCAGCTGCTTGAATGTAGATGGGATGGACTTTGCCTAGAGGCAGTGGTGGAATTCAGTTATTTGGGCACAGGTAGAAAACCTGAGATGGCAGCACCAACAGAGAAAGGAGATCTTTCTCTGACAGCCCTCCTGAGACAGAAGCAGGTCTTCTTTGAGTCTGGCCTTGAACTGAATGTCCCTGACATCCAAGAGGAAGTTCTTGGGCACTTGAAATAGAATTGAATAGCATTGAATAGGCTTTCAATATGGCACATGTGAGTTCTGGCTGAAGACAAAAGGATCCCTCTGACATTTGCCTCTGCCTTTTCCAAACCAGTTGGTCTGTCCTTCCATCACAGAGCACTGACACTGAGACCCTTTGCCCTGAGTGTTGATCCCTGTTCAGGCCAAGGTCTCAGCCCACCTGACTCAGCCCCTCGCTGACTAGCTGCACATGGGACCCTGTCATGGGCACCAAGGGCCCATGGACCGCTACACAGAGACCTTGCCACTTCTTCAGAAGCAGATCCCATAATATACGGCCTAAATTAGGCCTCCAGTATTTCTCTGCCTTCTCCCTATACATACAACTCTACAGCTTTCTTTTTAACTCCCTAGCACTAGGAGAAGATGCAGAGATGGGACAGGAAGGACTAGGAGCGTGTCCTAGGAAAGGCAGCTATGCAAAAGAGAGAAGAGCAACATGAGCAAGCTCAAAGGCAGGTCCTGAGCGATTACTCTGGAGTGTGCTTGGCCCTAAAGCTTGGCCAGCCCCAGGGGATGGCACCTCCAGGGCAGAGCAAAGACGTGTTCATGTGGGAGCTCCTGCTGACACTCTACCTGTTTTCCCTTTTATAGCAATGGAGCTGTCAGTAAAGGGGATGGAGTGCTTTCAAAATGTGAACATCCACCTATAAATGCAAAATAAAGAGCACTGGTGCCTGTTCCCCGTGAGAGTGACTGACCTGTGCCTGGGGATGGATTGAGCTGCAGGGCTTACACAGACCAGGGGCTGTACAGCCCCACTGGGAGAGTCAGGGTGCCCAGGAGCATCGAGGGTGCGCAGGACTGTACAGAGCTCCAGATGTCTCTGTGGGACCGGCAGGCTCTGAGGGAGATCCTCACACTCTGAGAGTGGGAAGCCAGGCAGTACAGCCTACGGCAACTCCAATGATGCTGGACACCATCGTGAACAAGGAAATCTCACTGTTGTGGGGGAGAGAGACCCACTTCCTGAGTGGGATCCCTCCTCGCCTACACCTGCTCTCCAAAGTACATGAGGTCAGTCAGTCTCTCTATTGACCAGAAAAGGAGATTTCAGCAGAAATTGCTCCCCCCAGGTTTTGCCATTGCCAGACAAGCTGGGTATCTCCGGCCTCATTTCTGAGCAGCAGAGAGCAGGAGATGCTTCTGGGGCATGAATCGTCCTGTGCTATATGTTACCATGTAAACCCAGGCAGAACACCACCTCCTCTTCACTGAAAGCAAGGGCAACATGAGAGGCACTGCCTCAGACATCTCTGCATCGTGTGTGAAACTCCTTGCATCTGTCGTTAATCCCTTCTGGCCTCTACTCGCCATTCCACAAGAGTGCAGGTGTTATGGAAGTCCCATAACATATTTTCCAGCTCTGTACTGGAGCTACATGCCTACAGCTGGGCAAATGAATCTTGCTACTGAATAACTCTCTAGACCCAACTGACTGTATTCACCAACTGTCCAATGATTTCACTAAAGCAGGAACTGAAAGTACCTAACTCGCATGTAGACATCTATGTTATCAAAAGCCATTTTTAGGTATTTAAATACAGAACTGAACTTTCATCCCGAAGGATGGGTAATGTGGATCCCACAGTTACCTAACATGTCCCAGGAGAGCCTGCCTGGCCCCCAGTTGATGTTCAAAGAAAGCTTTGGTCTCCTGGAGGTCTTGAGTCATATGTCACAGCCCAATGTGGCTGTCTCTGATTTTCTAGGATGCCCTTCCCTACCTTTAGGGAAGTGGTTGGTCTCTTACTTATGTAAATTGTGATGTTCGTTAAGAACAAGCCTTTAGAGTCACCAGGAGAAATCAACAGTGCCTATATGAACCCATTTTTCATCTACTGCAGGACAGATGAATCATCTCAAAAGGGATGCCTATGTCTTTTCAAAGACATATTAGAAGCCTAGATAATGAGATCAACTGTAGCTATCTAAAACTGGCAGACATGATTTCAAACCGAGCACAGTTATCACATACAGCCTAGTCATCATCAGAACCAGTTCCCAAGTTCTTTCATGCTTTGTAGGGTGTTGGGCTCTACCCACAGAGCAAGTCACTTGTGCACTGTGTGTCTTTGGGCAAGATGGTGTCTCCTGCAGAACTGAAACTGAAGGCAAATTCTTACACTCTGGGCCCCTTTACAATGTATTCAGAGGCCAGTTGAGGCCCTGCTGAAGAGCCCTAAGTTGCCTGTTACGCAAACAGCTGAAGCTCTCAGCCTTTCAGTCATGGCATGGGGGCTCCAGACGCAATTGAATGGTTCTGCCCTTGCAGTTGGCCTCCTGGTGCTGGTTAAAGTCTCTCAGCAGAGGTCCATGACAGTCTCTGGAGGGAACAGCAGGGACCCCAGAGATTACCAGCCCAGACAGTGGTGTTTCATCTACTGCATAAACATAGGCAATGCCCCTCCATCCCCAGAAAACATGGTAGTCACAAGGCAGTACTGTTCTCATGTCGAGAGTCGGTCAGCGTCTACCTCTTTGTTTCCTGTTTTCCAGGACCAAGTAATTTTGACATATCCCTTCAGGGAGGATTAACCATACAGCAGAGCCCTGTGTTTAAGGCCATTCCAGCAAATCTGCTCTCCCTCTCTTTTCCACATTGCCCCTCTGAGGAATACCAGTGTTAGCTGGCCACCAGTTGGACTTTGTATCACTGATCACAGTCCTTTGAATTTAGACGCTAGCTCAAATGCAGACATAGCAATCTAAATTTGGCTGTGGAAAAGTACATTTATGTCCTATCTACCAACCTTCTGTGGGTGTCTCAGATACCTGAGGGTATCTCAGCGGGTACCTGACACCCATGTTTAGGTAAAGTAGTCTCACTTTTTGCCAACGTACATGAATGACTGCCCTAAATTTGAAGGAGATCTTACTTACTCCAGGCGACATGCCTTTGTCTGTCCACAGGACAACAGGGGCTAACAGCTTCTCAAGCACTCACTTTAATGTGGCACCTTCATTAATAATAATCTGGATCTTGATGTTTCACATTCTCATTCACACTCACAATCCTCAGAGAACAAAGAATGGGTTTCAAGAAACTCAATTCTAATTGTAGAGCCAGCTAATCCTGTCTGAGACCCAAGACCTCCTGCTGTATCTTTTTGTTCCTCAGGCTGTAAATGAAGGGGTGGACTGTTAGAATCAGGCTGATATCACTATAGGACTGCTTAACCATTGGGGTGAAGTTGCAGGAGAAGCGACTGATTTCACTGTGACCACAAAAAGTCAATTGTGACTAAAAAGTGCTGTTATTGCACTTGCAAATAATCCTCCTGTCCCAGATCCACCTGCTAGTGGGAGGCAGATCCTCCCATTCATCAGGGTTTCATAGCGCAATGCTCTGCATATGGCTGTATAGGGATCATGTGACATTAAAACTAAAAGTTTAACACACTGCTGTTGCCAGAAAACAAGAGCAAGAAATTTGCATGAAGCAGCCAATAATGGAAATAGATCTTTCCCAGTCAGAAAGCTCGACAATGTCCTGGATAAGATAGTGGAAATACTGCAGACACCCAGGAAAGACAGATTCCCTTGTGAGGGTGCTGAACAGCCACCACAAGAGGGTGATGAGGGTGTTTCCAACCACTGTTGTGATGTAGCTCACTAAATGTAGCATCACTGTTGTGACGTAGCCATCTAAAAAATAGACATCAAGGGCTCAGTCCAGTTGTTTACACAAAGGTTCCCAAAGCTCTCTGAAATGTGTGATGGGCTGCTGTTCCAATGGACACTGACAGTCTGGAGAAACAGGCTGACAGAGATCTCAGGAGACAATAGAACAGAACTAAAAATAGAATACACATATCAGAGCTCTGGGGCAGCCTGGAGAAGGGAAGGCTGAGGGGTGATCTTGTGGCTGCCTGCAGCTGTCTTGTGGGAGGCTGCAGGGAGGAGAAAGCCAGACTGTTTTGGAGGTGCACAGAGACAGGAATGGGCAGAAGCTGAAGCAAGAGAAACTCCAGTTAGACAGCAGGAGTAATTTTTCACCGTGACAGTAGTCAAACACTGGAACAGGATGCCAGAGCACTTGTGGGATCTCCTAGCCAGGAGGTTTTTCTAAACGAGGCGGTCCTTCCTTTAGGCCACTCTGAACCTGTATGCTAAATATACTACATTGGGTTAACACAGAGAGGTCACTCAAAGAAATACTAAAAGGTAGATGCTGATGAATGGTGTTCACCTGCAAAGGTCCTGGATTTCTGTCGAAATAGATAAATGTAAATCATCACTAACAAAACCATTTGGATGCCTGGCTAACACCACAGGAGCCAATACAGTTCAATATGCCCTAGCCCTTAGAATTACCCAGGACCAATATATGAGAAGCTGGGAAATTAGTGAAGACTCTTGTGGGAAAGAAGGTGTTTTTTTGAAGTTGTTCAGAGAGTAGCCAGGAGAAGGTGGGGTCGGAAAGACAGTACATGAACACATACTGTGGAGAATCAAGCCTGCAAACAGTCTGTGCCTTCTTTTGCTTCTTCCCTTCTGTGTCCTTCTTTCCCCCACCCTGATGAACTGATGGTCATAACCTCACCCTACATCAAACATTTCTATCCGTTCCTGCAGCTAAGAGCAGAGCTTTCTTCCCTGTGACCCCAGAGCATGGCCATAATACAAATGACCAACAGTGTTAATAACAGCAGTGCTGTTTCCCAAGGAGAGACGGAAGCCACAAAAACCCCGATGGTTTGCGAAGAACCTGTGGAAGCGCTGAGCGTCTCATCACTTGGCACATTTGTTGAAGGATGAGAGAGCCAAAAACTGATATTTCACTTGTTCACACTGAATCCATCTCAGAAGACTGTAAGAATAAGTAGAATTGCTAAAGACAAAGAATACACTGGGCAAAAATCTGTACAATGATATTCATGTTTAAACAGAGAGAATTTCAAATCGGGGGGAGAACAGCAGAGGGCTTTTGGTGCCTGTGCCCTCCTTGTGGTCTTTGGGAAAGAGAGGAGTGCCTCAGCACTCCTAGAGAGTCGTGGCGGTCTGTGGCCAGTAAAAGAGTCAGAGAGTTTGGGCTGCTCTTGCCATTGGTGTCAGCCCTGGAAGAGGATGGGCTCTCTCTTCGAGCTCGAGGGGAGTGGGCCGTTGTGTCTGCTAAATCATCTGAGATGTTGGAGGTGCCTGGCTTTGGAGAAGATGCTGATTGCTGCCAGGGAGCTGTGGAATTAACTCTTCTGTGTAATAAGAAGGTGGTAGACAGGGTCCCGAGGCAGGGTAGTGGCAGGAGTAGAAATGGCCCCTCTCGGTCCGACAGGAACACCTTTGACACTCAGTCTCTGGGCTGCAGCTGGGCTCTCCATATGCCGCCATGACATCCTCTATTTTCTTGGTGGTTTCTTCTATGACTGTCTGGAGGCTGTTAAACACCTCCCTGTCAGCGAGGAAGTCCATGAAGCTGGCAAATTCCTTGGCAGCCAGGTGGGAGGGGGAAAAGCGAGCATGCTGCTCCTCTTCCACTTCCTCCGCGGTGTTCCTCTCTCGGATGCTCCCAGAAGAAACGTCTCTGCCACAGCATGACTCCTGTGGGTCTTGGCATCCACCACATGCCGTCAGTCTAAGCTGGCCTCTCCAGTCGGTGGGTTTGTGGAAGGACATGTCTCACTGTGAAGGAGCAAAGCAGAGAGTCACTCAGGAGGAGACTGGAAAGGCTAGAGAAGCCGTCACTTGTCGATCACTGACTATAGCCCTCAGCATGTGATTGGCGTTATAGCTCCATTGTGAAGCCATTGCAGGGAATAACCATGCTCTGGGGAAAGGCCTGCTATCCTAATGAGTGAAACGAAGACCCTTCCCATTCCCTTCTTGCCTTCCCCTTGCAGAGTTCTACCTTGTAGATGTATGAATGCACTGCACTACATGGGATGAAAGAGTTGTTTGGTCCTCTTTTGCAGACGTGGGAAATATGATCAGCCCCAGGTCACAGTGTGAGCTGCAGCCAACTCCAAGCTTTATTTGCTCGAGCTGTTGTTTGCTGCTGTACCACTTCTAGTAAATCAGTTTGTGATACTCCGCTTCTAAGACTCTGCTTCGGGAAACCTAGGGTCAAGGAACTTCTTTAACACCCCAATAGCTGTTTGCTTCATCCTCACTCAGCATTATTTGGTTACCGCCGCTTAGGCAGACTCACCACAAGTATTCCGTTTCAGTTTCACCTGGTTTTCTGCTTATATTTTCTGCTTCCAACCTCAACCATTCTGTGATTCTGTGATATCTCTCTTGCCAAAGTGTCAATTGTCACGGATCCCAGGGAGTGATTCGCATAGTATATCGTGGAGCACCACCCCGAGGTCCCTCGGTTCATTCCCTTTTAACAGTGGGTCTAGCTTCATATTCAGGGGGATTTGAGGGGGACAAAGGATCATCTTCTCCTAGCTCGCTATCATTGGGATCACCCCACATGTCTCCATCCCAATCTTCAGGGCATACTATTAGTTTCCTAATCTGTACAATGTCAGGGGGGGCGGGGAGCCCCCATAAGCATCAGCTCAACCTTTTCTCCCAACTTCTGTCTTTTCTCCTTTTCCTCCTGTAACTCTTTCTGCAGCTGCTCAATTTTCAAAGACAGTAACAACTCAGCTGCCTTTCACTCTTCTATTTCTTCCTTTAGGTCCTGCTCCTCTTTATTTTCATTCTTCCTTTCTTGATATGCAGCTTCTAAACAGGTACCTAGCATCTTGCAGTTAATTCCATTCCCTTTTCCATCCTTTCTATGGCCCCTGGTCACTTTTAGGTATTCTTCAACAGCTTCCCAATTATGCCAATTGTCACGAGCCCATTCTTCTGAGAAGTTGGGACTCGGGTTCGCTCCATTCCTCCCGAGATAATTGGTGATACTACTTGCCATCCTGCCGACTACACCAATTTGTTGCAGATGAGTGATGCACTTCACTCATAACAGAGAAGCAGCAGTATGTTTTATTGAGATAAGACAGTGATTTAACAAGTTTTGATGGTAAGGTACACTTGGTTATTTACTGCATGGAGGGTAAAACAATAACTACATATAAGGTTCAAACCAAATTGTCAAGGAGGCCCTCCCGTTGAGTCACGAGGTTCAGCGTGGACCCCCTTGCTTTCCAAACTCCTTCTCAGAGGAGTCTGGGTGCGCCTGGATCCAATCTTAGTCCCAGATTTGGTCAACGGTTTATGTCTAAAGGATTATGTGCACAATCAACCAGAGATGCAACTTAGCAAAGTTTCAGTGCACTATTAGTCACTTAGGGAGGATCTGTTGCAGGTAAGGGATCTCCCAACCTCGAGGAGTGACAGGACGCGAGGCAACGGGCACAAACTGAAACACAGACGCTTCCATCTGAACATGAGGAAAAACTTTTTCACTGTGAGGGTGACAGAGCACTGGAACAGGTTGCCCAGAGAGGTTGTGGAGTCTCCTTCTCTGGAGATATTCAAAACGCGCCTGGATGCAATTCTGTGCAATGTGCTCTAGGTGACCCTGCTTGAGCAGGGGGGTTGGACTAGATGATCTCCAGAGGTCCCTTCCAACCTCAGCGATTCTGTGATTCTGTGATGGGGGTGACTGCATTGGTACAAGGGCCCCTGAAGCACAGGGAACCTCAGCCCCGTGTCGAATGGAAGATCATGGCCAAGTATGGCCCGGCCGAGCTTGGTCCAGAGCTGCTCTCTGCCTCTCAGCGCAGAGCTCACAGGGTCTGTGTGGGCCCTGGAGCATCCAGCTTGGTGTGCTTTGTCTCCGAGAAAATCCCCAGGCTAGGAAGAAATACCCCCTTGCTGGAGGAGGTCATGCCCCAGCTCCCCTTCCCCACCGTCCTTGTGCTCTCTGTGCAGGTCCCATCCCTGCTGCCTGCCTCTCCCTCCAGCCCCATCACTCACCTCTCTTCTGTGCTCCTGTGTGCCTGGAAGCCTGTCCATGGGCTGGGAGCAGACGTTTGCCTGCCGCTCCTTGCCCATCTCCAGGATCCTCTTCCAGAGACCTGCCACTCTGGCACCAAGGGGAGCTGCTCCCTCCTGATCAAGCCACTCTCCTCAGAGTAAGGACCTCAGGGCTCTGGCCCCAGCAAGGGCACGGTCACCACAGGGACTGCCCCATCACAATGGCCTTGTGGGCATGACACCACTCCCATCACAAAGCCCTGGTGCTCACCATGGGGACCTCCATCAAAAAGCCCTGGTGGTCGCCGTGGGGACTCCCATCACAATGCCTTGGTGGTGACCATGGGGACCCCCATCTCAATGCCTTCGTGGTGACCATGGGGACTCTCCATCACAATGCCTTGCTGGTCACTGTGGGGACTCCCATCACAATGCCTTGGTGGTGACCATGGGGATCCCCATCTCAGTGCCTTCGTGGTGACCATGGGGACTCTCCATCACAATGCCTTGCTGGTCACTGTGGGGACTCCCATCACAATGCCTTGGTGGTGACCATGGGGACCCCCCATCACAACACCTTGGTGGTCACTGTGGGGACTCCCATCACAATGCCTTGGTGGTGACCATGGGGGCCCCCATCTCAATGCCTTGGTGGCCACCGTGGGGACATCCATCACCACGTCATTGCCTCCAAGCCTCTTCTTCCAGCTCTGAGCCCGGCTGCGAGCTGGGATCTGCAGAGCAGGACAAATTTTCCTCTCCCCAGCTCAGCGCTCCTTGGGCCTTGCAGAGGTTGCCCTTCTTCAGACAATCCATTGCAGAAATCCACTACAAGGCCACCCCTGTTGGTCTGCCCCCTAATCCTCACCCATACACTCTCGAATGCCTCACCGTCCGTCCCTAGGCAGAGCTCCCTGCATTCCCACTGCTCTCTCGGCGTTTCTCTTCCCCACATCACCCTGCACCTTTTCATTGCCATCCCACGCCATTACATCCTCACTCTTTGTTGAGTCACCCTCTCCTCCCACTCACTCCCACTTTAAGGCTCTCTTCACCAGCTTGGCCACCTGGTTGACCTTCAGGTTGGCAGATGGGAACAGTCTCCTTCCAAATGAAGCGTGACAACCTGCAGCTTCACTCCCTCACTGCGGGCTCGGCTTCAGCATCTCCTCCAGCTGCTGTAACCCCAGGCCAGCCTGCAAAGCAGGTGCTCCCCTCTCCTGTGATCCTCTTCCTACTCATGAGGTTTGTTTTCAGCCAGAAATCCCTCTCATCACAAAACTGCAAGGACTGGCACAGGCTGAGAGCAGGACTGTAGGCGATGGACCATGTGCTGCTGCAGCATGGTTTTACACCCCCCTCAGCTCGATGGACATCAACCCCCAACCTGCTACCATAAAAAGAGGAAAAAAAAAAAAGCTGAACTTGAGTGCTGATCTTCAGAAGATGGGCTTGTTTCTCCCCACGCTCATTTACTACCCTCGAGCCCTCTGCCCTGCGGCTGCACTGAAGAGCCAGGCCGCAGCCTATTGACTCTGCCCTTTCCCATCGTTCCCCTGGCACAGCCAGAATGAAATTAAGCCCTTGAGATTGAAGGGTGGGGGAATGGAGTTAATACCATTAATTAATTGCAATTAATACACAACCTACTGACTTTTATTTAAGAAAAGTTTCTTTTCTGTTCTTCCCCTCAATTTCAGGATTTTTCCCCATAACAGGAGAGCAGAAAATCCATATCTTTTAAAAGGGCTCCCTAGTTTTACATACCTGCCTTCTGCACCTTTTAAGCACCCTCTCTCCCCCCCACCTCCCCCCCCACACACCCCCTAGTTCCTTTCCTTTGCTTCAGCAGCATGCTAAGAGCGAGAAAGCTAAGTGGGGAGGGAGAGAACAAAGAAGAGATACAAGAATGAACAGCAGAGGGAAGACAACAGAACATTATGTATGGAAATGCTTGCAAGCCCTCTCAGACACACAGAAGAAATCGTTTCCTTCCAAAACCTGTACAGTGAAAATGACCTAAAAAGTGAACCAATTCTGCATCCGTGTGGAATTTAGCACCGAGAGTTGCCAGGGACACACTGCTGTAATGATCACTTTTGAGATGACAAAGCCTTCCAAGAGGCAGCCTGGCCTGCAGCAGACCACTTCCAGGAGCAGGGCAGAGCAAGGCAGGCGTCTTCATTGTGCTCCACTTCTTATTTTAGCCAGCCCTCACTTTTAACAACAGGTTTCCAATCAGGCTTTACAGGGTGTGAACTACAGGGACAGTAAAACAGCAGAAATTATCACTTGTGCACTTTCACATAGAAGCAACACACATGAGGGAAGGGATGGTCATGAAAAAACTGCTATCAGGGTACATGACAGCAATATGAATTATGGTATCCAAAATGCAGAGTTAAAACATGACTCCTCAGGACATGTTTCTTCTTCTTGCATCAGTGCATGCTCAGATCTGCACGGCTGCTGCTGCTGGCAGCATGTTGGGTGCATCACTGTGCCAGGGCCAAGGCCACCCCACAGGCACTGGCTGAAGCCCCCGTCCCTCTTGCACCGACTCTCTCGCACTCCACGGTGAAGCGGCAGCATTGCATCACGGTGCTCTTGTGCCGGTGCTCTGCTGGCCAGCGGCCCAAGCGTCGGGTGCATCAGATGTACAAAACATCCCCAGAACAAAGCTGATATCCTTAACTGCACCTTTCCTATCACACAGGACATTGGTTGTCAATATGCTACTGAATTTGAGTAGAAAAATTGGAGGGGGTAGAGTTTAAATGCAAATCAATTCCTATCAGAATACATTCTCATTCAGCACATGCTGGTACTTCAGAAGGGAAAACCCAAGGCGACAAAAAATGCCTGTGTGCTCCAGTCCAGCTTTTAGCCAGAGGCACATTTCATGCTGATCCTTCAGTCACAACTCGCTAGCATCGGTCTCCCAGCAGACACAAAGCACAACCCAGCCTTCTCCCGGCAACATCCAGGGGTAACTACAAACAGGGTGAACATGGGCTGCGGAAGCTCAGGGGGAAGGAGCAGCCCCGGCACGGCAGGCTCGTTCCCCATGCAGAGGGGCTGCGTGGGGCAGGGCTGCTCACAGCTCCCGCTCGCCCCCACGACACTTCCCCAGGGGCTTCTCAGCAGGAAGCTCCAGGCAGGGACGACACCAAAGGCAAGGAGCTTCCCTGAGCCTCTGCTTCCAGATCCCTGCTGCTGTGGTGGGGGGAAAGGAAAGGAGCCTGAGACTCTGAAGCCCACGGAGAGACCAGCAGGTCTGCGAGGAAACTCAGAAAGCGCCTTCACACCACTCTGCCCACAGGCAGCACCAGCAGCACTTCTGCTGGCTCCACCACGCCTGCTGTCACCTCCAGCCTGGAGCCACCACAAGCCCAGCTGCACCCGCGCCCTCCCCTCGCAGCCGGGATGGCGCTGACAGACGGCCACCACAGCCGGCACTGAGCCGCGGGGCCGCCAGCACAAGGGCGCAAGAGCCGGAGGCTCCCGCGGGGCCACAGGCGGCCCAGGCCAGGCTGCGCCTTCCCCAGCAGCTGCTCGCACACACCGGGCCGCGGCGGCTCCGGCTGCCCCTGTGCGCACAGCCGCTCGCTCTGCCCAGGCCACGGCCCTCGGCCCTCGGCCCCGACGCAGCAGCTCCTGGCGCTGCGATTCGAGGCTCCGGACGGCCCCGCGCCGGGAGACGCTGCCCCGCGCGGCACCAGCCACCTCTCGCCCCCTCCCTCCCTCCCCGCAGGGCCTGGGCAGCCCCGGCCCCGCCCCCACCCCGCCCCTCACTGCCCTCCTCTGCGCCAGTGCGCATGCTCCGCAGGAGGCGGCACTTCTGGCCCTGTGAGGGGTGGGGCCTGTGTGTCCACGGCCACTGCCCCTGGTGCCGCCGGCCCCGCCCCCACTGGGTCCCACCGCGGCGCCGCTCTCGAGGCCGCGGAGAAGCAGCTGCGGCAGCGGTGGGTGTTGGCGGCTGCTGCGCAGGGAGCCCGGAGCGACGCTGCGGCCCAGCGTGTGCTCGTGTGGCCAGACCCTGCGGCGGCTGCTGCCGGCTGGGGCTGGGGCCGGGGGCGGGGAGTGAGGGGGATCCATGCCGGGGGCAGGGAGCGAGGGGGAGCGGCGCCGGGCTGGCCCTGGGCTGCGGGAGTTGTGCTGCAGGGGAGCATCAGCAGGGAAACGCTGCTGCTGGGGCGCTGCTGCCACAGGGCCCCGTTCTGCCCCGAGGCCTGGGCGAGTCTCCACAAGGGGACGCACATGCACGTGACGGGAGCCCCGGGAGGCCGCGGCCTTTTTTTCAGAAGCAGACGAACAACCCAGGGGCCATCACAGCCTTTGGCATTATCTGCCATGAACGGGTGGCCCTGAAATTTTGTCTCCATCAGCAGCCCAAGAAAGGGGCTGGAGGGGGGATCCCAGAGTGTCCCTCTGCCGGGAGAGCATAGAGAGGCGCTGGAGGCCGGCCCAGAGGAGCCACCTGAGCATAGAGATGGTAGGGAGGGTATCCCCCCCCCTCCAGGTGACCATAGAGGTGGGGCGTGGTGCTTTGCAGACTGTCCCTCGCCATGGAGACCTCCAAGAAGGCATGGGCGGAGCCAACCCCAGAAAGTCCCTGAGACTCGTGACCCTCCTGAACTCCTGTTCTCACTGCGCTTTCCTTTCCACCCCTTCTTCATCCCACGCTACTTCCAGTTGCTACCTCCAGGAGAGAAATGTGATTGGTTCCAGTTTCCTGCACGTGTTACACATCACAGCAAATACAGCCCTTCCCTATTTCTGGGGTTCGACCACAGCTGTGAAACACTGGTGCTGGCTGACGTTCAAGATCTTTTCATGGTACAAAAAGCATTCCCAGCTTTTACATTTGTGGTGCTTTTCCATGTAGCCTGGGCACCTCTCTCACAAAATCCTGCACAAACCATTTAAAGACTAATAGCCAGGGCCTTGTGCTGCCCCAGATCTACACATTAGCTTGCAGTTAAGGCACCTTATTCTTGTGCCCGTGTTATCTGCAGTCTCAGAGCAGGAAGAAATGGCAATAATGCAGCTATGGAGATGTTTGTGCAATGCCTGACAGAGTTCAAAAAAGTTTCTCAACCCAGATACCTTCCTGCCATCCTTAACATGAGAGTAATGTTTGTTGTGCAAAAGGAGAAAAGAGGTCTTGAGATATTTAAGATAGTTATTTGGCTTAAATATCCCCCAGCTTTTTTTTTACCCTTGGACATGATGAAGATGTGTTTAGTAATGTGTAGCAGATCCTTAGACAACAGAGTTTTGCTTAGCACAACTGTCCTGGTTATGGACCACCAGCAAAACAGTGGCCATTGCCCCTGCTATTTAGACTGACTAAATAGTGCTACTTTCTGTGGATGGTTTAGAAATGGAGGGTAGATCATATGGCACTGCCTGTCCAACCCCAGCCACTTTTATGATAAAGGCTGGCAGATGGAAAGTCTGATCAGAAAAAAACAAAACAAAACAAAACTCCCTTTGACTCTAGGGGATCACTGACCCAAACACTTATAAGATCTCGGTATTTGTATTGCTTAAATCAATAGTGGGGAACTAGAAAGATGTGTGCCAAAGCTGGTCCTTCATGCTGCAACCCCAAAGCCTAAGCCTCTGTGTCCTTTGGGAACCACAAGGTGACAGAGAAGCGGGACCTCGACATCAAGACCAAGTGGCTGCAGCACCTCCAAGGCTGCACTGTTAAAGGACGCTGGATCCAGTGGATTTTTGAATAAAGGGATTCCTCCTTCCTGGTCCACTGGAAGGGAGACTGCTGCGGTTCTCTGTTCCCTGGTCCTGCCAGCAGCGAGACGGGGCATGTACTTCCAAGAGGCATACACACACTCTGTACGGTCATGGTCAACCACCAAAAAATCAACTCCGGCAGGGGCACAGTACCTTTACAGGCACCATGGAGACACTAGCAGCACTCATAAACATGAACGATACAAACAGCCTGGTCCTGTTCTTGCTCACCAGCTAATCAGACTCAAAGCTTGCAGGAGACCTCACAGGCACCCTCGCACGGGTGCCTCTGGTAGCTGGCTGCCTTGACGTCTGCAAGCCTTCCACACATGCACTCATGCAGAACAGCGAGCACGCTCACCCAGAAAAGAGCTAGGAAAAGGATTTAATACAATGATAGGCTACACCGCAGAGAGCAGGTACACAGCCTGGCCAGACAAGTGTCCCTGCCAGCAGCTTGCTTACACATGACTGGCCCCTTTTATTCCCTTTGCCTCCATTTTCCCATGCTGCTTCTTCCATGATGCAGCTTGATCCCTCCCTTTCTCCAGCTTTATCCCCTTTGAAATAAACAGCCCATCTCTAAGTATTGTTTTCTTCATTGGTCCCAGTTTTACTGCCTATGTACTCAAGTTTAATATTTCTGGTACAATTAGCTAGTTAACCCCTGGCTCATATGGTGCTTCTGATATCATTACCTCAGTACTGCTGGTGCTGCAAGAGTCTACTCCCCGAAGGATCCCCAATACGCCAGTTATGTGTGAAGCTTGTCCTTTTCTCATATAACTCTCCCTTAACTACTGCTGAAATCCAGCCATCCCTCACTGTGCTGTCTGGAACTTGGCAGGGTCTCATTCTGTTCCCTGCAGTGTCCAATGATTTCTCATAGCCACTAGTTTCTCACGCCCTGTTCAGTTATCTCAACTCTGAGGCAGAGCCTAGTCGTCTGCCTGCATACCCTAACCCTGTGTTGGTGGAGCTGTGGGTCTGGATGGAAAGACCCAGGGCCACCACATCCTTCACTGTGGTGCACAAGGACCCACCCGGAGCAGGATGACCAAGGTGCCCAAGAGCGCCCAAGTGCTCTGCTGGGCTGAGCTTTGGTCACCCAAGGTGCCATAGCTTCCCTGGGGTCCAACACGAGGAGATGGATTTTCCTATAAAGAGTTCACCCTTGTAGAATTCCCTTCGGAAATGGGACACTCACACACAAACTTTAAAAGAGCTGTTAACAGTAATTCTGCCCCTCAGAGGCCCTAACAAAATGAAATGCTGATTAGAAACAACTGCACAGGAGTAAAGCAATGGCAATGCCTTCCCTTCCTCTGTGCTCTGTTTTTCCCTGTGGAATGCAAAATAAAAGGAGAAAAAGGATCTCTGTGTGTTGATTATTTCTCTAAAATATGTTTCCTTTTATCAATTGTACATGCTTCTGCCCATCACTTTGCCATGTAAAGATATGGATGGAGACAGAAGTATAAAATAAGAGGGGATAGGGAGGAATATATAATTTCATTCATGGACAAGAAGAAAAAAGTGTGATAGAAGCATATATAGTTTATTTGAAAAAATCTTGATGATGAAATAATCCTTCAGGAAAGAAAAGGAAGGTAGAAAATGCCTAATTATCCAAGAAGAATTTTTTTTTTCCTTCAGGAGAATGCATCCTAGAGTCATCAATGGCGATAGATAAAGCAGGGCTTTAAACAGTGGACATGCTGACAGTACCTTACGAAAATATGAATTTTTAAGAAATCTCCCTCCAGAGTGAATAATAAAACTATCGTCTGCAGGCTACCATTGACAAATCAATGAGGCTGTCTTCATCACACTAATGAAACTGAGAAGTGTTTTATGGATTTGAATCCAGTGAATCTGAACCCATTGTAGTGTCTGAGCTTAATTTTCATGTTTAGCATCTTCTGTTATTCAGGGAAAGTGTTCTGAGCTTTTCTCAACAACCCTTGGACACTGTCCCAGAGTTTTCAGCCAAATTTCCTGAGATGACTTATGAAAACTTCCTTGTGTCACCATGCACTGGCGGTCTATGCCCCAGTCCTAAGAAGTGTGTGTGTTCAACATTTTATTAATATTTTTTAGATTTTGTTTATAAGAACCCCCTGTAACCAAGACACACAATTCACGTTCCTTCCTTTCACCATTACAATCCAATGAGAACATAAATCTCCTGAGGCACCTGTATTTAATAGCTATATATATGTGTGTGTGATGTAATATATGATACATAATTAGAACTGCTGTCATGAAAAGCACCATGACCGGGGGAAAAGCCAAACCTTTGCACAGCCAATGGCTTCCTTCAGGGCCAGTTTCACAGTCTTGTTTCTGAGACTGTAGATGAAGGGGTTTAAGAACGGGTACAGGACAGTGTTCAGTAAAGCTACAATTCTGTTGGTCTCCAAGGAAACCCCTTCTGAGGGCCGTGCATAGAGAACAATGCAGCTTCCATATGCGATGGCTAAGTTGGTGAGATGGGAAGAACATGTAGCAAAAGCTTTCTTCCTCCCAGATGCTGATGGCATGTGCAGAATACAGTGGAAGATGCCCATGTAGGACACCAGGATTAAACATAAGGAACCCAGCAATGGAAAGGATATCAAAATGGGGTCTGCTTTCCAAAGCAGGCTGGTGTCAGAGCAGGACAGTGTGAATAAGGGGGAGCTGTCACAAAAAAAATGGTGGATCTTGTTGGGGCCACAGAAAGTCAACTTTGAGAGGAGGACCAGGCGGTAGCTGAAGAGTGTGAAGCCTAGGACCCACGCAGCAGCAACCAGATGGGTGCAGAGCTGCTGCTTCATGACAGCAGCATAATGCAAAGGTTGGCAGATGGCAACATAGCGATCAAAGGACATGGCAACAAGGAGAGTGAACTCTATAAAACCCAGGGCAAAACAGAAATAGGATTGGGCAAAGCAGCTGCTTAATGAGATTGGTCTCCTTCCAGAGCTCAGAATCGCCAACAATGTGATGGTTGTGGAGGATGTGAACCAGATTTCCAGGAATGCCAGGTTGCTGATGAAAAAGTACATGGGAGTTTGCAGGCGGTGATCCACACACACGAGGAAGATGATCATTGTGTTCCCCGTCACTGTTGTCAGGTATATGAGTAGAAGGAGCAGGGAGAGAAATTGCTGTAGTCTTTGATCAAGCCCTGAGAAACCCTCCAGGATGAACTCAGCAACCGCAGTTTCATTTCCTGGTCCCATGTCTAATTTCAGTACATCCTGCTGAGACAGGAGCATGAAGAAACAAGTGTGAGAATTTCACAGTTTCGACGGGAGGGTAGATCCTTCCTTCTTTGCTCCCTCACTTGCTTCCTAGGTAGCACAGACAGAAATATTCCTGTCAGCCATTCATCACACCCTGATTTCTCTGCTTCACATTTACAGTCCTCAGAGATTTTACTGTCTTCTTTCTACCTTTTCCAGCCACTCACAAAGGATTCTTTCTCGCAAGCACAGTATTGTAAAGAGGTGGTGAACTAGTTCATGCCATGCCTGGGAAATTCCCTGTTCACTTCGACCTATTGCAAACATCCATCACATCTGTGCTTCAAAAGCCAACCTTATCTCCCAGCAAAAGTACTTACTATTATCTGCAGATGCTAGTCCATCCATTTAGATAAGTATTTGGAAAGTTCTTCCTTCTACTTTTCGGTGCTTGCCTTTTTTGACTTGGAACATCTGTGGTTTCAAAACAAGCCAATATCGAGGATCTCTTTTGTAATCCCCTGCTTTCTTCCACGTCTTCCTCCTCTCTGTTTCTCCAGAAACATTGAGGAAACATTGTTATTAAATGTCCTGACCTAAATGCCTTGCTTTCCCTTTAGGGGAAGGGGGAAATCTTCTCATCTTAAAGAACTTAAAGGCTGTCCTTTTGATTATTTGACATAGGAAGCATCTGGAACAAAATAATACTAAGCAGGGTGATATTTGAGATGTCTAAAAGTCAGGCACTTCAGTTTGAGCAAGTTAGCTCCCTCCCATCTTGTCAGTGCAGAGAGGGAGAAGAGTATCTGGAAGAGACTGGTAACACTTCTTTCACATGCCAGTTATAGTCTGGGAGGACCCAGCCTCTCTCTAGACCTCTTTCTTTGCCCCCATTAACAAAATAGGGAACAAGGGAAAACAAGTGCAGACTCCAGTTGCTCACAGACACCTCTAAGGAAGCTGATGAAACTCACTACTTCTGTCTCAAGCCTCTTAATTTACTAAGTAGCTCATTTCTTTTTCGAACCAAAGAACACGTCTAACAGAAGGAAGTCCAAGGAAAACATAGGCAATAAATACTGACATTTTTCCCTCCACCTTTGCATTTGGTTTTAGACATATAAAGGAAAGGAGCAGATGACTCCACAAACAGGATGCCTCAAAAATGCAGGGGTGGAGGGGAGAAGGAGATGATGGGTTTCAAGCAGTGAACCAGAGGTTCTCCACAGACTCTGTTGTCCCCCAGACCCTGTCTCAGAGCGTAGTGGGTGGCTTTTATACAGAGAGTAAAACGGGAAGCTCAGTAATGGGCAATACCCTGTGTTTGCATTGGTGTTTTAACCTGGAGCTCAGGTTAGTCCTAGATCCCAAATGCTCTGTCTTGCTCTCTGCTTCTAGTCTGGTAGAGGGGAATCTCTGGACTTGGTTCATCTGGAAGATATGCTGAAATTGCTGTAATTATTTGAGCAAAAACTCAAGCCCAGTCACCTACAGCAATATCACTGCAGCCTCAGTGAATCAGAGGTGACAGTCTCAGCTCCCCATTTTCTGGGTAAGTTCCAATGCTCAAAGGGTTGTGTCTTCTTAGTCTGCTGGATGTCAGCTAAAATCATACTTCTCCTGAATGTACCTTCTTAGAGGAACTTGCAAAGCTGCTGAGAGCTTACAGAAAATCAGCTTCTCTGCTCACCATGTGGGTAACCCTCTGTTGAAGCCTATTATCTGGCTTTGGTTGGTTCAAAGGATTTGCTGTATTCAGGCCCCATGTAGCCAAAAATGGAGCAGAGGGTGCTTTGGTATATAAGATGGTGGGGCTGAGCAAGGATAGAGATGCCATCACCGAATGGATAAAGATGAGTGTGGAGCCCAACCAGGGCTTCATAAAGATGGTGCAGTGCAACGGGTTGCAAATGGCCCCACAGCAATTGAAAGACATCACAACAAGCAGGTTGAACTCAGCTGTGCCCAGGAAGATGGAAAGGAAGGTCTGGGATTGGCAAGTAGCCACGGGATGGTCTTAATCTCCAAGATGAGGCCGACAAACCTTTTAGGGGCAAAGGGAACCAAATACCTGAGAAGGAGACACTGCTGGGGAAGTGATATACTAGGGGTGAAACTGGTGGTTGAGTCAAATGATAGCTATCATGACCATATTCCCTGTGGCAGGGAGCAGATAAATCACCCACGGCAGTGTGAAGAAGAGGATTTGCATTTGAGGAGTGACTGAAAAGGCCTTGAGGAAGAATTTTCCCACTATGGTATGGTTGGGAGGATCCATTTCAGAACCCAGTCAGTTGAAGGTGGGACAAGAGTAACTAATGTCATGAGTGGTGAAATTCGTCTTGCTACCTTCATCAACTTTCCCTTCCCTTTTCCTAGTCCTACTTTCATTTCTTGAGGTGGGACAGCAGAACTGCACAAGGGATTCTCATTTTCTCTTTGTTTATATCCAATGCCATGAAATAAAGGTTGATTCATCCCGCCTGTCTTTAGACACAGGAAACAACTCTCCTGCCTCACTTGCTTGCAGAGGTAGGCCAGAGTGCTAGCTAAGAGCCAGTACTTGTGGCAAAAGCTCTGGAAATCAAGTTCCAGGTATGAAATTCAGGTTTCTCTTACAGTTAGAATTGTGGCGTGGGTGGGCACCAGGCTATCAGGCCTGTGCCTGTGTGCACACTCAGAGCACTCAAGTCATTAATCCCTTAGGTGGCCCAGGAACTCCCCCATCTAGTAATCCACACAGGTGAGCTGATGGCCAGGTTTGAGACAGGCAGTTTCAGACTTGAAACTAGGAGACTGACTGAACTGCTACCACTTTCCAAATTAAGTGTTGGACTGACTGGTGCAGAACCTCTCCAAGTGGGTATTTCAGACAGTTCTAGAGATTTCTAGAGGCAGATCCTGCTGTGCCTGGACCAATTCCTGTGCTTAAATGTGGTGAGTACCATCACAGGTGGAGTATCTGGCTGTTTCAGAATCTCTGCAGCAGCTCCTGCTGCAGAACTGATTAAACTGTAAATACTTAAGGCCCTTGAAAATTGACAGTACAAACTGCTCCTGCAAATGAAGAAGTGGCCATGTAGGACAGTCTTCTGTGCATTCTTAGGAGAGTTAGAAGTTGCTTTGATATGCAATTTAAGGTAATCAGTAGCAATGGATCATGCATATACTGGAGAGGTCACACAGGACCACAAGCCAGCTGGACTATAAAAATTCCCCAGAAGAACAGTTTGGGGAGTCTCATCTGATCCAATGGAAACCACTGCTGGAAGGACCCTGGCAAAGGAGACTGCCACCACCATCTGGACAGTAACCAACCATCCCGTTCAAGAGATTTGATGCCCCTTGTGAGTGTTACCTGTGACATGCCAATAGAGGGGCCTCTGTGATACTTTCGGATTCAGGGGTTATTTGCACTGAACTCCAAGATATCATCATTTGTTAAGTATGAGAATTTATTAGAGATAAGAGGTCATAACAAAAAAAGCTAGAAATAGAACAGAACTGAAAAAATATGTATACATATCAGAGCTCTACAGTTAAATCACGGATGCACAGTACAGCGACTGCTCTCGCCCTTTATTGGTCACCCTTCCAGTACAGTTTTGCCCGGATTCTCCTCATCATGCCATTGAAATCCACAGGCCAGCTGATGGTCGGTCAGAGTCCACACCAATTTAAGTGGCTTACCATCTTTTATAGCCAGTCCAAACAATGCCAGCCCACAGTTACACAAAGGCTGTATGGCCTCAGTCAATAACAGCGTGCACATCAACAGGTAACCTAGTGCTCAGCCCACAGTACTGCTCAGTTAGTAACACTTCGCCCACTAACAGGTCGTTCTGTGGGGAATGGTTCCACAGCACCTAGATGTTAATGGGGTGAGTCTGTGGTGTCACTTCTCCTCTGTCTGGACTTGTCAGTCATGGGGTCGGTAGATGGTGTGCCCCCAGGCTGCAGCAACCCCACAGTGTGGTGGCTCCAGCCATGATGCACCCGGGATTCATTAACTCCTGGGATCACCCCAGAGCAAACCCCTCTTCTGTGGGCTGCACCATCCAGAGTCCCACGCTTGCCTGTGTGGCGCCTGTCACTCCACCCCTTGACACTGCCAGACACACATTTATTTCAGAAGCCAGCAAATTCCCCTTGGTGTGCAGTGGGCGGCTTTTTGGTAAGCACAGTGTACTGGGGAAATGCGCACTGCTATTAATAGACGCCAAAAGCAAAGCATGCCCATTTGTAGTAACACGTAAACAACTGTTAAAAATAACAGTCTTAATCCTAATAGCAACATGATTGGTCTGGCCTATTGACCCAAATTCGGTGAATCCAAGTGTTGTTCCAGTTCAATATGTTAACACAGAAATCTTATTTCCTTTAATTGCAAGCATTTCTTTCCTGCACCGAAAGATCAGTTTGTTCCCCAAGCTGGAATAGTTCCCTTTAGAGGAGCTTCAAATACAGTTGGTCACCTTTTTTTATTATTTTTCTGTATTTCCCTGTCTTCTCTATAGTAAACAGACAACTTTAACTTCAGATCAACAGCTGTTACCCTTATGCATAGATTTTACCATCTTTTTCTCTTTCTTTCCTTTCCTTTCATCAAGGGAAGGTGTTAGCCCCTTCCTTAGGATCATGAATTTTTACAGACACTGGAATACAGCTGTTGAGTTTGATTATCAGCCTGGTATGAGTATCCTCTCATTCTTAGGTATGCCATCTTCCTTTGATATTACTTCTCTCCTGGCTCCTAGACTCATTCTATTATTTAGATACTTTAAAAAAACACATTACTTAGCCTAACAATTCTACCACTCTTTCTGGCTGCTTCTTTTCAAGTTGTTGCTCTTCAGAGGGTCACTCTGTAAAACCCAAACAAAAAGTAAACCCTACCAAGGCCATTCAGTTGTTATATTTTGGCTTTAACTGTAACTGCTGAAGCTACTTCTTTTAAGGTTACTCGGTTACATCCATCTATTATTCACATTTGAACAGGGATTTTTTTTTCATTGATTTTTCTTTATGCTCAGAAACTTTTACGACAGCTTGGGGCATTTTCCAGCCCCTGCTGGTTTCTGGTGTACTTAAAGATGCTGTTTTTTCGCATTCGAGGTCTTTTCTTGTTTCCTAACTCTGCCCCTGGGGCTCTTATCTGCAGAGCCCGATCTCCACCCTGAGTCCTCCTGTGCCTCAGTGCCAAGCAGAGCAGTTCTACTGGGCAGGGGGGGCAGAGCTTTTCTCACGGTCCTGTGAGAAACAAGCTGCCCAAGCCCAGTCCTGCTTTCCACCCAAAGCCTCCCCTGCTTCGCTCCCTCTCCTCTTCCACCTCTCTCTTTCACGTCTTTTTTTCTTCCACATGGTGGACTCCAATTGGCTGACAGAGCCTTCAGTGAAATCCAGACCCGCCCCCCTCCTCCTGCCAGCCAATAGGCAGGTCACAAATCAGCAGCTGCCTATGGGAATGAGCTAGGGGAGGAGTCACAATGTTGCAGTGTCCAGATGGTGTGTTGTAAAGGTGAGGCTACAAACTGTCCATTTAATCGGGGAATGTGGGAACAGAAGAGAGAGCCACACAGCTCCTGGGGGTCCCGGGCGATGCTGGGGGCCGTGCTGCTCTTGGGGATCCCAGACCAGGCTGGGTTTCTGTACAAAAGTCTGGAAAAGAATTGATGCAAGGCACTAGAGAAGAGGGATTTTCCTGGGCGCTTAGAGGAACCCATGCAGGACCCAGGGATGTTGAGGGAAATCCATCCCACCCACACCAAACCCACTGCTCTCCCTGGAGACCTTCCTGGATCCTCAGGCTGGCAGCAGGAGGGGGTGTGGGGGCACAGCCATGTCCCAGACTAGCCTCAATCAGGCCTTCAGCTTCACAACGTGTCACAGCTTCAAATGAGCTCTCTAAAGCAGCACTTCCCATGCCCCTGGTGTCTAGAGAAGACTTTGGGTAGACAAACAGGAGACAGGGGAGAGAAAGGGCAGAGACAGCAGGCTGCAGAGCTGGGGCTCCCAGCATCACAGAGGGGGTGCCACAGGCTCAAGAAGCAACCCAAACAAGTAAAGGAGTCCTTCCTTTTGCAGTGACTTGGAAAGCCACATCTCTCACAGCATTCAAGGCAAATGGAGTCTCCCTTCTGCAAGATTTGTCCCAGGACTGTGCAGAGACTAGGAAGAGCAGGAAGGTTGGTTGCAGGGATGCTCTCAAGCTTCAGCAGCTGCAGAGCTGGGAGCTGGTCATCTCACAAACTTGGGAGTGAGTCAAAATGCACGTCCTGAGGCATTGCACTGCCTCATAGGCTCTGCACCGGAGCCTGGACAGCAGCACTGCAGTGTGTGGGCATGTCCTGAGAAGCCCAGAGTCATAAATTGTGGGAGATCCAGGATGTCAGGGCTGTACAGACCCCGGGAGAGCAAGGGTGCCTGCGGGGAGAAGGAGGGCAGGGGGCTGAGGAGCGTACCCAGGGGAGAAGCACAGCCCCAAGGTGACACTGAAAAGCACAAGGACCAAATGAGGCCCAGGGATGAGAAATGGCTTTCCTCAGGCTCAGCCAGAAGGAAAGATGGGCAAATTTCATGGGAAATGGGAAAACTTCCCCACATTAGCTACCTGGCCTCGCCCATGGCTTTGGAGCCTGGCAGGCTCCAGGGTCCTGGATAAGGGCCTCTGGATGATGTGTGTTAAGGCTATGTTTGTGTGTTAAGGCTATGTTTGCTCTTCTCTGGCATAGCATCTCTATCTCAAGCACTGGAATTATGAATTATTCCAATTATGGAATTATGAATTATTCCAATTATGGAAAATAACTGCAGTGAAGGCAGGTGGCTGCTTTCCAGCACATGAGGGGAAATCTCTCTGCTCTCTCCCTGCCTGTGCCATCTCCATGGCAGTGACCTACTGAGCCCCCAGATGACACGAGCTGAGGTCGCAATGGGACGTGCCACATCACAGGGAGGTCTCCCTGGTGTCATTGTGGGGACCCTCACTTCCCTGTGAGGCTCAGGCACTCCTGGGCACTGCTCACACCCTCCCCACGGCTGCCCTTCAAAGTGGCTCCATGGCAAGGAGAGGGGACAGGAGGCAGTGGGACCACGTTGGGGCCCCTCACCAGCAGGCGGAGGAGCAGGGGCATGTTGGAAAGGAGTTTTGGGTAATGAGATGGGAAGAGCGTCCTGTTTCTCTGGCTGCAGAGGTGAAACGAGAGCAAGAGGGCAAGGCAGATGGAGGACTGCTGGATGGACACCATCAGCCAGGACCACAGCTCCTTGTTCCCAGCACTCCTGCAGCTCTCCACCAAGGGTAAGGGCTTTGGGAGATCCTTCCCGAGGTGTCGCACAGAGACTGTTAACTGCCAAAACTGCTGTGGATCCCGGGCTGTGGGGGTGGCTGGACAGGGCTGGGGGCTGCTGCAAGAGCCCTGCCTGAGGGTCCCCTCTGGCTCAGGGGACAATGTGACAGCCAGGACTCCTGGGTCCTGGGGATGGGGCTGTCCTGAGCCCCAAGGCTTCTGTGCGGCCAGCTCCACCACCTCTTAGGGGGTGGGGGGGCATGGGAATCCATGACAGGTTTCCCTGGGAGAGGGTCCCCCTTTGGGGTCTGGCTCTGAGAGGAAATGGGTCCTGCATCCCAGACACTGAGGTGGCCTGCAGCTCCATGGGTCTCTCAAGAGCCTGCTGGAAATGTCCATATACTATAATGAAACCATCACCTTTTAATAACCCCAAGTCCTCTGCGTGTTTGGGAAAATCTCTGTTCCTTCCCCCTCGATCCTTTTATGCTTCCAACTTGGCACAGCATGTTTTGCGCTCACAGATGCCATCTTCAGATGGCCACTGCCCCTGTCCTCCTGCAAACTGGGCTCAAACCTCTGCACCCAAAAGAACATACATTGGAGAGAGCAGATTGGAAACAGGCGGAGGTGCAATCCCCATTCAACAGGTCCTGGCTGACGCCAAGGTCTTTTCTCTGAGCTGTGGTGGGCAGTGCTGGGGTGAGCCCAACACAGCCATCTCCCCCAGCCCTCTCATGACCCCACACCACCGCTCCCTAGCCGAGCCCCGGGGCTGCCGTGGGCAGGAGGCCGGGGCAGGAGGGGCGAGAGGACACTGCCCTGCCCTGCCCTGCCCTGCCCTGGGGGCAGCAGGACGCTGCCTGTGGGCTTCGCCGCCCTGGTCAGCCCCAGGGACCATACGCTGGCGCCACGGCTGCCAGCAGCACAGGCCCCAGCGCTGCCCTGGAACGCCCCGCATGGCCCCCAGGGCGCAGGGCACCCAGGGGCCCCGCAGGGCCCCTGCCGCAGAGCCCAGCCCCACCGGGGCAGCGGCCAAGCCCCGGGGCCCCGCACTGCCCTCCCACACGGCGCCGCGCTGCCCCCAGGCCCCGCCGCGCCCCGTGCTGCAGCCCACAACATGGCGCCCGACCGCGGGGGAGGGGGCGCAGCTTGCCGCCAGGGCAGGAGGGCCCAACGTTGCTATGGCATCGCCCCAGTGCAGCCCTTCTATTGGCTGTCAGGAGGTGGAGGGCGGGCATCGATTTCACTGATGGCTCTGTCAGCCAATGGCAGTCCAACATGTGGGAAAAAAAGACGTCAAAGAGGTGAAAGAGGAGCGGGAGCAAAGCAGGCGAGAAGCGAGCGGGCAAGAGGGTTTGGTGGGGTCTGCGGGCGCATTCAAATGGCGGCGGGTGCCCTCCCGCCGGGGCGGGGCAGCGGTGCTGGCACCGGGGCTGCTTTGCTGCAGGAGCTGCAGCAGGGGCTGGTGGGGCCGTGAGCAGGGGCCAGAGCGACGTGGGCCAGAGGGGGGAGCTGCCCTGCAGCCAGACGTGGCGGCCTGCCGCGAGCAGCTGGGCCGGGGCGGCTCGGTGGGGTTTGGGTGCAGGAACCTTTGTCCCTGTGGTGGCTCTGGGATCCCTGTTAAAGCGTTTCCCTGAGGTGCTGCTGCCAGCGCAGCCCCAGGTGCTGCTCGGAGCTGCGTTTGGGAGGTGCTGGGCAAAGTGTGAGCAGGCTGCTGGTGTCCTCGCGAGGTGCCCTTCCCAATGGTGTCTTTTGTTGTGAAAACTGCATTTCCGAGTGTCTCTGAGAGAGGCTGTACCCGCATGTCATGCCGTGCCTTAGCCGTTGTTTTTGCTCCCTGCCTCTTGCTTTGCGCCGAGACCTGTGAGCCTGGCAGCAGGGTGAAGGGTGTTTGCAGAAGAGCTCTGTAAGTGTGAGCTGTTTTGCTTGTCAGGGGCCTTGAAAGTTGATGAATGGCCAGTGCTTGCACTTGCCGTTGTTCTTTCCATGCTCCTAGGTCAGGGTGAAGAGTTGCTGAATTGTGTCTCTGCTGGTTTCACCAACTGAGATGCCCTGGCCTGAGTCCTTCCACGTGTCTCCAATTGTCAGGGCGTAAAATAGGAGAATGCTTGTTGTCGTGGATGTGTAGAGGATTTTCTGGTTTTGTTCAGCATTGGGGAAGGAAGCAGAGTTCTGAGTTGCTGGAAGCTTCTCCCTGTGCCTGGGACATGAGGCCCTGCTGTCTTCAGTTTCATGATCACTGCTCCCATGCAATCCTCCCATTAGAAAATGTTGCCAAGAATTACTTGCAGGCTGTTCTCCAATTCCTAAGTTTCATAGGCTAGGTGTTGATAATGCATAGCAGAAGGTAATCTTTTGGTGTAGTAACTGGTAGGCAATGGGTGTTTGAGAGTATTGTGAGTATTATGAGGCCATGATGTGAGTCTGCGATGTGATGATGTGAATCAGGGAGGCCGTTCAGTAGGTGGCTCAGCCCTGGAGGATGGGAGGGGAAGCTGCAGGCGGCAATAGCTGCGTGGCCATGATGTGGGTAGTGAGGTCAGCACTGTCTATGAGAGCTATGCCAGAAAATCACCAGTGTGAAATCAATTCTTTGTAAGTAGCTGATAGGCCAGCAGGAGGCAGATGACTGGGCTCTTGCTGATGAGGTCATTTCTACTTGAGTACCTGAAAGGCCGTCTGGAGGAAGAAGGCTTGTCTGTTGCTTGTGAGGTGACTTGTGAGTGATGAACTGATTGGATCTCAGGAGCTCTGTGAGTGGAAAGGTGTTTCTGAGGTCGTTTCTACCTGAGCAGTTGATAGGGCAGCAGCAGGTCCACATCTGGGATATGTTTGGGATATGTTTATTTTTGAGATGATTTCAGGCTGAGGAGCTGATAAGGCAGGATTTGTCTCATGGCTGGGGAACTTATAGTGAGGTAGTTTCTGTCTTGGAGGCTTCTAGGCCAGTGACAGAGACATGGCCGTGAAGATGACTGTGAGGTCATGTCTTTCTGAGTCCCTGCTAGGCCAGCAGCAGGAAGTTAGGCATGGGCGTTGCTTGTGAGGTCTCTTTTGTCAGAGTACCTGCTAGGCCGGCAGTAGTTGATGGCTGGGGAAGTTATTTGGAGGAAACTTCTGTCCCTGATAGGCCATCAGCAGGCATGTGGTGGGGATATGGACTTGTGAGATCACCTCTATGTGAGCAGCTGAGAGGTGAGGAGAAGACACATGGCTTGGATGGTGGTGGTGAGGTCAGTTCTGGGTTTGTTGCGTGTGCTCAGAGGAGGGATTGACCCCTGCAGAGCTCTACAGCAATACAGAAATGCAACTCATTAATCAAGCAGAAGTGGATGTTCCACATTATCTGACACAAATTTTATTCCACTCCGTCATCATGAGTTAGTACTGCTACATTTCAAATGCAGATGATGTTCTGTGATGAGCATGGACATGGAGTTTGCCTTTCCACTTGTTGCTAAGTAGAAGCTTGCAGCGTCCTCACAGTCAGCTAGGGAGTCCAGCTAGACTTTTGAGGCTGCTAAATGAATGTAGTGCTGGTGTGAGCAGTGGTGTGAATAATCTCTTCTTGCCAGGGTGCATGTGCTTTAGAAGTTGCCCCTGTCAAAAGAGCAGGGAGCTTGTGAGATTTTCCTGCAAGGTCTGAATGCTGTCTCCTAAACATGACCCGTTATACAAACACGGTGTCAGCTGTGCCAAAAAGAGGGGTGGAACATCTCGGTGGATCTGCTGACTGTGCTCTCACCAACAGAGCTCAGCAAAGAGGGGAGATATTTGCCCCTGCCTGTTGCGACTATGCAAGGTCAGCAGAACTGCCAGTAACACTCTGATTCTTTCTTTCTTTCTAGCTTCCTCCACTCCTGGAGGTTCCCAGTGCAGTGCTAGAGCCGCTGAGGATGGAGGCAGGATGCCAGGGTGTGTCCCTGTACCTGTCAACATCTTGGCCAGCATCATGAGCCCTCTCTGAAAGCAGCTGCAAGTGACTGAGAAGAGGCTACGTATGGATGCGAAGGCTTCCATAAATGCACCTGTCTTCCCTGGGTGACTTGGGGTGTGGGTTCACCTCCTGATACCTCTGCTGTGCTGCAAATTCCACCTCCCACAAGTGCTGTTGTTGCCAGCCCGCTCAGCAAATGCGTGGGTGCCCCCTCCTTTTCCTAGGAGGTTGTGGTGCCATATAGGACGAGTCCAAGAGCCTTATAATAGATGCCAGCACGTCTTGAGTGCCTTTGTGTGAGTGCCCCAAAGCGTCCATAGCTTGACCTGAGGAAGTCTCAGAGCTCTTGGGCTGCTGGCTCTGCGAGGGGTGAAGATGTGCCCAGGGCCAGGTTGCCCGTGGCACCCAGCCCTCAGTGCTCTGTGAAGCCAGCTGTGGACCGTGGACTGCTGCTGCAGAGGCTGCACAGCCAGGAGAGCTGTCATTTCAGCAGCCGTCCAGTGTGGTGCTGTCTCATTGCTTGGGCCTCATGTCAAAGCCTCTGCACCCTTTTTGCCTTCCCCGGGGCTCCTTGTCCAAGTACCTAAAGGAAAGGAAGGGAGGTTCCTTTGGGCTCAGGAGGCCTTCAGGACTCTCAAGTGTTTCTGTGTTGTATCTGTAACTTTTGTCTTGCTACAGAAAATCCCCATGCCCCCATCCATAGCAGGAGGTTCATGAGGGGATGGGGGTGGAAAGCAGCAGCCTGCTGTGCCCAAAGAAAGCAGGATCCTTTCCTCTGAAAAGAGCAGCATCACCCAAGGAGGCAGCTCTGTGCCTGCCTGATCTTGTGCTGCTCCTTTGCACAGGCCTTGTGAGCCTAGAGTGCCTTGGCCACCTTGTGGTGTTACCGCAAGAGCTTGCCTGTGTGTCTGGGTTGCAGAGCCAAGGGAAGGCAGCGAGCAGAGCAGTGGCTGTGGAGTGTGCAAGTGGCGAGTGTCCTGCATGCATCTCTTCTTGCTGGCACTTGGCTGTATCTAGGAGAAGAGGCAGCTGTGTGGGGCAGAGACAGTGTGTTTGTAGAGTAGGTGTCAGAGCAGAGGTCTGGCATCAGGTTGATGCCTGGTGCAGTGCCGAGTTGATCCGAGAGTGTCAGAAAGCCTTTGCAGTGGAGCTGCTGCCTCAGCTGATCTCTGTCCCTAGAAATGCACTAGAAATGGAAGTGGCATGCTGCTGTCATTGTGTAGGTGCTGCAGTGCAAAGGCTCCCGGCTTGGACTTGATGGTACTAAAGGAAAAGCGAGACCAATTGTTCCTTTTGTGATTTGTGCACAGGGTGCCAGAGTGGAGCTGTCCCATGATCTGGAGAGAGTCTTGCCAGGAGATGAAAGCATTTTGCAGAAGACTGTTCTGTGTGGAGTGATCACAGCGTAATCGAAGGACGTGAGAGTGGCCCAGGTGAGCTTCTCCTCTGTGAAGGTTTGCACTTTTCAGCTCCCTTGTGACTCAGTCAAAGATAGGGCAGCAGCAGGCAGGTCGATGCCATTTGTGCTTGTGAGGTGAGTTGTGCCTCTGAATCTGGTAGGCCAACAGCATGCATGTAGCTTTGGTGATGATGGTGAGGTCTCTTGTGTCTGCATGCCTCATAAAGGGGGAGCAGGCCCATTGCTGCTGTTGGTGCTTTTGTGGTCAGCTGTGCATCAGTATGCGATTGGCGATCAGCATGCACATTGCTGCTGTTTGTGCTTGTTGAGGTCAATTGTGCCTCAGTCACAAAGAGGCCAGGAGCAGATATCAGGCTTCATGGCTGCCTGTGAGGTCACTTCAGCCTGAGCACCTGACAGTCCATCTCGATGCATATTGCTGCTGTTTGTGTTTGTGGAGTTATTTCCCTCAGTATCTGCTAGGCCACGAGCAACCACGTTGCTCCTTTTTTGTATCTGTGAGGCCACTTGTGTTGAGTGACTGATAGGCCACTGCTAGGTCCATGGCTGCAGTTTGTGTTTGCGATGTCACTTGAGGCTCAGTGGCTGATAGGCCAGTGCTGTTCCTGTGGGTGCAGTTTGTGGTTGCGATGTCACTTGTGTCTGAGTGCCTGATAGGCCAGTGCTGGTCCTGTGGGTGCAGTTTGTGTTTGTGATGTCACTTGTGGCTCAGTGCCTGATAGGCCAGGGCTGGTCTTGTGGGTGCAGTTTGTGGTTGTGATGTCACTTGTGGCTGAGTGCCTGCTAGGCCAGTGCTGGTGATGTGGCTGCAGTTTGTGGTTGTGATGTCAGTTGTGGCTCAGTGCCTGATAGGCCAGTGCTGGTCACATGGCTGCAGTTTGTGGTTGTGATGTCACTTGTGGCTCAGTGCCTGATAGGCGAGTGCTGAACACATGGCTGCAGTTTGTGGTTGTGATGTCGCTTGTGGCTCAGTGCCTGATAGGCCAGTGCTGGTCCTGCGGCTGCAGTTTGTGGTTGTGAGGTCACTTGTGGCTCAGTGCCTGATAGGCCAGTGCTGGTGATGTGGCTGCAGTTTGTGGTTGTGATGTCACTTGTGGCTCAGTGCCTGATAGGCCAGTGCTGGTCTTGTGTCTGCAGTTTGTGGCTGTGATGTCACTTGTGGCTCAGTGCCTGATAGGCCAGTGCTGGTCCTGTGGGTGCAGTTTGTGGTTGTGATGTTACTTGTGGCTGAGTGCCTGATAGGCCAGTGCTGTTCCTGTGGGTGCAGTTTGTGGTTGTGATGTTATTTGTGGCTCAGTGCCTCTTAGGCCAGTGCTGGTCACATGGCTGCAGTTTGTGGTTGTGATGTCACTTGTGGCTGAGTGCCTGATAGGCCAGTGCTGGTCCTGTGGGTGCATTTTGTGGTTGTGATGTCACTTGTGGCTCAGTGCCTGCTAGGCCAGTGCTGGTCTTGTGTCTGCAGTTTGTGGCTGTGATGTCACTTGTGGCTCAGTGCCTGATAGGCCAGTGCTGGTCCTGTGGGTGCAGTTTGTGGTTGTGATGTTACTTGTGGCTGAGTGCCTGATAGGCCAGTGCTGGTCCTGTGGGTGCAGTTTGTGGTTGTGATGTCACTTGTGGCTGAGTGCCTGATAGGCCAGTGCTGGTGCTGTGGGTGCAGTTTGTGGTTGTGAGGTCACTTGTGGCTGAGTGCCTGATAGGCCAGTGCTGGTCCTGTGGCTGCAGTTTGTGGTTGTGAGGTCACTTGTGGCTCAGTGCCTGATAGGACAGTGCTGGTCACATGGCTGCACTTTGTGTTTGTGATGTCACTTGTGGCTAGGTGCGTGATAGGCCAGTGCTGGTCACATGGCTGCAGTTTGTGTTTGTGATGTCACTTGTGGCTCAGTGCCTGATAGGCCAGTGCTGGTGATGTGGGTGCAGTCTGTGGTTGTGATGTCACTTGTTCCTGAGTGCCTGATAGGCCAGTGCTGGTGATGTGGTTGCAGTTTGTGGTTGTGATGTCGCTTGTGGCTCAGTGCCTGATAGGCCAGTGCTGGTGATGTGGGTGCAGTCTGTGGTTGTGATGTCACTTGTTCCTGAGTGCCTGATAGGCCAGTGCTGGTCCTGTGGCTGCAGTTTGTGGTTGTGATGTCACTTGTGGTTGAGTGCCTGATAGGCCAGTGCTGGTCACATGGCTGCAGTTTGTGGTTGTGATGTTACTTGTGGCTGAGTGCCTGATAGGCCAGTGCTGGTGATATGGGTGCAGTTTGTGGTTTTGATGTCACTTGTTCCTGAGTGCCTGATAGGCCAGTGCTGGTGATGTGGGTGCAGTTTGTGGTTGTGCTGTCACTTGTGGCTCAGTGCCTGATAGGCCAGTGATGGTGATGTGGTTGCAGTTTGTGGTTGTGATGTCACTTGTTCCTGAGTGCCTGATAGGCCAGTGCTGGTCGTGTGGGTGCAGTTTGTGGTTGTGATGTCCCTTGTGGCTCAGTGCCTGATAGGCCAGTGCTGGTGATGTGGCTGCAGTTTGTGGTTGTGATGTCCCTTGTGGCTCAGTGCCTGATAGGCCAGTGCTGGTCACGTGGCTGCAGTTTGTGGCTGTGATGTCACTTGTGGCTGAGTGCCTGATAGGCCAGTGCTGGTCCTGTGGCTGTAGTCTGTTGTTGTGATGTCACTTGTGGCTCAGTGCCTGATAGGCCAGTGCTGGTCACATGGCTGCAGTTTGTGGTTGTGATGTCACTTGTGGCTGAGTGCCTGCTAGGCCAGTGCTGGTGATGTGGCTGCATTTTGTGGTTGTGATGTCAGTTGTGTCTCAATGCCTGATAGGCCAGTGCTGGTCACATGGCTGCAGTTTGTGTTTGTGATGTCACTTGTGGCTGAATGCCTGCTAGGCCAGTGCTGGTGATGTGGGTGCAGTTTGTGGTTGTGATGTCATTTGTTGCTCAGTGCCTGATAGGCCAGTGCTGGTGATGTGGCTGCAGTTTGTTGTTGTGATGTCACTTGTGGCTGAGTGCCTGATAGTCCAGTGCTGGTCCTGTGGGTGCAGTTTGTGGTTGTGATGTCACTTGTGGCTGAGTGCCTGATAGGCCAGTGCTGGTCACGTGGGTGCAGTTTGTGGTTGTGATGTCACTTGTGGCTGAGTGCCTGATAGGCCAGTGCTGGTCACGTGGCTGCAGTTTGTGGTTGTGATGTCACTTGTGGCTCAGAGCCTGATAGGCCAGTGCTGGTCCTGTGGGTGCAGTCTGTGGTTGTGATGTCACTTGTGGCTGAGTGCCTGATAGGCCAGTGCTCTTCCTGTGGGTGCAGTTTGTGGTTCTTATGTCACTTGTGGCTGAGTGCCTGATAGGCCAGTGCTGGTGATGTGGGTGCAGTTTGTAGTTGTGATGTCACTTGTGGCTCAGTGCCTGATAGGCCAGTGCTGGTTCTGTGGGTGCAGTTTGTGGTTGTGATGTCACTAGTGGCTCATTGCCAGATAGGCCAGTGCTGGTCCTGTGGGTGCAGTTTGTGGTTGTGATGTCACTAGTGGCTCAGTGCCTGATAGGCCAGTGCTGGTCCTGTGGGTGCAGTTTGTGGTTGTGATGTCACTTGTGGCTCAGTGCCTGATAGGCCAGTGCTGGTCTTGTGGATGCAGTTTGTGGCTGTGATGTCACTTGTGGCTCAGTGCCTGATAGGCTAGTGGTAGTCTTGTGGCAGCAGTTAGTCGTTGTGATGTCACTTGTGGCTGAGTGCCTGATAAGCCAGTGCTGTTCCTGTGGCTGCAGTTTGTGGTTGTGATGTCACTTGTGGCTCACTGCCTGATAGGCCAGTGCTGGTCCTGTGGCTGCAGTTTGTGGTTGTGAGGTCACTTGTGGCTGAGTGCCTCTTAGGCCAGTGCTGTTCCTGTGGCTGCAGTTTGTGGTTGTGATGTCATTTGTTGCTCAGTGCCTGATAGGCCATTGCTAGTCACGTGTATGCAGTTTGTTTTTGTGATGTCACTTGAGGCTCAGTGTCTGATAGGCCAGTGCTGGTCCTGTGGGTGCAGTTTGTGGTTGTGATGTCACTTGTGGCTGAATTCCTGATAGGCCAGTGCTAGTCTCTTGGCTGCAATTTGTGGTTGTGATTTCACTTGTGGCTCAGTGGCTGATAGGCCAGTGCTGGTCCTGTGGGTGCAGTTTGTGGTTGTGAGGTCACTGTGCGGAGTGAATGTTACGGCATGCTCTATTTCTAGTGCCAACAGGAGAGATGCCCACGTCAGCAGAGTGCCCTGGACTCCAGGCATTTTTTTCTGGCTCTGTGCCTCTCCCCATGGGCAGCAGCGAGAGCATTTTAGCCAAAAGTCTAAGATCTTTTGGTCGCGGAAGTCTAAATCAGCTGGAGCATTTATGCTAATATAGCTTCTGTCGGAAGCTGTAGAATACAACAAGCTCTCTCTTGAAAGAAAGAAAAAAAAGGGGGTTGGGGGAAACAACCCTCCTGGCTAGTTACTGGCTGAAGTGGCTTTGTAAGGTTTTTGTGAAAGGGAAAATGCATGTTGAAAGTGAATGAGAGCCTTCAGTGTGCCAGTGGCTGTTTCAGGCGTAGTCTGAACTCCCTTCTCCTAGGGGTGACCTTTGTAGTGTCCTGCCGTTTGCAGTAATAGTGGAAGATAAATTCTTTGTGCGCCCTTAGGAGCCCTTTACTTAAATTAAGGTAGAGTTTAGACAAGACTCTTAAATAATCCCTTTGTAACTCTTTGGTGTGTGTGTGTGTGTATGGTTTTTTTGTTTGTTTTCTTGTTTGTTTGTTTTATGCTGGCAGAGCTTCCAAAGCAAGTAAGCAAATCACATCTTTTCTGGACAAGGCCCGTTCCACTGTTTTGATCAAGGTAGTTTCTTTTCTGGACCTTCTCTAGAAAATTGGAGGTATGTAACTTGTGAGGGTGTCCTGAACTGTGCCCTGCAGAGACGTCAGGTTAAATTGGTTTGCTGACAAACAATTTTCTTCTGTAGCCTGCAGTTTGTAAGAATGTCATGTGTACACATTTACTATTGCCCCAAAGAGGTTTTTTTTTAATCCTGTTTGTTATTTAAAGAATAGTTCACAAGTACTTCTTTTTACGTGTCGGATGTTATTATGCAGATATATGGGTTTTGTAATTATTTTTGAGTAGGTGCTGGAATTAGGGGCCTAATTTGGTCCAGTGTGGAGTCTCGACATGAAACCCCTAGCAGCTGCCTTGCTTCCGTGCTCATGAACTTTCACATGATATTCGAAAGGCCTGTTTGTCAGAGTTCGGGCTTCCTGCTCAGCAGTGAGTGTTAGGAAGCTGTCTGCACTGTCCCCCATAAACTGGCAGCCCCGTACATCTAATTGTCCTTGAAAGTTGACTTGTGCTTTTTCTCTTAACAACACTTTGCCTTCCTTAAGCACACTTGGATGCCAACAGCCATCTTGCAGCCAGTCGAACGCACACCATGGTGTTCCGATTGCCTGATTCGTGTTATCATCTGTTTCCCCTTGTGTTGTCAGCTCAGCTCCCTTTGAAGCTCACCACCTTCAAGACCTTCCAGGCTCCTGTCCTAGGTGCCTTGGTGTGGGCAAGGCCTGCTGTGGTTGGCTCCTTCCTCGGAGATATTCAAGCCATCTGGACACAGTCCTGGGCAACATGTGCTAAGTGACCCTTCCTGAGCAGGAGGGTCGGACTAGATGATCTCCAGAGGTCCCTTCCAACCTCAACCATTCTGTGATTCTGTGAACTCTAGGATAAAAAGCAAAGATAAATTCATATACTTCAGGAATCTCTGTGGATGTCTTGTTTGTTTGTTTGTTTGTTTGTTTGTTTGTTTTTAAACTTGTCCTGGGCCATGAATCAACATGTTAACAGAGAGACAAAGTAGGCCATGAGCTAAATTTAAAAGTACAGGTTTTCTTCTTGTCTTAAAATATGCATCCATTTTCTCATCTCTCTTAGACTGACAGATATAGGCCTAAACCAGAATGTGCCTCTCGTGAAAACAGGTAAAACGAGATGGTTGGATTCCAGCAATGCTTCCTTGCTTTCTGCATCGTAGAACTGCATGCTCATCTTTTGTGTCCATGCAGAGCCTTGATAAAGTTACTGTGTAGGCACCAAGTGTGCATACGTCAGATTTTCTGCATGTTTGTGACTGACCCTTCTTGTTTCTTGTCATTAGGAAAACTTGGATACGTACTCCCGAGGAGAACTGATGAGGAAATCGCTGACACTCAAGATGGCAGTGCAGGTTAGTTCTGGCTTTCAATTTTCTTTACTGTGTTCTGGCCAAAAGCCTCCCCTGAAACAGCTGAAATGAGTTAAACTACTGGATGCTTTTTTATCTATTCACATTTCTGTATAGCCTTAGTGCTTACAAGCCATAGTCAGGGACTCCAGGGCCCTGCCGGTAAGCTCCGGACAGAGAGTCAGCAAACAAAACCAGTCCTTTTCCCAAATGCTTATAACCGAGCACAAGAGAAAAGGCAAGAGATGGCTGTCAAGAGGTGGGAATACAAGGAAATGCACAGGCCTACTCTGAATGATGAGCACTGCTCTCACTGCAGCAGTAGCCTGACAGTTTTCATGGGTTTTGAGCAGCCCAGCAAGAATTTTCAGGAGGTAAGGAAGACTGCCAGGTGCATATGAAAACCTTCTCCCAAGCGTGAAGGTGGCAGCTGAGAAGAGAACATGCTTCTGCATTTTTGTATTGAGGGCTTAGTCAGCGAGAGGTGCTGTCAGGGCCGGCTCAGAATTCAGAGCTGTTTTCTGGGCACTCAGTGGGAACTAATGTAGGAAGGAGGGTAATTCATGAAAGGCCTTAGCAACTCTGTTTGCTGTGAGAGAAGACGCTTGAAGGATTTCAGGAGCATGCGCTTTGTGATGAAGGGAATAAGTTCAGAAGATGATCTTTAGAGCAACTTTCTGAATGGATGTGAGTGGGGCAAGGCTGTACTTCAGGACAGAAGAGGATGTTGCAGTAGTTGAGCTGATCATGCCTTGAGGAAGAGGGGTAATTATGCAATACCTCGTGAAGGCAGTACCTCGCCCATGTTCCACAGCCTGTGCAAGACTTGAACAAGGGGAGTAAAAACCTATAAAAAGGTTCAAGCCAAAACTCGTATGCATCATGATTATCATCCTGTATGCATCGTAATTAATTGAAGCTCTCTCAGGAGCTCCCTTCTTGACTTGTCCTGCTGTTTTTGGTAACAGCTGTGAATACGAAGTTCAGGGGAAATCGGGGGCAATAGATTCACAAATACAGCTACTTTGCAAGGCTTTACAGTTACTTTGCAAGGCTCTGGCCTATCATATGCCAAAGTCAAGCTGCATATAAGTACCATGCGCACTTTTTTTTTTTTTTTTAAACTTCCCAACAAAGATGGAATTTTGCTCTCCCAAGGAAGAACATGTAATGCAGTTTGAAATCAGATGAACGACAAATACATATAATGGGCTGGAAACGTCATAGTGTCGCGTGAAAGGGAGGGACGGAAGGCCCTTCCTTATCTTTATAATTTACGTTTGCCTGCCAGAGCCCCCCATTTGAGGACTTTCCCTGGGTCAGTTTCGCAAAGTAAAAAGAATAAGATTTTATTAAAGCGACAGATACAACAGGTTTGGAATTGCCATTGATAAATGCACTTGCTGCTACAAATTTTCTTTCTATGAGCTCAAACTAACAATTAAGCGCTTTCAATAATAATATATTTTCTCGGGTAACGTCCAACATTTGTGGGAGGCGCAAGTCTTACCAAAGAGGTGTCCCTGTTTGGGGGAGAAGGAGGCTCGCTCAGCAGCAATCTCCAGTGAACAGGTCGGCGGTTCAATTTTCTTCCCTTCCAAAAACTTTAGTGAACTATCCTCTGTTTTTTAGTTGCTGAAGGTGGGATGTGGAAGTGCGGCAGACATACTTCATTGGCCAGATTGCCATTTGCGCGGTTGTAGGGGGTATGCCCCCCTTATTTACATACCATTATGCAGCAAAGGGCGTGATTTTTAATATGGTAAGCAGGGATAATGAGGCTGGGGGTACTATAGGTCAACAGTTAGTCTGTGAGCAGCAATTATTTTTTGGGATGCAACCCTTTGTGGTCAGGGGCGGACCGTGATACCTCCATATCGCTCCCTCCTCCGCCGTGCAGCTGGAACAAACTGTCTGGCCTTCACCAGCTAGTTCGTTACTCATGCTGCAAAAGGGTGGTGTGCTTTGGCTGCCACGTACTGTTTTTCCCGTGTGCCCCCTTATCTTTCTCCCTGAATTCTCTCTTGTTCCCACACATAGATCTCACAGTACCTTCTGGGGTAGACTGCACTTGATTTTTGACTTAGTGTGACCTAATCTTGTTTTTGTTATTGCCTTTGAAATGCTTGCAGATGGAAACACGCAGTCTACAGCAGCAATTCCCCATCCTCCGCTGATGATGATGAGCAACATTCTGCCCAGGAATCTACTGAAGAGGAGGAGCAAGTGCCTGACTGTGAAGCATTCTCCTCCCTGCTCTTGTAGAGAGTCTAAATGGTGGCAATACTTAATGCGTTGGCATAATATGTAAGTTGTTGGCACTGGTGGCTCTTAACTGGGCTCTCTACCATTGGACTTTTAGAATTGATTCTTTAAGAGCAATTGGATTTCTTTGGAGAGGTTAGGCCTAAACTCTAAATAGTTTAATGTAAAATTCTGCTGCCCCTGCGCTTTACAGTAGGTTATTCAGAAAGAACCCCCCCCCAACAGAAAATGTATAAATAGAGGCAAGGATGGGGTTTCTTTGCCTTCCTTTAACCTAGGACATGGGTTCTGTTGAATTTATCTTTAGGTAAACTGAGGCATCAATACATTTGTGTGCTTGAAAAACTTCTGCCAACACTGAGCTTTTATAGTAGTAGTAAAAAGCCAGTTCTTAAGAATTTTTAAAATGCAGACTATATGGAGATTCAAGGTAGAGGGAATCCCTTGCCATAGTTAAAGGCTTAGTGACTTGTGTGATCAAAGGAAAGTATACTCCAAAAGTGTCCTGCTTTAAAAAGGTGCTTTGGGGTTTTGTCGTCTTTGAGTGTTTCATGTACATGTGACCTTGATTAGTGTATAAGCAGGAGAGGGTTATCTGTTAGAAGTCAATTGTAATCTTTTGCTTGAAAGACCAGGTGTTTCCCTTTGTGGGCACAATAGCTGAAGATTTAAGAGTTAGCTGTATATATTCTCTATCAGCAAAACTCAATTCACAGCATGATGAAATAGAACTTTAAATTCTTCTCTTTCAATAAGGTTAAAAGTACTGCAAATAAGGAAACCAAAACCTTCAAATGTTTTGCTGCTTTCTTCATTGACATTCTCTTCTAAACAGCAGTAGGTTAGCTTTGCTAGTTGGTATTTAAGTATTATCTGGAAATGCAGAATACCTTTTTCTTCCTCCCACCTTTACCCTTTCTCCTCAGCTATTGCCGACCAATTCTGGGAGACAAAATCCAATAACTTGCAACTTTTTAAGAAGGAACAAAAGGCTTTGCTATCAAGTCCTGCTTGTCTATCTGGAGATAGATCAGATCCATGGACTAGTAGACTGAGTTTAGTGAACTGTTAAAGATATGAAGTGGAAATGGGAGGAGGCAGATGGACTGTGGGGAAGCAGCAAAAGTTTGTGGAGAAGCTGCAAGGCTTTAGATAGCAGGACAACATGAGTTGTGATATTTGATGATGTCATTTGAAGGAACTGCGAGAAAGGCTTCAGGTAGAGCCTCAAAGATGTCAATGTCTGAGGTAGTGCTACTTGGGCTGAAGGGCTTTGAACTCTTTGAGGAGGCCTATGTTAATTGTTATATCCTAAATCCATTTTCTTCTCATCCTCTTTGGAAAGATAAGGTGGAACCTTTGCACCTTGGCTACTGGACATCAGAGAGCGACATTGCTTCCCCCAGCATGAGGAAATGGAGGACTGTTTCCAGGGTCAGCACTGACCCCTGACCTGGGGGCTTAGCCCTGAACTACTGGAGCCTTCTGTGAGAAAAGGGACCCGCTTTGATGCCAGAAACTCTTGACGTGCTGGAATTTCAGTATTCAATTTTAGAAGGAATTTACCAACAGTATCCAAGTTAAGCACTTTCAAAGCCTTTGATGGTAAACACATCCAGTTAGGGTTTGTGTTTCCATGTTCAGGAAGACATCATCAGCTGGAGAGTAACCTGTTCATCTTTTAAACACTTTCCTTCAAGGCCAACTCTCAGAAGCCTGGAAAGTGAAGGCTGTACTCCTCCTGAAGTCTGCTGATGGAAATCGAGGTAGTAGTTGTCTTCCTAAAGTCGCTGAAACACAAGATGGGATTGAGCTTCGAAATTTTTCAAGCTTTGGCCTTTATGAAGCAAGAGCTGACACTGTAGTTAAGGCGTTGAAGTGCTCAACTGATTTCTCTGCTGAACAATGTAACAACTCTGCTTTGCAGTGGCAGACTGTGGGAAGGTATGCTTTTAGTGAACACATCGTGATTGCCTTTTACATTGCACTCATTGCATACACTGGGCGCAGGATATAAACAGCCATCTCAAAGTCACCGCAGTGATTCCCCTAGGCAAACTTCCAGATCTGTCAAGTAAGCCTGTGTGTGTGAGAACGTGGGGAAGGCTGGGTCCGAGTGAACCTTGACTCCGAAAACACTTCAGAAAAAGTTTTCAGTATTGTTTTCCGGCTAAGCAAATGTTAATAGGTTCAGGTAGGGTGCCCTCGTGATAACAGTATCCAGTTGCTTGGGAAAGCACAGCATTCAGGTGCTTCATCTTCACTTAAGTGCCCTTGAAACTGGAAAAGGAAACTCAGAACAATACCTATCCATCCATCTGAATTGGCAAGCAACAAAACTTGTGCATATGCTGGACTGTTCTGTAGTAATGTTGTAAATGGAGCTTCCCAGGAGACTCCAAAAGCCTCCACCTTACGTGGACATGTGGAACATAAATGAGAGTTGGTGTTGTCCTCTGGCCTGCCTGTGTGCTGGTGAAAAGGAAGTTTGTATGAGAATATTGAGCCATGTAGAATAGGCTGCTATGTAACTAATAACTCTGTATCTATGCAAACGAACACATGTAAACACATGTAAAGCGGATGTAAAATGTAAACTGATGAAAACTGTATCAACCAGATAGATAGTACATCGAGACAAAGTGTCAGAACACACCTACCAAGACAAACCGATGACTTAATAATAGGGTATAATTTCTGCTCCGCTTAAATTACAGACCTAGCTACACAGACAGAAATAGAGCTTAACCTCTGCCTGACTTCAGAGCTACTGAGATGTAAGTCACTCCGAAGGAGCCTCGCAGCTCGGTTTGTGTGGGGCGTGCTTGAGGAAAGAAGCCGAGCCCTTCAGCAAGGTGGATGAGCCTGGGTGCACTGCTGCACCCCCGGGACTGCTGAGTTTTCAGCTCAGGATGGACTTGTGCCCAAGTCAGTCTGGAGCACAAGGCAGGAAAGGTGAGGGCAGGCACTGTCCTGTTCGCCTGGTCATGAATCATAATCTCAAAGGTCATTTTGTAAGAGGTGACCAGCCTTCAAACTGTCTGAAGAGCTCCCCAGTTCACAGCCTGCTGCCTCATTTCCAGAGGCTCCTTCAGACCAGGTCTCTTGCTCAGGAACATCACAAGCCATTGCCTGTACATGGTGCCTCAAGCACATTAGCACATGCTGTTGGTACATGGGGGCACTGACTAGACATTATTGGTAGATGACCAGAGAGGCAACCATCAGATAACCCAAATGGAGATCTTCCTCTTGTGTGACAGATGAGCCTTCAACCATGTAACATGTCTGCCCATACTGTCACAGCTCTCAAATGTTTCTAGTAAAGGTCCAGCTGCTGCAATACAGTGACACTTCTGTAAATTCTCTCCCTGCCACCCTGGAGCATGGTTCTGAAATACTCATGGATAGCCGGTGCCGCTTGCTGGACCACTAGGCTCACTGCCAGCCTTTCATTAACATTTTCCACAGACATCCCTCCATAGCATAAGAGCATAATTTGCCACAAGCAAACTAGTCCAAAAATCGAGCGTTCCTCAGACTTTTGCTAGCGCTAGTACCTTTTCTGAGATAACCCCCATTTGCCCTGCAGTTCTTAGAGCTAAAACCAGATTTTGGCATGCCATTTCACATGCTGCCCAATCATTGTATTATTATAATCCCAATTCGGATCTCCTCGTGGGCAAGGCTGTCGGTTATCATCTCAGTCTGCCGATTCCCTATCCTTTTTTCAATATCCATTCTCTATCCCCTGGCAGAAATATCTGTTGAAACAATACTTGAACATCCCCCTAACAAATGGGATGTCCCTCTACTCTTGTAGAAAACAGTGGGGCTGCCTTTTCCGGGTCCTCCCACACCCGGGGCATTTGCTGTGCCCATTGAAGTAGATCTCCAGGAGCACACGGCCAATAAACTTAGGCATGCAAGACCAGTGCCAGTGCTCACCAGATGGGAACCTCGCTGTGTTCTATCTGGGGTGGCAAACAAATAAAATAATCTGTTCCATTTTGTTTGCTCTCGGGTACTGGTAAAAAGGAGCAGTTGTATTTCTAAGTTTTTAAGTATTATTGCTGGCAATAAGGTCCTTCTTATGCTCTCAGCCATGTACTGAGAATCTGCATCGAAACCATGTGCTTCCTGCTGCCCTATAAGGTACAAGAGCACAGTGACCTCACAACAGCAAAGAGGAGCCATGCGCCTACTATGCCACTATGTGGTGCTCAGGTGGAAGTAACCTGACAGGTAAAACCAGTAGACATGTGAACAGCACTGGCCTATGAGGCACTGAACCACAAGTGACATCACAACCACAAACTGCACCCACAGGACCAGCACTAGCCTATCAGGCACTGAGCCACAAGTGACATCACAACCACAAACTGCAAACACGTGACTAGCACTGGCCTATCAGGCACTGAGCCACAAGTGACATCACAAACACAAACTGCAGCCACATCACCAGCACTGGCCTATCAGGCACTGAGCCACAAGTGACATCACAACCACAAACTGCAGCCATGTGATCAGCACTGGCCTATCAAGCACTCAGCTACAAGTGACATCACAACCACAAACTGCACCCACAGAACCAGCACTGGTCTATCAGGCACTCAGCCACAAGTGACATCACAACCACAAACTGCACCCACAGAACCAGCACTGGCCTATCAGGCACTGAGCCACAGGTGACATCACAACCACAAACTGCAGCCATGTGACCAGCACTGGCCTATCAGGCACTGAGCCACAAGTGACATCACAACCACAAACTGCACCCACACAACCAGCACTGGCCTATCAGGCACTCAGCTACAAGTGACATCACAACAACAAACTGCAGACACAGGACCATCACTGGCCTATCAGGCACTCACCAACAAGTGACATCACAACCACAAACTGCAGCCACAGGACCAGCACTGGCCTATCAGGCACTGAGCCACAAGTGACATCACAACCACAAACTGCAGCGATGTGACCAGCACTAGCCTATCAGGCACTCACCAACAAGTGACATCACAACCACAAACTGCAGCCACATCAACAGCACTGGCCTAGCAGGCACTCAGCCACAAGTGACATCACAAGAAGAAACCGCACCCACAGGACTAGCACTGGCCTATCAGGCAGTGAGCCACAAGTGACATCACAACCACAAACTGCAGCCATGTGACCAGCACTGGCCAATCAGGCACTGAGCCACGAGTGACATCACAACAACAAACTGCACCCACAGGACCAGCACTGGCCTATCAGGCACTCAGCCGCGAGTGACATCACAAACACAAACTGCAGCCATGTGACCAGCACTGGCCTATCAGGCACTGAGCCACAAGTGACATCACAACCACAAACTGCACCCACACAACCAGCACTGGCCTATCAGGCACTGAGCCACAAGTGACATCACAACCACAAGCTGCAGCCATGTGACCAGCACTGGCCTATCAGGCACTCAGCCACAAGTGACATCACAACCACAAACTGCACCCACAGGAACAGCACTGGCCTATAAGGCACTCAGCCACAAGTGACATCACAACAACAAACTGCAGCCACATCACCAGCACTGGCCTATCAGGCACTGAGCCACGAGTGACATCACAACAACAAACTGCACCCACATCACCAGCACTGGCCTATCAGGCACTGAGCCACGAGTGACATCACAACAACAAACTACAGCCACAGGACCAGCACTGGCCTATCAGGCACTGAGCCACAAGTGACATCACAAACACAAACTGCTGCCACAAGACTAGCACTGGCCTATCAGGCACTGAGCCACAAGTGACCTCACAACCACAAACTGCAGCCGCAGGACCAGCACTGGCCTATCAGGCACTGAGCCACAAGTGACCTCACAAGAAGAAACCGCACCCACATCACAAGCACTGGCCTATCAGGCACTGAGCCACGAGTGACATCACAACAACAAACTACAGCCACAGGACCAGCACTGGCCTATCAGGCACTCAGCCACAACTGACATCACAACCACAAACTGCTGCCACAAGACTAGCACTGGCCTATCAGGCAGTGAGCCACAAGTGACATCACAACCACAAACTGCACCCACAGGACCAGCACTGGCCTTTCAGGCACTGAGCCACGAGTGACATCACAACAACAAACTGCAGCCACATCACCAGCACTGGCTTATCAGGCACTCAGCCACAAGTGACATCACAACCACAAACTGCACCCACAGGACCAGCACTGGCCTTTCAGGCACTGAGCCACGAGTGACATCACAACAACAAACTGCAGCCACATCACCAGCACTGGCTTATCAGGCACTCAGCCACAAGTGACATCACAACAACAAACTGCACCCACAGGACCAGCACTGGCCTATCAGGCACTGAGCCACGAGTGACATCACAACAACAAACTACAGCCACAGGACCAGCACTGGCCTATCAGGCACTGAGCCACAAGTGACCTCACAACCACAAACTGCAGGCACAGGACTAGCACTGGCCTTTCAGGCACTGAGCCACAAGTGACCTCACAACCACAAATTACAGCCGCAGGACCAGCACTGGCCTATCAGGCACTCAGCTACAAGTGACATCACAACGACAAACTGTAGCCACATCACCAGCACTGGCCTATCAGGCACTGAGCCACAAGTGACATCACAACGACTAACTGCACCCACAGGAACAGCACTCGCCTATCAGGCACTGAGCCACAAGTGACATCACAAACACAAACTGCACCCACAGGAACAGCACTGGCCTATCAGGCACTCAGCCGCGAGTGACATCACAAACACAAACTACAGCCATGTGACCAGCACTGGCCTATCCGGCACTGAGCCACAAGTGACATCACAACAACAAACTGCACCCGCAGGACCAGCACTGGCCTATCAGGCACTGAGCCACAAGTGACATCACAAACACAAACTGCTGCCACAAGACTAGCACTGGCCTATCAGGCACTGAGCCACAAGTGACCTCACAACCACAAACTACAGCCGCAGGACCAGCACTGGCCTATCAGGCACTGAGCCACAAGTGACATCACAAGAAGAAACCGCACCCACAGGACTAGCACTGGCCTATCAGGCACTCAGCTACAAGTGACATCACAACCACAAACTGCACCCACAGCAACAGCTCTGGGCTATCAGGCACTGAGCCACGAGTGACATCACAACAACAAACTGCAGCCACAAGACTAGCACTGGCTTATCAGGCACTCAGCCACAAGTGACATCACAACCACAAACTGCACCCACAAGAACAGCACTGGCCTATCAGGCACTCAGCCACAAGTGACATCACAACAACAAACTGCAGCCACATCACCAGCACTGGCCTATCAGGCACTCAGCCACAAGTGACATCACAACCACAAACTGCACCCACAGGACCAGCACTGGCCTATCAGGCACTCAGCCACAGGTGACATCACAACCACAAACTGCAGCCATGTGACCAGCACTGGCCTATCAAGCACTCAGCTACAAGTGACATCACAACGACAAACTGTAGCCACATCACCAGCACTGGCCTATCAGGCACTGAGCCACGAGTGACATCACAACGACTAACTGCACCCACAGGAACAGCACTCGCCTATCAGGCACTGAGCCACAAGTGACATCACAAACACAAACTGCACCCACAGGACCAGCACTGGCCTACCAGGCACTCAGCTACAAGTGACATCACAAACACAAACTGCACCCACAGGACCAGCACTGGCCTATCAGGCACTCAGCCACAAGTGACATCACAACCACAAACTGCACCCACACAACCAGCACTGGCCTATCAGGCACTCAGCCACAAGTGACATCACAACCACAAACTGCAGCCACATCACCAGCACTGGCCTATCAGGCACTCACCAACAAGTGACATCACAACCACAAACTGCAGCCATGTGATCAGCACTGGCCTATCAGGCACTCAGCCACAAGTGACATCACAACCACAAACTGCACCCACAGAACCAGCACTGGCCTATCAGGCACTGAGCCACAAGTGACATCACAACCACAAACTGCACCCACAGGACCAGCACTGGCCTATCAGGCACTGAGCCACAAGTGACATCACAACGACAAACTGCACCCACATCACCAGCACTGGCCTATCAGGCACTGAGCCACGAGTGACATCACAACAACAAACTACAGCCACGTGACCAGCACTGGCTTATCAGGCACTGAGCCACAAGTGACATCACAACCACAAACTGCAACCATGTAACCAGCACTGGCCTATCAGGCACTCAGCTACAAGTGACATCACAACCACAAACTGCAGCCACAGGACCAGCACTGGCCTATCAGGCACTGAGCCACAAGTGACCTCACAAGAAGAAACCGCACCCACAGGACTAGCACTGGCCTATCAGGCACTCAGCTACAAGTGACATCACAACCACAAACTGCACCCACAGCAACAGCTCTGGGCTATCAGGCACTGAGCCACGAGTGACATCACAACAACAAACTGCAGCCACAAGACTAGCACTGGCCTATCAGGCACTCAGCCGCGAGTGACATCACAAACACAAACTACAGCCATGTGACCAGCACTGGCCTATCAGGCACTGAGCCACAAGTGACATCACAACCACAAACTGCAGCCACATCACCAGCACTGGCCTATCAGGCACTGAGCCACGAGTGACATCACAACAACAAACTACAGCCACAGGACCAGCACTGGCCTATCAGGCACTCAGCCACAAGTGACATCACAACCACAAACTGCAGCCACATCACCAGCACTGGCCTATCAGGCACTCAGCCACAAGTGACATCACAACCACAAACTGCAGCCATGTGATCAGCACTGGCCTATCAGGCACTCAGCCACAAGTGACATCACAACCACAAACTGCACCCACAGGACCAGCACTGGCCTATCAGGCACTGAGCCACAAGTGACATCACAACCACAAACTACAGCCGCAGGACCAGCACTGGCCTATCAGGCACTGAGCCACAAGTGACATCACAACCACTAACTGCAGCCATGTGACCAGCACTGGCCTATCAGGCACTGAGCCACGAGAGACATCACAACCACAAACTGCAGACATGTGACCAGCACTGGCCTATCAGGCACTGAGCCACAAGTGACATCACAACCACAAACTGCAGCCGCAGGACCAGCACTGGCCTATCAGGCACTGAGCCACAAGTGACATCACAACCACAAACTGCAGCCACATCACCAGCACTGGCCTAGCAGGCACTGAGCCACAAGTGACATCACAACCACAAACTGCAGCCGCAGGACCAGCACTGGCCTATCAGGCACTGAGCCACAAGTGACCTCACAAGAAGAAACCGCACCCACAGGACTAGCACTGGCCTATCAGGCAGTGAGCCGCAAGCGACATCACAGCGACTAACTGCACCCACATCACAAGCACTGGCCTATCAGGCACTCAGCTACAAGTGACATCACAACCACAAACTGCACCCACAGGACCAGCACTGGCCTTTCAGGCACTGAGCCACGAGTGACATCAGAACAACAAACTGCTGCCACAAGACTAGCACTGGCCTATCAGGCACTCAGCCACAAGTGACATCACAACCACAAACTGCACCCACAAGAACAGCACTGGCCTATCAGGCACTTAGCCACAGGTGACATCACAACCACAAACTGCACCCACACAACCAGCACTGGCCTATCAGGCACTCAGCTACAAGTGACATCACAACAACAAACTGCAGCCACAGGACCATCACTGGCCTATCAGGCACTCACCAACAAGTGACATCACAACCACAAACTGCAGCCATGTGATCAGCACTGGCCTATCCGGCACTCAGCCACAAGTGACATCACAACCACAAACTGCAGCCACATCACCAGCACTGGCCTATCAGGCACTGAGCCACGAGTGACATCACAACAACAAACTGCACCCACAGGACCAGCACTGGCCTATCAGGCACTGAGCCACGAGTGACATCACAACAACAAACTACAGCCACAGGACCAGCACTGGCCTATCAGGCACTCAGCCACAACTGACATCACAACCACAAACTGCTGCCACAAGACTAGCACTGGCCTATCAGGCAGTGAGCCACAAGTGACCTCACAACCACAAACTACAGCCGCAGGACCAGCACTGGCCTATCAGGCACTGAGCCACAAGTGACATCACAAGAAGAAACCGCACCCACAGGACTAGCACTGGCCTATCAGGCACTCAGCTACAAGTGACATCACAACCACAAACTGCACCCACAGCAACAGCTCTGGGCTATCAGGCACTGAGCCACGAGTGACATCACAACAACAAACTGCAGCCACAAGACTAGCACTGGCTTATCAGGCACTCAGCCACAAGTGACATCACAACCACAAACTGCAGCCACATCACCAGCACTGGCCTATCAGGCACTCAGCCACAAGTGACATCACAACAACAAACTGCAGCCACATCACCAGCACTGGCCTATCAGGCACTCAGCCACAAGTGACATCACAACCACAAACTGCAGCCATGTGATCAGCACTGGCCTATCAGGCACTCAGCCACAAGTGACCTCACAACCACAAACTGCACCCACAGGACCAGCACTGGCCTATCAGGCACTGAGCCACAAGTGACATCACAACCACAAACTGCAGCCACATCACCAGCACTGGCCTATCAGGCACTGAGCCACAAGTGACATCACAAACACAAACTGCAGCCATGTGATCAGCACTGGCCTATCAGGCACTCAGCCACAAGTGACATCACAACCACAAACTGCAGCCGCAGGACCAGCACTGGCCTATCAGGCACTGAGCCACAAGTGACCTCACAAGAAGAAACCGCACCCACAGGACTAGCACTGGCCTTTCAGGCACTGAGCCACGAGTGACATCAGAACAACAAACTGCTGCCACAAGACTAGCACTGGCCTATCAGGCACTCAGCCACAAGTGACATCACAACCACAAAGTGCACCCACAAGAACAGCACTGGCCTATCAGGCACTTAGCCACAGGTGACATCACAACCACAAACTGCACCCACACAACCAGCACTGGCCTATCAGGCACTGAGCCACGAGTGACATCACAACAACAAACTACAGCCACAGGACCAGCACTGGCCTATCAGGCACTCAGCCACAACTGACATCACAACCACAAACTGCTGCCACAAGACTAGCACTGGCCTATCAGGCAGTGAGCCACAAGTGACATCACAACCACAAACTGCACCCACAGGACCAGCACTGGCCTTTCAGGCACTGAGCCACGAGTGACATCACAACAACAAACTGCAGCCACATCACCAGCACTGGCTTATCAGGCACTCAGCCACAAGTGACATCACAACAACAAACTGCACCCACAGGACCAGCACTGGCCTATCAGGCACTGAGCCACGAGTGACATCACAACAACAAACTACAGCCACAGGACCAGCACTGGCCTATCAGGCACTGAGCCACAAGTGACCTCACAACCACAAACTGCAGGCACAGGACTAGCACTGGCCTTTCAGGCACTGAGCCACAAGTGACCTCACAACCACAAACTACAGCCGCAGGACCAGCACTGGCCTATCAGGCACTCAGCTACAAGTGACATCACAACGACAAACTGTAGCCACATCACCAGCACTGGCCTATCAGGCACTCAGCCACAAGTGACCTCACAACCACAAACTGCAGGCACAGGAACAGCACTCGCCTATCAGGCACTGAGCCACAAGTGACATCACAAACACAAACTGCAGCCACAGGACCAGCACTGGCCTATCAGGCACTCAGCCGCGAGTGACATCACAAACACAAACTACAGCCATGTGACCAGCACTGGCCTATCCGGCACTGAGCCACAAGTGACATCACAACAACAAACTGCACCCACAGGACCAGCACTGGCCTATCAGGCACTGAGCCACGAGTGACATCACAACAACAAACTACAGCCAGAGGACCAGCACTGGCCTATCAGGCACTGAGCCACAAGTGACATCACAAACACAAACTGCTGCCACAAGACTAGCACTGGCCTATCAGGCACTGAGCCACAAGTGACCTCACAACCACAAACTACAGCCGCAGGACCAGCACTGGCCTATCAGGCACTGAGCCACAAGTGACATCACAAGAAGAAACCGCACCCACAGGACTAGCACTGGCCTATCAGGCACTCAGCTACAAGTGACATCACAACCACAAACTGCACCCACAGCAACAGCTCTGGGCTATCAGGCACTGAGCCACGAGTGACATCACAACAACAAACTGCAGCCACAAGACTAGCACTGGCTTATCAGGCACTCAGCCACAAGTGACATCACAACCACAAACTGCACCCACAAGAACAGCACTGGCCTATCAGGCACTCAGCCACAAGTGACATCACAACAACAAACTGCAGCCACATCACCAGCACTGGCCTATCAGGCACTCAGCCACAAGTGACATCACAACCACAAACTGCACCCACAGGACCAGCACTGGCCTATCAGGCACTCAGCCACAGGTGACATCACAACCACAAACTGCAGCCATGTGACCAGCACTGGCCTATCAAGCACTCAGCTACAAGTGACATCACAACGACAAACTGTAGCCACATCACCAGCACTGGCCTATCAGGCACTGAGCCACGAGTGACATCACAACGACTAACTGCACCCACAGGAACAGCACTCGCCTATCAGGCACTGAGCCACAAGTGACATCACAAACACAAACTGCACCCACAGGACCAGCACTGGCCTATCAGGCACTGAGCCACGAGTGACATCACAAACACAAACTACAGCCATGTGACCAGCACTGGCCTATCAGGCACTGAGCCACAGGTGACATCACAACAACAAACTACAGCGACAGGACCAGCACTGGCCTATCAGGCACAGAGCCACAAGTGACATCACAACCACAAACTGCACCCACAGGACCAGCACTGGCCTATCAGGCACTGAGCCACAAGTGACATCACAAACACAAACTGCACCCACATCACCAGCACTGGCCTACCAGGCACTCAGCTACAAGTGACATCACAAACACAAACTGCACCCACAGGACCAGCACTGGCCTATCAGGCACTCAGCCACAAGTGACATCACAACCACAAACTGCACCCACACAACCAGCACTGGCCTATCAGGCACTCAGCCACAAGTGACATCACAACCACAAACTGCAGCCACATCACCAGCACTGGCCTATCAGGCACTCACCAACAAGTGACATCACAACCACAAACTGCAGCCATGTGATCAGCACTGGCCTATCAGGCACTGAGCCACAAGTGACATCACAACCACAAACTGCACCCACAGAACCAGCACTGGCCTATCAGGCACTGAGCCACAAGTGACATCACAACCACAAACTGCACCCACAGGACCAGCACTGGCCTATCAGGCACTGAGCCACAAGTGACATCACAACGACAAACTGCACCCACATCACCAGCACTGGCCTATCAGGCACTGAGCCACGAGTGACATCACAACAACAAACTACAGCCACGTGACCAGCACTGGCTTATCAGGCACTGAGCCACAAGTGACATCACAACGACTAACTGCACCCACAGGAACAGCACTCGCCTATCAGGCACTGAGCCACAAGTGACATCACAAACACAAACTGCACCCACAGGACCAGCACTGGCCTATCAGGCACTCAGCCGCGAGTGACATCACAACAACAAACTACAGCCATGTGACCAGCACTGGCCTATCAGGCACTCAGCCACAAGTGACATCACAACCACAAACTACAGCCGCAGGACCAGCACTGGCCTATCAGGCACTGAGCCACAAGTGACATCACAAGAAGAAACCGCACCCACAGGACTAGCACTGGCCTATCAGGCACTCAGCTACAAGTGACATCACAACCACAAACTGCACCCACAGCAACAGCTCTGGGCTATCAGGCACTGAGCCACGAGTGACATCACAACAACAAACTGCAGCCACAAGACTAGCACTGGCCTATCAGGCACTCAGCCGCGAGTGACATCACAAACACAAACTACAGCCATGTGACCAGCACTGGCCTATCAGGCACTGAGCCACAAGTGACATCACAACCACAAACTGCAGCCACATCACCAGCACTGGCTATCAGGCACTGAGCCACGAGTGACATCACAACAACAAACTACAGCCACAGGACCAGCACTGGCCTATCAGGCACTCAGCCACAAGTGACATCACAACCACAAACTGCACCCACAAGAACAGCACTGGCCTATCAGGCACTCAGCCACAAGTGACATCACAACAACAAACTGCAGCCACATCACCAGCACTGGCCTATCAGGCACTCAGCCACAAGTGACATCACAACCACAAACTGCAGCCATGTGATCAGCACTGGCCTATCAGGCACTCAGCCACAAGTGACATCACAACCACAAACTGCAGCCGCAGGACCAGCACTGGCCTATCAGGCACTGAGCCACAAGTGACCTCACAAGAAGAAACCGCACCCACAGGACTAGCACTGGCCTATCAGGCAGTGAGCCGCAAGCGACATCACAGCGACTAACTGCACCCACATCACAAGCACTGGCCTATCAGGCACTCAGCTACAAGTGACATCACAACCACAAACTGCACCCACATCACCAGCACTGGCCTTTCAGGCACTGAGCCACGAGTGACATCAGAACAACAAACTGCTGCCACAAGACTAGCACTGGCCTATCAGGCACTCAGCCACAAGTGACATCACAACCACAAACTGCACCCACAAGAACAGCACTGGCCTATCAGGCACTTAGCCACAGGTGACATCACAACCACAAACTGCACCCACACAACCAGCACTGGCCTATCAGGCACTCAGCTACAAGTGACATCACAACAACAAACTGCAGCCACAGGACCATCACTGGCCTATCAGGCACTCACCAACAAGTGACATCACAACCACAAACTGCAGCCATGTGATCAGCACTGGCCTATCAGGCACTCAGCCACAAGTGACATCACAACCACAAACTGCACCCACAGAACCAGCACTGGCCTATCAGGCACTGAGCCACAAGTGACATCACAACCACAAACTGCACCCACAGGACCAGCACTGGCCTATCAGGCACTCAGCCACAAGTGACATCACAACCACAAACTGCAGCCATGTGACCAGCACTGGCCTATCAAGCACTCAGCTACAAGTGACATCACAACGACAAACTGTAGCCACATCACCAGCACTGGCCTATCAGGCACTGAGCCACGAGTGACATCACAACCACAAACTGCTGCCAGAAGACTAGAACTGGCCTGTCAGGCACTGAGCCACAAGTGACATCACAACGACTAACTGCACCCACAGGAACAGCACTCGCCTATCAGGCACTGAGCCACAAGTGACATCACAAACACAAACTGCACCCACAGGACCAGCACTGGCCTATCAGGCACTGAGCCACAAGTGACATCACAACCACAAACTACAGCCATGTGACCAGCACTGGCCTATCCGGCACTGAGCCACAAGTGACATCACAACCACAAACTGCAGCCACATCACCAGCACTGGCCTATCAGGCACTGAGCCACAAGTGACATCACAACAACAAACTGCACCCACAGGACCAGCACTGGCCTATCAGGCACTGAGCCACGAGTGACATCACAACAACAAACTACAGCCACAGGACCAGCACTGGCCTATCAGGCACTGAGCCACAAGTGACATCACAAACACAAACTGCTGCCACAAGACTAGCACTGGCCTATCAGGCACTGAGCCACAAGTGACCTCACAACCACAAACTACAGCCGCAGGACCAGCACTGGCCTATCAGGCACTGAGCCACAAGTGACCTCACAAGAAGAAACCGCACCCACAGGACTAGCACTGGCCTATCAGGCACTCAGCTACAAGTGACATCACAACCACAAACTGCACCCACAGCAACAGCTCTGGGCTATCAGGCACTGAGCCACGAGTGACATCACAAAAACAAACTGCAGCCACAAGACTAGCACTGGCTTATCAGGCACTCAGCCACAAGTGACATCACAACAACAAAGTGCAGACGCATCACCAGCACTGCCCTATCAGGCACTGAGCCACAAGAGATAGCACAACCACAAACTGCAGCCACATCACCAGCACTGGCCTATCAGGCACTCAGCCACAAGTGACATCACAACAACAAACTGCAGCCACATCACCAGCACTGGCCTATCAGGCACTCAGCCACAAGTGACATCACAACCACAAACTGCAGCCATGTGATCAGCACTGGCCTATCAGGCACTCAGTCACAAGTGACCTCACAACCACAAACTGCACCCACAGGACCAGCACTGGCCTATCAGGCAATCAGCCACAAGTGACATCACAACCACAAACTGCAGCCACATCACCAGCACTGGCCTAGCAGGCACTGAGCCACAAGTGACATCACAACCACAAACTGCAGCCGCAGGACCAGCACTGGCCTATCAGGCACTGAGCCACAAGTGACCTCACAAGAAGAAACCGCACCCACAGGACTAGCACTGGCCTATCAGGCACTGAGCCGCAAGCGACATCACAACGACTAACTGCACCCACATCACAAGCACTGGCCTATCAGGCACTCAGCTACAAGTGACATCACAACCACAAACTGCACCCACAGGACCAGCACTGGCCTTTCAGGCACTGAGCCACGAGTGACATCAGAACAACAAACTGCTGCCACAAGACTAGCACTGGCCTATCAGGCACTCAGCCACAAGTGACATCACAACCACAAACTGCACCCACAAGAACAGCACTGGCCTATCAGGCACTTAGCCACAGGTGACATCACAACCACAAACTGCACCCACAGGAAAAGCACTGGCCTATCAGGCACTCAGCCACAAGTGACATCACAACCACAAACTGCAGCCACATCACCAGCACTGGCCTATCAGGCACTCACCAACAAGTGACATCACAACCACAAACTGCAGCCATGTGATCAGCACTGGCCTATCAGGCACTCAGCCACAAGTGACATCACAACCACAAACTGCACCCACAGAACCAGCACTGGCCTATCAGGCACTGAGCCACAAGTGACATCACAACCACAAACTGCACCCACAGGACCAGCACTGGCCTATCAGGCACTCAGCCACAGGTGACATCACAACCACAAACTGCAGCCATGTGACCAGCACTGGCCTATCAAGCACTCAGCTACAAGTGACATCACAACGACAAACTGTAGCCACATCACCAGCACTGGCCTATCAGGCACTGAGCCACGAGTGACATCACAACCACAAACTGCTGCCACAAGACTAGAACTGGCCTGTCAGGCACTGAGCCACAAGTGACATCACAACGACTAACTGCACCCACAGGAACAGCACTCGCCTATCAGGCACTGAGCCACAAGTGACATCACAAACACAAACTGCACCCACAGGACCAGCACTGGCCTATCAGGCACTCAGCCGCGAGTGACATCACAAACACAAACTACAGCCATGTGACCAGCACTGGCCTATCCGGCACTGAGCCACAAGTGACATCACAACCACAAACTGCAGCCACAGGACCAGCACTGGCCTATCAGGCACTGAGCCACAAGTGACCTCACAAGAAGAAACCGCACCCACAGGACTAGCACTGGCCTATCAGGCACTCAGCTACAAGTGACATCACAACCACAAACTGCACCCACAGCAACAGCTCTGGGCTATCAGGCACTGAGCCACGAGTGACATCACAACAACAAACTGCAGCCACAAGACTAGCACTGGCCTATCAGGCACTCAGCCGCGAGTGACATCACAAACACAAACTACAGCCATGTGACCAGCACTGGCCTATCAGGCACTGAGCCACAAGTGACATCACAACCACAAACTGCACCCACATCACCAGCACTGGCTATCAGGCACTGAGCCACGAGTGACATCACAACAACAAACTACAGCCACAGGACCAGCACTGGCCTATCAGGCACTCAGCCACAAGTGACATCACAACCACAAACTGCACCCACAAGAACAGCACTGGCCTATCAGGCACTCAGCCACAAGTGACATCACAACAACAAACTGCACCCACATCACCAGCACTGGCCTATCAGGCACTCAGCCACAAGTGACATCACAACCACAAACTGCAGCCATGTGATCAGCACTGGCCTAGCAGGCACTGAGCCACAAGTGACATCACAACCACAAACTGCAACCACAGGACCAGCACTGGCCTATCAGGCACTGAGCCACAAGTGACATCACAACCACAAACTGCAGCCACATCACCAGCACTGGCCTATCAGGCACTGAGCCACAAGTGACATCACAACCACTAACTGCAGCCATGTGACCAGCACTGGCCTATCAGGCACTGAGCCACGAGAGACATCACAACCACAAACTGCAGCCACGTGACCAGCACTGGCCTATCAGGCACTCAGCCACAAGTGACATCACAACCACAAACTGCAGCCGCAGGACCAGCACTGGCCTATCAGGCACTGAGCCACAAGTGACCTCACAAGAAGAAACCGCACCCACAGGACTAGCACTGGCCTATCAGGCAGTGAGCCGCAAGCGACATCACAGCGACTAACTGCACCCACATCACAAGCACTGGCCTATCAGGCACTCAGCTACAAGTGACATCACAACCACAAACTGCACCCACAGGACCAGCACTGGCCTTTCAGGCACTGAGCCACGAGTGACATCAGAACAACAAACTGCTGCCACAAGACTAGCACTGGCCTATCAGGCACTGAGCCACAAGTGACATCACAACCACAAACTGCACCCACAAGAACAGCACTGGCCTATCAGGCACTTAGCCACAGGTGACATCACAACCACAAACTGCACCCACACAACCAGCACTGGCCTATCAGGCACTCAGCTACAAGTGACATCACAACAACAAACTGCAGCCACAGGACCATCACTGGCCTATCAGGCACTCACCAACAAGTGACATCACAACCACAAACTGCAGCCATGTGATCAGCACTGGCCTATCAGGCACTCAGCCACAAGTGACATCACAACCACAAACTGCACCCACAGAACCAGCACTGGCCTATCAGGCACTCAGCCACAAGTGACATCACAACCACAAACTGCAGCCATGTGACCAGCACTGGCCTATCAAGCACTCAGCTACAAGTGACATCACAACGACAAACTGTAGCCACATCACCAGCACTGGCCTATCAGGCACTGAGCCACGAGTGACATCACAACCACAAACTGCTGCCAGAAGACTAGAACTGGCCTGTCAGGCACTGAGCCACAAGTGACATCACAACGACTAACTGCACCCACAGGAACAGCACTCGCCTATCAGGCACTGAGCCACAAGTGACATCACAAACACAAACTGCACCCACAGGACCAGCACTGGCCTATCAGGCACTCAGCCGCGAGTGACATCACAAACACAAACTACAGCCATGTGACCAGCACTGGCCTATCCGGCACTGAGCCACAAGTGACATCACAACCACAAACTGCAGCCACATCACCAGCACTGGCCTATCAGGCACTGAGCCACGAGTGACATCACAACAACAAACTGCACCCACAGGACCAGCACTGGCCTATCAGGCACTGAGCCACAAGTGACATCACAAACACAAACTGCTGCCACAAGACTAGCACTGGCCTATCAGGCACTGAGCCACAAGTGACCTCACAACCACAAACTACAGCCGCAGGACCAGCACTGGCCTATCAGGCACTGAGCCACAAGTGACCTCACAACCACAAACAGCAGCCATGGGCCTAGCATTGGCCTATCAGGCACTGAGCCACCACTGACCTCACAACCACAAACAGCAGCCATGGGCCTAGCACTGGCCTAGCAGGCACTGAGCCACCACCGACCTCACAACCACAAACAGCACCCATGCGCCTAGCACTGGCCTAGCAGGCACTGAGCCACCACCGACCTCACAACCACAAACAGCACCCATGCGCCTAGCACTGGCCTAGCAGGCACTGAGCCACCACTGACCTCACAACCACAAACAGCAGCCATGGGCCTAGCACTGGCCTAGCAGGCACTGAGCCACCACCGACCTCACAACCACAAACAGCACCCAAGTGCCTAGCACTGCCCTAGCAGGCACTGAGCCACAAGAGACATCACAAACACAAACTGCAGCCACTTGACTAGCACTGGCCTATCAGGCACTCAGCTACAAGTGACATCACAACCACAAACTGCACCCACAGCAACAGCTCTGGGCTGTCAGGCACTGAGCCACGAGTGACATCACAAAAACAAACTGCAGCCACAAGACTAGCACTGGCTTATCAGGCACTGAGCCACAAGTGACATCACAACCACAAACTGCAGCCACATCACCAGCACTGGCCTATCAGGCACTGAGCCACAAGTGACATCACAACCACTAACTGCAGCCATGTGACCAGCACTGGCCTATCAGGCACTGAGCCACGAGAGACATCACAACCACAAACTGCAGCCACGTGACCAGCACTGGCCTATCAGGCACTCAGCCACAAGTGACATCACAACCACAAACTGCAGCCGCAGGACCAGCACTGGCCTATCAGGCACTGAGCCACAAGTGACCTCACAAGAAGAAACCGCACCCACAGGACTAGCACTGGCCTATCAGGCAGTGAGCCGCAAGCGACATCACAGCGACTAACTGCACCCACATCACAAGCACTGGCCTATCAGGCACTCAGCTACAAGTGACATCACAACCACAAACTGCACCCACAGGACCAGCACTGGCCTTTCAGGCACTGAGCCACGAGTGACATCAGAACAACAAACTGCTGCCACAAGACTAGCACTGGCCTATCAGGCACTGAGCCACAAGTGACATCACAACCACAAACTGCACCCACAAGAACAGCACTGGCCTATCAGGCACTTAGCCACAGGTGACATCACAACCACAAACTGCACCCACACAACCAGCACTGGCCTATCAGGCACTCAGCTACAAGTGACATCACAACAACAAACTGCAGCCACAGGACCATCACTGGCCTATCAGGCACTCACCAACAAGTGACATCACAACCACAAACTGCAGCCATGTGATCAGCACTGGCCTATCAGGCACTCAGCCACAAGTGACATCACAACCACAAACTGCACCCACAGAACCAGCACTGGCCTATCAGGCACTCAGCCACAAGTGACATCACAACCACAAACTGCAGCCATGTGACCAGCACTGGCCTATCAAGCACTCAGCTACAAGTGACATCACAACGACAAACTGTAGCCACATCACCAGCACTGGCCTATCAGGCACTGAGCCACGAGTGACATCACAACCACAAACTGCTGCCAGAAGACTAGAACTGGCCTGTCAGGCACTGAGCCACAAGTGACATCACAACGACTAACTGCACCCACAGGAACAGCACTCGCCTATCAGGCACTGAGCCACAAGTGACATCACAAACACAAACTGCACCCACAGGACCAGCACTGGCCTATCAGGCACTCAGCCGCGAGTGACATCACAAACACAAACTACAGCCATGTGACCAGCACTGGCCTATCCGGCACTGAGCCACAAGTGACATCACAACCACAAACTGCAGCCACATCACCAGCACTGGCCTATCAGGCACTGAGCCACGAGTGACATCACAACAACAAACTGCACCCACAGGACCAGCACTGGCCTATCAGGCACTGAGCCACAAGTGACATCACAAACACAAACTGCTGCCACAAGACTAGCACTGGCCTATCAGGCACTGAGCCACAAGTGACCTCACAACCACAAACTACAGCCGCAGGACCAGCACTGGCCTATCAGGCACTGAGCCACAAGTGACCTCACAACCACAAACAGCAGCCATGGGCCTAGCATTGGCCTATCAGGCACTGAGCCACCACTGACCTCACAACCACAAACAGCAGCCATGGGCCTAGCACTGGCCTAGCAGGCACTGAGCCACCACCGACCTCACAACCACAAACAGCACCCATGCGCCTAGCACTGGCCTAGCAGGCACTGAGCCACCACCGACCTCACAACCACAAACAGCACCCATGCGCCTAGCACTGGCCTAGCAGGCACTGAGCCACCACTGACCTCACAACCACAAACAGCAGCCATGGGCCTAGCACTGGCCTAGCAGGCACTGAGCCACCACCGACCTCACAACCACAAACAGCACCCAAGTGCCTAGCACTGCCCTAGCAGGCACTGAGCCACAAGAGACATCACAAACACAAACTGCAGCCACTTGACTAGCACTGGCCTATCAGGCACTCAGCTACAAGTGACATCACAACCACAAACTGCACCCACAGCAACAGCTCTGGGCTGTCAGGCACTGAGCCACGAGTGACATCACAAAAACAAACTGCAGCCACAAGACTAGCACTGGCTTATCAGGCACTCAGCCACAAGTGACATCACAACCACAAACTGCACCCACAAGAACAGCACTGGCCTATCAGGCACTCAGCCACAAGTGACATCACAACAACAAACTGCAGCCACATCACCAGCACTGGCCTATCAGGCACTCAGCCACAAGTGACATCACAACCACAAACTGCAGCCATGTGATCAGCACTGGCCTATCAGGCACTCAGCCACAAGTGACCTCACAACCACAAACTGCACCCACAGGACCAGCACTGGCCTATCAGGCACTGAGCCACAAGTGACCTCACAACCACAAACTGCACCCACAAGAACAGCACTGGCCTGTCAGGCACTGAGCCACAAGTGACATCACAACCACAAACTGCACACACAGGAACAGCACTGGCCTATCAGGCACTCAGCTACAAGTGACATCACAACCACAAACTGCACCCACAGCAACAGCTCTGGGCTATCAGGCACTGAGCCACAACTGACATCACAACCACAAACTGCAGCCACAAGACTAGCACTGGCTTATCAGGCACTCAGCCACAAGTGACATCACAACCACAAACTGCACCCACAAGAACAGCACTGGCCTATCAGGCACTCAGCCACAAGTGACATCACAACAACAAACTGCAGCCACATCACCAGCACTGGCCTATCAGGCACTGAGCCACAAGTGACATCACAAACACAAACTGCTGCCACAAGACTAGCACTGGCCTATCAGGCACTGAGCCACAAGTGACCTCACAACCACAAACTACAGCCGCAGGACCAGCACTGGCCTATCAGGCACTGAGCCACAAGTGACATCACAACGACTAACTGCACCCACAGGAACAGCACTCGCCTATCAGGCACTGAGCCACAAGTGACATCACAAACACAAACTGCACCCACAGGAACAGCACTGGCCTATCAGGCACTCAGCCGCGAGTGACATCACAAACACAAACTACAGCCATGTGACCAGCACTGGCCTATCCGGCACTGAGCCACAAGTGACATCACAACCACAAACTGCAGCCACATCACCAGCACTGGCCTATCAGGCACTGAGCCACGAGTGACATCACAACAACAAACTGCACCCACAGGACCAGCACTGGCCTATCAGGCACTGAGCCACGAGTGACATCACAACAACAAACTACAGCCACGTGACCAGCACTGGCTTATCAGGCACTGAGCCACAAGTGACATCACAACCACAAACTGCACCCACAGGACCAGCACTGGCCTATCAGGCACTGAGCCACAGGTGACATCACAACCACAAACTGCAGCCATGTGATCAGCACTGGCCTAGCAGGCACTCAGCCACAAGTGACATCACAACCACAAACTGCACCCACAGAACCAGCACTGGCCTATCAGGCACTGAGCCACGAGAGACATCACAACCACAAACTGCAGCCATGTGACCAGCACTGGCCTATCAAGCACTCAGCTACAAGTGACATCACAACCACAAACTGCTGCCACAAGACTAGCACTGGCCTATCAGGCACTGAGCCACAAGTGACATCACAACCACTAACTGCACCCACACAACCAGCACTGGCCTATCAGGCACTGAGCCACAAGTGACATCACAACCACAAACTGCACCCACATCACCAGCACTGGCCGATCAGGCACTGAGCCACAAGTGACATCACAACCACAAACTGCAGCCATGTGACCAGCACTGGCCTACCAAGCACTCAGCTACAAGTGACATCACAACCACAAACTGCACCCACAGGACCAGCACTGGCCTATCAGGCACTGAGCCACAAGTGACATCACAAACACAAACTGCACCCACAGGAACAGCACTGGCCTATCAGGCACTCAGCCACAAGTGACATCACAACCACAAACTGCTGCCACAAGACCAGCACTGGCCTATCAGGCACTGAGCCACAAGTGACATCACAACCACAAACTGCACCCACATCACCAGCACTGGCCTATCAGGCACTCAGCCGCGAGTGACATCACAACCACAAACTGCACCCACAGGAACAGCACTGGCCTATCAGGCACTGAGCCACAAGTGACATCACAACCACCAACTGCAGCCATGTGACCAGCACTGGCCTATCAGGAACTGAGCCACAAGTGACCTCACAAGAAGAAACCGCACCCACAGGACTAGCACTGGCCTATCAGGCAGTGAGCCACAAGTGACCTCACAAGAAGAAACCGCACCCACAGGACTAGCACTGGCCTATCAGGCACTGAGCCACAAGTGACATCACAACCACAAACTGCACCCACAGGACCAGCACTGGCCTATCAGGCACTGAGCCACAAGTGACATCACAAACACAAACTGCACCCACAGAACCAGCACTGGTCTATCAGGCACTCAGCCACAAGTGACATCACAACCACAAACTGCACCCACAGGGCCAGCACTGGCCTATCAGGCACTGAGCCACAAGTGACATCACAACGACTAACTGCACCCACATCACAAGCACTGGCCTATCAGGCACTCAGCCACAAGTGACATCACAACCACAAACTGCACCCACAGGACCAGCACTGGCCTATCAGGCACTGAGCCACGAGTGACATCACAACCACAAACTGCACCCACAGGAACAGCACTGGCCTATCAGGCACTCAGCCACAACTGACATCACAAACACAAACGGCTGAAACAAGACTAGCACTGGCCTAACAGGCACTGAGCCACAAGTGACATCACAAACACAAACTGCAGCCATGTGACCAGCACTGGCGTACCAGGCACTCAGCTACAAGTGACATCACAACCACAAACTGCACCCACAGGACCAGCACTGGCCTATCAGGCACTCAGGCGCGAGTGACATCACAACCACTAACTGCAGGCATGTGACCAGTACTGGCCTATCAGGCACTCAGCCACAGGTGACATCACAACCACAAACTGCAGCCATGTGACCAGCACTGGCCTATCAGGCACTGAGCCACAAGTGACATCACAACAACAGACTACAGCCACCGGGCCAGCACTGGCCTATCAGGCACTGAGCCACAAGTGACATCACAACCACAAACTGCTGCCACAAGACTAGCACTGGCCTATCAGGCACTCAGCCACAAGTGACATCACAAACACAAACTGCAGCCACAGGAACAGCACTGGCCTATCAGGCACTAAGCCACAAGTGACATCACAACAACAAACTACAGCCACAGGACCAGCACTCGCCTATCAGGCACTCAGCCGCGAGTGACATCACAACCACTAACTGCAGCCACATCACAAGCACTGGCCTATCAGGCACTCAGCTACAAGTGACATCACAACGACTAACTGCACCCACATCACAAGCACTGGCCTATCAGGAACTGAGCCACAAGTGACATCACAACCACAAACTGCACCCACAGGGCCAGCACTGGCCTATCAGGCACTGAGCCACAAGTGACATCACAACGACTAACTGCACCCACATCACAAGCACTGGCCTATCAGGCACTCAGCCACAAGTGACATCACAACCACAAACTGCACCCACAGGACCAGCACTGGCCTATCAGGCACTGAGCCACGAGTGACATCACAACCACAAACTGCACCCACAGGAACAGCACTGGCCTATCAGGCACTCAGCCACAACTGACATCACAAACACAAACGGCTGAAACAAGACTAGCACTGGCCTAACAGGCACTGAGCCACAAGTGACATCACAAACACAAACTGCAGCCATGTGACCAGCACTGGCCTATCAGGCACTCAGCTACAAGTGACATCACAACCACAAACTGCACCCACAGGACCAGCACTGGCCTATCAGGCACTCAGCCACAAGTGACATCACAACCACAAACTGCAGCCACAGGACCAGCACTGGCCTATCAGGCACTCAGCCACAAGTGACATCACAACCACAAACTGCAGCCACGTGACCAGTACTGGCCTATCAGGCACTCAGCCACAGGTGACATCACAACCACAAACTGCTGCCACAAGACCAGCACTGGCCTATCAAGCACTCAGCTACAAGTGACATCAAAACGACTAACTGCACCCACAGGAACAGCACTCGCCTATCAGGCACTGAGCCACAAGTGACATCACAAACACAAACTGCACCCACAGGAACAGCACTGGCCTATCAGGCACTCAGCCGCGAGTGACATCACAAACACAAACTACAGCCATGTGACCAGCACTGGCCTATCCGGCACTGAGCCACAAGTGACATCACAACCACAAACTGCAGCCACATCACCAGCACTGGCCTATCAGGCACTGAGCCACGAGTGACATCAAAACAACAAACTGCACCCACAGGAACAGCACTGGCCTATCAGGCACTGAGCCACGAGTGACATCACAACAACAAACTACAGCCACGTGACCAGCACTGGCTTATCAGGCACTGAGCCACAAGTGACATCACAACCACAAACTGCACCCACAGGACCAGCACTGGCCTATCAGGCACTGAGCCACAGGTGACATCACAACCACAAACTGCAGCCATGTGATCAGCACTGGCCTAGCAGGCACTCAGCCACAAGTGACATCACAACCACAAACTGCACCCACAGAACCAGCACTGGCCTATCAGGCACTGAGCCACGAGAGACATCACAACCACAAACTGCAGCCATGTGACCAGCACTGGCCTATCAAGCACTCAGCTACAAGTGACATCACAACCACAAACTGCTGCCACAAGACTAGCACTGGCCTATCAGGCACTGAGCCACAAGTGACATCACAACCACTAACTGCACCCACACAACCAGCACTGGCCTATCAGGCACTGAGCCACAAGTGACATCACAACCACAAACTGCACCCACATCACCAGCACTGGCCGATCAGGCACTGAGCCACAAGTGACATCACAACCACAAACTGCAGCCATGTGACCAGCACTGGCCTACCAAGCACTCAGCTACAAGTGACATCACAACCACAAACTGCACCCACAGGACCAGCACTGGCCTATCAGGCACTGAGCCACAAGTGACATCACAAACACAAACTGCACCCACAGGAACAGCACTGGCCTATCAGGCACTCAGCCACAAGTGACATCACAACCACAAACTGCTGCCACAAGACCAGCACTGGCCTATCAGGCACTGAGCCACAAGTGACATCACAACCACAAACTGCACCCACATCACCAGCACTGGCCTATCAGGCACTCAGCCGCGAGTGACATCACAACCACAAACTGCTGCCACAAGACTAGCACTGGCCTATCAGGCACTGAGCCACAAGTGACATCACAACCACCAACTGCAGCCATGTGACCAGCACTGGCCTATCAGGAACTGAGCCACAAGTGACCTCACAAGAAGAAACCGCACCCACAGGACTAGCACTGGCCTATCAGGCAGTGAGCCACAAGTGACCTCACAAGAAGAAACCGCACCCACAGGACTAGCACTGGCCTATCAGGCACTGAGCCACAAGTGACATCACAACCACAAACTGCACCCACAGGACCAGCACTGGCCTATCAGGCACTGAGCCACAAGTGACATCACAAACACAAACTGCACCCACAGAACCAGCACTGGTCTATCAGGCACTCAGCCACAAGTGACATCACAACCACTAACTGCACCCACACAACCAGCACTGGCCTATCAGGCACTGAGCCACAAGTGACATCACAACGACTAACTGCACCCACATCACAAGCACTGGCCTATCAGGCACTCAGCCACAAGTGACATCACAACCACAAACTGCACCCACAGGACCAGCACTGGCCTATCAGGCACTGAGCCACGAGTGACATCACAACCACAAACTGCACCCACAGGAACAGCACTGGCCTATCAGGCACTCAGCCACAACTGACATCACAAACACAAACGGCTGAAACAAGACTAGCACTGGCCTAACAGGCACTGAGCCACAAGTGACATCACAAACACAAACTGCAGCCATGTGACCAGCACTGGCGTACCAGGCACTCAGCTACAAGTGACATCACAACCACAAACTGCACCCACAGGACCAGCACTGGCCTATCAGGCACTCAGGCGCGAGTGACATCACAACCACTAACTGCAGGCATGTGACCAGTACTGGCCTATCAGGCACTCAGCCACAGGTGACATCACAACCACAAACTGCAGCCATGTGACCAGCACTGGCCTATCAGGCACTGAGCCACAAGTGACATCACAACAACAGACTACAGCCACCGGGCCAGCACTGGCCTATCAGGCACTCAGCCACAAGTGACATCACAACCACAAACTGCTGCCACAAGACTAGCACTGGCCTATCAGGCACTCAGCCACAAGTGACATCACAAACACAAACTGCAGCCACAGGAACAGCACTGGCCTATCAGGCACTAAGCCACAAGTGACATCACAACAACAAACTACAGCCACAGGACCAGCACTCGCCTATCAGGCACTCAGCCGCGAGTGACATCACAACCACTAACTGCAGCCACATCACAAGCACTGGCCTATCAGGCACTCAGCTACAAGTGACATCACAACGACTAACTGCACCCACATCACAAGCACTGGCCTATCAGGAACTGAGCCACAAGTGACATCACAACCACAAACTGCACCCACAGGGCCAGCACTGGCCTATCAGGCACTGAGCCACAAGTGACATCACAACGACTAACTGCACCCACATCACAAGCACTGGCCTATCAGGCACTCAGCCACAAGTGACATCACAAACACAAACTGCAGCCATGTGACCAGCACTGGCCTATCAGGCACTCAGCTACAAGTGACATCACAACCACAAACTGCACCCACAGGACCAGCACTGGCCTATCAGGCACTCAGCCACAAGTGACATCACAACCACAAACTGCAGCCACAGGACCAGCACTGGCCTATCAGGCACTCAGCCACAAGTGACATCACAACCACAAACTGCAGCCACGTGACCAGTACTGGCCTATCAGGCACTCAGCCACAGGTGACATCACAACCACAAACTGCTGCCACAAGACCAGCACTGGCCTATCAAGCACTCAGCTACAAGTGACATCACAACCACAAACTGCACCCACATCACCAGCACTGGCCTATCAGGCACTAAGCCACAAGTGACATCACAACAACAAACTACAGCCACAGGACCAGCACTGGCCTATCAGACACTCAGCCACAAGTGACATCATAAACACAAACTGCAGCCATGTGACCAGCACTGGCCTATCAGACACTCAGCCACAAGTGACATCACAACCACAAACTGCACCCACAGGGCCAGCACTGGCCTATCAGGCACTGAGCCACAAGTGACATCACAACGACTAACTGCACCCACATCACCAGCACTGGCCTATCAGGCACTGAGCCACAAGTGACATCACAACCACAAACTGCACCCACACAACCAGCACTGGCCTATCAGGCACTCAGCCACAAGTGACATCACAACCACAAACTGCAGGCATGTGACCAGTACTGGCCTATCAGGCACTCAGCCACAGGTGACATCACAACCACAAACTGCAGCCATGTGATCAGCACTGGCCTATCAGGCACTGAGCCACAAGTGACATCACAACCACAAACTGCAGCCATGTGACCAGCACTGGCCTATCAGGCACTCAGCCACAAGTGACATCACAACAACAGACTACAGCCACAGGACCAGCACTGGCCTATCAGGCACTGATCCACAAGTGACATCACAACCACAAACTGCACCCACAGGACCAGCACAGGCCTATCAGGCACTGAGCCACGAGTGACATCACAACAACAAACTGCAACCACAGGAACAGCACTGGCCTATCAGGCACTGAGCCACAAGTGACATCACAACCACAAACTGCTGCCACAAGACCAGCACTGGCCTATCAGGCACTGAGCCACAAGTGACATCACAAACACAAACTGCACCCACATCACCAGCACTGGCCTATCAGGCACTCAACCACAAGTGATATCACCGCCACAAACTGCACCCACAGGAACAGCACTGGCCTGTCAGGCACTGAGCCACAAGTGACATCACAACCACAAACTGCAGCCGCAGGACCAGCACTGGCCTATCAGGCACTGAGCCACAAGTGACCTCACAAGAAGAAACCCCACCCACAGGACTAGCACTGGCCTATCAGGCAGTGAGCCACAAGTGACATCACAACCACAAACTGCAGCCATGTGACCAGCACTGGCCTATCAGGCACTCAGCCACAAGTGACATCACAACCACAAACTGCAGCCATGTGACCAGCACTGGCCTATCAGGCACTCAGCCACAACTGACATCACAACCACAAACTGCAGACATGTGACCAGCACTGGCCTATCAAGCACTCAGCTACAAGTGACATCACAACCACAAACTGCAGCCATGTGATCAGCACTCGCCTATCAGGCACTCAGCCACAAGTGACATCACAACCACAAACTGCTGCCACAAGACTAGCACTGGCCTATCAGGCACTGAGCCACAAGTGACATCACAACCACAAACTGCAGCCATGTGACCAGCACTGGCCTATCAAGCACTCAGCTACAAGTGACATCACAAACACAAACTGCAGCCATGTGACCAGCACTGGCCTATCAGACACTCAGCCACAAGTGACATCACAAACACAAACTGCAGCCATGTGACCAGCACTGGCCTATCAGACACTCAGCCACAAGTGACATCACAACCACAAACTGCAGCCATGTGACCAGCACTGGCCTATCAGGCACTGAGCCACAAGTGACATCACAACCACAAACTGCTGCCACAAGACTAGCACTGGCCTATCAGGCACTCAGCCACAAGTGACATCACAACCACAAACTGCAGCCACATCACCAGCACTGGCCTATCAGGCACTCAGCCACAAGTGACATCACAACAACAAACTGCAGCCATGTGACCAGCACTGGCCTATCAGGCTCTGAGCCACAAGTGACATCACAACAACAGACTACAGCCACAGGACCAGCACTGGCCTATCAGGCACAGAGCCACAACTGACATCACAACAACAAACTACAGCCACCGGGCCAGCACTGGCCTATTAGGCACTGAGCCACAAGTGACATCACAACCACAAACTGCACCCACACAACCAGCACTGGCCTATCAGGCACTGAGCCACGAGTGACCTCACAACCACAAACTGCTGCCACAAGACTAGCACTGGCCTATCAGGCACTGAGCCACAAGTGACATCACAACCACAAACTGCAGCCATGTGACCAGCACTGGCCTATCAGGCACTGAGCCACAAGTGACATCACAACAACAGACTACAGCCACAGGACCAGCACTGGCCTATCAGGCACTGAGCCACAAGTGACATCACAACCACAAACTGCTGCCACAAGACTAGCACTGGCCTATCAGGCACTGAGCCACAAGTGACATCACAACCACAAACTGCAGCCACAGGAACAGCACTGGCCTATCAGGCACTAAGCCACAAGTGACATCACAACAACAAACTACAGCCACAGGACCAGCACTCGCCTATCAGGCACTCAGCCGCGAGTGACATCACAACCACTAACTGCAGCCACATCTCAAGCACTGGCCTATCAGGCACTCAACTACAAGTGACATCACAACCACAAACTGCACCCACATCACAAGCACTGGCCTATCAGGAACTGAGCCACAAGTGACATCACAACCACAAACTGCACCCACAGGGCCAGCACTGGCCTATCAGGCACTGAGCCACAAGTGACATCACAACGACTAACTGCACCCACATCACAAGCACTGGCCTATCAGGCACTCAGCCACAAGTGACATCACAACCACAAACTGCACCCACAGGACCAGCACTGGCCTATCAGGCACTAAGCCACGAGTGACATCACAACCACAAATTGCACCCACAGGAACAGCACTGGCCTATCTGGCACTCAGCCACAACTGACATCACAAACACAAACGGCTGAAACAAGACTAGCACTGGCCTAACAGGCACTGAGCCACAAGTGACATCACAAACACAAACTGCACCCACAGGAACAGCACTGGCCTATCAGGCACGGAGCCACAAGTGACATCACAACCACAAACTGCACCCACATCACCAGCACTGGCCTATCAGGCACTCAGCCACAAGTGACAACACAAACACAAACTGCAGCCACGAGAACAGCACTGGCCTATCAGGCACTGAGCCACAAGTGACATCACAACCACAAAATGAACACACAGAACCAGCACTGGCCTATTAGGCACTCAGCTACAAGTGACATCACAACCACAAACTGCACCCACAGGAACAGCACTGGCCTATCAGGCACTCAGCCACAAGTGACCTCACAACCACAAACTGCTGCCACAAGACTAGCACTGGTCTATCAGGCTCTGAGCCACAAGTGACATCACAACCACATACTGCACCAACAGGACCAGCACTGGCCTATCAGGCACTCAGACACAAGTGACATCACAACCACTAACGGCAGCCACCTGAACAGCACTGGCCTATCAGGCACTGAGCTACAAATGACATCACAACCATAAACTGCAGCCATGTGACCAGCACTGGCCTATCAGGCACTGAGCCACAAGTGACATCACAACCACTAACTGCACCCACAGGACCAGCACTGGCCTATCAGGCACTGAGCCACAAGTGACATCACAACCACCAACTGCAGCCATGTGACCAGCACTGGCCTATCAGGAACTGAGCCACAAGTGACATCACAACAACAAATTGTACCCACAGGACCAGCACTGGCCTATCAGGCACTCAGCTACAAGTGACATCACAGCCACTAAAGGCAGCCACAGGACCAGCACTGGCCTATCAGGCACTGAGCCACAAGTGACATCACAACCACAAACTCCACCCACAGGACCAGCACTGGCCAATCAGGCATTGAGCCACAAGTGACCTCACAACCACAAAAGCAATAATGTGCTTGACGCTGTCTAATCAGGTACTGAAGCAACTTCACCTCAGAAGTACAAAAATGAGCACTGTGGCTCCACGTGGCCTAGCAGATACTCAGGCCGAAGGACTCCACAAACACAAACAGCAGCAATATCCATCGAGCTGGACTGTCAGGTGCTCAGGCTGAAGTGACCTCACAGGCAGCCATGAAGCCATGTATCTCCTCCTGGCCTGTTTGGGACTGAGGCACAATTGACCTCAACAAGTACAAACAGCAGCAATGTGCATGCTGATCGCCAGTCACATACTGATGCACAACTGACCACAAAAGCACCAACAGCAGCAATGGGCCTGCTCCCCCTTTATGAGGCATGCAGACACAAGAGACCTCACCATCATCACCAAAGCTACATGCATGCTGTTGGCCTAACAGCTTCAGACGCACAACTCACCTCACAAGCACAAATGGCATCGACCTGCCTGCCGCTGCCCTATCTTTGACTGAGTCACAAGGGAGCTGAAAAGTGCAAACCTTCACAGAGGAAAAGCTCACCTGGGCCACTCGCACGTCCTTCGATTACGCTGTGATCACTCCATACAGAACAGTCTTCTGCAAACCGCTTTCATCTCCTGGCAAGACTCTCTCCAGATCATGGCACAGCTCCACTCTGGCACCCTGCGCACAAATCACAAAAGGGAACGATTGGTCTCGCTTTTCCTTTAGTACCATCAAGTCCGAGCTGGGAGCCTTTGCACTGCAGCACCTACACAATGGCAGCAGCATGCCACTTCCATTTCCAGTGCATTTCTAGGGACAGAGATCAGCTGAGGCAGCAGCTGCACTGCAAAGCCTTTCTGACACTCTCAGATCAACTCGGCACTGCACCAGGCATCAACCTGATGCCAGACCTCTGCTCTGACAACTACTCTACAAACACACTGCCTCTGCCCCACACAGCTGCCTCTTCTGCTAGATACAACCAAGTGCCAGCAAGAAGAGATGCATGCAGGACACTCGCCACTTGCACACTCCACAGCCACTGCTCTGCTCGCTGCCTTCCCTTGGCTCTGCAACCCAGACACACAGGCAAGCTTTTGCGGTAACACCACAAGGTGGCCAAGGCACTCTAGGCTCACAAGGCATGTGCAAAGGAGCAGCACAAGATCAGGCACAGAGCTGCCTCCTTGGGCGATGCTGCTCTTTTCAGAGGGAAGGATCCTGCTTTCTTTGGGCACAGCAGGCTGCTGCTTTCCACCCCCATCCCCTCACAAACCTCCTGCTATGGATGGGGGCATGGGGATTTTCTGTAGTAATACAAAAGATACAGATACAACACAGAAACACTTGAGAGTCCGGAAGGCCTCCTGAGCCCAAAGGAACCTCCCTTCCTTTCCTTTAGGTACTTGGACAAGGAGCCCCGGGGAAGGCAAAAAGGGTGCAGAGGCTTTGACATGAGGCCCAAGCAATGAGACAGCCCCACACTGGACGGCTGCTGAAATGACAGCTCTCCTGGCTGTGCAGCCTCTGCAGCAGCAGTCCGCGCTCCACAGCTGGCTTCACAGAGCACTGAGGGCTGGGTGCCATGGGCAACCTGGCCCTGGGCACATCCTCACCCCTCCCAGAGCCAGCAGCCCAAGAGATCTGAGACTTCCTCAGGTCAAGCTACGGACACTTTGGGGCGCTCACACAAAGGCACTCAAGACATGCTGGCATTATAAGGCTCTTGGACTTGTCGTATATGGCACCACAACCTCCTAGGAAAAGGAGGGGGCACAAGAGCATTTGCTGAGCGGGCAGGCGGTAACAGCAGTTGTGGGAGGTGGAATTTGCAGTACAGCAGAGGTATCAGGAGGTGAACCCACACCCCAAGTCACCCAGGGAAGACAGGTGCGTTTATGGAAGCCTTCGCATCCATGCATAGCCTCTTCTCAGTCACTTGCAGCTGCTTTCACAGAGGGCTCACGACGCTGGCCAAGATGTTGACAGGTACAGGGACACACCCTGGCATCCTGCCTCCATCCTCAGCGGCTCTAGCACTGCACTGGGAACCTCATGAGTGGAGGAACCTAGAAAGAAAGAAGGAATCGAAGTGTTACTGGCAGTTCTGCTGGCCTTACAGAGTCGCAACAGGCAGGGGCAAACATCTCCCCTCTGTGCTGAGCTCTATTGGTGAGAGCACAGTCAGCAGATCCACCGAGATGTTCCACCCCTCTTTTTGGCACAGCTGACACCATGTCTGTATACCGGGTCGTGTTTGGGAGACAGCATTCAGACCTTGCAGGAAAATCTCACAAGCTCCCTGCTCTTTCGACAGGGGCAATTTCTAAAGCACACGCACCCTGGCAATAAGAGATTACTCACACCACTGCTCACACTAGCACTACATTCACTTAGCAGCCTCAAAAGTCTAGCTGGACTCCCTAGCTGACTGCGAGGACGCTGCAAGCTTCTACTTAGCAACAAGTGGAAAGGCAAACTCCATGTCCATGCTCACCACAGAACATCATCTGCATTTGAAATGTAGCAGTACTAACTCATGATGACGGAGTGGAATAAAATTTGTGTCAGATGATGTGGAACATCCACTTCTGCTTGATTAATGAGTTGCATTTCTGTATTGCTGTAGAGCTCTGCAGGGGTCAATCCCTCCTCTGAGCACACGCAACCACCCCAGAAGTGACCTCACCACCACCATCCAAGCCATGTATCTTCTCCTCACCTCTCAGCTGCTCACACAGAGGTGACCTCACAAGTGCATATCCCCACCACATGCCTGCTGATGGCCTATCAGGGACAGAACTTTCCTCCAAATAACTTCCCCAGCCATCAACTACTGCCAGCCTAGCAGGTACTCTGACAAAAGAGACCTCACAAGCAACGCCCGTGCCTAGCTGCCTGCTGCTGGCCTAGCAGGGACTCAGAAAGACATGACCTCACAGTCATCTTCACAGCCATGTCTCTGTCACTCGCCTAGAAGCCACCAAGATAGAAACTACCTCACTATAAGTTCCCCAGCCATGAGACAAATCCTGCCTTATCAGCTCCTCAGCCTGAAATCATCTCAAAAATAAACATATCCCAAACATATCCCAGATGTGGATCTGCTGCTGCCCTACCAACTGCTCAGGTAGAAACGACCTCAGAAACACCTTTCCACTCACAGAGCTCCTGAGATCCAATCAGTTCATCACTCACAAGTCACCTCACAAGCAACAGACAAGCCTTCTTCCTCCAGACGGCCTTTCAGGTACTCAAGTAGAAATGACCTCATCAGCAAGAGCCCAGTCATCTGCCTCCTGCTGGCCTATCAGCTACTTACAAAGAATTGATTTCACACTGGTGATTTTCTGGCATAGCTCTCATAGACAGTGCTGACCTCACTACCCACATCATGGCCACACAGCTATTGCCGCCTGCAGCTTCCCCTCCCATCCTCCAGGGCTGAGCCACCTACTGAACGGCCTCCCTGATTCACATCATCACATCGCAGACTCACATCATGGCCTCATAATACTCACAATACTCTCAAACACCCATTGCCTACCAGTTACTACACCAAAAGATTACCTTCTGCTATGCATTATCAACACCTAGCCTATGAAACTTAAGAATTGGAGAACAGCCTGCAAGTAATTCTTGGCAAAATTTTCTAACGGGAGGATTGCATGGGAACAGCGAACATGAAACTGAAGACAGCAGGGCCTCATGTCCCAGGCAGAGGGAGAAGCCTTCCCGCAACTCAGAACTCTGCTTCCTTCCCCAATGCTGAACAAAACCAGAAAATCCTCTACGCATCCAGGACAACAAGCATTCTCCTATTTTACGCCCTGACAACTGGAGACACGCGGAAGGACTCAGGCCAGGGCATCTCAGTTGGTGAATCCAGCAGAGACACAATTCAGCAACTCTTCACCCTGACCCAGGAGCATGGAAAGAACAATGGCAAGTGCAAGCACTGGCCATTCATCAACTTTCAAGGCCCCTGACAAGCAAAACAGCTCACACTTACAGAGCTCTTCTGCAAACACCCTTCACCCTGCTGCCAGGCTCACAGGTCTCGGCGCAAAGCAAGAGGCAGGGAGCAAAAACAACGGCTAAGGCACGGCATGACATGCGGGTACAGCCTCTCTCAGAGACACTCGGAAATGCAGTTCTCACAACAAAAGACACCACTGGGAAGGGCACCTCGCGAGGACACCAGCAGCCTACTCACACTTTGCCCAGCACCTCCCAAACGCAGCTCCGAGCAGCACCTGGGGCTGCGCTGGCAGCAGCACCTCAGGGAAACGCTTTAACAGGGATCCCAGAGCCACCACAGGGGCAAAGGTTCCTGCACCCAAACCCCACCGAGCCGCCCCGGCCCAGCTGCTCGGGGCAGGCCGCCACGTCTGGCTGCAGGGCAGCTCCCCCCTCTGGCCCACGTCGCTCTGGCCCCTGCTCACGGCCCCACCAGCCCCTGCTGCAGCTCCTGCAGCAAAGCAGCCCCAACACCAGCACCGCTGCCCCGCCCCGACGGGAGGGCACCCGCCGCCCCCAGCAAACCCTCTTGCCCGCTCGCTTCTCGCCTGCTTTGCTCCTGCTCCTCTTCCACCTCTTTGACGTCTTTTTTTTTTCCACATGTTGGACTGCAATTGGCTGACAGAGCCATCAGTGAAATCGATGCCCGCCCTCCACCTCCTGACAGCCAATAGGAGGGCTGCACTGGGGCGATGCCATGGCAACGCTGGGCCCTCCTGTCCTGGCAGCCAGCTCTGCCCCCTCCCCCGCGGTCGGGCGCCATGTTGTGGGAGGCAGCGCGGGGCTCGGCGGGGCCTGGGGGCAGCGCGGCACCGTGTGGGCGGGCAGTGCGGGGCCCCAGGGTGCGGCCGCTGGGCTGTGGGGCAGGGGCCCCGCGGGGCTGCTGGGTGCCCTGCGCCCTGGGGGCCATGCGGGGCGCGGGGGGGCAGCGCTGGGGCCTGTGCTGGTGGCAGCCATGGCGCCGGCATGGGGGTCCTGGGCCTGGCCGTGGTACCGGAGCCCACAGGCAGCATCCTGCTGCCCCCAGGGCACGGCAGGGCACGGCAGGGCACGGCAGTGTCCTCTTGCCCCTCCTGCCCTGGCCCCCTGCCCATGGCAGCCCTAGGGCTCGGCTAGGGAGCGGTGGTGTGGGGTCATGAGGGGGCTGGGGGAGATGGCTGTGTTGGGCTCACCCCAGCACTGCCCACCACAGCTCAGAGAAAAGACCTTGGCGTTAGCCAGGACCTACTGAATGGGGATTGCACCTCCTCCTGTTTCCAATCTGCTCTCTCCAATGTATTTTCTTTTGGGTGCAGAGGTTTGAGCCCAATTTGCAGGAGGACAGGGGCAGTGGCCATCTGAAGATGGCATCTCTGAGCACAAAACATGCTGCGCCAAGTTGGAAGCATAAAAGGATCAAGGGGGAAGGAACAGAGATTTTCCCAAACACGCAGAGGACTTGGTGTTATTCCAAGGTGATGGTTTCATTATAGTATATGGACATTTCCAGCAGGCTCTTGAGAGCCCCATGGAGCTGCAGGCCACCTCAGTGTCTGGGATGCAGGACCCATTTCCTCTCAGAGCCAGACCCCAAAGGGGGACCCACTCCCAGGGAAACCTGTCATGGATTCCCATGCCCCCCCTCGCCCCACCCTAAGAGGTGATGGAGCTGGCCGCACAGAAGCCTTGGGGCTCAGGACAGCCCCAGCCCCAGGACCCAGGAGTCTTGGCTGTCACATTGTCCCCTGAGCCAGAGGGGACCCTCAGGCAGGGCTCTCGCAGCAGCCCCCAGCCCTGTCCAGCCACCCCCACAGCCCGGGATCCACAGCAGTTTTGGCAGTTAACAGTCTCTGTGCGACACCTCGGGAAGGAGCTCCCAAAGCCCTTACCCTCGGTGGAGAGCCGCAGGAGCGCAGGGGACAAGGAGCTGTGGTCCTGGCTGATGGTGTCCATCCAGCAGTCCTCCATCTCGCTTGCCCTCTTGCTCTCGTTTCACCTCTCCACCCAGAGAAACAGGACGCTCTTCCCATCTCATTACCCAAAACTCCTTTCCAACATGCCCTTGCTCCTCCGCCTGTTGGTGAGGGGCCCCAACGTGGCCCCACTGCCTCCTGTCCCCTCTCCTTGCCATGGAGCCACTATGAAGGGCAGCCTTGGGGAGGGTGTGAGCAGTGCCCAGGAGTGCCTGGGCCTCACAGGGAAGTGAGGGTCCCCACCCATGACACCGGGGAGACCTCCCTGTGATGTGGCACGTCCCATTGTGACCTCAGCTCGTGTCATCTGGGGGCTCAGTAGGTCACTGCCATGGAGATGGCACAGGCAGGGAGAGAGCAGAGAGATTTCCCCTCATGTGCTGGAAAGCAGCCACCCGCCTTCACTGCAGTTATTTTCCATAATTGGAATAATTCATAATTCCATAATTGGAATAATTCATAATTCCAGTGCTTGAGCTAGAGATGCTATGCCAGAGAAGAGCAAACATAGCCTTAACACACATCATCCAGAGGCCCTTATCCAGGACCCTGGAGCCTGCCAGGCTCCAAAGCCATGGGCGAGGCCAGGTAGCAAATGTGGGGAAGTTTTCCCATTTCCCATGAAATTTGCCCATCTTTCCTTCTGGCTGAGCCTGAGGAAAGCCATTTCTCATCCCTGGGCCTCATTTGGTCCTTGTGCTTTTCAGTGTCACCTTGGGGCTGTGCTTCTTCCCTGGGTATGCTCCTCAGCCCCCTGCCCTCCTTCTCTCCGCAGGCACCCTGGTCTCCCGGGGTCTGTACAGCCCTGACATCCTGGATCTCCCACAATTTATGACTCTGGGCTTCTCAGGACATGCCCACACACTGCAGTGCTGCTGTCCAGGCTCCGGTGCAGAGCCTATGAGGCAGTGCAATGCCTCAGGACGTGCATTTTGACTCACTCCCAAGTTTGTGAGATGACCAGCTCCCAGCTCTGCAGCTGCTGAAGCTTGAGAGCATCCCTGCAACCAACCTTCCTGCTCTTCCTAGTCTCTGCACAGTCCTGGGACAAATCTTGCAGAAGGGAGACTCCATTTGCCTTGAATGCTGTGAGAGATGTGGCTTTCCAAGTCACTGCAAAAGGAAGGACTCCTTTACTTGTTTGGGTTGCTTCTTGAGCCTGTGGCACCCCCTCTGTGATGCTGGGAGCCCCAGCTCTGCAGCCTGGTGTCTCTGCCCTTTCTCTCCCCTGTCTCCTGTTTGTCTACCCAAAGTCTTCTCTAGACACCAGGGGCATGGGAAGTGCTGCTTTAGAGAGCTCATTTGAAGCTGTGACACGTTGTGAAGCTGAAGGCCTGATTGAGGCTAGTCTGGGACATGGCTGTGCCCCCACACCCCCTCCTGCTGCCAGCCTGAGGATCCAGGAAGGTCTCCAGGGAGAGCAGTGGGTTTGGTGTGGGTGGGATGGATTTCCCTCAACATCCCTGGGTCCTGCATGGGTTCCTCTAAGCGCCCAGGAAAATCCCTCTTCTCTAGTGCCTTGCATCAATTCTTTTCCAGACTTTTGTACAGAAACCCAGCCTGGTCTGGGATCCCCAAGAGCAGCACGGCCCCCAGCATCGCCCGGGACCCCCAGGAGCTGTGTGGCTCTCTCTTCTGTTCCCACATTCCCCGATTAAATGGACAGTTTGTAGCCTCACCTTTACAACACACCATCTGGACACTGCAACATTGTGACTCCTCCCCTAGCTCATTCCCATAGGCAGCTGCTGATTTGTGACCTGCCTATTGGCTGGCAGGAGGAGGGGGGCGGGTCTGGATTTCACTGAAGGCTCTGTCAGCCAATTGGAGTCCACCATGTGGAAGAAAAAAAGACGTGAAAGAGAGAGGTGGAAGAGGAGAGGGAGCGAAGCAGGGGAGGCTTTGGGTGGAAAGCAGGACTGGGCTTGGGCAGCTTGTTTCTCACAGGACCGTGAGAAACGCTCTGCCCCCCCTGCCCAGTAGAACTGCTCTGCTTGGCACTGAGGCACAGGAGGACTCAGGGTGGAGATCGGGCTCTGCAGAGAAGAGCCCCAGGGGCAGAGTTAGGAAACAAGAAAAGACCTCGAATGCGGAAAGCCAGCATCTTTAAGTACACCAGAAACCAGCAGGGGCTGGAAAATGCCCCAAGCTGTAGTAAAATTTTCTGAGCATAAAGAAAAATCAATGAAAAAAAAACCCAAAAAACCCTGTTCAAATTTGAATAATTGGGTTTTACAGAGTGACCCTCTGAAGAGCAACAACTTGAAAAGAAGCAGCCAGAAAGAGTGGTAGAATTGTTAGGCTAAGTAATGTGTTTTTTAAAAGTATCTAAATAATCGAATGAACCTAGGAGTCAGGAGAGAAGTAACACCAAAGGAAGATGGCATACCTAAGAATGAGAGGATACTCATACCAGGCTGATAACCAAACTCAACAGCTGTATTCTAGTGTTTGTAAAAATTGATGATCCTAAGGAAGGGGCTAACACCTTCCCTTGATGAAAGGAAAGGAAAGAAAGAGAAAAAGATGGTAAAATCTATGCATAAGGGTAACAGCTGTTGATCTGAAGTTAAAGTTGTCTGTTTATTATAGAGAAGACAGGGAAATACGGAAAAATAATTAAAAAAAAGGTGACCAACTGTATTTGAAGCTCCTCTAAAGGGAACTATTCCAGGTCGGGGAACAAACTGATCTTTTGGTGCAGGAAAGAAATGCTTGCAATTAAAGGAAATAAGATTTCTGTGTTAAGATATTGAACTGGAACAACACTTGGATTCACCAAATTTGGGTCAATAGGCCAGACCAATCATGTTGCTATTAGGATTAAGACTGTTATTTTTAACAGTTGTTTACGTGTTACTACAAATGGGCATGCTTTGCTTTTGGTGTCTATTAATAGCAGTGCGCATTTCCCCAGTACACTGTGCTTACCAAAAAGCCGCCCACTGCACACCAAGGGGAATTTGCTGGCTTCTGAAATAAATGTGTGTGTCTGGCGGTGTCAAGGGGTGGAGTGACAGGTGCCCCACAGGCAAGCGTGGGACTCTGGATGGTGCAGCCCACAGAAGAGGGGTTTGCTCTGGGGTGATCCCAGGAGTTAAGGAACCCCGGGTGCATCACGGCTGGAGCCACCACACTGTGGGGTTGCTGCAGCCTGGGGGCACACCCTCTACTGACCCCAGGAGTGACAAGTCCAGACAGAGGAGAAGTGACACCACAGACTCACCCCATTAACATCTAGGTGCTGTGGAACCATTCCCCACAGAAAGACCTGTTAGTGGGCGAATTGTTACTAACTGAGCAGTGCTGTGGGCTGAGCACTAGGTTACCTGTTGATGTGCATGCTGTTATTGACTGAGGCCATACGGCCTTTGTGTAACTGCGGGCTGGTGTTGTTTTGACTGGTTATAAAAGAGAGTAAGCCACAGAAGTTGGTGTGGACTCTGACCGACCATCAGCTGGCCTGTGGATGCGAATGGCGTGGTGAGGAGAATCCAGGCAAAACCGTACCAGAAGGGTGGCCAATAAAGGGCGAGAACTGTCGCTGTATTGTGCATCCGTGATTTAACTGTAGAGCTCTGATATGTATACATATTTTTTCAGTTCTGTTCTATTTCTAGCTTTTTTTGTTATGACCTCTTATCTCTAATAAATTCTCATACTTAACAAATGATGATATCTTGGAGTTCAGTGCAAATAACCCCTGAATCCGAAAGTATCACAGAGGCCCCTCTATTGGCATGTCACAGGTAACACTCACAAGGGGCATCAAATCTCTTGAACGGGATGGTTGGTTACTGTCCAGATGGTGGTGGCAGTCTCCTTTGCCAGGGTCCTTCCAGCAGTGGTTTCCACTGGATCAGATGAGACTCCCCAAACTGTTCTTCTGGGGAATTTTTATAGTCCAGCTGGCTTGTGGTCCTGTGTGACCTCTCCAAAATATGCATGAGCCATTGCTACTGATTGCCTCAAACTACACACCAAAGCATCTCCTAACTCTCCTAAGAATGCACAAAAGACTGTCCTACATGGCCGCTTCTTCATTTGCAGGAGCAGTTTGTACTGTCAATTTTCAAGGGCCTTAAGTATTTACAGTTTAATCAGTTCTGCAGCAGGAGCTGCTGCAGAGATTCTGAAACAGCCAGATACTCCACCTGTGATGGTACTCACCACATTTAAGCACAGGAATTGGTCCAGGCACAGCAGGATCTGCCTCTAGAAATCTCTAGAACTGTCTGAAATACCCACTTGGAGAGGTTCTGCACCAGTCAGTCCAACACTTAATTTGGAAAGTGGTAGCAGTTCAGTCAGTCTCCTAGTTTCAAGTCTGAAACTGCCTGTCTCAAACCTGGCCATCAGCTCACCTGTGTGGATTACTAGATGGGGGAGTTCCTGGGCCACCTAAGGGATTAATGACTTGAGTGCTCTGAGTGTGCACACAGGCACAGGCCTGATAGCCTGGTGCCCACCCACGCCACAATTCTAACTGTAAGAGAAACCTGAATTTCATACCTGGAACTTGATTTCCAGAGCTTTTGCCACAAGTACTGGCTCTTAGCTAGCACTCTGGCCTACCTCTGCAAGCAAGTGAGGCAGGAGAGTTGTTTCCTGTGTCTAAAGACAGGTGGGATGAATCAACCTTTATTTCATGGCATTGGATATAAACAAAGAGAAAATGAGAATCCCTTGTGCAGTTCTGGTGTCCCACCTCAAGAAAGAAAAGTAGGACTAGGAAAAGGGAAGGGAAAGCTGATGAAGGTAGCAAGACGAATTTCACCACTCATGACATTAGTTACTCTTGTCCCACCTTCAACTGACTGGGTTCTGAAATGGATCCTCCCAACCATACCACAGTGGGAAAATTCTTCAGGAAGGCCTTTTCAGTCACTCCTCAAATGCAAATCCTCTTCTTCACACTGCCGTGGGTGATTTATCTGCTCACTGCCACAGGGAATATGGTCATGATAGCTATCATTTGACTCAACCACCAGTTTCACCCCTAGTATATCACTTCCACAGCAGCGTCTCCTTCTCAGATATTTGGTTCCCTTTGCCCCTAAAAGGTTTGTTGGCCTCATCTTGGAGATTAAGACCATCCCATGGCTGCTTGCCAGTTCCAGACCTTTGTTTCCATCTTCCTGGGCACAGCTGAGTTCAACCTGCTTGTTGTGATGTCTTTTGATGGCTGCAGGGCCATTTGCAATCCATCGCACTGTACCATCTTTATGAAGCCCTAGTTGGACGCCACGCTCATCTTTATCCATTGGATGATGGCATCTCTATCCTTGCTCAGCCCCACCATCTTATATACCAAGGTACCCTGTGTCCCCAGTAAAGAGACTCTTTCTTCTGTGGCCTCATCCCTTTGCTGAGAGCAGCCTGCATGGGCACCAGCTACCTTCAAACATGAGCTTTGCTCTCTCCTCTGCTGTGTTGCTGAGCTCCTTCACATTGACCCCTGTGTCTTATGCCTGCACTAGATGCACTATCCTGAGAATACCCTCTGGGAAAGTCATAAGAAGCCTTCTTCACCTGCATATCTCACACTGCCATCATCACGATTGCATATGGTAGCTCCATTTTTGGCTACGAGGGGCCTGAATACAGCAAATCCTTTGAACCAACCAAAGCCTGATGAAAGGGTTCAAGAGGGTTACCCCCATTGTGAGCAGAGAAGCTGCTTTGCTGTAAGCTCTCAGCAGCTTTGCAGGTTTCTCTAAGAAAGCACATTCAGGAGAAGCACAATTTTAGGTAACATCCAGCAGACTAAGAAGACACAACATTTTGAGTGCTGGAACTTACCCAGGAAGTGGGGAGCTGAGACTGTCACCTCTGATTCACTGAGGCTACAGTGATATTGCTGTAGGCGACTGGGCTTGAGCTTTTGCTCAAATAATTACAGCCAGTGGTTCAATTTCAGCATGTCTTCCAGATGAACCCAGTCCAGAGATTCCCTTATGCCAGAGTAGAAGCAGAGAGCAAGACAGAGCATCTGGCATCTAGGACTAACCTGAGCCCCAAGTTAAAATGCCAGTGCAAACATGGGGTATTGCCCACTACTGAGCTTCCCGTTTTACTCTCTGTATAAGAGTCACCCATTACACTCTGAGACAGGGTCTGGGGGACAACAGAGTCTGTGGAGAACCTCTGCTTCACTACTTGAAACCCATCATCTCCTTCTCCCCTCCACCCTTGTATTTTTGAGGCATTCTGTTTGTGGAGTCATCTGCTCCTTTCCTTTATATGTCTAAAACCAAAGGCAAAAGTGGAGGGAAAAAATGTCAGTATTTATTGCCTATGTTTTCCTTTGGCTTCCTTCTGTTAAATGTGTTTTTTTGGTTTAAAAAAGAAATTAGCAGCTAAATAAATGAAGAGATTTGAGACTGAAATAGTGAGTTCATCAACTTCACTGGAGGTGCCTGTGAGCAGCTGGAGTGTGCACTTGTTTTCCCTTGGTCCCTATATAGTCAACAGAGGGAAAGAGATAGCTCTAGAGGCTGGCTGCTCCCAGACTGTAACCGGCAGGTGAAAGAAGTGTTACCAGTCTCTTCCAGACACTCTTCTCTCTCTCTGCAATGACAAGATGGGAGGAAGCTAACTTGCTCAAACTGAAGTGCCTGACTTTTAGGCATCTCCAATATAACCCTATTTAGTATTTTCTTTGTTCCAGACCCTTCCTATTTCAAATAATCAAAAGGACAGTCTTTAAGTTCTTTAAGATGAGACAATTCTCCCCTCCTCTAGAGGGAAGTCAAGGCATTTAGGTCAGGACATTTAATAACAATGGATTTTCGCAATGGTTTGGCAAGAACTCTATTTCAGTGCACAATGATATCAGATGAGACTGTCTGACACAGACATTTCCGATGACTGAATGGAACCCTCCTGAATTTCACTATTTAGAGTATTAAAGAAGGCAAGCTATACTTGTTCTCTATGTCTCCCCCTTTTCTGGAGAAAGAGAGAGGAAGAAGCTGTGGAAGAAAGCAGGGGATTACAGAAGAGATGCTCAGTACTGGCTTGTTTTGAAAGCAACAGCCTCACAGAAGTTCCAGGTCAAAAAAGGCAAGCACCGAAAAGTAGAAGGAAGAACTTTCCAAATACTTATCTAAATGGATGGACTGGCATCTGCAGATACTAGTAAGTACTTTTGCTGGGAGATTAGGTTGGCGTTTGAAGCACAGATGTGATGGATGTTTGCAATAGGTCAAAGTGAACAGGGAATTTCCCAGGCATGGCATGAACTAGTTCACCACCTCTTTACAATACTGTGCTTGCGAGAAAGAATCCTTTGTGAGCATTTGGAGAAGGTAGAAAGAAGACAGTAAAATCTCTGAGGACTGTAAATGTGAAGCAGAGAAATCAGGGTGTGATGAATGGCTGAGAGGAATATTTCTGTCTGTGCTACCTAGGAAGCAAGCAAGGGAGCAAAGAAGGAAGGATCTACCCTCCCGTCGAAACTGTGAAATTCTCACGCTTGTTTCTTCATGCTCCTGTCTCAGCAGGATGTACTGAAATTAGACATGGGACCAGGAAATGAAACTGCAGTTGCTGAGTTCATCTTGGAGGGTTTCTCAGGGCTTGATCAAAGACTACAGCAATTTCTCTCCCTGCTCCTTCTACTCATATACCTGACAACAGTGACGGGGAACACAACGATCATTTTCCTCGTGTATGTAGATCACCGCCTGCAAACTCCCATGTACTTTTTCATCAGCAATCTGGCATTCCTGGAAATCTGGTTCACATCCTCCACAACCATCACATTGTTGGCGATTCTGAGCTCTGGAAGGAGACCAATCTCATTAAGCAGCTGCTTTGCCCAATCCTATTTCTGTTTTGCCCTGGGTTTTATAGAGTTCACTCTCCTTGTTGCCATGTCCTTTGATCGCTATGTTGCCATCTGCCAACCTTTGCATTATGCTGCTGTCATGAAGCAGCAGCTCTGCACCCGTCTGGTTGTTGCTGCGTGGGTCCTAGGCTTCACACTCTTCAGCTACCACCTGGTCCTCCTCTCAAAGCTGACTTTCTGTGGCCCCAACAAGATCCACCTTTTTTTTTGTGACAGTTCCCCCTTATTCACACTGTCCTGCTCTGACACCAGCCTGCTTTGGAAAGCAGACCCCATTTTGATATTGTTTCCATTGCTGGGTTCCTTATGTTTAATCCTGGTGTCCTACATGGGCATCTTCCACTGTATTCTGCACATGCCATCAGCATCTGGGAGGAAGAAAGCTTTTGCTACATGTTCTTCCCATCTCACCAACTTAGCCATCGCATATGGAAGCTGCATTGTTCTCTATGCACGGCCCTCAGAAGGGGTTTCCTTGGAGACCAACAAAATTGTAGCTTTACTGAACACTGTCCTGTACCCGTTCTTAAACCCCTCCATCTACAGTCTCAGAAACAAGACCGTGAAACTGGCCCTGAAGGAAGCCATTGGCTGTGCAAAGGTTTGGCTTTTCCCCCGGTCATGGTGCTTTTCATGACAGCAGTTCTAATTATGTATCATATATTACATCACACACACATATATATAGCTATTAAATACAGGTGCCACAGGAGATTTATGTTCTCATTGGATTGTAATGGTGAAAGGAAGGAACGTGAATTGTGTGTCTTGGTTACAGGGGGTTCTTATAAACAAAATCTAAAAAATATTAATAAAATGTTGAACACACACACACACTTCTTAGGACTGGGGCATAGACTGCCAGTGCATGGTGACACAAGGAAGTTTTCATAAGTCATCTCAGGAAATTTAGCTGAAAACTCTGGGGACAATGTCCGAGAGCTGTTGAGAAAAGCTCAAAACACCTTCTCTCCCTGAATAACAGAAGGTGCTCAGCACGAAAATTAAGCTCAGGCATTACAATGGGTTCAAGTCCATAAAACACTTCTCAGTTTCATTACTGTGATGAAGACAGCCTCACTGATTTGCCAGTGATAGCATGCAGACAACAGCTTTTTTCATTCACTTTGTCTTATTGGGGGGGGGGGTACTACCAATAAACATAATTGGTGTGGACTCTCTTTTCTTCTAATATAGCAGTATCCTAGAAACTCTTTGCTCTTAATTAACTATCCAAGTAACCTCCAATCCAGTGGAATGGGGGGTGGGGGGGCAGGGTTCTGAGCTCTCCCTGCCAAAAGGCTCGCTGCCTTGCGGATCTCTGCTGCAGCCTGCACACCATGCACTGCCCTGGGCCCTGAAACAAGACATCCAGGGGCTGACTTCCAGGAGGAGGCCACAGAGAGCAGTTTTGACATGGTGGGACTTTTTTCTCTGCCACAGTGAACAAGGAAATGAAATGGTCTTGCCGTGATGGAGCTCTCAGAGGTACTCTTTGGAGCAGCAGTGCCACAGTCATTGCCTTTCAAAATGGGCACATAAGGAAAACTTCCAAAGACAAAGTATTTCTTCAGAAAAGAATTGGCCTCTTACAACAAGTTCTCCCAGACGCACATACAACAGTGAGTGATGTTTCAAGGGCTCAGAGCTTATTTTTTGTGCTGACAACGAAGAAAATCACAACATTGCTTTTGGACCCTGAAAATCATCGCCTGCATGAATACCTGACTGGATAGAAGCCAAAAACATGCTGAGGTGATTTCCATAAGGCAAGGTAAAAGACCAGCAGCAGGCCCATTGGCTTGGTAGGTGATTATGAGGTCAGTCATGTCTGATAGGCCACCAGGAAGCTGATGGCTGGGGACATTTTTATGAGATTAGTTGTTTCTCAGAAGCTCATAGGAGAGTAGGAGGCCCATGATCATAAAGATGAAAGTGAGGTCACTTCTGCCTCTACAGGTGATGGACGATGAGCAGGCACATGGGTGGGAAAGTGGCTGTGAGGTGACTTGTATGGGTGAAGCTGATAGGCCATCACTTGACTCCTGTCTGGGGTAAGAGGTTGCGAGGTCCTGCCTGCCTGAGTACCTGCTAGGCCACCAACAGGCACAGGGCTAGGATGTGGGTTTAGTGGTCACTCCTGTCTCTGGTGGGTGCGACTTGGTCTGTGCAGAGAGTGAGGAGTAGCATGGACAGCCCTGGGCTGCGAGTAGTTTTGGGCCACTGGGCTCTCTCTGAGACACAGAAATATATTTTTTAATGGTGCAGGCCTGATAATACCAGAGATATTTAGAAAACGTCAATAAAAAATGAAACAAGAAAAAAAGAAAGAAAATGATCTAAAATGAAGAAATGTTTTGTTACACTTTCCAGCTTTTAAATTTTTTTGTGTTCTTGTTGTCTGTCTTTGCTTTACTGTCTTTTTTTTTTTTTTTTAATAGACTGGTCTTTTTTTTTTTTTTTTTTTGAAAAGGAAAGCGATTTCCATTATTGGGGTGGGATGCAGTCACAGGGTCACTGACGGTTGGTGCCATTGTAGGTGTCCTGGTCCAGTCTACCCACCCTCTATCTGCAGATTCAAGGGGCTCCGGTCTTCCGCAGGTCCCCTGTGAGAGCTGCCAGGCCTAGGGAGGTACCTCAGACATACCAGGACCTCTCCACGTGCCACTGGGTGCTTGTGGTTAGAACAGAGCTCTGCCTGAAAAGGTGGAGAAGAGTTTTCAACATTTAAAAAATATGAGCACACTTTCATCAGCTAAAATGACTAATTTTAGTGTCCACTTTTCCCATGATAAAATAGTGGACATGTTCAGGCAGGGTATGAATCTCAGGAGAAGAAATATTGATCTGCCCCTGAACTTGTGTTACCACTGTTCTGTCTGTTATGCTGTGGATATAGTCTCAGTAATTTCTCACATATTTTCACGTGTCCTGATTAAATTGATCATTTCTAAAGGCATCTTTGCATCAGACTATCTGGACATATCTTACTCTTTATCCATCAGGTACCTCTCAACTCTCCAGCTGCTGCTCTGAGCTTCAGGGCATCTGAAGCCTGCCTCGTCGTTCAGGAGTCTAATTATCTCTTTAGCCAGCTCCTTAGTTCTGTTTCTATCTATCCTTTCCTATCTATCTGTCAAAATCATTTCAAGGAGGGTTATTCCTTGCGGAAAGTGGACCACACTGGAGGCAGCTTGCACTTAACATACAGTTGAGGAGTGTCTTTTACCTTTTATTAAACTGTATCCTATTTTATTTTTGCTTGTTTGCAGTTGAGAAAAATCCTTCTGTGTCTGCAGCTAGTTGTCTAAGGAAAGCAGGTGGGAACTGCTGCGTAGGAGCTGTAACATTCAGCTACAGACTCGAGTGGAAAAAAGTTAGATTTTAACAAGAGTCATGTAAGTCCCCAGTGGCTAATGAGAGAAATGGCAGGGTTGGGGAGGTGAGGAGGAAAGTTGTCCATAAAGGTCTCATATGGAAAATACTGCTTTTCCTACCTGTCTGGACTTCATTAGGAGACCCTCTGGGACAGTATGAATTGGAGAATGTGGCTATCATTTATTCTGTAAGCTGAAAAATAAAGGCAGCTTAAAAAGGAGAAATCCTTTCTTTTTCAGGTGCTCATGGAAATCTTGCTCTTGTAAATACACTCCTGAATCCTCTCCAATTAGGCACACAAGAATTGAAGAACTGAAGAAAATTAGGGGGAGTGACATGCCTTGTTAGGGCTTTTTGCGTTTTAATGGCCTCTTGAGTGTATTTGGTGCTGAGTCCATGAACCTCAAATACTGAGGGGACATTGAACAAACCTCTCAAGAAATTAAAAGCAGAAGTAAATTCCAAAGTTTCTTGGAGCGTTAGTGGGTCCCACTGAGAGTTGTTACCAAGGAAGGCTCCCCAGGGGCTGATGAGAGCAGAAAGCTGGAGGCCCTGATTGCCGGTAGGCAAAGGCAATGTGCAGGTAGCTCTGATGCCAAGTAAGCCTTGATGTGTTTTATCAAGCAGAATGGCCAGGCACTGACACCCAGCCCCTGGGCAGGGTGATCTTTTCCCTCGCGCTTTGCTCAGGGCTCTTCCTGGGGGCAGTGTGAGGGTGGGGGTGTGCAACGCCGAGTGCAGGACAGTTATACAGCACCTCCTGAGTCCCCGGGGACGAGAAGGCAGCGAGGTCACAGCGCTTTAAGGAAACATCTTCTTGAGGGCCTCAGTGGCAGGGACAACAGCCATAGCCAAGAGGACAAAGAGCTCGGTTTTGTAGGCAGCTTTCAGCCTTGGCAGTGCCCATGGCTGTCTCCACTACAGGCTGTCCTACGCTGTCCCACCCCTGTGTCTGTTTCCCTGCAGACTGTACACACCAACCTGCTTTGCCACCTTGTTCTCACCCATGGATGTCCCTACCTCTACTCATGTCTCTCGGTCCTCACTTGGTTTTCCTTGAAGCACAAAGCCAGGGGCTGATTACAGACTCCCTCTAGGTGACCTGTAGCACCACAGCACTACCCTTCAAGTGACATTCCTTTTTCCTGATGTTACATCTGAACCCCGCAAGCTGCTGTTTGTGGCTTTTTTCCCTTCTCATGCTTTTTCCCACTACCAATAAAAGCACCATCATCTCTGAAATCACCCTTCAAGCAGTCACAAGCTACTACTCTCCTGCCCTTCACCTCCACTTCATCAGGCTAAAGAAGCGCAGGTCCCCCCAACCTCTCCTCGCGGACGCGGTTATTCCTCCCTACTCACAGGACTTGACACTTCTCTGTAAATCTTCATGACGTGTCTGTTGGCCGAATCACCCAAGTTTCTCAAGGTCCTTCTAGACTGAAGTTCCACTGTGTCAAAAAAAAACCCCCAAAACCCAAACCCACAAAATGGGAAAGGGTAAGCAGGTGTGGGCTGACTATATGGGAGGGGATAAGGATGTTAAAAGGCACAAACTTAGAAGGGGAAAAGGGGGGGAAAAAAAGGGGGAAATTAAAAGTGAAGCAAAGGATTGATCAAGACCTTTGGGGGAGTCCTGCCAAGAAGCCCTGCATCTGAACAATTCTGAATGGAGGAGGAGAAGAAAGCTGACCTACTTCCACTGTTACGGGGAACCCGTGTGCTTTCCCTGACATCGACAAGCTAAAACCCAGAGGGGGAAGAATCACAGACTCCATCAGGGTGGAAGGGACCTCAGGAGCTCTCTAGCCCAGTCTCCTTGCTTGCAGCAGGGTCAGCTCTGGGGTCAGCCATGTTGCTCGGGGCTTGATCCAGTCTGGTCTTGGAAACTTCCGAGGGAGGAGACTGCACAGCCTCTCTGGGCATCCATTTCCAATGCCTGACCATCCTCTTAGCGGAAAAGCTTCTTATCCCCTGCATGAACCTCTCTTCTTTCAACTTATGCCCATTGTCACTTGTCCATCTATCATGCACCATGGTGAAGATCCTGGCTCCATCTTCCTGGTGACCTCCTTGTAGCCTTTGGAAGGCTGTTATGAGGTCCCTCCATGCCATCTGTTCTGCAGGTTGAACAAGCCCCGTATCTTCACAGACAAAGTGCTCCAGCTCCCCAAGTATCGCGAGGGCCCTCTGCCAAACACATTCCCAGTTACCAACCTCTTTCTTTTTCTGGGGACCCAAACTGGATGCAGTACTCTGTACGTGGTCGAATGAATACTGACTAGAGGGGGATCATCCTTTCCCTCCACCTCCTGGCTGTGCTCCTGGTCCTACAGCCCACAGTGCTTTTTCACCTTCTTTGCTGCCGGGGAACACTGCTGGCTTGCATTTTGGCTCCTGTCCACCAGGACCCTCAAGGCCTTTCCGCAGAGCCACTCCTCAGGCCCCAGCCTGTAGCACTGTGGGGTATTGGTCTATGCCAGGTGCAAGACCTGGCATTTGTCCTTGATGAATTTTGTGAGGTTTCTGAAGCTCATTCCTCCTGCCTGCCTATGTCCCTCTGAATGGCAGCCCTCAAGCATATGACTGGTCTCCCCCTTCCATTTTGGGGCAATCTACAAGCATGATGAGTGTTGCTTCCTCCGTGTCACTAATAAAGATGATAAACAGGACAGGTTCCTGGAGAGATCAGTGGTACTCCACTTATCTCTGGCTACCAGGGAGAGTGCTACCCATTCACCAGTGCCCTCTGAGCCTGACTATCCAAGCAGCTTTTTACCTATCCGGTTGTCTATCTGTCTAGGCAGTAATGTTCTAACTTGCACACAAGTATTGTTGAAGACAGTGTCAAATACCTCGCTAAAGTCCAGAAAAAAGTCATTTACTCTTCTCCAGCCACAAATACAGTTATTTAATCATAGAAGTCAATCATGTTGGTGAGGTACAATTTACCCCAGGTAAATCCATGCTGACTGTTCTCTATCACCTTCTTCTCCTTCATGTGCCCAGAAATGTGATCTGAGAGGATTCACTCCATGACACACTCCTCACCAAAGTGAGGCTAAACTGTCTGCAGCTCCCCAGGTAGTTCTGTTGGCCTTTTTTGAAGATGGATGTAACATTTGCCTTTTTCCAGTCATTGGGACCTTGCCCAGTCTCCCCAATCTTTCAAATATGATAGCAAGTGGCCTTGCTATGACAGCAGCCAGCTCTCAGAGCATCCTCATATGCAGCCCATCCAACCCCATTGACTTGCATAGTTTGAGTTCTCACAAGTAATCCCTCACTGACCTCATCCCCTGTTGGTTGTTCTTCTCCTCAGGAGTCCTGAAGCAAGGCACAAGAGCCTGAGAGACCTTTTTTTGTGAAAACGGAAGCTAACAAAGCATTGGTTTCTTCAGACCTATCTGCATCTGCTGTTACTAGATTCCCTGCCCCATTCAGCAGTGAGCCCGCCTTTTCCTTTTTATTCTTACTGGAGCAGTAGCAGCTCATCCTCATGCTCTTGACATCTTCTGCAAGTGTCAATCCTAGGGGAGCTTTGTCTTCCCGAACACCATGCCTACCTTGCCCGACAATATTTCTAAATTCCTCCTTGCAGCCTCTCTCTCCTCCCCCTTCCCGTACGCTGCCTTATTGTCCTGGAGCTCAGGTGCGAGTTCCCTCTTTAGCCAGGCTGGTCCCCTGACATGGCTACTGGTTTTACTGTGCATCAGGATGGACCATTCTTGTGCTTGGTGGGTGCTGTCCTTAAAGCCCTGCCAGTTTTCCAGAGCTGCCTCTCATGGGCTCCCCCACCAGTCCCCAGGACAGGCCCAAGTCTGCTCTTCTGAAGTCCAGCGTCTGTACTCTGCTGCTGTCCTTCTTCGCTCCCTTCAGGATCTGGGAGTCCACTTTTTCATGGTCTCTGTAGGCGAGGCTGACACTGACTATCCCATGCCTGAGCAGTTCCTCCTTGTTTGCAATTTCCACATCCAGGAAAGCATCACCTTTATTGGCCCATCTGGCAGCTGTGCTAAGAAGTTTTCCCTGACGTCTTCCAAAAACCTCCTGGACTCCTTGCACTCTGCTGTTTGTCCTTCCAGTGAATGTCAGGGAGATTACGGTCTCCCCATAAGAACCAGAGCCCGTGAGCCACAGATTTCCTCAGGTTGCTTAAAGGAGATTGCGTCCACCTCCTCACCCAGATCACATGGTCGGTAGCTCCCATCACAATGTCATCCTTCTTCTCATGCTTACCCACAAGCTCTCATGCAGCTCCTTGTCCATCTCAGGGAAGAGCTCCATACATCTGAGCTGCCCCTTCACAGAAAGGGCATTCCCCCTCCTCATCTTCCCCAACAGTTTCTCCTGAAGAGCTTGTACTGTGCTATCACAGCCCTCCAGTCATGTGAGTGATCCCACCACATCTCAGTTATTCTGGCAATGCTGTAGTCCTCTGACAACTTGTGCATCTCCATCTGCTCTTGTCTGTGCCCCAGGCTGCATTCGCTTGCATATATTTGGGTTGCAGAGCCTCAGCTGTGGCACAGAGCATAGATTGCTCATGGTGAACCAGGTTACCAAGAGTCAAGGACACTGTATGTGCAATGGCCCACTTCAGTGCAGGGACATGCTGGCATAGACAGCAGGTGTCAATGTAATGGTGAAAGGAGGTTCCCACTAAGGGAGCAAACCCTGCAGTACCTGAGGCTGGAGGAAAACAGGGCTGGGCTGGGCAGAAATGGCAGGAAAGGGCTTTGCTGCCTGAGCTGGCTTTGTAGCACCACAGGGCCTGTGAAAGAGGTCAACCGATCTCCAGGAAGGACAAGGTGTCACTGAAGAAGTCCCTGGGCCTGAACAGCCTGTGATCCAGCCATCCTGTGGACATCGTTAGCACAGTCCCTGTTCATATCATCTGGGATGAGAAGAGGTTCAGAGGTGGGAGAGCTTGAAGGGTTTGAGAGTGCAGAAACTACAGCGGAGGCCTTGGTGTGATGTGCCTCCCAGTTATGCAGCTGCTTGAATGTAGATGGGATGGACTTTGCCTAGAGGCAGTGGTGGAATTCAGTTATTTGGGCACAGGTAGAAAACCTGAGATGGCAGCACCAACAGAGAAAGGAGATCTTTCTCTGACAGCCCTCCTGAGACAGAAGCAGGTCTTCTTTGAGTCTGGCCTTGAACTGAATGTCCCTGACATCCAAGAGGAAGTTCTTGGGCACTTGAAATAGAATTGAATAGCATTGAATAGGCTTTCAATATGGCACATGTGAGTTCTGGCTGAAGACAAAAGGATCCCTCTGACATTTGCCTCTGCCTTTTCCAAACCAGTTGGTCTGTCCTTCCATCACAGAGCACTGACACTGAGACCCTTTGCCCTGAGTGTTGATCCCTGTTCAGGCCAAGGTCTCAGCCCACCTGACTCAGCCCCTCGCTGACTAGCTGCACATGGGACCCTGTCATGGGCACCAAGGGCCCATGGACCGCTACACAGAGACCTTGCCACTTCTTCAGAAGCAGATCCCATAATATACGGCCTAAATTAGGCCTCCAGTATTTCTCTGCCTTCTCCCTATACATACAACTCTACAGCTTTCTTTTTAACTCCCTAGCACTAGGAGAAGATGCAGAGATGGGACAGGAAGGACTAGGAGCGTGTCCTAGGAAAGGCAGCTATGCAAAAGAGAGAAGAGCAACATGAGCAAGCTCAAAGGCAGGTCCTGAGCGATTACTCTGGAGTGTGCTTGGCCCTAAAGCTTGGCCAGCCCCAGGGGATGGCACCTCCAGGGCAGAGCAAAGACGTGTTCATGTGGGAGCTCCTGCTGACACTCTACCTGTTTTCCCTTTTATAGCAATGGAGCTGTCAGTAAAGGGGATGGAGTGCTTTCAAAATGTGAACATCCACCTATAAATGCAAAATAAAGAGCACTGGTGCCTGTTCCCCGTGAGAGTGACTGACCTGTGCCTGGGGATGGATTGAGCTGCAGGGCTTACACAGACCAGGGGCTGTACAGCCCCACTGGGAGAGTCAGGGTGCCCAGGAGCATTGAGGGTGCGCAGGACTGTACAGAGCTCCAGATGTCTCTGTGGGACCGGCAGGCTCTGAGGGAGATCCTCACACTCTGAGAGTGGGAAGCCAGGCAGTACAGCCTACGGCAACTCAAATGATGCTGGACACCATCGTGAACAAGGAAATCTCACTGTTGTGGGGGAGAGAGACCCACTTCCTGAGTGGGATCCCTCCTCGCCTACACCTGCTCTCCAAAGTACATGAGGTCAGTCAGTCTCTCTATTGACCAGAAAAGGAGATTTCAGCAGAAATTGCTCCCCCCAGGTTTTGCCATTGCCAGACAAGCTGGGTATCTCCGGCCTCATTTCTGAGCAGCAGAGAGCAGGAGATGCTTCTGGGGCATGAATCGTCCTGTGCTATATGTTACCATGTAAACCCAGGCAGAACACCACCTCCTCTTCACTGAAAGCAAGGGCAACATGAGAGGCACTGCCTCAGACATCTCTGCATCGTGTGTGAAACTCCTTGCATCTGTCGTTAATCCCTTCTGGCCTCTACTCGCCATTCCACAAGAGTGCAGGTGTTATGGAAGTCCCATAACATATTTTCCAGCTCTGTACTGGAGCTACATGCCTACAGCTGGGCAAATGAATCTTGCTACTGAATAACTCTCTAGACCCAACTGACTGTATTCACCAACTGTCCAATGATTTCACTAAAGCAGGAACTGAAAGTACCTAACTCGCATGTAGACATCTATGTTATCAAAAGCCATTTTTAGGTATTTAAATACAGAACTGAACTTTCATCCCGAAGGATGGGTAATGTGGATCCCACAGTTACCTAACATGTCCCAGGAGAGCCTGCCTGGCCCCCAGTTGATGTTCAAAGAAAGCTTTGGTCTCCTGGAGGTCTTGAGTCATATGTCACAGCCCAATGTGGCTGTCTCTGATTTTCTAGGATGCCCTTCCCTACCTTTAGGGAAGTGGTTGGTCTCTTACTTATGTAAATTGTGATGTTCGTTAAGAACAAGCCTTTAGAGTCACCAGGAGAAATCAACAGTGCCTATATGAACCCATTTTTCATCTACTGCAGGACAGATGAATCATCTCAAAAGGGATGCCTATGTCTTTTCAAAGACATATTAGAAGCCTAGATAATGAGATCAACTGTAGCTATCTAAAACTGGCAGACATGATTTCAAACCGAGCACAGTTATCACATACAGCCTAGTCATCATCAGAACCAGTTCCCAAGTTCTTTCATGCTTTGTAGGGTGTTGGGCTCTACCCACAGAGCAAGTCACTTGTGCACTGTGTGTCTTTGGGCAAGATGGTGTCTCCTGCAGAACTGAAACTGAAGGCAAATTCTTACACTCTGGGCCCCTTTACAATGTATTCAGAGGCCAGTTGAGGCCCTGCTGAAGAGCCCTAAGTTGCCTGTTACGCAAACAGCTGAAGCTCTCAGCCTTTCAGTCATGGCATGGGGGCTCCAGACGCAATTGAATGGTTCTGCCCTTGCAGTTGGCCTCCTGGTGCTGGTTAAAGTCTCTCAGCAGAGGTCCATGACAGTCTCTGGAGGGAACAGCAGGGACCCCAGAGATTACCAGCCCAGACAGTGGTGTTTCATCTACTGCATAAACATAGGCAATGCCCCTCCATCCCCAGAAAACATGGTAGTCACAAGGCAGTACTGTTCTCATGTCGAGAGTCGGTCAGCGTCTACCTCTTTGTTTCCTGTTTTCCAGGACCAAGTAATTTTGACATATCCCTTCAGGGAGGATTAACCATACAGCAGAGCCCTGTGTTTAAGGCCATTCCAGCAAATCTGCTCTCCCTCTCTTTTCCACATTGCCCCTCTGAGGAATACCAGTGTTAGCTGGCCACCAGTTGGACTTTGTATCACTGATCACAGTCCTTTGAATTTAGACGCTAGCTCAAATGCAGACATAGCAATCTAAATTTGGCTGTGGAAAAGTACATTTATGTCCTATCTACCAACCTTCTGTGGGTGTCTCAGATACCTGAGGGTATCTCAGCGGGTACCTGACACCCATGTTTAGGTAAAGTAGTCTCACTTTTTGCCAACGTACGTGAATGACTGCCCTAAATTTGAAGGAGATCTTACTTACTCCAGGCGACATGCCTTTGTCTGTCCACAGGACAACAGGGGCTAACAGCTTCTCAAGCACTCACTTTAATGTGGCACCTTCATTAATAATAATCTGGATCTTGATGTTTCACATTCTCATTCACACTCACAATCCTCAGAGAACAAAGAATGGGTTTCAAGAAACTCAATTCTAATTGTAGAGCCAGCTAATCCTGTCTGAGACCCAAGACCTCCTGCTGTATCTTTTTGTTCCTCAGGCTGTAAATGAAGGGGTGGACTGTTAGAATCAGGCTGATATCACTATAGGACTGCTTAACCATTGGGGTGAAGTTGCAGGAGAAGCGATTGATTTCACTGTGACCACAAAAAGTCAATTGTGACTAAAAAGTGCTGTTATTGCACTTGCAAATAATCCTCCTGTCCCAGATCCACCTGCTAGTGGGAGGCAGATCCTCCCATTCATCAGGGTTTCATAGCGCAATGCTCTGCATATGGCTGTATAGGGATCATGTGACATTAAAACTAAAAGTTTAACACACTGCTGTTGCCAGAAAACAAGAACAAGAAATTTGCATGAAGCAGCCAATAATGGAAATAGATCTTTCCCAGTCAGAAAGCTCGACAATGTCCTGGATAAGATAGTGGAAATACTGCAGACACCCAGGAAAGACAGATTCCCTTGTGAGGGTGCTGAACAGCCACCACAAGAGGGTGATGAGGGTGTTTCCAACCACTGTTGTGATGTAGCTCACTAAATGTAGCATCACTGTTGTGACGTAGCCATCTAAAAAATAGACATCAAGGGCTCAGTCCAGTTGTTTACACAAAGGTTCCCAAAGCTCTCTGAAATGTGTGATGGGCTGCTGTTCCAATGGACACTGACAGTCTGGAGAAACAGGCTGACAGAGATCTCAGGAGACAATAGAACAGAACTAAAAATAGAATACACATATCAGAGCTCTGGGGCAGCCTGGAGAAGGGAAGGCTGAGGGGTGATCTTGTGGCTGCCTGCAGCTGTCTTGTGGGAGGCTGCAGGGAGGAGAAAGCCAGACTGTTTTGGAGGTGCACAGAGACAGGAATGGGCAGAAGCTGAAGCAAGAGAAACTCCAGTTAGACAGCAGGAGTAATTTTTCACCGTGACAGTAGTCAAACACTGGAACAGGATGCCAGAGCACTTGTGGGATCTCCTAGCCAGGAGGTTTTTCTAAACGAGGCGGTCCTTCCTTTAGGCCACTCTGAACCTGTATGCTAAATATACTACATTGGGTTAACACAGAGAGGTCACTCAAAGAAATACTAAAAGGTAGATGCTGATGAATGGTGTTCACCTGCAAAGGTCCTGGATTTCTGTCGAAATAGATAAATGTAAATCATCACTAACAAAACCATTTGGATGCCTGGCTAACACCACAGGAGCCAATACAGTTCAATATGCCCTAGCTCTTAGAATTACCCAGGACCAATATATGAGAAGCTGGGAAATTAGTGAAGACTCTTGTGGGAAAGAAGGTGTTTTTTTGAAGTTGTTCAGAGAGTAGCCAGGAGAAGGTGGGGTCGGAAAGACAGTACATGAACACATACTGTGGAGAATCAAGCCTGCAAACAGTCTGTGCCTTCTTTTGCTTCTTCCCTTCTGTGTCCTTCTTTCCCCCACCCTGATGAACTGATGGTCATAACCTCACCCTACATCAAACATTTCTATCCGTTCCTGCAGCTAAGAGCAGAGCTTTCTTCCCTGTGACCCCAGAGCATGGCCATAATACAAATGACCAACAGTGTTAATAACAGCAGTGCTGTTTCCCAAGGAGAGACGGAAGCCACAAAAACCCCGATGGTTTGCGAAGAACCTGTGGAAGCGCTGAGCGTCTCATCACTTGGCACATTTGTTGAAGGATGAGAGAGCCAAAAACTGATATTTCACTTGTTCACACTGAATCCATCTCAGAAGACTGTAAGAATAAGTAGAATTGCTAAAGACAAAGAATACACTGGGCAAAAATCTGTACAATGATATTCATGTTTAAACAGAGAGAATTTCAAATCGGGGGGAGAACAGCAGAGGGCTTTTGGTGCCTGTGCCCTCCTTGTGGTCTTTGGGAAAGAGAGGAGTGCCTCAGCACTCCTAGAGAGTCGTGGCGGTCTGTGGCCAGTAAAAGAGTCAGAGAGTTTGGGCTGCTCTTGCCATTCGTGTCAGCCCTGGAAGAGGATGGGCTCTCTCTTCGAGCTCGAGGGGAGTGGGCCGTTGTGTCTGCTAAATCATCTGAGATGTTGGAGGTGCCTGGCTTTGGAGAAGATGCTGATTGCTGCCAGGGAGCTGTGGAATTAACTCTTCTGTGTAATAAGAAGGTGGTAGACAGGGTCCCGAGGCAGGGTAGTGGCAGGAGTAGAAATGGCCCCTCTCAGTCCGACAGGAACACCTTTGACACTCAGTCTCTGGGCTGCAGCTGGGCTCTCCATATGCCGCCATGACATCCTCTATTTTCTTGGTGGTTTCTTCTATGACTGTCTGGAGGCTGTTAAACACCTCCCTGTCAGCGAGGAAGTCCATGAAGCTGGCAAATTCCTTGGCAGCCAGGTGGGAGGGGGAAAAGCGAGCATGCTGCTCCTCTTCCACTTCCTCCGCGGTGTTCCTCTCTCGGATGCTCCCAGAAGAAACGTCTCTGCCACAGCATGACTCCTGTGGGTCTTGGCATCCACCACATGCCGTCAGTCTAAGCTGGCCTCTCCAGTCGGTGGGTTTGTGGAAGGACATGTCTCACTGTGAAGGAGCAAAGCAGAGAGTCACTCAGGAGGAGACTGGAAAGGCTAGAGAAGCCGTCACTTGTCGATCACTGACTATAGCCCTCAGCATGTGATTGGCGTTATAGCTCCATTGTGAAGCCATTGCAGGGAATAACCATGCTCTGGGGAAAGGCCTGCTATCCTAATGAGTGAAACGAAGACCCTTCCCATTCCCTTCTTGCCTTCCCCTTGCAGAGTTCTACCTTGTAGATGTATGAATGCACTGCACTACATGGGATGAAAGAGTTGTTTGGTCCTCTTTTGCAGACGTGGGAAATATGATCAGCCCCAGGTCACAGTGTGAGCTGCAGCCAACTCCAAGCTTTATTTGCTCGAGCTGTTGTTTGCTGCTGTACCACTTCTAGTAAATCAGTTTGTGATACTCCGCTTCTAAGACTCTGCTTCGGGAAACCTAGGGTCAAGGAACTTCTTTAACACCCCAATAGCTGTTTGCTTCATCCTCACTCAGCATTATTTGGTTACCGCCGCTTAGGCAGACTCACCACAAGTATTCCGTTTCAGTTTCACCTGGTTTTCTGCTTATATTTTCTGCTTCCAACCTCAACCATTCTGTGATTCTGTGATATCTCTCTTGCCAAAGTGTCAATTGTCACGGATCCCAGGGAGTGATTCGCATAGTATATCGTGGAGCACCACCCCGAGGTCCCTCGGTTCATTCCCTTTTAACAGTGGGTCTAGCTTCATATTCAGGGGGATTTGAGGGGGACAAAGGATCATCTTCTCCTAGCTCGCTATCATTGGGATCACCCCACATGTCTCCATCCCAATCTTCAGGGCATACTATTAGTTTCCTAATCTGTACAATGTCAGGGGGGGCGGGGAGCCCCCATAAGCATCAGCTCAACCTTTTCTCCCAACTTCTGTCTTTTCTCCTTTTCCTCCTGTAACTCTTTCTGCAGCTGCTCAATTTTCAAAGACAGTAACAACTCAGCTGCCTTTCACTCTTCTATTTCTTCCTTTAGGTCCTGCTCCTCTTTATTTTCATTCTTCCTTTCTTGATATGCAGCTTCTAAACAGGTACCTAGCATCTTGCAGTTAATTCCATTCCCTTTTCCATCCTTTCTATGGCCCCTGGTCACTTTTAGGTATTCTTCAACAGCTTCCCAATTATGCCAATTGTCACGAGCCCATTCTTCTGAGAAGTTGGGACTCGGGTTCGCTCCATTCCTCCCGAGATAATTGGTGATACTACTTGCCATCCTGCCGACTACACCAATTTGTTGCAGATGAGTGATGCACTTCACTCATAACAGAGAAGCAGCAGTATGTTTTATTGAGATAAGACAGTGATTTAACAAGTTTTGATGGTAAGGTACACTTGGTTATTTACTGCATGGAGGGTAAAACAATAACTACATATAAGGTTCAAACCAAATTGTCAAGGAGGCCCTCCCGTTGAGTCACGAGGTTCAGCGTGGACCCCCTTGCTTTCCAAACTCCTTCTCAGAGGAGTCTGGGTGCGCCTGGATCCAATCTTAGTCCCAGATTTGGTCAACGGTTTATGTCTAAAGGATTATGTGCACAATCAACCAGAGATGCAACTTAGCAAAGTTTCAGTGCACTATTAGTCACTTAGGGAGGATCTGTTGCAGGTAAGGGATCTCCCAACCTCGAGGAGTGACAGGACGCGAGGCAACGGGCACAAACTGAAACACAGACGCTTCCATCTGAACATGAGGAAAAACTTTTTCACTGTGAGGGTGACAGAGCACTGGAACAGGTTGCCCAGAGAGGTTGTGGAGTCTCCTTCTCTGGAGATATTCAAAACGCACCTGGATGCAATCCTGTGCAATGTGCTCTAGGTGACCCTGCTTGAGCAGGGGGGTTGGACTAGATGATCTCCAGAGGTCCCTTCCAACCTCAGCGATTCTGTGATTCTGTGATGGGGGTGACTGCATTGGTACAAGGGCCCCTGAAGCACAGGGAACCTCAGCCCCGTGTCGAATGGAAGATCATGGCCAAGTATGGCCCGGCCGAGCTTGGTCCAGAGCTGCTCTCTGCCTCTCAGCGCAGAGCTCACAGGGTCTGTGTGGGCCCTGGAGCATCCAGGTTGGTGTGCTTTGTCTCCGAGAAAATCCCCAGGCTAGGAAGAAATACCCCCTTGCTGGAGGAGGTCATGCCCCAGCTCCCCTTCCCCACCGTCCTTGTGCTCTCTGTGCAGGTCCCATCCCTGCTGCCTGCCTCTCCCTCCAGCCCCATCACTCACCTCTCTTCTGTGCTCCTGTGTGCCTGGAAGCCTGTCCATGGGCTGGGAGCAGACGTTTGCCTGCCGCTCCTTGCCCATCTCCAGGATCCTCTTCCAGAGACCTGCCACTCTGGCACCAAGGGGAGCTGCTCCCTCCTGATCGAGCCACTCTCCTCAGAGTAAGGACCTCAGGGCTCTGGCCCCAGCAAGGGCACGGTCACCACAGGGACTGCCCCATCACAATGGCCTTGTGGGCATGACACCACTCCCATCACAAAGCCCTGGTGCTCACCATGGGGACCTCCATCAAAAAGCCCTGGTGGTCGCCGTGGGGACTCCCATCACAATGCCTTGGTGGTGACCATGGGGACCCCCATCTCAATGCCTTCGTGGTGACCATGGGGACTCTCCATCACAATGCCTTGCTGGTCACTGTGGGGACTCCCATCACAATGCCTTGGTGGTGACCATGGGGATCCCCATCTCAGTGCCTTCGTGGTGACCATGGGGACTCTCCATCACAATGCCTTGCTGGTCACTGTGGGGACTCCCATCACAATGCCTTGGTGGTGACCATGGGGACCCCCCATCACAACACCTTGGTGGTCACTGTGGGGACTCCCATCACAATGCCTTGGTGGTGACCATGGGGGCCCCCATCTCAATGCCTTGGTGGCCACCGTGGGGACATCCATCACCACGTCATTGCCTCCAAGCCTCTTCTTCCAGCTCTGAGCCCGGCTGCGAGCTGGGATCTGCAGAGCAGGACAAATTTTCCTCTCCCCAGCTCAGCGCTCCTTGGGCCTTGCAGAGGTTGCCCTTCTTCAGACAATCCATTGCAGAAATCCACTACAAGGCCACCCCTGTTGGTCTGCCCCCTAGTCCTCACCCATACACTCTCGAATGCCTCACCGTCCGTCCCTAGGCAGAGCTCCCTGCATTCCCACTGCTCTCTCGGCGTTTCTCTTCCCCACATCACCCTGCACCTTTTCATTGCCATCCCACGCCATTACATCCTCACTCTTCTTTGAGTCACCCTCTCCTCCCACTCACTCCCACTTTAAGGCTCTCTTCACCAGCTTGGCCACCTGGTTGACCATCAGGTTGGCAGATGGGAACAGTCTCCTTCCAAATGAAGTGTGACAACCTGCAGCTTCACTCCCTCACTGCGGGCTCGGCTTCAGCACCTCCTCCAGCTGCTGTAACCCCAGGCCAGCCCGCAAAGCAGGTGCTCCCCTCTCCTGTGATCCTCTTCCTACTCATGAGGTTTGTTTTCAGCCAGAAATCCCTCTCATCACAAAACTGCAAGGACTGGCATGGGCTGAGAGCAGGACTGTAGGTGATGGACCATGTGCGGCTGCAGCATGGTTTTACACTCCCCTCAGCTTGATGTGACATCAACCCCCAACCTGCTACCATAAAAAGAGAAAAAAAAAAGCTGAACTTGAGTGCTGATCTTCAGAAGATGGGCTTGTTTCTCCCCACGCTCATTTACTACCCTCGAGCCCTCTGTCCTGGGGCTGCACTGAAGAGCCAGGCCGCAGCCTATTGACTCTGCCCTTTCCCATCGTGCCCCTGGCACAGCCAGAATGAAATTAAGCCCTTGAGATTGAAGGGTGGGGGAATGGAGTTAATACCATTAATTAATTGCAATTAATACACAACCTACTGACTTTTATTTAAGAAAAAAGTTTCTTTTCTCTTCTTCCCCTCAATTTCCTGATTTTCCCCATAACAGGAGAGCAGAAAATCCATATCTTTTAAAAGGGCTCCCTGGTTTCACATACCTGCCTTCTGCACCTTTTAAGCACCCTCTCTCCCCCCCACCTCCCCCCACACACACCCCCCCTAGTTCCTTTCCTTTGCTTCAGCAGCATGCTAAGAGCGAGAAAGCATAAGTGGGGAGGGAGAGAACAAAGAAGAGATACAAGAATGAACAGCAGAGGGAAGACAACAGAACATTATGTATGGAAATGCTTGCAAGCCCTCTCAGACACACAGAAGAAATCATTTCCTTCCAAAACCTGTACAGTGAAAATGACCTAAAAAGTGAACCAATTCTGCATCTGTGTGGAATTTAGCACCGAGAGTTGCCAGGGACACACTGCTGTAATGATCACTTTTGAGATGACAAAGCCTTCCAAGAGGCAGCCTGGCCTGCCGCAGACCACTTCCAGGAGCAGGGCAGAGCAAGGCAGGTGTTTTCACTGTGCTCCACTTCTTATCTTAGCCAGCCCTCACTTTTAACAACAGGTTTCCAATCAGGCTTTACAGGGTGTGAACTACAGGGACAGTAAAACAGAAGAAATTATCACTTGTGCACTTTCACATAGAAGCAACACACATGAGGGAAGGGATGGTCATGAAAAAACTGCTATCAGGGTACATGACAGCAATATGAATTATGGTATCCAAAATGCAGAGTTAAAACATGACTCCTCAGGACATGTTTCTTCTTCTTGCATCAGTGCATGCTCAGATCTGCACGGCTGCTGCTGCTGGCAGCATGTTGGGTGCATCACTGTGCCAGGGCCAAGGCCACCCCACAGGCACTGGCTGAAGCCCCCGTCCCTCTTGCACCGACTCTCTCGCACTCCACGGTGAAGCGGCAGCATTGCATCACGGTGCTCTTGTGCCGGTGCTCTGCTGGCCAGCGGCCCAAGTGTCGGGTGCATCAGATGTACAAAACATCCCCAGAACAAAGCTGATATCCTTAACTGCACCTTTCCTATCACACAGGACATCGGTTGTCAATATGCTACTGAATTTGAGTAGAAAAATTGGAGGGGGTAGAGTTTAAATGCAAATCAATTCCTATCAGAATACATTCTCATTCAGCACATGCTGGTACTTCAGAAGGGAAAACCCAAGGTGACAAAAAATGCCTGTGTGCTCCAGTCCAGCTTTTAGCCAGAGGCACATTTCATGCTGATCCTTCAGTCACAACTCGCCAGCATCGGTCTCCCAGCAGACACAAAGCACAACCCAGCCTTCTCCCGGCAACATCCAGGGGTAACTACAAACAGGGTGAACACGGGCTGCGGAAGCTCAGGGGGAAGGAGCAGCCCCGGCACGGCAGGCTCATTCCCCATATGTCGCGGTCCGTGGGAGTGACGGGAATGAATCATACGCATTCACAGAATGCAGGTTCAATTCCATCTTTATTCAGCAATTTGCCCATTTTATAAGTACAGGTATTCGGCACTCTGGCCCTTGATTTGTGGTTCATACAGATTATGTCACAGGTAGCCAATCATTGCACCGATCACGCACGCAGCGGTCATGCCTTGTACCTTTCTGCTTTTTTAGCAAAGCTGTCTAGCCCTTAACCTTGGTTCCCACTGGCTTCTGCTAGCTTATCTGTACTTTCTCAGGATGTATCATTCCCAGCTGCACCAGTGTCCTTGGTAAAACTACTTTAAAGCACGTAGCAGCGGCTACAGCCTGAGGCCTAAGGCTTCAGCAAATTTAGCTACTAATGCTAAGCAAGTTGTGCTAAGCAACTAATCCTAAACAGTGTAGTTCCATACTCTATATTTCATATAGATTGTTGTTCTGAAGTACCGCAAGGGCCCCAACACCCATGCAGAGGGGCTGCGTGGGGCAGGGCTGCTCACAGCTCCCGCTCACCCCCACAACACTTCCCCAGGGGCTTCTCAGCAGGAAGCTCCAGGCAGGGACGACACCAAAGGCAAGGAGCTTCCCTGAGCCTCTGCTTCCAGATCCCTGCTGCTGCGGTGGGGGGAAAGGAAAGGAACCAGAGACTCTGAAGCCCACGGAGAGACCAGTAGGTCTGCGAGGAAACTCAGAAAGCGCCTTCACACCACTCTGCCCACAGGCAGCACCAGCAGCACTTCTGCTGGCTCCACCACGCCTGCTGTCACCTCCAGCCTGGAGCCACCACAAGCCCAGCTGCACCCGCGCCCTCCCCTCGCAGCCGGGATGGCGCTGACAAACGGCCACCGCAGCCAGCACTGAGCCGCGGGGCCGCCAGCACAAGGGCGCAAGAGCCGGGGGCTCCCGCGGGGCCACAGGCGGCCCAGGCCGGGCCGCGCCTTCCCCAGCAGCTGCTCGCACTCACCAGGCCGCAGCGGCTCCGGCTGCCCCCGTGCGCACAGCTGCTCGCTCTGCCCAGGCCACGGCCCTCGGCCCTCGGCCCCGACGCAGCAGCTCCTGGTGCTGCGATTCGAGGCTCCGGACGGCCCCGCGCCGGCAGACGCTGCCCCGCACGGCACCAGCCGCCTCTCGCCCCCTCCCTCCCTCCCCACAGGGCCTGGACAGCCCCGGCCCCGCCCCCACCCCGCCCCTCACTGCCCTCCTCTGCGCCAGTGCACATGCTCCGCGGGAGGCGGTACTTCTGGCCTTGTGGGGGGCGGGGCCTGCGTGTCCATGGCCACCGCCCCTGGTGCCGCCAGCCCCGCCCCCCCTGGGTCCCACCGCGGCGCCGCTCTCAAGGCCGTGGAGAAGCAGCTGCGGCAGCGGTGGGTGTTGGCGGCTGCTGCGCAGGGAACCCGGAGCGACGCTGCGGCCCGGCGTGTGCTCGTGTGGCCGGACCCTGCTGCGGCTGCTGCCGGCTGGGGCTGGGGCTGGGGGCGGGGAGTGAGGGGGATCCATGCCGGGGGCAGGGAGCGAGGGGGAGCGGCGCCGGGCTGGCCCTGGGCTGCGGGAGTTGTGCTGCAGGGGAGCGTTGGCAGGGAAACGCTGCTGCCCGGGCGCTGCTGCCACAGGGCCCCGTTGTGCCCCGAGGCCTGGGCGAGTCTCCGCAAGGGGACGCACGTGCACGTCACGGGAGCCCCGGGAGGCCGCGGCCTTTTTTTCAGAAGCAGATGAACAACCCAGGGGCCATCGCAGCCTTTGGCATTATCTGCCATGAACGGGTGGCCCTGAAACTTTGTCTCCATCAGCAGCCCAAGAAAGGGGCTGGAGGGGGGATCCCAGAGTGTCCCTCTGCCGGGAGAGCATAGAGAGGCGCTGGAGGCCGGCCCAGAGGAGCCACCTGAGCATAGAGATGGTAGGGAGGGTATCCCCCCCTCCAGGTGACCATAGAGGTGGGGCGTGGTGCTTTGCAGACTGTCCCTCGCCATGGGGACCTTCAAGCTGGTGTGGGCGGAGCCAACCCCAGAAAGTCCCCGAGACTCGTGACCCTCCTGAACTCCTGTTCTCACCGCGCTTTCCTTTCCACCCCTTCTTCATCCCACGCTACTTCCAGTTGCTACCTCCAGGAGAGAAATGTGATTGGTTCCAGTTTCCTGCACGTGTTACGCATCACAGCAAATACAGCCCTTCCCTATTTCTGGGGTTTGACCACAGGTGTGAAACACTGGTTCTGGCTGACGTTCAAGATCTTTTCACGGTACAAAAAGCATTCCCAGCTTTTACATTTGTGGTGCTTTTCCATGTAGCCTGGGCACCTCTCTCACAAAATCCTGGACAAACCATTTAAAGACTAATAGCCAGGGCCTTGTGCTGCCCCAGATCTACACATCAGCTTGCAGTTAAGGCACCTTATTCTTGTGCCTGTGTTATCTGCAGTCTCAGAGCAGGCAGAAATGGCAATAATGCAGCTATGGAGATGTTTGTGCAATGCCTGATAAAGCTCAGAAAAGTTTCTCGACCCAAACGCCTTCCTACCATCCTTAACATGAGAGTAATGTTTGTTGTGCAAAAAGAGGAAACAGGTCTTGAGATATTTGAGATAGTTATTTGGCTTAAATATCCCCCAGATTTTTTTTACCCTTGGACATGATGAAGATGTGTTTAGTAATGTGTAGCAGATCCTCAGACAATGGAGTTTTGCTTAGCACAACTGTCCTGGTTATGGACCACCAGCAAAACAGTGGCCATTGCCCCTGCTATTTAGACTGACTAAACAGTGCTACTTTCTGTGGATGGTTTAGAAATGGAGGGTAGATCATATGGCACTGCCTGTCCAACCCCAGCCACTTTTATGATAAAGGCTGGCAGATGGAAAGTCTGATCAGAAAAAAACAAAACAAAACAAAACTCCCTTTGACTCTAGGGGATCACTGACCCAAACACTTATAAGATCTCGGTATTTGTATTGCTTAAATCAATAGTGGGGAACTAGAAAGATGTGTGCCAAAGCTGGTCCTTCATGCTGCAACCCCAAAGCCTAAGCCTCTGTGTCCTTTGGGAACCACAAGGTGACAGAGAAGCGGGACCTCGACATCAAGACCAAGTGGCTGCAGCACCTCCAAGGCTGCACTGTTAAAGGACGCTGGATCCAGTGGATTTTTGAATAAAGGGATTCCTCCTTCCTGGTCCACTGGAAGGGAGACTGCTGCGCTTCTCTGTTCCCTGGTCCTGCCAGCAGCGAGACGGTGCATGTACTTCCAAGAGGCGTACACACACTCTGTACGGTCATGGTCAACCACCAAAAAAATCAACTCCGGCAGGGGCACAGTACCTTTACAGGCACCATGGAGACACTAGCAGCACTCATAAACATGAACGATACAAACGGCCTGGTCCTGTTCTTGCTCACCAGCTAATCAGACTCAAAGCTTGCAGGAGACCTCACAGGCACCCTCGCATGGGTGCCTCTGGTAGCTGGCTGCCTTGATGTCTGCAAGCCTTCCACACATGCACTCACGCAGAACAGCGAGCACGCTCACCCAGAAAAGAGCTAGGAAAAGGATTTAATACAATGATAGGCTACACCGCAGAGAGCAGGTACACAGCCTGGCCAGACAAGTGTCCCTGCCAGCAGCTTGCTTACACATGACTGACCCCTTTTATTCCCTTTGCCTCCATTTTCCCATGCTGCTTCTTCCATGATGCAGCTTGATCCCTCCCTTTCTCCAGCTTTATCCCCTTTGAAATAAACAGCCCATCTCTAAGTATTGTTTTCTTCATTGGTCCCAGTTTTACTGCCTATGTACTCAAGTTTAATATTTCTGGTACGGTTAGCTAGTTAACCCCTGGCTCATATGGTGCTTCTGATATCATTACCTCAGTACTGCTGGTGCTGCAAGAGTCTACTCCCCGAAGGATCCCCAATATGCCAGTTATGTGTGAAGCTTGTCCTTTTCTCATATAACTCTCCCTTAACCACTGCTGAAATCCAGCCATCCCTCACTGTGCTGTCTGGAACTTGGCAGGGTCTCATTCTGTTCCCTGCAGTGTCCAATGATTTCTCATAGCCACTAGTTTCTCACATCCTGTTCAGTTATCTCAACTCTGAGGCAGAGCCTAGTCGTCTGCCTGCATACCCTAACCCTGTGTTGCTGGTGGAGCTGTGGGTCTGGATGGGAAGACCCAGGGCCACCACATCCTTCACTGTGGTGCACAAGGACCCACCCGGAGCAGGATGACCAAGGTGCCCAAGAGCACCCAAGTGCTCTGCTGGGCTGAGCTTTGGTCACCCAAGGTGCCATAGCTTCCCTGGGGTCCAACACGAGGAGATGGATTTTCCTATAAAGAGTTCACCCTTGTAGAATTCCCTTCGGAAATGGGACACTCACACACAAACTTTAAAAGAGCTGTTAACAGTAATTCTGCCCCTCAGAGGCCCTAACAAAATGAAATGCTGATTAGAAACAACTGCACAGGAGTAAAGCAATGGCAATGCCTTCCCTTCCTCTGTGCTCTGTTTTTCCCTGTGGAATGCAAAATAAAAGGAGAAAAAGGATCTCTGTGTGTTGATTATTTCTCTAAAATATGTTTCCTTTTATCAATTGTACATGCTTCTGCCCATCACTTTGCCATGTAAAGATATGGATGGAGACAGAAGTATAAAATAAGAGGGGATAGGGAGGAATATATAATTTCATTCATGGACAAGAAGAAAAAAGTGTGATAGAAGCATATATAGTTTATTTGAAAAAATCTTGATCATGAAATAATCCTTCAGGAAAGGAAGGTAGAAAATGCCTAATTATCCAAGAAGAATTTTTTTTTTTTTCCTTCAGGAGAATGCATCCTAGAGTCATCAATGGCGATAGATAAAGCAGGGCTTTAAACAGTGGACATGCTGACAGTACCTTACGAAAATATGAATTTTTAAGAAATCTCCCTCCAGAGTGAATAATAAAACTATCATCTGCATGCTATCATTGACAAATCAATGAGGCTGTCTTCATCACACTAATGAAACTGAGAAGTGTTTTATGGATTTGAATCCAATGAATTTGAACCCACTGTAGTGTCTGAGCTTAATTTTCATGTTTAGCATCTTCTGTTATTCAGGGAAAGTGTTCTGAGCTTTTCTCAACAACCCTTGGACATTGTCCCAGAGTTTTCAGCTAAATTTCCTGAGATGACTTATGAAAACTTCCTTGTGTCAGCATGCACTGGCAGTCTATGCCCCAGTCCTAAGAAGTGTGTGTGTTCAACATTTTATTAATATTTTTTAGATTTTGTTTATAAGAACCCCCTGTAACCAAGACACACAATTCACGTTCCTTCCTTTCACCATTACAATCCAATGAGAACATAAATCTCCTGTGGCGCCTGTATTTAATAGCTATATATATATGTGTGTGATGTAATATATGATACATAATTAGAACTGCTGTCTTGAAAAGCATCATGACCGGGGAAAAAGCCAAACCTTTGCACAGCCAATGGCTTCCTTCAGGGCCACCTTCACAGTCTCGTTTCTGAGACTGTAGATGGAGGGGTTTAAGAATGGGTACAGGACAGTGTTCAGCAAAGCTACAATTCTGTTGGTCTCCAAGGAAACCCCTTCTGAGGGCCGTGCATAGAGAACAATGCAGCTTCCATATGCGATGGCTAAGTTGGTGAGATGGGAAGAACATGTAGCAAAAGCTTTCTTCCTCCCAGATGCTGATGGCATGTGCAGAATACAGTGGAAGATGCCCATGTAGGACACCAGGATTAAACATAAGGAACCCAGCAATGGAAACGATATCAAAATGGGGTCTGCTTTCCAAAGCAGGCTGGTGTCAGAGCAGGACAGTGTGAATAAGGGGGAATAGTCAAAAAAAAAAAAAAATGGTGGATCTTGTTGGGGCCACAGAAAGTCAGCTTTGAGAGGAGGACCAGGTGGTAGCTGAAGAGTGTGAAGCCTAGGACCCACGCAGCAACAACCAGACGGGTGCAGAGCTGCTGCTTCATGATGGCAGCGTAATGCAAAGGTTGGCAGATGGCAACATAGCGATCAAAGGACATGACAACAAGGAGAGCGAACTCTATAAAACCCAGGGCAAAACAGAAATAGGATTGGGCAAAGCAGCTGCTTAATGAGATTGGTCTCCTTCCAGAGCTCAGAATCGCCAACAATGTGATGGTTGTGGAGGATGTGAACCAGATTTCCAGGAATGCCAGATTGCTGATGAAAAAGTACATGGGAGTTTGCAGGCGGTGATCCACACACACGAGGAAGATGATCGTTGTGTTCCCCGTCACTGTTGTCAGGTATATGAGTAGAAGGAGCAGGGAGAGAAATTGCTGTAGTCTTTGATCAAGCCCTGAGAAACCCTCCAAGATGAACTCAGCAACTATAGTTTCATTTCCTGGTCCCATGTCTAATTTCAGTACATCCTGCTGAGACAGGAGCATGAAGAAACAAGTGTGAGAATTTCACAGTCTCGACGGGAGGGTAGATCCTTCCTTCTTTGCTCCCTTGCTTTCTTCCTATGTAGCACAGACAGAAATATTCCTCTCAGCCATTCATCGCACCCTGATTTCTCTGCTTCACATTTACAGTCCTCAGAGATTTTACTGTCTTCTTTCTACCTTCTCCAAATGCTCACAAAGCATTCTTTCTCGCAAGCACAGTATTGTAAAGAGGTGGTGAACTAGTTCATGCCATGCCTGGGAAATTCCCTGTTCACTTCGACCTATTGCAAACATCCATCACATCTGTGCTTCAAAAGCCAACCTTATCTCCCAGCAAAAGTACTTACTATTATGTGCAGATGCCAGTCCATCCATTTAGATAAGTATTTGGAAAGTTCTTCCTTCTACTTTTCGGTGCTTGCCTTTTTTGACTTGGAACTTCTGTGAGGCTGTTGCTTTCAAAACAAGCCAGTACTGAGCATCTCTTCTGTTATCTCCTGCTTTCTTCCACAGCTTCTTCCTCTCTCTTTCTCCAGAAAAGGGGGAGACATAGAGAACAAGTATAGCTTGCCTTCTTTAATACTCTAAATAGTGAAATTCAGGAGGGTTCCATTCAGTCATTGGAAATGTCTGTGTCAGATAGTCTCATCTGATATCACTGTGCACTGAAATAGAGTTCTTGCCAAAGCATTGCCAAATTCCATTGTTATTAAATGTCCTGACCTAAATGCCTTGCCTTCCCTCTAGGGGAGGGGGGAATTGTCCCATCTTAAAGAACTTAAAGGCTGTCCTTTTGGTTATTTGAAATAGGAAGGGTCTGGAACAAAGAAAATACTAAGTAGGGTTATATTTGAGATGCCTAAAAGTCAGGCACTTCAGTTTGAGCAAGTTAGCTTCGTCCCATCTTGTCAATGCAGAGAGAGAGAAGAGTGTCTGGAAGAGACTGGTAACACTTCTTTCGCCTGCCGGCGAAACATAGGCAATAAATACTGACATTTTTCCCTCCACCTTTGCATTTGGTTTTAGACATATAAAGGAAAGGAGCAGATGACTCCACAAACAGGATGCCTCAAAAATACAAGGGTGGAGGGAAGAAGGAGATGATGGTTTCAAGTAGTGAAGCAGAGGTTCTCCGCAGACTCTGTTGTCCCCCAGACCCTGTCTCAGAGTGTAATGGGTGACTCTTATACAGAGAGTAAAACGGGAAGCTCAGTAGTGGGCAATACCCCATGTTTGCACTGGCATTTTAACTTGGGGCTCAGGTTAGTCCTAGATCCCAGATGCTCTGTCTTGCTCTCTGCTTCTAGTCTGGCAGAGGGGAATCTCTGGACTGGGTTCATCTGGAAGACATGCTGAAATTGAACCACTAGCTGTAATTATTTGAGCAAAAACTCAAGCCCAGTCACCTACAGCAATATCACTGCAGCCTCCGTGAATCAGAGGTGACAGTCTCAGCTCCCCATTTTCTGGGTAAGTTCCAACGCTCAAAATGTTGTGTCTTCTTAGTCTGCTGAATGTCAGCTAAAATCATGCTTCTCCTGAATGTACTTTCTTAGAGAAACCTGCAAAGCCGCTGAGAGCTTACAGCAAAGCAGCTTCTCTGCTCACAGTGGGGGTAACCCTCTTGAACCCTTTCATCAGGCTTTGGTTGGTTCAAAGGATTTGCTGTATTCAGGCCCCTCGTAGCCAAAAATGGAGCTACCATATGCAATAGTGACGATGGCAGTGTGAGATATGCAGGTGAAGAAGGCTTCTTATGACTTTCCCAGAGGGTATTCTCAGGATAGTGCATCTAGTGCAGGCATAAGACACAGGAGTCAATGTGAAGGAGCTCAGCAACACAGCAGAGGAGAGAGCAAAGCTCATGTTTGAAGGTAGCTGGTGCCCATGCAGGCTGCTCTCAGCAAAGGGATGAGGCCACAGAAGAAAGAGTCTCTTTACTGGGGACACAGGGTACCTTGGTATATAAGATGGTGGGGCTGAGCAAGGATAGAGATGCCATCACCCAATGGGTAAAGATGAGCGTGGAGCCCAACCAGGGCTTCATAAAGATGGTGCAGTGCAACGGGTTGCAAATGGCCCTGCAGCAATTGAAAGACATCACAACAAGCAGGTTGAACTCAGCTGTGCCCAGGAAGATGGAAAGGAAGGTCTGGGATTGGCAAGTAGCCACGGGATGGTCTTAATCTCCAAGATGAGGCTGACAAACCTTTTAGGGGCAAAGGGAACCAAATATCTGAGAAGGAGACGCTGCTGGGGAAGTGATATACTAGGGGTGAAACTGGTGGTTGAATCAAATGATAGATATCATGACCATATTCCTCATGGCAGTGAGCAGATAAATCACCCACGGCAGTGTGAAGAAGAGGATTTGCATTTCATGAGTGACTGAAAAGGCCTTGAGGAAGAATTTTCCTGCTATGGTATGGTTGGGAGGATCCATTTCAGAATCCAGTCAGTTGAAGGTGTGATGAGAGTAACTAATGTCATGAGTGGTGAAATTCGTCTTGCTACCTTCATCAGCTTTCCCTTCCCTTTTCCTAGTCCTATTTTCATTTCTTGAGGTGGGAGACCAGAACTGCACAAGGGATTCTCATTTTCTCTTTGCTTATATCCAATGCCATGAAATAAAGGTTGATTCATCCCACCTGTCTTTAGACACAGGAAACAACTCTCCTGCCTCACTTGCTTGCAGAGGTAGGCCAGAGTGCTAGCTAAGAGCCAGTACTTGTGGCAAAAGCTCTGGAAATCAAGTTCCAGGTATGAAATTCAGGTTTCTCTTACAGTTAGAATTGTGGCGTGGGTGGGCACCAGGCTATCAGGCCTGTGCCTGTGTGCACACTCAGAGCACTCAAGTCATTAATCCCCTGGGTGGCCCAGGAACTCCCCCATCTAGTAATCCACACAGGTGAGCTGATGGCCAGGTTTGAGACAGGCAGTTTCAGACTTGAAACTAGGAGACTGACTGAACTGCTACCACTTTCCAAATTAAGTGTTGGACTGACTGGTGCAGAACCTCTCCAAGTGGGTGTTTCAGACAGTTCTAGAGATTTCTAGAGGCAGATCCTGCTGTGCCTGGACCAATTCCTGTGCTTAAATGTGGTGAGTACCATCACAGGTGGAGTATCTGGCTGTTTCAGAATCTCTGCAGCAGTTCCTGCTGCAGAACTGATTAAACTGTAAATACTTAAGGCCCTTGAAAATTGACAGTGGAAACTGCTCCTGCAAATGAAGAAGTGGCCATGTAGAACAGTCTTTTGTGCATTCTTAGGAGAGTTAGGAGATGCTTTGGTATGTAGTTTGAGGTAATCAGTAGCAATGGCTCATGCATATGCTGGAGAGGTCACACAGGACCACAAGCCAGCTGGACTATAAAAATTCCCCAGAAGAACAGTTTGGGGAGTCTCATCTGATCCAGTGGAAACCACTGCTGGAAGGACCCTGGCAAAGGAGACTGCCACCACCATCTAGACAGTAACCAACCATCCCGTTCAAGAGATTTGATGCCCCTTGTGAGTGTTACCTGTGACACGCCAATTGAGCGGCGTCTGTGATTCTTTCGGATTCGGGGGTTATTTGCACTGAACTCCAAGAGATCAGCATTTGTCAAGCATGAGAATTTATTAGAGATAAGAGGTTATAACAAAAAAAGCTAGAAATAGAACAGAACTGAAAAAATATATATACATATCAGAGCTCTACAGTTAAATGACGGATGCACGGTACAGCGACCACTCTCGCCCTTTATTGGTCGCACTTCCGGCACGGTTTTGCCTGGATTCTCCTCACCACGCCATTCGCATCCACAGGCCAGCTGATGGTCGGTCAGAGTCCACACCAACTTCTGTGGCTTACTCTCTTTTATAACCAGTCAAAACAACACCAGCCCGCAGTTACACAAAGGCCGTATGGCCTCAGCCAATAACAGCATGCACATCAACAGGTAACCTAGTGCTCAGCCCACAGCACTGCTCAGTTAGTAACAATTCGCCCACTAACAGGTCGTTCTGTGGGGAATGGTTCCACAGCACCTAGATGTTTATGGGGTGAGTCTGTGGTGTCACCTCCTCTGTCTGGACTTGTCACTCCTGGGGTCATTAGAGGTTGTGCCCCCAGGCTGCAGCAACCCCACAGCGTGGTGGCTCCAGCCGTGATGCACCCGGGGTTCCTTAACTCCTGGGAGCACCCCAGAGCAAACCCCTCTTCTGTGGGCTGCACCATCCAGAGTCCCACGCTTGCCTGTGTGGCGCCTGTCACTCCACCCCTTGACACTGCCAGACACACACATTTATTTCAGAAGCCAGCAAATTCACCTTGGTGTGCAGTGGGCGGCTTTTTGGTAAGCACAGTGTACTGGGGAAATGCGCACTGCTATTACTAGACGCCAAAAGCAAAGCATGCCCATTTGTAGTAACACGTAAACAACTGTTAAAAATAACAGTCTTAATCCTAATAGCAACATGATTGGTCTGGCCTATTGACCCAAATTCGGTGAATCCAAGTGTTGTTCCAGTTCAATATGCTAACACAGAAATCTTATTTCCTTTAATTGCAAGCATTTCTTTCCTGCACCGAAAGATCAGTTTGTTCCCCAACCTGGAATAGTTCCCTTTAGAGGAGCTTCAGATAGAGTTGGTCACCTTTTTTTTATTATTTTTCCGTATTTCCCTGTCTTCTCTATAGTAAACAGACAACTTTAACTTCAGATCAACGGCTGTTACACTTATGCATAGATTTTACCATCTTTTTCTTTCCTTTCCTTTCATCAAGGGAAGGTGTTAGCCCCTTCCTTAGGATCATCAATTTTTACAAACACTAGAATACAGCTGTTAAGTTTCAGCCTGGTATGAGTATCCTCTCATCCTTAGGTATGCCATCTTCCTTTGATGTTACTTCTCTCCTGGCTCCTAGATTCATTCTATTATTTAGATACTTTTAAAAAACACATTACTTAGCCTAACAATTCTACCACTCTTTCTGGCTGCTTCTTTTCAAGTTGTTGCTCTTCAGAGGGTCACTCTGTAAAACCCAAACAAAAAGTAAACCCTAGCAAGGCCATTCGGTGGTTATACTTTGGCTTTAACTGTAACTGCTGAAGCTATTTCTTTTAAGGTTACTTGGTTACATCCATCTATTATTCAAATTTGAACAGGGTTTTTTGTTTTTTTTTTTCATTGATTTTTCTTTATGCTCAGAATCTTTTACTACAGCTTGGGGCATTTTCCAGCCCCTGCTTGTTTCTGGTGTACTTAAAGATGCTGGCTTTCCGCATTCGAGGTCTTTTCTTGTTTCCTAACTCTGCCCCTGGGGCTCTTCTCTGCAGAGCCCGATCTCCACCCTGAGTCCTCCTGTGCCTCAGTGCCAGGCAGAGCAGTTACACTGGGCAGGGGGGGCAGAGCGTTTCTCACGGTCTTGTGAGAAACAAGCTGCCCAAGCCCAGTCCTGCCTTCCACCCAAAGCCTCCCCTGCTTCACTCCCTCTCCTCTTTCACCTCTCTCTTTCACATCTTTTTTTCTTCCACATGGTGGACTCCAATTGGCTGACAGAGCCTTCAGTGAAATCCAGACCCGCCCCCCTCCTCCTGCCAGCCAATAGGCAGGCCGCAAATCAGCAGCTGCCTATGGGAATGAGCTAGGGGAGGAGTCACAATGTTGCAGCGTCCAGATGGTGTGTTGTAAAGGTGAGGCTACAAACTGTCAATTTAATCGGGGTATGTGGGAACAGAAGAGAGAGCCAGACAGCTCCTGGGGTCCAAGGTGATGCTGGGGGCCGTGCTGCTCTTGGGGATCCCAGACCAGGCTGGGTTTCTGTACAAAAGTCTGGAAAAGCCTTGATGCAATGTACTAGAGAAGAGGGATTTTCCCGAGCACTTACAGAAACCCATGCAGGACCCAGGGATGTTGAGGGAAACCCATCCCACCCACACCAAAGCCACTGCTCTCCCTGGAGACCTTCCTGGATTCTCGGGCTGGCAGCAGGAGGGGGTGTGGGGGCACAGCCATGTCCCAGACTAGCCTCCATCAGGCCTTCAGCTTCACAACGTGTCACAGCTTCAAATGAGCTCTCTAAAGCAGCACTTCCCATGCCCCTGGTGCGTAGAGAAGACTTTGAGTAGACAAACAGGAGACAAGGGAGAGAAAGGGCAGAGACATCAGAGTGCAGAGCTGGGGCTCCCAGCATCACAGAGGGGGTGCCACAGGTTCAAGAAGCAACCCAAACAAGTAAAGGAGTCCTTCCTTTTGCAGTGACTTGGAAAGCCACATCTCTCACAGCATTCAAGGCAGATGGAGTCTCCATTCTGCAAGATTTGTCCCAGGACTGTGCAGAGACTAGGAAGAGCAGGAAGGCTGGTTGTAGGGATGTTCTCAGACTTCAGCAGCTGCAGAGCTGGGAGCTGGTCATCTCACAAACTTGGGAGTGAGTCAAAATGCACGTCCTGAGGCATTGCACTGCCTCATAGGCTCTGCACTGGAGCCTGGACAGCAGCACTGCAGTGTGTGGGCATGTCCTGAGAAGCCCAGAGTCATAAGACATGGGAGATCCAGGATGTCAGGGCTGTACAGACCCCGGGAGAGCAAGGCAGCCTGCAGGGAGGAGGGCAGGGGGCTGAGGAGCGCACCCAGGGGAGAAGCACAGCCCCAAGGTGACACTGAAAAGCACAAGGACCAAATGAGGCCCAGGGATGAGAAATGGCTTTCCTTAGGCTCAGCCAGAAGGAAAGATGGGCAAATTTCATGGGAAATGGGAAAACTTCCCCACATTTGCTACCTGGCCTCGCCCATGGCTTTGGAGCCTGGCAGGCTCCAGGGTCCTGGATAAGGGCCTCTGGATGATGTGTGTTAAGGCTATGTTTGCTCTTCTCTGGCATAGCATCTCTAGCTCAAGCACTGCCGACTGAGAAACCTTGCGGAGCGCTTTTAAAAGCAGAGAGCCTGCCTTGGTGCCTAAAGGAGGAAGGCTACGTCCTGTCCCACATTGTCCTACATCCTGCTTCCACAAAAAGAGTGGCCCACAGCAGAAACCAGTTTTGAGGCTCACCAAAGCATTTCTCAGCCTGTGGCCATGCTTTGTGCTGGTTCAGCCCACATGCCTCGGATCCTGTAAAAACGCCAACCCCCAAACCCCAGATTCCTGCACAGGTCTGCCCAGTGCAGTGACCTGTCAGTGCAGGGGCACAGAAGTGATGTCTCCAGTGCTCCATTTGAGATATTTCACAGTCTTTGGCACTGTCTGGAGACATTCCTGAAGGATTTATCAGAAAATTATGGAAAATAACTGCAGTGAAGGCAGGTGGCTGCTTTCCAGCCCATGAGGGGAAATCTCTCTGCTCTCTCCCTGCCTGTGCCATCTCCATGGCAGTGACCTACTGAGCCCCCAGATGACACGAGCTGAGGTCACAATGGGACGTGCCACATCACAGGAACGTCTCCCTGGTGTCGTGGGTGGGGACCCTCACTTCCCTGTGAGGCCCAGGCACTTCTGGGCACTGCTCATACCCTCCCCACGGCTGCCCTTCCTAGTGGCTCCATGGCAAGGAGAGGGGACAGGAGGCAGTGGGACCACGTTGGGGCCCCTCACCAACAGGCGGAGGAGCAGGGGCATGTTGGAAAGGAGTTTTGGGTAATGAGATGGGAAGAGCGTCCTGTTTCTCTGGGTGGAGAGGTGAAATGAGAGCAAGAGGGCAAGCGAGATGGAGGACTGCTGGACGGACACCATCAGCCAGGACCACAGTTCCTTGTTCCCAGCGCTCCTGTGGCTCTCCACCAAGGGTAAGGGCTTTGGGAGCTTCTTCCCGAGGTGTCGCACAGAGACTGTTAACTGCCAAAACTGCTGTGGATCCCGGGCTGTGGGGGTGGCGGGACAGGGCTGGGGGCTGCTGCAAGAGCCCTGCCTGAGGGTCCCCTCTGGCTCAGGGGACAATGTGACAGCCAAGACTCCTGGGTCCTGGGGCTGGGGCTGTCCTGAGCCCCAAGGCTTCTGTGTGGCCAGCTCCATCACCTCTTAGGGTGGGGCAGGGGGGCATGGGAATCCATGACAGGTTTTCCTGGGAGTGGGTCCCCCTTTGGGGTCTGGCTCTGAGAGGAAAGGGGTCCTGCATCCCAGAGGCTGAGGTGGCCTGCAGCTCCATGGGGCTCTCAAGAGCCTGCTGGAAATGTCCATATACCATAATGAAACCATCACCTTGGAATAACACCAACTCCACTGGGTGTTTGGGAAAATCTCTGTTCCTTCCCCCTCAATCCTTTTATGCTTCCAACTTGGCGCAGCATATTTTGTGCTCAGAGATGCCATCTTGAGATGGCCACAGCCCGTGTCCTCCTGCAAACTGGGCTCAAACCTCTGCACCCAAAAGAACATACATTGGAGAGAGCAGATTGGAAACAGGCGGAGGTGCAATCCTCATTCAACAGGTCCTGGCTGACGCCAGGATTTTTTCTCTAAGCTGTGGTGGGCAGTGCTGGGGTGAGCCCAACACAGCCATCTCCCCCAGCCCTCTCATGACCCCACACCACCGCTCCCTAGCCGAGCCCCGGGGCTGCTGTGGGCAGGGGGCCAGGGCAGGAGGGGCGAGAGGACACTGCCCTGCCCTGCCCTGCCCTGGGGGCAGCAGGACACTGCCCGTGGGCTCCGCTGCCCTGGCCAGCCCCAGGGACCATACGCTGGCGCCACGGCTGCCACCAGCACAGGCCCCAGCGCTGCCCTCCGCGCCCCGCATGGCCCCCAGGGCGCAGGGCAGCCAGCAGCCCTGCGGGGCCCCTGCCACAGAGCCCAGCCCCGCCGGGGCAGCGGCCGCGCCCCAGGGCCCCGCACTGCCGGCCCACACGGCACCACGCAGCCCCCAGGCCCTGCCGCACCCCGTGCTGCCGCCCACAACATGGCGCCAGACCGCGGGGGAGGGGGCAGAGCTGGCTGCCAGGACAGGAGGGCCCAGCGTTGCCATGGCATCGCCCCAGTGCAGCCCTCCTATTGGCTGTCAGGAGGAGGAGGGCGGGCATCGATTTCACTGATGGCTCTGTCAGCCAATGGCAGTCCAACATGTGGAAAAAAAAAGACGTCAAAGAGGTGAAAGAGGAGCGGGAGCAAAGCAGGCGAGAAGCGAGCGGGTGAGAGGGTTTGGTGGGGGCGGCGGGCGCGTTGAAATGGCGGCGGGTGCCCTCCCGCCGGGGCAGGGCAGCGGTGCTGGCACCGGGGCTGCTTTGCTGCAGGAGCTGCAGCAGGGGCTGGTGGGGCCGTGAGCAGGGGCCAGAGCGACGTGGGCCAGAGGGGGGAGCTGCCCTGCAGCCAGACGTGGCGGCCTGCCCCGAGCAGCTGGGCCGGGGCGGCTCGGTGGGGTTTGGGTGCAGGAACCTTTGCCCCTGTGGTGGCTCTGGGATCCCTGTTAAAGCGTTTCCCTGAGGTGCTGCTGCCAGCGCAGCCCCAGGTGCTGCTCGGAGCTGCGTTTGGGAGGTGCTGGGCAAAGTGTGAGCAGGCTGCTGGTGTCCTCGCGAGGTGCCCTTCCCAATGGTGATTTTGTTGTGAAAACTGCATTTCCGAGTGTCTCTGAGAGAGGCTGTGCCCGCATGTGATGCCGTGCCTTAGCCGTTGTTTTTGCTCCCTGCCTCTTGCTTTGCGCCGAGACCTGTGAGCCTGGCAGCAGGGTGAAGGGTGTTTGCAGAAGAGCTGTGTAAGTGTGAGCTGTTTTGCTTGTCAGGGGCCTTGAAAGTTGATGAATGGCCAGTGCTTGCACTTGCCGTTGTCCTTTCGATGCTGCTAGGTCAGGGTGAAGAGTTGCTGAATAGTGTCTCTGCTGGTTTCACCAACTGAGATGCCCTGGCCTGAGTCCTTCCGTGTGTCTCCAATTGTCAGGGCGTAAAATAGGAGAATGCTTGTTGTCCTGGATGTGTAGAGGATTTTCCGGTTTTGTTCAGCATTGGGGAAGGAAGCAGAGTTCTGAGTTGCGGGAAGGCTTCTCCCTGTGCCTGGGACATGAGGCCCTGCTGTCTTCAGTTTCATGTTCGCTGTTCCCATGCAATCCTCCCATTAGAAAATGTTGCCAAGAATTACTTGCAAGCCTTTTTCCAATTCCTAAGTTTTATGGGCTACGTGTAGATACTATCTAGGCAAATGTAATCTTATTTTGGGTCTCCTAACTGATCCGTAAGGGGTGTTTTGCTGCAGTATAAGCATTGTGTGGGAACGACATGGATCAGGGAGGCTGTTCAGTAGGTGGCTCAGCCCTGGAGGATGGGAGGGGAAGCTGCAGGCGGCAATAGCTGCGTGGCCATGATGTGGGTAGTGAGGTCAGCACTGTCTATGAGAGCTATGCCAGAAAATCACCAGTGTGAAATCAGTTCTTTGTAAGTAGCTGATAGGCCAGCAGGAGGCAGATGACTGGGCTCTTGCTGATGAGGTCATTTCTACTTGAGTACCTGAAAGGCCATCTGGAGGAAGAAGGCTTGTCTGTTGCTTGTGAGGTGACTTGTGAGTGATGAACTGATTGGATCTCAGGAGCTCTGTGAGTGGAAAGGTGTTTCTGAGGTCATTTCTACCTGAGCAGTTGGTAGGGCAGCAGCAGGTCCACATCTGGGCTATGTTTGGGATATGTTTATTTTTGAGATGATTTCAGGCTGAGGAGCTGATAAGACAGGATTTGGTTCATGGCTGAGGAAGTTATACTGAGGTAATTTCTGCCCCAGAGGCTTCTAGGCGAGTGACAGAGACATGGCTGTGAAGATGACTGTGAGGTCATGTCTTTCTGAGTCCCTGCTAGGCCAGCAGCAGGCAGCTAGGCACGGGCGTTGCTTGTGAGGTCTCTTTTGTCAGAGTACCTGCTAGGCTGGCAGTAGTTGATGGCTGGGGAAGTTATTTGGAGGAAAGTTCTGTCCCTGACAGGCCATCAGCAGGCATGTGGTGGGGATATGCACTTGTGAGGTCACCTCTGTGTGAGCAGCTGAGAGGTGAGGAGAAGACACATGGCTTGGATGGTGGTGGTGAGGTCACTTCTGGGGTGGTTGCGTGTGCTCAGAGGAGGGATTGACCCCTGCAGAGCTCTACAGCAATACAGAAATGCAACTCATTAATCAAGCAGAAGTGGATGTTCCGCATCATCTGACACAAATTTTATTCCACTCCGTCATCATGAGTTAGTACCGCTACATTTCAAATGCAGATGATGTTCTGTGGTGAGCATGGACATGGAGTTTGCCTTTCCACTTGTTGCTAAGTAGAAGCTTGCAGCGTCCTCGCAGTCAGCTAGGGAGTCCAGCTAGACTTTTGAGGCTGCTAAGTGAATGTAGTGCTAGTGTGAGCAGTGGTGTGAGTAATCTCTTACTGCCAGGGTGCGTGTGCTTTAGAAATTGCCGCTGTCGAAAGAGCAGAGAGCTTGTGAGATTTTCCTGCAAGGTCTGAATGCTGTCTCCCAAACACGACCCGGTATACAGACATGGTGTCAGCTGTGCCAAAAAGAGGGGTGGAACATCTCGGTGGATCTGCTGACTGTGCTCTCACCAATAGAGCTCAGCACAGAGGGGAGATGTTTGCCCCTGCCTGTTGCGACTCTGTAAGGCCAGCAGAACTGCCAGTAACACTTCGATTCCTTCTTTCTTTCTAGGTTCCTCCACTCCTGGAGGTTCCCAGTGCAGTGCTAGAGCCGCTGAGGATGGAGGCAGGATGCCAGGGTGTGTCCCTGTACCTGTCAACATCTTGGCCAGCGTCGTGAGCCCTCTGTGAAAGCAGCTGCAAGTGACTGAGAAGAGGCTATGCATGGATGCGAAGGCTTCCATAAACGCACCTGTCTTCCCTGGGTGACTTGGGGTGTGGGTTCACCTCCTGATACCTCTGCTGTACTGCAAATTCCACATCCCACAACTGCTGTTACTGCCTGCCCGCTCAGCAAATGCTATTGTGCACCCTCCTTTTCCTAGGAGGTTGTGGTGCCATATACGACAAGTCCAAGAGCCTTATAATGCCAGCATGTCTGGAGTGCCTTTGTGTGAGTGCCCCAAAGTGTCCGTAGCTTGACCTGAGGAAGTCTCAGATCTCTTGGGCTGCTGGCTCTGGGAGGGGTGAGGATGTGCCCAGGGCCAGGTTGCCTGTGGCACCCAGCCCTCCGTGCTCTGTGAAGCGAGTTGTGGAGCGCGGACTGCTGCTGCAGAGGCTGCACAGCCAGGAGAGCTGTCATTTCAGCAGCCGTCCAGTGTGGGGCTGTCTCATTGCTTGGGCCTCATGTCAAAGCCTCTGCACCCTTTTTGCCTTCCCCGGGGCTCCTTGTCCAAGTACCTAAAGGAAAGGAAGGGAGGTTCCTTTGGGCTCAGGAGGCCTTCCGGACTCTCAAGTGTTTCTGTGTTGTATCTGTATCTTTTGTATTACTACAGAAAATCCCCATGCCCCCATCCATAGCAGGAGGTTTGTGAGGGGATGGGGGTGGAAAGCAGCAGCCTGCTGTGCCCAAAGAAAGCAGGATCCTTCCCTCTGAAAAGAGCAGCATCGCCCAAGGAGGCAGCTCTGTGCCTGATCTTGTGCTGCTCCTTTGCACATGCCTTGTGAGCCTAGAGTGCCTTGGCCACCTTGTGGTGTTACCGCAAGAGCTTGCCTGTGTGTCTGGGTTGCAGAGCCAAGGGAAGGCAGCGAGCAGAGCAGTGGCTGTGGAGTGTGCAAGTGGCAAGTGTCCTGCATGCATCTCTTCTTGCTGGCACTTGGTTGTATCTAGCAGAAGAGGCGGCTCTGTGGGGCAGAGGCAGTGTGTTTGTAGAGTAGGTGTCAGAGCAGAGGTCTGGCATCAGGTTGATGCCTGGTGCAGTGCTGAGTTGATCCGAGAGTGTCAGAAAGCCTTTGCAGTGGAGCTGCTGCCTCAGCTGATCTCTGTCCCTAGAAATGCACTAGAAATGGAAGTGGCATCCTGCTGCCATTGTGCTGCAGTGCAAAGGCTCCCAGCTGGGACTTGATGGTACTAAAGGAAAAGCGAGACCAATCGTTCCCTTTTGTGATTTGTGCGCAGGGTGGCAGAGTGGAGCTGTGCCATGATCTGGAGAGAGTCTTGCCAGGAGATGAAAGCGGTTTGCAGAAGACTGTTCTGTGTGGAGTGATCACAGCGTAATCGAAGGACGTGCGAGTGGCCCAGGTGAGCTTCTCCTCTGTGAAGGTTTGCACTTTTCAGCTCCCTTGTGACTCAGTCAAAGATAGGGCAGCAGCAGGCAGGTCGATGCCATTTGTGCTTGTGAGGTGAGTTGTGCCTCTGAAGCTGGTAGGCCAAGAGCATGCATGTAGCTTTGGTGATGATGGTGAGGTCTCTTGTGTCTGCATGCCTCATAAAGGGGGAGCAGGCCCATTGCTGCTGTTGGTGCTTTTGTGGTCAGCTGTGCATCAGTATGTGACTGGCGATCAGCATGCACATTGCTGCTGTTTGTGCTTGTTGAGGTCAATTGTGCCTCAGTCACAAAGAGGCCAGGAGCAGATATCAGGCTTCATGGCTGCCTGTGAGGTCACTTCAGCCTGAGCACCTGACAGTCCAGCTCGATGCATATTGCTGCTGTTTGTGTTTGTGGAGTTATTTCCCTCAGTATCTGCTAGGCCACGAGCAACCACGTTGCTACTTTTTTGTATCTGTGAGGCCACTTGTGTTGAGTGACTGATAGGCCACTGCTAGGTCCATGGTTGCAGTTTGTGGTTGTGAGGTCACTTGTGGCTCAGTGCCTGCTAGGCCAGTGCTAGGTGCCTGGGTGCTGTTTGTGGTTGTGAGGTCACTTGTGGCTGAGTGCCTGATAGGCCAGTGCTGGTCACATGGCTGCAGTTTGTGGTTGTGATGTCACTTGTGGCTGAGTGCCTGATAGGCCAGTGCTGTTCCTGTGGGTGCAGTTTGTGTTTGTGATGTCACTTGTGGCTGAGTGCCTGATAGGCCAGTGCTGGTCACATGGCTGCAGTTTGTGGTTGTGATGTCACTTGCGGCTGAGTGCCTGATAGGCCAGTGCTGGTCCTGTGGCTGTAGTCTGTTGTTGTGATGTCACTTGTGGCTCAGTGCCTGATAGGCCAGTGCTGGTCCTGTGGCTGCAGTTTGTGGTTGTGATGTCACTTGTGGCTGAGTGCCTCATAGGCCAGTGCTGGTGATGTGGGTGCAGTTAGTGGTTGTGATGTCACTCGCGGCTGAGTGCCTGATAGGCCAGTGCTGGTCCTGTGGCTGTAGTTTGTGTTTGTGATGTCACTCGTGGCTCAGGGCCTGATAGGCCAGTGCTGGTTCTGTGGGTGCAGTTTGTGGTTGTGATGTCACTTGTGGCTTAGTGCCTGATAGGCCAGTGCTGGTCCTGTGGGTGCAGTTTGTGGTTGTGATGTCACTTGTGGCTGAGTGCCTGATAGACCAGTGCTGGTGATGTGGCTGCAGTTTGTGGTTGTGATGTCACTTGTAGCTGAGTGCCTGATAGGCCAGTGCTGGTCCTGTGGCTGCAGTTTGTGGTTGTGATGTCACTCACGGCTGAGTGCCTGGTAGGCCATTGCTGGTGATGTGGCTGCAGTTAGTGGTTGTGATGTCACTCGCGGCTGAGTGCCTGATAGGCCAGTGCTGGTTGTGTGGGTGCAGTTTGTGGTTGTGATGTCACTTGTGGCTCAGTGCCTGATAGGCCAGTGCTAGTCCTGTGGGTGCGGTTTCTTCTTGTGAGGTCACTTGTGGCTCAGTGCCTGATAGGCCAGTGCTGGTCACATGGCTGCAGTTTGTGGTTGTGATGTCACTTGTGGCTCAGTGCCTGCTAGGCCAGTGCTGGTCCTGTGGGTGCAGTTTGTGGTTGTGATGTCACTTGTAGCTGAGTGCCTGATAGGCCAGTGCTTGTGATGTGGGTGCAGTTAGTCGTTGTGATGTCACTTGTGGCTCAGTGCCTGATAGGACAGTACTAGTCTTGTTTCAGTCGTTTGTGTTTGTGATGTCACTTGTGGCTATGTGCCTGATAGGCGAGTGCTGGTCCTGTGGCTGCAGTTTGTGGTTGTGATGTCACTTGTGGCTGAGTGCCTGCTAGGCCAGTGCTGTTCCTGTGGGTGCAGTTTGTGGTTGTGATGTCACTTGTGGCTCACTGCCTGATAGGCCAGTGCTGTTCCTGTGGGTGCAGTTTGTGGTTGTGATGTCACTTGTGGCTCAGTGCCTGATAGGCCAGTGCTGGTCACATGGCTGCAGTTTGTGGTTGTGATGTCACTTGTAGCTGAGTGCCTGATAGGCCAGTGCTTGTGATGTGGGTGCAGTTAGTCGTTGTGATGTCACTTGTGGCTCAGTGCCTGATAGGCCAGTGCTGGTGATGTGGCTGCAGTTTGTGGTTGTGATGTCACTTGTGGCTCAGTGCCTGATAGGCCAGTGCTGTTCCTGTGGGTGCAGTTTGTGGTTGTGATGTCACTTGTGGCTCAGTGCCTGATAGGCCAGTGCTGGTTCTGTGGGTGCAGTTTGTGGTTGTGATGTCACTTGTAGCTGAGTGCTTGATAGGCCAGTGCTGGTCCTGTGGGTGCAGTTTGTGGTTGTGATGTCACTTGTGGCTCAGTCCCTGATAGCCAGTGCTGGTCCTGTGGCTGCAGTTTGTGGTTGTGATGTCACTTGTGGCTGAGTGCCTGATAGGCCAGTGCTGGTCCTGTGGGTGCAGTTTGTGGTTGTGATGTCACTTGTAGCTGAGTGCCTGATAGGCCAGTGCTTGTGATGTGGGTGCAGTTAGTCATTGTGATGTCACTTGTGGCTCAGTGCCTCATAGGCCAGTGCTGTTTCTGTGGGTGCATTTTGTGGTTGTGATGTCACTTGCGGCTGAGTGCCTGATAGGCCAGTGCTGGTCCTGTGGGTGCAGTTTGTGGTTGTGATGTCACTTGTGGCTCAGTGCCTGATAGGCCAGTGCTGGTGATGTGGGTGCAGTTAGTGGTTGTGATGTCACTCGCGGCTGAGTGCCTGATAGGCCAGTGCTGGTCCTCTGGCTGTAGTTTGTGTTTGTGATGTCACTCGTGGCTCAGTGCCTGATAGGCCAGTGCTGGTGCTGTGGCTGCCGTTTGTGGTTGTGATGTCACTTGTGGCTCAGTGCCTGATAGGCCAGTGCTGGTCCTGTGGCTGCAGTTTGTGGTTGTGATGTCACTTGTGGCTGAGTGCCTGATAGACCAGTGCTGCTCCTGTGGCTGTAGTTTGTTGTTGTGATGTCGCTTGTGGCTCAGTGCCTGCTAGGCCAGTGCTGGTCACATGGCTGCAGTTTGTGGTTGTGATGTCACTTGTGGCTCAGTGCCTGATAGGCCAGTGCTGTTCCTGTGGGTGCAGTTTGTGGTTGTGATGTCACTTGTGGCTGAGTGCCTGATAGGCGAGTGCTGATCACATGGCTGCAGTTTGTGGTTGTGATGTCACTTGTGGCTGAGTGCCTGATAGGCCAGTGCTGGTGATGTGGGTGCAGTTTGTGGTTGTGATGTCACCTGTGGCTCAGTGCCTGATAGGCCAGTGCTGGTCCTGTGGCTGCAGTTTGTGGTTGTGATGTCACTTGTGGCTCAGTGCCTGATAGGCCAGTGCTGGTCCTGTGGGTGCAGTTTGTGGTTGTGATGTCACTTGTGGCTCACTGCCTGATAGGCCAGTGCTAGTCCTGTGGGTGCGGTTTCTTCTTGTGAGGTCACTTGTGGCTCAGTGCCTGATAGGCCAGTGCTGGTCCTGTGGGTGCAGTTTGTGGTTGTGATGTCACTTGTGGCTGAGTGCCTGATAGGCCAGTGCTGGTGATGTGGGTGCAGTTTGTGGTTGTGATGTCACTTGTGGCTGAGTGCCTGATAGGCCAGTGCTGGTGATTTGGGTGCAGTTTGTGGTTGTGATGTCACCTGTTGCTCAGAGCCTGATAGGCCAGTGCTGGTGGTGTGGGTGCAGTTTTTGGTTGTGATGTCATTTGTGGCTGAGTGCCTGATAGGCCAGTGCTGTTCTTGTGGCAGCAGTTTGTGGTTGTGATGTCACTTGTGGCTCAGTGCTTGATAGGCCAGTGCTGGTCCTGTGGGTGCAGTTTGTGGTTGTGAGGTCACTCGTGGCTCAGTGCCTGATAGGCCAGTGCTAGTCTTGTGGCAGCAGTTTGTGGTTGTGAGGTCACTTGTAGCTGAGTGCTTGATAGGCCAGTGCTGGTCACATGGCTGCAGTTTGTGGTTGTGATGTCACTTGTGGCTCAGTGCCTGATAGGCCAGTGCTGGTTCTGTGGCTGCAGTTTGTGGTTGTGATGTCACTTGTGGCTGAGTGCCTGATAGGCCAGTGTTGGTCACATGGCTGCAGTTTGTGGTTGTGATGTCACTTGCGGCTGAGTGCCTGATAGGCCAGTGCTGTTCATGTGGCTGTAGTTTGTGTTTGTGATGTCACTTGTGGCTCAGTGCCTGATAGGCCAGTGCTGTTCCTGTGGCTGCAGTTTGTGGTTGTGATGTCACTTGTGGCTGAGTGCCTGATAGACCAGTGCTGGTGATGTGGCTGCAGTTTGTGGTTGTGATGTCACTTGTGGCTCAGTGCCTGATAGGCCAGTGCTGGTCACATGGCTGCAGTTTGTGTTTGTGATGTCACTCGTGGCTCAGTGCCTGATAGGCCAGTGCTGGTCCTGTGGGTGCAGTTTGTGGTTGTGATGTCACTTGTGGCTGAGTGCCTGATAGACCAGTGCTGGTGATGTGGCTGCAGTTTGTGGTTGTGATGTCACTTGTAGCTGTGTGCTTGATAGGCCAGTGCTGGTGATGTGGCTGCAGTTTGTGGTTGTGATGTCACTTGTGGCTGAGTGCCTGATAGGCCAGTGCTGGTCCTGTGGCTGTAGTTTGTGGTTGTGATGTCACTCGCGGCTGAGTGCCTGGTAGGCCATTGCTGGTGATGTGGCTGCAGTTAGTGGTTGTGATGTCACTCGCGGCTGAGTGCCTGATAGGCCAGTGCTGGTCCTGTGGCTGTAGTTTGTGTTTGTGATGTCACTCGTGGCTCAGTGCCTGATAGGCCAGTGCTGGTTGTGTGGGTGCACTTTGTGGTTGTGATGTCACTTGTGGCTCATTGCCTGATAGGCCAGTGCTAGTCCTGTGGGTGCGGTTTCTTCTTGTGATGTCACTTGTGGCTCAGTGCCTGATAGGCCAGTGCTGGTCACATGGCTGCAGTTTGTGGTTGTGATGTCACTTGTGGCTCAGTGCCTGATAGGCCAGTGCTGGTCCTGTGGGTGCAGTTTGTGGTTGTGATGTCACTTGTAGCTGAGTGCCTGATAGGCCAGTGCTTGTGATGTGGGTGCAGTTAGTCGTTGTGATGTCACTTGTGGCTCAGTGCCTGATAGGCCAGTGCTAGTCTTGTTTCAGTCGTTTGTGTTTGTGATGTCACTTGTGGCTCAGTGCCTGATAGGCCAGTGCTGGTTGTGTGGGTGCAGTTTGTGGTTGTGATGTCACTTGTGGCTGAGTGCCTGATAGGCCAGTGCTGTTCCTGTGGGTGCAGTTTGTGGTTGTGATGTCACTTGTGGCTCAGTGCCTGATAGGCCAGTGCTGTTCCTGTGGGTGCAGTTTGTGGTTGTGATGTCACTTGTGGCTCAGTGCCTGATAGGCCAGTGCTGTTCCTGTGGGTGCAGTTTGTGGTTGTGATGTCACTTGTGGCTCAGTGCCTGCTAGGCCAGTGCTGGTCACATGGCTGCAGTTTGTGGTTGTGATGTCACTTGTGGCTCAGTGCCTGATAGGCCAGTGCTGGTGATGTGGGTGCAGTTTGTGGTTGTGATGTCACTTGCGGCTGAGTGCCTGATAGGCCAGTGCTGGTCCTGTGGGTGCAGTTATTGGTTGTGATGTCACTTGTGGCTGAGTGCCTGATAGGCCAGTGCTGGTGATGTGGGTGCAGTTTGTGGTTGTGATGTCACTTGTGGCTCAGTGCTTGATAGGCCAGTGCTGGTCACATGGCTGCAGTTTGTGTTTGTGATGTCACTTGTAGCTGAGTGCCTGATAGGCCAGTGCTGGTGATGTGGCTGCAGTTTGTGTTTGTGATGTCACTTGTGGCTCAGTGCCTGATAGGCCAGTGCTGGTCCTGTGGCTGTAGTTTGTGGTTGTGATGTCACTTGTGGCTGAGTGCCTGATAGGCGAGTGCTGATCACATTGCTGCAGTTTGTGGTTGTGATGTCACTTGTGGCTGAGTGCCTGATAGGTCAGTGCTGGTCACATGGCTGCAGTTTGTGGTTGTGATGTCACTTGTGGCTCAGTGCCTCATAGGCCAGTGCTGGTCACATGGCTGCAGTTTGTGTTTGTGATGTCACTTGTAGCTGAGTGCTTGATAGGCCAGTGCTGTTCCTGTGGCTGCAGTTTGTGGTTGTGATGTCACTTGTGGCTCAGTGCCTGATAGGCGAGTGCTGGTCACATGGCTGCAGTTTGTGGTTGTGATGTCACTTGTGGCTCAGTGCCTGATAGGCCAGTGCTGGTCACATGGCTGCAGTTTGTGGTTGTGATGTCACTTGTGGCTTAGTGCCTGATAGGCCAGTGCTGGTGATGTGGCTGCAGTTTGTGGTTGTGATGTTACTTGTAGCTGAGTGCCTGATAGGCCAGTGCTGGTGATGTGGGTGCAGTTAGTCGTTGTGATGTCACTTGTGGCTCAGTGCCTGATAGGCCAGTGCTGTTCCTGTGTGTGCAGTTTGTGGTTGTGATGTCACTTGTGGCTCAGTGCCTGACAGGCCAGTGCTGTTCTTGTGGGTGCAGTTTGTGGTTGTGATGTCACTCGTGGCTCAGTGCCTGATAGGCCAGTGCTGGTGATGTGGCTGCAGTTAGTGGTTGTGATGTCACTCGCGGCTGAGTGCCTGATAGGCCAGTGCTGGTCACATGGCTGCAGTTTGTGGTTGTGATGTCACTTGTGGCTCAGTGCCTGATAGGCCAGTGCTGGTGATGTGGGTGCAGTTTGTGGTTGTGATGTTACTTGTAGCTGAGTGCTTGATAGGCCAGTGCTGGTCACATGGCTGCAGTTTGTGGTTGTGATGTCACTTGTGGCTCAGTGCCTCATAGGCCAGTGCTGGTCACATGGCTGCAGTTTGTGTTTGTGATGTCACTTGTAGCTGAGTGCCTGATAGGTCAGTGCTGGTCACATGGCTGCAGTTTGTGGTTGTGATGTCACTTGTGGCTGAGTGCCTCATAGGCCAGTGCTGGTCACATGGCTGCAGTTTGTGTTTGTGATGTCACTTGTAGCTGAGTGCTTGATAGGCCAGTGCTGTTCCTGTGGCTGCAGTTTGTGGTTGTGATGTCACTTGTGGCTCAGTGCCTGATAGGCGAGTGCTGGTCACATGGCTGCAGTTTGTGGTTGTGATGTCACTTGTGGCTCAGTGCCTGATAGGCCAGTGCTGGTCACATGGCTGCAGTTTGTGGTTGTGATGTCACTTGTGGCTTAGTGCCTGATAGGCCAGTGCTGGTGATGTGGCTGCAGTTTGTGGTTGTGATGTTACTTGTAGCTGAGTGCTTGATAGGCCAGTGCTGGTCCTGTGGGTGCAGTTTGTGGTTGTGATGTCACTTGTGGCTCAGTGCCTGATAGGCCAGTGCTGTTCCTGTGTGTGCAGTTTGTGGTTGTGATGTCACTTGTGGCTCAGTGCCTGACAGGCCAGTGCTGTTCTTGTGGGTGCAGTTTGTGGTTGTGATGTCACTTGTGGCTCAGTGCCTGATAGGCCAGTGCTGGTCCTGTGGGTGCAGTTTGTGGTTGTGATGTCACTTGTGGCTCAGTGCCTGATAGGCCAGTGTTAGTCACATGGCTGCCGTTTGTTGTTGTGATGTCACTTGTGGCTCAGTGCCTGATAGGCCAGTGCTGGTCCTGTGGGTGCAGTTTGTGGTTGTGATGTCACTTGTGGCTCAGTGCCTGATAGGCCAGTGCTGGTCACATGGCTGCAGTTTGTGGTTGTGATGTCACTTGTGGCTGAGTGCCTCATAGGCCAGTGCTGGTCACATGGCTGCAGTTTGTGGTTGTGATGTCACTTGTAGCTGAGTGCCTGATAGGCCAGTGCTTGTGATGTGGGTGCAGTTAGTCGTTGTGATGTCACTTGTGGCTCAGTGCCTGATAGGCCAGTGCTGGTGATGTGGCTGCAGTTTGTGGTTGTGATGTCACTTGTGGCTCAGTGCCTGATAGGCCAGTGCTGGTCCTGTGGCTGCAGTTTGTGGTTGTGATGTCACTTGTGGCTCAGTGCCTGATAGGCCAGTGCTGGTTCTGTGGGTGCAGTTTGTGGTTGTGATGTCACTTGTAGCTGAGTGCTTGATAGGCCAGTGCTGGTCACATGTCTGCAGTTTGTGGTTGTGATGTCACTTGTGGCTCAGTCCCTGATAGCCAGTGCTGGTCCTGTGGCTGCAGTTTGTGGTTGTGATGTCACTTGTGGCTGAGTGCCTGATAGGCCAGTGCTGGTCCTGTGGCTGCAGTTTGTGGTTGTGATGTCACTTGTGGCTCAGTGCCTGATAGGCCAGTGCTAGTCTTGTTTCAGTCGTTTGTGTTTGTGATGTCACTTGTGGCTCAGTGCCTGATAGGCCAGTGCTGGTTGTGTGGGTGCAGTTTTTGTTTGTGATGTCACCTGTGGCTCAGTGCCTGATAGGCCAGTGCTGTTCCTGTGGGTGCAGTTTGTGGTTGTGATGTCACTTGTGGCTCAGTGCCTGATAGGCCAGTGCTGTTCCTGTGGGTGCAGTTTGTGGTTGTGATGTCACTTGTGGCTCAGTGCCTGATAGGCCAGTGCTGTTCCTGTGGGTGCAGTTTGTGGTTGTGATGTCACTTGTGGCTCAGTGCCTGCTAGGCCAGTGCTGGTCACATGGCTGCAGTTTGTGGTTGTGATGTCACTTGTGGCTCAGTGGCTGATAGGCCAGTGCTGGTCACATGGCTGCAGTTTGTGGTTGTGATGTCACTTGTAGCTGAGTGCCTGATAGGCCAGTGCTTGTGATGTGGGTGCAGTTAGTCGTTGTGATGTCACTTGTGGCTGAGTGCCTGATAGGCCAGTGCTGGCCCTGTGTGTGCAGTTTGTGGTTGTGATGTCACTTGTGGCTCAGTGCCTGATAGGCCAGTGCTGGTTCTGTGGGTGCAGTTTGTGGTTGTGATGTCACTCGCGGCTGAGTGCCTGATAGGCCAGTGCTGGTCCTGTAGCTGCAGTTTGTGGTTGTGATGTCACTTGTGGCTCAGTCCCTGATAGCCAGTGCTGGTCCTGTGGCTGCAGTTTGTGGTTGTGATGTCACTTGTGGCTCAGTGCCTGATAGGCCAGTGCTGGTCCTGTGGGTGCAGTTTGTGGTTGTGATGTCACTTGTAGCTGAGTGCCTGATAGGCCAGTGCTTGTGATGTGGGTGCAGTTAGTCGTTGTGATGTCACTTGTGGCTCAGTGCCTCATAGGCCAGTGCTGGTCCTGTGGGTGCAGTTTGTGTTTGTGATGTCACTTGTGGCTCAGTGCCTGATAGGCCAGTGCTGGTGATGTGGGTGCAGTTTGTGGTTCTGATGTCACTTGCGGCTGAGTGCCTGATAGGCCAGTGCTGGTCCTGTGGGTGCAGTTATTGGTTGTGATGTCACTTGTGGCTGAGTGCCTGATAGGCCAGTGCTGGTGATGTGGGTGCAGTTAGTGGTTGTGATGTCACTCGCGGCTGAGTGCCTGATAGGCCAGTGCTGGTGATGTGGGTGCAGTTTGTGGTTGTGATGTCACTTGTGGCTCAGTGCTTGATAGGCCAGTGCTGGTCACATGGCTGCAGTTTGTGTTTGTGATGTCACTTGTAGCTGAGTGCCTGATAGGCCAGTGCTGGTCACGTGGCTGCAGTTTGTGTTTGTGATGTCACTTGTGGCTCAGTGCCTGATAGGCCAGTGCTGGTGATGTGGGTGCAGTTTGTGGTTGTGATGTCACTTGTGGCTTAGTGCCTGATAGGCTAGTGCTGGTGATGTGGCTGCAGTTTGTGGTTGTGATGTTACTTGTAGCTGAGTGCTTGATAGGCCAGTGCTGGTCCTGTGGCTGCAGTTTGTGGTTGTGATGTCACTTGTGGCTCAGTGCCTGATAGGCCAGTGCTGTTCCTGTGTGTGCAGTTTGTGGTTGTGATGTCACTTGTGGCTCAGTGCCTGACAGGCCAGTGCTGTTCTTGTGGGTGCAGTTTGTGGTTGTGATGTCACTCGTGGCTCAGTGCCTGATAGGCCAGTGCTGGTGATGTGGCTGCAGTTAGTGGTTGTGATGTCACTCGCGGCTGAGTGCCTGATAGGCCAGTGCTGGTCACATGGCTGCAGTTTGTGGTTATGATGTCGCTTGTGGCTCAGTGCCTGATAGGCCAGTGCTGGTTCTGTGGCTGTAGTTTGTGTTTGTGATGTCACTCGTGGCTCAGTGCCTGATAGGCCAGTGCTGGTTGTGTGGGTGCACTTTGTGGTTGTGATGTCACTTGTGGCTGAGTGCCTGATAGGCCAGTGCTGTTCCTGTGGGTGCAGTTTGTGGTTGTGATGTCACTTGTGACTCAGTGCCTGATAGGCCAGTGCTGGTGATGTGGCTGCAGTTTGTGGTTGTGATGTCACTTGTGACTCAGTGCCTGATAGGCCAGTGCTGGTCCTGTGGCTGCAGTTTGTGGTTGTGATGTCACTTGTGGCTGAGTGCCTGATAGGCCAGTGTTGGTCCTGTGGCTGCAGTTTGTGATTGTGATGTCACTTGTGGCTCAGTGCCTCATAGGCCAGTGCTAGTCTTGTGGCAGCAGTTTGTGGTTGTGATGTCACTTGTGGCTCAGTGCCTGATAGGCGAGTGCTGGTCACATGGCTGCAGTTTGTGGTTGTGATGTCACTTGTGGCTCAGTGCCTGATAGGCCAGTGCTGGTCACATGGCTGCAGTTTGTGGTTGTGATGTCACTTGTGGCTTAGTGCCTGATAGGCCAGTGCTGGTGATGTGGCTGCAGTTTGTGGTTGTGATGTTACTTGTAGCTGAGTGCTTGATAGGCCAGTGCTGGTCCTGTGGGTGCAGTTTGTGGTTGTGATGTCACTTGTGGCTCAGTGCCTGATAGGCCAGTGCTGTTTCTGTGTGTGCAGTTTGTGGTTGTGATGTCACTTGTGGCTCAGTGCCTGACAGGCCAGTGCTGTTCTTGTGGGTGCAGTTTGTGGTTGTGATGTCACTCGTGGCTCAGTGCCTGATAGGCCAGTGCTGGTGATGTGGCTGCAGTTAGTGGTTGTGATGTCACTCGCGGCTGAGTGCCTGATAGGCCAGTGCTGGTCACATGGCTGCAGTTTGTGGTTGTGATGTCGCTTGTGGCTCAGTGCCTGATAGGCCAGTGCTGGTCACATGGCTGCAGTTTGTGGTTGTGATGTCACTTGCGGCTGAGTACCTGATAGGCCAGTGCTGGTCCTGTGGCTGCATTTTGTGGTTGTGATGTCACTTGTGGATCAGTGCCTGATAGGCCAGTGCTGTTCTTGTGGGTGCAGTTTGTGGTTGTGATGTCACTTGTGGCTCAGTGCCTGATAGGCCAGTGCTGGTCCTGTGGCTGTAGTCTGTTGTTCTGATGTCACTCGCGGCTGAGTGCCTGATAGGCCAGTGCTGGTCCTGTAGCTGCAGTTTGTGGTTGTGATGTCACTTGTGGCTCAGTGCCTGATAGGCCAGTGCTGGTGCTGTGGCTGTAGTTTGTTGTTGTGATGTCACTTGTGGCTGAGTGCCTGATAGGCCAGTGCTGTTCCTGTGGGTGCAGTTTGTGGTTGTGATGTCACTTGTGGCTGAGTGCCTGATAGGCGAGTGCTGATCACATGGCTGCAGTTTGTGGTTGTGATGTCACTTGTGGCTCAGTGCCTGATAGGCCAGTGCTGGTGATGTGGGTGCAGTTTGTGGTTGTGATGTCACTTGCGGCTGAGTGCCTGATAGGCCAGTGCTGGTCCTGTGGGTGCGGTTTCTTCTTGTGAGGTCACTTGTGGCTCAGTGCCTGATAGGCCAGTGCTGGTCACATGGCTGCAGTTTGTGGTTGTGATGTCACTTGTGGCTCAGTGCCTGATAGGCCAGTGCTGGTCCTGTGGGTGCAGTTTGTGGTTGTGATGTCACTTGTAGCTGAGTGCCTGATAGGCCAGTGCTTGTGATGTGGGTGCAGTTAGTCGTTGTGATGTCACTTGTGGCTGAGTGCCTGATAGGCCAGTGCTGTTCCTGTGGCTGCAGTTTGTTTTTGTGATGTCAGTTGTGGCTGAGTGCCTGATAGGCCAGTGCTGGTGATGTGGGTGCAGTTTGTGGTTGTGATGTCACTTGTGGCTGAGTGCTTGATAGGCCAGTGCTGGTCCTGTGGGTGCAGTTTGTGGTTGTGATGTCACCTGTGGCTGAGTGCCTGATAGGCCAGTGCTGTTCCTGTGGGTGCAGTTTGTGGTTGTGATGTCACTTGTGGCTGAGTGCCTGATAGGCCAGTGCTAGTCAGGTGGCTGCAGTTTGTGGTTGTGATGTCACTTGTGGCTCAGTGCCTGATAGGCCAGTGCTGTTCCTGTGGGTTCGGTTTCTTCTTGTGATGTCACTTGTGGCTCAGTGCCTGATAGGCCAGTGCTGGTCACATGGCTGCAGTTTGTGGTTGTGATGTCACTTGTGGCTCAGTGCCTGATAGGCCAGTGCTGGTTCTGTGGCTGTAGTTTGTGTTTGTGATGTCACTCGTGGCTCAGTGCCTGATAGGCCAGTGCTGGTTGTGTGGGTGCACTTTGTGGTTGTGATGTCACTTGTGGCTGAGTGCCTGATAGGCCAGTGCTGTTCCTGTGGGTGCAGTTTGTGGTTGTGATGTCACTTGTGACTCAGTGCCTGATAGGCCAGTGCTGGTGATGTGGCTGCAGTTTGTGGTTGTGATGTCACTTGTGACTCAGTGCCTGATAGGCCAGTGCTGGTCCTGTGGCTGCAGTTTGTGGTTGTGATGTCACTTGTGGCTGAGTGCCTGATAGGCCAGTGTTGGTCCTGTGGCTGCAGTTTGTGATTGTGATGTCACTTGTGGCTCAGTGCCTCATAGGCCAGTGCTAGTCTTGTGGCAGCAGTTTGTGGTTGTGATGTCACTTGTGGCTCAGTGCCTGATAGGCGAGTGCTGGTCACATGGCTGCAGTTTGTGGTTGTGATGTCACTTGTGGCTCAGTGCCTGATAGGCCAGTGCTGGTCACATGGCTGCAGTTTGTGGTTGTGATGTCACTTGTGGCTTAGTGCCTGATAGGCCAGTGCTGGTGATGTGGCTGCAGTTTGTGGTTGTGATGTTACTTGTAGCTGAGTGCTTGATAGGCCAGTGCTGGTCCTGTGGGTGCAGTTTGTGGTTGTGATGTCACTTGTGGCTCAGTGCCTGATAGGCCAGTGCTGTTCCTGTGTGTGCAGTTTGTGGTTGTGATGTCACTTGTGGCTCAGTGCCTGACAGGCCAGTGCTGTTCTTGTGGGTGCAGTTTGTGGTTGTGATGTCACTCGTGGCTCAGTGCCTGATAGGCCAGTGCTGGTGATGTGGCTGCAGTTAGTGGTTGTGATGTCACTCGCGGCTGAGTGCCTGATAGGCCAGTGCTGGTCACATGGCTGCAGTTTGTGGTTGTGATGTCGCTTGTGGCTCAGTGCCTGATAGGCCAGTGCTGGTCACATGGCTGCAGTTTGTGGTTGTGATGTCACTTGCGGCTGAGTACCTGATAGGCCAGTGCTGGTCCTGTGGCTGCATTTTGTGGTTGTGATGTCACTTGTGGATCAGTGCCTGATAGGCCAGTGCTGTTCTTGTGGGTGCAGTTTGTGGTTGTGATGTCACTTGTGGCTCAGTGCCTGATAGGCCAGTGCTGGTCCTGTGGCTGTAGTCTGTTGTTCTGATGTCACTCGCGGCTGAGTGCCTGATAGGCCAGTGCTGGTCCTGTAGCTGCAGTTTGTGGTTGTGATGTCACTTGTGGCTCAGTGCCTGATAGGCCAGTGCTGGTGCTGTGGCTGTAGTTTGTTGTTGTGATGTCACTTGTGGCTGAGTGCCTGATAGGCCAGTGCTGTTCCTGTGGGTGCAGTTTGTGGTTGTGATGTCACTTGTGGCTGAGTGCCTGATAGGCGAGTGCTGATCACATGGCTGCAGTTTGTGGTTGTGATGTCACTTGTGGCTCAGTGCCTGATAGGCCAGTGCTGGTGATGTGGGTGCAGTTTGTGGTTGTGATGTCACTTGCGGCTGAGTGCCTGATAGGCCAGTGCTGGTCCTGTGGGTGCGGTTTCTTCTTGTGAGGTCACTTGTGGCTCAGTGCCTGATAGGCCAGTGCTGGTCACATGGCTGCAGTTTGTGGTTGTGATGTCACTTGTGGCTCAGTGCCTGATAGGCCAGTGCTGGTCCTGTGGGTGCAGTTTGTGGTTGTGATGTCACTTGTAGCTGAGTGCCTGATAGGCCAGTGCTTGTGATGTGGGTGCAGTTAGTCGTTGTGATGTCACTTGTGGCTGAGTGCCTGATAGGCCAGTGCTGTTCCTGTGGCTGCAGTTTGTTTTTGTGATGTCAGTTGTGGCTGAGTGCCTGATAGGCCAGTGCTGGTGATGTGGGTGCAGTTTGTGGTTGTGATGTCACTTGTGGCTGAGTGCTTGATAGGCCAGTGCTGGTCCTGTGGGTGCAGTTTGTGGTTGTGATGTCACCTGTGGCTGAGTGCCTGATAGGCCAGTGCTGTTCCTGTGGGTGCAGTTTGTGGTTGTGATGTCACTTGTGGCTGAGTGCCTGATAGGCCAGTGCTAGTCAGGTGGCTGCAGTTTGTGGTTGTGATGTCACTTGTGGCTCAGTGCCTGATAGGCCAGTGCTGTTCCTGTGGGTTCGGTTTCTTCTTGTGATGTCACTTGTGGCTCAGTGCCTGATAGGCCAGTGCTGGTCACATGGCTGCAGTTTGTGGTTGTGATGTCACTTGTGGCTCAGTGCCTGATAGGCCAGTGCTGGTCACATGGCTGCAGTTTGTGGTTGTGATGTCACTTGTGGCTCAGTGCCTGATAGGCCAGTGCTAATCTTGTTTCAGCCGTTTGTGTTTGTGATGTCACTTGTGGCTCAGTGCCTGATAGGCCAGTGCTGGTCACATGGCTGCAGTTTGTGGTTGTGATGTCACTTGTGGCTCGGTGCCTGATAGGCCAGTGCTGGTCCTGTGGCTGTAGTTTGTTGTTGTGATGTCACTTGTGGCTGAGTGCTTGATAGGCCAGTGCTGTTCCTGTGGCTGCAGTTTGTGTTTGTGATGTCACTTGTGGCTCAGTGCCTGATAGGCCAGTGCTGGTGATGTGGCTGCAGTTTGTGGTTGTGCTGTCACTTGTGGCTCAGTGCCTGTTAGGCCAGTGCTAGTCTTGTTTCAGCAGTTTGTGTTAGTGATGTCACTTGTGGCTCAGTGCCTGATAGGCCAGTGCTTGTGATGTGGGTGCAGTTAGTCATTGTGATGTCACTTGTGGCTCAGTGCCTCATAGGCCAGTGCTGTTTCTGTGGGTGCAGTTTGTGGTTGTGATGTCACTTGTGGCTCAGTGCCTGATAGGCCAGTGCTAGTCTTGTGGCAGCAGTTTGTGGTTGTGATGTCACTTGTGGCTCAGTGCCTGATAGGCCAGTGCTGGTCCTGTGGGTGCAGTTTGTGGTTGTGATGTCACTTGTGGCTGAGTGCCTGATAGGCCAGTGCTGGTGATGTGGCTGCAGTTAGTGGTTGTGATGTCACTCGCGGCTGAGTGCCTGATAGGCCAGTGCTGGTCCTGTAGCTGCAGTTTGTGGTTGTGATGTCACCTGTGGCTGAGTGCCTGATAGGCCAGTGCTGTTCCTGTGGGTGCAGTTTGTGGTTGTGATGTCACTTGTGGCTGAGTGCCTGATAGGCCAGTGCTAGTCAGGTGGCTGCAGTTTGTGTTTGTGATGTCACTTGTAGCTGAGTGCCTGATAGGCCAGTGCTTGTGATGTGGGTGCAGTTAGTCGTTGTGATGTCACTTGTGGCTGAGTGCCTGATAGGCCAGTGCTGGTCCTGTAGCTGCAGTTTGTGGTTGTGATGTCACTTGTGGCTCAGTGCCTGATAGGCCAGTGCTGGTTCTGTGGGTGCAGTTTGTGGTTGTGATGTCACTCGCGGCTGAGTGCCTGATAGGCCAGTGCTGGTCCTGTAGCTGCAGTTTGTGGTTGTGATGTCACTTGTGGCTCAGTCCCTGATAGCCAGTGCTGGTCCTGTGGCTGCAGTTTGTGGTTGTGATGTCACTTGTGGCTGAGTGCCTGATAGGCCAGTGCTGGTCCTGTGGGTGCAGTTTGTGGTTGTGATGTCACTTGTAGCTGAGTGCCTGATAGGCCAGTGCTTGTGATGTGGGTGCAGTTAGTCGTTGTGATGTCACTTGTGGCTCAGTGCCTCATAGGCCAGTGCTGGTCCTGCGGGTGCAGTTTGTGTTTGTGATGTCACTTGTGGCTCAGTGCCTGATAGGCCAGTGCTGGTGATGTGGGTGCAGTTTGTGGTTGTGATGTCACTTGCGGCTGAGTGCCTGATAGGCCAGTGCTGGTCCTGTGGGTGCAGTTATTGGTTGTGATGTCACTTGTGGCTGAGTGCCTGATAGGCCAGTGCTGGTGATGTGGGTGCAGTTAGTGGTTGTGATGTCACTCGCGGCTGAGTGCCTGATAGGCCAGTGCTGGTGATGTGGGTGCAGTTTGTGGTTGTGATGTCACTTGTGGCTCAGTGCTTGATAGGCCAGTGCTGGTCACATGGCTGCAGTTTGTGTTTGTGATGTCACTTGTAGCTGAGTGCCTGATAGGCCAGTGCTGGTCACGTGGCTGCAGTTTGTGTTTGTGATGTCACTTGTGGCTCAGTGCCTGATAGGCCAGTGCTGGTGATGTGGGTGCAGTTTGTGGTTGTGATGTCACTTGTGGCTTAGTGCCTGATAGGCTAGTGCTGGTGATGTGGCTGCAGTTTGTGGTTGTGATGTTACTTGTAGCTGAGTGCTTGATAGGCCAGTGCTGGTCCTGTGGGTGCAGTTTGTGGTTGTGATGTCACTTGTGGCTCAGTGCCTGATAGGCCAGTGCTGTTCCTGTGTGTGCAGTTTGTGGTTGTGATGTCACTTGTGGCTCAGTGCCTGACAGGCCAGTGCTGTTCTTGTGGGTGCAGTTTGTGGTTGTGATGTCACTCGTGGCTCAGTGCCTGATAGGCCAGTGCTGGTGATGTGGCTGCAGTTAGTGGTTGTGATGTCACTCGCGGCTGAGTGCCTGATAGGCCAGTGCTGGTCACATGGCTGCAGTTTGTGGTTATGATGTCGCTTGTGGCTCAGTGCCTGATAGGCCAGTGCTGGTTCTGTGGCTGCAGTTTGTGTTTGTGATGTCACTCGTGGCTCAGTGCCTGATAGGCCAGTGCTGGTTGTGTGGGTGCACTTTGTGGTTGTGATGTCACTTGTGGCTGAGTGCCTGATAGGCCAGTGCTGTTCCTGTGGGTGCAGTTTGTGGTTGTGATGTCACTTGTGACTCAGTGCCTGATAGGCCAGTGCTGGTGATGTGGCTGCAGTTTGTGGTTGTGATGTCACTTGTGACTCAGTGCCTGATAGGCCAGTGCTGTTCCTGTGGCTGCAGTTTGTGGTTGTGATGTCACTTGTGGCTGAGTGCCTGATAGGCCAGTGTTGGTCCTGTGGCTGCAGTTTGTGGTTGTGATGTCACTTGTGACTCAGTGCCTGATAGGCCAGTGCTGGTCCTGTGGCTGCAGTTTGTGGTTGTGATGTCACTTGTGGCTCAGTGCCTCATAGGCCAGTGCTAGTCTTGTGGCAGCAGTTTGTGGTTGTGATGTCACTTGTGGCTCAGTGCCTGATAGGCGAGTGCTGGTCACATGGCTGCAGTTTGTGGTTGTGATGTCACTTGTGGCTCAGTGCCTGATAGGCCAGTGCTGGTCACATGGCTGCAGTTTGTGGTTGTGATGTCACTTGTGGCTTAGTGCCTGATAGGCCAGTGCTGGTGATGTGGCTGCAGTTTGTGGTTGTGATGTTACTTGTAGCTGAGTGCTTGATAGGCCAGTGCTGGTCCTGTGGGTGCAGTTTGTGGTTGTGATGTCACTTGTGGCTCAGTGCCTGATAGGCCAGTGCTGTTCCTGTGTGTGCAGTTTGTGGTTGTGATGTCACTTGTGGCTCAGTGCCTGACAGGCCAGTGCTGTTCTTGTGGGTGCAGTTTGTGGTTGTGATGTCACTCGTGGCTCAGTGCCTGATAGGCCAGTGCTGGTGATGTGGCTGCAGTTAGTGGTTGTGATGTCACTCGCGGCTGAGTGCCTGATAGGCCAGTGCTGGTCACATGGCTGCAGTTTGTGGTTGTGATGTCGCTTGTGGCTCAGTGCCTGATAGGCCAGTGCTGGTCACATGGCTGCAGTTTGTGGTTGTGATGTCACTTGCGGCTGAGTACCTGATAGGCCAGTGCTGGTCCTGTGGCTGCATTTTGTGGTTGTGATGTCACTTGTGGATCAGTGCCTGATAGGCCAGTGCTGTTCTTGTGGGTGCAGTTTGTGGTTGTGATGTCACTTGTGGCTCAGTGCCTGATAGGCCAGTGCTGGTCCTGTGGCTGTAGTCTGTTGTTCTGATGTCACTCGCGGCTGAGTGCCTGATAGGCCAGTGCTGGTCCTGTAGCTGCAGTTTGTGGTTGTGATGTCACTTGTGGCTCAGTGCCTGATAGGCCAGTGCTGGTGCTGTGGCTGTAGTTTGTTGTTGTGATGTCACTTGTGGCTGAGTGCCTGATAGGCCAGTGCTGGTCACGTGGCTGCAGTTTGTGTTTGTGATGTCACTTGTGGCTCAGTGCCTGATAGGCCAGTGCTGTTCCTGTGGGTGCAGTTTGTGGTTGTGATGTCACTTGTGGCTGAGTGCCTGATAGGCGAGTGCTGATCACATGGCTGCAGTTTGTGGTTGTGATGTCACTTGTGGCTCAGTGCCTGATAGGCCAGTGCTGGTGATGTGGGTGCAGTTTGTGGTTGTGATGTCACTTGCGGCTGAGTGCCTGATAGGCCAGTGCTGGTCCTGTGGGTGCGGTTTCTTCTTGTGAGGTCACTTGTGGCTCAGTGCCTGATAGGCCAGTGCTGGTCACATGGCTGCAGTTTGTGGTTGTGATGTCACTTGTGGCTCAGTGCCTGATAGGCCAGTGCTGGTCCTGTGGGTGCAGTTTGTGGTTGTGATGTCACTTGTAGCTGAGTGCCTGATAGGCCAGTGCTTGTGATGTGGGTGCAGTTAGTCGTTGTGATGTCACTTGTGGCTGAGTGCCTGATAGGCCAGTGCTGTTCCTGTGGCTGCAGTTTGTTTTTGTGATGTCAGTTGTGGCTGAGTGCCTGATAGGCCAGTGCTGGTGATGTGGGTGCAGTTTGTGGTTGTGATGTCACTTGTGGCTGAGTGCTTGATAGGCCAGTGCTGGTCCTGTGGGTGCAGTTTGTGGTTGTGATGTCACCTGTGGCTGAGTGCCTGATAGGCCAGTGCTGTTCCTGTGGGTGCAGTTTGTGGTTGTGATGTCACTTGTGGCTGAGTGCCTGATAGGCCAGTGCTAGTCAGGTGGCTGCAGTTTGTGGTTGTGATGTCACTTGTGGCTCAGTGCCTGATAGGCCAGTGCTGTTCCTGTGGGTTCGGTTTCTTCTTGTGATGTCACTTGTGGCTCAGTGCCTGATAGGCCAGTGCTGGTCACATGGCTGCAGTTTGTGGTTGTGATGTCACTTGTGGCTCAGTGCCTGATAGGCCAGTGCTGGTCACATGGCTGCAGTTTGTGGTTGTGATGTCACTTGTGGCTCAGTGCCTGATAGGCCAGTGCTAATCTTGTTTCAGCCGTTTGTGTTTGTGATGTCACTTGTGGCTCAGTGCCTGATAGGCCAGTGCTGGTCACATGGCTGCAGTTTGTGGTTGTGATGTCACTTGTGGCTGAGTGCCTGATAGGCCAGTGCTAGTCTTGTGGCAGCAGTTTGTGGTTGTGATATCACTTGTAGCTTAGTGCCTGATAGGCCAGTGCTGGTCCTGTGGCTGCAGTTTGTGGTTGTGATGTCACTTGTGGCTCAGTGCCTGATAGGCCAGTGCTGATCACATGGCTGCAGTTTGTGGTTGTGATGTCACTTGTGGCTCGGTGCCTGATAGGCCAGTGCTGGTCCTGTGGCTGTAGTTTGTTGTTGTGATGTCACTTGTGGCTGAGTGCTTGATAGGCCAGTGCTGTTCCTGTGGCTGCAGTTTGTGTTTGTGATGTCACTTGTGGCTCAGTGCCTGATAGGCCAGTGCTGGTGATGTGGCTGCAGTTTGTGGTTGTGCTGTCACTTGTGGCTCAGTGCCTGTTAGGCCAGTGCTAGTCTTGTTTCAGCAGTTTGTGTTAGTGATGTCACTTGTGGCTCAGTGCCTGATAGGCCAGTGCTGGTCCTGTGGGTGCAGTTTGTGGTTGTGATGTCACTTGTAGCTGAGTGCCTGATAGGCCAGTGCTTGTGATGTGGGTGCAGTTAGTCATTGTGATGTCACTTGTGGCTCAGTGCCTCATAGGCCAGTGCTGTTTCTGTGGGTGCAGTTTGTGGTTGTGATGTCACTTGTGGCTCAGTGCCTGATAGGCCAGTGCTAGTCTTGTGGCAGCAGTTTGTGGTTGTGATGTCACTTGTGGCTCAGTGCCTGATAGGCCAGTGCTGGTCCTGTGGGTGCAGTTTGTGGTTGTGATGTCACCTGTGGCTGAGTGCCTGATAGGCCAGTGCTGTTCCTGTGGGTGCAGTTTGTGGTTGTGATGTCACTTGTGGCTGAGTGCCTGATAGGCCAGTGCTAGTCAGGTGGCTGCAGTTTGTGGTTGTGATGTCACTTGTGGCTCAGTGCCTGATAGGCCAGTGCTGTTCCTGTGGGTTCGGTTTCTTCTTGTGATGTCACTTGTGGCTCAGTGCCTGATAGGCCAGTGCTGGTCACATGGCTGCAGTTTGTGGTTGTGATGTCACTTGTGGCTCAGTGCCTGATAGGCCAGTGCTGGTCACATGGCTGCAGTTTGTGGTTGTGATGTCACTTGTGGCTCAGTGCCTGATAGGCCAGTGCTAATCTTGTTTCAGCCGTTTGTGTTTGTGATGTCACTTGTGGCTCAGTGCCTGATAGGCCAGTGCTGGTCACATGGCTGCAGTTTGTGGTTGTGATGTCACTTGTGGCTGAGTGCCTGATAGGCCAGTGCTAGTCTTGTGGCAGCAGTTTGTGGTTGTGATATCACTTGTAGCTTAGTGCCTGATAGGCCAGTGCTGGTCCTGTGGCTGCAGTTTGTGGTTGTGATGTCACTTGTGGCTCAGTGCCTGATAGGCCAGTGCTGATCACATGGCTGCAGTTTGTGGTTGTGATGTCACTTGTGGCTCGGTGCCTGATAGGCCAGTGCTGGTCCTGTGGCTGTAGTTTGTTGTTGTGATGTCACTTGTGGCTGAGTGCTTGATAGGCCAGTGCTGTTCCTGTGGCTGCAGTTTGTGTTTGTGATGTCACTTGTGGCTCAGTGCCTGATAGGCCAGTGCTGGTGATGTGGCTGCAGTTTGTGGTTGTGCTGTCACTTGTGGCTCAGTGCCTGTTAGGCCAGTGCTAGTCTTGTTTCAGCAGTTTGTGTTAGTGATGTCACTTGTGGCTCAGTGCCTGATAGGCCAGTGCTGGTCCTGTGGGTGCAGTTTGTGGTTGTGATGTCACTTGTAGCTGAGTGCCTGATAGGCCAGTGCTTGTGATGTGGGTGCAGTTAGTCATTGTGATGTCACTTGTGGCTCAGTGCCTCATAGGCCAGTGCTGTTTCTGTGGGTGCAGTTTGTGGTTGTGATGTCACTTGTGGCTCAGTGCCTGATAGGCCAGTGCTGGTGATGTGACTGCAGTTTGTGGTTGTAATGTCACTTGTGGCTGAGTGCCTGATAGGCCAGTCCTGGTCATGTGGGTGGAGTTTGTGTTTGTGATGTCACTTGTGGCTCAGTGCCTGATAGGCCAGTGCTGGTGATGTGGCTGCAGTTTGTGGTTGTGCTGTCACTTGTGGCTCAGTGCCTGTTAGGCCAGTGCTAGTCTTGTTTCAGCAGTTTGTGTTAGTGATGTCACTTGTGGCTCAGTGCCTGATAGGCCAGTGCTGGTCCTGTGGGTGCAGTTTGTGGTTGTGATGTCACTTGTAGCTGAGTGCCTGATAGGCCAGTGCTTGTGATGTGGGTGCAGTTAGTCATTGTGATGTCACTTGTGGCTCAGTGCCTCATAGGCCAGTGCTGTTTCTGTGGGTGCAGTTTGTGGTTGTGATGTCACTTGTGGCTCAGTGCCTGATAGGCCAGTGCTAGTCTTGTGGCAGCAGTTTGTGGTTGTGATGTCACTTGTGGCTCAGTGCCTGATAGGCCAGTGCTGGTCCTGTGGGTGCAGTTTGTGGTTGTGATGTCACTTGTGGCTGAGTGCCTGATAGGCCAGTGCTGGTGATGTGGCTGCAGTTAGTGGTTGTGATGTCACTCGCGGCTGAGTGCCTGCTAGGCCAGTGCTGGTCACATGGCTGCAGTTTGTGGTTGTGATGTCACTTGTGGCTCAGTGCCTGCTAGGCCAGTGCTGGTCACATGGCTGCAGTTTGTGGTTGTGATGTCACTTGTGGCTGAGTGCCTGATAGGCCAGTGCTGGTCACATGGCTGCAGTTTGTGGTTGTGAGGTCACTTGTGGCTCAGTGCCTGCTAGGCCAGTGCTGGTCCTGTGGCTGCAGTTTGTGGTTGTGATGTTACTTGTAGCTGAGTGCCTCATAGGCCAGTGCTGGTCACATGGCTGCAGTTTGTGTTTGTGATGTCACTTGTGGCTGAGTGCCTGATAGGCCAGTGCTGGTCACGTGGCTGCAGTTTGTGGTTGTGATGTCACTTGTGGCTCAGTGCCTCATAGGCCAGTGCTGGTCACATGGCTGCAGTTTGTGTTTGTGATGTCACTTGTAGCTGAGTGCTTGATAGGCCAGTGCTGTTCCTGTGGCTGCAGTTTGTGGTTGTGATGTCACTTGTGGCTGAGTGCCTGATAGGCGAGTGCTGGTCACATGGCTGCAGTTTGTGGTTGTGATGTCACTTGTGGCTCAGTGCCTGATAGGCCAGTGCTGGTGATGTGGGTGCAGTTTGTGGTTGTGATGTCACTTGTGGCTTAGTGCCTGATAGGCCAGTGCTGGTGATGTGGCTGCAGTTTGTGGTTGTGATGTTACTTGTAGCTGAGTGCTTGATAGGCCAGTGCTGGTCCTGTGGGTGCAGTTTGTGGTTGTGATGTCACTTGTGGCTCAGTGCCTGATAGGCCAGTGCTGTTCCTGTGGGTGCAGTTTGTGGTTGTGATGTCACTTGTGGCTGAGTGCCTGATAGGCCAGTGCTGGTCACATGGCTGCAGTTTGTGTTTGTGATGTCACTTGTGGCTGAGTGCCTGATAGGCCAGTGCTGGTCACGTGGCTGCAGATTGTGGTTGTGATGTCACTTGTGGCTCAGTGCCTGCTAGGCCAGTGCTGGTGATGTGGGTGCAGTTTGTGGTTGTGATGTCACTTGTGGCTGAGTGCCTGATAGGCCAGTGCTGGTCCTGTGGCTGTAGTTTGTGGTTGTGATGTCACTTGTGGCTGAGTGCCTGATAGGCCAGTGCTGATCACATTGCTGCAGTTTGTGGTTGTGATGTCACTTGTGGCTCAGTGCCTGCTAGGCCAGTGCTGGTGATGTGGGTGCAGTTTGTGGTTGTGATGTCACTTGTGGCTCAGTGCCTCATAGGCCAGTGCTGGTCACATGGCTGCAGTTTGTGTTTGTGATGTCACTTGTAGCTGAGTGCCTGATAGGCCAGTGCTGGTCACGTGGCTGCAGTTTGTGGTTGTGATGTCACTTGTGGCTCAGTGCCTCATAGGCCAGTGCTGGTCACATGGCTGCAGTTTGTGTTTGTGATGTCCCTTGTGGCTCAGTGCCTGATAGGCCAGTGCTGGTGATGTGGGTGCAGTTTGTGTTTGTGATGTCACTTGTGGCTCAGTGCCTGACAGGCCAGTGCTGTTCCTGTGGGTGCAGTTTGTGGTTGTGATGTCACTTGTGGCTGAGTGCCTGATAGACCAGTGCTGGTGATGTGGCTGCAGTTTGTGGTTGTGATGTCACTTGTGGCTCAGTGCCTGATAGGCCAGTGCTGGTCACATGGCTGCAGTTTGTGTTTGTGATGTCACTCGTGGCTCAGTGCCTGATAGGCCAGTGCTGGTTCTGTGGGTGCAGTTTGTGGTTGTGATGTCACTTGTGGCTCAGTGCCTGATAGACCAGTGCTGGTCACATGGCTGCAGTTTGTGGTTGTGATGTCACTTGTAGCTGAGTGCCTGATAGGCCAGTGCTTGTGATGTGGGTGCAGTTAGTCGTTGTGATGTCACTTGTGGCTGAGTGCCTGATAGGCCAGTGCTGGCCCTGTGTGTGCAGTTTGTGTTTGTGATGTCACTTGTGGCTCAGTGCCTGATAGGCCAGTGCTGGTTGTGTGGGTGCAGTTTGTGGTTGTGATGTCACTCGCGGCTGAGTGCCTGATAGGCCAGTGCTGGTCCTGTAGCTGCAGTTTGTGGTTGTGATGTCACTTGTGGCTCAGTCCCTGATAGCCAGTGCTGGTCCTGTGGCTGCAGTTTGTGGTTGTGATGTCACTTGTGGCTGAGTGCCTGATAGGCCAGTGCTGGTCCTGTGGGTGCAGTTTGTGGTTGTGATGTCACTTGTAGCTGAGTGCCTGATAGGCCAGTGCTTGTGATGTGGGTGCAGTTAGTGGTTGTGATGTCACTTGTGGCTCAGTGCCTCATAGGCCAGTGCTGGCCCTGTGTGTGCAGTTTGTGTTTGTGATGTCACTTGTGGCTCAGTGCCTGATAGGCCAGTGCTGGTGATGTGGGTGCAGTTTGTGGTTGTGATGTCACTTGCGGCTGAGTGCCTGATAGGCCAGTGCTGGTCCTGTGGGTGCAGTTATTGGTTGTGATGTCACTTGTGGCTGAGTGCCTGATAGGCCAGTGCTGGTGATGTGGGTGCAGTTAGTGGTTGTGATGTCACTCGCGGCTGAGTGCCTGATAGGCCAGTGCTGGTGATGTGGGTGCAGTTTGTGGTTGTGATGTCACTTGTGGCTCAGTGCTTGATAGGCCAGTGCTGGTCACATGGCTGCAGTTTGTGTTTGTGATGTCACTTGTAGCTGAGTGCCTGATAGGCCAGTGCTGGTCACGTGGCTGCAGTTTGTGTTTGTGATGTCACTTGTGGCTCAGTGCCTGATAGGCCAGTGCTGGTCCTGTGGCTGTAGTTTGTGGTTGTGATGTCACTTGTGGCTGATTGCCTGATAGGCGAGTGCTGATCACATTGCTGCAGTTTGTGGTTGTGATGTCACTTGTGGCTCAGTGCCTGATAGGCCAGTGCTGGTGATGTGGGTGCAGTTTGTGGTTGTGATGTTACTTGTAGCTGAGTGCTTGATAGGCCAGTGCTGGTCACATGGCTGCAGTTTGTGGTTGTGATGTCACTTGTGGCTCAGTGCCTCATAGGCCAGTGCTGGTCACATGGCTGCAGTTTGTGTTTGTGATGTCACTTGTAGCTGAGTGCCTGATAGGTCAGTGCTGGTCACATGGCTGCAGTTTGTGGTTGTGATGTCACTTGTGGCTCAGTGCCTCATAGGCCAGTGCTGGTCACATGGCTGCAGTTTGTGGTTGTGATGTCACTTGTAGCTTAGTGCCTGATAGGCCAGTGCTGGTCACATGGCTGCAGTTTGTGGTTGTGATGTCACTTGTGGCTCAGTGCCTGATAGGCCAGTGCTGGTCACATGGCTGCAGTTTGTGTTTGTGATGTCACTTGTGGCTCAGTGCCTGATAGGCCAGTGCTGGTCCTGTGGCTGCAGTTTGTGGTTGTGATGTCACTTGTGGCTCAGTGCCTGATAGGCCAGTGCTAGTCTTGTGGCAGCAGTTTGTGGTTGTGATGTCACTTGTGGCTCAGTGCCTGATAGGCCAGTGCTGGTCCTGTGTGTGCAGTTTGTGGTTGTGATGTCACTTGTGGCTCAGTGCCTGATAGGCCAGTGCTGGTCACATGGCTGCAGTTTGTGGTTGTGATGTCACTTGTGGCTTAGTGCCTGATAGGCCAGTGCTGGTGATGTGGCTGCAGTTTGTGTTTGTGATGTTACTTGTAGCTGAGTGCTTGATAGGCCAGTGCTGGTCCTGTGGGTGCAGTTTGTGGTTGTGATGTCACTTGTGGCTCAGTGCCTGATAGGCCAGTGCTGTTCCTGTGTGTGCAGTTTGTGGTTGTGATGTCACTTGTGGCTCAGTGCCTGACAGGCCAGTGCTGTTCTTGTGGGTGCAGTTTGTGGTTGTGATGTCACTCGTGGCTCAGTGCCTGATAGGCCAGTGCTGGTGATGTGGCTGCAGTTAGTGGTTGTGATGTCACTCGCGGCTGAGTGCCTGATAGGCCAGTGCTGGTCACATGGCTGCAGTTTGTGGTTGTGATGTCGCTTGTGGCTCAGTGCCTGATAGGCCAGTGCTGGTTCTGTGGCTGTAGTTTGTGTTTGTGATGTCACTCGTGGCTCAGTGCCTGATAGGCCAGTGCTGGTCCTGTGGGTGCAGTTTGTGGTTGTGATGTCACTTGTGGCTGAGTGCCTGATAGGCCAGTGCTGTTCCTGTGGGTGCGGTTTCTTCTTGTGATGTCACTTGTGGCTCAGTGCCTGATAGGCCAGTGCTGGTCACATGGCTGCAGTTTGTGGTTGTGATGTCACTTGTAGCTGAGTGCCTGATAGGCCAGTGCTGGTCCTGTGGGTGCAGTTTGTGGTTGTGATGTCACTTGTGGCTGAGTGCTTGATAGGCCAGTGCTGGTCCTGTGGGTGCAGTTTGTGGTTGTGATGTCACCTGTGGCTGAGTGCCTGATAGGCCAGTGCTGGTGATGTGGGTGCAGTTTGTGGTTGTGATGTCACTTGTGGCTGAGTGCCTGATAGGCCAGTGCTAGTCAGGTGGCTGCAGTTTGTGGTTGTGATGTCACTTGTGGCTGAGTGCCTGATAGGCCAGTGCTCGTCCTGTTGGTGCAGTTTGTGGTTGTGATGTCACTTGTGGCTGAGTGCCTGATAGGCCAGTGCTAGTCTTGTGGCAGCAGTTTGTGTTTGTGATGTCACTTGTGGCTCAGTGCCTGATAGGCCAGTGCTGGTCACATGGCTGCAGTTTGTGGTTGTGATGTCACTTGTGGCTCAGTGCCTCATAGGCCAGTGCTAATCTTGTTTCAGCCGTTTGTGTTTGTGATGTCACTTGTGGCTCAGTGCCTGATAGGCCAGTGCTGGTCACATGGCTGCAGTTTGTGTTTGTGATGTCACTTGTGGCTGAGTGCCTGCTAGGCCAGTGCTGGTCACATGGCTGCAGTTTGTGGTTGTGAGGTCACTTGTGGCTCAGTGCCTGATAGGCCAGTGCTGGTGATGTGGCTGCAGTTTGTGGTTGTGATGTTACTTGTAGCTGAGTGCCTCATAGGCCAGTGCTGGTCACATGGCTGCAGTTTGTGTTTGTGATGTCACTTGTAGCTGAGTGCCTGATAGGCCAGTGCTGGTCACGTGGCTGCAGTTTGTGTTTGTGATGTCACTTGTGGCTCAGTGCCTGATAGGCCAGTGCTGGTCCTGTGGCTGTAGTTTGTGGTTGTGATGTCACTTGTGGCTGAGTGCCTGATAGGCCAGTGCTGATCACATTGCTGCAGTTTGTGGTTGTGATGTCACTTGTGGCTCAGTGCCTGCTAGGCCAGTGCTGGTGATGTGGGTGCAGTTTGTGGTTGTGATGTCACTTGTGGCTCAGTGCCTCATAGGCCAGTGCTGGTCACATGGCTGCAGTTTGTGTTTGTGATGTCACTTGTAGCTGAGTGCCTGATAGGCCAGTGCTGGTCACATGGCTGCAGTTTGTGGTTGTGATGTCACTTGTGGCTCAGTGCCTCTTAGGCCAGTGCTGGTCACATGGCTGCAGTTTGTGTTTGTGATGTCACTTGTAGCTGAGTGCTTGATAGGCCAGTGCTGTTCCTGTGGCTGCAGTTTGTGGTTGTGATGTCACTTGTGGCTGAGAGCCTGATAGGCCAGTGCTGGTGATGTGGCTGCAGTTTGTGTTTGTGATGTTACTTGTAGCTGAGTGCTTGATAGGCCAGTGCTGGTCCTGTGGGTGCAGTTTGTGGTTGTGATGTCACTTGTGGCTCAGTGCCTGATAGGCCAGTGCTGTTCCTGTGTGTGCAGTTTGTGGTTGTGATGTCACTTGTGGCTCAGTGCCTGACAGGCCAGTGCTGTTCTTGTGGGTGCAGTTTGTGGTTGTGATGTCACTCGTGGCTCAGTGCCTGATAGGCCAGTGCTGGTGATGTGGCTGCAGTTAGTGGTTGTGATGTCACTCGCGGCTGAGTGCCTGATAGGCCAGTGCTGGTCACATGGCTGCAGTTTGTGGTTGTGATGTCGCTTGTGGCTCAGTGCCTGATAGGCCAGTGCTGGTTCTGTGGCTGTAGTTTGTGTTTGTGATGTCACTCGTGGCTCAGTGCCTGATAGGCCAGTGCTGGTCCTGTGGGTGCAGTTTGTGGTTGTGATGTCACTTGTGGCTGAGTGCCTGATAGGCCAGTGCTTTTCCTGTGGGTGCGGTTTCTTCTTGTGATGTCACTTGTGGCTCAGTGCCTGATAGGCCAGTGCTGGTCACATGGCTGCAGTTTGTGGTTGTGATGTCACTTGTAGCTGAGTGCCTGATAGGCCAGTGCTGGTCCTGTGGGTGCAGTTTGTGGTTGTGATGTCACTTGTGGCTGAGTGCTTGATAGGCCAGTGCTGGTCCTGTGGGTGCAGTTTGTGGTTGTGATGTCACCTGTGGCTGAGTGCCTGATAGGCCAGTGCTGGTGATGTGGGTGCAGTTTGTGGTTGTGATGTCACTTGTGGCTGAGTGCCTGATAGGCCAGTGCTAGTCAGGTGGCTGCAGTTTGTGGTTGTGATGTCACTTGTGGCTGAGTGCCTGATAGGCCAGTGCTCGTCCTGTTGGTGCAGTTTGTGGTTGTGATGTCACTTGTGGCTGAGTGCCTGATAGGCCAGTGCTAGTCTTGTGGCAGCAGTTTGTGTTTGTGATGTCACTTGTGGCTCAGTGCCTGATAGGCCAGTGCTGGTCACATGGCTGCAGTTTGTGGTTGTGATGTCACTTGTGGCTCAGTGCCTCATAGGCCAGTGCTAATCTTGTTTCAGCCGTTTGTGTTTGTGATGTCACTTGTGGCTCAGTGCCTGATAGGCCAGTGCTGGTCACATGGCTGCAGTTTGTGTTTGTGATGTCACTTGTGGCTGAGTGCCTGCTAGGCCAGTGCTGGTCACATGGCTGCAGTTTGTGGTTGTGAGGTCACTTGTGGCTCAGTGCCTGATAGGCCAGTGCTGGTGATGTGGCTGCAGTTTGTGGTTGTGATGTTACTTGTAGCTGAGTGCCTCATAGGCCAGTGCTGGTCACATGGCTGCAGTTTGTGTTTGTGATATCACTTGTAGCTGAGTGCCTGATAGGCCAGTGCTGGTCACGTGGCTGCAGTTTGTGTTTGTGATGTCACTTGTGGCTCAGTGCCTGATAGGCCAGTGCTGGTCCTGTGGCTGTAGTTTGTGGTTGTGATGTCACTTGTGGCTGAGTGCCTGATAGGCCAGTGCTGATCACATTGCTGCAGTTTGTGGTTGTGATGTCACTTGTGGCTCAGTGCCTGCTAGGCCAGTGCTGGTGATGTGGGTGCAGTTTGTGGTTGTGATGTCACTTGTGGCTCAGTGCCTCATAGGCCAGTGCTGGTCACATGGCTGCAGTTTGTGGTTGTGATGTCACTTGTGGCTGAGTGCCTCATAGGCCAGTGCTGGTCACATGGCTGCAGTTTGTGTTTGTGATGTCACTTGTAGCTGAGTGCCTGATAGGTCAGTGCTGGTCACATGGCTGCAGTTTGTGGTTGTGATGTCACTTGTGGCTCAGTGCCTCATAGGCCAGTGCTGGTCACATGGCTGCAGTTTGTGGTTGTGATGTCACTTGTAGCTTAGTGCCTGATAGGCCAGTGCTGGTCACATGGCTGCAGTTTGTGGTTGTGATGTCACTTGTGGCTCAGTGCCTGATAGGCCAGTGCTGGTCACATGGCTGCAGTTTGTGTTTGTGATGTCACTTGTGGCTCAGTGCCTGATAGGCCAGTGCTGGTCCTGTGGCTGCAGTTTGTGGTTGTGATGTCACTTGTGGCTCAGTGCCTGATAGGCCAGTGCTAGTCTTGTGGCAGCAGTTTGTGGTTGTGATGTCACTTGTGGCTCAGTGCCTGATAGGCCAGTGCTGGTCCTGTGTGTGCAGTTTGTGGTTGTGATGTCACTTGTGGCTCAGTGCCTGATAGGCCAGTGCTGGTCACATGGCTGCAGTTTGTGGTTGTGATGTCACTTGTGGCTTAGTGCCTGATAGGCCAGTGCTGGTGATGTGGCTGCAGTTTGTGTTTGTGATGTTACTTGTAGCTGAGTGCTTGATAGGCCAGTGCTGGTCCTGTGGGTGCAGTTTGTGGTTGTGATGTCACTTGTGGCTCAGTGCCTGATAGGCCAGTGCTGTTCCTGTGTGTGCAGTTTGTGGTTGTGATGTCACTTGTGGCTCAGTGCCTGACAGGCCAGTGCTGTTCTTGTGGGTGCAGTTTGTGGTTGTGATGTCACTCGTGGCTCAGTGCCTGATAGGCCAGTGCTGGTGATGTGGCTGCAGTTAGTGGTTGTGATGTCACTCGCGGCTGAGTGCCTGATAGGCCAGTGCTGGTCACATGGCTGCAGTTTGTGGTTGTGATGTCGCTTGTGGCTCAGTGCCTGATAGGCCAGTGCTGGTTCTGTGGCTGTAGTTTGTGTTTGTGATGTCACTCGTGGCTCAGTGCCTGATAGGCCAGTGCTGGTCCTGTGGGTGCAGTTTGTGGTTGTGATGTCACTTGTGGCTGAGTGCCTGATAGGCCAGTGCTGTTCCTGTGGGTGCGGTTTCTTCTTGTGATGTCACTTGTGGCTCAGTGCCTGATAGGCCAGTGCTGGTCACATGGCTGCAGTTTGTGGTTGTGATGTCACTTGTAGCTGAGTGCCTGATAGGCCAGTGCTGGTCCTGTGGGTGCAGTTTGTGGTTGTGATGTCACTTGTGGCTGAGTGCTTGATAGGCCAGTGCTGGTCCTGTGGGTGCAGTTTGTGGTTGTGATGTCACCTGTGGCTGAGTGCCTGATAGGCCAGTGCTGGTGATGTGGGTGCAGTTTGTGGTTGTGATGTCACTTGTGGCTGAGTGCCTGATAGGCCAGTGCTAGTCAGGTGGCTGCAGTTTGTGGTTGTGATGTCACTTGTGGCTGAGTGCCTGATAGGCCAGTGCTCGTCCTGTTGGTGCAGTTTGTGGTTGTGATGTCACTTGTGGCTGAGTGCCTGATAGGCCAGTGCTAGTCTTGTGGCAGCAGTTTGTGTTTGTGATGTCACTTGTGGCTCAGTGCCTGATAGGCCAGTGCTGGTCACATGGCTGCAGTTTGTGGTTGTGATGTCACTTGTGGCTCAGTGCCTCATAGGCCAGTGCTAATCTTGTTTCAGCCGTTTGTGTTTGTGATGTCACTTGTGGCTCAGTGCCTGATAGGCCAGTGCTGGTCACATGGCTGCAGTTTGTGTTTGTGATGTCACTTGTGGCTGAGTGCCTGCTAGGCCAGTGCTGGTCACATGGCTGCAGTTTGTGGTTGTGAGGTCACTTGTGGCTCAGTGCCTGATAGGCCAGTGCTGGTGATGTGGCTGCAGTTTGTGGTTGTGATGTTACTTGTAGCTGAGTGCCTCATAGGCCAGTGCTGGTCACATGGCTGCAGTTTGTGTTTGTGATGTCACTTGTAGCTGAGTGCCTGATAGGCCAGTGCTGGTCACGTGGCTGCAGTTTGTGTTTGTGATGTCACTTGTGGCTCAGTGCCTGATAGGCCAGTGCTGGTCCTGTGGCTGTAGTTTGTGGTTGTGATGTCACTTGTGGCTGAGTGCCTGATAGGCCAGTGCTGATCACATTGCTGCAGTTTGTGGTTGTGATGTCACTTGTGGCTCAGTGCCTGCTAGGCCAGTGCTGGTGATGTGGGTGCAGTTTGTGGTTGTGATGTCACTTGTGGCTCAGTGCCTCATAGGCCAGTGCTGGTGATGTGGGTGCAGTTTGTGGTTGTGATGTCACTTGTGGCTGAGTGCCTGATAGGCCAGTGCTGGTCACATGGCTGCAGTTTGTGGTTGTGATGTCACTTGTGGCTCAGTGCCTCTTAGGCCAGTGCTGGTCACATGGCTGCAGTTTGTGTTTGTGATGTCACTTGTAGCTGAGTGCTTGATAGGCCAGTGCTGTTCCTGTGGCTGCAGTTTGTGGTTGTGATGTCACTTGTGGCTGAGAGCCTGATAGGCCAGTGCTGGTGATGTGGCTGCAGTTTGTGGTTGTGATGTCACTTGTGGCTCAGTGCCTGATAGGCCAGTGCTGTTCCTGTGTGTGCAGTTTGTGGTTGTGATGTCACTTGTGGCTCAGTGCCTGACAGGCCAGTGCTGTTCTTGTGGGTGCAGTTTGTGGTTGTGATGTCACTCGTGGCTCAGTGCCTGATAGGCCAGTGCTGGTGATGTGGCTGCAGTTAGTGGTTGTGATGTCACTCGCGGCTGAGTGCCTGATAGGCCAGTGCTGGTCACATGGCTGCAGTTTGTGGTTGTGATGTCGCTTGTGGCTCAGTGCCTGATAGGCCAGTGCTGGTTCTGTGGCTGTAGTTTGTGTTTGTGATGTCACTCGTGGCTCAGTGCCTGATAGGCCAGTGCTGGTCCTGTGGGTGCAGTTTGTGGTTGTGATGTCACTTGTGGCTGAGTGCCTGATAGGCCAGTGCTTTTCCTGTGGGTGCGGTTTCTTCTTGTGATGTCACTTGTGGCTCAGTGCCTGATAGGCCAGTGCTGGTCACATGGCTGCAGTTTGTGGTTGTGATGTCACTTGTAGCTGAGTGCCTGATAGGCCAGTGCTGGTCCTGTGGGTGCAGTTTGTGGTTGTGATGTCACTTGTGGCTGAGTGCTTGATAGGCCAGTGCTGGTCCTGTGGGTGCAGTTTGTGGTTGTGATGTCACCTGTGGCTGAGTGCCTGATAGGCCAGTGCTGGTGATGTGGGTGCAGTTTGTGGTTGTGATGTCACTTGTGGCTGAGTGCCTGATAGGCCAGTGCTAGTCAGGTGGCTGCAGTTTGTGGTTGTGATGTCACTTGTGGCTGAGTGCCTGATAGGCCAGTGCTCGTCCTGTTGGTGCAGTTTGTGGTTGTGATGTCACTTGTGGCTGAGTGCCTGATAGGCCAGTGCTAGTCTTGTGGCAGCAGTTTGTGTTTGTGATGTCACTTGTGGCTCAGTGCCTGATAGGCCAGTGCTGGTCACATGGCTGCAGTTTGTGGTTGTGATGTCACTTGTGGCTCAGTGCCTCATAGGCCAGTGCTAATCTTGTTTCAGCCGTTTGTGTTTGTGATGTCACTTGTGGCTCAGTGCCTGATAGGCCAGTGCTGGTCACATGGCTGCAGTTTGTGTTTGTGATGTCACTTGTGGCTGAGTGCCTGCTAGGCCAGTGCTGGTCACATGGCTGCAGTTTGTGGTTGTGAGGTCACTTGTGGCTCAGTGCCTGATAGGCCAGTGCTGGTGATGTGGCTGCAGTTTGTGGTTGTGATGTTACTTGTAGCTGAGTGCCTCATAGGCCAGTGCTGGTCACATGGCTGCAGTTTGTGTTTGTGATGTCACTTGTAGCTGAGTGCCTGATAGGCCAGTGCTGGTCACGTGGCTGCAGTTTGTGTTTGTGATGTCACTTGTGGCTCAGTGCCTGATAGGCCAGTGCTGGTCCTGTGGCTGTAGTTTGTGGTTGTGATGTCACTTGTGGCTGAGTGCCTGATAGGCCAGTGCTGATCACATTGCTGCAGTTTGTGGTTGTGATGTCACTTGTGGCTCAGTGCCTGCTAGGCCAGTGCTGGTGATGTGGGTGCAGTTTGTGGTTGTGATGTCACTTGTGGCTCAGTGCCTCATAGGCCAGTGCTGGTCACATGGCTGCAGTTTGTGTTTGTGATGTCACTTGTAGCTGAGTGCCTGATAGGCCAGTGCTGGTCACATGGCTGCAGTTTGTGGTTGTGATGTCACTTGTGGCTCAGTGCCTCATAGGCCAGTGCTGGTCACATGGCTGCAGTTTGTGTTTGTGATGTCACTTGTAGCTGAGTGCTTGATAGGCCAGTGCTGTTCCTGTGGCTGCAGTTTGTGGTTGTGATGTCACTTGTGGCTGAGAGCCTGATAGGCCAGTGCTGGTGATGTGGCTGCAGTTTGTGGTTGTGATGTCACTTGTGGCTGAGTGCCTGATAGGCCAGTGCTGGTGATGTGGGTGCAGTTTGTGGTTGTGATGTCACTTGTGGCTTAGTGCCTGATAGGCCAGTGCTGGTGATGTGGCTGCAGTTTGTGTTTGTGATGTTACTTGTAGCTGAGTGCTTGATAGGCCAGTGCTGGTCCTGTGGGTGCAGTTTGTGGTTGTGATGTCACTTGTGGCTCAGTGCCTGATAGGCCAGTGCTGGTTCTGTGGGTGCAGTTTGTGGTTGTGATGTCACTCGCGGCTCAGTGCCTGATAGGCCAGTGCTGGTGATGTGGCTGCAGTTAGTGGTTGTGATGTCACTCGCGGCTGAGTGCCTGCTAGGCCAGTGCTGGTCACATGGCTGCAGTTTGTGGTTGTGAGGTCACTTGTGGCTCAGTGCCTGATAGGCCAGTGCTAGTCCTGTGGGTGCGGTTTCTTCTTGTGATGTCACTTGTGTCTCAGTGCCTGATAGGCCAGTGCTGGTCACATGGCTGCAGTTTGTGGTTGTGATGTCACTTGTGGCTCAGTGCCTGATAGGCCAGTGCTGGTCCTGTGGGTGCAGTTTGTGGTTGTGATGTCACTTGTGGCTCAGTGCCTGATAGGCCAGTGCTGGTCACATGGCTGCAGTTTGTGGTTGTGATGTCACTTGTGGCTCAGTGCCTGATAGGCCAGTGCTGGTGCTGTGGCTGTAGTTTGTTGTTGTGATGTCACTTGTGGCTGAGTGCCTGATAGGCCAGTGCTGGTCACGTGGCTGCAGTTTGTGGTTGTGATGTCACTTGTGGCTCAGTGCCTGATAGGCCAGTGCTGGTTGTGTGGGTGCAGTTTGTGGTTGTGATGTCACTTGTAGCTGAGTGCCTGATAGGCCAGTTGTTGTCTTGTGGCAGCAGCTTGTGGTTGTGATGTCACTTGTGGCTGAGTGCCTGATAGGCCAGTGCTGTTCCTGTGGCTGCAGTTTGTGTTTGTGATGTCAGTTGTGGCTGAGTGCCTGATAGGCCAGTGCTGGTGATGTGGGTGCAGTTTGTGGTTGTGATGTCACTTGTGGCTGAGTGCTTGATAGGCCAGTGCTGGCCCTGTGGGTGCAGTTTGTGGTTGTGATGTCACCTGTGGCTGAGTGCCTGATAGGCCAGTGCTGGTCACATGTCTGCAGTTTGTGGTTGTGATGTCACTTGTGGCTGAGTGCCTGATAGGCCAGTGCTGGTCCTGTTGGTGCAGTTTGTGGTTGTGATGTCACTTGTGGCTCAGTGCCTGATAGGCCAGTGCTGTTCCTGTGGGTGCAGTTTGTGGTTGTGATGTCACTTGTGGCTCAGTGCCTGATAGGCCAGTGCTGGTGAGGTGGGTGCAGTTTGTGGTTGAGATGTCACTTGTGGCTGAGTGCCTGATAGGCGAGTGCTGATCACATGGCTGCAGTTTGTGGTTGTGATGTCACTTGTGGCTCAGTGCCTGATAGGCCAGTGCTGGTGATGTGGCTGCAGTTTGTGGTTGTGATGTCACTTGCGGCTGAGTGCCTGATAGGCCAGTGCTAGTCCTGTGGGTGCGGTTTCTTCTTGTGATGTCACTTGTGGCTCAGTGCCTGATAGGCCAGTGCTGGTCACATGGCTGCAGTTTGTGGTTGTGATGTCACTTGTGGCTCAGTGCCTGATAGGCCAGTGCTGGTCCTGTGGGTGCAGTTTGTGGTTGTGATGTCACTTGTAGCTGAGTGCCTGATAGGCCAGTGCTTGTGATGTGGGTGCAGTTAGTCGTTGTGATGTCACTTGTGGCTCAGTGCCTGATAGGCCAGTGCTGGTCCTGTGGGTGCAGTTTGTGGTTGTGATGTCAGTTGTGGCTGAGTGCCTGATAGGCCAGTGCTGGCCCTGTGGGTGCAGTTTGTGGTTGTGATGTCACTTGTGGCTGAGTGCTTGATAGGCCAGTGCTGTTGCTGTGGCTGCAGTTTGTGGTTGTGATGTCACCTGTGGCTGAGTGCCTGATAGGCCAGTGCTGTTCCTGTGGGTGCAGTTTGTGGTTGTGATGTCACTTGTGGCTGAGTGCCTGATAGGCCAGTGCTGGTTCTGTGGCTGTAGTTTGTGTTTGTGATGTCACTCGTGGCTCAGTGCCTGATAGGCCAGTGCTGTTCCTGCGGGTGCAGTTTGTGGTTGTGATGTCACTTGTGGCTGAGTGCCTGATAGGCCAGTGCTGTTCCTGTGGGTGCGGTTTCTTCTTGTGATGTCACTTGTGGCTCAGTGCCTGATAGGCCAGTGCTAGTCAAGTGGCTGCAGTTAGTGGTTGTGATGTCACTTGTGGATCAGTGCCTGATAGGCCAGTGCTCTTCCTGTGGGTGCAGTTTGTGGTTGTGATGTCACTTGTGGCTCAGTGCCTGATAGGCCAGTGCTGGTGATGTGGCTGCAGTTTGTGTTTGTGACGTCACTTGTGGCTCAGTGCCTGATAGGCCAATGCTGGTGATGTGGCTGCAGTTTGTGGTTGTGATGTCGCTTGTGGCTCAGAGCCTGATAGGCCAGTGCTGTTCCTGTGGCTGCAGTTTGTGGTTGTGATGTCACTTGTGGCTGAGTGCCTGATAGGCCAGTGTTTTTCGTATGGGTGCAATTTCTGGTTATGATGTCTCTTGTGGCTCAGAGCCTCATCGGCCGGTACTGGTCACATGGCTGCAGTTTGTGGTTGTGATGTCACTTGTGGCTCAGTGCCTGATAGGCCAGTGCTAGTCACGTGGCTGCAGTTTGTGGTTGTGAAGTCACTTGTGGCTCTGTGCCTGATAGGCCAGTGCTGTTCCTGTGGTTGCAGTTTGTGGTTGTGATGTCACTTGTGGCTGAGTGCCTGATAGGCCAGTGCTGGTGATGTGGCTGCAGTTTGTGGTTGCGATGTCGCTTGTGGCTCAGAGCCTGATAGGCCAGTGCTAGTCAAGTGGCTGCAGTTTGTGGTTGTGATGTCACTTGTGGCTCAGTGCCTGATAGGCCAGTGCTGGTGATGTGGCTGCAGTTTGTGGTTGTGATGTCGCTTGTGGCTGAGTGCCTGATAGGCCAGTGCTGTTCCTGTGGGTGCAGTTTGTGGTTGTGAAGTCACTTGTGGCTCTGTGCCTGATAGGCCAGTGCTGTTCCTGTGGGTGCAGTTTGTGGTTGTGAAGTCACTTGTGGCTCTGTGCCTGATAGGCCAGTGCTGGTCCTGTGGGTGCAGTTTGTGGTTGTGATGTCACTTGTGGCTCAGTGCCTGATAGGCCAGTGCTGGTGATGTGGGTGCAGTTTGTGGTTGTGATGTCACTTGTGGCTGAGTGCCTGATTGGCCAGTGCTGGTGATGTGGCTGCAGTTTGTGGTTGTGATGTCGCTTGTGGCTCAGAGCCTGATAGGCCAGTGCTGTTCCTGTGGGTGCAGTTTGTGGTTGTGATGTCACTTGTGGCTCAGTGCCTGATAGGCCAGTGCTGGTCACATGGCTGCAGTTTGTGGTTGTAATGTCACTTGTGGCTGAGTGCCTGATAGGCCAGTGCTGTTGATTTGGGTGCAGTTTGTGGTTGTGATGTCCTTTGTGGCTGAGTGCCTGATAGGCCAGTGCTTGTGATGTGGCTGCAGTTTGTTGTTGTGAGGTCACTTGTGGCTGAGTGCCTGATAGGCCAGTGCTGGTGATGTGGGTGCAGTTTGTGGTTGTGATGTCACTTGTGGCTGAGTGCCTTATAGGCCAGTGCTGTTGATGTGGCTGCAGTTTGTGGTTGTGAGGTCTCTTGTGGCTCAGTGCCTGATAGGCCAGTGCTGGTGATGTGGGTGCAGTTTGTGGTTGTGATGTCACTTGTGGCTGAGTGCCTGATAGGCCAGTGCTGGTCCTGTGGGTGCAGTTTGTTGTTCTGATGTCACTTGTGGCTGAGTGCCTGATAGGCCAGTGCTAGTCAAGTGTCTGCAGCTTGTGGTTGTGATGTCACTTGTGGCTCAATGCTTGATAGGCCAGTGCTGGTGATGTGGCTGCAGTTTCTGGTTGTGATGTCACTTGTGGCTCTGTGCCTGCTAGGCCAGTGCTGGTGATGTGGGTGCAGTTTGTGGTTGTGAGGTCACTTGTGTCTGAGTGCCTGATAGGCCAGTGCTGGTGATGTGGGTGCAGTTTGTGATTGTGATGTCACCTATTGCTCAGAGCCTGATAGGCCAAAGCTGTTGCTGTGGCTGCAGTTTGTGGTTGTGATGTCACTTGTGGCTGAGTGCCTGATAGGCCAGTGCTGGTGATGTGGCTGCAGTTTGTGGTTGTGATGTCACTTGTGGCTCAGTGCCTGCTAGGCCAGTGCTGGTGATGTGGGTGCTGTTTGTGGTTGTGATGTCACTTGTGGCTCAGTGCCTGATAGGCCAGTGCTAGTGAGGTGGGTGCAGTTTGTGGTTGTGATGTCACTTGTGGCTCAGTGCCTGATAGGCCAGTGCTGGTCCTGTGGGTGCAGTTTGTGGTTGTGATGTCACTTGTGGCTGAGTGCCTGATAGGCCAGTGCTGGTGATGTGGGTGCAGTTTGTGATTGTGATGTCACCTATTGCTCAGTGCCTGATAGGCCAGAGCTGTTGCTGTGGCTGCAGTTTTTGGTTGTGATGTCATTTGTGGCTGAGTGCCTGATAGGCCAGTGCTGGTGATGTGGCTGCAGTTTGTGGTTGTGATGTCACCTGTGGCTGAGTGCCTGATAGGCCAGTGCTGGTCCTGTGGGTGCAGTTTGTTGTTCTGATGTCACTTGTGGCTGAGTGCCTGATAGAGCAGTGCTAGTCAAGTGGCTGCAGTATGTGTTTGTGATGTCACTTGTGGATCAGTACCTGATTGGCCAGTGCTGGTCACGTGGCTGCAGTTTGTGGTTGAGATGTCACTTGTGGCTCAGTGCCTGATAGGCCAGTGCTGGTGATGTGGCTGCAGTTTGTGGTTGTGATGTCACTTGTGGCTCAGTGCCTGATTGGCCAGTGCTGGTCACGTGGCTGCAGTTTGTGGTTGAGATGTCACTTGTGGCTCAGTGCCTGATAGGCCAGTGCTGGTGATGTGGGTGCAGTTTGTGGTTGTGATGTCACTTGTGGCTCAGTGCCTGATAGGCCAGTGCTGGTGCTGTGGCTGCAGTTTGTGGTTGTGATGTCACTTGTGGCTCAGTGCCTGATAGGCCAGTGCTGGTCACATGGCTGCAGTTTGTGGTTGTGATGTCACTTGTGGCTCGTTGCCTGATAGGCCAGTGCTGGTCACATGGCTGCAGTTTGTGGTAGTGATGTCACTTTCGGCTCAGAGCCTGATAGGCCAGTGCTGTTCCTGTGGGTGTGGTTTGTGGTTGTGATGTCACTTGTGGCTCAGTGCCTGATAGGCCAGTGCTGGTGATGTGGGTGCATTTTGTGGTTGTGATGTCACTTGTGGCTGAGTGCCTGATAGGGCAGTGCTGGTGATGTGGGTGCAGTTTGTGGTTGTGATGTCACTTGTGGATCAGTGCCTCATAGGCCAGTGCTGGTGATGTGGGTGTAGTTTTTAGTTGTGATGTCACTTGTGGCTGAGTGCCTGATAGGCCAGTGCTGGTGATGTGGCTGCAGTTAGTGGTTGTGATGTCACTTGTGGCTGAGTGCCTGATAGGCCAGTGCTAGTCAAGTGGCTGCAGTTTGTGGTTGTGATGTCACTTGTGGCTCAATGCTTGATAGGCCAGTGCTGGTCCTGTGGGTGCAGTTTGTGGCTGTGATGTCACTTGTGGCTGAGTGCCTGATAGGCCAGTGCTGGTCCTGTGGGTGCAGTTTGTAGTTATGATGTCACTTGTGGCTCAGAGCCTGATAGGCCAGTGCTGGTGATGTGGGTGCAGTTTGTTGTTGTGATGTCAGTTGTGGCTGAGTGCCTGATAGGCCAGTGCTGGTGATGTGGATGCAGTTTGTGATTGTGATGTCACCTGTTGCTAAGAGCCTGATAGGCCAGTGCTGGTGATGTGGCTGCAGTTTGTGGTTGTGATGTCACTTGTGGCTGAGTGCCTGATAGGCCAGTGCTGGTGATGTGGGTGCAGTTTGTGGTTGTGATGTCACTTGTGGCTCAGTGCCTGATAGGCCAGTGCTGTTCCTGTGGGTGCAGTTTGTGGTTGTGATGTCACTTGTGGCTGAGTGCCTGATAGACCAGTGCTGGTCCTGTGGGTGCAGTTTGTGGTTGTGATGTCACTTGTGGCTCAGTGCCTGATAGGCCAGTGCTGTTCCTGTGGGTGTAGTTTGTGGTTATGATGTCACTTGTGGCTCAGAGCCTGATAGGCCAGTGCTGGTCCTGTGGGTGCAGTTTGTGGTTGTGATGTCACTTGTGGCTGAGTGCCTGATAGGCCAGTGCTAGTCACGTGGCTGCAGTTTGTGTTTGTGAAGTCACTTGTGGCTTTGTGCCTGATAGGCCAGTGCTGTTCCTGTGGTTGCAGTTTGTGGTTGTGATGTCACTTGTGGCTGAGTGCCTGATAGGCCAGTGCTGGTGATGTGGGTGCAGTTTGTGGTTGTGATGTCACTTGTGGCTGAGTGCCTGATAGGCCAGTGCTGGTCCTGTGCCTGCACTTTGTGGTTGTGATGTCACTTGTGGCTGAGTGCCTGATAGGCCAGTGCTGTTCCTGTGGGTGCAGTTTGTGGTTGTGATGTCACTTGTGGCTGAGTGCCTGCTAGGCCAGTGCTGGTGATGTGGGTGCAGTTTGTGGTTGTGATGTCGCTTGTGGCTCAGAGCCTGATAGGCCAGTGCTAGTCAAGTGGCTGCAGTTTGTGGTTGTGATGTCACTTGGGGCTCAGTGCCTGATAGGCCAGTGCTGGTGATGTGGCTGCAGTTTGTGGTTGTGATGTCGCTTGTGGCTCAGAGCCTGATAGGCCAGTGCTAGTCAAGTGGCTGCAGTTTGTGGTTGTGAGGTCACTTGTGGCTCAGTGCCTGATAGGCCATTGCTAGTCAGGTGGCTGCAGTTTGTGGTTGTGAGGTCAGTTGTGTCTCAGTGCCTGATAGGTCAGTTGCTGTTTCTGTGGGTGCAGTTTCTGGTTGTTATGTCACATGTGGCTTAGTTCCTCATAGGCCAGTGCTGGTCCTGTGGGTGCATTTTGTGGTTGTGATGTCACTTGTGGCTGAGTGCCTGATAGGTCAGTTGCTGTTCCTGTGGCTGCAGTTTGTGGTTGTGATGTCACTTGTGGATCAGTGCCTGATAGGCCAGTACTGTTCCTGTGGGTGCAGTTTGTGGTTTTGAGGTCATTTGTGGCTGAGTGCCTGATAGGCCAGTGCTGTTCCTGTGGGTGCAGTTTGTGGTTTTGAGGTCACTTGTGGCTGAGTGCCTGATAGGTCAGTGCTGTTCCTGTGGGTGCAGTTTGTGGTTGTGATGTCACTTGTGGCTCAGTGCCTGATAGGCCAGTGCTGGTCCTGTGGCTGCAGTTTGTGGTTGTGATGTCACTTGTGGCTCAGTGCCTGATAGGCCAGTGCTGGTCCTGTGGGTGCAGTTTGTGGTTGTGATGTCACTTGTGGCTGAGTGCCTGCTAGGCCAGTGTTGTAGATGTGGGTGCAGTTTGTGTTTGTGATGTCGCTTGTGGCTCGGAGCCTGCTAGGCCAGTGCTGGTCCTGTGGGTGCAGTTTGTGGTTGTGATGTCACTTGTGGCTGAGTGCCTGATAGGCCAGTCCTGGTGGTGTGGCTGCAGTTTGTTGTTGTGATGTCGCTTGTGGCTCAGTTCCTGATAGGCCAGTGCTGGTGATGTGGCTGCAGTTTGTCTGCAGGACAAGGAACCAGACTTCTGAGTTGTGGGAAGGCTTCTCCCTCTGCCTTGGACATGAGGCCCTGCTGTCTTCAGTTTCGTAATTTCTCATCCTATGAAATCATCTTTTTCGAAAATTTTTCGAAAATGTTGCCAATAGTTACTTGCAGGACTTTTTCCAGTTCCTAAGTTTTATGGGCTACGTGTAGGGACTACCTAGGCAAAAGCTAATCCTTTTTTGGGGTAGTAACTAGTACGTAATGGGTGTTTTGGTGCACTATGAGCATTGTGAAGCCACGAGGTGAATCAGGGATGCCGTTGAGGAGCTGGCTGAGCCTTGGGGGAAGGCAGGGAGAGCTGCAGGTGGCACCAGCCACATGGTCAGGGTGTGGGTAGAGAGGTCAGCCCTGTCTATGAGAGCTATGCCAGAAAGTCACCAGTGTCAAATCAAGTCTTTGTAAGTAGCTGACAGGCCAGCAGGAGGCACATGACTTGGCTATTGATTCTGAGGTCACTTCTGCCTGAGTACCTGATAGGCCATCTGGAGGAAGAAGGCTTCTCTGTTGCTTGTGAGGTCACTTGTGAGTGATGACCTGATTGGATAGGAGCAGAGATGTGTCTGGAAAGGTGATTGTGAGGTCATTTTTACCTGAGCGGTTGATAGGGCAGCAGCAGATCCACGTCTGGGATCTGTGTTTTTGAGATCATTTCTGCCTGAGCAGCTGATAAGGCAGGATTGGGCTCATGGCTGAGGAAGTTATAGTGAGGTAATTTCTGTCTCAGAGGCTTCTAGGCCAGTGACAGAGACGTGGCTGTGAAGGTGACTGTGAGGTCATGTCTTTCTGAGTGCCTGCTAGGCCAGCAGCAGGCAGTTAGGCATGGGCGTTGCTTGAGAGGTCTCTTTTGTCTGAGTAGCTGCTAGGCCAGCAGTAGTTGATGGCTGGAGAAGTTATTTGGAGGAAACTTCTGTCTGCCAAGCTCTGCTAGAAGATGCCCAGTGGAAGAACAAGAGGCAACAGGCACAAGTGGAAACACAGGACATTTCACTTGAAAAAAAGAAAAACATTTTCTCCTTAAAGGATCAAAGAATGGACCAGCCCAGCCAGCCCCTCCCCCGCTCTCCCCACCCCCCCTGTCCACCCCAGTCCAGCCCAGAAGAGCAGTCCATTCTAGAGGTGGCCCCGCAGCAGTGCCCACCGCAGGGTGCTGCAGTGCTCTGAGCACTCACAGCACAGCCACAGCCCCCCTGAAGGGCACAGCAGCTCCTGGGGGGCAGAGAGGGGTGTCACTCCGTCTCCACTGCTCTCTCATCTGGGAGACCTTAACCCGGACTACATGCAGCCATTCTGTGCCAGCCCCTCTCCCCAGGAGGGCACAAGAGTCCTGGTCCCAGGGCTCCTCAAGCAATTCCAGTTGCTCCAGCAGTGGAGCAGCCTGCCCTGAGTTGACACATATAGAAAGAAGCTTTCATTTATTTTTCCCCCCAAGCACACATTTGCTCCTTTACTCTTTTCCAGACATGGGATGAATTCAAACATTTGAGTACAAACACGATTATCACAGACAGAACACCCAAAGCACAAGAGCTGAGTAAAGAGAGGTGGGCAGCTTATTGCTGCTGAAATAGTACCAGCTAAATCAGTTTCTTCAGTGCCTCCTTGAGCTCCTTGTTCCTCATGCTATAGATGAGGGGGTTCACTACTGGAGGCACCACCAGATACAGAACAGCCACCACCAGATCCAGAGCTGGGGAGGAGATGGAGGGTGGCTTCAGGTAGGAAAATAAGGCAGTAATAACAAACAGGGAGACGACAACAGGTGAGGGAGGCACATGGAAAAGGCTTTGTGCCTGCCCTGCTCAGAGGGGATCCTCAGCACAACAGTGAAGATCTGCACGTAGGACAGCACAATGAAAACAAAACACCCCAAAGCTAAACAAACACTAACCACAAGAACCGCAGCTTCCCTGAGGTAGGAGCCTGAGCAGGAGAGCCTGAGGATCTTGGGAATTTCACAGAAGAATTGCTCCACGACATTGCCTTGGCAGAGTGGTATTGAAAATGTGTTTGCAGTGTGCAAGCCAGCATAGAGAAAACCAGTGCCCCAGGCAGCTGCTGCCATTTTGACACAAGCTCTGGTGTCCATGAGGGTCCCGTAGTGCAAGGGTCTGCAGATGGCAACAAAGCGGTCATATGCCATGATGGTAAGAAGGAAATATTCTGCCGAAACTAAGAAAAAGAAGAAAAATATCTGGGCAGCACATCCTGAGTAGGAAATGACCCTGGTGTTCCAGAGGGAGTTGGCCATGGATTTGGGGACAGTGGTGGAGATGGTGCCAATGTTGAGGAGGGAGAGGTTGAGGAGGAAGAAGTACATGGGGGTGTGGAGGCGGTGCTCACAGGCTATGGCTGTGATGATGAGGCCATTGGCAAGGATAGCAGCCAGGTAGATGCCCAGGAAGAACGAGATGCAAGAGCTGCATCTCCCACGTGTCTGCAAACGCCAGGAGGAGGAAATCAGTGAGGGAGCTGCCATTGGACATTTTCTCCTTTGGAGCCCAGGAGGCCTGTCCAAAGAAGAAAAGAAAGTAAAAAGTTAGAGCAGGCTTCTCTGAGCAAATCCCTTTCCACTCCTCATAGTACCCCCCACATTTCCTCTGTCCTTTACCTTCTTTCAGCTCCCTTTCCGGAGCTCTGGTCTGTGCTGGCTGAGTGGGCCATGCGCAGCAGGGGCCTCTGCCTGTGGCTCCAGAGGAGTTGGTTCTGCTTTGCCACAGGTGCAAATGGAGGTGTCAAACAGGCCCAGGGATTTGGTGGGATACCTGGGAACAGGCACTGTGAGTTGGTGGAGGGGACTTGGTCCAGTGACCCAGTGGGAATATTCTCTATTCACCATAATGAGAGCTGATTACAGCACCCATGTCAGCTATCTCGGAAAGAGAAGACCCTTGTGATGGATTCATCCCCCCCAACCTTGCCCTCTCAAACAGAGATGTCTGTATCTGAGTCAGTCACACCGGCTCCCACTCTAGCAAGGGTGAGAAACAGGCAAGTGAAGGCAGGGGGTGACCTGACTTTTTCTAGACATCTTCATTCCAATGATATAGACCATCTCCTCACTTTAATTTACCATCTGTGCTCTCTGTCTAGGAACTGTAGTCGGAATGGCGAGTGGCTGGTTCCGATGTACATATCCTGCAGCACATTATGTCCACCCCTTGTGTGGAAGGGCTGTTCAACATTTTGATACCTATTATCTCCAGAAAATAATCTGCAGCAGAGGAGTCTGATTATATATGGATTTAGATTTTAGATGCCTCCATTACACTGTGGGACCCTTCTTTGACAGGGTAGAAATCTTTGGCATTTCAGTTGCTCTCAGCATGAGCACTTGTGCATCCCAAGAAGAAAAATGGGCTCACTGTGACTTTATACAGAGTCATGGGATCTGGTCTGTCAATGAGTCTTGTCCCTCACTGCCCTGCACTTGTGCCTCTCCCAGCTAAACGACACTCACACTCACAAGTTCCTCTCAGAAAAAAAAAAAAAAAAGACTGAGGTGAGAGCAGAGGACTCCAGTTTTAAAGGGAAGATTTCCAAATTCTTCTCTCTCATCCCAGATGCGGAGAGAGTGATGAAGAGTGTGACAAGGTTTCTGACTCAGAGGATCAGACCAAGGACTCTCACAGAAATGGTACAGGAAAGTTGTGCTGTTCTGGAGGACAGCTTGCAGCTTGGCAGGACACCCCAGAGAAACCGTCAAGGGTCCTAAAGATGGGCTCTCCTTAGGAGGTAGACAGCTCATGAAGAGTCAGTTCTCTCTTTTAAGAGAGATGCAGATCAAAAAGTCTGTGAGAAACCTCAGCAAGTCCCTTCCTCCCCACTTCAGCCTACATACAGCACCAGCATCACCTTTATGGCTTCATCAGGGTTTTTCCGATCTGCTCCTTAGGACCTGCGAGCACAGAGATGCTCCTGGCCAGGGCCCTGGCCTAAGAGGTTTCTGTAGAGCAGAACTGAGCACACAGAGGGTGAGATGGGGTCTGTGAGTACCAACTGGGAAAAGACGTTGGGACAGAGAAAAAGCTCTTGGCAGGAACAGCTCCAGGCAGCAGGGATGGGCAGGGAATGATAGAGAATTGCTAATGGAAACTTCATGGGAAGACAGATATGAGCAAGTCATGGTCAGTCGTGCAACGCCATAGCCTTCCCCAGCGTGCTCAGGTCTGCCTTGCAGAAACCTCCCAGCAGCAGGGCACTTTCCAGGGCTGTCCTGTGTGCACGTGAGAAGGGGCAGGTCCCTGAGGAGGCCACCATCAAAGGGGAATTTGGTGCTGTCTGTAGACTAAGGGGTTGGTGAAGGGTCTTCCAGAAGTTCCTAGCAGAACTACTGATTGTTAATTAAAACTGCTAATGAGTCTCAGTCCCTTGTCGGACACTAAATGTGACAGCTCCATTTCCATTTTCCCCTTGCCAGGTGGAAGGAAACTTAAAGCACTATCTCAGGGAATTGCCTTTTCTTTCACTAAACACCTGCCTTCACCTTCCTTTTGAAAAGTCCCCTCTGAAATGTCCTGTGCATGAGCTACAGCTGTGAGCAGCCCTGATCCACGCAGCACCCTCTCAACAGCAGAATGAACCTGCCCGGACGGGGGCTGATCCTTCCACCCAGACTTTCTCCCCACAGTGCCATGAGGAGTTCCCCGGGCAGGCTGAGTGCTGACCCTCGCGAGTGGCAGAGTCACTGCCCTGGGCGCACAGCAGGGCACTGCTCAGAATTACAGCCCTGGGCAGACTTGTGTGCACGACCCAGCTTCACACCCCTGCAGCATCCCTGTGAGAAGGTAGCAGCATGTCCTGTCCCTCTGACGGTGTGGCAGGGAATCTGTGCTCTAAAGAACCTCCTTCTCCTCTGCACTGGAGAAGCCAGGAGTGTGATCCTTAAAAAAAAAATCATGGGATGGGATGGGTTTAGAAGATCCCTCCAGCATCGCTCTCCAGCCAGAGACTTACCATGTAAAGGGCTCTTAAAGTTTCTTCCACAGTGAGCTGTCTGCTGTCCTCCCACTCCACACTGCTTTTCGCTTCTCTCTCTGTCTTCTCTCGTCAGCAAGAGCAGGCAGTGCCTGGAGCCCTGCTGCTCTTTGCAGAGGAGCTGCTCCTGGGCACAGCTGTCTCTCAGCAGTGCTGCCAGGTTGCCATGAGCTCCCTCTGTCCCAGGAGCCTGGGCCTGTCAGGACCAGAGGCCCAGCTGCAAGCATGAATTTCTCTGTCCCTTGCACTCCCTCCTCCTGGGAAATGGTCACTGAAGTAGACAAAATAATCACTGATGGTCCCTCTCTAAACACTGAAGGGAGACTGATCCAGCATTGCAATTTTTCTTATCAACGGATGGTTATCTGCGATCAGAGGATGGTTATCTGTGAGAAGTGGAAACGTCCCATTCTGTAAGCCCCTATTCCCATCTCTTAACTAGGCAGGACACCTAGAAAAGAAGAGGCAAGAAGAGAGCTGATTTACCCATGATTCAGGTATTGATTCAGATGAGTCAATCTAGGCATCTCATGCTGATTTAGAAGCCCTTGAGCTGGAGTGAGGTTCAGCTCTCTCCTGTGAATGCTACAAATATACGGGAGGTGGGATTTCCCTTGCCCAAGCTGAAGTGTGCACAACATAGATGCCTGCAGGCAAGCTCCTTGTTTAAGCTCTCATTATAACCACTGGACATGGAGGGTGGGAGCCAGTTGCCCGCACACAAACACCTGGTGACATCTGCAGAGACAGAGGTGGTCCAAGACACGTGCCAGTGTCTGCTTGCTCTGATGGAGCAAGTGTGAGACCCACATCCTTCATCAGGTGGGGGCCAGGTGGGGAATTTCTTTGGCCATCTGAAATGACCCTCGATGCCTACTGCTACTACTAGAGCACCACCCACCGTCAAGCTGAGGAACAAGCAGATCCCTACAGTGCAGACAGCTAATGCAATTCAGTGCAGACCCTTGATTTAATGACATAAAAATAGGCCGGCAGGGCCATGTCAGATGCCTGGGGTTTCTTCCACAACTGCATGTTTCTAGCAGATACAGCATGGGACCTACAGGAAAACCATGTCTTTCTGGAGTGGTTACTGGGCAAGTGCCCCAGGGCCTCTCTGGTTTCCTGCCTGTGCCCAAACATCTTAATCCTACCTCTGTCTTTAGGCAAAGTCCATCATGTCTACATCCAAGCGTGCTGCATAAATGGGAGGTACATCACACCAAGGTCTCCACTCACGTCCCTGCACTCTTAAAAGCTTCCAACTCTCCTCTCCCTGAACCTCTTCTCACCGCCAGATGATATGAACAGGGACTGTGGTAATGATGTCCACAGGGTGGCTGGATCACAGGCTGTCCAGGCCCAGGGACTTCTTCAGTGGCACCTTGTCCTTCCTGGAGATCGATTCACCTCTGTCACAGGCCCCAAGGTGCTGCAGAGTCAGTTCAGGCAGCAAATCCCTTTCCTGCCATTTCTGCACAGCCCCGCTCTGTTTCTCCCTGGCCTCAGATACTGCAGGGTTTGCTCTCTCAGTGGGAACCTTGTTTCACCATTACATTGCCACCTGCTATCTATGCCAGCATGTCTCTGCTCTGAAGTGGGGCCATTGCACACATGGTGTCCTTGGCTCTTGATAACAGGTTTCACTATGACAAATCTGTTCTCTGTGCCACAGCGGAGGTCTTGCAGCGCAAATATACATAAGTGCCTGCAGCCTGGGGCACAGACTGGAGCAGATGGAGATGCACAAGCTGTTACAGAATGGTCACGTTGTAGGAACAACTGAGATGTTGTGGGACCGCTCATGTGACTCGAGCGCTGTGATTGTAGCATACAAGCTGTTCAGAAGAAACTGTCAAAGAAGATGAGGAGAGAGGATGCCCTTTGTGTGAAGGGGCAGTTCGGATATATGGAGCTCTTCCAAGGGATGGAAAGGAGCTGGGTGAGAGCTTGTGAGTGAGCATCAGAGTAAGGGTGACATTGTGATGGGAGTTTCAGACAACCTGATCAGGGTGAGGAGGTGGGCACAGTCTCCTTAAGCAACCTGATGAAGTCTGTGGATCACAGGGCCTGGTTCTTATGGGAGGGGGGACTTTAATCTCCCTGACATTCACTGGAAGGGAAAACAGCAGGACACTGCAAGCAGTCCAGGAGGTTTCTGGAGGGTGTTGGGGATAGCTTCTAAGCACAGCTCTCTGATGGGCCAATAAGGGCAGTGCTCACCCGGATCTAGTACTTGCAGACAAGGAAGACCTGATCAGGGATGTGATCATTGGTGGAAACCTTGGCTGCAATGACTGTGAAATAGTGGAGTCCCAGACTGTGAGGGCAGTGAGTAAAGATAGTAGTAGGGTACAGACTCTGGCCTTCAGAGGAGCAGACTTTGATCTCTTCTGGGGAGTGCTGTGGGATCCCATGGGAGGCAGCTACGAAGGGCAATGGACCTTAGGAAAGCCAGCCAGTCTATAAGGACAGCAGCCACCAAGCACAAGGATGGTTCATACCGATGCTCAGTAATACTAGTAAACAGCTCAGGAGACCACCTTGACTAAACAGGGCACCATTGTCCAGGGAAGTAGGGATGGTGCTGGGGAAGCCAAAGCTCCCCTAGGATACACACATGCAGGGGATGCCAAGGGCCTGAAGAAGAGCTGCTAATGCTTCAATAACAGTGAAAGAATAAACAAAGGAAATGTGGTCTCACTGCTGAATGGGGCAGGGAATCTAGAAACAGCAAATGCAGGTAGGTCTGAGGAACTCAAGCCCTTCTTGACTTCCATCTTCACCAACAAGGTCTCCTGGGCTGCTGTGCCTAGATTCAGGACTCCAGAAGAGAAAAACAACCAGCTGTGGATGAGGGTTGAGTGAGGGATTACTTGCAAGAGCTCAACCCCTACAAGTCTATGGGACTGGATGGGCTGCATCTTGTCATAGCAAGGCCACTCTCTGTCATCTTTGAAAGGTTTTGGAGATCAGGAGAGGTCCCACTGACCAGAAAAAAGAATATGTTGTGCCCATTTTCAAAAGAGGCCACAAGAACAACCCCGGGAACTGCAGGCTGTTCAGTCTCACTTTGGTGAGGAGTGTGTCATGGAGCCAGTCCTCTTGCATCACATTTCTGGGCCCATGAGGAAGGTGACTGGGAGCAGTCAGCATGGATTTACTGAAGGTAAAACCATTCCTGACCAACCTGATTGCTTTCTGTGATAAAAGACCAGTACTTGTGGAGGAGTGGAGAGTAGTGGATGTCATTAACCATGATTTTAGCGAGGTGTTTGACACTGTCTCCCACAATGTCCTTGTATACAAGTAAGGCATTACAATAGGCTGGGCAGACAACCAGATGGGTGAAAAGCTGGTTGGATGATCGAGCTTAAAGGGTTTTTATGAAAGGGTCATGCTTTACCTGGAACCCAGTGACAAGTGGAATATGCAGAGGTCTATACTGTGACCTGTTCTGTCTAATAAGTTCATCAGTGACCTGCAGGACACACCTCTCCTCGCAGTGGTAGATGACACCTAATTGGACAGAACAGTCATATGCTTGAGGGTTGCCATTCGAGGGACCTTAGCAGGCAGGAGAAATGGGCTGTCAGGCCCTGCACCTGGGATAAACCAACACCCTGCAGCAATACAGGCTGGGGAGTCCCTGGCTTGGCAACAGCTCTGCAGAAAAGGACCCGGGAGTCTTTGTGGGCAGCGAGCTGAACATGAGCCAGCAGTGTGCTGTGGCAGCAATGGAGGCCACAGCTCCCTGGGTTGCATGAACAGGAGCAAAGCCAGGAGATGGAGGGAAGTGATTATCCCCCTCTACTCAGCACCTGTTAGAGCACATCTAGATTCTGCATCCATTTAAGCCTCCTGTAGAAGAATGCTGCTGATTACTTGGAGTGAGTTCAGTGGCAGACCTCCAAAGTGGTCAGGGGCTGGAGCACTTGCCTCGTGAGGAGAGGCTGAGGGAATGGGGTTTGTTCTGCCTGGAGAAGGGAAGACTTTTGGGGGCACTCATAGCAGCTTCCCAGCTCAAGCTTAGCACTGATAAAGAATCCGGTTTTTACAGAGATTCATGGCAGGAGAATGAGAGGCAAAGGCTATAAGCTGACACAAGTGTAGTTAAAATTGGATATAAGGGAGAAAAATCAATGAGGGGAATGAAGCATTTGAAGAAGGGTCCAGAGAGGTTACTGACTCTCTGTTCTTGGAAGCTTTCAGGACGCTGTTGGACAAAGCCCTGAGGAACTTGGTGTGAATTCAGTGTTGATCCCGACATGACTAGGAGTTGGACTAGAGACCTCCAACCTCCTTTCCAACCTGAATGGTCTGGTCATTCGGTCATGTCTGGCAATAGCTACTGTGATTCTTGCAGTCATGAATTCCTTTTCTACATGTGGGTTAGCACCAAACATGTCATTCCCAGAGCCAGCCTCTCCTAGTGGTGTGAGATTGCCTCTTGGGCCTGAAAGGCTTTAAGTTCAAAGCTTAATTTTGAATAACTGCTTGTCCAGAATGGGCCCTCCTTACAGCCTACAACACCTGCACATTACAACATGATGTCAAATGAGTGGGCCTTGAAAGACTTGGGGATTTGGCTAACAGAAACCTCATGACATTGTACAAGGAGAAGTGGCAGGTCCTGCATCGGAGGGTAGAATAGCCCGTGCATCAGGACAGGCTGGGACCTGACTGGTAGAGGAGTGACCCTGAGGAGAAGGGCCTGGACCTTACGAGGGATGCCATATGAGCCAGTGGTGCGTGCTCACCACAAATCAGGCCAGCTTCATATGGGGCTGCATTAGGAAGCAAGTGGCCACCCAGACAAGGTGAATTAATATCCCCCTCGACTCAGCACTGGTGTGGCCACATCTGGAATAGTGTGTCCCAGTGTGGGAATGCCAGTGCTGGAGGAATGGAGAGGAAGTGGAGAGAGTCCAGAGGAGGTCTGCCAAGATGGGGTTAGGGGCCTAAACCACATGGCCTATATGGAGAAGCTGAGGGACCTGCACTTCTTTAGCCTGGTGAAGTGGAGACTAAGGGCAGTAGTGTAGTAGCCCGTGACTGCTCGAAAGGTGATTCCAGAGATGATGGGGCTTTTCTTGGCAGTGGGAAACAGCATGAGAAGGGGAAAGAGGCACAAACTGCAGCTTGACAGGTTCCGACTGGACTTTGGGAAAGGAAATGTCACTTGAAGGGTAGTGCTGTGGTGCTACAGATCACCCAGAGGGAGTCTGTGATCAGGCCCTGGCTTTGCATTTCAAGGAAGGGTGGAGAGGCATCAGTAAAAGTGGGGAGATGCCAAGGTGAGATCAAGGTGGGGAAGCAGGCTGGGTGTCTATAGTCTGCAGGGAAACAGGCAGAGGATTAGGACAACACAGGACAGCCTGTGGTGGAGACAACAAAGGGCACTGCCAAGGCTGAAAGCCTCCAAAGGTCTTTGTCCCCCGGCTATGGATGTTGTCTCTACCACCAAGGCCTCTGAGAACGTGCTGTTTCCGTAAAGCATGGTGGCCTCAACGCCTCCTCATCCCTGGGGAGTTCAGGAGGTGCCGTATTGTTGTCCTGCACTTGGCACTGCACACCCCCACTCTCACACTGCCCCCAGGAAGAGCCCTGAGCAAAGTGTGAGGGAAAGGATCACCCTACCCAGGGGCTGGCTGACAGTGGCCTGGCCATTCTGCTTGATAAAACACATCAAGGCTTACTTGGCATCAGAGCCACCTGCACATTGCCTTTGCCTACCTGCAGTCAGGCCTCCAACTTTCTGCTCTCATCAGCCCCTGGGGAGCCTTCTTTGGTAACGACCCTCAGTGGGACCCATTAACACTCCAAGAAACTTTGGGATTTACTTCTGACTTTAACTTCTTGAGAAGTTTGTTCAGTTTCCTTTCAGCATCTGTGGTTCATGGGCTCAGCACTAAATACACCAGAAGCACCATTAAAATGCCAAAAGCCCTAACATGGCATGTCACTCCCCATAATTTTCATCAGTTCTTGTGTGACTAACTGGAGAGGTTTCAGGAGTGTATTTACAAGAGCAAGATTTCAATGAGCACCTAAAAAAAAAAAAAAAATTTTTTTTGCTTCTTAAGTTTTAATTTCCAGCTTACAGAATAAGTGATATCCACATTCTCCAATTCATACTGACCCAGAGGGTCTCCTAATGAAGTCTGGACATATAGGAAAAGCAGTATTTTCAATATGAAACCTGTATGGACAACCTTCCTCCTCATCTCCCCAACTGTGTCATTTCTCTCATCAGCCACTGGGGACTCACCTCACTCCTGTTAAAATTTAAACTTTTTCCACTCAAGTCTGTAGCTGAATGTTATATCTCCTACGCACCAATTCCCACCTGCTTTCCTTAGAGAAATAGTTGCAGACAAAGGAGGATTTTTCTTAACTGCAAACAAGCAAAAATAGAATATGATACAGTTTAATCAAAAGTCAAATACACTCCTCAACTCTATGTTACATCCAAGCTGCTTCCAGTGAGGTCCACTTTCCACAAGACATAACCTTCCCTGAAATGTTTTTGACAGATAGATAGGAAATGATAAATGGAAACACAACTAAGGAGCTGGCTAAGGAGACAGTAAGACTACTGAAAGACGAGGCAAGCTTCAGACTTAAGCTCAGAGCAGCAACTGGAGAGTTGAGAGGTATCGGAATGGATAAAGAGTAAGGGGAGGAGAAAAAATGGAAAAAAATGGAAAGTGCATATGTCCAGATAGTCCGATGCAAAGATGACTTCAGAAACAGTCAATTTAATCAGGACATGACGATATGTGAGAGATTACTGAGACCCTATCCACAGCATAGCAGACAGAGCAGTGGTAACACAAGTTGACAGGGACAGATCAATATTTCTTCGCCTGAGATTAATAGCCTTCCTGAAAATTTGCACTATTTCATCATGGGATGATGAAAGTGTGTTCATATTTCTTAAAATGTTGAAAACAGTTCCTCACCTTTTCAGGCAGACCTCAGGTGTCTAACCATAAGCATCTAGGGACATTTGGTGTTAAAAAATATTGGACTGAAGCTGCCTAGAGCTGATCACTTAGCATAACTTGCTTAGCATTAGCAGCTAAATTTGCTGAAGCCTTAGGCTGCAAGCTGTGAACCTTCTCCTAGATATCACCTAGTTATGGGAAAGAGGGCCCCAGAGCTGGTTCAAGCTAGAAAGATAAAGAAGTTACAACCGAGAGCAGAAGCTGCAACCTTGAAAACAGGATAAGAAGCAGCCTGTCTAGAGACAATGAAGGAGCCCAATGAAGAAGGGGAAAACCCCAGATCTGAGGGGTGGGGAACTTAAACTGTAAGGGTATAATTGCCCAGGAATTTCTTTGTTCGGGGTCCCTCTTCGGAGGCACCCAGCTCGAGCTGTAATTATTGCATGCGTGTCATTAAAATTTATTTCGTTCCAATCTGACTTCAAACTTCTGCCTCAGCGGGAACCTAGGATCGGACCCTGTTATGGTGGCTGGTGAGTTTAATTTTCCATAACAGCTCTTGCTGCTGCCCATGGGGAGAGGCACACAACCAGACAACAATGCCTGCAGTCCAGGTCATGACTGATTTCGGATCCCTCCTGCTGGCAATAGCGTATCCTGTCATATTCACTTGGCACAGACAACATCATGCCTAGGACTAGCCCCCACAAAACCTCCTCAGGCCCCTGGCTGCACAGACAGTCACAAAGAGAAAAGAATGGATGAAAAAACACACACAGTAACAATGATTTAGGAGAAGCAGCAGAGTTTTCCAAAGTACATGACACCTAAGAACAATAAGGCATATTAATTACATGAATAATGGGTAACTCCTGTTTTTGTCTTCCTTCCCTGACTCTGGCCAGGGTCCTTCATGCTTGGCTCAATGCTGAGGAAAGAACAGGCACAGCAGGGTTGGGCAGCCACAGGCAAGTCTCTCGCAGACTGAGTGCCCTGCACAGGGCCCTGACTCCCAACATTACATTTCAGCTCCCAAAGTTCTCCCCTCCAAGCACATCCCGGATCACCTCCCACAGAAACACGGGAAGGTCTCTCCAGCAGCAGCTACCGCCACCACTGCAGCATCTCAGCAACCCCACACACCTCGCCCAGGCAACAGCCTGCTCACACAGCTACTTCTCCCACCACAGCATCTTCAGCCTTTCTCTCACAGGCCTTCCAGTAACACCCCCTTCCAGCACCCAAGATTGCTGGTGTTACGAGCAACAGCATACTGCCCTGGCCTAGACGTAAAGCTTGCTGCCTTCCTCAAGGAAAGCAACACACTAAAGATCACCAAGCCGTCTCAGATCATAAGCAAACATGTAAATCACTACCTCTGTAAGGTCCAAAAAAAGAAGAGTCCACCTAGGACAGGAAAGAAAAGACAGAAAAGCAACTCAGACACTCACTGAAATAACATCCTGCTAAAGCAGGGCTCAGGATCTAGGTCTTTCAGTAAGTCGCAGCTGCACACTTCCTCACCAGGCACAAGGCAATAGTCAGGTGAAAGATTTCGTCAGCTGATACAAAGATGGAGTCTTGCACGTAGTTCTGCTTCATGAACAGAGACTGAAAGCGGTTTCTAAGTTTTCTTCTAGTTGCTTTCAAAAAGACTAGGCAACACTGTAAGGATTCTGCAATCTGTGTTCAACAAAAAAAAAATCACTTGTCAAATCTTTTGCTCCCAAACCCAGCTGCTACCATCACTACTGGACCATCTCCCTTTTGTGTCAGGTGCACAAAAACTTCCTACAACAGAACCGAGATCCTTCACTGCACCTTTCACTGAACACATTCTCCTTCAGCATGGTCTGGAATTTCAGAAGGTTAAACTCAAGCAGGCAAAACATTTCTGTATCCTCCAGTTCAACTTTTAGCAAGACAGAAGTTTCCGCCGAGCTGTCTTCAGTCACAGCTTGCCAGCAGCAACCTTCCAGCAGACAGAAAGAACAAGTCAACATTCCCAATGTGACATTCAGAGAGAATTTTAACAGAACAGTTTAAATACCTGGCTACAGTAACAATACCTGCTCCTAAACAGAAGCACATCCTGCTCCAGCTGCAGGAGAGCACTCACCATCCATGAGGCTCTTGTTCTGTCTGTCTTTATCAAGCATTTGCGGGGTCAGAAGTAGTTTGATCACACAGGAAGATCCATTTTCTCTTCATAATTCAGAAATGAATGGGGAAAGCTTGGATTTGCTAAAGCAGCCAGAGCCAGGGAACATGAATGGACAGAAGGCAGAAGCAAAGAAAAAAAAAATCAATCTATGCTTAGATACCTCTGTCTCCAACAGCAATGCACACCTCCATGAGAGAGTTACGCTCTGGCTTTACCATTTAGGTTTAACCAAGGCCCTGGGAGAAAGGAATAAGGACACTGGTGTCGAGGAATATTGGAAACAAACTGAAAAAGTGGGCCCTAACCTGTAAATTTTTTGAAAACGCTTCTAGAGAGGACAGTGCCCATTTGTGGCATCCTTTCACTTTCCTCCTTAGCAACCACAGGAAGAAAGGAAGCTATCAAAAAAGTACGAGAACTCTGCAAAGACTTGCATAAGCTCAGGCCCTGCTCTTTTCACAGCCCTCGTTTCTCCCCATCCCTGGACATGACACCTTGCTAATGTTCATAACTGAAAGCTGAAGAAAACAAGTCCAATTTTCACAGGTTAATCAAGAAAACTGAATGCTGCACTTCCCTGGCACAGCACAACAGCAGCTCAGGCCTATCCACATCCCCCACCACTTTCCCCACCCGCACCCAGAGCGTTGCAGCTTCCCACTGCGGGAGGACACCAGGGGCAGCAGGAGCACAGATAGCAGCTTCTCTGCTCCTCTCCCTCCTCACCTGCTGCCTGCGGTTTCACTAGTGATGGAGCTCGCACAGCTCAGGGCTCCTCTGCACCTGCCGGGTGGCAGCGTGGGCTGGAAACACCCCCCTGTGTCCCCGGGGTGCTCGCAGGCAGCACCTGCCCCCACCCGCAGCGCAGAGCTTTCTCTCCCGCCCTGGCCCGGCCCGGCCCATCCTGTCCTGTCCCCTGGCACAGACTCGCCCAGGCCCCGGGGCAGAGCGGGGCCCTGTGGCAGCAGCGCCCCGGCAGCAGCGTTTCCCCGCCGACGCTCCCCTGCAGCACAACTCCCGCAGCCCAGGGCCAGCCCGGCGCCGCTCCCCCTCGCTCCCTGCCCCCGGCGTGGATCCCCCTCACTCCCTGCCCCCGGCCCCGGCCCCAGCCGGCAGCAGCCGCCGCAGGCTCCGCACACACGAGCACACGCCGGGCCGCAGCGTCGCTCCGGGCTCCCTGCGCAGCAGCCGCCAACACCCGCCGCTGCCGCAGCTGCTTCTCCGCGGCCTCAAGAGCGGCGCCGCGGCAGGGCCTGGCGGGGGCGGGGCCGGCGGCACCAGGGGCGGTGGCCATGGACACACAGGCCCCACCCCCACAGGGCCGGAAGTGCCACCTCCTCCCTCGGAGCATGCGCACTGGCACAGATGAGGGCGGTGAGGGGTGGGGCGGGGCCGGGGCCGGGGCTGCCCGGGCCCTGCAGGGAGGGAGGGGGCGAGAGGCGGCTGGTGCCGCGCGGGGCAGCGTCTCCCGGTGCAGGGCCACCCGGAGCCTCGAGCCACAGTGCCGGGAGCTGCCGCGCCGGGGCCGAGGGCCGAGGGCCGAGGACCGCGGGCTGGGCAGAGCGAGCGGCTGTGCGTGCAGGGGCAGCCAGAGGCGCCGCGGCCCGGTGTGTGCGAGCAGCTGCTGGGGAAGGCGCGGCCCGGCCTGGGCCGCCTCCGGCCCCGCGGGAGCCCCCGTTTCTTGGGCCCCTTCTGCTGTCGGGCCAGTGACAGCACCAGCTGGGTTTGGGAGCATAACAGTGGCAAAGGAATGATTTTTTTGGATAAAAGACCAAAGTACCCTTCCAGTGTCTCCTTTTTGAAAGGACATAGAAAAAAACCCTTAGAAAGTGCTTCTGCTCTCTGTTCCTGAAGTAGAAGTTTTCCCAAGACTTCCTCTTTGCCTTAGCTGATCTAATACTTTGCCTCTCGCCTTCTGCTGAGTGGGGAAGTGTGCGGCTGAGAAGTTTTTACAGACCTAGTTGGTGAGCCCTCCTTTAGCGTTAAGTTATTTAAGTGGATGTATGAGTTGCTTTTCCATCTTTTATTTCCTCCCCCCCTTAGACATTTCTACCCTAGGTTTGAGTGTGTTCAAAGCAGAGGTCTGCGCAACACCTCTGAGTGTCTCTTGTTTCTTGGAGATGGTTCTTGCGGCATCTTTGTGAAATCTTCAGAGCTTGCGTTTAACCTGCTGCCAAGTCCCTGCAGCTGCTGCCTGCCTCTACGAGGGTCAGCCCCACATCTGGCGTCAGGGTCCCCGCGCTCCTCCAGTTCTGCTGGTTTAAGTGTTTGTGGGCTGGTGTGAGGAGGCCAATAGCTGGTGCAGGTGTGAGAGCAGTGCAGGCAGAGCAGTCTGTGATCCCCATGTGTTTAGTGAGCTGGTGCCTGCAGCTCTGCTGGTGCTGCCTCTTCACCTGTTCAGTCCCCATCCACCCCAGGCCCTGAGGTGCCGCAGTCACTAGGTCTCAAACACATCTGCAGGTTAACAGTACTGAACATCGGTTCCCTGCAAGTTTTCTGGAGAAGCTCACTGGCAAGGGAAGGACCCGCTGGTTCAACCGCCCAGAAGAAGGTTTTGGTCGCTGCCAAGTCATTGCTGGGCATTTTGGTGCGGTCAGTTGTCAGCGCTTCCTCCTCGGTGGCAGCAGCCACCTGTGCTGTGTCGCCATGGGGCGAGTGTGGTGCAGTGCCTGCTGCCCTCCCTCGCAGCCAGGTTTCCCGCATGGGGGCCATGGCCGGATGAGCACAGCCGCAATGCCCAGCCCGGCCGGGACCCCCAGCGGGGTTCTCCCTGTGGCCCAGCCTGCGTGGGGGCAGGGGCAGTCCCCGACTGCTCCATGCAGTCCCTGCCCACTGCAGGGCCAGCCTTGGCCAGGGCACTGGGGCGAGGGGGGCCGTGCCCCCTCTGTGACACGGGCTGTGGTCACAGGGGACATCCCGTGTCATGGCAACAGCTGCTCTCTCCCGCGTGGCCCCAGCCTCTCCCCACACATCGCGGCGAGGCCGGGGGAGCCCAGGCGCTGGGGCTGCTCTCAGCACCACTCTGCTGCAAGGAGCTGCCGACCCTGAGCAGGAGCCGGCGAGGGGAGGCTGGGGCAGAGCGGGGCTGCAGTGACGTGTGGAGGAGGAGGAGGAGAGAAGCTGTTTCATTGTCACCTCCTGCTGCGGGGTGACCCAGGGCGAGGAGGACAAAGATGGAGCTCTGGGACACTGGCCACAGGACGCAGCGTGGGCAGGTGGTGCCAATGCTCCCCACCCATGGTAAGGCCTTCAGGATCTCCTTCCCGGGAGCTGTCACAGAGACCATTAACTCTGAACATGGCTGTGGAAACCCTGGGCCAGGGGGAGGCTGGCTGGGGCTGGGGGCTGCAGCCAGATCCCCCACTGATGGTCCCCTCTGGCTCAGGTGCCATTGTGGCCAGCAGAACTCCTGGGTGCTGGCCCTGATGTCTGAAAAAGGCTGAGGGCTCCTGCAGCTCCTGCTGGGCTCCGAAGAAGCAGATAGAATCACATGTGCTGGAAAGGAATCCTTAGACTTTTCCTCAGCTCAGCAAGACTTTCTTTCTGGGACCCTGAGCACTGCCTGTAATTCCTTCCTGCAGACTTTGAGCTCAGGGACACATTGTGGATGTCCCGTGGTAGGATCTGCATGTCCTAATGCCTCTGTTTCAGCTGCAGACCCCTCGTGGGGGCAGATAAAGGTTGTAGCCTCAAGGCAGTGCCCACCTCAGCTGCTGAGCCCCTGTCAGGGATGGGGTATGTTTGGGGAGGGGGATGCAGTTTGAATATGCTTGCACTTGTCATCTCCTTGGCTAGGCATGTGCTGAACGGCTGTGAGCTGGCCCCCCCAGAGCATGACATGTCTTTCCCTTATTTTCCAGAGACCGCTGCTGTCTGGGAAGGTGTGTCTGACTACATTGTACGGCAGCTGATGCTGAACCAGGTGTGTCTGTCATGCTGGGCCTGCCCAGGAAAGCCTTCTTCTGGATCTTCTGGATCTGAGGGATGATTTCTCTGCTTTGACTTGTATTTTTGAGAGGGTGAAGAGGAGGGGGATGAAAACATCTGGAAAGTTCTTCAGAAGAACTTCTCCAAGGCTTCTCCAAAGCTTTTCTGAGTGCTTCATCTGTCCCCTTTGTACAGCAGGATTGGGCAGGGCACTGAGCACCATCCCCATGCGCTGACAAGTCACCTGCCTGTCCACCTACCAGTCTCATAATTCTTCTCTTGCTTTGTGTTTTCAGGGAGTGAGAGTTACTCGGCTTGGGACCTTTGGTGTTGTAACTGAACAAGTTGGTGTTGGGAAGCATGGTTTCCTGACTGTTCGCAGACCCATGTTCTGTCTTTCGAAGACTATTGCAGAGGTTCATGGCCTCACCTATGATAAGGCCTATGCTCCTGGTAAGAAGACAGGCTGAAACTTTTGCTTTGCCTTAGGACATCTTTGGGGTGTGCATAACTGCTGTTCAACAGTGACTGTTAGAAACCTAGAATTGCTTCCCCAGGTCCTGAGAACAGCTTCAATTTTTAATTATCATGTCATCATAATGCACATTACAATTATACTCCCTCTCTCCCTGACTTGTTTAACAGCTGGCTACATGCCAGATGTATTGGTGCTGCTACTTCTCATCAGATAGATTGATTTAAAAACATTGGTCCATGTTTATGCCACACTGGAGCTTGTAAAGTTGAATAAGGGCATTCATGCTGGCTCTTCCTTTCTCCTTCTACTTTGAAGTAGGTCAAAGGCAGCTGTAGAGAGCCTTGAAATGGAGATGGGGACCATACTATGTATGAAGACCCATCAGAGGCCAGCTTTGCTGTGACTGCTGATCATCCCTGTGAGCCCTGCATCTGTAGTGGACATCGGTGATGCCTGTGGGGTAGCAGGAGCTCCGAGTTGTGTTTGGAGTGGGTCTTTCCTTTCAAAGGATTCCACATGTTTTCTGTGATGTCAACATCAGTCTGGCGCTTCTTGGAGCTGGGCCGCTGGCACCAAAAGCAGGGATGTTTGCTGTGCAGTTCTGAGGGTGCTGGGGGTGGCTGGAAGGATCTGAAGGGGTGTAGTGCAATGCTTGTGTTTTCCTTCTTTCTTTCACCATGTGATGTGGCACAGCTAAATGTCTCCCAACCTGGAATGCACGGAGTGTGAGCACAAGTACCTGGCACCCACTCCACCCTCTTGGGAAATGGTCCCCTTTCTCCTCTCCTTGTCCTTCCATCGTGCCCCATGTTCATAGGAGATGGCCAGGCCCTTTCTTTCGATCTCTGTAAGGAAGAAAGCATTGCTGTACACTTGGCACATCTGGTTGTAGAGTGCTTTGAACTTTTCCTAGGGAGAGATGACATGAGATTCCTTCAGGAGCTTTACCAGATGTTAAAGAAAACAGCTCTGTAGCAGTGTCTTGCTTGAAGACCTCAAAGCTGCCGATGCTCTGTTTTAGCCTGCTTTGCTAGTGACTTTGTTCCTCTTTTTCTGCTTCCTAGGTCATAAGCTCTCTGAGCCCCTGAAGTATGCTTGCATAGCCTCAGACATCTCTGTTCCTTGGAAAACAGTGGAGGCTTGCATAGAAGAGACCACGCATCTTTTCTCCCACTGCCTCGAGAGCGGGAAGAATGTTGCCCTTGTGTTGAAGGACATTGGCATGCTTGTTATTCAAGGAGTAGATGTGAAAATGAGATTTTACAGAGACTTTCTGAGAAGGCTGAATGGGACGGAGCAGCTGGTAGAAGTTCTTCTTCGGGTAAGTTTTCCATTTCTCCAGTGCTTCCTGTCATCCTTTTGAAATCACAAGTGACTGCAGTTCTATTAGCCTGCCATGACCTGTTTAGGCACATGGACAGTCCTGGCCTAGAGTAATGCCAACTCCCTGGACAGTTTGTCTTGAACATTCAGAGGATTTGGCAACAAAGACAACCCTGGGAATAACAGTGCTGGGTCCACCCAAAGATTCATCCAGCCCAGGAGCCTGTTTCTATGTGCTGAGGGAAAAAAGTCCAAGGAAAGGGCAGGTCTTGTGTGTTTTTTCCAGGTAGACCTCCCTCCTTCCAGAAAGTCATGGTTTAGTGCCCTTTAGTGATGACATTTGAACCCATGTGTCCTTTGGCTGTGCCTGGGATGGTAAGGCAGTGAGTTCAGCATTTTGCCCTTAAGCTGTGTAGCAATATTTCTGTGTGTCCCTTTGGAAGCTCAGCCTGATCCCTTCATGGGATGCCCTTGAGCTCTGCTGTGGTGAGGAATCGTAATGGATCCCTCCTCCCCTTGCCTGGACCAGTGGGGATGTCAGACATTGCTGTGAAATCTCTGTTGACCTCAGTCCTCTCTCTTTGCAGCTGGAGGGCCTGAGTGTGTTTCATCTCTCCCATATGGCAGCTGGTCAGAATATTTATCACCCTCATGCTCTTGCTCTGTAGCGTTTCTAGGTCTGTGTCTGTGTAGGTTTGTTTTTGCAGGGATCATTGCTGACCCCACTCTCTGGGCAGGAAGCAGAGGCCCAGGCAGACCAAGGCCCATATGGGACCAGCCCCCTGTTGCTGCTGTTGCTGTGTTGGTCTAGTTGTGCTGACCAGCTCTTCCCAGTGCCCTGGAGTGTCACCAGCATGAAGGGGGTCTTTCTGTCCTTATGTGTTCATCTGCACGCTGGCAGTTGTGGTTGCAGCATGTCCCAGAAAGAATCATTTGAGCCCAGTGCCCTTCCCCAGGTCTCTAGTGCAGCCCTGTCCTTCATGCTGGTCTTTCAGGTGCCGCTGGAAAGGTGAGATGTGAAAGCAGGCTGAGGTGAGCCCCTCGAGGGTTAAGGCAGAGATGCAAGCAGGCCGTAGGCCAGCCCTGCTTCCCAGCTCTGTCTCTTCCTTCTGTCCTAGTCTGTGGTGTCTTTTCAGTCCATTCTCTGGGCCAGGGCCTTTTCTCCAGCCTTTGTTGCAGTGGGTCCCAGAGCAGCTGCCCCTTGAACACACCCCAGAGGTTTGGCCTTCCCAGTTGTTACCCGCTTTGCCTCTCCATTCCTCTATGGTGCAGAGGCAGTTGTCTGAATGTTAGGAGAGACTGTGGGGTTAACCCCACATCAAGCCGGCAGGGAAAACGCAGCCGCCAGGAACCCCAGCTAGTGCAATGCCTTCCCCTGTACTTGCCTCCATCAGGTTCTACATTAGGAAAGACCTAGTCTCCTGACTGAGTCTCTGGATCCTCAGCCTTGCAAAAAGCCTGACAGTGTTCTTACCCTTTCTCATTTATTTCCCTCCAGCTTCTGTGCTGCATAACTGAGGGACTGTTGAGAGGAATGGAAAAATTCAGCATTTCAGTGAGGCAGCTTCTTCTCTGAGCAGTGGAAAAGTTTGCTGCCCTTGTGAGCACTTTGATAATTTTCTTGGCATCACCTCACACGTGTCTGTCACCTTGCAGATGCCAGAGATGAGGGATTCAGTCCTCTCAGGCACCAAAACTGCTGCTTCTCAGACCCATTCTGGTCAGGTCATCATCTTTCCTGAGTGAGTATGTTTGCTTCTTAGCCCCTGGGTGGCCAAGCGAGCAGCTTCTCACAGCATGTTTGGTAGCATTGTGTTGCCAGTGCTTGTGAAGGCTGCTCAGAAATTCATCTGAGAGTAACTCTTTGAAATGTGCATCAAAGTGCAGGTCCCCAGTAGTTGCTGGCTTGGGACATTTTCATATCTTCTGTGAGACCTGTGTGAATCAAATGTGTCCTGAATGTGTTTTCTGGGGTCAAAAGTTTTTTTGTGGGAGACCTATCTAGGCCAAAGTGAAGCGTGTGCCCAGTGGGGTTTTGGCAAGCTTTGTCCTGGCTCCCATCATGCTCAGTGTTTTGTTCCATTACTTGTCTGGGAGATGGAGGTTCCTTTTTACAGATGGATGGACATGAGCTTGGGAGGGCCTGCAAGTGATTTGGAGGGTGAGACGGGAATTAGAAATGGTGCTGGAAAGCTGTAGGAAAGGAGACTATTGTGTTCTGCCTGGACATGAACATTGAACAGGAGATGGGAGATGGTCCCAACGGCAGCACAGAGGATCTGGGTTAAAATGAGCTTTCTCACAGGAAGGCTAGGAAAGCTCTCAAAGGGCCTGATGAGGAAGCTCATGCCCCTCTAGGTTCTGGAGGTCTTCACGATGTCACTCAGCTTGCTACTGCACTCCTCCAGCATCTGGCGTATTCTTCATATTCTGCTTTGGAAAAAGATGGACTTCGCAGTAGCTCCCAAATGCCCCTGTGTCCTCATTATTCACCCAAGGGGCAAAGGAAGTGTGGTGCCCTCCCTTTAGACTGGTGTCTTTTTCCTGTTTCCAGGTACAAGTTTGAGAGTACAGCTAGAAAACCACCCGTGGCACCTGTGAAGCCGACCCGGGAAGAAGAGATGGGAAAAGATGAGTCCAGTGGCAAGAAAGGTAATGAAGCAGCTGGTTCCTGGCAGGGGTTTGTGTCTTCTCCCTCTGTCCTCTTTGGCAGGGCATTGGAGCCAAGGTGACAGTGGGATGTCTCAGGTAGCATGAGGCACTAGAGGAGATGCTGCTTACCCAATATGGGAAATCTCAAGTGACTCCTGAGGGAACAAGACCTCGGGGCAGCCCAACACTCCCACCTGCAGTTGATACCTCCAAGTTAAACTTTCCCCCATTTCCACAGGACTCAGTGCCCTGGCGTGCACTGCAAACTGCTCTTCCTTTTGAGGCATTGGTGCAGAAGGGAGGCAAACTTGAGAACTGTCCTTGGGCAATGTGAATCCTAAATTGTGCCTGGAGCTGTATGTAATGGAGGGGCTGAGCTATTTCATGGAATCAGTGTGTTTTCAACTGATGGGAAGAGTCACCTTGAGTAGATGGTACAAAGTCTAGTAACCTATGCCAAGACTTCCTTTCATTTTCAAAGCAAGGAGTTCTTACCTTTCTTTCCGAATTTCTCATAAACATCCCCAAAACTGCCTTTGGGTTGACTGTGTCACCAGAGGAACTGCAGGCATATGAGATCAGTAGACAGATCCAAGGATCTGCTCCCCTTGTGTGAAATTGTTGCCCCCAGAGAGACTCTGATCATTCACCAGTACATCCCAGCAAGCCTCCTTTTTCGTAATGTGACTAGGATAGAACATGAATAAACAGAAAAAACAGTACCTCAAGAAATGATGTTGCACAGTAAAAACTAAAAGAAAGAGAGAAGCCATTGTCCGGAAGGGCCAAAGACCACCCAGGAAAGAAGACATAAAAGGAATCAGCTGGAGGCCTGACAGTTTTATCACAGGCTTGATCAGATCTGCATATCCTTCCTTTTCAAAAGGTCTCTGCAATTCTATCCTGAGGTGTTTTCTTGTCTCCTGCTTATAGGAAATCTTCCTGCCCAGCGCCTCCTCTTGAGAGGGAGGCATCCTCCAGCCAAAATAACAGCTCCGACTATGCAGAAAGGAAAGGGGAAGAAAGCTGAGGGCAAAGCGCCTCATGGCAGGTGAGACACTTGGAGGAATGGATGGGGGTGACCCTGGACCCTTGTGCTTGTTTGGGTGAGATGCTTCCTCTGGACACCAGGTTCATAGCAGCTCTGAATATCTTTTATCACATGTTGCGGTGACTCCTGATCCCTCGATGGCAAGAATGCCTTACACCACTTTCTCCTTCTTTGACACTGGGTCTCCAGGAACAATCAGTTTTCCATACCTAAACACACAGCAGCTGAGACCATCAAGCAGTGTTTAATATATTTGTGAGGACGGGGTAACTGTGTCTCTTAGAGGCTGTCTTTATAAAGGACCCTGCTGCTCTCCTTGCCACATCAAGACAGAGCCTGTATCTGGTCATGCTGAGCATTCCTGCAGGCACATCATGCAGCCCTGGGCATTTCAGCTGAGGGTGATCTCTGTCTCTGCCCAGCTTGTGAGTACAGGACGGAGACCAAACTCCCCCTGTGCTCACACCACCTCCCCACAATGTGTATTTTCAGCGTGTTGCCAGGCATCCAAGGGAGCTGCTCAAGGAAGGTGGAGCGAGGCAGGAGGAAGGGCAGTGCTGAAGGCATGCCGCCACCTGAGAAACTGGTTACAAGAATCCAGAGGTGGCCAGGAGAGGTACGTGCTACTGACTGAGGTCCTCCTTGTGCCATATGGACTTGTGGAAAAGCACGGTTCTATGGGCAGTGAGTATGAAAGACCCCTTCCTGCATGTTCATTTGGCCATTGACCGATCTTGTCTGAGCCTTGCTTTAAAAGGTGCAGGTCATGCTGTAGTTTTGCCATGCATTTGTCACTGCTGCATTCTCAGGAAACACCTCAGAAGAACACCCCCCCCCCCCCTTTGGCCCTGTTTCTGGAGGGAATGTACCTGCTGGGCCTTTCAGGGATAGAATATGGACAGTATCTGTTTAGCTCAGTGATCATTTAGCTCATTGGTCCGAGCAAATATGTGATTTGCAGACCTGCCAGTATTAGCTTAGGGGCATAAGAGCACTGACAGGAAGGCTGAAGACAAGGGGCAGAAGAGAGGATGAGAAATGACCTTTGCACACTGGAAAATACCAGATGCCAGTAATAATCTTTGCTGTTTCTTTTCTATGGTCCTCCAGGTGGAATATCACTTCAGAATCATGGGGGAAGGGATTCTTGTCTTTCCTCCAATCTGAACCCCTGGGAAGATTTCCCTTTCCTGTGCCTTTTGCTGAAGAGACAAGCAAAGCAAGTGAAGAGAGAAGAGCACTTTTGGAGAACTCATTTGAAGAAACCCCAGTACTTCCTCTGGAGCTGTTTTCCAGAAGCATCTCTAAGAGGCAAGGAACCATGAGGAAGGGGGCTTGTGGTCCAAGCGAAGTCCCAGCATTATTAAAGTCCCATAGTTGGGCTGCCAGCTGTTGGGGAAGCTCAAGTGAGGCCATGAACACTCATGCTGAGAGTAAAAGCTGAGGTCCTAAGGGGTGTTTCGGGTCATTTGATCTGACCTGCCAAACCTCCCAGTAGGGTTTCAATAAAAGTTCCTGCTCTGCCCATGGCAATTTCTTCCCCTCATTTGCGATGCTATGGGAGATGTCTGACTGAGATGGAGGGGTGAGTAGGCAGCCTGGCCCTTGCCCTCTGAAGGGCAGTGGGCCTGCGAGGGAGAAAGTTTGCATTTGTGGAAAAGGATGGGATTTGTATGGCAAGAGACAAAGCAGAGTGCAGAGCAGGCTCTGTCCTTGGCGTCCTGGCCCAGCAGATGTAGAGGGGGAAGCGCTGAATGCGAGTGGCAGGGAGGGGGCTGTTTAAGCAGCTGCGCAGGGAGCAGGGACTTCAGTGTGAGGAAGAGCACAGAGGGACCTGTCTGGGACCCCTACTGAACATCCCTCTGCATGAGCTCCTTCCTGCTGAAAGGGCGCAAGGCAGGGCAAAAAGGCAGTGACTCCCCTGGGGTCTAGCAGGGAGGCTAAAAGCTGCCTGTAAAACCATGACTTCACAACAGCCCCAGATCAAAGACTGGCAGTCAGTTTTGCTCTCCAAATTTACTTTTTTTTTTTTTTAATACTTCTCCTGAACGTTGCATACAGACTTTGCTTTTGTGTTCTCTATCCTCTCTGTACTAGCTCACAACACAAATGTCTTGATGTCTTTCCTTACCCAAATGTACTCACCCATGAGGCTGCCCTGCCCAGCCCAGCTGCAGCACCTTGCAGCCTCCCATCCCTGCACAGAGGGAGAAGCCCTGCTCCTGCAGCCCCACATGCTGCATTGGCCATCTTGGCAGCTCTTGCTGCTGCTGAACCCTGCTCTCCCATCAGGAGCTCAGCTGCAACTGCGACCCAGGACATCCCTCTCTGTCTCCAGACTCAGCATCTCTCCAGCCAACAAGTCAGGCTAAGGATCAAGCACAGCCTGGATGGAGAGCGCTGTCCTCTACCCTGATGTTGTGCTGGGGCAGATGAAGGACTGACCCTGCCACAGGGTGGGGGGTCTCTGGCACAGCTGTCTGCACATCAGGCAGATGTCTGAATCACTCCCACGTCCCCACACAGTCTGTGGAGCAGGGACTCAGCTGGGCTCTTTCCCTGCCCCATGGCACTGCACCCTCCCTTCTCCCCATTCAGTAATGAGATGTACAGACACAACCACCTGGCCCTGACACACACTCTTCCCTCTTCTGTCCTTCCCATCAGGCAAGGGGATGGGACAAGTCAGCTCAGCTCAGGGTCAACAGGACACATGTACATCCTTCGTGCTGCTCTCCAGCCTCTCTGGCCATCCCCCATGGTCTAGAAAGGACGTCCCACATCAAGATGCATGTCCCAGCCAGCAGCAGATCTGCTGTCCCAGAGCTGGGACATGGTGACTGTGAGCAAAACCCAGGGTGCTGGGCAACACAATCCCCCAGGCACCCCACCAACAGGGCAACGTCCCTGGGTGGGCTCGAACCACCACAACCTTTTGGTTAACACCCAAATGCGCTACCTGCTGCACCACAGAGACCCCCACCTGGTGCTCTCCTGGGGCAGCTCCAGTGTCCAGTTCCTGGTGCTGCAGGAATGGGAATGTTCCTGATCCCAGCCCCGTCCTCAGCCCCAGGGAAGGGGCCACGTCCCCAGCCCCAGGGAAGGGGACACTGCCATTTGCCCACTGCCAGGTGCTGGTGGGCAGAGCAGTGCAGAGGGAGGCCTAATACCTAGGTGAGGGGCTGTGGGCAGCTCCCTGCCCAGGATCGGCTCTGCCTGCTTTCATGGCCCTTCCAATGCACACACCAGGGGGCAACTGGAGCTGTGGGCACATCACCCTGGGGAGGGCATTTCCCTCACCCCATTTGCTCCTGCTGCTGGCATCGAAGACAGGTGTGATGCACACACAGCAGTGCTGCACGGGGTGGCAGAGGTGACTCAGGGAAGGGGTTTGCTCCTCTCCATTGACCCTCCCTGGGAGGGCCAGAGCATGGGAGCAGCACCTGCAGCGAGAGTCTCCTCCTGCCCCCATCAACTGCAGAGATGTTGAAGGGGCAGCACTCCATGATGCAGCCCTGCTCCAGGACCAGCCCCAGCTGAGAGGCAATCTCAACTTCCCTCATCCCAGCCTGTGGCCCAGCAGGAGGGTTCAAATGCTGCTTTCTGCTGAGGCTCTCAGGGCACCAGGGGCCAACAGGGCTGTGCTTGTCAGGGGCACATCATGGGACAAGAGTATGTCCAACCCCTCAGCAGGCTCTTAGGGGATGTAGCTCAGTGAAGAGCACCTGCTTTGCATGCAGGAGGTCCTGGGTTCAATCCCCAGCATCTCCAGGGGAAGCTTTTGTCCTGAATCTCCATCCCTCCCCCCCAACAAGGGTGAGGGCTGGGAACAGGGTGCATTGCTCCTCTCCAGAAAGTGTATGCTTGCCCTCTGTCATGTGGGAAGTGGAGCTCCCCATGTGGGAGGAGCCCAGGCTGATCATCAGAAAGCCTGCCCAGGTGAAATGCCATCATTATGTCACTACTATTACAACAACCTGATTGGCCAGCAGTAGGCAAACAGGCAGGAGCTGAGAGGTCATCAAGTGCATCTCAGGAGAGATGGCAGCCCTGTGAGACAAGGGTCAGTAGCATGCATGAAGGTGAGAGGACTGGATGCTGGCTGGGAGGTTATTTCAGCTGCAGCATCAGGATTGCCCTGGGCAGGCAGACAGGCACTGTGAGGGCATCAGGCACACCAGATGCACCTGACCATGGGAGGTGAGAGCTCAGCAGGGGAGAGGGGAGGCAGGTGGAGGTGCCAGCTGGGACATCACTGGTGAATCACTCCTGTCCCAGCAGCTCCTGGCCAGCAGCAGGTGAGCAGGCACTGGGGTCACTGCAGGTGACAGGAGCTGATTCAGCAGCTGGGGAAGTGGGAGTGGGAGCAGGAGAGGGAGCAGGAGAGGGAGAGGCAGGCAAGAGCACAATGGCTGGTGTGTTGGTTGTGAGGTCACTTCCATTACACTTCCCTGATTGGCCAGCAGTGGGCAGGCAGCATTATGAGGTCATCAACAGCATCACAGAGGCTGCCCATCAGCAAGGAGAGCTTGGGAGGAGGTGGGAGGGAGGGAGGGAGGGACAGGTGAAGGTGACATTGGTGGCTTTGATTGTGAGGTGTCTCCTTTCACAGCAGCTGATTGGCCAGCAGCAGGTGGGCAGGCCTGTGAGGTCATCAGGGGCATGACAAAGTCCATGAGGTAGAGGTGAGAGCCTGGAGGGAGGAAGAGGCAGATGATCATGACACTGCTGGCAATAGTGATTGTGAGGTCACCTCTATGAGTGCAGCCTGATTGGTCAGCAGCAGGCAGGTGGGTGGGCACTGTGAGGTCATCAAGGACAGGAGGAAGCCCCCAGGAGAGATGAGAACTCCTGAAGGGGGCGGGGGCGGGGGCGGGGGCGGGGGCAGGGGCAGGGGCAGGGGCAGGGGCAGGGGCAGGGGCAGGGGCAGGGGCAGGGAAATGTAGCATGACTGGGAACTGGTTTGTGAGGTCACTTCTACTGCAGCAATCTGATTGGGCAGCAAGCTGGCAGGCACTGTGAGGTCATGAAGCAGGTCAAAAAACCTTCCCCATGGAGAGAAGAGCTCAGGGGAGGGGATGACATTCAAATTTATCCGATGACATTCAAATTTATCTGATATAGTCCTATATCAATGGGAGTGGATCGTGCATGCTCTGGAGTGGTTACATGGGACCACAGGCCAGCTGGATTATCAGGATTCACTGAAACAACCCCCCTGAGGGACTGTCACCTGACCCAGGTGAAGATGCTATTGCAAGGACACTTGTGACAGGGAATACCATCAACAGCTGGACAGCAACCAAACAATCTTGTTCAAGAGGTTTGGATTCCCTAAATGAGCATTATCTAAGCAAAATATCCAAAGGAATTAGTTTTTTTTTTTTTTTTTTTTTTTTTAACAAACACTTTGTCTATGAATGTTTGTGAAGCAAACGAATCACTTTGATCCATCACCTTCTGGTTATGGACCCAGGCACTTGTGCTGTGCCCCTCTGCCCCTGCTGTGGGCTCTGCATGGAGCTTCAGAGCAGGCATGCCATTTCCTGCAGCCAGGGTGAGAGATTTGGACCTGGCAAACAACATCTGGGCATGCCCAAAACATCATCCGAGGGATGGAACAGGCATGTCTTCATTTTGTCACTCTTTGTCCATCTCTGGCCCATGTCCATGTGTGAGTGTAGTGACATTTCTGCAGCTGAGCAGAGAGGTCCCTGCACCAGATGTTGGGGAGAGTGTGTCCTTCATGTGAGGGATGAGCCCAGCCCCACATGTCCCTGTGGGGAAGGGCAGGGCCTGATGCAGCCCCAGGACTGGCTGAGCAGGTGCTAACCCCATGGTGGAGGGGCCATGGGGCTGAGCAGAGCCGGCACCACTTGTCTCCAGCCAGACTGTGGGAAGCCTATGGGAGAAGGGTATTCGCAGAGCAAGACCCCCATGGAGGTGAGTAATGCACATGGGTGCTGCAAACCCAACCCCCGTCCCCATGGGAAACCCCCGCTCCCACTGGACTCAGGCTTGAGCCCTGCATCTCCCACAGAGAGAGAGAGGGGCCAAGGGCTGGGGAGGGAGGGGGCTGTCTCAGGGCAGGGGCTGCCAGCAGGGAGGCTCCAGGTCCTGGGTACAGAGGTGGTGTCTGAGCCCCAGCTCCCCCCAGAGCCCCCAGGGTCTCCCCTGCCCTGCCCCACCGCCCTGGGGCTGTGCTGGTGACACCATGGGTGTCCCTGGCAGAGAGCAGTGCATGTGGGGCCAGAGCCAGGCTGAGCAGGGCCGTGTTCCCAGGAAGGGGCAGGAGGGCAGGGCAGACCCTGAGCGGGGCCGGCATAGCCCAGCTCTCCTGCAACCCAGCCGAGGGCTGGACGTGGCACCAAGCGCCAGCTGAGCCCTGCGCTCCTCGCAGCTGCCCAAGTCCCAGAGCCCAGGGCTCGTGCAGGGCCCCTGTCCAGCCCCAAGGGGAGAGTGGCTGGTCTGGGAGCAGCAAGGAGAAGGAGCAGGATCCGGCCCTTGCTCACACTGCGCTATGGTCCTGAGGTGTAAATCTCCATCTTTGCCACAGCTTGGTGTGGGCAGAGCTCCAGGGCAGAAGAGGCTGGTTAGGGGCACCTGGCGCAGGACGAGGTCCCTGCAGAGCGGGTGCTCCAGCATGGAGGTGTCTGCCCCAGAGCAAGAGCCCCTCTGCGCCCCAGTGTCCCCCTGCCCTGGCACATGCAGCGCTGCTGGGGCTGAGCCCTGAGGTCAGTGGGACAGAGATGTCTGAGAGCCCTTGCTGAGCAGTGCTGGTACTTTTCCCTCACGCCTACGCTGGGGGTCCAGGCTCCTCTCGCGATCCCTTCCCAGCTCTGCACACACGGCCCAGCCATTCTGCAAGGTCCCCAGCACCAGGGCTCTGTCCTGGAGAGGAGCCAAGACATCCCCAGCCCCGGGACATGCTGCTGCCCATGGAGGGTCAGTACAGGGCCTGGGGCTGGAGTAGCTCCCAGCACAACACGGGGAAACGCTGCCATGGGAGAGGGTGCTGGTGACAGCCACTGGCTCCCTCCTCTCCTGGAGGGCAGGATCCTGCTGTTTGCAGCACTACCGAGCTGTGGCTGTTCCCAGCAGGGAGCCCAGCTTTGCCCTGCCCCGGCTGGGGGGATGGAGGGGGCTCACACAGCCCCACTGTCGGGCTGTGGCTTGGCTGCTGGGGCAGAGGAGAACTGCCCCTCCTGGGCCCCAGAGCTGAAACCCTCCTGCGAAGCAGAGCCAGCGCTGGGCAGCACTGGGGCTGGGGACGTTATCTTCTGCCTCCCCGAGAGAGGCACCAGACCCTGGGCAGAGACATCTGATTTTGTCTCCCAGCCTGATGGTGCCTGTTGCGGGGGAGGGGCGAGCTGTGCTGGGGCAGCTGGGCAGGGAGAGCTGTTGGCAGTGGCGTGGCCCCACGCTTTCCTGTGCCTGCCAAGGCTGAAATCAGTAAATGAGTGGAGGATGGATGCAGAAGTGGTGGGGTGGGGGGATGACAAAAGGAAGGAAAGAGAAAAATGCAAGGGAAAAAGTAGGGAACATAAATAATTTCAGTGTAGGAAAGGAAAATTAAAGCAGGAAGAAAAGCTGCTCTCAGAAACTGCCAGTTTAGTCACAGAATCCCAATGTTTTTTACATATAGATACAGATCATATAGATTCAGACACAGGTACAGATACAGATGCATTTGGTGACTCCTCCTCATTCCAGGAGATCTCTCCCAGTAGCTCAGGTGTCAGCTCAGTGCAGGAAAGGAAATGAGCCAGGGCAAAGGTGGAGTGTGTTTTTGTGTGCTTGGCCTTAGCCCCACTGCCTGTCAGTGTGTGGCATGGGGAATCCATCAGGAAGAGCCAGCGGGGTCCAGAGACCCCCCCTGGCTGGAGGAGGAAGGGCAGTTTGGGTGCCAGATGCTGCACAGCTGTCGAACCCTCCTCCCCACTCAGCTCCTGTGTGAGAAGTTTCTCACCTGCGGGCGCTGGGGCGCAGTTGGTTAAAACCCGGCCTAGGACCAAGAATCTTCTCTTAGCTCCCATCGGCAACCGCTTTAGGAGTGGGCATGAAATCTTCTCTCCATGGAAATATGCCCTTGTGAGCATCCTTGGGGATGGGCCTGTCCCAAGGCCAGGGGCTGAACTGTGATTTTGGGCTGGAGCCCGCATATTGTGGTGGTCCCTTCTCCAGCCCACTGCCCTCTCCCTCTTCTGCCTCCCACCCTGCTGAAGGAAATGTCCTCTCCTGTCACTGACTGCTCCTGTCCCCTGCGTCTGCACGCAGATAGTCCCCTGCACAGAGCCAAACTGGTGCCCCAGCTGAGGCAGCTCCTTCTTCTGCCCTTGCAGCCCATCAGCGGGAGGGCAGAGGGGTGGGGGGGGATGGGAGCAGGGGGGCGTCCCAGGGCTTCCCTGAGCCTGGTGCCTCACAGCCCCTGCCAGGAAGGAGCCAGCTCTGGGCTGTGCCAGGAATGCTCAGGGGTCCGTGAGGGCCACAGGAGCCAGGAGCAGCCCCTGGAAATGGGAGACCCCGCGGAGCCAGAGGAGGGGAAATCACAGCCCCTGGCACCCCAACAAGCTGCTCTGCACCATCTGCAGGGTCTGTGGGAAGCAGAGCTGCCTCCCAACTGCTGTGGGGAGGTGATCCCCAGGGAATGAGCCCCTCTGGGGCTGGCTGGGGTGTTCAGGGCTCTGCTGTCACCTCCAGGCTCTCTGCTGTGGGGCCACAGCCCAGGACTAACCCTGTCAGTGCCTCTTGGTGGTGGCCTCCGTGCCTGGGACCAGGGTGGTCCAGGCAGAGGCCCTGGGAAAAGAGCAAGCAGGGGCACTCCTGGGGTGAGGAGACTGGACCTCCCTGCCCAGGGGGGCATTACGGGACCCTGCAGAGAGACCCAGTTTGGCTGGAAGCTCTGCGTGTGGTTTGCAGGATGGAAATGTCTCTGCCAGCAGGAATATACTCCAGCTGGACTGTTCACTATTCCCGCACTCCAGGGTCCATGGGCACTTGCAGGTGCACAGCCTGTCTCAGAGCCCGCTGGTCCCGAGACGTGCCCCTTCCCCACTGCTGGTTCTTGGTGCTTTACCCTCCCTGATCAGCCTCGGGGAGACACCCCGACACCTGGGGAGGGAAGCACCAGCTCTGGATCAAACTCCCAAATGGTTTTAATAAGAACAAATACCAATGCATGGCATAGAAGTAGACAAAAATAGACAAAATGCCCAGCTCTTTCTACTACCCATGGGAGAAGGGGGCCTTGTCTCTGGCACTCATGGCTCTCCCAGCTGCACAGACCTCTCTTCCATCCCAGGTGCACCCAACGGCACGGCAGGGGTGGGCTCTCCCGGCCCTGGGCTCAGGGACCTTTGGGCACCAGGGTCCAGTCTCTCAGCCTTGGTGTCCTCATGGGGATGTGTCAGAGTTGCCTCTTCAGCATCATCATATCCCGTGTCTGTGGGGAGCAGGGATGGGGCGTCTCTCTTGGCTCCTGGGGCCCCGTCACTTCCCCAGGAGGGCAGGCTCCCCTCTGGAAGCAGCAAGGCCGCTGCATTGCAGTTGGCCCCATGCATGTGCCCCTCCTGGGCTGTAAATCCCCTTCCTCTCCCTCCTCTTACTGTCCCGAGATGTCCGGCCCCTTATCCCACCCCAGTTTCCCCACCAGGAAAACTCCTGGCGCAGGTTCCCTCCCTGTCCCGGGAGGTCGGGCTCTCAGTATGCAGTGACTCTCCGGGCACTGGGGACGGCACCCCAGTAGCCAGCAGCACTGCACTTCCCCCTCACCTCTCTGTGCCTCCCCAGGCCTGTTTCCCTCCTCCACTTCCCTGGGCACTTCCCAGTCTCGCTGCCCAGGAACAACATCCTCCCCGGGGTCAGAGACTTCCCTGGCATCATCATAGCTGTCTGCTGGGTCACCTCTGGGCAGGACAGGGAGATCTGAAAGGAGAGGGGAGCTGGTGGCAATGAGAAGAGCCCTCCTGCAGAGAGGAGGAAGGAAGGACATGCAGGAATGAGAGGCTGAGACGCTGGTGTTGGCAGGGCCACAGGAGACTCAGTATCCGTCCCACCTCCCCCAGGGTTGTGGGAGCGTGCATATGGCAGCGGGGATCCCTCTTGCCCAGCCACAGGGTCAGCAGTGCTGGGATCTGCACCGGATCTGGCTATGGAGACTCCCTGTGTGCTCAGGGAGATGTCAGTGCCTCAGGGTGAGCTTGGGGCCTGCCGGAGGCAGGGACAAGTTGAGCCCGGGAAGTCCCCCTGCGACCCCCCAGGGCACAGGGCTGCAGACACCCAGCTCAGATGGGCATGTGTGACCCTCACATGCTCTGCAGGGCTCTGGAGTGACTCCCGAGGGCGATTCCTCCCCACCCTGATGGTGACACTCAGTGACACCACTGTTGGTCACACAGCTACAGGGAGGAGAGACCAACCCTTCCTCTGCCTCACCCTCCATTACCTGGTGCTGACCCAGGACCGTCCTCCTCCTCGCTGTCCCCAGGCTCGGGCTGCAGCTTGGTCAGGGACCCCTCCAAAGAGGAGCCTGGCGAGAGGAGCAGCGGGTGTTATTGGGGTGAGCCCTGCTGACCCTGCTCAGGGCCAGTGCGGCTGGGGACGAGGACCCACACAGCAGGGACTGTGCAGGGAGGAGGGCTCCGGCCTCGTCCTGCTCCCATGGGACAAACCCCGTCTCAAAGGGCCTTTTGGAGTTGCCCTGGGACAGCCCCTTCCCTCACCCACCAGGTACAACCCTGGACAGGCAGCCTGGCAGGCAGGGAGGAGCTGTGCCCCGGGCTGGGATGGGCAGAACCGGTGGGGAGGAAGCTCCTCACTGGGCTGCTCTCCCCACAGACCCCGTGGCCCAGCGCTGTGGGGATCACTGGCCCAGGGGCTGCCAAGGTCCTGTCCTGGGTCAGGGCTGGGGGAAAGGGCCCTGCAGACGTGCTCCCTCCAAAGTGGACCCACACCGACCTGAGTGACCAAACATCGCCTGCTTCTCCCATGTCAAGCTGTAGTCCATCTCCTGGTACACGGCCTCAGAGAAGGGCTCCAGAGACCTCCTGGAGCCTGGCGACAGAGGCAGGGTCGGCACAGGGACGTGGAGACAGGAGACCAGACTCCGATGTGCTCACCCAGCCCTTCCCCCCAGGCCAGACCAGCACTGACCCCACAGCCCAGCCCCACTGCTCTGGCCAGGCACCACTGCCACGTCCCCAGTGACAGCAACGTCCCTGTGGAGATGGTCTGGGACAACGTCACCCTCACCCTGTCCCTTCAGAGACAGCCCCATGCCCCTTTTGGCACCAAGTCTGGTCCCTGGTCTGACCCTGGAGCAGCTCCCGCAGCTCCTCTCCCTGGGGAGCTCCCTGCTCTCTGCCAGACAGGTCCATAACACGGCCCTGCCCTGCCATGGGTGGGCAGGGCTGGGCAGAGAGAGCAGCCTGGGGACCGGACACCCGCACTGAGAGACACCCTGCCCTGGGCTCCTCCTGGCATTGCTCCTGCCCCACAGCTTCCCCTCCAGCACTGCCCAGAGCACAGCCAGCAGCATCCTCAGATGTCTCCTGCTGCTCCCGTCTCCCCCGGCCTCTTGCTGCCATTTCTCTCCTCACCCATCACCATCTCCTCCTGCATCTGGACTCTCTCCTCCCCTGGTTGCTGGTGTCCCACAGCCCGACAGTGGAGGGGCAGGGAATAGGGCAGGAGGCAGCACCCCTACCCCAGCTCCATCTGTGCCCCTCACAGACACCCCACAGCACCTGCGGGGCTGCCAAGAGGCATTGCCCACCCTGGGACCGATGGGGAAGGACCCACCTCTGCGCTGAGCCCTGGCACTTCGCACTTGTCCCACCAGGAGGGCCAGCAGCAGGCAGAGCAGGGCCCCCAGGATGATGCAGATGACGACAGGCACCGAGATTCTCCCGCTGTCCCTCGCACGGCCCTGGATGGGATCTGCATGGGCAGGGACATGGATGAGGCAGCCCTGGCCTGGGGGAGGTGGGGGTCCAGGGACATCCCAGTCCTGACCCCCCCCCCACACACACATGGCAGCAGGGGGTGGAGGCACAGGGTTGGGTCACAGGGCAGTTCCCACCCTGCTGGCTGAATCACAACCCTCCCCAAAGCCACCTGCTCCTACCCCAGGGCCTCCTCTCTGGGGCTTCACACCCCAGCACAGAGCCCCTTCCCTCGGGCTGCAGGTCACAACCTGCCCCAGAGAGATCAACCCCAGGGAGGAGGGGAGGTTACCTGCTCGAGGAGGTGATGTTGTTGTCCTCGGTGCAGCTGCAGAGCAGAGAGAGAGATAGAGGGGTGTGTGTGTGTGTGTGCGCGCGCGCGCACGGACATCCCCTTAAAGTCCCATCTGAACTGTCCTTCTCTGGGTCCCCGTGACAGGCCCAGGGTCCTCTGCTCTGGGCCGTGGGGAGGACAGCACCGGCAGACCACGGGATGCACTTACAGGGGTTGCAGGAGTCCCATGGGCAGAGGCCTGAGGACACCCAGCCCCACAACAGCTGCTCCCCACCTGACACCAGACACCTGAGCTCCCCAGGGACATCCTTGCTCTGAGGAGCTCAGGGGCCTTGTGAGGACCCAGCTGGGGAAACATGTCCTGGAACAAGGGGACGAAGCACTGCTACTCACTGGAGCAATTCACAGCAGCATCTTCCTTGTGCTGGCAGGCACCGCTGTCCCCAGGCTGGATGCAGCAGTCCCAGAGAGATCGCTCCGTCCCTCTGCACTCCACCCGCTCCAGCCAGATGAGACCTCTCCCCTTCCCAAATGCAGCCTCCCCCAGGGCAGACACGGCAGGGCCACAGCCCAGCTGCCTGCAGGCAACCTCGGCATCCTTCATGTCCCAGGAGTCATCGCACACCGTCCCCCAGGAGCCACGGTGCCAAACCTCCACTCTGCCTGAGCACCTGTCCTCTTCTCCCACAGCACGAATCTTCTCCATCTCTGGAAAACACAGAACCCCCCATGTCACTGGGGCAGCTGGGAGAGCCTGGCCAAGTGAGAAGGGCACATGGAGGAGCAGCTACCTGTGCAGCTCGTAGAGTTGGGGCATTCGGCCACCGGGGCTGGAGTGGCTTCTGGTTGTCTCCCTGCAGAAGGAAATGCTGCGGTGAAGGGGCTGCTTCATGGGAATCATGTGGACAGGAGCAGGACTGACCTGTGCTTGAACCTCCCAGTGCCTCCTTGCTCATGGACACAGCTGGATACCTGGTAATTCAGGGTAGAACAGCGCTGCACTGAAGGCTTACCCCTGGCTGCTCACCCCCAAAGGGTCCCTGGTTAGCAGAGGAGCAGAAGGATGTTCCCAGAGGGGAGGCCTCTCTGAGCTCTGCTGCCAGCAGTGCCCTGCACGCTGCCTGTTTCCTACATAACCCTCAGGCCACCAGGACTGGTTTCACTCTCCCCCTTCCCGTTCCCTCAGCAAAACACAGCCATGAGCAGGATGTTCTGCACGGACTTCCCAAGCTAAAAGGTGGTTGTCTGGGCCCTCTCTATGGGCAACAGAGAGCAACAGGCACCTCTGAGAGGTGTCCAAGGGGAGCTGGAGGAGACCCTGCCTGGAGGTGCCTCTGCCCCTCCTTGGGCTACGCAGGGAGCTCAGGACAGCTATTGCTGATGGACATGTGTCACTCTGAGAGATGAAGTCTTGTTTGTGTCACTGACAGCACAGTGGTCTGAAATGGAACGTAAAAGCCACTCCAAGCTCTTTCTCTGCATTGCACCTTGCTGAACAGGGAGCAAGACCTGCTGTGAGCCTTTGTGCCCAGGTGGCTCCAGCCTTAGCACTGCAGATGATGCGAGTCTCGTCTTGTTGGTAATCACATGACTGCAGCTTCCAGGGAGCAGAGGGGCACTGCCAAAAGGAGCTGTTCCTCTTCCCACACTCAACACGATCCAGCCATGTGGAGCCAGATATCCTGCCACACGGCAGGTCTGTTTCAAGAAACCCTTCATCTCCACAGCCCAGCTCTTTGCACACCAGGGACATGGTGTCACGAGCCATCGAGTTGGAGCAAACACTCCCCCACGTCCCATTGTAGAAAACCTGTAGGCGCCCAGAGCAGTCGTCGCTCTTCTCCAGCCTCAGGGCCGTGAACTCTGGAAGGAAAGGCACAAAGTGGGGGGGAACAAGCTGGTCCTGGGCTGAGGAGAGAGAAACCTGAAGCATCCCTGAAAATCCCCCAGGTTATTCTATGGCATCCATGGGCAGGAAGGCTTACTGCAAGGGGCAGGGACTCTTCTGGACACCCCATGGCTCAGACAGGCAGAGGGCACTGCCAGCAAGTCACTGTTTCACCAAGGGAGCAGAGAGAAGTCCCCAACGTGCAGCACTACCCTCCCCTCTAAGCCCTGGGGACGTCTGTGCTCTCCCTATAACCCTGACTAGGTCCAGTGAGGACTGTGCACGGATGTCCCCAGGATGTCCCAGGAAGGGGGGCTCAGGGTAGCCAGGGGCAGTCTCGGCCATGCCCTGCTCTCCCTGCATCCCTATCTTCCTGGGCACCAGGCTCCCACCACTGCTCCCCACACAGACCTGAGCAGACGACTCCTGCGTCCTCTTTGTGCCTGCAGTCGTGCTGCCCCCAGGCCTCGGCAGGGCAGTCCCAGAGAGCAGCTTCACCCCCGGAGCAGTTCACGTCGTCCAGCCAGATCTTCCCGGAGCCTTCCCCGTAACGAGCAGAACTGGTCACCTCCACAGCCACCCCACAGCCCAGCTGGCAGCAAACAACAGTGGCATCGGACAGGTTGTCGCAGGGAGTCCAGGGAGTCATCGCAGATGGTCCCCCAGGTGCCCTCGTAGTAGATCTCCACTCTCCCGGCACAGCGCCCTGCCCCATTCACCAGCCGGACCCGCCGGCTCCCTGCAGCCGGGAGAAACCCCAGCTGTCAGCGGCTCCCGGCCCTGGGGAGCACAGTGTGTTGGGGACTGTCAGTGACTCACCCGAGCAAACCACTCCCACATCCTCTGCAATTCCTTCCAGCTCTGCCTCAGGAAGGGAGGTGTTGCAGAGGGTCAGGCGAGTCTCCTTCCCTGCACACTGGACCCTTCTCAGCCCCACGGGGCCCGTCTCTCGCTCAGGCTTCGACAAGTTGTAGGCTCGTTCTGCCTCTCCGCACTGGAGCTGCCGGCACACCACGCTGGCATCGTTCACATCCCACTGGTCATCCAGGACTCTGACCCATGTTCCGTGCAGCAGCATCTCCACTCGCCCGTCACAGCGGCTCCCTCCGCCCACCAGCCACAGGGATTCAGAGGATCCTGCTCGGAGACAGGCAAAGTGCCCTGGACCCTCTGTGACACCGGGGAGCCCTGCACCCTGCCATGTGTCTCCCATTTCTGATGCCCTGGGACACCCAGGGGCTCACCCATCTGTAGCCGGCTCACAGTGAGGAACTTGAGGATGGAAGTTTTCCAAGTTTTTTTTTCCTCCAGTCACTAAACCTTGCTGACTACAAATGTCATTTCTCAGGAAGGGACAGGGATGGGGAAGCATGGGAGGTGAGGGCAAATCCCAGAGCCACCAGATATGTCCTTAATGATGAATGTGGAGCAGCTTCAGCAGGAGGAAGCACTGGCCTGTGCAATGGCTTGGGTGACAGACAGGATGAGTACAAGCCTTGCTCCATCTCCACGCTGGGACTGGCCCCTGCTGAGACACCCAGGGGAGAACACACACGTCTCTACCCCTCTGAATCCCTAGGGATCAGGGACGTGGAGCTTGTGTCCTTGGCAGGAAGCAGAGGGATGAGGGCCTTTCTTACAAAACAGGACGAGTTTGGGGTTCATACTGACAAGAAGCAAGGGCAAATCCCAGCCCTGCTCTGCAGCTCAGCCTCAGGGATTGCTCCTGCTGGACGTGCCCACAGCAGCCCCTGCAGGCGGTGGGATCAGGGTCTGCAGGGCTCTCTGTGGTCTGGGACGGGGCTGCGTGCTGCAGGAGGGAGTGGAGGGTCTGCACTGAGTGGAGCTGTGTCCCACAGCCCCATCCTGTGCCTGTGCTGCAGGAGGGCAGCAGAGGAGCCCAGGCCTGGCAGTGGTCTCCAGGGCCTGAACCAGCTGCCCTGGGGAGGCAGAGACCTGAGCAGGCAAAGCCATTTGAACCCCTCCATGGGAAGCCAGGGTTTCTCCAGGGAGAAATTCAGCTTGTCATTGCCATGGGCTCCCCAGCTTTGGGTTGCCATGTCACACACAAGGGGCAAGTTTAGTTAATCCTGCATTTTCCCTGCACTCACCTGAGCAAAAAACACCAGCATCGTTGTCATGTGAGCATGAGGAGGCCCCCAGGGCAGTCACAGGGCACTGTCCCAAATGGGATTCGGTCCCCTCACGGTGGAAGGTGTCTCTCCAGACAGGGCCGGTTCCTCTCCCAAAATGCCCTCCTCCGGGAACAGACTCAGCAAATCCACAGTTGAGGTGATGACAGAGAACGTGTGCGTCAGAGATGTCCCAGTGAGAATCACAGAGGGTTCCCCAGGTCCCCTGCACCTGGATCTCCACCCGCCCCGAACACCTGCTGCCATTCACCAGCCTGAACCCTGGATATATTGCAAGGGAGAGAGAGGGTGATTAGAGAGGATCACTTTGTGCTTGTGCTCATCCATCAGTGGAGAGGGAAATGTCACAGAGATTCAATCCCATCTCCTTCGCTTCCGTCTACGCAGGACTACAGATGACTCCACCCCTCCTGCACTCGCACCATGCTCAGCGCAGTCACTTCCCTGCTCCCCTACCCCGCAGCGCCCAGCTCACAGGAGGCATTTCACACGTCCTCCCTGAATGCTCACGTGTGCAGGTGACACCAGCGTCGTTCGCGTGGGTCCAGGTCTGGTTGCTGAGGGACATCCTGGGGCAGGAGGAGAGGAGGGATTCATTCCCCACACACTGCAGCTCTTCGTCCCAGATGGCACCGACCCCCTCTCCAAAGTGAGCTGCCCCGGGGATGGACAGGACTGTGCCACACTGCAGCTCCCTGCAGATAACATCAGCAACTTCGAGACCAAAGTGCGAGTCACAGACTGTTCTCCACTGGTCTCCATCTCTGATCTCCACACGTCCTGAGCAGGGGCTGGCCCCTTCCAACCAGCTGGACAAATCCTGGAGAAAACACCAATGACAGGCAGTTCCCAGAGGCTTCCAGCAGTTACATAACTGCATCCCACATGATTTCCAAGGCAGCCACATCCAAAATGACCCATGAACACCCCAGCAGCAGCCGTCCATGGGTGTTGATGACACAAACCCTTCAGGGCCCCTTGCACCTCCTTTCACACCCACACAGTGCCCCAGGGCTTGTGTCTATCCTGGACCCACAGCCACAGGCACTGCTCAGGGAAATGCTGCTGCCCCAGGAGCCCAGCGCTGCCCGGCACAGGCCCCCAGCACCACAGTGCCTGGACCAGGAAAACAGGCCCAGGTGCTGCGGAGCTCAGAGCCAGGCTGGGGAATCGCCTCAGAGCAGCCCAAAATGCTCCCTGTTCCTGGGGGTGTCCTGGGGCTTTGGGGTGTCTGTGAGGGGAGACACGTCCCAGGCACAGAAATGGTGCAGCTGTAACCAGGTCAGAGTCTGGGCCAGCTGTCTCCTCCGACACGTGCTTGGGGAGAGGTGTCCCCAGGCAGGGCCACAGCGCACTGCTGGGGCTGTGCACGTCATGGCCAGCGACCGGGCAGAGGAACAGGAGATCCGCGTGCAGCCCTGGGCTGACACCGGCGCACGCTGCAAAAGCAGGTGCTGATGAGGGTCAGCAAGTGCTGGCAAAGCCCTGTGGCACGGGGCAGCGTGGGGAGCCGAGGGCCGGCAGGAGCGGCTGGACAGCGGATCAGTGCTGCCTGGACAGGCCGCGTTCCCCGCGGGGCTGTGACAGCCCCAAGGACCCTGCAGGGCCTGAGCGTGCGGTGATGTGGGAGGGAGCAGCCAGGGGCCTCGCAGCCGCCAGGCCCCGAGCTCGCGTGGGGCTGGTCCTCATGGGGTGGCCCTGGGCACGGAGTGCAAGGTGCTGCCCGTCACCTTGCTCCTCTGCCCCAGGCCCTGCTCTTCTCCTCTCTGAAAAGCCCCTTTGGTTCAGCCTGAGGGTGGGCTGAGCCCCCAGGACCCTGACGGGGTCTGTGCACCCACGGTGGGCTCACCCGGGGCTTTCCCCAGGGACAGCAGCAGCAACAGTCCCAGCTTGGCAGCGAGAGCAGCCACGTCGGGGCCTGCTCCGGTACCCACGCATTTCTCCTTCAGGGCACAGCCCGGTTAGTCCCCGATCCCAGGACCCGCCCCAAAGGTGAGGAACTGGCTGACTCCTTACCTGAACAAACCACTCCAGCGTCCACAGTATGATCGCACAAAGGTTTACTCAGATCAGTATGTTTGCACTCAGACAGGGCAGTCTCAGTGCCTTGACACTCAAGATCGCTCAGCCAAATCGGGCCAGATCCTGGACTAAAACATCCATACCAAGGGGCTTCGAGAGCAGATCCACAGTCCAGCTGCTTACAAACTACAGCAGCATCTTTCATGTCCCAGTCCAAACCACACACCGTCCCCCACTGGCCCTGGTGTTTCACCTCCACTCTCCCAGCACAGGGGCTGCCTCCAGCCTCCAGCCTCACCTCCGCAGCACCTTCAAACACAGACATGGGGCTGGTTAGGAGAATGCCGAGGCCTCGCGCTGCGGCTTTGCAGGGTCCCCTGCACAGGGCCGAGTCCCAGGCACCGGGGCTGTGAGCCCTCTCCCCTCTGGGCTGTTCCAGGGGCAGTGTCGGGGTCCCTCCTCTCCCTGCGGGCTCTGCTGGGCTGGGCTGGGCTGGGGGATGCCCAGCTCTGGCCCTGCTGGGCCATTCCCACCCCAGAGCCCTCGGCACCTCCTCGCACCCCGCACCCTGCCCATGCCCACCCAGACACCATACCAGGCTCTGCACAGGGCACCTGCTCCTCCCCAGCATGACACCTCATGAGCAGCCCTGAACTCCCAGGCCTCCCCACACTGCTGCGTCCCCCATGACCCCAGCCCCCTGTCCACCACCCACCCTGGGCACCACTCAAACCCACCCACCTCCCGCAGGGCTTTCCATGTCCCCAGGGAGCACCAAGATGATCCCCACAATCCCTCCAATGCTCATTACCTCCTTGCCCATGGGCGTGAGCCCAGCCCCTGCCCTCAGCTAGGGCCCCTGGGAAGGACATCTCTCTGCTGGGCTGTGGATGCAGATGCCCTCATCCCCTTCTGTCTGCGGGGCACAAACTGCCCCTCCTCAGGCCAGGCACACCCTGACCCCAGGGCAGTCAACAGCACAGAAACCCTCCTGGGCACCCGGGGGTTGGCTGTGCCCTGGGGATTGCTGAGCTCTGCAGTCACAAGCTGACCCACCACCAGCTCCAGGGGCACAGTACTGGGGGAACAGGGGGTCCCGAAAGAGTGCCCAAGGATGAGGTGTCTATAAGCACACCCAGGCACCAACTGCCATAAGCACAGGAGCCCTGGAAGCACAAACATCCTTCTCCCACCCAGAGAGGCACAGGGTGGATGGACTTGAGCAACCTTCTGACCCTTGTCTCACCGCTTTCTGGGATGAAACCCCTTTTCCAGAGGGATCCCCATGACCCCACTGGTGCCCATTGGCCCCATGGCCATGTGATAAGGAAGCAGGCACTTACCCCAGCAGAGCTGCACCCAGAGGAGCAGCCACAGCACCCGAGGGACAAGGAGTCCCTCTGCCTCCATCCACAGCCTTCTGCCCTGACGGCACTGCCCTGATGCACCCCACTCCCTGACACAGCTCCTGGGGACTCACACAGGACAACAAAGGCGGGAGGCCAATATATATCTGCAGGTGCTGGCTCAGCTGCAGGAGGAGCCAATCGAAGCAGCAGGCACCTTTTTAGACATTATCAGGGGTTATCTCCCTTCTGACACAGCCCAGCCCTCCAATGAACTTCTCCAGTGCTCTTCATGACCATATATGAGGCACGGCTCCACTGCGGATGTCACGGTTGCTGATCTGGGGCATCATCACGGGGCCCATCCCAGTGGGACAGGGCAGATCATGGTGGGGAAATGGGTCTGTCACCCCTTGTACCCCACTGTGGGGACCGGGAGCTTTGGGCATGTCGTATGCTGTGTTTGCCCGAGTGCCCAAGGTGCGAGTGTCCAGCTGTCCCCGCACCATGGGAACTGTGGAGCTGGGATTGCCCCTGGGACAGGCTGTGTCAGGAAGGGAAGGAAACAGAAACAGCCCCTCACCCTGCTAAAGCCCTGCTGTACCGGGAGCAGCAGCGGTGAAAGGCCTCTTTGCCATGGCCAGAGCCCCATCCCGTGAGTGCAGGCTTGTCGATCCCTTCCTGGACAGCCCTGCGGTGGGTGCCCTGGTCAGGAGCAGGGAGCTGGGCCATTTCACTCCTCTGACAGCACACAGGGCAGCCCAGGCATTCAGACCCCCCCTGACTCTCAGGCTGTTCACCCCACAGCCCGTTATTCCCTTGCAGGGGCTGATCGGGAGATCAAAGCCTCGCCTGCAGGTGCACAAACCACAGCCCACGTGACCTCAGCAGCCTGCGCCGCGCTCTCCCTGCAGCAGCACCCGAGCCAGGAAGACGGTGGTTTCTCTCTGGGCTTGCTTCCCCAAGCACTGTCACTGCATGTAGCCGCTGTGCCAGCTCCAGCCTCAAACCTGCTCCCAGGGATGGGGCTGCTCCTGCTGCCTTTGCAGACATGGCTGCTGGGCACAGCTCCTAGAGGGGGATTTTTCCTCGCAGGTGACCAAACCACCCCCCGGGCGCTGCACTCAAGGCTGGGCAGGGGGACGGGTGTCCCCTGTGCAGCAGGGTCTCAGTGCTCACAGCTCACAGCACTACCACAGCCCAGGGCCATCGGCACTTGGCACCTCGCCATCTCTCTGTAACTCCCGTCCATCGCACACCGCCATTTATGCAAAACAGCACACACATTTCACTGCAGTTTCTCATTAGTGACACTGCATCTCACACCACCCCACCATGCTGCTATTGCACATCTTCATACATTTCGAATTTCACATATGGTCATGTATTTTACTTTTCCACTTACTGAGTGGTTTTCTATTCAGAAATGCTGGGGCATTGTATTAGGCTCTTTGAATATCATTGTGCCTTTCTTTTCTCACATTACTGCATTATGTTCCCCTTCCATGGGATGCTGTCCTTATCCTCTCAGGAGCACTTTGCATTTAACTTATTCACCTTCCCTTCCCTTCCCTTCCCAACAGGCACACGGCTTGGATACTGATTGTGAGGTCACTGCTGCTGGAGTGCCTGATAGGTCAGCAGCAGGCACATGGGTGGGACGTGCTTTTGAGGTCATTCCTGCTGCAGTAACTGATAGGCCAGCAGCAGGCACATGGGTGGGACATGTGCTTTTGAGGTCATTCCTGCTGCAGTAACTGATAGGCCAGCAGCAGGCACTTGGCTTGAATGTCGACTGTCAGGTCAGTGCTCCCTGAATAGCTCATAGGCCAGCGGCAGACACAGCGCTTGGATGTTGATTCTCAGGTCACTTCTCCCAGAGCCCCTGATAGGCCAGCAGCAGGCACATAGCTTTGATGCTGATTGTGAGGTCACTGCAGCTTGAATGCCTGATAGGCCAGCAGCAGGCACTTGGCTTGCATGGTGAGTGTGAGGTCACTACTGACTGAGTCCCTCATAGGCAAGGAGCAAGCACATGACTTGGTTGTTGACTGTGACATCACTTCTTCCCGAGTACCTGATTGGCCGGTAGAAGGCACATGGCTTGGATCTGGATTCTGAGGTCACTGCTGCCTTAGCATGGTGCATCGGGGACACAGAGGGGACATGACTAGACATGGCAGCAGGCAGAGCCCCCCAAGGGCCTGAAAACACAGCAAGGCCAACTCTCCATCCCTGGAAGTTGCTTTTATTCCCCCAAAAGGCTTTGAAAAGGGACTTTCTGGGAACATCCATGTTCAGCCCTGATCATGTTCACTTCCCACCTCAAGGAAGCAGATGAAGTGGTCCCAAGGGGCTTCACCTGGCCAAATCTTTCCTCTCTCTTGTGCCTATTCTGCTGCCATAGAGAGGCCTCTGTGGGGATTTTTCTCATGCCTTTCTTTGGGGCTCACATTAGCTCTGCCTCCTCCAAGAGCCTTTGCACCCAGTCTCCAATCAGAACATACTTGGACAGAGAATCGGAGACCACTAACATGTTACAGTCCCGAAGGTGATATTAAAGCAGGTGAACACATGAAGAACAGAGACCCAGTACGGACCTTTGAGGAAAATCTAACAAGCTCCCTGCTGCTGGACAGGGGGAATTTCTACAGCACACAGACCCTGGAAATCAGAGATTACCAATGCTGCAGGCCTATAGGCTGCTGGGACAGCAGTGACCTCAAAGTCAGTTCCTAGCCATGTGCTTGTTGCTGGCCTAGCAGGGATTCAGAAAGACATGACCTCACTGTCACCTTCACAGCCAGGTCTCTGTCACTGGCCTAGAAGCCTCTGAGACAGAAGTTACCTCACTGTAACTTCCCCAGCCATGAACCAAATGCTGCCCTATCAACTGCTCAGGTAGAAGTGACCTCACAGTCACCTTTCCAGACACATCTCTGCTGCTATCCAATCAGTTCAGCACTCACAAGTGACCTCACAAGCAACAGACAAGCCTTCTTCCTCCAGATGGCCTATCAGGTACTCAGGCAGAAGTGACCTCATCATCAAGAGCCGAGCCATGTGCCTCCTGCTGGCCTGTCAGCTACTTACAAAGATTTGATTTGACAATGGTGACTTTCTGGCATAGCTCTCTCAAACAGTGGTGACCTCACTACCCACACCCCGGCCATGGGGCTCTTGCCACCTGCAGCTCTCCCTGCCCTCCCCCAAGGCTGAGCCAGCTCCTGAACGGCCTCCCCGAATCACCTCGTGGCTTCACAACGCTCATGTCACTGAAATCGGAAGTAAAACTCCTTAACACCGATGTACTACTAAAAAGCAGGCATTCTCTTTATTACGGCGCCGGATGCACGGGGGATCGCTCCACCCAACGTGCATGCCCTATGTTGCATTAGCCAAAGCTTATATTGCTCTGTTACATACATATGCATTAAATTTCCCAGAATTATTATACATATTCATTCTATTTCCTGGAACTAATTATCATATTTACATAGTCATTACGAATGCAGTTTGAGTCTCTGGGGGGCTTCTATGGGGGCCTCTGGTGGTTGCTGGTGGTCCCTAGTGGTTGCTGAAGAGGTGTCTTTTCCATGAACTCCGAGCTCCTTTTCCATATATGGTCTCAGCTTGGCTCATTTCTTTGCTTGAGAAAGCTGTCTTGTTCCTAACCTTGGTTTCAACTGGTTTCTGCTGGTTTAGCTGTACTCCTCTAGGATGTATCAGTTACAGTTGCGAGAATTGTGTCTTTGGGTGCATTCTTGTCTGAAGCTCCTGGTAACAGCTCCCCCCTTTCCGTCCCCCTTTTGAGACTCCTTGTCTGAGGCCTCTGGTAACACTCATAGTGAGCAAAACACCCGTTATGTACCAGTTACTACACCAAAAAAAGATTAACTTCTGCCCAGGTATTACCCACACCTAGTCTATGACACTTAGGAATTGGGGAACAGCCTGCAAGTAATTCCTGGCAACATTTTCTAACAGGAGCATTGTATGGGAACAGTGATCTTGCAACTGAAGACAGCAGGGCCTCATGTCCCAGGCAGAGGGAGAAGCCTTCCTGCAACTCAGAAGTCTGGTTCCTTCCCCAATGCTGAACAAACCCAGTAAATCCTCCACACATCCAGGACAACAAGCATTCTCATATTTCATGGTTTGACCTTCTGGAGCTCCTGCAGCAAAGCAGCCCCGTCACCAGCACCGCTGCCCCCACCCTGGCGGGAGGGCACCCGTCGCCATTTGAACACGCCCGCAGCCCCCAACAAACCCACTCGCACCCACTCGCTCTCCCACTCGCTTCTCTCCTTTCCTCCCTCTCCTCTTCCCCACCGGCTCCCCAGGGACCTGCCGCAATTCAGGGCATGGCCTCCCTCTCCCCGGGGGTCACTGCAGAGCAGCGCAGCGCCCTGCTCTGGGCGCAGGCCTGGCTGCGGAGGAAGCTGCCTTGCCGGCTGCCGGCGCAGGGAGCTGCCTCGCTCCTGACGTGCTGCCTGAGGGGGCTGTTTGCGCCCTGCCCCGAGCGACTGGCCCTGCAGGGCTGCGGGGCGCCGCCGCTGCATGGTTCTGCCCTGCTCTCGGCGCTGCCCTGCTCTCCTGCTCCTCCTCTCCCCTCTCCTCTCCCCCTTCCCTTTCGCTTCGCTCTTTCACGCCTTTTCCTCCCTCTCCCCCTCGCTCCCTCTTTCTCTCCTATCTCTCCTCTCTCCCCCCAGGTCAGGCCCCACCCCTTCCTCCCCTCCCTGAGGACCCTGCATACTGGACTCTGATTGGCTGACAGAGCTGTTAGTTCAAGGGAGCCCCGCCCTCCTCCTCTTGCCAGCCAACAGGAGGGCTGCACTGGGGGCGTTGCCATGGCAATACCATGGCCACGTGACCCAGCGGCGACCCCTTCCCCGGGCAGGATAGCGCCATCTTATTGGTGGCTGCAATGTGAGAGGCTCCTTCAGTGCTGATGAGCTGCTGTTCCGGGCTGACGCACGTTGAAACACGGTTCGTGCACGGGGCGAGTCAGGACACGGAGGAAGAGGGGGCTGCAGCCCACCTGAAGGAGTCCTGGCATTTCTGCAGCTCTGCCTGCGGCCTCCTTCCTGACGTGGCCTTTGCGCAGCCCAGGCTGGCGTTGTCTCCTCGAGGATTTGCAGCGTGTCCCAGCTGTGGGGTGGCCTGTGTGACGGGTGCAACCGTGGAAGAAACACCCGCAGTTTGCACCACAGTTAAGAATAAAGAGTCGCTGTATCTGGGGAAGGTGTTAGCTGTGAATGACTTACTGCTACCATGCAGAGCAGTTGAAGTACTGTTAAAAGCTGCCATAATTTCTTTCTAATATCTGACTATGATCTTTGGAATTTCTCTTTCTCGTACAAAAGTGGATTTCTCACTGTGTTCAGCAGGAGGGAAAAATAAACCTAAGTGCAGAGTGTGATTGCAAATTCTCTAGCACTTGTTCTTAAATCTCTATCAAAAGGGAACATTTGAACTATTTTTTTTTTAATTTTTTATGTTTTTTAGGTTTTAGTAACCTGGCTAAGTGTCAGTTTGACTCTGTCATTATGTGCACTCTATATTAAGATGCCCTACTGCTTATAAATATTGTTTCAAACCTTTTGTCACACTTGCTTTTCTTTGCTCTTACAAGTGCAGCTCTGTATCGGTCCCGCAGAAGCAGTATTGCAAACCAGCAGATGACATGAAGATGATGGAAGATCTTGGGTTGTTCAGTGATGCAGAAAAATCTAAATATTCATTTATCTTTCTCTTTTTGTGTAAGTAATATATTTCACACAGAAAAATAATACTTCTAATGTAGCTGAAGTAACTTCTTCCACAGAGTACCACAGTCTGAGAAAGCTTTTATTTTTCCTCTCTAATTATAACTTACATATTGATAGGTATGACCATATTAGAGGTATCCTCTGAGCAGGGAGGGCATATCTTCTTCCTCAGAAAATGTGAAATAGCAGTCAGAAGCTGTATACATCTTATGCTGCATTCTCTGAATTGCCTTTTTGTGATTTTTTTGAATGGACACTGTTTACAAACAGCTGTTTCAGGACTTGCTTTTTCACTCTAAAACTTACCAAAAATAATGGCTGGCATTGAAATATGCAAGAAGACTGTGTGATGCCTTCCATCACATAGGCACAGCTAAGCTGTTAATCTGTTGTGCTTTTAGTCCTCAGTTACTAAATATTACTGTTCCTCATGCACAAAGGAATGATTTTTGCTTGGGCAGTGTGGTTAGCCTACAGGCTAAAAAGGTGCTGTACAGCTTCCTGTGCTTATCCCTGTGACTGAGGTTTGGATTGCCGTTTGCCTGTTTTTCCTTGACATCTCATCACCTCCCAGAGAAGCTCCTGGGTCTTGTAGTTTAATCGCCTGTTAGAGGGAAATGTGTCCTAGGATCGTTTTCATAAATGGACTTAAGCTCCCTTGTGAACTGCTCCCTTCATGGAGAGCCACTTCCAGAATTTCCTTGTCACAGATGTGAAGCCTCCTTAAATCCAGGCTGCATTTAGTGATGGCAACTCTATGTGTATTTGTTCCTGTGCCAGCATTACCTGTGAGCTTAACTGGTTCTCTGTCCCTAGAGCAACTTCTGTTATCTGTACCAACCATGTTTCCTCTGTCTTTGTTTTGCTCCGTTAAATTAAATTCTCCCAGCTGGGTGCTTCCTGTGGGTACTACTGCCCTGTTCTTTGAGAACTCTGGGATAAAAAGCAAAGATAGATTCATGTACTTCAGGAATCCCTGTGGATGTCCTGCTTTTTGCTTTGCTAATCTCTCTCTCTCTTTTTTTTTTTCTAACTTGTCCTGGGCCATGAATCAACATGTTAACAGAGAGGCAAAGTAGGCCATGAACAAAATTTAAAAGTACTAGTTTTTTTCTTGTATTAAAATATGCATCCATTTTCTCATCTCTTTTTAGACTGACAGATACAGGCCTAAAATAGAATGGGTCTCTTGTGAAAACAAGTAGACCTTTATGGTTGGATTCCAGTGATCCTTCCTTGTTTTCTGCATCGTAGAACTGCATGCTAATCTTTTGTGTACATGCAGAGCCTTGATAAAGCTACTGTGTAGGCACCAAGTGTGCACATGTCAGATTTTCTGTGCGTGTGTGACTGATCCTTCTTGTTTCTTGTCATTAGGAAAACCTTGAGGTGTACTCCCAAGGAGGGAAGAACCAGAAAGAAACTTAAAGAACTGATGATGAGATCGCTGACACTCAAGATGGCAACTCAGGTTAGTTCTGACTTTCAATTTCCTTTATTGCGTTCTGGCCAAAAGTCTCCTCTGAAACAACTGAAAGAAGCTGAACCACTGGCCATTTTTTATCTATTCACATTTCTGTATAGCCTTAGAGCTTACAAGCCATAGTCAGGGACTCCAGGGCCCTGCTAGTAAGCTCAGGGCAGAGAAGTCAGGAAACAAAACCAGACCTTTTCCCAAATGCTTATAACCGAGCACAAGAGAAAAAGCAAGAGATGGCTGTCGACAGGTGGGAATACAAGGAAATGCACAGTCCTACTCTGAATGATGAGCACTGCTCTCGCTGCAGCAGTAGCCTGACAGTTTTCATGGGTTTTGAGCAGCCCAGCAAGAATTTTCTGGAGGTAAGGAAGACTGCCAGGTGCATATGAAAACCTTCTCCCAAGTGCATATGAAAACCTTCTCCCAAGCGTGAAGGTGGCAGGTGAGAAGAGAACATGCCTCTGCATTTTTGTATTGAGGGGTTAGTCAGTGAGAGGTGCTGTCAGGGCCGGCTCAGAATTCAGAGCTGTTTTCTGGGCAGCCAGTGGGAAATAATGTAGGAATTAAGGTAATTCATGAAAGGCCTTAGCAACTCTGTTTGCTGTGAGAGGAGAAATTTGAAGGGTTTCAGGAGCATGCGTTTTGTGATGAAGGGAATAAGTTCAGAAGATGATCTTTAGAACAGGCTGTATTAAGGGCAAGGCTGTATTTCAGGACAGAAGAGGATGTTGCAGTAGTTGAGCTGATCATGCCTTGAGGAAGAGATGTAATTATTGCAATACCTCGTGAAGGCAGTACCTCGCCCATGTTCCACAGCCTGTGCAAGACTAGAACAAGGGGAATAAAAACCTATAAAAAGGCTCAAGCCAAAACTTGTATGCATCATAATTATCATCCTGTATGCATCGTAATTAATTGAAGCTCTCTCAGGAGCTCCCTTCTTCACTTGTCCTGCTGTTTTTGGTAACAGCTGTGAATACGAAGTTCAGGGGAAATCGGGGGCAATAGATTCACAAATACAGTTACTTTGCAAGGCTTTACAGTTACTTTGCAAGGCTCTGGCCTATCATATGCCAAAGTCAAGCTGCATATAAGTACCATGTACTTTTTTTTTTTAACTTCCCAACAAAGACAGAATTTTGCTCTCACAAGGAAGAACGTGTAATGCAGTTTGAAATCAGATGACTCGTGCTTTTTCTCTTAACAACACTTTGCCTTCCTTAAGCACACTTGGATGCCAACAGCCATCTTGCAGCCAGTCGAACGCACACCATGGTGTTCTGATTGCCTGATTCGTGTTATCATCTGTTTCCCCTTGTGTTGTCAGCTCAGCTCCCTTTGAAGCTCACCACCTTCAAGACCTTCCAGGCTCCTGTCCTAGGTGCCTTGGTGTGGGCAAGGCCTGCTGTGGTTGGCTCCTTCCTCGGAGATATTCAAGCCATCTGGACACAGTCCTGGGCAACATGTGCTAAGTGACCCTTCCTGAGCAGGAGGGTCGGACTAGATGATCTCCAGAGGTCCCTTCCAACCTCGCAGCTGCTTTGCTGACACTGCTCCTGCTGCTGGCCGATCCGGTGCACAGGCAGCAGTGACCTCACAGCTGCTTTGCTGACGCTGTTCCTGCTGCTGGCCGATCCGGTGCACAGGCAGCAGTGACCTCACAGTCTGCACTGAAGCCATCAACCTGCTTCTGGCCTGTCAGCAGCAGAGACAGAGGGGACTTTACAAGAAACCACAGCAACCAAGAGCCTGCTGATGGCAGACAGTCCACAGAGAAGGAAGTGACCTCACAATCAACATCCGAGCCATGGCCCTGCTGCTGGCCTATCAGGTACTGAGGCAGCAGTGACCTCACAATCAGCATCCTAGCATGAAGCCTGTTTTTGGCCTATCAGCAGCAGAGACTGAAGTGACATCAGAAGAACCTACATGAGCCAAGGGCCCCCTGTTGACCTATCAGCTCCAGGGAATAAGTGACCTCACAATCAGCATTGAAGCCATGTGCCTGCTGCTGGCCTATCAGGTGCTGAGGCAGCAGTGACCTCACAGGCCCATAGCTGAGCATGCACCTAGCACTGGCCTATCATTTCCTTGGGCAGAAGGGACCCCACAAGCACAAACCCCAGTCATCTCCCTGCTGCTAGTCTGTCATGTTCTCACACGCAAGTGTCCCTGTCATTGGCTCCCAGGAACGTGGGAAAGGTTGTTCTCTGGGATTTGCTTGCTTCTGCAGTGGCTTCCCAGCAGCTGGGAGAGGCCTAGGAGGCTGCAGGGCCCTGGCCCCAGGCCTGTGTCAGCACCTTCACCTCGTGAGTCACGGAACCTGTCCCACCTCCCCTCAGTCCTCTCGGCAGCCAGCTCCTCTCCAACAGGGTACCAAGAACCTGAGGTGTCCTTGCCCACCCAGAGGACATGGTGCTGATGGACTCCCATAAGCACTGCCAGCTGCTTGTCCCCAAGCACCTGGCCCGGGAAGCGTTTGCAGGAGGGGGCTGGTCAGTTATCACAACCTCAGGCATTGCAGTTCCATGAGGATCCCTCCAGGCCAGTTCTTCTAGCACTTCCTTGAATGACATGCTTGGGAAGACCAGGAAGGGCCAGGTCCCGTCTGTGCCTGTCCAGCTGCCTGCAGGGGGGAGATGTGGCCACTGCTCCTGTAGCTCTGCCACTCCATGTGTCCAGGCTGGCTGCAGCCAGCGAGCCCCTTCGTCCCCAGAGCCTGGAACAGAGAAGGAGACAATTGCAGAGAAAGCCACGCAGCCAGCGGGCACTGGCCCCAGGGCCTCTTTTCCTCCCTGACCCCAGGCCAGGTGGTGGTGAGTGGAGGCATTTCTTTGCTTGCCCTGAACAGGCTCCCTTCCACCTGCAGCCCATTTTCCTGGACTGGAGAAAAGTGTGGACACACGGACAGTTACACTGCAGAGCTGGTCACCTGGGGACTTGGTTTAGTTCAACAGAATGAAAATGTGAGTGTAGCATCAGGACTGGCAGGCACTGGTGCCTTCCCCGCCAGTCCAAGAGCTGAGACTTCTCCCCAGTGCTAAGGAGCTAAAGAGAAAGTTTTAGGTGCAGGGAGAAAGGCAGAGAAATACAGCAGGTCTCGTTCAGGCCAGATGTCACAGGATCTGCTTCTGGGGGTGTTTCAATGGTCACTGTGATGTGACTCGGGTCCCTTGTGACCAAGCCAGTTACACAGTCCCGTGTGCAGCTTATCAGCCTGGGGCTGAATCCTGCAGGGCTGAAACCTTGGCCTGAGCAGGTATCGACCCCCAGGGAAAGGCATCTTGGTTTTGATCCTCTGAGAGAGCAAAGAGACTCTGGTTTAAAACAGGAGAACAAAACATTGGAGGCATCTTGTAGTCTTCAGCCACCCAGGACTTTAAGGTTCCAGACTGAAATCTTTGCTTGAGTGCCCAGCAACTCCCCCTTGGCTGGAAGGAGTCTCTCCAGTGTTGCTGCCCTCCATCCCAAGAGGGGCATCAGGAAAAGACCCTCCTTCCCCCAGGTGCTGCTTGTCATGGAAGAAACAGCCTTGCCAGAGAGGGGGTAAAATCCACCTGTATTTGGAGATGTTTACTGGTGGGACTCCTGGCCTTCATTCCCCATTTTTGATTCATTTCTACTTTCTTCCTCCCATTCTCCCACAGAAATTTATTTGACTCTGTGAGGTGTGTCATGTGCCCATGTCATGAGCAATCAGAGGAGGCCGTATCCAGCCCCATGGCAACCAGCTTTTCCAGGCCTTTGCTGTGAGCTCTCACACACACACTTACTCTTTCAGTGGACTTCCCAGGCTGCCCAGATTATTTGCATGTTGTTTCCCTGGATTCAGTTCTTTCTCCACACGTCTGGTCTATTATGCAAAGTGTGTTGTAGACTGAGCAGCAACCAGAATAAATATCCCTGAAAAGCACAGAAGGTATCAAGTAGTTTATAGTCACTCGCTGGACTTTCAGTCCTAATCTTTTCTCTTTCAAACCAAACTTAGGCTTCATCCCACAGCCACTGGAGCCAATGGAAACGGTGTTTTTGACTTTTTTTTTTTCCCCTCCTCATTGGTGTGCTTGAGCATTTGTTCTAATGCTTTAATTAAAAAGTTAGACTTGCAAAAACATGTTCTGTCACTAAAAAAGCATAATCCTGGCCATGCTATTAGAGGTAGAATAAATCAGAAGTTGCCTGGAGCTCCCGCCCTTGAGCAAGTCTGGGTACCTCTGGCTCTAGCCACTTGGCAGCAGGCTGAAATGCCACATTTCGGGCTGTTTTCAAATGTTTGCAGTACCTGGGCACTCTGTTGCTCATACCTCTCTCTCCAAGATTGGTAGTCTGCCAATTCTACCCTTTCTTTATCTTCTCTTTCTTCAAGGCTGCCAGGATATTTCGTCTGTCCCACTGTACTCACCCTGCTGCCTGCACCCTTGCTGATACAACCCAAAATAAGGGTGGCTGTCTTTGCTACAAGAGCACCCTGAGGACTTCTTGTCAACTTGATGTCCACCAGGACCCTGCAGGCCCTTTCCTGCAAAGCTGCTTTCCAACCTCTCAACCCCGCCTTGTCCTGCTGCATGGGGTTATTTCATCCCAGGGACAGGACTTGATTGATCCTCCCATGTTCCTCTCAGCCCGTACTACAGCCTGTCACTGCCCCTCTGCTTAGCAGCCCTGCCCTCCAGCATATCAGTCACTCACCCCAATTCGGCATCATCCATGAACTGGCTGAGAGTGCACTCCATCCCATCATCTAAATCATTCATAAAGACAAACACCATTGGCTCCAGTATCGACCTCTGAAGAACAGCATTGGTAACCATTAGTCAGGTGGAGTTTGGATCACTGTTCTCCACCCTTTGAGCCAGGCGGCCTCCAGCTCATTTCCCGCACCTCCATTGCCTACTCCTCCATTCCACATCTCCCCAGTATGGCTACAAAGGAGTTATGGAAGAGCATGCCAAAGGCCTTCTGAAATTCAAGGTATACAGCATGCACTGCTCTCCTCTTGTCCACACAGCCAGTCACCCCATCACAGAAAGCAATCATGTTGATCAGGCACCATTTGCCCCTGAGGATTTCACGCTGGCTGTTCCCAATCCCTTCATGTGGCTGGAACTAGCTTCCAGGAAGATTTGTTTCCTAGGGACGGAAGTGATGCTGATCAGCCGGTCATTCCCCAGATCCTCTTTCTTCTCCTTCTTGAAGACGGATGTAATGCTTGGGAGGGGGATGGAGAGTGTCAGGGGCCAGGAAGTGGCTGTGGGGCTGTGCCAGTTTCTGCTGCACCACTGGTCCCTGCAGTGTGGGGAGAGGGGACAGGAGATGGGGTAGAACAGGGGTGCCAGCAGGTCAGCAGGGGCAGGGGGCAGTGGGGGCTGCAGCGAGGGGTTGTGGCCAGCATTTCTGCAGCGCAGTGGCTGTCACATTCACCTCACATGCAAAAGTCTCATGCTGACCCCAGGCAGAAACAGGCTATATCCCTGGTGCCCATGCCACCCTCCCAGCAGGACATGGATGTAGGAGGAGGGGGCCTCATGGTACTCAGGGCAGCTCCCCAAGGCTGTCACAGCTTTGCCTGAGGGACCTCTTGGTCCTCGGCCTCTGCTCTGCCATGCCTGGAGCAGGGACAAGAGCTCGTTGGGCAGGGCTGGGAGAGCTCCCCTGGGATTTTCTCTTTTGCAGAGGAGCAGTAAGGAGCATCATGGCTCCCATGTGTGTCCCGTCCCTGTGCCCACTCAGCCTTCCTGCCCCACATACAGCCCCATGGCCTGACTGTGCAGGCACCGCATAGGACAAGGTGCATTCTGGGCTGGAGAAACATCCCCCCAGTGCGGTCCCCATGATGGGGCCCTCTGTGCCCCATCCCTCCACAGCCCTCCTGCTTTGGCAGCCTCCCCCAGCACCCAGACCCTGCCCAGCCCTGGCTGCGTCCCACTCAGGGGTTAGCACACTGCCATCCCCAGGGTCTGCCAGGGTCTCAGCCAGGAGAGAGGCCAAGCAAGGCTGGCCATTCCCCTCAATACAGCACTGAGCCCAGCAGGACAGAGCTGGCCATGCAGCAAAATGCACCCCGAAACCTGGGGTGCACCACCAGGGCTAGAAAGAGATGATGTGAGAGGCTGGTGTGTGACAAATGCCCGGGGGAGCCTTCCTGGTTGGCCCATGCAACCAAAGGCACAGACTGGCCTCCTCTCTTCTGTGCCCGGCATGTCTTGGTTCCCCTCACAAGATCTGGCTCTGCACCACAAACCCACCAGTGCATGTCCTCACCCTGCCTCTTCGCATAGATTAGCTAACACTGCTGTTTTCCTCTCCGGGGCCCTTTTCAGCCCAGCCCAGCCCAGCCCAGCCCAGCCCCTCCTCGACTCTCCCCACCTTCCCTGCCCTCTCCCCAACCCACCCAGCACAGCAGCCCTGGCTGGGGTGGCCCCGCAGCAGTGCCCAACGCAGGGTGCTGCAGAGCTCTGGGCACTCACACCATAACCCAAGCCCCACTGTGGGCACAGCAGCTCCGGGGTGCAGGTGTGTGTGTCAGCTGCCCCATCAGCCTCCAAGCTGGAACTGGCCCCCGTGGCACAAGAACCCAGAGGACAGTGACACTCCGTGTCCCTTGTTCTTGTGTCCAGGAGATTCCCTACCCCCAGACTGCCTGCAGTCCCCCGTGCCAGCCCTCTCTCCAGGACAGCATATGAGTCCCTGCCCTGGGGCTCCCCAGGCAGCTCTTGTTGTCCCAAGGATGCAGCAGCCTGCCCTTAGTTGATACACATAGAAACAGATTTCTTTTTCTCATTTCTTCCTCTTTCCAAGCACACAATTGCTCCTTTCCTCTTCTCCAGGGATGTCCCTGCTCCCCGGAGAGCCTTTCCCCAAATGAGTGCATCAGTGCTGGCCTACTCAGCCATTTCTAGACCCTCTCCTGTGCTCCCTGCAGGGTCTCGAGCTGGTGGTGCTGCTCTGCAGAGCGAGTGGGCTGTGGTGCCCTGGGACCATGGGGTGATGCTGCACTGGCCATGGTGGGCAGGGCAGGAAGCTGACCCAGATGGACAGGCATCGCTGCACCTGAAAACCCCCTACCAAGGGGTCTGTGGCCAAAAGTGATGCTCTGAGCAATCACAGGGCATTTCAAATGGCTCAGGCTGTGGTCAGGTGTTTCCCTAGACCCAACCTGTGGTTTTTCATTGAAAATGAAAAGTGTACATGAACCACTCTGCAGGCACCCTTCCCTGTGCCTGCAGGGTCTGCACTGTGGGTATCTGTCACCAGCCCTGTCGTATGGGAGACAGTCCCAGGCAGATACCACATGATCATTCACCACTATCAGGAGCACTGGGAACCCACAAGTGAGAGCTGAATCCAGCCCTCATGCCCTAACACATCACCCCATGAGCTCATTGCCTTGAGCCCATGGAGATCCCTGGAAAAGCAACAGGCCCTTTCCAGCTGAAAGTCCTTGAGCGCATTCTTGGCTCCAGCTTTGGAAGAAGAAACCAACCCTCAAGCACTGCACTGAGGAAATCCACTTTTATTACAGAAAGGCCAGCTCTGACACAGTGATAGACAAATTCGCAGAAGGCCTCTGGGTCAGACCAACTGGATTTGTGCCTCTGGAGAAGTGGGATGAAATCAAACACTTCTGCACAAACATTATTATCACAGTGAGAATGCCCAAAGCACAGGAGTTGTCTGAGATGAATTAGAAATCACTTGTGAAGAGTGATAGGCACCTCATTGCTGCTGAACTAGTACCAGCTGAATCAATTTCTTCAGTGCATCCCTGAGCTCCTTGTTCCTCCTGCTGTAGATGAGAGGGTTCACTGCTGGAGGCACCACCGCGTACAAAACGGCCAGTGCCAGATCCAGAAGTGCAGAGGAGGCAGAGTGGGGCTTCAGGTAGGCAAAAAATGAGGTGCCGAGAAACAGGGAGACCACGGCCAGGTGAGGGAGGCACGTGGAGAAGGCTTTGTGCCTGCCCTGCTCAGAGGGGATCCTCAGCACAGCTGTGAAGATCTGCACATAGGACAGCACAATGAAAACCAAACACCCAAAAGCTAAACAAATACCAACCACAAGAACCCCAGCTTCCCTGAGGTAGGAGTCAGAGCAGGAGAGCTTGAGGATCTGTGGAATTTCACAGAAGAACTGCTCCACAACATTGCCTTGGCAGAGTGGTATTGAAAAGGTATTTGCAGTGTGCAGGAGAGCATAGAGAAAACCACCGGCCCAGGCAGCTGCTGCCATTTTGGCACAAGCTCCGCTGCCCAGGAAGGTCCCATAGTGCAGGGGTTTGCAGATGGCAATGTAGCGGTCATAGGCCATGACTGTGAGAAGACAATACTCAGCTGACATGAAAAAGACAAACAAAAATATCTGGGCAGCACATCCAGAGTAGGAAATGGCCCTGGTGTTCCAGAGGGAATTGGCCATGGATTTGGGGACAGTGGTGGAGATGGAGCCAAGGTCGAGGAGGGAGAGATTGAGGAGGAAGAAGTACACGGGGGTGTGGAGGCGGTGGTCACAGGCTATGGATGTGATGATGAGGCTGTTGCCCAGGAGGGCAGCCAGGTAGATGCCCAGGAAGAGTGAGAAGTGCAAGAGCTGCAGCTCCTGTGTTTTCGCGAATGCCAGGAGGAGGAATTCATTGAGGAAGCTGCTGTTGGACATTTGCTCTTGGTTCGGGGCACTGTCCAAGGAGGAAAAGACATTGACAAGTTAGAAGAGGATTCTCTGAGCAAAACCTATTCCACTTCTCATAGTACCTGCCACATTTCCTCTCTCTTTTACCTTTGCTCAGCTCCGTTTCCTGACCTCTGGTTCATGCTGACTGAGTGTGCTCTGCAGAGCAGGGGCCTCTGCACATGGACTTCAGAAGAGTCAGGCCTGCTCTACTGAGGTGTGTAAATGGAGGTGTCACACTGCCCTGTGTATTTTTGGGGGATACCTGTGGATAGGCACTGTGAACTGAGTGAAGGGGATTTTGTCCAGTGAGCCGGTGGGAATATTCTATTTACTATTGTGAGAGACGAATGTAGCACTCATGCCAGCTGTGTCTGAAAGAGAAGATCCTTGTGAGGGATTCATCCCCCCAACCTTGCCCTCTTGAACAGAGGTGTCCATATCTGAATCAGTCACACCAGCTCCTACTCCAGCAAGTGAGAGAAAGAGTGCAGTGAAGGCAGGGGCTGACCTGACCCTTCCTAGACATCTCTGTCCCACTGAGATGGACACTGTCCTCACATCAGTTTACTGTCTTCACTGTTGCTTCAGGCAATGTAGTGGGAGTGCGAAGTTACTGCCTTAACTGCAGCTGAAGCCCCTCCTTAACTCCAGAGAGCAAGAACCAGACCAGCACGGAGAGGAGAAGAAATGAAGAGCAATACTATGACCCTTCTGCCAAGGGGAAGTAAGGAGTGACAGACAGATGAGCACTCAGGAAAGCCTTCACCTCACCCAGCTGTGCACACCACTTCCTAGACAGCAACATCTCAGGACAGTCACTCTCAGTCCCTTTGTTCTGCAGAGGGAAATGGGCACATCGCAGGAGAGATGCATCCCCTCTTCTACCAAGGAGGTAGAAGGCTCATGGCCTGGACCCCATGGCCTTGAGGGCAGAGGCTCTGCTGGGTGGGAGAGGAGACATGGGGCTTTGCTTAGAGGAAGATGTCTGCATTGCAGGGACTGACTGGCAGTGTTCCAAATTCCCCCTCCCACAGCATTTATGCTTCTATTTTCCTCCCATTCGCTGATCGTATCTCCGCTGCCTGTAGCTTTTCCTGCTGGCAGCTGTTTCTCTGTCCCATGTCTTTTCCCTGTGGGTGCTCACAGACCCCATCCCACCCTCTGTGCACTCAGTCTGCCCTACAGAAGTCTCTCGGCAGCAGGGCACTGTCCAGGGGCATCTCCATGTTTGCAGGTGGTAAGGAGAAAGTTAGACAAATGCTGATGAGGCCAGAGAAGATGATGATGGTGGTGCTTTCTGTAGTCAGGGGAGTGGGGAAAGGGCTTTCCGAGGTTCCTCACAGACCTCCTGATCTCTCAGTATAAAGGACTAAGAGTGTCAGTCTCTCGTCCAAATCTGACAGCTCCTTTTCCACACCTTCCCCCGCCCCCAAACAGTAGGAAACTGAAAACAGACATTCAGGAAAGCACCTAATCTTTGAGGTAAACACTGCCTTGGCTGTCCTCTTGAAAAGGCTCCTTCAGAAAATGTTCTGGGGGTGAGCTAGAGCTGTGGGCAGCCCTGACCCACACAGCACCCTCTAAACTGGAAAACGAACCTGCCCTGCCAAGGGTCGCTCCTTCCACCCAAAGCTTCTCCCTGCAGTGCTGTGGGAAGGTCCCCAGGCAGGCAGAATGCTGACCCTCGCAGGAGGCAGAGTCACCGTCCCAGGCACACAGCACCCTGGGGCGCAGGGACACTGCTCTGAATTACAGCCCATGCAGACCTGGGTGCACTCCCTGGCTTCACACCCCTCCACCATCCCTGGGAGAAGGTAGCCGTGATGCCCTGTCCCTCTGATGGTGTGGCTGGAAATCCCTGCTCTAGCACTACCTGCTCCAAACAGAAGAAGCTGGGAGAGCCATCCTGACAGACCCTATCAGCTGTGGAAGGTGCCAGCTTCAGAAGAACTCTCCAGGAACTGCAGCAGTGTTGCCCTGCAGCCAGAGACTTACTGTGTGAAGGGCTGTGAAGATTTCTCCCTGCAGTAAGCTCTCAGATGTCCTCCCATTCCTGACTGTCTTTAACTTCTGAGTTGCTCATCTCATCCTGGTGCCTGCAGGCAGCGCCCCGACTCTTGCTGCTCCTTTAAGAGGAGCTGCTCCTGGACAGAGCTGTGTCTGTGCAGCATCTGCCAGGTTGCCATGGGCTCCTGCAGTCCCAGGAGCCAGGCCCAGCTCAGGAACACAGGCCCAGCTGAAGACATGACATATTCTGTCCCCTGCGAAGCCTTGAGATGTTTCCAGGGCTCCAGGGCTGACAGTTCCTGAAAGGCAGCAGGGTCACCCCTGGGAAATATACGCTGAAATAGTCTAAAATGATCACTGATGGTCCCTGTCTAAACAGTGGAGAGAGACTGATCCCACCATTGCAGTTGGTCTCATCAGAGGACGGTTATCTGAGAGAGATGGAAATGCCCCACTCTGGAGTGTCCTGCTCCCATCTCATAAGAAGACAGAACACCTGCACAGGGCCAAGAAAGGAGTTCATTTACTCGTGCTTCAGAAACTGATTTAGAGGAGTTAATCAATACATGCAATGCCCACTGAGAAGCTCCTGAGATGGAGTGGGATTCAGTTCCCTCCCGTGCATTCCACCAGCTCACAGGAGGTTTCCTCTTGCCCAACTTTTGGGGTGCACAAAATGGCTGTCTGCAGGTGAGCTCCTTGTCTAAGCTCCCACTGTAATCAGTGGAGATGGAGGGAGGGAGTCAGCTGTATGCACTCACCCCTCTTTGGACTTTTGAAGGGACAGAGGTGGTCCAACACATGTGCAATTGTCTTCTTGCTCTGATGGAACAACTAGGAGACCCACATCCTTCTAGAGCATCAGGTGGAGAATCTCCTTGGCCATCTGAAATGACACTCAATGCCTACTACCCCTAGAGCTCCACTCACTAAGAAGCTCAGACCTATGCAAATCCAGGCATTGCAAATAGCTTATGTAATTCTGTGCAAACACTTGATTTCATGCAGTGAAAACAGGCCTGCAGGGCTGACCCTGCAGTGAGCACAAGGTTGGGCTAGAGGCCACATGAAGTCCCATCCAGCCTCAAACATTATTGCATTCCTTCCACCAAGGGTCTTCTCTCTTTGATGGTAGGGAAAGCACTCAGTTCTCCTGACCATGGAAGTAAGTCAGACAAACGTATGATCAGATCAAGCAGCTTTCCTGTCCTGCTCCAGTCAGAGATGTTCAGAAGCAGGGCTGCTTGGCAGGTACCTTTGAACAGCCCTGATCACTCCTTTGCTTTACCTTTTATTCTGTTTTTCTCTCCCTTACCCCTTCCAAGTTCTACTCTCTTACTATCCTCATACCCTTCCATACAAACAGCCCACCTCTCTTTACCCCTTCCCCACAGGCTTTGGTTGTGCTTGCTTTGTACCCTCACTTGGCGTTTCTGAGATGGTTGCCATAGTAATTCCTACCTACGTCAGTAATTCCATTCAACTAGTATCTCCTTTTAGTCCTTGAAGTGACCTGCAATGCCTCATGCTGTTGTCTTCTTAGAGGCACCACAAGTCAGGGTGAGCCGTCTCCACGCACCCATTAACTGCTGACACAATGAGCTTCACTATGGGGGACCTAGAGAAACTTGGGGATTCGGCCAATGGAAACCTCATGAACTTTTACAAGGAGAAGCTGCAAGTTGTATACATGGGGAAGAGTAACCCTGTGCATCAGGACAGGTTGGGACCTGACCGGCTCAGGAGTGGCCTGAGAAGAAGGGCCTGGGTGTTACAAGGGCTGCCATACAGGCCAGTGGTGCATGCTCACTGTGAATAAGGCCAGATGCCTATGGGGCTGCATTAGTAGAAGCATGGCTACCCAGACAAGGGGAGCCGTAATCTCCCTCCACTCAGCACTAGTGTGTCCCATTGTGGGCTGCCAGGAGCTTTTCTTGGTACTGGGAACCTGCATGAAAAGAGGAAAGAGCCCCAAACTGTAGCTTGGGAAGTTCAGACTGGACATTAGGATGAAGAAATATCACTCGAAGGGTAGTGCTGTGGTGGAGCAGGCCACCCAGAGGGAGTCTGTGATCAGTCCTTGGCTTTGTGTTTCAAGAAACAGCCAGTGAGGATGGAGAGACACCAGGAAAGGGAGGGAGATCCCAGGGTGAGAGCAAGGTGGGGAAGCAGGTTGGGGGTCTGCCAGCTGTAGGGACACAGGAGCAGGTGTGGGAAAGCATAAGACAGCCTGTGTTGGAGATGGCTGAGGGTGCTGGCAAGGCTGAAGGGCTCCAACAGAACTGAGGTCTTTGTCCTCTTGGCTATGGCTGTTGTCTCTGCCACCAAGGCCTATCAGGAAACACCGCACCGGGGCCTTGCTCCCCCCTCCCCTTCAGGGGACCCCGGGAGGTGTCGTGTGTTTGTCCTGCACTCAGCATTGTACACCCCCAGCCGCACGCTGCCCCCAGGAAGAGCCCTGGGCAATGCACGGGGGAAAGAATCTCCCTTTCCAGGGGTTCGCTGTCCGTGCTTGGCCATTTTCCTTGATAAAACACACGAAGGGTTTACGTGGCATCAGACCCACCTGAGTATTTCCTCTGCCTACCTGTAGTCAGTGATTACAATTTTCTGCTCTAATCAGCCCCCCCGGGAGGCTTTGTTGCTAGTGGGACCCAGTCATGCTCTACAAAACTTTGGGGTTTGCTTCTGACTTGGACTTCTTGAACACTTTGTTCAACCTCCTCTCAGTGGCTGGGATCATGGACTTAGCACCAAATACACCATGGGGCTCATTAAAATGCAAAAAGCCCTGACGAACCAGGTCTCCCCCAATAATTTCCTTCAAGTCTTGTATGGCTAATTGGAGAGGTTTCGGGACTGTACCTGAAAGATGGAGACTTCAAAATATACAAGTATTTCTGCTTTTAAAGGGTATTATTATTATTATTATTATTATTTCAACTTTCAGAATAAGTGATGGCAACATTCTCCAACTGATAGCAATCCAGAGTGTCTCCTAATGAAGTCTGGACATGTAGGAAAAGCAGTGTCCCAGAGGTCAGGCACTCTGTGGACAACCTTCCTCCCCATCTCCCCAACCCTGCCATTTCTCTCATCAGCCACCTGGGCCTTACATCACTCTGGTTAAAAGCTACCCTTATTCCACTGAAGTCTGCAACTGAATGTTACAGCTCATATGCCTCACTTCCCACCTGCTTTTCTTAGACAACCAGCTGCAAACAGACACAGAAGGATTTTCTTTTAATTGCAAAGAAACAAAAAATAAAGCCTGATATAGTTTCATAAAAAAGAATGACACTCTTTGACTGTATGCTAAGTCCAAGCTGCCTCCAATGAGGTCCACTTTCTGCAAGGGACAGCCATACTAGAAATCTTTTTGAGAGACAGGAAAGGCTAGATGTAAAGAGAATTAAGGTTTTGGCTAAAGGGACAGACTGCTGAAAGATGGAGCAAGCTTTGAACTCCCTGAAGTGCAAACCAACAGCTGGGAATGTGAGTGAACAAAGAGTAATGGGAGGAGTCACAAAGTTGCAATGTTACAGTGTTACAATGTCCAGATAGTGTGCTGTAAAGGTGATGTTAAAAATTGTCAGTTTAGTCAGGGCATATGGAAATGGAAGAGCCATACAGCTCCCGGGGATTCCAGGCTGTGGCGGGGGCCATGTTGCTCTTGGGGATCCCGGACCAGGCTGTGCTTCTGTACAAAAGCATGCAAAAGCCTTGATGGAAGCCCCTAGAGAAGACGGATTTTCCGAAGTGTTCAGAGCAACCCAGGCAGGACTCAGGGCATGTCACAAGAAACCCATCCCATCCACACCAAAGCCACTGCTCTCCCCAGAGACCTTCCTGGATCCTCAGGTTGGGAGCAGGAGGGGACATGGGGGCACAGCCACGTCCCAGACTTGCCTCCATCAGGCCTGCAGCTCCACAGTGTGTCATAGCTTCAAGTGAGCTCCCTAAAGCAATACTTCCCATGTCCCTGGTGCATAGAGAAGGCTTTGGGTGGACACACAGGAGACAGGGGAGAGAAAGGGCAGAGACACCAGGGTGCAGAACTGGGGCTTCCAGCATCACAGAGGGGCTGCCACAGGCTGAATAAGCAACCCAAAGAATTAAACAAGTCCTTCCTTTTGCAGTGACTTGGAAAGGCACATCTCTGACAGTATTCAAGGGGGATGGAGTCTCTCTCTTCTGCAAGATTTGCACAGCTGGGAGCTGGTCATCTCACAAACTTCTTAACCAGTCAAAATGCAGGTCCTGAGACATTCCACTGTCTTATACGTTCCACATCGGAACCCAGACAGCAGCACTGCAGTGTTTCGGCATGTTCTGAGAAGCCCAGGGTCAAAAATGTGGGAGATCCAGGGTGCCAGGGCTGCACAGTCCCTGGGGAGAGCCGGGGTCCCAGGAGTATCCAGGGTGCCAGGGAGTGTACCCAGGGGAGAAGCACTGCCCTGAGGCGACACTGAAAAGGACAAGGACCAATTGAAGCCCAGAGATGAGAAATTGCTTTCCCCAGCTTCAGTCAGACGGAAAGCTGGGCAAATTTCATGGGAAATGGGAAAAATTCCTCAGGTTTGCTATCAAGCCTGACCCACGGTATTGGAGGCTGGCAGGAACCAGGGTCCTGGAGAAAGCCCTCTGGATGATGTGTGCTAAGGGCATGTTTGCTCTTTTCTGGCAGATCATCTCTATCTCAAGCACTGCAGACCGAGAAACCTTGCTGAGGGCTTTTAAAAGCAAAGAGCCTGCTTTGGAGCCTAAAGGAGCAAGTCTCCATCCTGACCCATATTGTCCTACATACAACTTCTAGAAAAAGAGTGACCCACAGTAGAAATCTGTTTTGAAGCTCACCAAAGCATTTCTCAGCCTGTGGCCACACTTTGTGCTGTTTCATCCCACATGTCTTGGATCTTGTAAAAATGCCAACCCCCAAACTCCAGATTCCTGCGCACATCTGCCCAGTGCAGTGACCTGTCAGTGCAGGGGCGCAAAAGTGACATCTCCAGTGCCCCATTTGAGACATTTCACAGCCTTTGGCACTGTCTGAGGACATTCCTAAAGCACTGGGCCATCTCCATGACAGTGACCTACTGAGACCCCAGATGACATGAGCTGAGGTCACAGTGGGATGTGCTGCATCACAGGGAGGTCTCCCCAGTGTCCTGGTGGGGAGGTCTCACTTCCCTGTGAGGCCCAGGCACTCCTGGGCACTGCTCACACCCTCCCCACGGCTGCCCTTCATAGTGGCTTCATGGCAAGGAGAGGGGACAGGAGGCCACATTGGGGCCCCTCACCAACAGGCAGAGGAGCAGGGGCATGTTGGAAAGGAGTTTTGGGTGATGAGACGGGAAGAGCGTCCTTCCTCTTCGGCTGGAGAGGTGATCTGAGGGCAAGGGGGCAAGCGAGATGGAGGACTACTGGATGGACATCATCAGCCGGGACTGCAATTCCTTGGTCCCAATGCTTGTGCAGCTCTCCACTGAGGGTAAGGGCTTTGGGAGCTCCTTCCCATAGACTGTTAACTGCAAAAACTGCTGTGGATGCCGCGCTGTGGCGGTGGCTGGACAGGGCTGAGGGCTGCTGTGAGAGTCCTGCTTCAGGGTCCCCTGTGGCTTGGGGGACAATGTGGCAGCCAGGACTCCTGGGTCCTGGGGCTGGGGCTGCCCTGAGCCTCAAGGCTCCTGTTGAGCCAGCTCCATCCGCTCGTGGGCAATGGGGAGGGGGTAGCCAGGTTTCCCTGGGAGGGGTTCCCCCTTTGGGGTTTGGTCTGAGAGGAAAGGGGTCCTACATCCCAGAGGCTGAGGTGGTCTGCAGCTCCATGGGGCTCTCAGGAGCCTGCTGGAAATGTCCATATACCATAATGAAACCTTCACCTTGTAATAACCTCAAGTTCTCCACAAGTTTTGGAAAACCTATGTTCCTTCCCCCGGATCCTTTTTTGCTTCCAACTTGGCACAGCATGTTTTGGACTCACAGATGCCATCTTCAGATGGCCACAGCCCCTGTCCTCCTGCAAATTGGGCTCAAAACTCTGCACCCAAAGATAGCATGTTTGGGAAAGCAGCTTGAAAACAGGTGGAGGCACAATCCCCACTGCAAAGGTCCTGGCTGATCACAAGGATTTTTCTCTGAGCTGTGGTGGGCAGTGCTGGGGTGAGCCCCACACAGCCATCTCCCCCAGCCCCCTCACGGCCCCACACCACCGCTCCCCAGCACCAGCAGGCCCACAGCTGCTCTCCCCATGGCTGCCCTGTGCTCCTGTGGGACTCCTCAGCCCTCCGGAGCGACCCCCCGGGGCACAGCCCAGCCTTGCAGAGAGCAGCCCCTGCTGGCCGCGGCCCAGCCCTACTAGGCGCAGCGCAAGGGCTGCCAAGCCCCGGGGCTGCCGTGGGCAGGGGGCTGGGGCAGGAGGGATGAGAGGACACTGCCCTGCCCTGCCCTGCCCTGGGGGCAGCAGGACGCTGCCCACGGGCTCTGGTGCCATGGCCAGCCCCAGGGCCCCCATGCCGGCGCCACGGCTGCCATCAGCACACGCCCCAGTGCTGCCCCCCGGCACCCCACACAGCCCCCAGGGCGCAGGGCAGCCAGCAGCCCCGCAGGGAACCTGCCGCACAGCCCAGCCACTCCGGGACAGCAGCCGCGCCCCGGGGCCCCGCACTGCCCGCCCACACGGCGCCGCGCTGCCCCCAGGCCCCGCCGCGCCCCGCGCTGCCGCCCACAACATGGCGCCCGACTGCGGGGGAGGGGGCGGAGCTGGCCGCCAGGGCAGGAGGGCCCAGCGTTGCCATGGCATCGCCCCAGTGCAGCCCTCCTATTGGCTGTCAGGAGGAGGAGGGCGGGCACCGATTTCACTGATGGCTCTGTCAGCCAATGGCAGTCCAACATGTGGAAAGAAAAGACATCAAAGAAAGACGTGAAAGTGGAGCGAGAGCAAAGCGGGGGGAAGCGATCGGGCGAGAGAGCGGGTGCGAGTGGGTTTGGTGGGGGCAGCGGGCACGTTGAAATGGTGGCGGGTGCCCTCCCACCGGGGCGGGGGCAGCGGGGCTGGCGATGGGGCTGCTTTGCTGCAGGAGCTGCAGCAGGGGCTGGTGGGGCCGTGAGCAGGGGCCAGAGCGACGTGGGCCAGAGGGGGGAGCTGCCCTGCAGCCCGACGTGGCGGCCTGCCGCGAGCAGCTGGGCCGGGGCGGCTCGGTGGGGTTTGGATGCAAGAACCTTTGCCCCTGTGGTGGCTCTGGGATCCCTGTTAAAGCGTTTCCCTGAGGTGCTGCTGCCAGCGCAGCCCCAGGTGCTGCTCGGAGCTGCGTTTGGGAGGTGCTGGGCAAAGTGTGAGCAGGCTGCTGGTGTCCTCGCGAGGTGCCCTTCCCAATGGTGTCTTTTGTTGTGAAAACTGCATTTCCGAGTGTCTCTGAGAGAGGCTGCGCCCGCATGTCATGCCGTGCCTTAGCCGTTGTTTTTGCTCCCTGCCTCTTGCTTTGCGCCGAGACCTGTGAGCCTGGCAGCAGGGTGAAGGGTGTTTGCAGAAGAGCTCTGTAAGTGTGAGCTGTTTTGCTTGTCAGGGGCCTTGAAAGTTGATGAACAGCCAGTGCTTGCACTTGCCGTTGTTCTTTCCATGCTCCTAGATCAGGGTGAAGAGTTGCTGAATTGTGTCTCTGCTGGTTTCACCAACTGAGATGCCCTGGCCTGAGTCCTTCCGTGTGTCTCCAATTGTCAGGGCGTAAAATAGGAGAATGCTTGTTGTCCTGAATGTGTAGAGGATTTTCTGGTTTTGTTCAGCATTGGGGAAGGAAGCAGACTTCTGAGTTGCGGGAAGGCTTCTCCCTGTGCCTGGGACATGAGGCCCTGCTGTCTTCAGTTTCATGTTCGCTGTTCCCATGCAATCCTCCCATTAGAAAATGTTGCCAAGAATTACTTGCAAGCCTTTTTCCAATTCCTAAGTTTTATGGGCTACGTGTAGATACTATCTAGGCAAATGTAATCTTATTTTGGGTCTCCTAACTGATCCGTAAGGGGTGTTTTGCTGCAGTATAAGCATTGTGTGGGAACGACATGGATCAGGGAGGCTGTTCAGTAGGTGGCTCAGCCCTGGAGGATGGGAGGGGAAGCTGCAGGCGGCAATAGCTGCGTGGCCATGATGTGGGTAGTGAGGTCACTGTCTATGAGAGCTATGCCAGAAAATCACCAGTGTGAAATCAATTCTTTGTAAGTAGCTGATAGGCCAGCAGGAGGCAGATGACTGGGCTCTTGCTGATGAGGTCATTTCTACTTGAGTACCTGAAAGGCCATCTGGAGGAAGAAGGTTTGTCTGTTGCTTGTGAGGTGACTTGTGAGTGATGACCTGATTGGATCTCAGGAGCTCTGTGAGTGGAAAGGTGTTTCTGAGGTCGTTTCTACCTGAGCAGTTGGTAGGGCAGCAGCAGGTCCACATCTGGGATATGTTTGGGATATGTTTATTTTTGAGATGATTTCAGGCTGAGGAGCTGATAAGGCAGGATTTGTCTCATGGCTGGGGAACTTATAGTGAGGTAGTTTCTATCTTGGTGGCTTCTAGGCGAGTGACAGAGACATGGCTGTGAAGATGACTGTGAGGTCATGTCTTTCTGAGTCCCTGCTAGGCCAGCAGCAGGCAGCTAGGCATGGGTGTTGCTTGTGAGGTCTCTTTTGTCAGGGTACTTGCTAGGCCGGCAGTAGTCGATGGCTGGGGAAGTTATTTGGAGGAAACTTCTGTCCCTGATAGGCCATCAGCAGGCATGTGGTGGGGATGTGCACTTGTGAGGTCACCTCTGTGTGAGCAGCTGAGAGGTGAGGAGAAGACACATGGCTTGGATGGTGGTGGTGAGGTCACTTCTGGGGTGGTTGCGTGTGCTCAGAGGAGGGATTGACCCCTGCAGAGCTCTACAGCAATACAGAAGTGCAACTCATTAATCAAGCAGAAGTCGATGTTCCGCATTATCTGACACAAATTTTATTCCACTCCGTCATCATGAGTTAGTACTGCTACATTTCAAATGCAGATGATGTTCTGTGGTGAGCATGGACATGGAGTTTGCCTTTCCACTTGTTGCTAAGTAGAAGCTTGCAGCGTCCTCGCAGTCAGCTAGGGAGTCCAGCTAGACTTTTGAGGCTGCTAAATGAATGTAGTGCTGGTGTAAATGAATGTAGTGCTGGTGTGAGCAGTGGTGTGAGTAATTTCTTCTTGCCAGGGTGTGTGTGCTTTAGAAATTGCCGCTGTCGAAAGAGCAGGGAGCTTGTGAGATTTTCCTGCGAGGTCTGAATGCTGTCTCCCAAACATGACCCGGTATACAGACATGGTGTCAGCTGTGCCAAAAAGAGGGGTGGAACATCACAGTGGATCTGCTGACTGTGCTCTCACCAACAGAGCTCAGCAAAGAGGGGAGACATTTGCTCCTGCCTGTTGCGACTCTGTAAGGCCAGCAGAACTGCCAGTAACACTCCAATTCCTTCTTTCTTTCTAGCTTCCTCCACTCCTGGAGGTTCCCAGTGCAGTGCTAGAGCCGCTGAGGATGGAGGCAGGATGCCAGGCTGTGTCCCTGTACCTGTCAACATCTTGGCCAGCGTCGTGAGCCCTCTGTGAAAGCAGCTGCAAGTGACTGAGAAGAGGCTACGTATGGATGCGAAGGCTTCCATAAATGCGCCTGTCTTCCCTGGGTGACTTGGGGTGTGGGTTCACCTCCTGGTACCTCTGCTGTGCTGCAAATTCCACCTCCCACAACTGCTGTTATTGCCAGCCCTCTCAACAAATGCTCTTGTGCCCCCTCCTTTTCCTAGGAGGTTGTGGTGCCATACAGGACGAGTCCAAGAGCCTTATAATAGATGCCAGCATGTCTTGAGTGCCTTTGTGTGAGTGCCCCAAAGCATCCGTAGCTTGACCTGAGGAAGTCTCAGAGCTCTTGGGCTGCTGGCTCTGGGAGGGGTGAGGATGTGCCCAGGGCCAGGTTGCCCGTGGCACCCAGCCCTCCGTGCTCTGTGAAGCCAGCTGTGGAGCCCGGACTGGTGCTGCAGAGGCTGCACAGCCAGGAGAGCTGTCATTTCAGCAGCCGTCCAGTGTGGGGCTGTCTCATTGCTTGGGCCTCATGTCAAAGCCTTTGCACCATTTTTCCCTTCCCCGGGGCTCCTTGTCCAAGTAACTAAAGGAAAGGAAGGGAGGTTCCTTTGGGCTCAGGAGGCCTTCCGGACTCTCAAGTGTTTCTGTGTTGTATCTGTAACTTTTGTCTTGCTACAGAAAATCCCCATGCCCCCATCCATAGCAGGAGGTTTGTGAGGGGATGGGGCTGGAAAGCAGCAGCCTGCTGTGCCCAAAGAAAGCAAGATCCTTCCCTCTGAAAAGAGCAGCATCACCCAAGGAGGCAGCTCTGTGCCTGATCTTGTGCTGCTCCTTTGCACATGCCTTGTGAGCCTAGAGTGCCTTGGCCACCTTGTGGTGTTACCGCAAGAGCTTCCCTGAGTGTCTGGGTTGCGGAGCCAAGGAAAGGCAACGAGCAGAGCAGTGGCTGTGGGGTGTGCAAGTGGCGAGTGTCCTGCATGCATCTCTTCTTGCTGGCACTTGGTTGTATCGAGCAGAAGAGGCAGCTCTGTGGGGCAGAGGCAGTGTTTGTAGAGTAGGTGTCAGAGCAGAGGTCTGGCATCAGGTTGATGCCTGGTGCAGTGCCGAGTTGATCTGAGAGTGTCAGAAAGCCTTTGCAGTGGAGCTGCTGCCTCAGCTGATCTCTGTCCCTAGAAATGCACTAGAAATGGAAGTGGCATGCTGCTGTCATTGTGTAGGTGCTGCAGTGCAAAGGCTCCCAGCTGGGACTTGATGGTACTAAAGGAAAAGCGAGACCAATCGTTCCCTTTTGTGATTTGTGCGCAGGGTGGCAGAGTGGAGCTGTGCCATGATCTGGAGAGAGTCTTGCCAGGAGATGAAAGCCGTTTGCAGAAGACTGTTCTGTATGGAGTGATCACAGCGTAATCAAGGGACATGCGAGTGGCCCAGGTGAGCTTCTCCTCTGTGAAGGTTTGCACTTTTCAGCTCCCTTGTGACTCAGTCAAAGATAAGGCAGCAGCAGGCAGGTCGATGCCATTTGTGCTTGTGAGGTGGGTTGTGCCTCTGAATCTGGTAGGCCAACAGCATGCATGTAGCTTTGGTGATGATGGTGAGGTCTCTTGTGTCTGCATGCCTCATAAAGGGGGAGCAGGCCCATTGCTGCTGTTGGTGCTTTTGTGGTCAGTTGAGCATCAGTATGTGATTGGCGATGAGCATACGCATTGCTGCTGTTTGTGCTTGTTTAGGTCAATTGTGCCTCAGTCGCAAAGAGGCCAGGAGCAGATATTTGGCTTCATGGCTGCCTGTGAGGTCACTTCAGCCTGAGCACCTGACAGTCCAGCTCGATGGATATTGCTGCTGTTTGTGTTTGTGGAGTCATTTGGCCTCAGTATCTGCTAGGCCACGAGCAACCACGTTGCTCCTTTTTTGTATCTGTGAGGCCACGTCTCTTGAGTGCCTGAAAGGCCACTGCTAGGTCCATGGTTGCAGTTTGTGGTTGTGATGTCACTCGTGGCTGAGTGCCTGATAGGCCAGTGCTGGTGATGTGGGTGCAGTTTGTGGCTGTGATGTCACTTGTGGCTGAATGCCTGATAGGCCAGTGCTGGTGATGTGGCTGCAGTTTGTGGTTGTGAGGTCGCTTGTGGCTCAGTGCCTGATAGGTCAGTTGCTGTTCCTGTTGCTGCAGTTTGTCGTTGTGAAGTCACTTGTGGCTTAGTTCCTCATAGGCCAGTGTTTGTCCTGTGGCTGCAGTTTGTGGTTGTGAGGTCACTTGTGGCTCAGTGCCTGATAGGCCAGTGCTGGTCCTGTGGCTGCAGTGTGTGTTTGTGAGGTCACTTGTTGCTCAGTGCCTGATAGGCCAGTGCTGGTCACGTGGCTGCAGTTTGTGGCTGTGATGTCACTTGTGGCTGAGTGCCTGCTAGGCCAGTGCTGGTCCTGTGGGTGCAGTTTGTGGTTGTGATGTCACTTGTGGCTGAATGCCTGATAGGCCAGTGCTGGTCCTGTGGCTGCAGTTTGTGGCTGTGATGTCACTTGTGGCTGAGTGCCTGATAGGCCAGTGCTTGTGATGTGGCTGCAGTTTGTGGCTGTGATGTCACTTGTGTCTCAGTGCCTGATAGGCCAGTGCTAGTCACATGGTTGCAGTATGTGGTTGTGATGTCATTTGTGGCTGAGTGCCTGCTAGGCCAGTGCTAGTCCTGTGGGTGCAGTTTGTGTTTGTGAGGTCACTTGTGGCTCAGTGCCTGATAGTCCAGTGCTGGTTCTGTGTGTTCAGTTTGTGTTTGTGATGTCACTTGTGTCTCAGTGCCTGATAGGCCAGTGCTAGTCACATGGTTGCAGTATGTGGTTGTGATGTCATTTGTGGCTGAGTGCCTGCTAGGCCAGTGCTAGTCCTGTGGGTGCAGTTTGTGTTTGTGAGGTCACTTGTGGCTCAGTGCCTGATAGGCCAGTGCTGGTGATGTGGGTGCAGTTTGTGGTTGTGAGGTCACTTGTGGCTGAATGCATGATAGGCCAGTGCTGGTCCTGTGGGTGCAGTTTGTGGTTGTAATGTCACTTGTGGCTGAGTGCCTGATAGGCCAGTCCTGGTCATGTGGGTGGAGTTAGTGTTTGTGATGTCACTTGTGGCTCAATGCCTGATAGGCCAGTGGTGGTCACATGGCTGCAGTTTGTGGTTGTGATGTCACTTGTGGCTTAGTTCCTCATAGGCCAGTGTTTGTCCTGTGGTTGCAGTTTGTGGTTGTGAGGTCACTTGTGGCTCAGTGCGTGATAGGCCAGTGCTGGTCCTGTGGCTGCAGTTTGTGGTTGTGATGTCACTTGTGGCTGAGTGCCTGATAGGCCAGTGCTAGTCCTGTGGCTGCAGTTTGTGTTTGTGAGGTCACTTGTGGCTCAGTGCCTGATAGGCCAGTGCTGGTGATGTGGCTGCAGTTTGTGGTTGTGATGTCACTTGTGGCTCAGTGCCTCATAGGCCAGTGCTGGTGATGTGGGTGCAGTTTGTGGTTGTGATGTCACTTGTGGCTGAGTGCCTGATAGGCCAGTGCTGGTCCTGTGGCTGCAGTTTCTTGTTGTGATGTCACTTGTGGCTGAGTGCCTGATAGGCCAGTGCTGGTGATGTGGCTGCAGTTTGTGTTTGTGCTGTCACTTGTGGCTGAGTGCCTGATAGGCCAGTGGTGTTCCTATGGGTGCAGTTTGTGTTTGTGATGTCAGTTGTGGCTGAGTGCCTGATAGGCCACTGCTAGTCTTGTGGCTGCAGTTTGTGTTTGTGATGTCACTTGTGGCTCAGTGCCTGATAGGCCAGTGCTGGTCCTGTGGCTGCAGTTTGTGGTTGTGATGTCACTTGTGTCTCAGTGCCTGATAGGCCAGTGCTGGTCCTGTGGGGGCAGTTCATGGTTGTGATGCCACTTGTGGCTCAGTGCCTGATAGGCCAGTGCTGGTCACATGGCTGCAGTTTGTGTTTGTGAGGTCACTTGTGGCTGAATGCCTGATAGGCCAGTGCTGGTGATGTGACTGCAGTTTGTGTTTGTGATGTCACTTGTGGCTGAGTTCCTGATAGGCCAGTGCTGGTGATGTGGGTGCAGTTTGTGGTTGTGATGTCACTTGTGGCTCAGTGCCTAATCGGCCAGTGCTGGTCCTGTGGGTGCAGTTTGTGGCTGTGATGTCACTTGTGGCTGAATGCATGATAGGCCAGTGCTGGTCCTGTGGCTGCAGTTTGTGTTTGTGATGTAACATGTGGCTCAGTGCCTGATAGGCCAGTGCTTGTCACATGGTTGCAGTTTGTGGTTGTGATGTCACTTGTGGCTCAGTGCCTGATCGGCCAGTGCTGGTCCTGTGGCTGCAGTTTGTGTTTGTGATGTCACTTGTGCTTGGTGCCTGATAGGCCAGTGCTGGTCCTGTGGGTGCAGTTTGTGTTTGTGATGTCACTTGTGGCTCAGTGCCTGATAGGCCAGTGCTGGTTGTGTGGGTGCAGTTTGTGGTTGTGATGTCACTTGTGGCTGAGTGCGTGATAGGCCAGTGCTGGTGATGTGGCTGCAGTTTGTGTTTGTGATGTCACTTGTGGCTGAGTGCCTGATAGGCCAGTGCTGGTGATGTGGGTGCAGTTTGTGGTTGTGATGTCACTTGTGGCTGAGTGCCTGCTAGGCCAGTGCTGGTGATGTGGCTGCAGTTTGTGTTTGTGATGTCACTTGTGGCTCAGTGCCTAATCGGCCAGTGCTGGTCCTGTGGGTGCCGTTTGTGGCTGTGATGTCACTTGTGGCTGAATGCATGATAGGCCAGTGCTGGTCCTGTGGCTGCAGTTTGTGGTTGTGATGTCACATGTGGCTCAGTGCCTGATCGGCCAGTGCTGGTCCTGTGGGTGCACTTTGTGTTTGTGATGTCACTTGTGGCTCAGTTCCTGATAGGCCAGTGCTGGTCCTGTGGGTGCAGTTTGTGGTTGTGATGTCACTTGTGGCTGAGTGCGTGATAGGCCAGTGCTGTTCATGTGGGTGCAGTTTGTGTTTGTGATGTCACTTGTGGCTGAGTGCCTGATAGGCCAGTGCTGGTGATGTGGGTGCAGTTTGTGGTTGTGATGTCACTTGTGGCTCAGTGCCTGATAGGCCAGTGCTGGTGATGTGGGTGTAGTCTGTGGTTGTGATGTCAGTTGTGGCTGAGTGTCTGATAGGCCAGTGCTGGTCACATGGCGGGAGTTTGTGATGTCACTTGTGGCTCAGTGCCTGATAGGCCAGTGCTGGTGATGTGACTGCAGTTTGTGGTTGTGATGTCACTTGTGGCTGAGTGCCTGATAGGCCAGTGCTGGTCCTGTGGCTGCAGTTTGTGGTTGTGATGTCACTTGTGCTCAGTGCCTGATAGGCCAGTGCTGTTCATGTGGCTGCAGTTTGTGTTTGTGATGTCACTTGTGGCTGAGTGCCTGCTACGGCCGTGCTGGTCCTGTGGTTGCAGTTTGTGGTTGTGATGTCACTTGTGGCTGAGTGCCTGATAGGCCAGTGCTGGTGATGTGGCTGCAGTTTGTGGTTGTGATGTCACGTGTGGTTCAGTGCCTGATAGGCCAGTGCTGGTCCTGTGGCTGCACTTTTTCGTTGTGATGTCACATGTGGCTCAGTGCCTGATAGGCCAGTGCTGGTCCTGTGGCTGCAGTTTGTGGTTGTGATGTCACTTGTGGCTGAGTGCCTGATAGGCCAGTGCTAGTCCTGTGGCTGCAGTTTGTGGTTGTGATGTCATGTGTGGTTCAGTGCCTGATAGGCCAGTGCTGTTCCTGTGGCTGCAGTTTGTGGTTGTGATGTCACTTGTGGCTGAGTGCCTGATAGGCCAGTGCTGTTCCTGTGGCTGCAGTTTGTGGTTGTGATGTCACTTGTGGCTGAGTGCCTGATAGGCCAGTGCTGGTCCTGTGGCTGCAGTTTGTGGTTGTGATGTCACTTGTGGCTGAGTGCCTGCTACGCCAGTGCTGTTCCTGTGGCTGCAGTTTGTGGTTGTGATGTCACTTGTGGCTGAGTGCCTGATAGGCCAGTGCTGGTCCTGTGGGTGCAGTTTGTGTTTGTGAGGTCACTTGTGGCTGAGTGCCTGATAGGCCAGTGCTGGTCCTGTGGGTGCAGTTTGTGGTTGTGATGTCACTTTTGGATCAGTGCCTCATAGGCCAGAGCTGGTGATGTGGGTGTAGTTTGTGGTTGTGATGTCACTTGTGGCTCAGTGCCTCATAGGCCAGTGCTGGTCTTGTGGGTGCAGTTTGTATTTGTGATGTCACTTGTGGCTGAGTGCCTGATAGGCCAGTGCTGGTCCTGTGGCTGCAGTTATTGGTTGTGATGTCACTTGTGGCTGAGTGCCTGATAGGCCAGTGCTGGTGATGTGGCTGCAGTTTGTGGTTGTGATGTCACTTGTGTCTCGGTGCCTGATAGGCCAGTGCTGGTCACATGGCGGGAGTTTGTATTTGTGATGTCACTTGTGGCTCAGTGCCTGATAGGCCAGTGCTGGTGATGTGACTGCAGTTTGTGTTTGTGATGTCACTTGTGGCTCAGTGCCTGATAGGGCAGTGCTGGTCCTGTGGGTGCACTTTGTGGTTGTGAGGTCACTTGTGGCTGAGTGCCTGATAGGCCAGTGCTAGTCACGTGGCTGCAGTTTGTGGTTGTGAAGTCACTTGTGGCTCAGAGCCTGATAGGCCAGTGCTGGTTCTGTGGGTTCAGTTTGTGATTGTGATGTCACTTGTGGCTGAGTGCCTGATAGGCCAGTGGTTTTCCTGTGGGTGCAGTTTGTGTTTGTGATGTCACTTGTGGCTCAGTGCCTGATAGGCCACTGCTAGTCTTGTGGCTGCAGTTTGTGTTTGTGATGTCACTTGTGGCTGAGTGCCTGATAGGCCAGTGCTGGTGATGTGGGTGGAGTTTGTGGTTGTGATGTCACTTGTGGCTCAGTGCCTGATAGGCCAGTGCTGGTCCTGTGGCTGCACTTTGTGGTTGTGATGTCACTTGTGGCTCAGTGCCTGATAGGCCAGTGCTGGTGATGTGGCTGCAGTTTGTGTTTGTGATGTCACTTGTGGCTGAGTGCCTGATAGGCCAGTGTTAGTCACATGGTTGCAGTATGTGGTTGTGATGTCACTTGTGGCTGAGTGCCTGATAGGCCAGTGCTAGTCCTGTGGCTGCAGTTTGTGTTTGTGAGGTCACTTGTGGCTCAGTGCCTGATAGGCCAGTGCTGGTGATGTGGGTGCAGTTTGTGGTTGTGATGTCACTTGTGGCTCAGTGCCTGATAGGCCAGTGCTGGTCCTGTGGGTGCAGTTTGTGGCTGTGATGTCACTTGTGGCTGAGTGCCTGATAGGCCAGTGCTGGTGATGTGGGTGCAGTTTGTGGTTGTGATGTCACTTGTGGCTGAGTGCCTGATAGGCCAGTGCTGGTGATGTGGCTGCAGTTTGTGTTTGTGATGTCACTTGTGGCTGAGTGCCTGATAGGCCAGTGCTAGTCAAGTGGCTGCAGTTTGTGGTTGTGAGGTCGCTTGTGGCTCAGTGCCTGATAGGCCAGTGCTGGTCCTGTGGGTGCAGTTTGTGGTTGTGATGTCACTTGTGGCTGAGTGCCTGATAGGCCAGTGCTGGTCAGGTGGCTGCAGTATGTGTTTGTGATGTCACTTGTGGCTCAGTGCCTGATAGGCCAGTGGTGGTGATGTGGGTGCAGTTTGTGGTTGTGATGTCACTTGTGGCTCTGTGCCTGATAGGCCAGTGCTGGTGATGTGACTGCAGTTTGTGGTTGTGATGTCACTTGTGGCTCAGTGCCTCATAGGCCAGTGCTGGTGATGTGGCTGCAGTTTGTGGTTGTGATGTCACTTGTGGCTGAGTGCCTGATAGGCCAGTGCTGGTCCTATGGTGCAGTTTGTGTTTGTGATGTCACTTGTGGCTCAGTGCCTGATAGGCCAGTGCTTGTGATGTGGCTTCAGTTTGTGCTTGTGATGTCACTTGTGGCTCAGTGCCTGATAGGCCAGTGCTTGTGATGTGGCTGCAGTTTGTGCTTGTGATGTCACTTGTGGCTCAGTGCCTGATAGGCCAGTGCTGGTCCTGTGGCTGCAGTTTGTGGTTGTGATGTCACTTGTGGCTGAGTGCCTGATAGGCCAGTACTGGTCACATGGCTGCAGTTTGTGGTTGTGATGTCACTTGTGCTCAGTGCCTGATAGGCCAGTGCTGGTCCTGTGGGTGCAGTTTGTGGTTGTGAGGTGACTTGTGGCTGAGTGCCTGATAGGCCAGTGCTGGTCCTGTGGCTGCAGTTTGTGGTTGTGAGGTCACTTGTGGCTGAGTGCCTGATAGGCCAGTGCTGGTCCTGTGGGTGCAGTTTGTGGTTGTGCTGTCACTTGTGGCTCAGTGCCTGATAGGCCCGTGATAGTCACGTGGCTGCAGTTTGTGGCTGTGATGTCACTTGTGTCTCAGTGCCTGATAGGCCAGTGCTGGTGATGTGACTGCAGTTTGTGGTTGTGATGTCACTTGTGGCTCAGTGCCTAATCGGCCAGTGCTGGTCCTGTGGCTGCACTTTGTGGTTGTGATGTCACTTGTGGCTCGGTGCCTGATAGGCCAGTGCTGGTCCTGTGGCTGCAGTTTGTGGTTGTGATGTCACTTATGGCTCATTGCCTGATAGGCCTGTGCTAGTCACATGATTGCAGTTTGTGGCTGTGATGTCACTTGTGGCTCAGTGCCTGATCGGCCAGTGCTGGTCCTGTGGCTGCACTTTGTGGTTGTGATGTCACTTGTGCTCGGTGCCTGATAGGCCAGTGCTGTTCCTGTGGGTGTAGTTCGTGTTTGTGATGTCACTTGTGGCTGAGTGCCTGATAGGCCAGTGCTGGTGATGTGGCTGCAGTTTGTGGTTGTGATGTCACTTGTGCTCGGTGCCTGATAGGCCAGTGCTAGTCAAGTGGCTGCAGTTTGTGGTTGTGATGTCACTTGTGGCTGAGTGCGTGATAGGCCAGTGCTGGTGATGTGGCTGCAGTTTGTGTTTGTGATGTCACTTGTGTCTGAGTGCCTGATTGGCCAGTGCTGGTGATGTGGGTGCAGTTTGTGTTTGTGATGTCACTTGTGGCTGAGTGCCTGATAGGCCAGTGCTGGTGATGTGGGTGGAGTTTGTTGTTGTGAGGTCACTTGTTCCTGAGTGCCTGATAGGCCAGTGCTGGTGATGTGGGTGCAGTATGTGGTTGTGATGTCACTTGTGGCTGAGTGCCTGATAGGCCAGTGCTAGTCCTGTGGCTGCAGTTTGTGGTTGTGAGGTCACATGTGGCTCAGTGCCTGATAGGCCAGTGCTAGTCTTGTGGCTGCAGTTTGTGGTTGTGAGGTCGCTTGTGGCTCAGTGCCTGATAGGCCAGTGCTGGTCCTGTGGGTGCAGTTTGTGGTTGTGATGTCACTTGTGGCTGAGTGCCTGATAGGCCAGTGCTGGTCAGGTGGCTGCAGTATTTTTTTGTGAGGTCACTTGTGGCTCAGTGCCTGATAGGCCAGTGGTGGTGATGTGGGTGCAGTTTGTGGTTGTGATGTCACTTGTGGCTCTGTGCCTGATAGGCCATTGCTGGTCCTGTGGCTGCAGTTTGTGGTTGTGATGTCACTTGTGGCTCAGTGCCTGATAGGCCAGTGCTGGTCCATCTGCCTGCAAATTTTGTTTGTGATGTCACTTGTGGCTGAATGCCTGGTAGGCCAGTGCTGGTCCTGCGGCTGCAGTTCGTGTTTGTGCTGTCACTTGTGGCTGAATGCCTGATAGGCCAGTCTTGGTCCTGTGGCTGCAGTTTGTGGTTGTGATGTCACTTGTGTCTCAGTGCCTGATAGGCCAGTGCTGGTCCTGTGGGTGCAGTTTGTGGTTGTGATGTCACTTGTGGCTCAGTGCCTGATAAGCCACTGCTGGTGATGTGGCTGCAGTTTGTGGTTGTGATGTCACTTGTGGCTGAGTGCCTGATAGGCCAGTGCTGGTGATGTGACTGCAGTTTGTGTTTGTGATGTCACTTGTGGCTGAGTGGCTGATAGGCCAGTGCTGGTGATGTGGGTGCAGTTTGTGGTTGTGATGTCACTTGTGGCTGAGTGCCTGATAGGCCAGTGCTGGTCCTGTGGCTGCAGTTTGTGGTTGTGATGTCACTTGTGGCTCAGTGCCTGATAAGCCAGTGCTGGTCCTGTGGGTGCAGTTTGTGGTTGTGAGGTGACTTGTGGCTGAGTGCCTGATAGGCCAGTGCTGGTCCTGTGGCTGCAGTTTGTGTTTGTGCTGTCACTTGAGGCTCAGTGCCTGATAGGCCAGTGCTGGTGATGTGGGTGCAGTTTGTGTTTGTGATGTCACTTGTGGCTGAGTGCCTGATAGGCCAGTGCTGGTGATGTGGGTGCAGTTTGTGGTTGTGATGTCACTTGTAGCTGAGTGCCTGATAGGTCAGTTGCTGTTCCTGTTGCTGCAGTTTGTGGTTGTGAAGTCACTTGTGGCTTAGTTCCTCATATTCCAGTGTTTGTCCTGTGGCTGCAGTTTGTGGCTGTGATGTCACTTGTGCTCAGAGCCTGATAGGCCAGTGCTAGTCCTGTGGGTGCAGTTTGTGGTTGTGATGTCACTTGTGGCTCAGTGCCTGATAGGGCAGTGCTGGTGATGTGGGTGCAGTTTGTGGTTGTGATGTCACTTGTGTTCAGTGCCTGATAGGCCAGTGCTGGTCCTGTGGCTGCAGTTTGTGGTTGTGAGGTCACTTGTGGCTCAGTGCCTGATAGGCCAGTGCTGGTCCTGTGGGTGCAGTTTGTGGTTGTGATGTCACTTGTGGCTCAGTGCCTGATAGGCCCGTGATAGTCACGTGGCTGCAGTTTGTGGCTGTGATGTCGCTTGTGGCTGAATGCCTGATAGGCCAGTGCTGGTTCTGTGGGTTCAGTTTGTGACTGTGATGTCACTTGTGGCTGAGTGCCTGATAGGCCAGTGGTGTTCCTGTGGGTGCAGTTTGTGTTTGTGATGTCACTTATGGCTCATTGCCTGATAGGCCTGTGCTAGTCACATGGTTGCAGTTTGTGGCTGTGATGTCACTTGTGGCTCAGTGCCTGATAGGCCAGTGCTGTTCCTGTGGGTGTAGTTCGTGTTTGTGATGTCACTTGTGGCTGAGTGCCTGATAGGCCAGTTCTGGTCCTGTGGGTGCAGTTTGTGGTTGTGATGTCACTTGTGCTCGGTGCCTGATAGGCCAGTGCTAGTCAAGTGGCTTCAGTTTGTGGTTGTGATGTCACTTGTGGCTCAGTGCCTGATAGGCCAGTGCTGGTCCTGTGGCTGCACTTTGTGGTTGTGATGTCACTTGTGGCTCAGTGCCTGATAGGCCAGTGCTGGTGATGTGGCTGCAGTTTGTGGTTGTGATGTCACTTGTGGCTCAGTGCCTGATAGGCCAGTGCTGGTCACATGGCGGGAGTTTGTATTTGTGATGTCACTTGTGGCTGAGTGCCTGATAGGCCAGTGCTGGTCCTGTGGCTGCAGTTTGTGGTTGTGATGTCACTTGTGGCTGAGTGCCTGATAGGGCAGTGCTGGTCCTGTGGGTGCAGTTTGTGGTTGTGATGTCACTTGTGGCTCAGTGCCTGATAGGCCAGTGCTGTTCATGTGGGTGCAGTTTGTGTTTGTGAGGTCACTTGTGGCTCAGTGCCTGATAAGCCAGTGCTGGTGATGTGGCTGCAGTTTGTGGTTGTGATGTCACTTGTGGCTGAGTGCGTGATAGGCCAGTGCTGGTGATGTGGGTGCAGTTTGTATTTGTGATGTCACTTGTGGCTGAGTGCCTGATAGGCCAGTGCTGGTGATGTGGGTGCAGTTTGTGGTTGTGAGGTCACTTGTGGCTCATTGCCTGATAGGCCAGTGCTGTTCATGTGGGTGCAGTTTGTGTTTGTGAGGTCACTTGTGGCTCAGTGCCTGATAAGCCAGTGCTTGTCTTGAGGGTGCAGTTTGTGGTTGTGATGTCACTTGTGGCTGAGTGCCTGATAGGGCAGTGCTGGTGATGTGAGTGCAGTTTGTATTTGTGATGTCACTTGTGGCTGAGTGCCTGATAGGCCAGTGCTGGTGATGTGGGTGCAGTTTGTGGTTGTGAGGTCACTTGTGGCTCATTGCCTGATAGGCCAGTGCTGGTGCTGTGGGTGCAGTTTGTGTTTGTGATGTCACTTGTGGCTGAGTGCCTGATAGGGCAGTGCTGGTCCTGTGGGTGCAGTTTGTGGTTGTGATGTCACTCGTGGCTCAGTGCCTGATAGGCCAGTGCTGTTCCTGTGGGTGCAGTTTGTGGTTGTGAGGTCACTTGTGGCTGAGTGCCTGATAGGCCAGTGCTGGTCCTGTGGCTGCAGTTTGTGGTTTTGAGGTCACTTGTGGCTGAGTGCCTGATAGGCCAGTGCTGGTCCTGTGGGTGCAGTTTGTGGTTGTGAGGTCACTTGTGGCTGAGTGCCTGATAGGCCAGTGATAGTCACGTGGCTGCAGTTTGTGGTTGTGATGTCGCTTGTAGCTGAGTGCCTGATAGGCCAGTGCTGGTTCTGTGGGTTCAGTTTGTGATTGTGATGTCACTTGTGGCTCAGTGCCTGATAGGCCAGTGCTGGTGATGTGGCTGCAGTTTGTAATTGTGATGTCACTTGTGGCTCAGTGCCTAATGGGCCAGTGCTGGTCCTGTGGCTGCAGTTTGTGGCTGTGATGTCACTTGTGGCTGAATGCATGATAGGCCAGTGCTGGTCCTGTGGCTGCAGTTTGTGGTTGTGAGGTCACTTGTGGCTCATTGCCTGATAGGCCAGTGCTGGTGATGTGGCTGCAGTTTGTGGTTGTGATGTCACTTGTGGCTCGGTGCCTGATAGGCCAGTGCTGGTCCATCTGCCTGCAGTTTTTTGTTTGTGATGTCACTTTTGACTGAGTGCCTGATAGGCCAGTGCTGGTCCTGTGGGTGCAGTTTGTAGTTTTGAGGTTACTTGTGGCTCAGTGCCTGATAGGGCAGTGCTGGTGATGTTGGTGGAGTTTGTGGTTGTGAGGTCACTTGTGGCTCAGTGCCTGATAGGCCAGTGCTGGTGATGTGGCTGCAGTTTGTGGTTGTGATGTCACTTGTGGCTCAGTGCCTGATAAGCCAGTGCTGGACACATGGCTGCAGTTTGTGGTTGTGATGTCACTTGTGGCTCAGTGCCTGATCGGCCAGTGCTGGTCCTGTGGGTGTAGTTTGTGGTTGTGAGGTCACTTGTGGCTCAGTGCCTGATTGTCCAGTGCTGTTCACATGTCTACTCTTTTTACTTGTCAGGTTACTTCTAACTGAGTACCACATAGTGGCACAGTAGGCACATGGCTCCTTTTTGTTGTTGTGAGGTCGTTGTGCTCTTTTACCTTTTAGGGCAGGAGGAAGCACATTTTTTCTATGCATATTCTCAGTACATGGCTGAGAGCATAAGAAGGACCTTATTGCCAGCAATAATACTTAAAAACTTAGAAATAGAAGTCCTGCTCCTTATTACCAGTACCCGAGAGCAAACAAAATGGAACCGATTATTTTATTTGTTTGGCACCCCAGATAGATAGAACACAGCGAGGTTCCCATCTGGTGAGCACTGGCACTGGTCTTGCATGCCTATGTTTATTGGCCGTGTGCTCCTGGAGATCTACTTCAATGGGCACAGCAAATGCCCCGGGTGTGGGAGGACCCGGAAAAGGCAGCCCCACTGTTTTCTACAAGAGTAGAGGGACATCCCATTTGTTAGGGGGATGTTCAAGTATTGTTTCAACAGATATTTCTGCCAGGGGATAGAGAATGGATATTGAAAAAAGGATAGGGAATCGGCAGACTGAGATGATAACCGACAGCCTTGCCCACGAGGAGATCCGAATTGGGATTATAATAATACAATGATTGGGCAGCATGTGAAATGGCATGCCAAAATCTGGTTTTAGCTCTAAGAACTGCAGGGCAAATGGGGGTTATCTCAGAAAAGGTACTAGCGCTAGCGAAAGTCTGAGGAACGCTCGATTTTTGGAATATTTGCTTGTGGCAAATTATGCTCTTATGCTATGGAGGGACGTCTGTGGAAAATGTTAATGAAAGGCTGGCAGTGAGCATATTGGTCCAGCAAGCGGCACCAGCTATCCATGAGTATTTCAGAAACCATGCTCCAGGGTGGCAGGGAGAGAATTTACAGAAGATTCACTGTATTGCAGCAGCTGGACCTTTACTAGAAACATTTGAGAGCTGTGACAGTATGGGCACACATGTTACATGGTTGAGGGCTCATCTGTCACACAAGAGGAAGATCTCCATTTGGGTTATCTGATGGTTGCCTCTCTGGTCATCTACCAATAATGTCTAGTCAGTGCCCCCATGTACCAACAGCATGTGCTAATGTGCTTGAGGCACCACGTACAGGCAACAGCTTGTGATGTTCCTGAGCAAGAAACCTGGTCTGAAGGAGCCCCTGGAAATGAGGCAGCAGGCTGTAAGCTGGGGAGCTCTTCAGACAGCTTGAAGGCTGGTCACCTCTTCCAAAATGACCTTTGAGATTATGATTCATGACCAGGCGAACAGGACAGTGCCTGCCCTCACCTTTCCTGCCTTGTGCTCCAGACTGACTTGGGCACAAGTCCATCCTGAGCTGAAAACTCAGCAGTCCCGGGGGGTGCAGCAGTGCACCCAGGCTCATCCACCTTGCTGAAGGGCTCGGCTTCTTTCCTCAAGCACGCCCCACACAAACCGAGCTGCGAGGCTCCTTAGGAGTGACTTACATCTCAGTAGCTCTGAAGTCAGGCAGAGCTTAAGCTCTATTTCTGTCTATGTAGCTAGGTCTGTAATTTAAGCGGAGCAGAAATTATACCCTATTATTAAGTCATCGGTTTGTCTTGGTAGGTGTGTTCTGACACTTTGTCTCGATGTACTCTCTATCTGGTTGATACAGTTTTCATCAGATTACATTTTACATCCTGTTTACATGTTTTTGTTTACATGTGTTAGTTTGCATAGATACAGAGTTATTAGTTACATAACAGCCTATTCTACATGGCTCAATATTCTCATACAAACTTCCTTTTCACAGCACACAGGCAGGCCAGAGGACAACACCAACTCTCATTTATGTTCCACATGTCCACGTAAGGCGGGAGGCTTTTGGAGTCTCCTGGGAAGCTCCATTTACAACATTATTACAGAACAGTCCAGCATATGCACAAGTTTTGTTGCTTGCAAATTCAGATAGATGGCTAGGTATTGTTCTGAGTTTCCTTTTCCAGTTTCAAGGGCACTTAAGTGAAGGTGAAGCACCTGAATGCTGTGTTTTCCCAAGCAACTGGATACTGTTATCACGAGGGCACCCTACCTGAACCTATTAACATTTGTTTAGCTGGAAAACAATACTGAAAACTTTTTCTGAAGTGTTTTCGGAGTCAAGATTCACTCGGACCCAGCCTTCCCCACATTCTCACACACACAGGCTTACTTGACAGATCTGGAAGTTTGCCTAGGGGAATCACTGCGGTGACTTTGAGATGGCTGTTTATATCCTGCGCCCAGTGTATGCAATGAGTGCAATGTAAAAGGCAATCAAGATGTGTTCACTAAAAGCATACCTTCCCACAGTCTGCCACTGCAAAGCAGAGTTGTTACATTGTTCAGCAGAGAAATCAGTTGAGCACTTCAACGCCTTAACTACAGTGTCCGCTCTTGCTTCATAAAGGCCAAAGCTTGAAAAATTTCGAAGCTCAATCCCATCTTGTGTTTCAGCGACTTTAGGAAGACAACAACTACCTCGATTTCCATCAGCAGACTTCAGGAGGAGTACAGCCTTCACTTTCCAGGCTTCTGAGAGTTGGCCTTGAAGGAAAGTGTTTAAAAGATGAAACAGGTTACTCTCCAGCTGATGATGTCTTCCTGAACATGGAAACACAAACCCTAACTGGATGTGTTTACCATCAAAGGCTTTGAAAGTGCTTAACTTGGATACTGTTGGTAAATTCCTTCTAAAATTGAATACTGAAATTCCAGCACGTCAAGAGTTTCCGGCATCAGAGCAGGTCCCTTTTCTCACAGAAGGCTCCAGTAGTTCAGGGCTAAGCCCCCAGGTCAGGGGTCAGTGCTGGCCCTGGAAACAGTCCTCCATTTCCTTCAGGATGGGGGGAGCCACGTCGCTCTCGGATGTCCAGTAGCCAAGGTGCAAAGGTTCCACCTTATCTTTCCAAAGAGGATGAGAAGAAAATGGATTTAGGATATAACAATTAACATAGGCCTCCTCAAAGAGTTCAAAGCCCTTCAGCCCAAGTAGCACTACCTCAGACATTGACATCTTTGAGGCTCTACCTGAAGCCTTTCTCGCAGTTCCTTCAAATGACATCATCAAATATCACGACTCATGCTGTCCTGCTATCTAAAGCCTTGCAGCTTCTCCACAAACTTTTGCTGCTTCCCCACAGTCCATCTGCCTCCTCCCATTTCCACTTCATATCTTTAACAGTTCACTAAACTTAGTCTACTAGTCCATGGATCTGATCTATCTCCAGATAGACAAGCAGGACTTGATAGCAAAGCCTTTCGTTCCTTCTTAAAAAGTTGCAAGTTATTGGATTTTGTCTCCCAGAATTGGTCAGCAATAGCTGAGGAGAAAGGGTAAAGGTGGGAGGAAGAAAAAGGTATTCTGCATTTCCAAATAATACTTAAATACCAACTAGCAAAGCTAACCTACTGCTGTTTAGAAGAGAATGTCAATGAAGAAAGCAGCAAAACATTTGAAGGTTTTGGTTTCCTTATTTGCAGTACTTTTAACCTTATTGAAAGAGAAGAATTTAAAGTTCTATTTCATCATGCTGTGAATTGAGTTTTCCTGATGATAGAGAATATATACGGCTAACTCTTAAATCTTCAGCTATTGTGCCCACAAAGGGAAACACCTGGTCTTTCAAGCAAAAGATTACAATTGACTTCTAACAGATAACCCTCTCCTGCTTATACACTAATCAAGGTCACATGTACATGAAACACTCAAAGACGACAAAACCCCAAAGCACCTTTTTAAACCAGGACACTTTTGGAGTATACTTTCCTTTGATCACACATAGCCTTTAACTATGGCAAGGGATTCCCCCTACCTTGAATCTCCATATAGTCTGCATTTTAAAAATTCTTAAGAACTGGCTTTTTACTACTACTATAAAAGCTCAGTGTTGGCAGAAGTTTTTCAAGCACACAAATGTATTGATGCCTCAGTTTACCTAAAGATAAATTCAACAGAACCATGTCCTAGGTTAAAGGAAGGCAAAGAAACCCCATCCTTGCCTCTATTTATACATTTTCTGTTAGGGGGGGGTTTCTTTCTGAATAGCCTACTGTAAAGCGCAGGGGCAGCAGAATTTTACATTAAACTATTTAGAGTTTAGGCCTAACCTCTCCAAAGAAATCCAATTGCTCTTAAAGAATCAATTCTAAAAGTCCAACGGTAGAGAGCCCAGTTAAGAGCCACCAGTGCCAACAACTTACATATTATGCCAACACATTAAGTATTGCCACCATTTAGACTCTCTACAAGAGCAGGGAGGAGAATGCTTCACAGTCAGGCACTTGCTCCTCCTCTGCAGTAGATTCCTGGGCAGAATGTTGCTCATCAGCAGCAGCGGAGGATGGGGAATTGCTGCTGTAGACTGCGTGTTTCCATCTGCAAGCATTTCAAAGGCAATAACAAAAACAAGATTAGGTCACACTAAGTCAAAAATCAAGTGCAGTCTACCCCAGAAGGTACTGTGAGATCTATGACATTTCCAGCCCATTATATGTATTTGTCATGCATCTGATTTCAAACTGCATTACATGTTCTTCCTTGGGAGAGCAAAATTCCATCTTTGTTGGGAAGTTTAAAAAAAAAAAAAAGGCACATGGTACTTATATGCAGCTTGACTTTGGCATATGATAGGCCAGAGCCTTGCAAAGTAACTGTAAAGCCTTGCAAAGTAGCTGTATTTGTGAATCTATTGCCCCTGATTTCCCCTGAACTTCGTATTCACAGCTGTTACCAAAAACAGCAGGACAAGTCAAGAAGGGAGCTCCTGAGAGAGCTTCAATTAATTACGATGCATACAGGATGATAATCATGATGCATACAAGTTTGGGCTTGAGCCTTTTTATAGGTTTTTATTCCCCTTGTTCAAGTCTTGCACAGGCTGCGGAACAGGGGCGAGGTACTGCCTTCACGAGGTATTGCATAATTACCCCTCTTCCTCAAGCCATGATCAGCTCAACTACTGCAACATCCTCTTCTGTCCTGAAATACAGCCTTGCCCCACTCACATCCATTCAGAAAGTTGCTCTAAAGATCATCTTCTGAACTTATTCCCTTCATCACAAAGCGCATTCTCCTGAAACCCTTCATGTGTCTTCTCTCACAGCAAACAGAGTTGCTAAGGCCTTTCCTGAATTACCCTCCTTCCTACATTAGTTCCCACTGAGTGCCCAGAAAGCTCTGAATTCTGAGCCGGCCCTGACAGCACCTCTCACTGACTAACCCCTCAATACAAAAATGCAGAAGCATGTTCTCTTCTCACCTGCCACCTTCACGCTTGGGAGAAGGTTTTCATATGCACCTGGCAGTCTTCCTTACCTCCAGAAAATTCTTGCTGGGCTGCTCAAAACCCATGAAAACTGTCAGGCTACTGCTGCAGTGAGAGCAGTGCTCATCATTCAGAGTAGGCCTGTGCATTTCCTTGTATTCCCACCTCTTGACAGCCATCTCTTGCCTTTTCTCTTGTGCTCGGTTATAAGCATTTAGGAAAAGGACTGGTTTTGTTTGCTGACTCTCTGTCCGGAGCTTACCGGCAGGGCCCTGGAGTCCCTGACTATGGCTTGTAAGCACTAAGGCTATACAGAAATGTGAATAGATAAAAAAAATTTCCAGTAGTTCAACTCATTTCAGCTGTTTCAGAGGAGGCTTTTGGCCAGAACACAGTAAAGAAAATTGAAAGCCAGAACTAACCTGCACTGCCATCTTGAGTGTCAGCGATTTCCTCATCGGTTCTCCTCGGGAGTACGTATCCAAGTTTTCCTAATGACAAGAAACAAGAAGGGTCAGTCACAAACATGCAGAAAATCTGACGTATGCACACTTGGTGCCTACACAGTAACTTTATCAAGGCTCTGCATGGACACAAAAGATGAGCATGCAGTTCTACGATGCAGAAAGCAAGAAAGCATTGCTGGAATCCAACCATCTAGTTTTACTTATTTTCACAAGAGGCACATTCTCTTTTAGGCCTATATCTGTCAGTCTAAGAGAGATGAGAAAATGGATGCATATTTTAAGACAAGAAGAAAACCTGTACTTTTAAATTTAGTTCATGGCCTACTTTGTCTCTCTGTTAACATGTTGATTCATGGCCCAGGACAAGTTTAAAAAAAAACAAACAAAAAAAACAAGACATCCACAGAGATTCCTGAAGTATATGAATTTATCTTTGCTTTTTATCCTAGAGTTCACAGAATCACAGAATGGTTGAGGTTGGAAGGGACCTCTGGAGATCATCTAGTCCGACCCTCCTGCTCAGGAAGGGTCACTTAGCACATGTTGCCCAGGACTGTGTCCAGATGGCTTGAATATCTCCGAGGAAGGAGCCAACCACAGCAGGCCTTGCCCACACCAAGGCACCTAGGACAGGAGCCTGGAAGGTCTTGAAGGTGGTGAGCTTCAAAGGGAGCTGAGCTGACAACACAAGGGCAAACAGATGACAACACGAATCAGGCAATCGGAACACCATGGTGTGCGTTCGACTGGCTGCAAGATGGCTGTTGGCATCCAAGTGTGCTTAAGGAAGGCAAAGTGTTGTTAAGAGAAAAAGCACAAGTCAACTTTCAAGGACAATTAGATGTACGGGGCTGCCAGTTTATGGGGGACAGTGCAGACAGCTTCCTAACACTCACTGCTGAGCAGGAAGCCTGAACTCTGACAAACAGGCCTTTTGAATATCATGTGAAAGTTCATGAGCACGGAAGCAAGGCAGCTGCTAGGGGTTTCATGTCGAGACTCCACACTGGACCAAATTTAGGCCCCTAATTCCAGCACCTACTCAAAAATAATTACAAAACCCATATATCTGCATAATAACATCAGACACGTAAAAAGAAGTACTTGTGAACTATTCTTTAAATAACAAACAGGATTAAAAAAAAAAAAAACCTCTTTGGGGCAATAGTAAATGTGTACACATGACATTCTTACAAACTGCAGGCTAGAGAAGAAAATTGTTTGTCAGCAAACCAATTTAACCTGACCTCTCCGCAGGGCACAGTTCAGGACACCCTCACAAGTTACATACCTCCAATTTTCTAGAGAAGGTCCAGAAAAGAAACTACCTTGATCAAAACAGTGGAACGGGCCTTGTCCAGAAAAGATGTGATTTGCTTACTTGCTTTGGAAGCTCTGCCATCATAAAACAAACAAACAAGAAAACAAACAAAAAAACCATACACACACACCAAAGAGTTACAAAGGGATTATTTAAGAGTCTTGTCTAAACTCTACCTTAATTTAAGTAAAGGGCTCCTAAGGGTGCACAAGGAATTTATCTTCCACCGTTACTGCAAACGGCAGGACACTACAAAGGTCACCCCTAGGAGAAGGGAGTTCAGACTACGCCTAAAACAGCCACCGGCACACTGAAGGCTCTCATTCACTTTCAACATGCGTTTTCCCTTTCACAAAAACCTTACAAAGCCACTTCAGCCAGTAACTAGCCAGGAGGGTTGTTTCCCCCAACCCCCTTTTTTTTCTTTCTTTCCAGAGAGAGCTTGTTGTATTCTACAGCTTCCGACAGAAGCTATATTAGCATAAATGCTCCAGCTGATTTAGACTTCCGCGACCAAAAGATCTTAGACTTTTGGCTGAAATGCTCTCGCTGCTGCCCATGGGGAGAGGCACAGAGCCAGAAAACAATGCCTGGAGTCCAGGGCACTCTGCTGACGTGGGCATCTCTCCTGCTGGCACTAGAAATAGTGTATCCCGTCACATTCACTCTGCACAGATTATATCCTACCTGGGGCTAGCCCCCACGACACCTCCTCGGGCTCCTGGCTGCACAGCTGGTCACCAAGAGAAAAGAATGGGGGAAAAGCCTCACCATTTCAGCAACAATGGGTTAGTAGAAGAAGCAGAGTTTTCCAAGGCACCTGACACCTAAGAACAAGAACGCGCATTAATTACTTGAATAAGGTGTAACTCCTGATTTTCTCTTCCCTGCTCGAGTCTAGCCAGCGTCCTCCACATGTGGCTCAATGCTGAGGAAAGAACAGACGCAACAGGGTTGGGCAGCCACAGGCAAGTCTCTCGCAGACCGAGCGCCCTGCACAGGGCCCTGACTCCCAACATTACATTTCAACTCCCAAAGTTCTCCCCTCCAAGCACCTCGCAGATCATCTCCCACAGAAACATGGGAAGGTCTCTCAAGGGGCAGCTACTGCCACCGCTGCAGCATCTCAGCAACCCCACACACCTTGCCCAGGCAACAGCCCGCTCACACACAGCTACTTCTCCCACCACTGCGTCTTCGGCCTCTTTCTCACAGGCCTTCCAGTAACACCCCCTTTGAGCACCCAAGGTTGCTGGTGTTACTAGCAACAGCATACTGCCCTGGCCTAGACGTAAAGCTTGCTGCCTTCCTCAAGGAAAGCAACACACTAAAGGTTACAAAGCCATCTCAGATCATAAGCAAACATGTAAATCACTACCTCTGTAAGCTCCAGAAAAAGAAGAGTCCACCTAGGACAGGAAAGAAAAGACAGAAAAGCAACTCAGACACTCACTGAAATAACATACTGCTAAAGCAGGGCTCAGGATCTAGGTCTTTCAGTAAGTCTCAGCTGCACACTTCCTCACCAGGCACAAGGCAATAGTCAGGTGAAAGATTTCGTCAGCTGATACAAAGAAGGAGTCTTGCAAGTAGTTCTGCTTCACGAACAGAGACTGAAAGCAGTTTCTAAGTTTTCTTTTAGTTGCTTTCAAAAAGACTAGGCAACACTGTAAGGATTCTGCAATCTGAGTTCGACAAAAAAAAAAATCACTTCTTTTCCTTTCTTTTGCTCCCAAACCCAGCTGCTACCATCACTACTGGACCATCTCCCTTTTGTGTCAGGTGCACAAAAACTTCCTGCAACAGAACTGAGAGCCTTAAGCGCACCTTTCACTGAACACATGGAATACTTGCTGTCAATTTACTACTAACGTCAAGCAGAAAATATTGGCGGCTGGATGGTAAATGCAAATCTGTTCCTACTAAAAGAGATTCTCATTCAGCATGCTTTGGTATTTCAGAAGGCAAAACTCAAGGTGGCAGAAGACTTCTGTGTCCTCCAGTTCAACTTTTAGCATGTGAGTTTCAGTCGAGTTGTCTTCAGTCACAGCTTGCACACATCAGCTCTCCTGCAGAGAGAAAGAACAATTCAACATTCTCAAGGTGACATTCAGAGAGAACTACAGTTTCAATACCTGGCTACAGTAACAATACCTGCTCTTAAACAGAAGCACATCCTGCTCCAGGTTTTGGAGAGCACTCACCATCCGTGAGACTTTTGTTCTGTCCGTCTTTATCAAACACTTGGGGGATCAGAAGTAGTTTGATCACACAGGAAGATCCATTTTCTCTTCACAGTTCAGAAATGAATGGGGAAAGCTTGGATTTGCTAAAGCAGCCACAGCCAGGGGACACAGATGGACAAAAAGCAGAAGCAAGGAAAAATCAATCTCTGCTCATCTACCGCTGTCCTCAACAGCAATGCACACCTCCATGAGAGGGTTCCGCTCTGGCTTTACCATTTAGGTATAACCAAGGGCCTGGGAGAAAGGAATAAGGACACTGGTGTCCAGGAACACTGGAAGCAAACTGACAAAATGGGCCCTAACCTGTAAATCCTTTGAAAATGCTCTCCATGCAGGGGTGTGTTCATGTCCTCCTCCTTGGTCTAGTAAGGACAGTGCCCATTTGTGGCATCCTTTTACTTTCCACCTTAGCAAGTGCAGGAAGAAAGGAAGCTACCAAAAAGCACAAGAACTCTGCAAAGACTTACTTAAGCTCAGGCCCTGCTCTTTTCATAGTCCTTGTTCCTGCTCAGAACTGGCCTGTCAGGCACTGAGCCACAAGTGACCTCACAACCACAAACTGCAGCCACATCAACAGCACTGGCCTGTCAGGCACTGAGGCACAACTGACATTACAACCACAAACTGCACCCACATGACCAGCACTGGCCTATCAGGCACTCAGCCACAAGTGACATCACAACCACAAACTGCAGCCATGTGTCCAGCACTGGCTTATCAGGCACTGAGCCACAAGTGACATCACAACCACAAACTGCAGCCACATCACCAGCACTGGCCTATCAGGCACGCAGGCACAAGTGACCACACAACCACAAACTGCACCCACAAGACCAGAACAGGGCTATCAGTTATTGAGCCACAAGTGATATTACAAAAAAAATTCCACCCACATGACCAGCACTGGCCTATCAGGCACTCAGCCACAAGTGACCTCAAAACCACAAACTGCACCCACAGGACCAGCACTGGCCTATCAGGCACTGAGCCACAAGTGACATCACAACCACAAACTGCAGCCACAGGAACAGCACTGGCCTAAGAGGCACTCAGCCACAAGTGACATCAGAAACACAAACTGCACCCACAGGACCAGCACTGGCCTATCAGGCATTGAGCCACAAGGGACATCACAACCACAAAATGCAGCCACATCACCAGCACTGGCCTATCAGGCACTGAGCCACAAGTGACCGCACAACCACAAACTGCAGCCACAAGACCAGAACTGGCCTATCAGTTATTGAGCCACAAGTGATATTACAAAAAAAATTCCACCCACATCACCAGCACTGGCCTATCAGGCACTCAGCCACAAGTGACATCACAACCACAAACTGCACCCACATCACCAGCACTGGCCTATCAGGCACTCAGCCACAAGTGACATCACAACAACAAACTCCACCCACAGGACCAGCACTGGCCTATCAGGCACTCAGCCACAAGTGACATCACAACCACAAACTGCAGCCATGTGACCAGCACTGGCCTATCAGGCACTGAGCCACAAGGGACATCACAACCACAAACTGCACCCACAGGAACAGCACTGGCCTATCAGGCACTCAGCTACAAGTGACATCACAACCACAAACTGCACCCACAGGACCAGCACTGGCCTATCAGGCACTGAGCCACAAGTGAAATCACAAACACAAACTGCAGCCAAGAGACTAGCACTGGCCTATCAGGAATTCAGCCACAAGTGACATCACAACCACAAACTGCACCCACAGGACCAGCACTGGCCTATCAGACACTGAGCCTCAAGTGACATCACAAAAACAAACTGCATACACGTGACTAGCAATGGCCTATCAGGCACTGAGCCACAAGTGACATCACAACCACAAACTGCACCCACAGGACCAGCACTGGCCTAAGAGGCACTCAGCCACAAGTGACATCACAAGCACAAACTGCAGCCACAGGAACAGCACTGGCTTATCAGGCACTCAGCCACAAGTGACATCACAACGACTAACTGCTGCCACAAGACTACCACTAGCCTATAAGGCACTGAGCCACAAGTGACATCACAGCCACAAACTGCATCCACAGGACCAGCACTGGCCTATCAGGCACTGAGCCACAAGTGACATCACAACCACAAACTGCAGCCATGTGACCAGCACTGGCCTATCAGGCACTGAGCCACAAGGGACATCACAACCACAAACTGCACCCACAGGAACAGCACTGGCCTATCAGGCACTCAGCCACAACTGACATCACAACCACAGACTGCACCCACAGGACCAGCACTGGCCTATCAGGCTCTGAGCCAGAAGTGACATCACAACCACAAACTGCAACCACATCACCAGCACTGGCCTATCAGGCACTCAGCCACAAGCGACATCACAACCACAAACTGCACCCACGTGACCAGCACTGGCCTATCAGGCACTCAGCCACAAGTGACATCACAACCACAAACTGCACCCACACCACCAGCACTGGCCTATCAGGCACTCAGCCACAAGTGACATCAAAACCACAAACTGCACCCACATCACCAGCACTGGCCTATCAGGCTCTGAACCACAAGTGATCTCACAATCACAAACTGCAGGCATGTGACCAGCACTGGCCTATCAGGCAGTGAGCCACAAGTGACATCACAACAACAAACTGCAGCCACAGGACCAGCAATGGCCTATCAGGCACAGAGCCACAAGTGACATCACAACCACAAACTGCACCCAGAGGACCAGCACTGGCCTATCAGGCACTGAGCCACAAGTGACATCACAAACACAAACTCCACCAACAGGACCAGCACTGGCCTATCAGGCACTGAGCCACAAGTGATATCACAACAACAAACTGCAGACACGAGACTAGCACTGGCCTATCAGGCATTGAGACACAACTGACATCACAGCCACAAACTGCATCCACAAGACCAGCACTGGCCTATCAGGCACTGAGCCACAAGTGACATCACAACCACAGACTGCACCCACAGGAACAGCACTGGCCTATCAGGCACTCAGCCACAAGTGACATCACAAACACAAACTGCAGTCACATCACCAGCACTGGCCTATCAGGCACTGAGCCACAAGTGACCTCACAGCCACAAACTGCATCCACAAGACCAGCACTGGCCTATCAGGCACTGAGCCACAAGTGACATCACAACCACAAACTGCAGCCATGTGACCAGCACTGGCCTATCAGGCACTGATCCACAAGTGACATCACAACCACAAACTGCAGCCATGTGACCAGGACTGGGCTATCAGGCACTGAGCCACAAGTGACCGCACAACCACAAACTGCACCCACATCACCAGCACTGGCCTATCAGGCACTCAGGAACAAGTGACATCACAAACACAAAGTGCAGCCACATCACCAGCATTACCCTATCAGGCACTGAGCCACAAGCGACATCACAACCACAAACTGCAGCCACATCACCAGCACTGCCCTTTCAGGCACTCAGCCACAAGTGACATCACAACCACAGACTGCACCCACATCACCAGCACTGGCCTATCAGGCACTGAGCCACAAGTGACATCACAAACACAAACTGCAGCCACATCACCAGCACTGGCCTATCAGGCACTGAGCCACAAGTGACCGCACAACCACAAACTGCAACCACATCACCAGCACTGGCCTATCAGGCACTCAACCACACGTGACATCACAACAACAGACTGCAGCCACAGGACCAGCACTGGCCTATCAGGCACTGAGCCACAAGTGACCTCACAACCACAAACTGCACCCACAGAACCAGCACTGGCCTATCAGGCACTGAGCCACAAGTGACATCACAACCACAAACTGCAGCCATGTGACCAGCACTGGCCTAAGAGGCACTGAGCCACAAATAACATCACAACCACAAACTGCACCCACAGGACCAGCACTGGCCTATCAGGCACTCAGCCACAAGTGACATCACAACCACAAAGTGCAGCCACATCACCAGCACTGGCCTATCAGGCACTGAGCCACAAGTGAAATCACAACAACAAACTGCAGCCACGAGACTAGCACTGGCCTATCAGGCACTCAGCCACAAGTAACATCACAACCACAAACTGCACCCACAGAAACAGCACTGGCCTATCAGGCACTGAGCCACAAGTGACCTCACAACCACAAACTGCACCCACATCACCAGCACTGGCCTATCAGGCACTGAGCCACAAGTGACATCACAAACACAAACTGCAGCCACATCACCAGCACTGGCCTATCAGGCACTGAGCCACAAGTGACATCACAACCACAAACTGCACCCACAGAACCAGCACTGGCCTATCAGGCACTCAGCCACAAGTGACATCACAACCACAAACTGCATCCACATCACCAGCACTGGCCTATCAGGCACTCAGCCACAAGTGACATCACAAACACAAACTGCAGCCATGTGACCAGCACTGGCCTAAGAGGCACTGAGCCACAAATAACATCACAACCACAAACTGTACCCACATCACCAGCACTGGCCTATCAGGCACTGAGCCACAAGTGACATCACAACCACAAAGTGCAGCCACATCACCAGCACTGGCCTATCAGGCACTGAGCCACAAGTGAAATCACAACAACAAACTGCAGCCACAGCAACAGCACTGGCCTATCAGGCACTCAGCCACAAGTAACATCACAACCACAAACTGCACCCACATCACCAGCACTGGCCTATCAGGCACTGAGCCACAAGTGACATCACAACCACAAACTGCAGCCACATCACCAGCACTGGCCTATCAGGCACTGAGCCACAAGTGACCTCACAGCCACAAACTGCATCCACAAGACCAGCACTGGCCTATCAGGCACTGAGCCACAAGTGACATCACAACAACAAACTCCACCCACAGGACCAGCACTGGCCTATCAGGCACTCAGCCACAAGTGACATCACAACCACAAACTGCAGCCATGTGACCAGCACTGGCCTATCAGGCATTGAGCCACAAGGGACATCACAACCACAAAATGCAGCCACATCACCAGCACTGGCCTATCAGGCACTGAGCCACAAGTGACCGCACAACCACAAACTGCACCCACATCACCAGCACTGGCCTATCAGGCACTCAGCCACAAGTGACATCAAAAACACAAACTGCAGCCATGTGACCAGCACTGGCCTAAGAGGCACTGAGCCACAAGTGACCTCACAACCACAAACTGTACCCACAGGAACAGCACTGGCCTATCAGGCACTCAGGAACAAGTGACATCACAACCACAAACTGCACCCACAGGACCAGCACTGGCCTATCAGGCACTCAGCCACAAGTGACATCACAAACACAAACTGCACCCACAGCACCAGCACTGGCCTATCAGGCACTCAGCCACAAGTGACATCACAAACACAAACTGCAGCCACATCACAAGCACTGGCCTTTCAGGCACTCAGCCACAAGTGACATCACAAACACAGACTGCACCCACATCACCAGCACTGGCCTATCAGGCACTGAGCCACAAGTGACCGCACAACCACAAACTGCATCCACATCACCAGCACTGGCCTAAGAGGCACTGAGCCACAAGTGACCTCACAACCACAAACTGCACCCACAGAACCAGCACTGGCCTATCAGGCACTCAGCCACAAGTGACATCACAACCACAAACTGAAGCCATGTGACCAGCACTGGCCTATCAGGCACTCAGCCACAAGTGACATCACAAACACAAACTGCAGCCATGTGACCAGCACTGGCCTAAGAGGCACTGAGCCACAAATAACATCACAACCACAAACTGCACCCACAGGACCAGCACTGGCCTATCAGGCACTCAGCCACAAGCGACATCACAACCACAAACTGCAGCCACATCACCAGCACTGGCCTATCAGCCACTGAGCCACAAGTGAAATCACAACAACAAACTGCAGCCACATCACCAGCACTGGCCTATCAGGCACTGAGCCACAAGTGACATCACAACCACAAACTGCACCCACATCACCAGCACTGGCCTATCAGGCACTCAGCCACAAGTGACATCACAACAACAAACTCCACCCACAGGACCAGCACTGGCCTATCAGGCACTCAGCCACAAGTGACATCACAACCACAAACTGCAGCCATGTGACCAGCACTGGCCTATCAGGCACTGAGCCACAAGGGACATCACAACCACAAACTGCACCCACAGGAACAGCACTGGCCTATCAGGCACTCAGCCACAAGTGACATCACAACCACAAACTGCAGCCATGTGACCAGCACTGGCCTAAGAGGCACTGAGCCACAAGTGACCTCACAACCACAAACTGCACCCACAGGAACAGCACTGGCCTATCAGGCACTCAGGAACAAGTGACATCACAACCACAAACTGCACCCACAGGACCAGCACTGGCCTATCAGGCACTCAGCCACAAGTGACATCACAAACACAAACTGCAGCCACATCACGAGCACTGGCCTTTCAGGCACTCAGCCACAAGTGACATCACAAACACAGACTGCACCCACATCACCAGCACTGGCCTATCAGGCACTGAGCCACAAGTGACCGCACAACCACAAACTGCACCCACAGGACCAGCACTGGCCTATCAGGCACTCAGCCACAAGTGACCTCACAGCCACAAACTGCATACACAAGACCAGCACTGGCCTATCAGGCACTGAGCCACAAGTGACCTCACAGCAACAAACTGCATACAGAAGACCAGCACTGGCCTATCAGGCACTCAGCCACAAGTGACATCACAACCACAAACTGCACCCACAGCACCAGCACTGGCCTATCAGGCACTGAGCCACAAGTGACATCACAAACACAAACTGCAGCCACATCACCAGCACTGGCCTATCAGGCACTGAGCCACAAGTGACATCACAACCACAAACTGCACCCACAGCACTAGCACTGGCCTATCAGGCACTGAGCCACAAGTGACATCACAAACACAAACTGCAGCCATGTGACCAGCACTGGCCTAAGAGGCACTGAGCCACAAGTGACATCACAGCCACAAACTGCAGCCACAGGACCAGCACTGGCCTATCAGGCACTCAGCCACAAGTGACATCACAAACACAAACTGCAGCCACATCACCAGCACTGGCCTTTCAGGCACTCAGCCACAAGTGACATCACAACAACAAACGGCAGCCATGTGACTAACACTGGCCTATCAGGCACTGAGCCACAAGTGACATCACAACCACAAACTGCACCCACAGCACTAGCACTGGCCTATCAGGCACTCAGCCACAAGTGACATCACAAACACAAACTGCACCCACAGGACCAGCACTGGCCTAAGAGGCACTCAGCCACAAGTGACCTCACAACCACAAACTGCACCCACAGGAACAGCACTGGCCTATCAGGCACTCAGGAACAAGTGACATCACAACCACAAACTGCAACCACATCACCAGCACTGGCCTATCAGGCACTGAGCCACAAGCGACATCACAACCACAAACTGCACCCACATCACCAGCACTGGCCTATCAGGCACTCAGCCACAAGTGACATCAAAAACACAAACTGCAGCCATGTGACCAGCACTGGCCTAAGAGGCACTCAGCCACAAGTGACCTCACAACCACAAACTGCACCCACAGGAACAGCACTGGCCTATCAGGCACTCAGGAACAAGTGACATCACAACCACAAACTGCACCCACAGGACCAGCACTGGCCTATCAGGCACTCAGCCACAAGTGACATCACAAACACAAACTGCAGCCACATCACGAGCACTGGCCTTTCAGGCACTGAGCCACAAGTGACATCACAACCACAAACTGCACCCACATCACCAGCACTGGCCTATCAGGCACTCAGGAACAAGTGACATCACAACCACAAACTGCACCCACACGACCAGCACTGGCCTATCAGGCACTCAGGAACAAGTGACATCACAACCACAGACTGCACCCACATCACCAGCACTGGCCTATCAGGCACTCAGGAACAAGTGACATCACAACCACAAACTGCAACCACATCACCACCACTGGCCTATCAGGCACTGAGCCACAAGTGACATCACAAACACAAACTGCAGCCACATCACGAGCACTGGCCTATCAGGCACTGAGCCACAAGTGACATCACAACCACAAACTGCAGCCACATCACGAGCACTGGCCTATCAGGCACTGAGCCACAAGTGACATCACAACCACAAACTGCACCCACATCACCAGCACTGGCCTATCAGGCACTCAGCCACAAGTGACATCACAACCACAGACTGCACCCACATCACCAGCACTGGCCTATCAGGCACTCAGGAACAAGTGACATCACAACCACAAACTGCACCCACATCACCAGCACTGGCCTATCAGGCACTCAGCCACAAGTGACATCACAACCACAGACTGCACCCACATCACCAGCACTGGCCTATCAGGCACTCAGCCACAAGTGACATGACAACCACAGACTGCACCCACATCACCAGCACTGGCCTATCAGGCACTCAGGAACAAGTGACATCACAACCACAAACTGCACCCACACGACCAGCACTGGCCTATCAGGCACTGAGCCACAAGCGACATCACAACCACAAAATGCAGCCACATCACCAGCACTGGCCTATCACGCACTCAGCCACAAGTGACATCACAACCACAAACTGCACCCACAGGACCAGCACTGGCCTATCAGGCACTTAGGAACAAGTGACATCACAACCACAGACTGCACCCACATCACCAGCACTGGCCTATCAGGCACTCAGCCACAAGTGACATCACAAACACAGACTGCCGCCCCAGGATCAGCACTGGCCTATCAGGCATTGAGCCACAAGTGACATCACAACCACAAACTGCAGCCACATCACCAGCACTGGCCTATCAGGCACTGAGCCACAAGTGACCGCACAACCACAAACTGCAGCCACATCACCAGCACTGGCCTATCAGGCACTCAGCCACAAGTGACATCACAAACACAAACTGCAGCCATGTGACCAGCACTGGCCTATCAGGCACTGAGCCACAAGGGACATCACAACCACAAACTGCACCCACACGACCAGCACTGGCCTATCAGGCACTCAGGAACAAGTGACATCACAACCACAGACTGCACCCACATCACCAGCACTGGCCTATCAGGCACTCAGGAACAAGTGACCTCACAGCCACAAACTGCATCCACAAGACCAGCACTGGCCTATCAGGCACTGAGCCACAAGCGACATCACAACCACAAACTGCAGCCACAGCAACAGCACTGGCCTTTCAGGCACTCGGCCACAAGTGACATCACAACCACAGACTGCAGCCACATCACCAGCACTGGCCTATCAGGCACTCAGCCACAAGTGACATCACAACCACAAACTGCACCCACAGGACCAGCACTGGCCTATCAGGCACTGAGCCACAAGTGACATCACAACCACAAACTGCACCCACAGCACTAGCACTGGCCTATCAGGCACTCAGCCACAAGTGACATCACAAACACAAACTGCACCCACAGGACCAGCACTGGCCTATCAGGCACTCAGCCACAAGTGACATCACAAACACAAACTGCAGCCATGTGACCAGCACTGGCCTAAGAGGCACTGAGCCAAAAAAAACATCACAACCACAAACTGCAGCCACGAGACTAGCACTGGCCTATCAGGCACTCAGCCACAAGTAACATCACAACCACAAACTGCAGCCATGTGACCAGCACTGGCCTATCAGGCACTGAGCCACAAGTGACATCACAGCCACAAACTGCAGACACAAGACCAGCACTGGCCTATCAGGCACTGAGCCACAAGTGACATCACAACCACAGACTGCACCCACATCACCAGCACTGGCCTATCAGGCACTCAGGAACAAGTGACATCACAGCCACAAACTGCAGCCACATCACCAGCACTGGCCTTTCAGGCACTCAGCCACAAGTGACATCACAACCACAGACTGCAGCCACATCACCAGCACTGGCCTATCAGGCACTGAGCCACAAGTGACATCACAAACACAAACTGCAGCCACGTGACCAGCACTGGCCTATCAGGCACTGAGCCACAAGTGACCTCACAACCACCAACTGCACCCACATCACCAGCACTGGCCTATCAGGCACTGAGCCACAAGTGACATCACAACAACAAACGGCAGCCATGTGACTAACACTGGCCTATCAGGCACTGAGCCACAAGTGACATCACAACCACAAACTGCACCCACATCACCAGCACTGGCCTATCAGGCACTGAGCCACAAGTGATATCACAGCAACAAACTGCAGACACGAGACTAGCACTGGCCTATCAGGCACTGAGCCACAAGTGACATCACAGCCACAAACTGCATCCACAAGACCAGCACTGGCCTATCAGGCACTGAGCCACAAGTGACATCACAACCACAGACTGCACCCACAGGACCAGCACTGGCCTATCAGGCACTGAGCCACAAGTGACATCACAACCACAAACTACACCCACATCACCAGCACTGGCCTATCAGGCACTGAGCCACAAGTGACATCACAACCACAAACTGCAGCCATGTGACCAGCACTGGCCTATCAGGCACTGAGCCACAAGTGACCGCACAACCACAAACTGCACCCACATCACCAGCACTGGCCTATCAGGCACTCAGGAACAAGTGACATCACAAACACAAAGTGCAGCCACATCACCAGCATTGCCCTATCAGGCACTGAGCCACAAGGGACATCACAACCACAAACTGCACCCACAGGACCAGCACTGGCCTATCAGGCACTGAGCCACAAGTGACATCACAACCACAGACTGCACCCACATCACCAGCACTGGCCTATCAGGCACTCAGGAACAAGTGACATCACAAACACAAACTGCAACCTCATCACCAGCACTGGCCTATCAGGCACTGAGCCACAAGCGACATCACAACCACAAACTGCAGCCACAGGACCAGCACTGGCCTATCAGGCACTGAGCCACAAGTGACATCACAACCACAGACTGCACCCACATCACCAGCACTGGCCTATCAGGCACTGAGCCACAAGTGACATCACAAACACAAACTGCAGCCACATCACCAGCACTGGCCTATCAGGCACTGAGCCACAAGTGACCGCACAACCACAAACTGCACCCACATAACCAGCACTGGCCTATCAGGCACTCAACCACACGTTATATCACAACAACAGACTGCAGCCACAGGACCAGCACTGGCCTATCAGGCACTGAGCCACAAGTGACATCACAACCACAAACTGTACCCACATCACCAGCACTGGCCTAAGAGGCACTGAGCCACAAGTAACATCACAACCACAAACTGCAGCCATGTGACCAGCACTGGCCAATCAGGCACTGAGCCACAAGTGACATCAAAAACACAAACTGCAGCCATGTGACCAGCACTGGCCTATCAGGCACTGAGCCACAAGTGACCGCACAACCACAAACTGCACCCACATCACCAGCACTGGCCTTTCAGGCACTCAGCCACAAGTGACATCACAACCACAGACTACACCCACATCACCAGCACTGGCCTATCAGGCACTCAGCCACAAGTGACATCACAACCACAAACTGCACCCACAGGACGAGCACTGGCCTATCAGGCACTCAGCCACAAGTGACATCACAAACACAAACTGCAACCACGTGACCAGCACTGGCCTATCAGGCTCTGAGCCACAAGTGACATCACAAACACAGACTGCACCCACATCACCAGCACTGGTCTATCAGGCACTGAGCCACAAGTGACATCACAAACACCCCAGGACCAGCACTGGCCTATCAGGCACTCAGCCACAAGTGACATCACAAACACAAACTGCAGCCACATCACCAGCACTGGCCTATCTGGCACTGAGCCACAACTGACCGCACAACCACAAACTGCACCCACATCACCAGCACTGGCCTATCAGGCACTCAACCACATGTGATATCACAACAACAAACGCCAGCCATGTGACTAACACTGGCCTATCAGGCACTGAGCCACAAGTGACATCACAACCACAAACTGCAGCCACATCACCAGCACTGGCCTATCAGGCACTCAGCCACAAGTGACCTCACAACCACAAACTGCTGCCACAAGACTAGCACTGGCCTATCAGGCACTCAGCCACAAGTGACATCACAACCACAAACTGAACACACAGAACCAGCACTGGACTATCAGGCACTCAGCCACAAGTGACCTCACAACCACAAACTGCAGCCATGTGACCAGCACTGGCCTATCAATCACTCAGCCACAAGTGACATTACAAACACAAACTGCAGCCATGTGACCAGCACTGGCCTATCAGGCACTGATCCACAAGTGACATCACAACCACAAACTGCAGCCATGTGACCAGCACTGGGCTATCAGGCACTGAGCCACAAGTGACCGCACAACCACAAACTGCACCCACATCACCAGCACTGGCCTATCAGGCACTCAGGAACAAGCGACATCACAACCACAAACTGCAGCCACAGCAACAGCACTGGCCTATCAGGCACTCAGCCACAAGTGACATCACAAACACAGACTGCCGTCCCAGGATCAGCACTGGCCTATCAGGCACTCAGGAACAAGTGACATCACAACCACAAACTGCAACCTCATCACCAGCACTGGCCTATCAGGCACTGAGCCACAAGCGACATCACAACCACAAACTGCAGCCACAGCAACAGCACTGGCCTTTCAGGCACTCGGCCACAAGTGACATCACAACCACAGACTGCAGCCACATCACCAGCACTGGCCTATCAGGCACTCAGGAACAAGTGACATCACAACCACAGACTGCACCCACATCACCAGCACTGGCCTATCAGGCACTCAGGAACAAGTGACCTCACAGCCACAAACTGCATCCACAAGACCAGCACTGGCCTATCAGGCACTCAGCCACAAGCGACATCACAACCACAAACTGCAGCCACAGCAATAGCACTGGCCTTTCAGGCACTCGGCCACAAGTGACATCACAACCACAGACTGCAGCCACATCACCAGCACTGGCCTATCAGGCACTCAGCCACAAGTGACATCACAACCACAAACTGCACCCACAGGACCAGCACTGGCCTATCAGGCACTCAGCCACAAGTGACATCACAAACACAAACTGCAGCCATGTGACCAGCACTGGCCTATCAGGCACTCAGCCACAAGTGACATCACAACCACAAACTGCACCCACAGGACCAGCACTGGCCTATCAGGCACTGAGCCACAAGTGACATCACAACCACAGACTGCAGCCACATCACCAGCACTGGCCTATCAGGCACTCAGCCACAAGTGACATCACAACCACAAACTGCACCCACAGGACCAGCACTGGCCTATCAGGCACTCAGCCACAAGTGACATCACAAACACAAACTGCACCCACATCACCAGCACTGGCCTATCAGGCACTGAGCCACAAGTGACATCACAGCCACAAACTGCAGACACAAGACCAGCACTGGCCTATCAGGCACTCAGCCACAAGTGACATCACAAACACAGACTGCAGCCACAGGACCAGCACTGGCCTATCAGGCACTGAGCCACAAGTGACATCACAAACACAAACTGCAGCCACATCACCAGCACTGGTCTATCAGGCACTCAGCCACAAGTGACATCACAACCACCAACTGCACCCACATCACCAGCACTGGCCTATCAGGCACTGAGCCACAAGTGACATCACAACAACAAACGGCAGCCATGTGACTAACACTGGCCTATCAGGCACTGAGCCACAAGTGACATCACAACCACAAACTGCACCCACATCACCAGCACTGGCCTATCAGGCACTGAGCCACAAGTGACATCACAACCACAAACTGCTGCCACAAGACCAGCACTGGCCTATCAGGCACTGAGCCACAAGTGACATCACAACCACAGACTGCACCCACAGGACCAGCACTGGCCTATCAGGCACTGATCCACAAGTGACATCACAACCACAAACTGCAGCCATGTGACCAGCACTGGCCTATCAGGCACTGAGCCACAAGTGACCGCACAACCACAAACTGCACCCACATCACCAGCACTGGCCTATCAGGCACTCAGCCACAAGTGACATCACAACAACAAACTGCACCCTCAAGACAAGCACTGGCCTATCAGGCACTGAGCCACAAGGGACGTCACAACCACAAACTGCACCCACATCACCAGCACTGGCCTATCAGGCAGTCAGGAACAAGTGACATCACAAACACAAAGTGCAGGCACATCACCAGCATTACCCTATCAGGCACTGAGCCACAAGCGACATCACAGCCACAAACTGCAGCCACATCACCAGCACTGGCCTTTCAGGCACTCAGCCACAAGTGACATCACAACCACAGACTGCACCCACATCACCAGCACTGGCCTATCAGGCACTGAGCCACAAGTGACATCACAAACACAAACTGCACCCACATCACCAGCACTGGCCTATCAGACACTGAGCCACAAGTGACCGCACAACCACAAACTGCACCCACAGGAACAGCACTGGCCTATCAGGCACTCAGCCACAAGTGACATCAAAACCACAAACTGCACCCACATCACCAGCACTGGCCTATCAGGCACTGAGCCACAAGTGACATCACAACCACAGACTGCACCCACATCACCAGCACTGGCCTATCAGGCACTCAGGAACAAGTGACATCACAGCCACAAACTGCAGCCACATCACCAGCACTGGCCTATCAGGCACTGAGCCACAAGGGACATCACAACCACAAACTGCAGCCATGTGACCAGCACTGGCCTATCAGGCACTGAGCCACAAGTGACATCACAACCACAAACTGCACCCACATCACCAGCACTGGCCTATCAGGCACTCAGGAACAAGTGACATCACAACCACAAACTGCAACCACATCACCAGCACTGGCCTATCAGGCACTGAGCCACAAGCGACATCACAATCACAAACTGCATCCACATCACCAGCACTGGCCTTTCAGGCACTCAGCCACAACTGACATCACAACCACAGACTACACCCACATCACCAGCACTGGCCTATCAGGCACTCAGCCACAAGTGACATCACAACCACAAACTGCAGCCACATCACCAGCACTGGCCTTTCAGGCACTCAGCCACAAGTGACATCACAAACACAAACTGCAGCCACATCACCAGCACTGGCCTATCAGGCACTCAGCCACAAGTGACATCACAAACACAGACTGCCGCCCCAGGACCAGCACTGGCCTATCAGGCACTCAGCCACAAGTGACCTCACAAACACAAACTGCACCCACAGCATCAGCACTGGCCTATCAGGCACTGAGCCACAAGTGACATCACAACCACAGACTGCACCCACATCACCAGCACTGGCCTATCAGGCACTCAGGAACAAGTGACATCACAAACACAAACTGCAGCCACATCACCAGCACTGGTCTATCAGGCACTCAGCCACAAGTGACATCACAACCACCAACTGCACCCACATCACCAGCACTGGCCTATCAGGCACTGAGCCACAAGTGACATCACAACAACAAACGGCAGCCATGTGACTAACACTGGCCTATCAGGCACTGAGCCACAAGTGACATCACAACCACAAACTGCACCCACATCACCAGCACTGGCCTATCAGGCACTGAGCCACAAGTGACATCACAACCACAAACTGCTGCCACAAGACCAGCACTGGCCTATCAGGCACTGAGCCACAAGTGACATCACAACCACAGACTGCACCCACAGGACCAGCACTGGCCTATCAGGCACTGATCCACAAGTGACATCACAACCACAAACTGCAGCCATGTGACCAGCACTGGCCTATCAGGCACTGAGCCACAAGTGACCGCACAACCACAAACTGCACCCACATCACCAGCACTGGCCTATCAGGCAGTCAGGAACAAGTGACATCACAAACACAAAGTGCAGGCACATCACCAGCATTACCCTATCAGGCACTGAGCCACAAGCGACATCACAGCCACAAACTGCAGCCACATCACCAGCACTGGCCTTTCAGGCACTCAGCCACAAGTGACATCACAACCACAGACTGCACCCACATCACCAGCACTGGCCTATCAGGCACTGAGCCACAAGTGACCGCACAACCACAAACTGCACCCACAGGAACAGCACTGGCCTATCAGGCACTCAGCCACAAGTGACATCAAAACCACAAACTGCACCCACATCACCAGCACTGGCCTATCAGGCACTGAGCCACAAGTGACATCACAACCACAGACTGCACCCACATCACCAGCACTGGCCTATCAGGCACTCAGGAACAAGTGACATCACAGCCACAAACTGCAGCCACATCACCAGCACTGGCCTATCAGGCACTGAGCCACAAGGGACATCACAACCACAAACTGCAGCCATGTGACCAGCACTGGCCTATCAGGCACTGAGCCACAAGTGACATCACAACCACAAACTGCACCCACATCACCAGCACTGGCCTATCAGGCACTCAGGAACAAGTGACATCACAACCACAAACTGCAACCACATCACCAGCACTGGCCTATCAGGCACTGAGCCACAAGCGACATCACAATCACAAACTGCATCCACATCACCAGCACTGGCCTTTCAGGCACTCAGCCACAACTGACATCACAACCACAGACTACACCCACATCACCAGCACTGGCCTATCAGGCACTCAGCCACAAGTGACATCACAACCACAAACTGCAGCCACATCACCAGCACTGGCCTTTCAGGCACTCAGCCACAAGTGACATCACAAACACAAACTGCAGCCACATCACCAGCACTGGCCTATCAGGCACTCAGCCACAAGTGACATCACAAACACAGACTGCCGCCCCAGGACCAGCACTGGCCTATCAGGCACTCAGCCACAAGTGACATCACAAACACAAACTGCAGCCACATCACCAGCACTGGCCTATCAGGCACTGAGCCACAAGTGACATCACAGCCACAAAATGCATCCACAAGACCAGCACTGGCCTATCAGGCACTCAGCCACAAGTGACATCAAAAACACAAACTGCAGCCATGTGACCAGCACTGGCCTATCAGGCACTCAGCCACAAGTGACATCACAAACACAAAGTGCAGCCACATCACCAGCATTACCCTATCAGGCACTGAGCCACAAGTGAAATCACAACCACAAACTGCAGCCACAAGACTAGCACTGGCCTATCAGGCACTCAGCCACAAGTAACATCACAACCACAAACTGCAGCCACATCACCAGCACTGGCCCAGCAGGCACTCAGCCACAAGTGACATCACAACCACAAACTGCACCCACATCACCAGCACTGGCCTATCAGGCACTGAGCCACAAGTGACATCACAACCACAAACTGCAGCCACATCACCAGCACTAGCCTATCAGGCACTGAGCCACAAGTGACATCACAACCACAAACTACAGCCACATCACCAGCACTGGCCTATCAGGCACTCAGCCACAAGTGACCTCACAGCCACAAACTGCATCCACATCACCAGCACTGGCCTTTCAGGCACTCAGCCACAACTGACATCACAACCACAGACTGCACCCACATCACCAGCACTGGCCTATCAGGCACTCAGCTACAAGTGACATCACAAACACAGACTGCCGCCCCAGGACCAGCACTGGCCTATCAGGCACTCAGCCACAAGTGACATCACAAACACAAACTGCAGCCACATCACCAGCACTGGCCTATCTGGCACTGAGCCACAAGTGACCGCACAACCACAAACTGCACCCACATCACCAGCACTGGCCTATCAGGCACTCAACCACATGTGATATCACAACAACAGACTGCAGCCACAGGACCAGCACTGGCCTATCAGGCACTGAGCCACAAGTGACATCACAACCACAAACTGTACCCACATCACCAGCACTGGCCTAAGAGGCACTGAGCCACAAGTAACATCACAACCACAAACTGCAGCCACGTGACTAGCACTGGCCTATCAGGCACTGAGCCACAAGTGACATCACAGCCACAAACTGCAGACACAAGACCAGCACTGGCCTATCAGGCACTGAGCCACAAGTGACATCACAGCCACAAACTGCAGACACAAGACCAGCACTGGCCTATCAGGCACTGAGCCACAAGTGACATCACAACCACAAACTGCACCCACAGGACCAGCACTGGCCTATCAGGCACTGAGCCACAAGTGACATCACAGCCAGAAACTGCACCCACATCACCAGCACTGGCCTATCAGGCACTCAACCACATGTGATATCACAACAACAGACTGCAGCCACAGGACCAGCACTGGCCTATCAGGCACTCAGGAACAAGTGACATCACAACCACAGACTGCACCCACATCACCAGCACTGGCCTATCAGGCACTGAGCCACAAGTGACATCACAACCACAGACTGCATACACAAGACCAGCACTGGCCTAGCAGGCACTGAGCCACAACTGACATCACAACCACAAACTGCACCCACATCACCACCACTGGCCTATCAGGCACTCAGCCACAAGTGACATCACAACCACAAACTGAACACACAGAACCAGCACTGGACTATCAGGCACTGAGCCACAAGTGACCTCAAAACTACAAACTGCAGCCATGTGACCAGCACTGGCCTATCAATCACTCAGCCACAAGTGACATCACAAACACAAACTGCAGCCACACCACCAGGACTGGCCTATCAGGCACTGAGCCACAAGTGACATCACAAACACAAACTGCACCCACGTGACCAGCACTGGCCTATCAGGCACTGAGCCACAAGTGACATCACAACCACAAACTGCAGCCATGTGATCAGCACTGGCCTATCAAGCACTCAGCTACAAGTGACATCATAACCACAAACTGCAGCCATGTGACCAGCACTGGCCTATCAGGCACTGAGCCACAAGTGACAGCACAAACACAAACTGCAGCCACAGGACCAGCACTGGCCTATCAGGCACTGAGCCACAAGTGACCTCACAACCACAAACTGCTGCCACAAGACTAGCACTGGCCTATCAGGCACTGAGCCACAAGTGACATCACAACAACAAACTGCAGCCACAGGACCAGAACTGGCCTATGAAGCACTGAGCCACAAGTGACATCACAACCACAAACTGCACCCACAGGACCAGCACTGGCCTATCAGGCACTCAGCCACAAGTGACATCACAACCACAAACTGCACCCACATCACCAGCACTGGCCTATCAGGCACTCAGCCACAAGTGACATCACAACAACAAACTGCACCCTCAAGACAAGCACTGGCCTATCAGGCACTGAGCCACAAGGGACGTCACAACCACAAACTGCACCCACATCACCAGCACTGGCCTATCAGGCACTGAGCCACAAGTGACATCACAACCACAAACTGCAGCCATGTGACCAGCACTGGCCTATCAGGCACTCAGCCACAAGTGACATCACAAACACAAACTGCTGCCACAAGACTAGCACTGGCCTATCAGGCACTCAGCCACAAGTGACATCACAACCACAAACTGAACACACAGAACCAGCACTGGCCTATCAGGCACTGAGCCACAAGTGACCTCAAAACTACAAATTGCAGCCATGTGACCAGCACTGGCCTATCAATCACTCAGCCACAAGTGACATCACAAACACAAACTGCAGCCACACCACCAGGACTGGCCTATCAGGCACTGAGCCACAAGTGAAATCACAACCACAAACTGCACCCACAGCACTAACACTGGCCTATCAGGCACTCAGCCACAAGTGACATCACAACCACAAACTGCACCCACAGGAACAGCACTGGCCTATCAGGCACTGAGCCACAAGTGACATCACAACAACAAACTGCAGCCACAGGACCAGAACTGGCCTATGAAGCACTGAGCCACAAGTGACATCAAAAAAAAAACTGCACCCACAGGACCAGCACTGGCCTATCAGGCACTCAGCCACAAGTGACATCACAACCACAAACTGCAGCCACATCACCAGCACTGGCCTATCAGGCACTCAGCCACAAGTGACATCACAACAACAAACTGCAGCCACATCACCAGCACTGGCCTATCAGGCACTGAGCCACAAGGGACATCACAACCACAAAAAGCACCCACATCACCAGCACTGGCCTATCAGGCACTGAGCCACAAGTGACATCACAACCACAAACTGCACCCACAGCACCAGCACTGGCCTATCAGGCACTCAGCCACAAGTGACATCACAACCACAAACTGAACACACAGAACCAGCACTGGCCTATCAGGCACTCAGCCACAAGTGACCTCAAAACTACAAACTGCAGCCATGTGACCAGCACTGGCCTATCAATCACTCAGCCACAAGTGACATCACAAACACAAACTGCACCTACAGGAACAGCACTGGCCTATCAGGCACAGAGCCACAAGTGACATCACAACCACAAAATGCAACCACGTGACCAGCACTGGCCTATCAGGCTCTGAGCCACAAGTGACATCACAACCACAAACTCCACCAACAGGACCAGCACTGGCCTATCCGGCACTCAGCCACAAGTGACATCACAACCACAAACTGCACCCACATCACCACCACTGGCCTATCAGGCACTCAGCCACAAGTGACATCACAACCACTAACTGCACCAACAGGACCAGCACTGGCCTAGCAGGCACTAAGCCACAAGTGACATCACAACAACAAACTGCAGCCACAGGACCAGCACTGGCCTATCAGGCACTCAGCCGTGAGTGACATCACAACCACTAACTGCACCAACAGGACCAGCACTGGCCTAGCAGGCACTGAGCCACAAGTGACATCACAACAACAAACTGCAGCCACAGGAACAGCACTGGCCTATCAGGCACTGAGCCACAAGTGACATCACAACCACAAACTGCAGCCACATCACCAGCACTGGCCTATCAGGCACTGAGCCACAAGTGACATCACAACCACAAACTGCAGCCATGTGATCAGCACTGGCCTATCAAGCACTCAGCTACAAGTGACATCACAAACACAAACTGTAACCACAGGACCAGCACTGGCCTATCAGGCACTCAGCCACAAGTGACATCACAACCACAAACTGCAGCCACAGGACCAGCACTGGCCTATCAGGCACTGAGCCACAAGAGACATCACAACCACAAACTGCAGCCATGTGACCAGCACTGGCCTATCAGGCACTGAGCCACAAGTGACATCACAACCACAATCTGCAGCCATGTGACCAGCAGTGGCCTATCAAGCACTCAGCTACAAGTGACATCACAACCACAAACTGCACCCACAGGACCAGCACTGGCCTATCAGGCACTGAGCCACAAGTGACATCACAAACACAAACTGCACCCACAGGACAAGCACTGGCCTATCAGGCACTGAGCCACAAGTGAAATCACAACCACAAACTGCACCCACAGCACTAGCACTGGCCTATCAGGCACTCAGCCACAGGTGACATCACAACCACAAACTGCACCCACAGGAACAGCACTGGCCTATCAGGCACAGAGCCACAAGTGACATCACAAACACAAAGTGCACCCACAGGAACAGCACTGGCCTATCAGGCACTGAGCCACAAGTGAAATCACAACCACAAACTGCACCCATATCACCAGCACTGGCCTATCAGGCACTGAGCCACAAGTGACATCACAACCACAAACTGCACCCACAGGACCAGCACTGGCCTATGAGGAACTAAGTCACATGTGACATCACAACCAGAAACTGCACCCACAGGAACAGCAACTGACCTATCAGGTACTGAGCCACAAGTGACATCACAACCACAAACTGCAGCCACATCACCACCACTGGCCTATCAGGCACTCAGCCACAAGTGAAATCACAACAACAAACTGCAGCCACGAGACTAGCACTGGCCTATCAGGCACTGAGCCACAAGTGACATCACAACCACAAACTGCTGCCACAAGACTAGCACTGGCCTATCAGGCACTGAGCCACAAGTGACATCACAACCACAAACTGCACCCACAGGACCAGCACTGGCCTATCAGGCACTCAGCCACAAGTGACATCACAACCACAAACTGCACCCACATCACCAGCACTGGCCTATCAGGCACTCAGCCACAAGTGACATCACAACAACAAACTGCACCCTCAAGACAAGCACTGGCCTATCAGGCACTGAGCCACAAGGGACATCACAACCACAAAAAGCACCCACATCACCAGCACTGGCCTATCAGGCACTGAGCCACAAGTGACATCACAAACACAAACTGCTGCCATGTGACCAGCACTGGCCTATCAGGCACTCAGCCACAAGTGACATCACAAACACAAACTGCTGCCACAAGACTAGCACTGGCCTATCAGGCACTCAGCCACAAGTGACATCACAACGACAAACTGAACACACAGAACCAGCACTGGCCTATCAGGCACTGAGCCACAAGTGACATCACAACCACAAACTGCAGCCACATCACCAGCACTGGCCTATCAATCACTCAGCCACAAGTGACATCACAAACACAAACTGCACCTACAGGAACAGCACTGGCCTATCAGGCACAGAGCCACAAGTGACATCACAATCACAAAATGCAACCACGTGACCAGCACTGGCCTAGCAGGCACTGAGCCACAAGTGACATCACAACAACAAACTGCAGCCACAGGACCAGCACTGGCCTATCAGGCACTGAGCCACAAGTGACATCACAACCACAAACTGCAGCCATGTGACCAGCACTGGCCTATCAAGCACTCAGCTACAAGTGACATCGCAAAGACAAACTGCAACCACAGGACCAGCACTGGCCTATCAGGCACTCAGCCACAAGTGACATCACAACCACAAACTGCAGCCACAGGACCAGCACTGGCCTATCAGGCACTGAGCCACAAGAGACATCACAACCACAAACTGCAGCCATGTGACCAGCACTGGCCTATCAGGCACTCAGCCACAAGTGACATCACAACCACAAACTGCAGCCATGTGACCAGCAGTGGCCTATCAATCACTCAGCCACAAGTGACATCACAAACACAAACTGCAGCCACACCACCAGGACTGGCCTATCAGGCACTGAGCCACAAGTGACATCACAAACACAAACTGCACCCACAGGACAAGCACTGGCCTATCAGGCACTGAGCCACAAGTGAAATCACAACCACAAACTGCACCCACAGCACTAGCACTGGCCTATCAGGCACTGAGCCACAAGTGACATCACAACAACAAACTGCAGCCACAGGACCAGAACTGGCCTATGAAGCACTGAGCCACAAGTGACATCAAAAACACAAACTGCACCCACAGGACCAGCACTGGCCTATCAGGCACTCAGCCACAAGTGACATCACAACCACAAACTGCAGCCACATCACCAGCACTGGCCTATCAGGCACTCAGCCACAAGTGACATCACAACAACAAACTGCACCCTCAAGACAAGCACTGGCCTATCAGGCACTGAGCCACAAGGGACATCACAACCACAAAAAGCACCCACATCACCAGCACTGGCCTATCAGGCACTGAGCCACAAGTGACATCACAAACACAAACTGCACCCACAGCACCAGCACTGGCCTATCAGGCACTCAGCCACAAGTGACATCACAAACACAAACTGCTGCCACAAGACTAGCACTGGCCTATCAGGCACTCAGCCACAAGTGACATCACAACCACAAACTGAACACACAGAACCAGCACTGGCCTATCAGGCACTGAGCCACAAGTGACCTCAAAACTACAAACTGCAGCCATGTGACCAGCACTGGCCTATCAATCACTCAGCCACAAGTGACATCACAACCACAAACTGCAGCCATGTGACCAGCAGTGGCCTATCAAGCACTCAGCTACAAGTGACATCACAACCACAAACTGCACCCACAGGACCAGCACTGGCCTATCAGGCACTCAGCCACAAGTGACATCACAACCACAAACTGCACCCACATCACCAGCACTGGCCTATCAGGCACTCAGCCACAAGTGACATCACAACCACAAACTGCTGCCACAAGACTAGCACTGGCCTATCAGGCACTCAGCCACAAGTGACATCACAACCACAAACTGAACACACAGAACCAGCACTGGACTATCAGGCACTGAGCCACAAGTGACCTCAAAACTACAAACTGCAGCCATGTGACCAGCACTGGCCTATCAATCACTCAGCCACAAGTGACATCACAAACACAAACTGCAGCCACACCACCAGGACTGGCCTATCAGGCACTGAGCCACAAGTGACATCACAAACACAAACTGCACCCACAGGACAAGCACTGGCCTATCAGGCACTCAGCCACAAGTGACATCACAACCACAAACTGCACCCACAGCACTAGCACTGGCCTATCAGGCACTCAGCCACAAGTGACATCACAAACACAAACTGCACCCACGTGACCAGCACTGGCCTATCAGGCACTGAGCCACAAGTGACATCACAAACACAAACTGCAGCCATGTGACCAGCACTGGCCTATCAGGCACCGAGACACAAGTGACATCACAACCACAAACTGCAGCCACATCACCAGCACTGGCCTATCAGGCACTCAGCCACAAGTGACATCACAAACACAAACTGCTGCCACAAGACTAGCACTGGCCTATCAGGCACTGAGCCACAAGTGACATCACAACCACAAACTGCAGCCACAGGACCAGAACTGGCCTATGAAGCACTGAGCCACAAGTGACATCAAAAACACAAACTGCACCCACGTGACCAGCACTGGCCTATCAGGCACTCAGCCACAAGTGACATCACAACCACAAACTGCACCCACAGGACCAGCACTGGCCTATCAGGCACTCAGCCACAAGTGACATCACAACCACAAACTGCACCCACATCACCAGCACTGGCCTATCAGGCACTCAGCCACAAGTGACATCACAAACACAAACTGCACCCACAGGACAAGCACTGGCCTATCAGGCACTGAGCCACAAGTGAAATCACAACCACAAACTGCACCCACAGCACTAGCACTGGCCTATCAGGCACTGAGCCACAAGTGACATCACAACAACAAACTGCAGCCACAGGACCAGAACTGGCCTATGAAGCACTGAGCCACAAGTGACATCAAAAACACAAACTGCACCCACAGGACCAGCACTGGCCTATCAGGCACTCAGCCACAAGTGACATCACAACCACAAACTGCAGCCACATCACCAGCACTGGCCTATCAGGCACTCAGCCACAAGTGACATCACAACAACAAACTGCACCCTCAAGACAAGCACTGGCCTATCAGGCACTGAGCCACAAGGGACATCACAACCACAAAAAGCACCCACATCACCAGCACTGGCCTATCAGGCACTGAGCCACAAGTGACATCACAACCACAAACTGCACCCACAGCACCAGCACTGGCCTATCAGGCACTCAGCCACAACTGACATCACAAACACAAACTGCTGCCACAAGACTAGCACTGGCCTATCAGGCACTCAGCCACAAGTGACATCACAACCACAAACTGAACACACAGAACCAGCACTGGCCTATCAGGCACTGAGCCACAAGTGACCTCAAAACTACAAACTGCAGCCATGTGACCAGCACTGGCCTATCAATCACTCAGCCACAAGTGACATCACAACCACAAACTGCAGCCATGTGACCAGCAGTGGCCTATCAAGCACTCAGCTACAAGTGACATCACAACCACAAACTGCACCCACAGGACCAGCACTGGCCTATCAGGCACTCAGCCACAAGTGACATCACAACCACAAACTGCACCCACATCACCAGCACTGGCCTATCAGGCACTCAGCCACAAGTGACATCACAACCACAAACTGCTGCCACAAGACTAGCACTGGCCTATCAGGCACTCAGCCACAAGTGACATCACAACCACAAACTGAACACACAGAACCAGCACTGGACTATCAGGCACTGAGCCACAAGTGACCTCAAAACTACAAACTGCAGCCATGTGACCAGCACTGGCCTATCAATCACTCAGCCACAAGTGACATCACAAACACAAACTGCAGCCACACCACCAGGACTGGCCTATCAGGCACTGAGCCACAAGTGACATCACAAACACAAACTGCACCCACAGGACAAGCACTGGCCTATCAGGCACTGAGCCACAAGTGAAATCACAACCACAAACTGCACCCACAGCACTAGCACTGGCCTATCAGGCACTCAGCCACAAGTGACATCACAAACACAAACTGCACCCACGTGACCAGCACTGGCCTATCAGGCACTGAGCCACAAGTGACAGCACAAACACAAACTGCAGCCATGTGACCAGCACTGGCCTATCAGGCACCGAGACACAAGTGACATCACAACCACAAACTGCAGCCACATCACCAGCACTGGCCTATCAGGCACTCAGCCACAAGTGACCTCACAACCACAAACTGCTGCCACAAGACTAGCACTGGCCTATCAGGCACTGAGCCACAAGTGACATCACAACAACAAACTGCAGCCACAGGACCAGAACTGGCCTATGAAGCACTGAGCCACAAGTGACATCAAAAACACAAACTGCACCCACAGGACCAGCACTGGCCTATCAGGCACTCAGCCACAAGTGACATCACAACCACAAACTGCAGCCACCTGACCAGCACTGGCCTATCAGGCACTCAGCCACAAGTGACATCACAAACACAAACTGCACCTACAGGAACAGCACTGGCCTATCAGGCACAGAGCCACAAGTGACATCACAATCACAAAATGCAACCACGTGACCAGCACTGGCCTAGCAGGCACTGAGCCACAAGTGACATCACAACAACAAACTGCAGCCACAGGACCAGCACTGGCCTATCAGGCACTGAGCCACAAGTGACATCACAACCACAAACTGCAGCCATGTGACCAGCACTGGCCTATCAAGCACTCAGCTACAAGTGACATCGCAAAGACAAACTGCAACCACAGGACCAGCACTGGCCTATCAGGCACTCAGCCACAAGTGACATCACAACCACAAACTGCAGCCACAGGACCAGCACTGGCCTATCAGGCACTGAGCCACAAGAGACATCACAACCACAAACTGCAGCCATGTGACCAGCACTGGCCTATCAGGCACTCAGCCACAAGTGACATCACAACCACAAACTGCAGCCATGTGACCAGCAGTGGCCTATCAATCACTCAGCCACAAGTGACATCACAAACACAAACTGCAGCCACACCACCAGGACTGGCCTATCAGGCACTGAGCCACAAGTGACATCACAAACACAAACTGCACCCACAGGACAAGCACTGGCCTATCAGGCACTGAGCCACAAGTGAAATCACAACCACAAACTGCACCCACAGCACTAGCACTGGCCTATCAGGCACTGAGCCACAAGTGACATCACAACAACAAACTGCAGCCACAGGACCAGAACTGGCCTATGAAGCACTGAGCCACAAGTGACATCAAAAACACAAACTGCACCCACAGGACCAGCACTGGCCTATCAGGCACTCAGCCACAAGTGACATCACAACCACAAACTGCAGCCACATCACCAGCACTGGCCTATCAGGCACTCAGCCACAAGTGACATCACAACAACAAACTGCACCCTCAAGACAAGCACTGGCCTATCAGGCACTGAGCCACAAGGGACATCACAACCACAAAAAGCACCCACATCACCAGCACTGGCCTATCAGGCACTGAGCCACAAGTGACATCACAACCACAAACTGCAGCCACAGCACCAGCACTGGCCTATCAGGCACTCAGCCACAAGTGACATCACAAACACAAACTGCTGCCACAAGACTAGCACTGGCCTATCAGGCACTCAGCCACAAGTGACATCACAACCACAAACTGAACACACAGAACCAGCACTGGCCTATCAGGCACTGAGCCACAAGTGACCTCAAAACTACAAACTGCAGCCATGTGACCAGCACTGGCCTATCAATCACTCAGCCACAAGTGACATCACAACCACAAACTGCAGCCATGTGACCAGCAGTGGCCTATCAAGCACTCAGCTACAAGTGACATCACAACCACAAACTGCACCCACAGGACCAGCACTGGCCTATCAGGCACTCAGCCACAAGTGACATCACAACCACAAACTGCACCCACATCACCAGCACTGGCCTATCAGGCACTCAGCCACAAGTGACATCACAACCACAAACTGCTGCCACAAGACTAGCACTGGCCTATCAGGCACTCAGCCACAAGTGACATCACAACCACAAACTGAACACACAGAACCAGCACTGGACTATCAGGCACTGAGCCACAAGTGACCTCAAAACTACAAACTGCAGCCATGTGACCAGCACTGGCCTATCAATCACTCAGCCACAAGTGACATCACAAACACAAACTGCAGCCACACCACCAGGACTGGCCTATCAGGCACTGAGCCACAAGTGACATCACAAACACAAACTGCACCCACAGGACAAGCACTGGCCTATCAGGCACTGAGCCACAAGTGAAATCACAACCACAAACTGCACCCACAGCACTAGCACTGGCCTATCAGGCACTCAGCCACAAGTGACATCACAAACACAAACTGCACCCACGTGACCAGCACTGGCCTATCAGGCACTGAGCCACAAGTGACATCACAAACACAAACTGCAGCCATGTGACCAGCACTGGCCTATCAGGCACCGAGACACAAGTGACATCACAACCACAAACTGCAGCCACATCACCAGCACTGGCCTATCAGGCACTCAGCCACAAGTGACCTCACAACCACAAACTGCTGCCACAAGACTAGCACTGGCCTATCAGGCACTGAGCCACAAGTGACATCACAACCACAAACTGCAGCCACAGGACCAGAACTGGCCTATGAAGCACTGAGCCACAAGTGACATCAAAAACACAAACTGCACCCACAGGACCAGCACTGGCCTATCAGGCACTCAGCCACAAGTGACATCACAACCACAAACTGCACCCACAGGACCAGCACTGGCCTATCAGGCACTCAGCCACAAGTGACATCACAACCACAAACTGCAGCCACATCACCAGCACTGGCCTATCAGGCACTCAGCCACAAGTGACATCACAAACACAAACTGCACCCACAGGACAAGCACTGGCCTATCAGGCACTGAGCCACAAGTGAAATCACAACCACAAACTGCACCCACAGCACTAGCACTGGCCTATCAGGCACTGAGCCACAAGTGACATCACAACAACAAACTGCAGCCACAGGACCAGAACTGGCCTATGAAGCACTGAGCCACAAGTGACATCAAAAACACAAACTGCACCCACAGGACCAGCACTGGCCTATCAGGCACTCAGCCACAAGTGACATCACAACCACAAACTGCAGCCACATCACCAGCACTGGCCTATCAGGCACTCAGCCACAAGTGACATCACAACAACAAACTGCACCCTCAAGACAAGCACTGGCCTATCAGGCACTGAGCCACAAGGGACATCACAACCACAAAAAGCACCCACATCACCAGCACTGGCCTATCAGGCACTGAGCCACAAGTGACATCACAAACACAAACTGCACCCACAGCACCAGCACTGGCCTATCAGGCACTCAGCCACAAGTGACATCACAAACACAAACTGCTGCCACAAGACTAGCACTGGCCTATCAGGCACTCAGCCACAAGTGACATCACAACCACAAACTGAACACACAGAACCAGCACTGGCCTATCAGGCACTGAGCCACAAGTGACCTCAAAACTACAAACTGCAGCCATGTGACCAGCACTGGCCTATCAATCACTCAGCCACAAGTGACATCACAACCACAAACTGCAGCCATGTGACCAGCAGTGGCCTATCAAGCACTCAGCTACAAGTGACATCACAACCACAAACTGCACCCACAGGACCAGCACTGGCCTATCAGGCACTCAGCCACAAGTGACATCACAACCACAAACTGCACCCACATCACCAGCACTGGCCTATCAGGCACTCAGCCACAAGTGACATCACAACCACAAACTGCTGCCACAAGACTAGCACTGGCCTATCAGGCACTCAGCCACAAGTGACATCACAACCACAAACTGAACACACAGAACCAGCACTGGACTATCAGGCACTGAGCCACAAGTGACCTCAAAACTACAAACTGCAGCCATGTGACCAGCACTGGCCTATCAATCACTCAGCCACAAGTGACATCACAAACACAAACTGCAGCCACACCACCAGGACTGGCCTATCAGGCACTGAGCCACAAGTGACATCACAAACACAAACTGCACCCACAGGACAAGCACTGGCCTATCAGGCACTGAGCCACAAGTGAAATCACAACCACAAACTGCACCCACAGCACTAGCACTGGCCTATCAGGCACTGAGCCACAAGTGACATCACAACAACAAACTGCAGCCACAGGACCAGAACTGGCCTATGAAGCACTGAGCCACAAGTGACATCAAAAACACAAACTGCACCCACAGGACCAGCACTGGCCTATCAGGCACTCAGCCACAAGTGACATCACAACCACAAACTGCAGCCACATCACCAGCACTGGCCTATCAGGCACTCAGCCACAAGTGACATCACAACAACAAACTGCACCCTCAAGACAAGCACTGGCCTATCAGGCACTGAGCCACAAGGGACATCACAACCACAAAAAGCACCCACATCACCAGCACTGGCCTATCAGGCACTGAGCCACAAGTGACATCACAACCACAAACTGCAGCCACAGCACCAGCACTGGCCTATCAGGCACTCAGCCACAAGTGACATCACAAACACAAACTGCTGCCACAAGACTAGCACTGGCCTATCAGGCACTCAGCCACAAGTGACATCACAACCACAAACTGAACACACAGAACCAGCACTGGCCTATCAGGCACTGAGCCACAAGTGACCTCAAAACTACAAACTGCAGCCATGTGACCAGCACTGGCCTATCAATCACTCAGCCACAAGTGACATCACAACCACAAACTGCAGCCATGTGACCAGCAGTGGCCTATCAAGCACTCAGCTACAAGTGACATCACAACCACAAACTGCACCCACAGGACCAGCACTGGCCTATCAGGCACTCAGCCACAAGTGACATCACAACCACAAACTGCACCCACATCACCAGCACTGGCCTATCAGGCACTCAGCCACAAGTGACATCACAACCACAAACTGCTGCCACAAGACTAGCACTGGCCTATCAGGCACTCAGCCACAAGTGACATCACAACCACAAACTGAACACACAGAACCAGCACTGGACTATCAGGCACTGAGCCACAAGTGACCTCAAAACTACAAACTGCAGCCATGTGACCAGCACTGGCCTATCAATCACTCAGCCACAAGTGACATCACAAACACAAACTGCAGCCACACCACCAGGACTGGCCTATCAGGCACTGAGCCACAAGTGACATCACAAACACAAACTGCACCCACAGGACAAGCACTGGCCTATCAGGCACTGAGCCACAAGTGAAATCACAACCACAAACTGCACCCACAGCACTAGCACTGGCCTATCAGGCACTCAGCCACAAGTGACATCACAAACACAAACTGCACCCACGTGACCAGCACTGGCCTATCAGGCACTGAGCCACAAGTGACATCACAAACACAAACTGCAGCCATGTGACCAGCACTGGCCTATCAGGCACCGAGACACAAGTGACATCACAACCACAAACTGCAGCCACATCACCAGCACTGGCCTATCAGGCACTCAGCCACAAGTGACCTCACAACCACAAACTGCTGCCACAAGACTAGCACTGGCCTATCAGGCACTGAGCCACAAGTGACATCACAACCACAAACTGCAGCCACAGGACCAGAACTGGCCTATGAAGCACTGAGCCACAAGTGACATCAAAAACACAAACTGCACCCACAGGACCAGCACTGGCCTATCAGGCACTCAGCCACAAGTGACATCACAACCACAAACTGCACCCACAGGACCAGCACTGGCCTATCAGGCACTCAGCCACAAGTGACATCACAACCACAAACTGCAGCCACATCACCAGCACTGGCCTATCAGGCACTCAGCCACAAGTGACATCACAAACACAAACTGCACCCACAGGACAAGCACTGGCCTATCAGGCACTGAGCCACAAGTGAAATCACAACCACAAACTGCACCCACAGCACTAGCACTGGCCTATCAGGCACTGAGCCACAAGTGACATCACAACAACAAACTGCAGCCACAGGACCAGAACTGGCCTATGAAGCACTGAGCCACAAGTGACATCAAAAACACAAACTGCACCCACAGGACCAGCACTGGCCTATCAGGCACTCAGCCACAAGTGACATCACAACCACAAACTGCAGCCACATCACCAGCACTGGCCTATCAGGCACTCAGCCACAAGTGACATCACAACAACAAACTGCACCCTCAAGACAAGCACTGGCCTATCAGGCACTGAGCCACAAGGGACATCACAACCACAAAAAGCACCCACATCACCAGCACTGGCCTATCAGGCACTGAGCCACAAGTGACATCACAAACACAAACTGCACCCACAGCACCAGCACTGGCCTATCAGGCACTCAGCCACAAGTGACATCACAAACACAAACTGCTGCCACAAGACTAGCACTGGCCTATCAGGCACTCAGCCACAAGTGACATCACAACCACAAACTGAACACACAGAACCAGCACTGGCCTATCAGGCACTGAGCCACAAGTGACCTCAAAACTACAAACTGCAGCCATGTGACCAGCACTGGCCTATCAATCACTCAGCCACAAGTGACATCACAACCACAAACTGCAGCCATGTGACCAGCAGTGGCCTATCAAGCACTCAGCTACAAGTGACATCACAACCACAAACTGCACCCACAGGACCAGCACTGGCCTATCAGGCACTCAGCCACAAGTGACATCACAACCACAAACTGCACCCACATCACCAGCACTGGCCTATCAGGCACTCAGCCACAAGTGACATCACAACCACAAACTGCTGCCACAAGACTAGCACTGGCCTATCAGGCACTCAGCCACAAGTGACATCACAACCACAAACTGAACACACAGAACCAGCACTGGACTATCAGGCACTGAGCCACAAGTGACCTCAAAACTACAAACTGCAGCCATGTGACCAGCACTGGCCTATCAATCACTCAGCCACAAGTGACATCACAAACACAAACTGCAGCCACACCACCAGGACTGGCCTATCAGGCACTGAGCCACAAGTGACATCACAAACACAAACTGCACCCACAGGACAAGCACTGGCCTATCAGGCACTGAGCCACAAGTGAAATCACAACCACAAACTGCACCCACAGCACTAGCACTGGCCTATCAGGCACTCAGCCACAAGTGACATCACAAACACAAACTGCACCCACGTGACCAGCACTGGCCTATCAGGCACTGAGCCACAAGTGACAGCACAAACACAAACTGCAGCCATGTGACCAGCACTGGCCTATCAGGCACCGAGACACAAGTGACATCACAACCACAAACTGCAGCCACATCACCAGCACTGGCCTATCAGGCACTCAGCCACAAGTGACATCACAACCACAAACTGCACCCACATCACCAGCACTGGCCTATCAGGCACTCAGCCACAAGTGACATCACAACCACAAACTGCTGCCACAAGACTAGCACTGGCCTATCAGGCACTCAGCCACAAGTGACATCACAACCACAAACTGAACACACAGAACCAGCACTGGACTATCAGGCACTGAGCCACAAGTGACCTCAAAACTACAAACTGCAGCCATGTGACCAGCACTGGCCTATCAATCACTCAGCCACAAGTGACATCACAAACACAAACTGCAGCCACACCACCAGGACTGGCCTATCAGGCACTGAGCCACAAGTGACATCACAAACACAAACTGCACCCACAGGACAAGCACTGGCCTATCAGGCACTGAGCCACAAGTGAAATCACAACCACAAACTGCACCCACAGCACTAGCACTGGCCTATCAGGCACTCAGCCACAAGTGACATCACAAACACAAACTGCACCCACGTGACCAGCACTGGCCTATCAGGCACTGAGCCACAAGTGACAGCACAAACACAAACTGCAGCCATGTGACCAGCACTGGCCTATCAGGCACCGAGACACAAGTGACATCACAACCACAAACTGCAGCCACATCACCAGCACTGGCCTATCAGGCACTCAGCCACAAGTGACCTCACAACCACAAACTGCTGCCACAAGACTAGCACTGGCCTATCAGGCACTGAGCCACAAGTGACATCACAACAACAAACTGCAGCCACAGGACCAGAACTGGCCTATGAAGCACTGAGCCACAAGTGACATCAAAAACACAAACTGCACCCACAGGACCAGCACTGGCCTATCAGGCACTCAGCCACAAGTGACATCACAACCACAAACTGCAGCCACCTGACCAGCACTGGCCTATCAGGCACTCAGCCACAAGTGACATCACAAACACAAACTGCACCTACAGGAACAGCACTGGCCTATCAGGCACAGAGCCACAAGTGACATCACAATCACAAAATGCAACCACGTGACCAGCACTGGCCTAGCAGGCACTGAGCCACAAGTGACATCACAACAACAAACTGCAGCCACAGGACCAGCACTGGCCTATCAGGCACTGAGCCACAAGTGACATCACAACCACAAACTGCAGCCATGTGACCAGCACTGGCCTATCAAGCACTCAGCTACAAGTGACATCGCAAAGACAAACTGCAACCACAGGACCAGCACTGGCCTATCAGGCACTCAGCCACAAGTGACATCACAACCACAAACTGCAGCCACAGGACCAGCACTGGCCTATCAGGCACTGAGCCACAAGAGACATCACAACCACAAACTGCAGCCATGTGACCAGCACTGGCCTATCAGGCACTCAGCCACAAGTGACATCACAACCACAAACTGCAGCCATGTGACCAGCAGTGGCCTATCAATCACTCAGCCACAAGTGACATCACAAACACAAACTGCAGCCACACCACCAGGACTGGCCTATCAGGCACTGAGCCACAAGTGACATCACAAACACAAACTGCACCCACAGGACAAGCACTGGCCTATCAGGCACTGAGCCACAAGTGAAATCACAACCACAAACTGCACCCACAGCACTAGCACTGGCCTATCAGGCACTGAGCCACAAGTGACATCACAACAACAAACTGCAGCCACAGGACCAGAACTGGCCTATGAAGCACTGAGCCACAAGTGACATCAAAAACACAAACTGCACCCACAGGACCAGCACTGGCCTATCAGGCACTCAGCCACAAGTGACATCACAACCACAAACTGCAGCCACATCACCAGCACTGGCCTATCAGGCACTCAGCCACAAGTGACATCACAACAACAAACTGCACCCTCAAGACAAGCACTGGCCTATCAGGCACTGAGCCACAAGGGACATCACAAACACAAAAAGCACCCACATCACCAGCACTGGCCTATCAGGCACTGAGCCACAAGTGACATCACAACCACAAACTGCACCCACAGCACCAGCACTGGCCTATCAGGCACTCAGCCACAAGTGACATCACAAACACAAACTGCTGCCACAAGACTAGCACTGGCCTATCAGGCACTCAGCCACAAGTGACATCACAACCACAAACTGAACACACAGAACCAGCACTGGCCTATCAGGCACTGAGCCACAAGTGACCTCAAAACTACAAACTGCAGCCATGTGACCAGCACTGGCCTATCAATCACTCAGCCACAAGTGACATCACAACCACAAACTGCAGCCATGTGACCAGCAGTGGCCTATCAAGCACTCAGCTACAAGTGACATCACAACCACAAACTGCACCCACAGGACCAGCACTGGCCTATCAGGCACTCAGCCACAAGTGACATCACAACCACAAACTGCACCCACATCACCAGCACTGGCCTATCAGGCACTCAGCCACAAGTGACATCACAACCACAAACTGCTGCCACAAGACTAGCACTGGCCTATCAGGCACTCAGCCACAAGTGACATCACAACCACAAACTGAACACACAGAACCAGCACTGGACTATCAGGCACTGAGCCACAAGTGACCTCAAAACTACAAACTGCAGCCATGTGACCAGCACTGGCCTATCAATCACTCAGCCACAAGTGACATCACAAACACAAACTGCAGCCACACCACCAGGACTGGCCTATCAGGCACTGAGCCACAAGTGACATCACAAACACAAACTGCACCCACAGGACAAGCACTGGCCTATCAGGCACTGAGCCACAAGTGAAATCACAACCACAAACTGCACCCACAGCACTAGCACTGGCCTATCAGGCACTCAGCCACAAGTGACATCACAAACACAAACTGCACCCACGTGACCAGCACTGGCCTATCAGGCACTGAGCCACAAGTGACATCACAAACACAAACTGCAGCCATGTGACCAGCACTGGCCTATCAGGCACCGAGACACAAGTGACATCACAACCACAAACTGCAGCCACATCACCAGCACTGGCCTATCAGGCACTCAGCCACAAGTGACCTCACAACCACAAACTGCTGCCACAAGACTAGCACTGGCCTATCAGGCACTGAGCCACAAGTGACATCACAACCACAAACTGCAGCCACAGGACCAGAACTGGCCTATGAAGCACTGAGCCACAAGTGACATCAAAAACACAAACTGCACCCACAGGACCAGCACTGGCCTATCAGGCACTCAGCCACAAGTGACATCACAACCACAAACTGCACCCACAGGACCAGCACTGGCCTATCAGGCACTCAGCCACAAGTGACATCACAACCACAAACTGCAGCCACATCACCAGCACTGGCCTATCAGGCACTCAGCCACAAGTGACATCACAAACACAAACTGCACCCACAGGACAAGCACTGGCCTATCAGGCACTGAGCCACAAGTGAAATCACAACCACAAACTGCACCCACAGCACTAGCACTGGCCTATCAGGCACTGAGCCACAAGTGACATCACAACAACAAACTGCAGCCACAGGACCAGAACTGGCCTATGAAGCACTGAGCCACAAGTGACATCAAAAACACAAACTGCACCCACAGGACCAGCACTGGCCTATCAGGCACTCAGCCACAAGTGACATCACAACCACAAACTGCAGCCACATCACCAGCACTGGCCTATCAGGCACTCAGCCACAAGTGACATCACAACAACAAACTGCACCCTCAAGACAAGCACTGGCCTATCAGGCACTGAGCCACAAGGGACATCACAACCACAAAAAGCACCCACATCACCAGCACTGGCCTATCAGGCACTGAGCCACAAGTGACATCACAAACACAAACTGCACCCACAGCACCAGCACTGGCCTATCAGGCACTCAGCCACAAGTGACATCACAAACACAAACTGCTGCCACAAGACTAGCACTGGCCTATCAGGCACTCAGCCACAAGTGACATCACAACCACAAACTGAACACACAGAACCAGCACTGGCCTATCAGGCACTGAGCCACAAGTGACCTCAAAACTACAAACTGCAGCCATGTGACCAGCACTGGCCTATCAATCACTCAGCCACAAGTGACATCACAACCACAAACTGCAGCCATGTGACCAGCAGTGGCCTATCAAGCACTCAGCTACAAGTGACATCACAACCACAAACTGCACCCACATCACCAGCACTGGCCTATCAGGCACTCAGCCACAAGTGACATCACAACCACAAACTGCACCCACATCACCAGCACTGGCCTATCAGGCACTCAGCCACAAGTGACATCACAACCACAAACTGCTGCCACAAGACTAGCACTGGCCTATCAGGCACTCAGCCACAAGTGACATCACAACCACAAACTGAACACACAGAACCAGCACTGGACTATCAGGCACTGAGCCACAAGTGACCTCAAAACTACAAACTGCAGCCATGTGACCAGCACTGGCCTATCAATCACTCAGCCACAAGTGACATCACAAACACAAACTGCAGCCACACCACCAGGACTGGCCTATCAGGCACTGAGCCACAAGTGACATCACAAACACAAACTGCACCCACAGGACAAGCACTGGCCTATCAGGCACTGAGCCACAAGTGAAATCACAACCACAAACTGCACCCACAGCACTAGCACTGGCCTATCAGGCACTCAGCCACAAGTGACATCACAAACACAAACTGCACCCACGTGACCAGCACTGGCCTATCAGGCACTGAGCCACAAGTGACAGCACAAACACAAACTGCAGCCATGTGACCAGCACTGGCCTATCAGGCACCGAGACACAAGTGACATCACAACCACAAACTGCAGCCACATCACCAGCACTGGCCTATCAGGCACTCAGCCACAAGTGACCTCACAACCACAAACTGCTGCCACAAGACTAGCACTGGCCTATCAGGCACTGAGCCACAAGTGACATCACAACAACAAACTGCAGCCACAGGACCAGAACTGGCCTATGAAGCACTGAGCCACAAGTGACATCAAAAACACAAACTGCACCCACAGGACCAGCACTGGCCTATCAGGCACTCAGCCACAAGTGACATCACAACCACAAACTGCACCCACAGGACCAGCACTGGCCTATCAGGCACTCAGCCACAAGTGACATCACAACCACAAATTGCAGCCACATCACCAGCACTGGCCTATCAATCACTCAGCCACAAGTGACATCACAATCACAAACTGCACCTACAGGAACAGCACTGGCCTATCAGGCACAGAGCCACAAGTGACATCACAAACACAAAATGCAACCACGTGACCAGCACTGGCCTATCAGGCTCTGAGCCACAAGTGACATCACAACCACAAACTGCACCCACAGGAACAGCACTGGCCTATCAGGCACAGAGCCACAAGTGACATCACAACCACAAAGTGCACCCACAGGAACAGCACTGGCCTATCAGGCACTGAGCCACAAGTGACATCACAACCACAAACTGCACCCATATCACCAGCACTGGCCTATCAGGCACTGAGCCACAAGTGACATCACAACCACAAACTGCACCCACAGGACCAGCACTGGCCTATCAATCACTCAGCCACAAGTGACATCACAAACACAAACTGCACCTACAGGAACAGCACTGGCCTATCAGGCACAGAGCCACAAGTGACATCACAAACACAAAATGCAACCACGTGACCAGCACTGGCCTATCAGGCTCTGAGCCACAAGTGACATCAAAACCACAAACTGCACCCACAGGAACAGCACTGGCCTATCAGGCACAGAGCCACAAGTGACATCACAACCACAAAGTGCACCCACAGGAACAGCACTGGCCTATCAGGCACTGAGCCACAAGTGACATCACAACCACAAACTGCACCCATATCACCAGCACTGGCCTATCAGGCACTGAGCCACAAGTGACATCACAACCACAAACTGCACCCACAGGACCAGCACTGGCCTATGAGGAACTAAGCCACATGTGACATCACAACCAGAAACTGCACCCACAGGAACAGCAACTGACCTATCAGGTACTGAGCCACAAGTGACATCACAACCACAAACTGCAACCTCATCACCAGCACTGGCCTATCAGGCACTGAGCCACAAGCGACATCACAACCACAAACTGCAGCCACAGGACCAGCACTGGCCTATCAGGCACTGAGCCACAAGTGACATCACAACCACAAACTGCACCCACATCACCAGCACTGGCCTATCAGGCACTGAGCCACAAGTGACATCACAACCACAAACTGCAGCCACATCACCAGCACTGGCCTATCAGGCACTGAGCCACAAGTGACCTCACAACCACAAACTGCTGCCACAAGACTAGCACTGGCCTATCAGGCACTGAGCCACAAGTGACATCACAACCACAAACTGCTGCCACAAGACTAGCACTGGCCTATCAGGCACTCAGCCACAAGTGACATCACAACCACAAACTGCACCCACAGGACCAGCACTGGCCTATCAGGCACTCAGCCACAAGTGACATCACAACCACAAACTGCAGCCACATCACCAGCACTGGCCTATCAGGCACTCAGCCACAAGTGACATCACAACAACAAACTGCACCCTCAAGACAAGCACTGGCCTATCAGGCACTGAGCCACAAGGGACATCACAACCACAAAAAGCACCCACATCACCAGCACTGGCCTATCAGGCACTGAGCCACAAGTGACATCACAAACACAAACTGCTGCCATGTGACCAGCACTGGCCTATCAGGCACTCAGCCACAAGTGACATCACAAACACAAACTGCTGCCACAAGACTAGCACTGGCCTATCAGGCACTCAGCCACAAGTGACATCACAACCACAAACTGAACACACAGAACCAGCACTGGCCTATCAGGCACTGAGCCACAAGTGACCTCAAAACTACAAACTGCAGCCATGTGACCAGCACTGGCCTATCAATCACTCAGCCACAAGTGACATCACAAACACAAACTGCACCTACAGGAACAGCACTGGCCTATCAGGCACAGAGCCACAAGTGACATCACAATCACAAAATGCAACCACGTGACCAGCACTGGCCTAGCAGGCACTGAGCCACAAGTGACATCACAACAACAAACTGCAGCCACAGGACCAGCACTGGCCTATCAGGCACTGAGCCACAAGTGACATCACAACCACAAACTGCAGCCACATCACAAGCACTGGCCTATCAGGCACTGAGCCACAAGTGACATCACAACCACAAACTGCAGCCATGTGACCAGCACTGGCCTATCAAGCACTCAGCTACAAGTGACATCGCAAAGACAAACTGCAACCACAGGACCAGCACTGGCCTATCAGGCACTCAGCCACAAGTGACATCACAACCACAAACTGCAGCCACAGGACCAGCACTGGCCTATCAGGCACTGAGCCACAAGTGACATCACAACCACAAACTGAACACACAGAACCAGCACTGGCCTATCAGGCACTCAGCCACAAGTGACATCACAACCACAAACTGCAGCCATGTGACCAGCAGTGGCCTATCAAGCACTCAGCCAGAAGTGACATCACAACCACAAACTGCACCCACAGGACCAGCACTGGCCTATCAGGCACTGAGCCACAAGTGACATCACAACCACAAACTGCACCCACATCACCAGGACTGGCCTATCAGGCACTGAGCCACAAGTGACATCACAACCACAAACTGCACCCACATCACCAGCACTGGCCTATCAGGCACTCAGCCACAAGTGACATCACAACCACAAACTGCTGCCACAAGACTAGCACTGGCCTATCAGGCACTCAGCCACAAGTGACATCACAACCACAAACTGAACACACAGAACCAGCACTGGACTATCAGGCACTGAGCCACAAGTGACCTCAAAACTACAAACTGCAGCCATGTGACCAGCACTGGCCTATCAATCACTCAGCCACAAGTGACATCACAAACACAAACTGCAGCCACACCACCAGGACTGGCCTATCAGGCACTGAGCCACAAGTGACATCACAAACACAAACTGCACCCATAGGACAAGCACTGGCCTATCAGGCACTGAGCCACAAGTGAAATCACAACCACTAACTGCACCCACAGCACTAGCACTGGCCTATCAGGCACTGAGCCACAAGTGACATCACAACAACAAACTGCAGCCACAGGACCAGAACTGGCCTATGAAGCACTGAGCCACAAGTGACATCAAAAACACAAACTGCACCCACAGGACCAGCACTGGCCTATCAGGCACTCAGCCACAAGTGACATCACAACCACAAACTGCAGCCACATCACCAGCACTGGCCTATGAGGCACTGAGCCACAAGTGACATCACAACAACAAACTGCACCCTCAAGACAAGCACTGGCCTATCAGGCACTGAGCCACAAGGGACATCACAACCACAAAAAGCACCCACATCACCAGCACTGGCCTATCAGGCACTGAGCCACAAGTGACATCACAACCACAAACTGCACCCACAGCACCAGCACTGGCCTATCAGGCACTGAGCCACAAGTGACATAAAAAACACAAACTGCTGCCACAAGACTAGCACTGGCCTATCAGGCACTCAGCCACAAGTGACATCACAACCACAAACTGAACACACAGAACCAGCACTGGCCTATCAGGCACTGAGCCACAAGTGACCTCAAAACTACAAACTGCAGCCATGTGACCAGCACTGGCCTATCAATCACTCAGCCACAAGTGACATCACAACCACAAACTGCAGCCATGTGACCAGCAGTGGCCTATCAAGCACTCAGCTACAAGTGACATCACAACCACAAACTGCACCCACAGGACCAGCACTGGCCTATCAGGCACTCAGCCACAAGTGACATCACAACCACAAACTGCACCCACATCACCAGCACTGGCCTATCAGGCACTCAGCCACAAGTGACATCACAACCACAAACTGCTGCCACAAGACTAGCACTGGCCTATCAGGCACTCAGCCACAAGTGACATCACAACCACAAACTGAACACACAGAACCAGCACTGGCCTATCAGGCACTGAGCCACAAGTGACCTCAAAACTACAAACTGCAGCCATGTGACCAGCACTGGCCTATCAATCACTCAGCCACAAGTGACATCACAAACACAAACTGCAGCCACACCACCAGGACTGGCCTATCAGGCACTGAGCCACAAGTGACATCACAAACACAAACTGCACCCACAGGACAAGCACTGGCCTATCAGGCACTGAGCCACAAGTGAAATCACAACCACAAACTGCACCCACAGCACTAGCACTGGCCTATCAGGCACTCAGCCACAAGTGACATCACAAACACAAACTGCACCCACGTGACCAGCACTGGCCTATCAGGCACTGAGCCACAAGTGACATCACAACCACAAACTGCAGCCATGTGATCAGCACTGGCCTATCAAGCACTCAGCTACAAGTGACATCATAACCACAAACTGCAGCCATGTGACCAGCACTGGCCTATCAGGCACTGAGCCACAAGTGACAGCACAAACACAAACTGCAGCCACAGGACCAGCACTGGCCTATCAGGCACTGAGCCACAAGTGACCTCACAACCACAAACTGCTGCCACAAGACTAGCACTGGCCTATCAGGCACTGAGCCACAAGTGACATCAAAAACACAAACTGCACCCACAGGACCAGAACTGGCCTATGAAGCACTGAGCCACAAGTGACATAAAAAACACAAACTGCACCCACAGGACCAGCACTGGCCTATCAGGCACTGAGCCACAAGTGACATCACAACCACAAACTGCACCCACAGGACCAGCACTGGCCTATCAGGCACTCAGCCACAAGTGACATCACAGCCACAAACTGCAGCCACATCACCAGCACTGGCCTATCAGGCACTCAGCCACAAGTGACATCACAACAACAAACTGCACCCTCAAGACAAGCACTGGCCTATCAGGCACTGAGCCACAAGGGACATCACAACCACAAAAAGCACCCACATCACCAGCACTGGCCTATCAGGCACTGAGCCACAAGTGACATCACAACCACAAACTGCAGCCATGTGACCAGCACTGGCCTATCAGGCACTCAGCCACAAGTGACATCACAAACACAAACTGCTGCCACAAGACTAGCACTGGCCTATCAGGCACTCAGCCACAAGTGACATCACAACCACAAACTGAACACACAGAACCAGCACTGGCCTATCAGGCACTGAGCCACAAGTGACCTCAAAACTACAAACTGCAGCCATGTGACCAGCACTGGCCTATCAATCACTCAGCCACAAGTGACATCACAAACACAAACTGCACCTACAGGAACAGCACTGGCCTATCAGGCACAGAGCCACAAGTGACATCACAAACACAAAATGCAACCACGTGACCAGCACTGGCCTATCAGGCTCTGAGCCACAAGTGACATCACAACCACAAACTGCACCCACAGGAACAGCACTGGCCTATCAGGCACAGAGCCACAAGTGACATCACAACCACAAAGTGCACCCACAGGAACAGCACTGGCCTATCAGGCACTGAGCCACAAGTGACATCACAACCACAAACTGCACCCATATCACCAGCACTGGCCTATCAGGCACTGAGCCACAAGTGACATCACAACCACAAACTGCACCCACAGGACCAGCACTGGCCTATGAGGAACTAAGCCACATGTGACATCACAACCAGAAACTGCACCCACAGGAACAGCAACTGACCTATCAGGTACTGAGCCACAAGTGACATCACAACCACAAACTGCAACCTCATCACCAGCACTGGCCTATCAGGCACTGAGCCACAAGCGACATCACAACCACAAACTGCAGCCACAGGACCAGCACTGGCCTATCAGGCACTGAGCCACAAGTGACATCACAACCACAAACTGCACCCACATCACCAGCACTGGCCTATCAGGCACTCAGCCACAAGTGACATCACAACCACAAACTGCAGCCACATCACCAGCACTGGCCTATCAGGCACTGAGCCACAAGTGACCTCACAACCACAAACTGCTGCCACAAGACTAGCACTGGCCTATCAGGCACTGAGCCACAAGTGACATCACAACCACAAACTGCTGCCACAAGACTAGCACTGGCCTATCAGGCACTCAGCCACAAGTGACATCACAACCACAAACTGCACCCACAGGACCAGCACTGGCCTATCAGGCACTCAGCCACAAGTGACATCACAACCACAAACTGCAGCCACATCACCAGCACTGGCCTATCAGGCACTCAGCCACAAGTGACATCACAACAACAAACTGCACCCTCAAGACAAGCACTGGCCTATCAGGCACTGAGCCACAAGGGACATCACAACCACAAAAAGCACCCACATCACCAGCACTGGCCTATCAGGCACTGAGCCACAAGTGACATCACAAACACAAACTGCTGCCATGTGACCAGCACTGGCCTATCAGGCACTCAGCCACAAGTGACATCACAAACACAAACTGCTGCCACAAGACTAGCACTGGCCTATCAGGCACTCAGCCACAAGTGACATCACAACCACAAACTGAACACACAGAACCAGCACTGGCCTATCAGGCACTGAGCCACAAGTGACCTCAAAACTACAAACTGCAGCCATGTGACCAGCACTGGCCTATCAATCACTCAGCCACAAGTGACATCACAAACACAAACTGCACCTACAGGAACAGCACTGGCCTATCAGGCACAGAGCCACAAGTGACATCACAATCACAAAATGCAACCACGTGACCAGCACTGGCCTAGCAGGCACTGAGCCACAAGTGACATCACAACAACAAACTGCAGCCACAGGACCAGCACTGGCCTATCAGGCACTGAGCCACAAGTGACATCACAACCACAAACTGCAGCCACATCACAAGCACTGGCCTATCAGGCACTGAGCCACAAGTGACATCACAACCACAAACTGCAGCCATGTGATCAGCACTGGCCTATCAAGCACTCAGCTACAAGTGACATCACAAAGACAAACTGCAACCACATCACCAGCACTGGCCTATCAGGCACTCAGCCACAAGTGACATCACAAACACAAACTGCAGCCACAGGACCAGCACTGGCCTATCAGGCACTGAGCCACAAGAGACATCACAACCACAAACTGCAGACATGTGACCAGCACTGGCCTATCAGGCACTCAGCCACAAGTGACATCACAACCACAAACTGCAGCCATGTGACCAGCAGTGGCCTATCAAGCACTGAGCCACAAGTGACATCACAACCACAAACTGCACCCACATCACCAGCACTGGCCTATCAGGCACTCAGCCACAAGTGACATCACAACCACAAACTGCTGCCACAAGACTAGCACTGGCCTATCAGGCACTCAGCCACAAGTGACATCACAACCACAAACTGAACACACAGAACCAGCACTGGACTATCAGGCACTGAGCCACAAGTGACCTCAAAACTACAAACTGCAGCCATGTGACCAGCACTGGCCTATCAATCACTCAGCCACAAGTGACATCACAAACACAAATTGCAGCCACACCACCAGGACTGGCCTATCAGGCACTCAGCCACAAGTGACATCACAACCACAAACTGCACCCACAGGAACAGCACTGGCCTATCAGGCACTGAGCCACAAGTGACATCACAACAACAAACTGCAGCCACAGGACCAGAACTGGCCTATGAAGCACTGAGCCACAAGTGACATCAAAAACACAAACTGCACCCACATCACCAGCACTGGCCTATCAGGCACTCAGCCACAAGTGACATCACAACCACAAACTGCAGCCACATCACCAGCACTGGCCTATCAGGCACTCAGCCACAAGTGACATCACAACAACAAACTGCAGCCACATCACCAGCACTGGCCTATCAGGCACTGAGCCACAAGGGACATCACAACCACAAAAAGCACCCACATCACCAGCACTGGCCTATCAGGCACTGAGCCACAAGTGACATCACAACCACAAACTGCACCCACAGCACCAGCACTGGCCTATCAGGCACTCAGCCACAAGTGACATCACAACCACAAACTGAACACACAGAACCAGCACTGGCCTATCAGGCACTCAGCCACAAGTGACCTCAAAACTACAAACTGCAGCCATGTGACCAGCACTGGCCTATCAATCACTCAGCCACAAGTGACATCACAAACACAAACTGCACCTACAGGAACAGCACTGGCCTATCAGGCACAGAGCCACAAGTGACATCACAACCACAAAATGCAACCACGTGACCAGCACTGGCCTATCAGGCTCTGAGCCACAAGTGACATCACAACCACAAACTCCACCAACAGGACCAGCACTGGCCTATCCGGCACTCAGCCACAAGTAACATCACAACCACAAACTGCAGCCACATCACCACCACTGGCCTATCAGGCACTCAGCCACAAGTGACATCACAACCACAAACTGCAGCCACAGGACCAGCACTGGCCTAGCAGGCACTGAGCCACAAGTGACATCACAACAACAAACTGCAGCCACAGGACCAGCACTGGCCTATCAGGCACTCAGCCGCGAGTGACATCACAACCACTAACTGCACCAACAGGACCAGCACTGGCCTAGCAGGCACTGAGCCACAAGTGACATCACAACAACAAACTGCAGCCACAGGAACAGCACTGGCCTATCAGGCACTGAGCCACAAGTGACATCACAACCACAAACTGCAGCCACATCACCAGCACTGGCCTATCAGGCACTGAGCCACAAGTGACATCACAACCACAAACTGCAGCCATGTGATCAGCACTGGCCTATCAAGCACTCAGCTACAAGTGACATCACAAAGACAAACTGCAACCACAGGACCAGCACTGGCCTATCAGGCACTCAGCCACAAGTGACATCACAACCACAAACTGCAGCCACAGGACCAGCACTGGCCTATCAGGCACTGAGCCACAAGAGACATCACAACCACAAACTGCAGCCATGTGACCAGCACTGGCCTATCAGGCACTGAGCCACAAGTGACATCACAACCACAAACTGCAGCCATGTGACCAGCAGTGGCCTATCAAGCACTCAGCTACAAGTGACATCACAACCACAAACTGCACCCACAGGACCAGCACTGGCCTATCAGGCACTGAGCCACAAGTGACATCACAACCACAAACTGCACCCACATCTCCAGCACTGGCCTATCAGGCACTCAGCCACAAGTGACATCACAACCACAAACTGCTGCCACAAGACTAGCACTGGCCTATCAGGCACTCAGCCACAAGTGACATCACAACCACAAACTGAACACACAGAACCAGCACTGGACTATCAGGCACTGAGCCACAAGTGACCTCAAAACTACAAACTGCAGCCATGTGACCAGCACTGGCCTATCAATCACTCAGCCACAAGTGACATCACAAACACAAACTGCAGCCACACCACCAGGACTGGCCTATCAGGCACTGAGCCACAAGTGACATCACAAACACAAACTGCACCCACAGGACAAGCACTGGCCTATCAGGCACTGAGCCACAAGTGAAATCACAACCACAAACTGCACCCACAGCACTAGCACTGGCCTATCAGGCACTCAGCCACAGGTGACATCACAACCACAAACTGCACCCACAGGAACAGCACTGGCCTATCAGGCACAGAGCCACAAGTGACATCACAACCACAAAGTGCACCCACAGGAACAGCACTGGCCTATCAGGCACTGAGCCACAAGTGAAATCACAACCACAAACTGCACCCATATCACCAGCACTGGCCTATCAGGCACTGAGCCACAAGTGACATCACAACCACAAACTGCACCCACAGGACCAGCACTGGCCTATGAGGAACTAAGTCACATGTGACATCACAACCAGAAACTGCACCCACAGGAACAGCAACTGACCTATCAGGTACTGAGCCACAAGTGACATCACAACCACAAACTGCACCCACGTGACCAGCACTGGCCTATCAGGCACTCAGCCACAAGTGACATCACAACCACAAACTGCAGCCACATCACCACCACTGGCCTATCAGGCACTCAGCCACAAGTGACATCACAACCACAAACTGCAACCACATCACCAGCACTGGCCTATCAGGCACTCAGCTACAAGTGACATCACAACCACAAACTGCAGCCACTTGACTAGCACTGGCCTATCAGGCACTGAGCCACAAGTGACATCACAACCACAAACTGCACCCACATCACCAGCACTGGCCTATCAGGCACTCAGCCACAAGTGACATCACAACCACAAACTGCACCCACAGGACCAGCACTGGCCTATCAGGCACTGAGCCACAAGCGACATCACAACCACAAACTGCAGCCACATCAACAGCACTGGCCTATCAGGCACTCAGCCACAAGTGACATCACAAACACAAACTGCACCCACAGGACCAGCACTGGCCTATCAAGCATTGAGCCACAAGTGACTTCACAACCACAAACTGCAGCCACATCACCAGCACTGGCCTATCAGGCACTCAGCCACAAGTGACATCACAACAACAAACTGCACCCTCAAGACAAGCACTGGCCTATCAGGCACTGAGCCACAAGGGACATCACAACCACAAAGTGCACCCACAGGACCAGCACTGGCCTATCAGGCACTGAGCCACAAGTGACATCACAACCACAAACTGCAGCCATGTGACCAGCACTGGCCTATCAGGCACTGAGCCACAAGTGACATCACAACCACAAACTGCAGCCATGTGATCAGCACTGGCCTATCAGGCACTGAGCCACAAGTGACATCACAACCACAAACTGCAACCACAGGACCAGCACTGGCCTATCAGGCACTCAGCCACAAGTGACATCACAACCACAAACTGCACCCACAGGACCAGCACTGGCCTATCAGGCACTGAGCCACAAGAGACATCACAACCACAAACTGCAGCCATGTGACCAGCACTGGCCTATCAGGCACTCACCAACAAGTGACATCACAACCACAAACTGCAGCCATGTGACCAGCAGTGGCCTATCAAGCACTCAGCTACAAGTGACATCACAACCACAAACTGCACCCACAGGACCAGCACTGGCCTATCAGGCACTGAGCCACAAGTGACATCACAACCACAAACTGCACCCACATCACCACCACTGGCCTAGGAGGCACTGAGCCACAAGTGACATCACAACCACAAACTGCAGCCACATCACCAGCACTGGCCTATCAGGCACTCAGCCACAAGTGACATCACAACCACAAACTGCTGCCACAAGACTAGCACTGGCCTATCAGGCACTCAGCCACAAGTGACATCACAACCACAAACTGAACACACAGAACCAGCACTGGACTATCAGGCACTGAGCCACAAGTGACCTCAAAACTACAAACTGCAGCCACAGGACCAGCACTGGCCTATCAGGCACTGAGCCACAAGTGACATCACAACCACATACTGCACCCACATCACCAGCACTGGCCTATCAGGCATTGATCCACAAGTGACATCACAACCACATACTGCACCCACATCACCAGCACTGGCCTATCAGGCACTAAGCCACAAGCGACATCACAACCACAAACTGCACCCACATCACCAGCACTGGCCTATCAGGCACTCAGCCACAAGTGACAGCACAACCACAAACTGCAGCCACATCACCAGCACTGGCCTATCAGGCACTCAGCCACAAGTGACCTCACAACAACAAACTGCAGCCACAGGACCAGCACTGGCCTATCAGGCACTGAGCCACAAGTGACCTCACAAACACAAACTGCACCCACAGGATTAGCACTGGCCTAGCAGGCACTCAGCCACAAGTGACATCACAACCACATACTGCAACCATGTGACTAGCACTGGCCTATCAGGCATTGAGCCACAAGCGACATCACAACCACAAACTGCAGCCACATCACCAGCACTGGCCTACCAGGCACTCAGCTACAAGTGACATCACAACCACAAACTGCACCCACATCACCACCACTGGCCTATCAGGCACTGAGCCACAAGTGACATCACAAACACTAACTCCACCCACATGACCAGGACTGGCCTATCAGGCACTCAGCCACAAGTGACATCACAACCACAAACTGCAGCCACAGGAACAGCACTGGCCTATCAGGCACTCAGCCACAAGTGACATCACAACCACAAACTGCACCCACATCACCAGCACTGGCCTATCAGGCAGTCAGGAACAAGTGACATCACAACCACAAACTGCACCCACATCAACAGCACTGGCCTATCAGGCACTCAGCCACAAGTGACATTACAACCACAAACTGCACCCACAGGACCAGCACTGGCCTATCAGGCATTCAGCCACAAGCGACATCACAGCCACAAACTGCACCCACATCACCAGCACTGGCCTATCAGGCACTCAGCCACGAGTGACATCACAACCACAAACTGCAACCATGGACCTAGCAGTGGCCTTTCAGGCACTCAAGAGACGTGGCCTCACAGATACAAAAAAGGAGCAACGTGGTTGCTCGTGGCCTAGCAGATACTGAGGCCAAATGACTCCACAAACACAAACAGCAGCAATATCCATCGAGCTGGACTGTCAGGTGCTCAGGCTGAAGTGACCTCACAGGCAGCCATGAAGCCAAATATCTGCTCCTGGCCTCTTTGCGACTGAGGCACAATTGACCTAAACAAGCACAAACAGCAGCAATGCGTATGCTCATCGCCAATCACATACTGATGCTCAACTGACCACAAAAGCACCAACAGCAGCAATGGGCCTGCTCCCCCTTTATGAGGCATGCAGACACAAGAGACCTCACCATCATCACCAAAGCTACATGCATGCTGTTGGCCTACCAGATTCAGAGGCACAACCCACCTCACAAGCACAAATGGCATCGACCTGCCTGCTGCTGCCTTATCTTTGACTGAGTCACAAGGGAGCTGAAAAGTGCAAACCTTCACAGACGAGAAGCTCACCTGGGCCACTCGCATGTCCCTTGATTACGCTGTGATCACTCCATACAGAACAGTCTTCTGCAAACGGCTTTCATCTCCTGGCAAGACTCTCTCCAGATCATGGCACAGCTCCACTCTGCCACCCTGCGCACAAATCACAAAAGGGAACGATTGGTCTCGCTTTTCCTTTAGTACCATCAAGTCCCAGCTGGGAGCCTTTGCACTGCAGCACCTACACAATGACAGCAGCATGCCACTTCCATTTCTAGTGCATTTCTAGGGACAGAGATCAGCTGAGGCAGCAGCTCCACTGCAAAGGCTTTCTGACACTCTCAGATCAACTCGGCACTGCACCAGGCATCAACCTGATGCCAGACCTCTGCTCTGACACCTACTCTACAAACACTGCCTCTGCCCCACAGAGCTGCCTCTTCTGCTCGATACAACCAAGTGCCAGCAAGAAGAGATGCATGCAGGACACTCGCCACTTGCACACCCCACAGCCACTGCTCTGCTCGTTGCCTTTCCTTGGCTCCGCAACCCAGACACTCAGGGAAGCTCTTGCGGTAACACCACAAGGTGGCCAAGGCACTCTAGGCTCACAAGGCATGTGCAAAGGAGCAGCACAAGATCAGGCACAGAGCTGCCTCCTTGGGTGATGCTGCTCTTTTCAGAGGGAAGGATCTTGCTTTCTTTGGGCACAGCAGGCTGCTGCTTTCCAGCCCCATCCCCTCACAAACCTCCTGCTATGGATGGGGGCATGGGGATTTTCTGTAGCAAGACAAAAGTTACAGATACAACACAGAAACACTTGAGAGTCCGGAAGGCCTCCTGAGCCCAAAGGAACCTCCCTTCCTTTCCTTTAGTTACTTGGACAAGGAGCCCCGGGGAAGGGAAAAATGGTGCAAAGGCTTTGACATGAGGCCCAAGCAATGAGACAGCCCCACACTGGACGGCTGCTGAAATGACAGCTCTCCTGGCTGTGCAGCCTCTGCAGCAGCAGTCCGCGCTCCACAACTCGCTTCACAGAGCACGGAGGGCTGGGTGCCACAGGCAACCTGGCCCTGGGCACATCCTCACCCCTCCCAGAGCCAGCAGCCCAAGAGCTCTGAGACTTCCTCAGGTCAAGCTACGGATGCTTTGGGGCACTCACACAAAGGCACTCAAGACATGCTGGCATCTATTACAAGGCTCTTGGACTCGTCCTATATGGCACCACAACCTCCTAGGAAAAGGAGGGGGCACAAGAGCATTTGTTGAGAGGGCTGGCAACAACAGCAGTTGTGGGAGGTGGAATTTGCAGCACAGCAGAGGTACCAGGAGGTGAACCCACACCCCAAGTCACCCAGGGAAGACAGGTGCATTTATGGAAGCCTTTGCATCCACACGTAGCTTCTTCTCAGTGACTTGCAGCTGCTTTCACAGGGGGCTCACAATGCTGGCCAAGATGTTGACAGGTACAGGGACACAGCCTGGCATCCTGCCTCCATCCTCAGCGGCTCTAGCACTGCACTGGGAACCTCCAGGAGTGGAGGAACCTAGAAAGAAAGAAGGAATCGAAGTGTTACTGGCAGTTCTGCTGGCCTTACAGAGTCGCAACAGGCAGGAGCAAATGTCTCCCCTCTGTGCTGAGCTCTATTGGTGAGAGCACAGTCAGCAGATCCACTGTGATGTTCCACCCCTCTTTTTGGCACAGCTGACACCGTGTCTGTATACCGGGTCATGTTTGGGAGACAGCATTCAGACCTCGCAGGAAAATCTCACAAGCTCCCTGCTCTTTCGACAGCGGCAATTTCTAAAGCACACACACCCTGGCAAGAAGAAATTACTCACACCACTGCTCACACCAGCACTACATTCATTTACACCAGCACTACATTCATTTAGCAGCCTCAAAAGTCTAGCTGGACTCCCTAGCTGACTGCGAGGACGCTGCAAGCTTCTACTTAGCAACAAGTGGAAAGGCAAACTCCATGTCCATGCTCACCACAGAACATCATCTGCATTTGAAATGTAGCAGTACTAACTCATGATGACGGAGTGGAATAAAATTTGTGTCAGATAATGCGGAACATCGACTTCTGCTTGATTAATGAGTTGCACTTCTGTATTGCTGTAGAGCTCTGCAGGGGTCAATCCCTCCTCTGAGCACACGCAACCACCCCAGAAGTGACCTCACCACCACCATCCAAGCCATGTGTCTTCTCCTCACCTCTCAGCTGCTCACACAGAGGTGACCTCACAAGTGCACATCCCCACCACATGCCTGCTGATGGCCTATCAGGGACAGAAGTTTCCTCCAAATAACTTCCCCAGCCATCGACTACTGCCGGCCTAGCAAGTACCCTGACAAAAGAGACCTCACAAGCAACACCCATGCCTAGCTGCCTGCTGCTGGCCTAGCAGGGACTCAGAAAGACATGACCTCACAGTCATCTTCACAGCCATGTCTCTGTCACTCGCCTAGAAGCCACCAAGATAGAAACTACCTCACTATAAGTTCCCCAGCCATGAGACAAATCCTGCCTTATCAGCTCCTCAGCCTGAAATCATCTCAAAAATAAACATATCCCAAACATATCCCAGATGTGGACCTGCTGCTGCCCTATCAACTGCTCTGGTAGAAACGACCTCAGAAACACCTTTCCACTCACAGAGCTCCTGAGATCCAATCAGTTCATCACTCACAAGTCACCTCACAAGCAACAGACAAGCCTTCTTCCTCCAGATGGCCTTTCAGGTACTCAAGTAGAAATGACCTCATCAGCAAGAGCCCAGTCATCTGCCTCCTGCTGGCCTATCAGCTACTTACAAAGAATTGATTTCACACTGGTGATTTTCTGGCATAGCTCTCATAGACAGTGCTGACCTCACTACCCACATCATGGCCACGCAGCTATTGCCGCCTGCAGCTTCCCCTCCCATCCTCCAGGGCTGAGCCACCTACTGAACAGCCTCCCTGATCCATGTCGTTCCCACACAATGCTTATACTGCAGCAAAACACCCCTTACGGATCAGTTAGGAGACCCAAAATAAGATTACATTTGCCTAGATAGTATCTACACGTAGCCCATAAAACTTAGGAATTGGAAAAAGGCTTGCAAGTAATTCTTGGCAACATTTTCTAATGGGAGGATTGCATGGGAACAGCGAACATGAAACTGAAGACAGCAGGGCCTCATGTCCCAGGCACAGGGAGAAGCCTTCCCGCAACTCAGAAGTCTGCTTCCTTCCCCAATGCTGAACAAAACCAGAAAATCCTCTACACATTCAGGACAACAAGCATTCTCCTATTTTACGCCCTGACAATTGGAGACACACGGAAGGACTCAGGCCAGGGCATCTCAGTTGGTGAAACCAGCAGAGACACAATTCAGCAACTCTTCACCCTGATCTAGGAGCATGGAAAGAACAACGGCAAGTGCAAGCACTGGCTGTTCATCAACTTTCAAGGCCCCTGACAAGCAAAACAGCTCACACTTACACAGCTCTTCTGCAAACACCCTTCACCCTGCTGCCAGGCTCACAGGTCTCGGCGCAAAGCAAGAGGCAGGGAGCAAAAACAACGGCTAAGGCACAGCATGACATGCGGGCACAGCCTCTCTCAGAGACACTCGGAAATGCAGTTTTCACAACAAAAGACACCATTGGGAAGGGCACCTCGCGAGGACACCAGCAGCCTGCTCACACTTTGCCCAGCACCTCCCAAACGCAGCTCCGAGCAGCACCTGGGGCTGCGCTGGCAGCAGCACCTCAGGGAAACGCTTTAACAGGGATCCCAGAGCCACCACAGGGGCAAAGGTTCCTGCACCCAAACCCCACCGAGCCGCCCCGGCCCAGCTGCTCGCGGCAGGCCGCCACGTCTGGCTGCAGGGCAGCTCCCCCCTCTGGCCCACGTCGCTCTGGCCCCTGCTCACGGCCCCACCAGCCCCTGCTGCAGCTCCTGCAGCAAAGCAGCCCCATCGCCAGCCCCGCTGCCCCCGCCCCGGTGGGAGGGCACCCGCCACCATTTCAACGTGCCCGCTGCCCCCACCAAACCCACTCGCACCCGCTCTCTCGCCCGATCGCTTCCCCCCGCTTTGCTCTCGCTCCACTTTCACGTCTTTCTTTGATGTCTTTTCTTTCCACATGTTGGACTGCCATTGGCTGACAGAGCCATCAGTGAAATCGGTGCCCGCCCTCCTCCTCCTGACAGCCAATAGGAGGGCTGCACTGGGGCGATGCCATGGCAACGCTGGGCCCTCCTGCCCTGGCGGCCAGCTCCGCCCCCTCCCCCGCAGTCGGGCGCCATGTTGTGGGCGGCAGCGCGGGGCGCGGCGGGGCCTGGGGGCAGCGCGGCGCCGTGTGGGCGGGCAGTGCGGGGCCCCGGGGCGCGGCTGCTGTCCCGGAGTGGCTGGGCTGTGCGGCAGGTTCCCTGCGGGGCTGCTGGCTGCCCTGCGCCCTGGGGGCTGTGTGGGGTGCCGGGGGGCAGCACTGGGGCGTGTGCTGATGGCAGCCGTGGCGCCGGCATGGGGGCCCTGGGGCTGGCCATGGCACCAGAGCCCGTGGGCAGCGTCCTGCTGCCCCCAGGGCAGGGCAGGGCAGGGCAGTGTCCTCTCATCCCTCCTGCCCCAGCCCCCTGCCCACGGCAGCCCCGGGGCTTGGCAGCCCTTGCGCTGCGCCTAGTAGGGCTGGGCCGCGGCCAGCAGGGGCTGCTCTCTGCAAGGCTGGGCTGTGCCCCGGGGGGTCGCTCCGGAGGGCTGAGGAGACCCACAGGAGCACAGGGCAGCCATGGGGAGAGCAGCTGTGGACCTGCTGGTGCTGGGGAGCGGTGGTGTGGGGCCGTGAGGGGGCTGGGGGAGATGGCTGTGTGGGGCTCACCCCAGCACTGCCCACCACAGCTCAGAGAAAAATCCTTGTGATCAGCCAGGACCTTTGCAGTGGGGATTGTGCCTCCACCTGTTTTCAAGCTGCTTTCCCAAATATGCTATCTTTGGGTGCAGAGTTTTGAGCCCAATTTGCAGGAGGACAGGGGCTGTGGCCATCTGAAGATGGCATCTGTGAGTCCAAAACATGCTGTGCCAAGTTGGAAGCAAAAAAGGATCCGGGGGAAGGAACATAGGTTTTCCAAAACTTGTGGAGAACTTGAGGTTATTACAAGGTGAAGGTTTCATTATGGTATATGGACATTTCCAGCAGGCTCCTGAGAGCCCCATGGAGCTGCAGACCACCTCAGCCTCTGGGATGTAGGACCCCTTTCCTCTCAGACCAAACCCCAAAGGGGGAACCCCTCCCAGGGAAACCTGGCTACCCCCTCCCCATTGCCCACGAGCGGATGGAGCTGGCTCAACAGGAGCCTTGAGGCTCAGGGCAGCCCCAGCCCCAGGACCCAGGAGTCCTGGCTGCCACATTGTCCCCCAAGCCACAGGGGACCCTGAAGCAGGACTCTCACAGCAGCCCTCAGCCCTGTCCAGCCACCGCCACAGCGCGGCATCCACAGCAGTTTTTGCAGTTAACAGTCTATGGGAAGGAGCTCCCAAAGCCCTTACCCTCAGTGGAGAGCTGCACAAGCATTGGGACCAAGGAATTGCAGTCCCGGCTGATGATATCCATCCAGTAGTCCTCCATCTCGCTTGCCCCCTTGCCCTCAGATCACCTCTCCAGCCGAAGAGGAAGGACGCTCTTCCCGTCTCATCACCCAAAACTCCTTTCCAACATGCCCCTGCTCCTCTGCCTGTTGGTGAGGGGCCCCAATGTGGCCTCCTGTCCCCTCTCCTTGCCATGAAGCCACTATGAAGGGCAGCCGTGGGGAGGGTGTGAGCAGTGCCCAGGAGTGCCTGGGCCTCACAGGGAAGTGAGACCTCCCCACCAGGACACTGGGGAGACCTCCCTGTGATGCAGCACATCCCACTGTGACCTCAGCTCATGTCATCTGGGGTCTCAGTAGGTCACTGTCATGGAGATGGCCCAGTGCTTTAGGAATGTCCTCAGACAGTGCCAAAGGCTGTGAAATGTCTCAAATGGGGCACTGGAGATGTCACTTTTGCGCCCCTGCACTGACAGGTCACTGCACTGGGCAGATGTGTGCAGGAATCTGGAGTTTGGGGGTTGGCATTTTTACAAGATCCAAGACATGTGGGATGAAACAGCACAAAGTGTGGCCACAGGCTGAGAAATGCTTTGGTGAGCCTCAAAACTGGTTTCTACTGTGGGTTGCTCTTTTTGTATAACTAGGCATTTGTATAACTATTCTCTGATAAATCCTTCAGGAATGTCTTCAGATGGTGTCAAAGGCAGTGAAATGTCTCAAATGGGGCACTGGAGAAGTCACTTCTGTACCCCTGCACCAACAGGTCTCTGCACTGGGCAGACCTGTGCAGGAATCTGGGGTTTGGGGGTTGGCATTTTTACAGGATCCAAGTCATGTGGGATGAAACAGTGCAAAATGTGGCCGCAGGCTGAGAAATGCTTTGGTGAGCTTCAAAACAGATTTCTACTGTGGGTCACTCTTTTTCTAGAAGTTGTATGTAGGACAATATGGGTCAGGATGGAGACTTGCTCCTTTAGGCTCCAAAGCAGGCTCTTTGCTTTTAAAAGCCCTCAGCAAGGTTTCTCGGTCTGCAGTGCTTGAGATAGAGATGATCTGCCAGAAAAGAGCAAACATGCCCTTAGCACACATCATCCAGAGGGCTTTCTCCAGGACCCTGGTTCCTGCCAGCCTCCAATACCGTGGGTCAGGCTTGATAGCAAACCTGAGGAATTTTTCCCATTTCCCATGAAATTTGCCCAGCTTTCCGTCTGACTGAAGCTGGGGAAAGCAATTTCTCATCTCTGGGCTTCAATTGGTCCTTGTCCTTTTCAGTGTCGCCTCAGGGCAGTGCTTCTCCCCTGGGTACACTCCCTGGCACCCTGGATACTCCTGGGACCCCGGCTCTCCCCAGGGACTGTGCAGCCCTGGCACCCTGGATCTCCCACATTTTTGACCCTGGGCTTCTCAGAACATGCCGAAACACTGCAGTGCTGCTGTCTGGGTTCCGATGTGGAACGTATAAGACAGTGGAATGTCTCAGGACCTGCATTTTGACTGGTTAAGAAGTTTGTGAGATGACCAGCTCCCAGCTGTGCAAATCTTGCAGAAGAGAGAGACTCCATCCCCCTTGAATACTGTCAGAGATGTGCCTTTCCAAGTCACTGCAAAAGGAAGGACTTGTTTAATTCTTTGGGTTGCTTATTCAGCCTGTGGCAGCCCCTCTGTGATGCTGGAAGCCCCAGTTCTGCACCCTGGTGTCTCTGCCCTTTCTCTCCCCTGTCTCCTGTGTGTCCACCCAAAGCCTTCTCTATGCACCAGGGACATGGGAAGTATTGCTTTAGGGAGCTCACTTGAAGCTATGACACACTGTGGAGCTGCAGGCCTGATGGAGGCAAGTCTGGGACGTGGCTGTGCCCCCATGTCCCCTCCTGCTCCCAACCTGAGGATCCAGGAAGGTCTCTGGGGAGAGCAGTGGCTTTGGTGTGGATGGGATGGGTTTCTTGTGACATGCCCTGAGTCCTGCCTGGGTTGCTCTGAACACTTCGGAAAATCCGTCTTCTCTAGGGGCTTCCATCAAGGCTTTTGCATGCTTTTGTACAGAAGCACAGCCTGGTCCGGGATCCCCAAGAGCAACATGGCCCCCGCCACAGCCTGGAATCCCCGGGAGCTGTATGGCTCTTCCATTTCCATATGCCCTGACTAAACTGACAATTTTTAACATCACCTTTACAGCACACTATCTGGACATTGTAACACTGTAACATTGCAACTTTGTGACTCCTCCCATTACTCTTTGTTCACTCACATTCCCAGCTGTTGGTTTGCACTTCAGGGAGTTCAAAGCTTGCTCCATCTTTCAGCAGTCTGTCCCTTTAGCCAAAACCTTAATTCTCTTTACATCTAGCCTTTCCTGTCTCTCAAAAAGATTTCTAGTATGGCTGTCCCTTGCAGAAAGTGGACCTCATTGGAGGCAGCTTGGACTTAGCATACAGTCAAAGAGTGTCATTCTTTTTTATGAAACTATATCAGGCTTTATTTTTTGTTTCTTTGCAATTAAAAGAAAATCCTTCTGTGTCTGTTTGCAGCTGGTTGTCTAAGAAAAGCAGGTGGGAAGTGAGGCATATGAGCTGTAACATTCAGTTGCAGACTTCAGTGGAATAAGGGTAGCTTTTAACCAGAGTGATGTAAGGCCCAGGTGGCTGATGAGAGAAATGGCAGGGTTGGGGAGATGGGGAGGAAGGTTGTCCACAGAGTGCCTGACCTCTGGGACACTGCTTTTCCTACATGTCCAGACTTCATTAGGAGACACTCTGGATTGCTATCAGTTGGAGAATGTTGCCATCACTTATTCTGAAAGTTGAAATAATAATAATAATAATAATAATACCCTTTAAAAGCAGAAATACTTGTATATTTTGAAGTCTCCATCTTTCAGGTACAGTCCCGAAACCTCTCCAATTAGCCATACAAGACTTGAAGGAAATTATTGGGGGAGACCTGGTTCGTCAGGGCTTTTTGCATTTTAATGAGCCCCATGGTGTATTTGGTGCTAAGTCCATGATCCCAGCCACTGAGAGGAGGTTGAACAAAGTGTTCAAGAAGTCCAAGTCAGAAGCAAACCCCAAAGTTTTGTAGAGCATGACTGGGTCCCACTAGCAACAAAGCCTCCCGGGGGGGCTGATTAGAGCAGAAAATTGTAATCACTGACTACAGGTAGGCAGAGGAAATACTCAGGTGGGTCTGATGCCACGTAAACCCTTCGTGTGTTTTATCAAGGAAAATGGCCAAGCACGGACAGCGAACCCCTGGAAAGGGAGATTCTTTCCCCCGTGCATTGCCCAGGGCTCTTCCTGGGGGCAGCGTGCGGCTGGGGGTGTACAATGCTGAGTGCAGGACAAACACACGACACCTCCCGGGGTCCCCTGAAGGGGAGGGGGGAGCAAGGCCCCGGTGCGGTGTTTCCTGATAGGCCTTGGTGGCAGAGACAACAGCCATAGCCAAGAGGACAAAGACCTCAGTTCTGTTGGAGCCCTTCAGCCTTGCCAGCACCCTCAGCCATCTCCAACACAGGCTGTCTTATGCTTTCCCACACCTGCTCCTGTGTCCCTACAGCTGGCAGACCCCCAACCTGCTTCCCCACCTTGCTCTCACCCTGGGATCTCCCTCCCTTTCCTGGTGTCTCTCCATCCTCACTGGCTGTTTCTTGAAACACAAAGCCAAGGACTGATCACAGACTCCCTCTGGGTGGCCTGCTCCACCACAGCACTACCCTTCGAGTGATATTTCTTCATCCTAATGTCCAGTCTGAACTTCCCAAGCTACAGTTTGGGGCTCTTTCCTCTTTTCATGCAGGTTCCCAGTACCAAGAAAAGCTCCTGGCAGCCCACAATGGGACACACTAGTGCTGAGTGGAGGGAGATTACGGCTCCCCTTGTCTGGGTAGCCATGCTTCTACTAATGCAGCCCCATAGGCATCTGGCCTTATTCACAGTGAGCATGCACCACTGGCCTGTATGGCAGCCCTTGTAACACCCAGGCCCTTCTTCTCAGGCCACTCCTGAGCCGGTCAGGTCCCAACCTGTCCTGATGCACAGGGTTACTCTTCCCCATGTATACAACTTGCAGCTTCTCCTTGTAAAAGTTCATGAGGTTTCCATTGGCCGAATCCCCAAGTTTCTCTAGGTCCCCCATAGTGAAGCTCATTGTGTCAGCAGTTAATGGGTGCGTGGAGACGGCTCACCCTGACTTGTGGTGCCTCTAAGAAGACAACAGCATGAGGCATTGCAGGTCACTTCAAGGACTAAAAGGAGATACTAGTTGAATGGAATTACTGACGTAGGTAGGAATTACTATGGCAACCATCTCAGAAACGCCAAGTGAGGGTACAAAGCAAGCACAACCAAAGCCTGTGGGGAAGGGGTAAAGAGAGGTGGGCTGTTTGTATGGAAGGGTATGAGGATAGTAAGAGAGTAGAACTTGGAAGGGGTAAGGGAGAGAAAAACAGAATAAAAGGTAAAGCAAAGGAGTGATCAGGGCTGTTCAAAGGTACCTGCCAAGCAGCCCTGCTTCTGAACATCTCTGACTGGAGCAGGACAGGAAAGCTGCTTGATCTGATCATACGTTTGTCTGACTTACTTCCATGGTCAGGAGAACTGAGTGCTTTCCCTACCATCAAAGAGAGAAGACCCTTGGTGGAAGGAATGCAATAATGTTTGAGGCTGGATGGGACTTCATGTGGCCTCTAGCCCAACCTTGTGCTCACTGCAGGGTCAGCCCTGCAGGCCTGTTTTCACTGCATGAAATCAAGTGTTTGCACAGAATTACATAAGCTATTTGCAATGCCTGGATTTGCATAGGTCTGAGCTTCTTAGTGAGTGGAGCTCTAGGGGTAGTAGGCATTGAGTGTCATTTCAGATGGCCAAGGAGATTCTCCACCTGGTCCCCACCTGATGCTCTAGAAGGATGTGGGTCTCCTAGTTGTTCCATCAGAGCAAGAAGACAATTGCACATGTGTTGGACCACCTCTGTCCCTTCAAAAGTCCAAAGAGGGGTGAGTGCATACAGCTGACTCCCTCCCTCCATCTCCACTGATTACAGTGGGAGCTTAGACAAGGAGCTCACCTGCAGACAGCCATTTTGTGAACCCCAAAAGTTGGGCAAGAGGAAACCTCCTGTGAGCTGGTGGAATGCATGGGAGGGAACTGAATCCCACTCCATCTCAGGAGCTTCTCAGTGGGCTTTGCATGTATTGATTAACTCCTCTAAATCAGTTTCTGAAGCACGAGTAAATGAACTCCTTTCTTGGCCCTGTGCAGGTGTTCTGTCTTCTTATGAGATGGGAGCAGGACACTCCAGAGTGGGGCATTTCCATCTCTCTTAGATAACCGTCCTCTGATGAGACCAACTGCAATGGTGGGATCAGTCTCTCTCCACTGTTTAGACAGGGACCATCAGTGATCATTTTAGACTATTTCAGCGTATATTTCCCAGGGGTGACCCTGCTGCCTTTCAGGAACTGTCAGCCCTGGAGCCCTGGAAACATCTCAAGGCTTCGCAGGGGACAGAATATGTCATGTCTTCAGCTGGGCCTGTGTTCCTGAGCTGGGCCTGGCTCCTGGGACTGCAGGAGCCCATGGCAACCTGGCAGATGCTGCACAGACACAGCTCTGTCCAGGAGCAGCTCCTCTTAAAGGAGCAGCAAGAGTCGGGGCGCTGCCTGCAGGCACCAGGATGAGATGAGCAACTCAGAAGTTAAAGACAGTCAGGAATGGGAGGACATCTGAGAGCTTACTGCAGGGAGAAATCTTCACAGCCCTTCACACAGTAAGTCTCTGGCTGCAGGGCAACAATGCTGCAGTTCCTGGAGAGGTCTTCTGAAGCTGGCACCTTCCACAGCTGATAGGGTCTGTCAGGATGGCTCTCCCAGCTTCTTCTGTTTGGAGCAGGTAGTGCTAGAGCAGGGATTTCCAGCCACACCATCAGAGGGACAGGGCATCACGGCTACCTTCTCCCAGGGATGGTGGAGGGGTGTGAAGCCAGGGAGTGCACCCAGGTCTGCATGGGCTGTAATTCAGAGCAGTGTCCCTGCACCCCAGGGTGCTGTGTGCCTGGGACGGTGACTCTGCCTCCTGCGAGGGTCAGCATTCTGCCTGCCTGGGGACCTTCCCACAGCACTGCAGGGAGAAGCTTTGGGTGGAAGGAGCGACCCTTGGCAGGGCAGGTTCGTTTTCCAGTTTAGAGGGTGCTGTGTGGGTCAGGGCTGCCCACAGCTCTAGCTCACCCCCAGAACATTTTCTGAAGGAGCCTTTTCAAGAGGACAGCCAAGGCAGTGTTTACCTCAAAGATTAGGTGCTTTCCTGAATGTCTGTTTTCAGTTTCCTACTGTTTGGGGGCGGGGGAGGGTGTGGAAAAGGAGCTGTCAGATTTGGACGAGAGACTGACACTCTTAGTCCTTTATACTGAGAGATCAGGAGGTCTGTGAGGAACCTCAGAAAGCCCTTTCCCCACTCCCCTGACTACAGAAAGCACCACCATCATCATCTTCTCTGGCCTCATCAGCATTTGTCTAACTTTCTCCTTACCACCTGCAAACATGGAGATGCCCCTGGACAGTGCCCTGCTGCCGAGAGACTTCTGTAGGGCAGACTGAGTGCACAGAGGGTGGGATGGGGTCTGTGAGCACCCACAGGGAAAAGACATGGGACAGAGAAACAGCTGCCAGCAGGAAAAGCTACAGGCAGCGGAGATACGATCAGCGAATGGGAGGAAAATAGAAGCATAAATGCTGTGGGAGGGGGAATTTGGAACACTGCCAGTCAGTCCCTGCAATGCAGACATCTTCCTCTAAGCAAAGCCCCATGTCTCCTCTCCCACCCAGCAGAGCCTCTGCCCTCAAGGCCATGGGGTCCAGGCCATGAGCCTTCTACCTCCTTGGTAGAAGAGGGGATGCATCTCTCCTGCGATGTGCCCATTTCCCTCTGCAGAACAAAGGGACTGAGAGTGACTGTCCTGAGATGTTGCTGTCTAGGAGGTGGTGTGCACAGCTGGGTGAGGTGAAGGCTTTCCTGAGTGCTCATCTGTCTGTCACTCCTTACTTCCCCTTGGTAGAAGGGTCATAGTATTGCTCTTCATTTCTTCTCCTCTCCGTGCTGGTCTGGTTCTTGCTCTCTGGAGTTAAGGAGGGGCTTCAGCTGCAGTTAAGGCAGTAACTTCGCACTCCCACTACATTGCCTGAAGCAACAGTGAAGACAGTAAACTGATGTGAGGACAGTGTCCATCTCAGTGGGACAGAGATGTCTAGGAAGGGTCAGGTCAGCCCCTGCCTTCACTGCACTCTTTCTCTCACTTGCTGGAGTAGGAGCTGGTGTGACTGATTCAGATATGGACACCTCTGTTCAAGAGGGCAAGGTTGGGGGGATGAATCCCTCACAAGGATCTTCTCTTTCAGACACAGCTGGCATGAGTGCTACATTCGTCTCTCACAATAGTAAATAGAATATTCCCACCGGCTCACTGGACAAAATCCCCTTCACTCAGTTCACAGTGCCTATCCACAGGTATCCCCCAAAAATACACAGGGCAGTGTGACACCTCCATTTACACACCTCAGTAGAGCAGGCCTGACTCTTCTGAAGTCCATGTGCAGAGGCCCCTGCTCTGCAGAGCACACTCAGTCAGCATGAACCAGAGGTCAGGAAACGGAGCTGAGCAAAGGTAAAAGAGAGAGGAAATGTGGCAGGTACTATGAGAAGTGGAATAGGTTTTGCTCAGAGAATCCTCTTCTAACTTGTCAATGTCTTTTCCTCCTTGGACAGTGCCCCGAACCAAGAGCAAATGTCCAACAGCAGCTTCCTCAATGAATTCCTCCTCCTGGCATTCGCGAAAACACAGGAGCTGCAGCTCTTGCACTTCTCACTCTTCCTGGGCATCTACCTGGCTGCCCTCCTGGGCAACAGCCTCATCATCACATCCATAGCCTGTGACCACCGCCTCCACACCCCCGTGTACTTCTTCCTCCTCAATCTCTCCCTCCTCGACCTTGGCTCCATCTCCACCACTGTCCCCAAATCCATGGCCAATTCCCTCTGGAACACCAGGGCCATTTCCTACTCTGGATGTGCTGCCCAGATATTTTTGTTTGTCTTTTTCATGTCAGCTGAGTATTGTCTTCTCACAGTCATGGCCTATGACCGCTACATTGCCATCTGCAAACCCCTGCACTATGGGACCTTCCTGGGCAGCGGAGCTTGTGCCAAAATGGCAGCAGCTGCCTGGGCCGGTGGTTTTCTCTATGCTCTCCTGCACACTGCAAATACCTTTTCAATACCACTCTGCCAAGGCAATGTTGTGGAGCAGTTCTTCTGTGAAATTCCACAGATCCTCAAGCTCTCCTGCTCTGACTCCTACCTCAGGGAAGCTGGGGTTCTTGTGGTTGGTATTTGTTTAGCTTTTGGGTGTTTGGTTTTCATTGTGCTGTCCTATGTGCAGATCTTCACAGCTGTGCTGAGGATCCCCTCTGAGCAGGGCAGGCACAAAGCCTTCTCCACGTGCCTCCCTCACCTGGCCGTGGTCTCCCTGTTTCTCGGCACCTCATTTTTTGCCTACCTGAAGCCCCACTCTGCCTCCTCTGCACTTCTGGATCTGGCACTGGCCGTTTTGTACGCGGTGGTGCCTCCAGCAGTGAACCCTCTCATCTACAGCAGGAGGAACAAGGAGCTCAGGGATGCACTGAAGAAATTGATTCAGCTGGTACTAGTTCAGCAGCAATGAGGTGCCTATCACTCTTCACAAGTGATTTCTAATTCATCTCAGACAACTCCTGTGCTTTGGGCATTCTCACTGTGATAATAATGTTTGTGCAGAAGTGTTTGATTTCATCCCACTTCTCCAGAGGCACAAATCCAGTTGGTCTGACCCAGAGGCCTTCTGCGAATTTGTCTATCACTGTGTCAGAGCTGGCCTTTCTGTAATAAAAGTGGATTTCCTCAGTGCAGTGCTTGAGGGTTGGTTTCTTCTTCCAAAGCTGGAGCCAAGAATGCGCTCAAGGACTTTCAGCTGGAAAGGGCCTGTTGCTTTTCCAGGGATCTCCATGGGCTCAAGGCAATGAGCTCATGGGGTGATGTGTTAGGGCATGAGGGCTGGATTCAGCTCTCACTTGTGGGTTCCCAGTGCTCCTGATAGTGGTGAATGATCATGTGGTATCTGCCTGGGACTGTCTCCCATACGACAGGGCTGGTGACAGATACCCACAGTGCAGACCCTGCAGGCACAGGGAAGGGTGCCTGCAGAGTGGTTCATGTACACTTTTCATTTTCAATGAAAAACCACAGGTTGGGTCTAGGGAAACACCTGACCACAGCCTGAGCCATTTGAAATGCCCTGTGATTGCTCAGAGCATCACTTTTGGCCACAGACCCCTTGGTAGGGGGTTTTCAGGTGCAGCGATGCCTGTCCATCTGGGTCAGCTTCCTGCCCTGCCCACCATGGCCAGTGCAGCATCACCCCATGGTCCCAGGGCACCACAGCCCACTCGCTCTGCAGAGCAGCACCACCAGCTCGAGACCCTGCAGGGAGCACAGGAGAGGGTCTAGAAATGGCTGAGTAGGCCAGCACTGATGCACTCATTTGGGGAAAGGCTCTCCGGGGAGCAGGGACATCCCTGGAGAAGAGGAAAGGAGCAATTGTGTGCTTGGAAAGAGGAAGAAATGAGAAAAAGAAATCTGTTTCTATGTGTATCAACTAAGGGCAGGCTGCTGCATCCTTGGGACAACAAGAGCTGCCTGGGGAGCCCCAGGGCAGGGACTCATATGCTGTCCTGGAGAGAGGGCTGGCACGGGGGACTGCAGGCAGTCTGGGGGTAGGGAATCTCCTGGACACAAGAACAAGGGACACGGAGTGTCACTGTCCTCTGGGTTCTTGTGCCACGGGGGCCAGTTCCAGCTTGGAGGCTGATGGGGCAGCTGACACACACACCTGCACCCCGGAGCTGCTGTGCCCACAGTGGGGCTTGGGTTATGGTGTGAGTGCCCAGAGCTCTGCAGCACCCTGCGTTGGGCACTGCTGCGGGGCCACCCCAGCCAGGGCTGCTGTGCTGGGTGGGTTGGGGAGAGGGCAGGGAAGGTGGGGAGAGTCGAGGAGGGGCTGGGCTGGGCTGGGCTGGGCTGGGCTGAAAAGGGCCCCGGAGAGGAAAACAGCAGTGTTAGCTAATCTATGCGAAGAGGCAGGGTGAGGACATGCACTGGTGGGTTTGTGGTGCAGAGCCAGATCTTGTGAGGGGAACCAAGACATGCCGGGCACAGAAGAGAGGAGGCCAGTCTGTGCCTTTGGTTGCATGGGCCAACCAGGAAGGCTCCCCCGGGCATTTGTCACACACCAGCCTCTCACATCATCTCTTTCTAGCCCTGGTGGTGCACCCCAGGTTTCGGGGTGCATTTTGCTGCATGGCCAGCTCTGTCCTGCTGGGCTCAGTGCTGTATTGAGGGGAATGGCCAGCCTTGCTTGGCCTCTCTCCTGGCTGAGACCCTGGCAGACCCTGGGGATGGCAGTGTGCTAACCCCTGAGTGGGACGCAGCCAGGGCTGGGCAGGGTCTGGGTGCTGGGGGAGGCTGCCAAAGCAGGAGGGCTGTGGAGGGATGGGGCACAGAGGGCCCCATCATGGGGACCGCACTGGGGGGATGTTTCTCCAGCCCAGAATGCACCTTGTCCTATGCGGTGCCTGCACAGTCAGGCCATGGGGCTGTATGTGGGGCAGGAAGGCTGAGTGGGCACAGGGACGGGACACACATGGGAGCCATGATGCTCCTTACTGCTCCTCTGCAAAAGAGAAAATCCCAGGGGAGCTCTCCCAGCCCTGCCCAACGAGCTCTTGTCCCTGCTCCAGGCATGGCAGAGCAGAGGCCGAGGACCAAGAGGTCCCTCAGGCAAAGCTGTGACAGCCTTGGGGAGCTGCCCTGAGTACCATGAGGCCCCCTCCTCCTACGTCCATGTCCTGCTGGGAGGGTGGCATGGGCACCAGGGATATAGCCTGTTTCTGCCTGGGGTCAGCATGAGACTTTTGCATGTGAGGTGAATGTGACAGCCACTGCGCTGCAGAAATGCTGGCCACAACCCCTCGCTGCAGCCCCCACTGCCCCCTGCCCCTGCTGACCTGCTGGCACCCCTGTTCTACCCCATCTCCTGTCCCCTCTCCCCACACTGCAGGGACCAGTGGTGCAGCAGAAACTGGCACAGCCCCACAGCCACTTCCTGGCCCCTGACACTCTCCATCCCCCTCCCAAGCATTACATCCGTCTTCAAGAAGGAGAAGAAAGAGGATCTGGGGAATGACCGGCTGATCAGCATCACTTCCGTCCCTAGGAAACAAATCTTCCTGGAAGCTAGTTCCAGCCACATGAAGGGATTGGGAACAGCCAGCGTGAAATCCTCAGGGGCAAATGGTGCCTGATCAACATGATTGCTTTCTGTGATGGGGTGACTGGCTGTGTGGACAAGAGGAGAGCAGTGCATGCTGTATACCTTGAATTTCAGAAGGCCTTTGGCATGCTCTTCCATAACTCCTTTGTAGCCATACTGGGGAGATGTGGAATGGAGGAGTAGGCAATGGAGGTGCGGGAAATGAGCTGGAGGCCGCCTGGCTCAAAGGGTGGAGAACAGTGATCCAAACTCCACCTGACTAATGGTTACCAATGCTGTTCTTCAGAGGTCGATACTGGAGCCAATGGTGTTTGTCTTTATGAATGATTTAGATGATGGGATGGAGTGCACTCTCAGCCAGTTCATGGATGATGCCGAATTGGGGTGAGTGACTGATATGCTGGAGGGCAGGGCTGCTAAGCAGAGGGGCAGTGACAGGCTGTAGTACGGGCTGAGAGGAACATGGGAGGATCAATCAAGTCCTGTCCCTGGGATGAAATAACCCCATGCAGCAGGACAAGGCGGGGTTGAGAGGTTGGAAAGCAGCTTTGCAGGAAAGGGCCTGCAGGGTCCTGGTGGACATCAAGTTGACAAGAAGTCCTCAGGGTGCTCTTGTAGCAAAGACAGCCACCCTTATTTTGGGTTGTATCAGCAAGGGTGCAGGCAGCAGGGTGAGTACAGTGGGACAGACGAAATATCCTGGCAGCCTTGAAGAAAGAGAAGATAAAGAAAGGGTAGAATTGGCAGACTACCAATCTTGGAGAGAGAGGTATGAGCAACAGAGTGCCCAGGTACTGCAAACATTTGAAAACAGCCCGAAATGTGGCATTTCAGCCTGCTGCCAAGTGGCTAGAGCCAGAGGTACCCAGACTTGCTCAAGGGCGGGAGCTCCAGGCAACTTCTGATTTATTCTACCTCTAATAGCATGGCCAGGATTATGCTTTTTTAGTGACAGAACATGTTTTTGCAAGTCTAACTTTTTAATTAAAGCATTAGAACAAATGCTCAAGCACACCAATGAGGAGGGGAAAAAAAAAAAGTCAAAAACACCGTTTCCATTGGCTCCAGTGGCTGTGGGATGAAGCCTAAGTTTGGTTTGAAAGAGAAAAGATTAGGACTGAAAGTCCAGCGAGTGACTATAAACTACTTGATACCTTCTGTGCTTTTCAGGGATATTTATTCTGGTTGCTGCTCAGTCTACAACACACTTTGCATAATAGACCAGACGTGTGGAGAAAGAACTGAATCCAGGGAAACAACATGCAAATAATCTGGGCAGCCTGGGAAGTCCACTGAAAGAGTAAGTGTGTGTGTGAGAGCTCACAGCAAAGGCCTGGAAAAGCTGGTTGCCATGGGGCTGGATACGGCCTCCTCTGATTGCTCATGACATGGGCACATGACACACCTCACAGAGTCAAATAAATTTCTGTGGGAGAATGGGAGGAAGAAAGTAGAAATGAATCAAAAATGGGGAATGAAGGCCAGGAGTCCCACCAGTAAACATCTCCAAATACAGGTGGATTTTACCCCCTCTCTGGCAAGGCTGTTTCTTCCATGACAAGCAGCACCTGGGGGAAGGAGGGTCTTTTCCTGATGCCCCTCTTGGGATGGAGGGCAGCAACACTGGAGAGACTCCTTCCAGCCAAGGGGGAGTTGCTGGGCACTCAAGCAAAGATTTCAGTCTGGAACCTTAAAGTCCTGGGTGGCTGAAGACTACAAGATGCCTCCAATGTTTTGTTCTCCTGTTTTAAACCAGAGTCTCTTTGCTCTCTCAGAGGATCAAAACCAAGATGCCTTTCCCTGGGGGTCGATACCTGCTCAGGCCAAGGTTTCAGCCCTGCAGGATTCAGCCCCAGGCTGATAAGCTGCACACGGGACTGTGTAACTGGCTTGGTCACAAGGGACCCGAGTCACATCACAGTGACCATTGAAACACCCCCAGAAGCAGATCCTGTGACATCTGGCCTGAACGAGACCTGCTGTATTTCTCTGCCTTTCTCCCTGCACCTAAAACTTTCTCTTTAGCTCCTTAGCACTGGGGAGAAGTCTCAGCTCTTGGACTGGCGGGGAAGGCACCAGTGCCTGCCAGTCCTGACGCTACACTCACATTTTCATTCTGTTGAACTAAACCAAGTCCCCAGGTGACCAGCTCTGCAGTGTAACTGTCCGTGTGTCCACACTTTTCTCCAGTCCAGGAAAATGGGCTGCAGGTGGAAGGGAGCCTGTTCAGGGCAAGCAAAGAAATGCCTCCACTCACCACCACCTGGCCTGGGGTCAGGGAGGAAAAGAGGCCCTGGGGCCAGTGCCCGCTGGCTGCGTGGCTTTCTCTGCAATTGTCTCCTTCTCTGTTCCAGGCTCTGGGGATGAAGGGGCTCGCTGGCTGCAGCCAGCCTGGACACATGGAGTGGCAGAGCTACAGGAGCAGTGGCCACATCCCCCCCCTGCAGGCAGCTGGACAGGCACAGACGGGACCTGGCCCTTCCTGGTCTTCCCAAGCATGTCATTCAAGGAAGTGCTAGAAGAACTGGCCTGGAGGGATCCTCATGGAACTGCAATGCCTGAGGTTGTGATAACTGACCAGCCCCCTCCTGCAAACGCTTCCCGGGCCAGGTGCTTGGGGACAAGCAGCTGGCAGTGCTTATGGGAGTCCATCAGCACCATGTCCTCTGGGTGGGCAAGGACACCTCAGGTTCTTGGTACCCTGTTGGAGAGGAGCTGGCTGCCGAGAGGACTGAGGGGAGGTGGGACAGGTTCCGTGACTCACGAGGTGAAGGTGCTGACACAGGCCTGGGGCCAGGGCCCTGCAGCCTCCTAGGCCTCTCCCAGCTGCTGGGAAGCCACTGCAGAAGCAAGCAAATCCCAGAGAACAACCTTTCCCACGTTCCTGGGAGCCAATGACAGGGACACTTGCGTGTGAGAACATGACAGACTAGCAGCAGGGAGATGACTGGGGTTTGTGCTTGTGGGGTCCCTTCTGCCCAAGGAAATGATAGGCCAGTGCTAGGTGCATGCTCAGCTATGGGCCTGTGAGGTCACTGCTGCCTCAGCACCTGATAGGCCAGCAGCAGGCACATGGCTTCAATGCTGATTGTGAGGTCACTTATTCCCTGGAGCTGATAGGTCAACAGGGGGCCCTTGGCTCATGTAGGTTCTTCTGATGTCACTTCAGTCTCTGCTGCTGATAGGCCAAAAACAGGCTTCATGCTAGGATGCTGATTGTGAGGTCACTGCTGCCTCAGTACCTGATAGGCCAGCAGCAGGGCCATGGCTCGGATGTTGATTGTGAGGTCACTTCCTTCTCTGTGGACTGTCTGCCATCAGCAGGCTCTTGGTTGCTGTGGTTTCTTGTAAAGTCCCCTCTGTCTCTGCTGCTGACAGGCCAGAAGCAGGTTGATGGCTTCAGTGCAGACTGTGAGGTCACTGCTGCCTGTGCACCGGATCGGCCAGCAGCAGGAACAGCGTCAGCAAAGCAGCTGCGAGGTCACTGCTGCCTGTGCACCGGATCGGCCAGCAGCAGGAACAGCGTCAGCAAAGCAGCTGTGAGGTCACTGCTGCCTGTGCACTGGATCGGCCAGCAGCAGGAGCAGTGTCAGCAAAGCAGCTGCGAGGTCAGCAAAGCAGCTGCGAGGTCACTTCAGCCTGAGCAGCTGAGCAGCAGCAACAGGGCTGTGAAATGGCTTGTGAGGACGCTGCTGTCTCTGAAGACGACAGGCCAGAAAGGCGCTGGCCTTGCAGGGCTGGTCCCTGCTGGGCTGGGGCTCTCCAGGGAGGCCTGAGCCGCCCCAGGCTGCGCTGGGCAGGGGGCTTGTGTTGGGCTCCCGCTGCTGTGGATCCAGCAGGGTGCCTGGAGTCCACTGAACAGACTCATCACCGAGTTCACACAAGCAGGGATTTGGTTGCTTTCTTTGGGATATTTTGCATGCCGAACGAAAGAGCCTGCTGTTGCCTTTAAAAACAAGTATTTATCAGCCTGTACAAAAGGCCTATGAAAACACAGTTCATGCAGTTGTGTGGTGACTCTGTTATTCTACACAAGTGCTCTGTCATGAAATACATATATATACACATGTATATATGTGTATATATATATATGCCTACATGAATATAGACACACATATATGTATATACATATACACATTATATATATTGTGTAGGTGTCCAGGAACTACAGAATGTGTTCCTGATCATCATCTACTTTTATTCTTAGGAGAACAGGTATTTTCAGCACTGGAGAAATATACTGAGGCAAATCATGATATTTAGAGAGCTTTGCAGAGACTTGTACAGTCTCTTTTGCTGCGTGGTAGGATGAAGACTTAAGAATATAGTGTGTTCCCATTAAATCAAGAAATGCAAGAGAATGTATTTCAGCACTAATTGAGAAGGTGTACTAGTGCAAGTGGGGGATATGGACTATTTAGGGACTATGAGGACATGTTGATTTAATCCATAGTATTCCTTCCGTGACTCAAGAACAAAGAAATGTGTTGTCTAGCCTTTAGATAAAAAAAAAAATACGAGTTTGTGTAGCCATCTCTGCCTTTCTAGGATTGTTAAAACAGCAATGAATTATGTAGCAGGACCAAAATTGAGAAAGAGTTTGTTAAAACAGCATAAGAAAAAACTTGAAACAATGTCGGCATTTGTTACCTTTAAGCCTCTAAGCTTATGTTAATATTTTGATATTTCAATGTGGAAGTCATTTAAACCCACAGTTGAAAAGTGAGGTTAGGTTGTCCCACTTGGGTCAATCATTTATCTCCATTTCTGTTACTGTGCTGGTCAGGAAATCTTCTGACCTATTGAACTCAATTATGTCTCTAGGATCTTTGACTTGAGCCAGTAAAGGTAGTGCAGTGCTGTGGTGGCACAAAGAAATGCTGTCCACAAATATATTTCCTAGTACTAAAGCGAGATCACTACAAAGTTTATTTGCAATCTGGGATAATAATCAACACACAAGGAAAGATGAAACCATTGGAATGGCTGAAATAACAAAAATAAAAATCATATATATACTTACGATAATGCTGTAACTTAAACCATCCAATTTGCAGTTCCTTAGATACAGCTTGTGGTTCAATGCCCAGGTCAATTTTTTTTCTAAAAATGTTGTTCTGTTCCTTCCTCCCTTCCCACCTTCTTTCATAACTGATGACTACTTTCAGCTAAACTTGACAAATGTAGGGATGTCAAAGTTTTCAAACTCTAGTCATCATGGAAATTAGTGTCTGGGTGGTGAAGAGATCCCCATGGCTGTGTGCTGAGAGAGAAAGTTATATTTCTCCCCCATATCAGCTAACTGACCTCTTGGCCTGTGTGTATTTGGTTGGCCAGTGCGCAGGTGTGATGTGAGATGATCACTTGCCCAGCCAACATGGTGGGGACCAGCAGGCATGGTGGGGATCAACATGACTGCTTAGGGGAGGTATGGTACGAGCCGGCAAGAAAATGGGCTTTGGTAGTCATCTTGATCACCAAACAGCTTATTCCTTGCTGGAGGCTGGAGGGTATTAACAACAATAAAAGCAGGGGGGAGGGGGGAAGGAAAAAAAGTTAGTATCACTGTCTTCCTTGGTAACTTTGTTTTTAAATTTTCCCTTTCTAGGTAATGTTCTAGAAATGCTTATTGCCAGTCAACACAGTATAGGCCAGGGCTCTGAACACCTGCAGAGCCAGGATACAGGCAAAGGTCTCCCTTGGAGCCTGCCGGAATACATGCTTGGGAAAAGTTTGCAGTTCATACACTGGACCTGTCAGCTCTGGTTTTTAGCACCACATTGCCTGCAGAAAGATGCACCAAGATATCTTTTTCCTTCTTTAATCATAGGATTAATCGACTCAAATGATGTAGGTGGGACTCATTGTTATGGAGGTGGCCTGGTTTTCCTGTGCTTCCTATTATTTCTGTCTGAAAATCTACATTTCTTTTAGATTGAATGTCATCAATGACGATGTTGTGCATGGCCATATTTTCCACTTCAAATTAAACAGTCAGAAGGTTGCTGGCAGCTCAGGGGGCTGGAAGATGCTGCTCATGAATCTCAGTGGCAAGAACTCCAGCTGACCTCAATGGGATTCAGACCATGGTTTTCACCACCTCTAAAAGACTCTGTAGCTCTGAAGAACAGCTCCCAGTAGATCCATGAGCCTGATGGCATGGCATGCACTTTTTCTAGCTTCTTTTATTTTTATAATGGTGTAATGCGACCAAGAATTTTTTGTGCAAACATCTTTTTTTTTTTCTGTTGTATGGAGAAGGAAATATTATAACACATCTGTCAGTTAATATAAACATTTCCTTTAGTTGAATAAGTTTACCAAACATAGACAATACCACAGCCTGCAATGCCACATTGTAGGCACTAAAAGCATTTCAACTCTCAGAACACTTCTATCTGCACATGTGTGTCTTTTTCTTAAAGAGAAAAAGCATAAATAGACTCAGTGCTGTTTTGTTCCTTTTTACTTTTAGGCAGGAAATCCATTCTGTTGTTTCACACCCCTGTATTACAGCATCTGGACCTTCAGTAGAAGCATTTGGGAGCTGTGACAGTATGGACAGACATGTTACATGATTGAGGGCTCATCTGTCACATAAGAGGAAGATCTCCATTTGGGTTATCTGATGGTTGTCCCTGTGGTCATCTACCAAAAATGTCTAGTCAGTGCTCACATATACCAGCAGCATGTGCTAATGTGCTTGAAGCACCACGTACAGGCAACGGCTTGTGATGTTCCTGAGCAAGAGACCTGGTCTGAAGGAGCCTCTGGAAATGAGGCAGCAGCCTGTGAGCTGGGGAGCTCTTCAGACAGCTTGAAGGCTGGTCACCTCTTACAAAATGACCTTTGAAATTATGATCCATGACCAGGCGAATAGGACAGTGCCTGCCCTCACCTTTCCTGCCTTGTACTCCAGACTGACTTGGGCACAAGCCCATCCTGACCTGAAAACTTGGCAGTCCCTGAGGTGCAGCAGTGCAGCCAGGCTCATCCACCTTGCTGAAGGACTCGGCTTCTTTTCTCAAGCACACCCCCCCCCCACGAATCGAGCTGTGAGGCTCCTTAGGAGTGACCTTACATCTCAGGAGCTCTGAAGTCAGGCAGAGGTTAAGGTCTATTTCTGTCTGTGTAGCTAGGTCTGTAATTTAATCAAAGTAGAAATTATACCCTATTATTAAATAATTGTTTTATCTTGGCAGGTGTGTTCTGACACTTTTTCCTCTATGTACTGTCTGGTTGATACAGTTTTCAGTTTACATCCTGTTTGCCTGTGTTTATATGTGTTAGTTTGCATAGATACATAGTTATTAGTTACATAGCAGCCTAGTCTACATGGGTCAATATTCTCATTCAAAATTCCTTTTCACCAGCACATGGGAAGCCCAGAGGACAGCACTAGCTATCATTGATATTCCACATGTCCGTGTATGGTGGGAGGCTTTTGGAGTCTCACTGGAAGCTACACTTACAACATTATTACAGAACTGCCCAGCATAGGCACCAGGTTTTTTTGCTTGCAACTTCAGATGGATGGATATGTATATTTTTGAGTTTCATTTCATTTTCCTTTTCCAGTTTCATTTTCATTTATGTGCCCTTGAAGCACCTAAATGCTGTGCTTTCCCAAGTAACTGGATACTGTTATCATGACGGCACCCTACCTGAATCTCTTAAAATTTGCTTATGCAGAACACACTACTGAAGACATTTATGTTTGCTGAGTCAAGACACTCACTTTGAGCCAGCCTTCCCACGCTTCCTGCACACACAGGCTTATTAGACAGATGTATAACTTTGCCTAGGAGAATAATTCCAGTGACTTCAAATTAGGTTTTTATATCCCAAGTCAACTGTATGCAAGGTTTGACATGGAAAAGGCATACAAGATGTGTTCACTAAAAACATACCTTCCCACAGTCTGACATTGCACAGTATAGTTGTTACAGTGTTCATAATAGAAATCAGCTGAGCATTTCAGTGCCTTAACTACAATGTCAGCTCTTTCTTCATAAAGGCCAAAGCTTATAAATTTGGCAGCTAAATTCCATCTTGTGTTTCAGTAACACTGAGAAGACAGCTACACCAACTTCCATCAGCAGACTTCAGGAGGAGTACAGCCTTCACTTTCTAGATTTCTGAGAGTAGGCCTTAAAGGAAGGTGTTTAAAAGATGAAACAGGTTACTCTCCAGCTGGTGGTGTCTTCCTGAATATGGAAACACAAACCCTAACTGGATGTGTTTATCACCAAACACTTTCAAAGTGCGTAACATACAGAATGTTGATAAATTCCTCCTAGAGTAACTACTGAAATTCCAGTACATCAACAATTTCTGGCATCAAGGCAGGTCCCTTTTCCGACAGAAGGCTCCAGTAGTTCAGGGCTAAGCCCCCAGGTCAGGGGTCAGTGCTGGCCCTGGAAACAGTCCTCCATTTCCTCAGGATCAGAGAAGTCATTTCGCTCTCTGATGGAATAGTCCAGTAGCCAGGGTGCTAAGCTTCCACCTCATTTTTCCAAAGAGGATGAGACAGAAATGGTTTTAGGATAGAATCGTTAATGTAGGCCTCCTCAAAGAATTCAAAGCCCTTCAGCCCAAATAACAGTACCTCAAACACTGACATCTTTGAGCCTCTACCTGAAGCCATTCTTGCAATTCCTTCAAATTATATCATGAAATGGCATGACTAATGCTGTCCCACTATCTAAAGCTTTGCAGCTTCTCCCCAAATTTTTGCTGCTTCCCCGCAGCCCATCTGCCTCCTCCCATTTCCATTTCATATCTTTAACAGTTCACTAAACTCAGTCCACTGGTCAATCCTCATCCATGGATCCAATCTATCTCTAGATCTAGGTAAGACTTGATAGTAAAGCCTTTCATTCCTCTTTAAAAAGTTGTAAGTAATTGGATTTTGTCACCCAGAATTGGTCAGCAATACCTGAGGAGAAACTCAGGAGTCTAAAGCTGAGAGGAAGAAAAAGTTATTCTGCATTTCCAGCTAACACTTATATACCAACTAGAAAAGCTAGCCTATTGTTGTTTAGAAAAGAATTTCAAAGTGAATAAAGCAGCAAAACCTTTGAAGGTTTTATGCTTTATTACTTGCAGTACTTCTAACATTACTGAAAGCAAAGAATATAGTTATATTTCATCCTACTGTGAGCTGAATTTTGCAGACCAAAAGCATATTTAGCTCTTTAGATTTAAATCTTCAAAACTATAGATATTATGCCCATGAAAGAAAACAGCTGGTCTTTCAAGCAACAAATTGCAATTGACTTCCGAAAGACAAACCTTTCCTGCTTATAAATCAGTCAAGCTGACCTGTACCGAAAACACCCAAAACCAAAAAAAAACCCCACCCCAAACTACCTTTTGAAACCAGGACACCTTTTGAGTATACTTTCCTTTGATCACACCAGACACTAAGCCTTTAACTATGGCAAGGGATTCCCTCTACTTTGAATCTACAGATATGCTGCATTTTAAAAATTCTTAAGAAATGACTTTTTACTGCTACTATAAAAGCTCAGTTTTGGCAGAAGTTTTTCAAGCACACAAATGTATTGATGCCTCAGTTTACCTAAAGATAAATTCAACAGAACCCATGTCCTAGGTTAAAGGAAGGCAAAGAAACCCCATCCTTGCCTCTATTTATACATTTTCTGTTATGGGGGTTGTCTTTCTGAATAGCCTACTGTAAAGCAGAGGGGCAGTAGAATTTTACATTAAAATAGTTAGAGTTTACTCCTAACCTCTCCAAAGAAATCCAATTGCTCTTAAAGAATCAATTCTAAAAGTCCAATGGTAGAGAGCTCACTTAAGAGCCACCAGTGCCAACAAATTACATATTATGCCAATGGATTAAATATTGCCACCCTTTAGACTCTGTACAGGAGCAGGGAGGAGAACACTTCACAGTCAGGCAGCTGTTCCTCCTCTTCAGTAGATTCCTGGGCAAAATGTTCCTCATCATCATCAGCGGAGGATGGGGAATCACTGCTGTAGACTGCATGTTTCCATCTGCAAGCATTTCAAAGGCAATAACAAAACCAAGATTAGGTCACACTAAGTCGCATCAAAAATCAAGTGCAGTCTACCCCAGAAGGTACTGTGAGATCTGTGAAGTTTCCAGCCCATTATATGTATTTGTCGTGCATCTGATTTCAAACTGCATTACATGTTCTTCCTTGGGAGAGCAAAATTCTGTCTTTGTTGGGAAGTTTAAAAAAAAAAAAAAGCACATGGTACTTATATGCAGCTTGACTTTGGCATATGATAGGCCAGAGCCTTGCAAAGTAACTGTAAAGCCTTGCAAAGTAAACGTATTTGTGAATCTGTTCCACCTGATTTCCCCTGAACTTCGTGTTCACAGCTGTTACCAAAAACAGCAGGACAGGTCAAGAAGGGAGCTCCTGAGAGAGCTTCAATTAATTACGATGCACACAGGATGATAATCATGATGCATACGAGTTTTGGCTTGAACCTTTTTATAGGTTTTTATTCCCCTTGTTCTAGTCTTGCACAGGCTGTGGAACATGGGCGAGGTACTGCCTTCACGAGGTATTGCAATAATTACATCTCTTCCTCAAGGCATGATCAGCTCAACTACTGCAACATCCTCTTCTGTCCTGAAATACAGCCTTGCCCTTAATACAGCCTGTTCTAAAGATCATCTTCTGAACTTATTCCCTTCATCACAAAGCGCATGCTCCTGAAACCCTTCAAATTTCTCCTCTCACAGCAAACAGAGTTGCTAAGGCCTTTCATGAATTACCTTAATTCCTACATTATTTCCCACTGGCTGCCCAGAAAACAGCTCTGAATTCTGAGCCGGCCCTGACAGCACCTCTCACTGACTAACCCCTCAATACAAAAATGCAGAGGCATGTTCTCTTCTCACCTGCCACCTTCACGCTTGGGAGAAGGTTTTCATATGCACTTGGGAGAAGGTTTTCATATGCACCTGGCAGTCTTCCTTACCTCCAGAAAATTCTTGCTGGGCTGCTCAAAACCCATGAAAACTGTCAGGTTACTGCTGCAGTGAGAGCAGTGCTCATCATTCAGAGTAGGACTGCGCATTTCCTTGTATTCCCACCTGTCGACAGCCATCTCTTGCTTTTTCTCTTGTGCTCGGTTATAAGCATTTGGGAAAAGGTCTGGTTTTGTTTCCTGAATTCTCTGCCCTGAGCTTACTAGCAGGGCCCTGGAGACCCTGACTATGGCTTGTAAGCTCTAAGGCTATACAGAAATGTGAATAGATAAAAAATGGCCAGTGGTTCAGCTTCTTTCAGTTGTTTCAGAGGAGACTTTTGGCCAGAACGCAATAAAGGAAATTGAAAGTCAGAACTAACCTGAGTTGCCATCTTGAGTGTCAGCGATCTCATCATCAGTTCTTTAAGTTTCTTTCTGGTTCTTCCCTCCTTGGGAGTACACCTCAAGGTTTTCCTAATGACAAGAAACAAGAAGGATCAGTCACACACGCACAGAAAATCTGACATGTGCACACTTGGTGCCTACACAGTAGCTTTATCAAGGCTCTGCATGTACACAAAAGATTAGCATGCAGTTCTACGATGCAGAAAACAAGGAAGGATCACTGGAATCCAACCATAAAGGTCTACTTGTTTTCACAAGAGACCCATTCTATTTTAGGCCTGTATCTGTCAGTCTAAAAAGAGATGAGAAAATGGATGCATATTTTAATACAAGAAAAAAACTAGTACTTTTAAATTTTGTTCATGGCCTACTTTGCCTTTCTGTTAACATGTTGATTCATGGCCCAGGACAAGTTAGAAAAAAAAAAAGAGAGAGAGAGATTAGCAAAGCAAAAAGCAGGACATCCACAGGGATTCCTGAAGTACATGAATCTATCTTTGCTTTTTATCCCAGAGTTCTCAAAGAACAGGGCAGTAGTACCCACAGGAAGCACCCAGCTGGGAGCATTTAATTTAACGGAGCAAAACAAAGACAGAGGAAACATGGTTGGTACAGATAACAGAAGTTGCTCTAGGGACAGAGAACCAGTTACGCTCACAGGTAATGCTGGCACAGGAACAAATACACATAGAGTTGCCATCACTAAATGCAGCCTGGATTTAAGGAGGCTTCACATCTGTGACAAGGAAATTCTGGAAGTGGCTCTCCATGAAGGGAGCAGTTCACAAGGGAGCTTAAGTCCATTTATGAAAACGATCCTAGGACACATTTCCCTCTAACAGGCGATTAAACTACAAGACCCAGGAGCTTCTCTGGGAGGTGATGAGATGTCAAGGAAAAACAGGCAAACGGCAATCCAAACCTCAGTCACAGGGATAAGCACAGGAAGCTGTACAGCACCTTTTTAGCCTGTAGGCTAACCACACTGCCCAAGCAAACATCATTCCTTTGTGCATGAGGAACAGTAATATTTAGTAACTGAGGACTAAAAGCACAACAGATTAACAGCTTAGCTGTGCCTATGTGATGGAAGGCATCACACAGTCTTCTTGCATATTTCAATGCCAGCCATTATTTTTGGTAAGTTTTAGAGTGAAAAAGCAAGTCCTGAAACAGCTGTTTGTAAACAGTGTCCATTCAAAAAAATCACAAAAAGGCAATTCAGAGAATGCAGCATAAGATGTATACAGCTTCTGACTGCTATTTCACATTTTCTGAGGAAGAAGATATGCCCTCCCTGCTCAGAGGATACCTCTAATATGGTCATACCTATCAATATGTAAGTTATAATTAGAGAGGAAAAATAAAAGCTTTCTCAGACTGTGGTACTCTGTGGAAGAAGTTACTTCAGCTACATTAGAAGTATTATTTTTCTGTGTGAAATATATTACTTACACAAAAAGAGAAAGATAAATGAATATTTAGATTTTTCTGCATCACTGAACAACCCAAGATCTTCCATCATCTTCATGTCATCTGCTGGTTTGCAATACTGCTTCTGCGGGACCGATACAGAGCTGCACTTGTAAGAGCAAAGAAAAGCAAGGGTGACAAAAGGTTTGAAACAATATTTATAAGCAGTAGGGCATCTTAATATAGAGTGCACATAATGACAGAGTCAAACTGACACTTAGCCAGGTTACTAAAACCTAAAAAACATAAAAAATTAAAAAAAAAAATAGTTCAAATGTTCCCTTTTGATAGAGATTTAAGAACAAGTGCTAGAGAATTTGCAATCACACTCTGCACTTAGGTTTATTTTTCCCTCCTGCTGAACACAGTGAGAAATCCACTTTTGTACGAGAAAGAGAAATTCCAAAGATCATAGTCAGATATTAGAAAGAAATTATGGCAGCTTTTAACAGTACTTCAACTGCTCTGCATGGTAGCAGTAAGTCATTCACAGCTAACACCTTCCCCAGATACAGCGACTCTTTATTCTTAACTGTGGTGCAAACTGCGGGTGTTTCTTCCACGGTTGCACCCGTCACACAGGCCACCCCACAGCTGGGACACGCTGCAAATCCTCGAGGAGACAACGCCAGCCTGGGCTGCGCAAAGGCCACGTCAGGAAGGAGGCCGCAGGCAGAGCTGCAGAAATGCCAGGACTCCTTCAGGTGGGCTGCAGCCCCCTCTTCCTCCGTGTCCTGACTCGCCCCGTGCACGAACCGTGTTTCAACGTGCGTCAGCCCGGAACAGCAGCTCATCAGCACTGAAGGAGCCTCTCACATTGCAGCCACCAATAAGATGGCGCTATCCTGCCCGGGGAAGGGGTCGCCGCTGGGTCACGTGGCCATGGTATTGCCATGGCAACGCCCCCAGTGCAGCCCTCCTGTTGGCTGGCAAGAGGAGGAGGGCGGGGCTCCCTTGAACTAACAGCTCTGTCAGCCAATCAGAGTCCAGTATGCAGGGTCCTCAGGGAGGGGAGGAAGGGGTGGGGCCTGACCTGGGGGGAGAGAGGAGAGATAGGAGAGAAAGAGGGAGCGAGGGGGAGAGGGAGGAAAAGGCGTGAAAGAGCGAAGCGAAAGGGAAGGGGGAGAGGAGAGGGGAGAGGAGGAGCAGGAGAGCAGGGCAGCGCCGAGAGCAGGGCAGAACCATGCAGCGGCGGCGCCCCGCAGCCCTGCAGGGCCAGTCGCTCGGGGCAGGGCGCAAACAGCCCCCTCAGGCAGCACGTCAGGAGCGAGGCAGCTCCCTGCGCCGGCAGCCGGCAAGGCAGCTTCCTCCGCAGCCAGGCCTGCGCCCAGAGCAGGGCGCTGCGCTGCTCTGCAGTGACCCCCGGGGAGAGGGAGGCCATGCCCTGAATTGCGGCAGGTCCCTGGGGAGCCGGTGGGGAAGAGGAGAGGGAGGAAAGGAGAGAAGCGAGTGGGAGAGCGAGTGGGTGCGAGTGGGTTTGTTGGGGGCTGCGGGCGTGTTCAAATGGCGACGGGTGCCCTCCCGCCAGGGCGGGGGCAGCGGTGCTGGTGACGGGGCTGCTTTGCTGCAGGAGCTCCAGAAGGTCAAACCATGAAATATGAGAATGCTTGTTGTCCTGGATGTGTGGAGGATTTACTGGGTTTGTTCAGCATTGGGGAAGGAACCAGACTTCTGAGTTGCAGGAAGGCTTCTCCCTCTGCCTGGGACATGAGGCCCTGCTGTCTTCAGTTGCAAGATCACTGTTCCCATACAATGCTCCTGTTAGAAAATGTTGCCAGGAATTACTTGCAGGCTGTTCCCCAATTCCTAAGTGTCATAGACTAGGTGTGGGTAATACCTGGGCAGAAGTTAATCTTTTTTTGGTGTAGTAACTGGTACATAACGGGTGTTTTGCTCACTATGAGTGTTACCAGAGGCCTCAGACAAGGAGTCTCAAAAGGGGGACGGAAAGGGGGGAGCTGTTACCAGGAGCTTCAGACAAGAATGCACCCAAAGACACAATTCTCGCAACTGTAACTGATACATCCTAGAGGAGTACAGCTAAACCAGCAGAAACCAGTTGAAACCAAGGTTAGGAACAAGACAGCTTTCTCAAGCAAAGAAATGAGCCAAGCTGAGACCATATATGGAAAAGGAGCTCGGAGTTCATGGAAAAGACACCTCTTCAGCAACCACTAGGGACCACCAGCAACCACCAGAGGCCCCCATAGAAGCCCCCCAGAGACTCAAACTGCATTCGTAATGACTATGTAAATATGATAATTAGTTCCAGGAAATAGAATGAATATGTATAATAATTCTGGGAAATTTAATGCATATGTATGTAACAGAGCAATATAAGCTTTGGCTAATGCAACATAGGGCATGCACGTTGGGTGGAGCGATCCCCCGTGCATCCGGCGCCGTAATAAAGAGAATGCCTGCTTTTTAGTAGTACATCGGTGTTAAGGAGTTTTACTTCCGATTTCAGTGACATGAGCGTTGTGAAGCCACGAGGTGATTCGGGGAGGCCGTTCAGGAGCTGGCTCAGCCTTGGGGGAGGGCAGGGAGAGCTGCAGGTGGCAAGAGCCCCATGGCCGGGGTGTGGGTAGTGAGGTCACCACTGTTTGAGAGAGCTATGCCAGAAAGTCACCATTGTCAAATCAAATCTTTGTAAGTAGCTGACAGGCCAGCAGGAGGCACATGGCTCGGCTCTTGATGATGAGGTCACTTCTGCCTGAGTACCTGATAGGCCATCTGGAGGAAGAAGGCTTGTCTGTTGCTTGTGAGGTCACTTGTGAGTGCTGAACTGATTGGATAGCAGCAGAGATGTGTCTGGAAAGGTGACTGTGAGGTCACTTCTACCTGAGCAGTTGATAGGGCAGCATTTGGTTCATGGCTGGGGAAGTTACAGTGAGGTAACTTCTGTCTCAGAGGCTTCTAGGCCAGTGACAGAGACCTGGCTGTGAAGGTGACAGTGAGGTCATGTCTTTCTGAATCCCTGCTAGGCCAGCAACAAGCACATGGCTAGGAACTGACTTTGAGGTCACTGCTGTCCCAGCAGCCTATAGGCCTGCAGCATTGGTAATCTCTGATTTCCAGGGTCTGTGTGCTGTAGAAATTCCCCCTGTCCAGCAGCAGGGAGCTTGTTAGATTTTCCTCAAAGGTCCGTACTGGGTCTCTGTTCTTCATGTGTTCACCTGCTTTAATATCACCTTCGGGACTGTAACATGTTAGTGGTCTCCGATTCTCTGTCCAAGTATGTTCTGATTGGAGACTGGGTGCAAAGGCTCTTGGAGGAGGCAGAGCTAATGTGAGCCCCAAAGAAAGGCATGAGAAAAATCCCCACAGAGGCCTCTCTATGGCAGCAGAATAGGCACAAGAGAGAGGAAAGATTTGGCCAGGTGAAGCCCCTTGGGACCACTTCATCTGCTTCCTTGAGGTGGGAAGTGAACATGATCAGGGCTGAACATGGATGTTCCCAGAAAGTCCCTTTTCAAAGCCTTTTGGGGGAATAAAAGCAACTTCCAGGGATGGAGAGTTGGCCTTGCTGTGTTTTCAGGCCCTTGGGGGGCTCTGCCTGCTGCCATGTCTAGTCATGTCCCCTCTGTGTCCCCGATGCACCATGCTAAGGCAGCAGTGACCTCAGAATCCAGATCCAAGCCATGTGCCTTCTACCGGCCAATCAGGTACTCGGGAAGAAGTGATGTCACAGTCAACAACCAAGTCATGTGCTTGCTCCTTGCCTATGAGGGACTCAGTCAGTAGTGACCTCGCACTCACCATGCAAGCCAAGTGCCTGCTGCTGGCCTATCAGGCATTCAAGCTGCAGTGACCTCACAATCAGCATCAAAGCTATGTGCCTGCTGCTGGCCTATCAGGGGCTCTGGGAGAAGTGACCTGAGAATCAACATCCAAGCGCTGTGTCTGCCGCTGGCCTATGAGCTATTCAGGGAGCACTGACCTGACAGTCGACATTCAAGCCAAGTGCCTGCTGCTGGCCTATCAGTTACTGCAGCAGGAATGACCTCAAAAGCACATGTCCCACCCATGTGCCTGCTGCTGGCCTATCAGTTACTGCAGCAGGAATGACCTCAAAAGCACGTCCCACCCATGTGCCTGCTGCTGACCTATCAGGCACTCCAGCAGCAGTGACCTCACAATCAGTATCCAAGCCGTGTGCCTGTTGGGAAGGGAAGGGAAGGGAAGGTGAATAAGTTAAATGCAAAGTGCTCCTGAGAGGATAAGGACAGCATCCCATGGAAGGGGAACATAATGCAGTAATGTGAGAAAAGAAAGGCACAATGATATTCAAAGAGCCTAATACAATGCCCCAGCATTTCTGAATAGAAAACCACTCAGTAAGTGGAAAAGTAAAATACATGACCATATGTGAAATTCGAAATGTATGAAGATGTGCAATAGCAGCATGGTGGGGTGGTGTGAGATGCAGTGTCACTAATGAGAAACTGCAGTGAAATGTGTGTGCTGTTTTGCATAAATGGCGGTGTGCGATGGACGGGAGTTACAGAGAGATGGCGAGGTGCCAAGTGCCGATGGCCCTGGGCTGTGGTAGTGCTGTGAGCTGTGAGCACTGAGACCCTGCTGCACAGGGGACACCCGTCCCCCTGCCCAGCCTTGAGTGCAGCGCCCGGGGGGTGGTTTGGTCACCTGCGAGGAAAAATCCCCCTCTAGGAGCTGTGCCCAGCAGCCATGTCTGCAAAGGCAGCAGGAGCAGCCCCATCCCTGGGAGCAGGTTTGAGGCTGGAGCTGGCACAGCGGCTACATGCAGTGACAGTGCTTGGGGAAGCAAGCCCAGAGAGAAACCACCGTCTTCCTGGCTCGGGTGCTGCTGCAGGGAGAGCGCGGCGCAGGCTGCTGAGGTCACGTGGGCTGTGGTTTGTGCACCTGCAGGCGAGGCTTTGATCTCCCGATCAGCCCCTGCAAGGGAATAACGGGCTGTGGGGTGAACAGCCTGAGAGTCAGGGGGGGTCTGAATGCCTGGGCTGCCCTGTGTGCTGTCAGAGGAGTGAAATGGCCCAGCTCCCTGCTCCTGACCAGGGCACCCACCGCAGGGCTGTCCAGGAAGGGATCGACAAGCCTGCACTCACGGGATGGGGCTCTGGCCATGGCAAAGAGGCCTTTCACCGCTGCTGCTCCCGGTACAGCAGGGCTTTAGCAGGGTGAGGGGCTGTTTCTGTTTCCTTCCCTTCCTGACACAGCCTGTCCCAGGGGCAATCCCAGCTCCACAGTTCCCATGGTGCGGGGACAGCTGGACACTCGCACCTTGGGCACTCGGGCAAACACAGCATACGACATGCCCAAAGCTCCCGGTCCCCACAGTGGGGTACAAGGGGCGACAGACCCATTTCCCCACCATGATCTGCCCTGTCCCACTGGGATGGGCCCCGTGATGATGCCCCAGATCAGCAACCGTGACATCCGCAGTGGAGCCGTGCCTCATATATGGTCATGAAGAGCACTGGAGAAGTTCATTGGAGGGCTGGGCTGTGTCAGAAGGGAGATAACCCCTGATAATGTCTAAAAAGGTGCCTGCTGCTTCGATTGGCTCCTCCTGCAGCTGAGCCAGCACCTGCAGATATATATTGGCCTCCCGCCTTTGTTGTCCTGTGTGAGTCCCCAGGAGCTGTGTCAGGGAGTGGGGTGCATCAGGGCAGTGCCGTCAGGGCAGAAGGCTGCGGATGGAGGCAGAGGGACTCCTTGTCCCTCGGGTGCTGTGGCTGCTCCTCTGGGTGCAGCTCTGCTGGGGTAAGTGCCTGCTTCCTTATCACATGGCCATGGGGCCAATGGGCACCAGTGGGGTCATGGGGATCCCTCTGGAAAAGGGGTTTCATCCCAGAAAGCGGTGAGACAAGGGTCAGAAGGTTGCTCAAGTCCATCCACCCTGTGCCTCTCTGGGTGGGAGAAGGATGTTTGTGCTTCCAGGGCTCCTGTGCTTATGGCAGTTGGTGCCTGGGTGTGCTTATAGACACCTCATCCTTGGGCACTCTTTCGGGACCCCCTGTTCCCCCAGTACTGTGCCCCTGGAGCTGGTGGTGGGTCAGCTTGTGACTGCAGAGCTCAGCAATCCCCAGGGCACAGCCAACCCCCGGGTGCCCAGGAGGGTTTCTGTGCTGTTGACTGCCCTGGGGTCAGGGTGTGCCTGGCCTGAGGAGGGGCAGTTTGTGCCCCGCAGACAGAAGGGGATGAGGGCATCTGCATCCACAGCCCAGCAGAGAGATGTCCTTCCCAGGGGCCCTGGCTGAGGGCAGGGGCTGGGCTCACGCCCATGGGCAAGGAGGTAATGAGCATTGGAGGGATTGTGGGGATCATCTTGGTGCTCCCTGGGGACATGGAAAGCCCTGCGGGAGGTGGGTGGGTTTGAGTGGTGCCCAGGGTGGGTGGTGGACAGGGGGCTGGGGTCATGGGGGACACAGCAGTGTGGGGAGGCCTGGGAGTTCAGGGCTGCTCATGAGGTGTCATGCTGGGGAGGAGCAGGTGCCCTGTGCAGAGCCTGGTATGGTGTCTGGGTGGGCATGGGCAGGGTGCGGGGTGCGAGGAGGTGCCGAGGGCTCTGGGGTGGGAATGGCCCAGCAGGGCCAGAGCTGGGCATCCCCCAGCCCAGCCCAGCCCAGCAGAGCCCTCAGGGAGAGGAGGGACCCCGACACTGCCCCTGGAACAGCCCAGAGGGGAGAGGGCTCACAGCCCCGGTGCCTGGGACTCGGCCCTGTGCAGGGGACCCTGCAAAGCCGCAGCGCGAGGCCTCGGCATTCTCCTAACCAGCCCCATGTCTGTGTTTGAAGGTGCTGCGGAGGTGAGGCTGGAGGCTGGAGGCAGCCCCTGTGCTGGGAGAGTGGAGGTGAAACACCAGGGCCAGTGGGGGACGGTGTGTGGTTTGGACTGGGACATGAAAGATGCTGCTGTAGTTTGTAAGCAGCTGGACTGTGGATCTGCTCTCGAAGCCCCTTGGTATGGATGTTTTAGTCCAGGATCTGGCCCGATTTGGCTGAGCGATCTTGAGTGTCAAGGCACTGAGACTGCCCTGTCTGAGTGCAAACATACTGATCTGAGTAAACCTTTGTGCGATCATACTGTGGACGCTGGAGTGGTTTGTTCAGGTAAGGAGTCAGCCAGTTCCTCACCTTTGGGGCGGGTCCTGGGATCGGGGACTAACCGGGCTGTGCCCTGAAGGAGAAATGCGTGGGTACCGGAGCAGGCCCCGACGTGGCTGCTCTCGCTGCCAAGCTGGGACTGTTGCTGCTGCTGTCCCTGGGGAAAGCCCCGGGTGAGCCCACCGTGGGTGCACAGACCCCGTCAGGGTCCTGGGGGCTCAGCCCACCCTCAGGCTGAACCAAAGGGGCTTTTCAGAGAGGAGAAGAGCAGGGCCTGGGGCAGAGGAGCAAGGTGACGGGCAGCACCTTGCACTCCGTGCCCAGGGCCACCCCATGAGGACCAGCCCCACGCGAGCTCGGGGCCTGGCGGCTGCGAGGCCCCTGGCTGCTCCCTCCCATATCACCGCACGCTCAGGCCCTGCAGGGTCCTTGGGGCTGTCACAGCCCCGCGGGGAACGCGGCCTGTCCAGGCAGCACTGACCCACTGTCCAGCCGCTCCTGCCGGCCCTCGGCTCCCCACGCTGCCCCGTGCCACAGGGCTTTGCCAGCACTTGCTGACCCTCATCAGCACCTGCTTTTGCAGCGTGCGCCGGTGTCAGCCCAGGGCTGCACGCGGATCTCCTGTTCCTCTGCCCGGTCGCTGGCCATGACGTGCACAGCCCCAGCAGTGCGCTGTGGCCCTGCCTGGGGACACCTCTCCCCAAGCACGTGTCGGAGGAGACAGCTGGCCCAGACTCTGACCTGGTTACAGCTGCACCATTTCTGTGCCTGGGACGTGTCTCCCCTCACAGACACCCCAAAGCCCCAGGACACCCCCAGGAACAGGGAGCATTTTGGGCTGCTCTGAGGCGATTCCCCAGCCTGGCTCTGAGCTCCGCAGCACCTGGGCCTGTTTTCCTGGTCCAGGCACTGTGGTGCTGGGGGCCTGTGCCGGGCAGCGCTGGGCTCCTGGGGCAGCAGCATTTCCCTGAGCAGTGCCTGTGGCTGTGGGTCCAGGATAGACACAAGCCCTGGGGCACTGTGTGGGTGTGAAAGGAGGTGCAAGGGGCCCTGAAGGGTTTGTGTCATCAACACCCATGGACGGCTGCTGCTGGGGTGTTCATGGGTCATTTTGGATGTGGCTGCCTTGGAAATCATGTGGGATGCAGTTATGTAACTGCTGGAAGCCTCTGGGAACTGCCTGTCATTGGTGTTTTCTCCAGGATTTGTCCAGCTGGTTGGAGGGGCCAGCCCCTGCTCAGGACGTGTGGAGATCAGAGATGGAGACCAGTGGAGAACAGTCTGTGACTCGCACTTTGGTCTCGAAGTTGCTGATGTTATCTGCAGGGAGCTGCAGTGTGGCACAGTCCTGTCCATCCCCGGGGCAGCTCACTTTGGAGAGGGGGTCGGTGCCATCTGGGACGAAGAGCTGCAGTGTGTGGGGAATGAATCCCTCCTCTCCTCCTGCCCCAGGATGTCCCTCAGCAACCAGACCTGGACCCACGCGAACGACGCTGGTGTCACCTGCACACGTGAGCATTCAGGGAGGACGTGTGAAATGCCTCCTGTGAGCTGGGCGCTGCGGGGTAGGGGAGCAGGGAAGTGACTGCGCTGAGCATGGTGCGAGTGCAGGAGGGGTGGAGTCATCTGTAGTCCTGCGTAGACGGAAGTGAAGGAGATGGGATTGAATCTCTGTGACATTTCCCTCTCCACTGATGGATGAGCACAAGCACAAAGTGATCCTCTCTAATCACCCTCTCTCTCCCTTGCAATATATCCAGGGTTCAGGCTGGTGAATGGCAGCAGGTGTTCGGGGCGGGTGGAGATCCAGGTGCAGGGGACCTGGGGAACCCTCTGTGATTCTCACTGGGACATCTCTGACGCACACGTTCTCTGTCATCACCTCAACTGTGGATTTGCTGAGTCTGTTCCCGGAGGAGGGCATTTTGGGAGAGGAACCGGCCCTGTCTGGAGAGACACCTTCCACCGTGAGGGGACCGAATCCCATTTGGGACAGTGCCCTGTGACTGCCCTGGGGGCCTCCTCATGCTCACATGACAACGATGCTGGTGTTTTTTGCTCAGGTGAGTGCAGGGAAAATGCAGGATTAACTAAACTTGCCCCTTGTGTGTGACATGGCAACCCAAAGCTGGGGAGCCCATGGCAATGACAAGCTGAATTTCTCCCTGGAGAAACCCTGGCTTCCCATGGAGGGGTTCAAATGGCTTTGCCTGCTCAGGTCTCTGCCTCCCCAGGGCAGCTGGTTCAGGCCCTGGAGACCACTGCCAGGCCTGGGCTCCTCTGCTGCCCTCCTGCAGCACAGGCACAGGATGGGGCTGTGGGACACAGCTCCACTCAGTGCAGACCCTCCACTCCCTCCTGCAGCACGCAGCCCCGTCCCAGACCACAGAGAGCCCTGCAGATCCTGATCCCACCGCCTGCAGGGGCTGCTGTGGGCACGTCCAGCAGGAGCAATCCCTGAGGCTGAGCTGCAGAGCAGGGCTGGGATTTGCCCTTGCTTCTTGTCAGTATGAACCCCAAACTCGTCCTGTTTTGTAAGAAAGGCCCTCATCCCTCTGCTTCCTGCCAAGGACACAAGCTCCATGTCCCTGATCCCTAGGGATGCAGAGGGGTAGAGACGTGTGTGTTCTCCCCTGGGTGTCTCAGCAGGGGCCAGTCCCAGCGTGGAGATGGAGCAAGGCTTGTACTCATCCTGTCTGTCACCCAAGCCATTGCACAGGCCAGTGCTTCCTCCTGCTGAAGCTGCTCCACATTCATCATTAAGGACATATCTGGTGGCTCTGGGATTTGCCCTCACCTCCCATGCTTCCCCATCCCTGTCCCTTCCTGAGAAATGACATTTGTAGTCAGCAAGGTTTAGTGACTGGAGGAAAAAAAAAACTTGGAAAACTTCCATCCTCAAGTTCCTCACTGTGAGCCGGCTACAGATGGGTGAGCCCCTGGGTGTCCCAGGGCATCAGAAATGGGAGACACATGGCAGGGTGCAGGGCTCCCCGGTGTCACAGAGGGTCCAGGGCACTTTGCCTGTCTCCGAGCAGGATCCTCTGAATCCCTGTGGCTGGTGGGCGGAGGGAGCCGCTGTGACGGGCGAGTGGAGATGCTGCTGCACGGAACATGGGTCAGAGTCCTGGATGACCAGTGGGATGTGAACGATGCCAGCGTGGTGTGCCGGCAGCTCCAGTGCGGAGAGGCAGAACGAGCCTACAACTTGTCGAAGCCTGAGCGAGAGACGGGCCCCGTGGGGCTGAGAAGGGTCCAGTGTGCAGGGAAGGAGACTCGCCTGACCCTCTGCAACACCTCCCTTCCTGAGGCAGAGCTGGAAGGAATTGCAGAGGATGTGGGAGTGGTTTGCTCAGGTGAGTCACTGACAGTCCCCAACACACTGTGCTCCCCAGGGCCGGGAGCCGCTGACAGCTGGGGTTTCTCCCGGCTGCAGGGAGCCGGCGGGTCCGGCTGGTGAATGGGGCAGGGCGCTGTGCCGGGAGAGTGGAGATCTACTACGAGGGCACCTGGGGGACCATCTGCGATGACTCCCTGGACTCCCTGCGACAACCTGTCCGATGCCACTGTTGTTTGCTGCCAGCTGGGCTGTGGGGTGGCTGTGGAGGTGACCAGTTCTGCTCGTTACGGGGAAGGCTCCGGGAAGATCTGGCTGGACGACGTGAACTGCTCCGGGGGTGAAGCTGCTCTCTGGGACTGCCCTGCCGAGGCCTGGGGGCAGCACGACTGCAGGCACAAAGAGGACGCAGGAGTCGTCTGCTCAGGTCTGTGTGGGGAGCAGTGGTGGGAGCCTGGTGCCCAGGAAGATAGGGATGCAGGGAGAGCAGGGCATGGCCGAGACTGCCCCTGGCTACCCTGAGCCCCCCTTCCTGGGACATCCTGGGGACATCCGTGCACAGTCCTCACTGGACCTAGTCAGGGTTATAGGGAGAGCACAGACGTCCCCAGGGCTTAGAGGGGAGGGTAGTGCTGCACGTTGGGGACTTCTCTCTGCTCCCTTGGTGAAACAGTGACTTGCTGGCAGTGCCCTCTGCCTGTCTGAGCCATGGGGTGTCCAGAAGAGTCCCTGCCCCTTGCAGTAAGCCTTCCTGCCCATGGATGCCATAGAATAACCTGGGGGATTTTCAGGGATGCTTCAGGTTTCTCTCTCCTCAGCCCAGGACCAGCTTGTTCCCCCCCACTTTGTGCCTTTCCTTCCAGAGTTCACGGCCCTGAGGCTGGAGAAGAGCGACGACTGCTCTGGGCGCCTACAGGTTTTCTACAATGGGACGTGGGGGAGTGTTTGCTCCAACTCGATGGCTCGTGACACCATGTCCCTGGTGTGCAAAGAGCTGGGCTGTGGAGATGAAGGGTTTCTTGAAACAGACCTGCCGTGTGGCAGGATATCTGGCTCCACATGGCTGGATCGTGTTGAGTGTGGGAAGATGAACAGCTCCTTTTGGCAGTGCCCCTCTGCTCCCTGGAAGCTGCAGTCATGTGATTACCAACAAGACGAGACTCGCATCATCTGCAGTGCTAAGGCTGGAGCCACCTGGGCACAAAGGCTCACAGCAGGTCTTGCTCCCTGTTCAGCAAGGTGCAATGCAGAGAAAGAGCTTGGAGTGGCTTTTACGTTCCATTTCAGACCACTGTGCTGTCAGTGACACAAACAAGACTTCATCTCTCAGAGTGACACATGTCCATCAGCAATAGCTGTCCTGAGCTCCCTGCGTAGCCCAAGGAGGGGCAGAGGCACCTCCAGGCAGGGTCTCCTCCAGCTCCCCTTGGACACCTCTCAGAGGTGCCTGTTGCTCTCTGTTGCCCATAGAGAGGGCCCAGACAACCACCTTTTAGCTTGGGAAGTCCATGCAGAACATCCTGCTCATGGCTGTGTTTTGCTGAGGGAACGGGAAGGGGGAGAGTGAAACCAGTCCTGGTGGCCTGAGGGTTATGTAGGAAACAGGCAGCGTGCAGGGCACTGCTGGCAGCAGAGCTCAGAGAGGCCTCCCCTCTGGGAACATCCTTCTGCTCCTCTGCTAACCAGGGACCCTTTGGGGGTGAGCAGCCAGGGGTAAGCCTTCAGTGCAGCGCTGTTCTACCCTGAATTACCAGGTATCCAGCTGTGTCCATGAGCAAGGAGGCACTGGGAGGTTCAAGCACAGGTCAGTCCTGCTCCTGTCCACATGATTCCCATGAAGCAGCCCCTTCACCGCAGCATTTCCTTCTGCAGGGAGACGACCAGAAGCCACTCCAGCCCCGGTGGCCGAATGCCCCAACTCTACGAGCTGCACAGGTAGCTGCTCCTCCATGTGCCCTTCTCACTTGGCCAGGCTCTCCCAGCTGCCCCAGTGACATGGGGGGTTCTGTGTTTTCCAGAGATGGAGAAGATTCGTGCTGTGGGAGAAGAGGACAGGTGCTCAGGCAGAGTGGAGGTTTGGCACCGCGGCTCCTGGGGGACGGTGTGCGATGACTCCTGGGACATGAAGGATGCCGAGGTTGCCTGCAGGCAGCTGGGCTGTGGCCCTGCCGTGTCTGCCCTGGGGGAGGCTGCATTTGGGAAGGGGACAGGTCTCATCTGGCTGGAGCGGGTGGAGTGCAGAGGGACGGAGCGATCTCTCTGGGACTGCTGCATCCAGCCTGGGGACAGCGGTGCCTGCCAGCACAAGGAAGATGCTGCTGTGAATTGCTCCAGTGAGTAGCAGTGCTTCGTCCCCTTGTTCCAGGACATGTTTCCCCAGCTGGGTCCTCACAAGGCCCCTGAGCTCCTCAGAGCAAGGATGTCCCTGGGGAGCTCAGGTGTCTGGTGTCAGGTGGGGAGCAGCTGTTGTGGGGCTGGGTGTCCTCAGGCCTCTGCCCATGGGACTCCTGCAACCCCTGTAAGTGCATCCCGTGGTCTGCCGGTGCTGTCCTCCCCACGGCCCAGAGCAGAGGACCCTGGGCCTGTCACGGGGACCCAGAGAAGGACAGTTCAGATGGGACTTTAAGGGGATGTCCGTGCGCGCGCGCGCACACACACACACCCCCCCCTCTATCTCTCTCTCTGCTCTGCAGCTGCACCGAGGACAACAACATCACCTCCTCGAGCAGGTAACCTCCCCTCCTCCCTGGGGTTGATCTCTCTGGGGCAGGTTGTGACCTGCAGCCCGAGGGAAGGGGCTCTGTGCTGGGGTGTGAAGCCCCAGAGAGGAGGCCCTGGGGTAGGAGCAGGTGGCTTTGGGGAGGGTTGTGATTCAGCCAGCAGGGTGGGAACTGCCCTGTGACCCAACCCTGTGCCTCCACCCCCTGCTGCCATGTGTGTGTGTGGGGGGGGTCAGAACTGGGATGTCCCTGGACCCCCACCTCCCCCAGGCCAGGGCTGCCTCATCCATGTCCCTGCCCATGCAGATCCCATCCAGGGCCGTGCGAGGGACAGCGGGAGAATCTCGGTGCCTGTCGTCATCTGCATCATCCTGGGGGCCCTGCTCTGCCTGCTGCTGGCCCTCCTGGTGGGACAAGTGCAAAGTGCCAGGGCTCAGCGCAGAGGTGGGTCCTTCCCCATCGGTCCCAGGGTGGGCAATGCCTCTTGGCAGCCCCGCAGGTGCTGTGGGGTGTCTGTGAGGGGCACAGATGGAGCTGGGGTAGGGGTGCTGCCTCCTGCCCTATTCCCTGCCCCTCCACTGTTGGGCTGTGGGACACCAGCAACCAGGGGAGGAGAGAGTCCAGATGCAGGAGGAGATGGTGATGGGTGAGGAGAGAAATGGCAGCAAGAGGCCGGGGGAGACGGGAGCAGCAGGAGACATCTGAGGATGCTGCTGGCTGTGCTCTGGGCAGTGCTGGAGGGGAAGCTGTGGGGCAGGAGCAATGCCAGGAGGAGCCCAGGGCAGGGTGTCTCTCAGTGCGGGTGTCCGGTCCCCAGGCTGCTCTCTCTGCCCAGCCCTGCCCACCCATGGCAGGGCAGGGCCGTGTTATGGACCTGTCTGGCAGAGAGCAGGGAGCTCCCCAGGGAGAGGAGCTGCGGGTGCGGGAGCTGCTCCAGGGTCAGACCAGGGACCAGACTTGGTGCCAAAAGGGGCATGGGGCTGTCTCTGAAGGGACAGGGTGAGGGTGACGTTGTCCCAGACCATCTCCACAGGGACGTTGCTGTCACTGGGGACGTGGCAGTGGTGCCTGGCCAGAGCAGTGGGGCTGGGCTGTGGGGTCAGTGCTGGTCTGGCCTGGGGGGAAGGGCTGGGTGAGCACATCGGAGTCTGGTCTCCTGTCTCCACGTCCCTGTGCCGACCCTGCCTCTGTCGCCAGGCTCCAGGAGGTCTCTGGAGCCCTTCTCTGAGGCCGTGTACCAGGAGATGGACTACAGCTTGACATGGGAGAAGCAGGCGATGTTTGGTCACTCAGGTCAGTGTGGGTCCACTTTGGAGGGAGCACGTCTGCAGGGCCCTTTCCCCCAGCCCTGACCCAGGACAGGACCTTGGCAGCCCCTGGGCCAGTGATCCCCACAGCGCTGGGCCACGGGGTCTGTGGGGAGAGCAGCCCAGTGAGGAGCTTCCTCCCCACCAGTTCTGCCCATCCCAGCCCGGGGCACAGCTCCTCCCTGCCTGCCAGGCTGCCTGTCCAGGGTTGTACCTGGTGGGTGAGGGAAGGGGCTGTCCCAGGGCAACTCCAAAAGGCCCTTTGAGACGAGGTTTGTCCCATGGGAGCAGGACGAGGCCGGAGCCCTCCTCCCTGCACAGTCCCTGCTGTGTGGGTCCTCGTCCCCAGCCGCACTGGCCCTGAGCAGGGTCAGCAGGGCTCACCCCAATAACACCCGCTGCTCCTCTCGCCAGGCTCCTCTTTGGAGGGGTCCCTGACCAAGCTGCAGCCCGAGCCTGGGGACAGCGAGGAGGAGGACGGTCCTGGGTCAGCACCAGGTAATGGAGGGTGAGGCAGAGGAAGGGTTGGTCTCTCCTCCCTGTAGCTGTGTGACCAACAGTGGTGTCACTGAGTGTCACCATCAGGGTGGGGAGGAATCGCCCTCGGGAGTCACTCCAGAGCCCTGCAGAGCATGTGAGGGTCACACATGCCCATCTGAGCTGGGTGTCTGCAGCCCTGTGCCCTGGGGGGTCGCGGGGGGACTTCCCGGGCTCAACTTGTCCCTGCCTCCGGCAGGCCCCAAGCTCACCCTGAGGCACTGACATCTCCCTGAGCACACAGGGAGTCTCCATAGCCAGATCCGGTGCAGATCCCAGCACTGCTGACCCTGTGGCTGGGCAAGAGGGATCCCCGCTGCCATATGCACGCTCCCACAACCCTGGGGGAGGTGGGACGGATACTGAGTCTCCTGTGGCCCTGCCAACACCAGCGTCTCAGCCTCTCATTCCTGCACGTCCTTCCTTCCTCCTCTCTGCAGGAGGGCTCTTCTCATTGCCACCAGCTCCCCTCTCCTTTCAGATCTCCCTGTCCTGCCCAGAGGTGACCCAGCAGACAGCTATGATGATGCCAGGGAAGTCTCTGACCCTGGGGAGGATGTTGTTCCTGGGCAGCGAGACTGGGAAGTGCCCAGGGAAGTGGAGGAGGGAAACAGGCCTGGGGAGGCACAGAGAGGTGAGGGGGAAGTGCAGTGCTGCTGGCTACTGGGGTGCCGTCCCCAGTGCCCAGAGAGTCACTGCATACTGAGAGCCCGACCTCCCGGGACAGGGAGGGAACCTGCGCCAGGAGTTTTCCTGGTGGGGAAACTGGGGTGGGATAAGGGGCCGGACATCTCGGGACAGTAAGAGGAGGGAGAGGAAGGGGATTTACAGCCCAGGAGGGGCACATGCATGGGGCCAACTGCAATGCAGCGGCCTTGCTGCTTCCAGAGGGGAGCCTGCCCTCCTGGGGAAGTGACGGGGCCCCAGGAGCCAAGAGAGACGCCCCATCCCTGCTCCCCACAGACACGGGATATGATGATGCTGAAGAGGCAACTCTGACACATCCCCATGAGGACACCAAGGCTGAGAGACTGGACCCTGGTGCCCAAAGGTCCCTGAGCCCAGGGCCGGGAGAGCCCACCCCTGCCGTGCCGTTGGGTGCACCTGGGATGGAAGAGAGGTCTGTGCAGCTGGGAGAGCCATGAGTGCCAGAGACAAGGCCCCCTTCTCCCATGGGTAGTAGAAAGAGCTGGGCATTTTGTCTATTTTTGTCTACTTCTATGCCATGCATTGGTATTTGTTCTTATTAAAACCATTTGGGAGTTTGATCCAGAGCTGGTGCTTCCCTCCCCAGGTGTCGGGGTGTCTCCCCGAGGCTGATCAGGGAGGGTAAAGCACCAAGAACCAGCAGTGGGGAAGGGGCACGTCTCGGGACCAGCGGGCTCTGAGACAGGCTGTGCACCTGCAAGTGCCCATGGACCCTGGAGTGCGGGAATAGTGAACAGTCCAGCTGGAGTATATTCCTGCTGGCAGAGACATTTCCATCCTGCAAACCACACGCAGAGCTTCCAGCCAAACTGGGTCTCTCTGCAGGGTCCCGTAATGCCCCCCTGGGCAGGGAGGTCCAGTCTCCTCACCCCAGGAGTGCCCCTGCTTGCTCTTTTCCCAGGGCCTCTGCCTGGACCACCCTGGTCCCAGGCACGGAGGCCACCACCAAGAGGCACTGACAGGGTTAGTCCTGGGCTGTGGCCCCACAGCAGAGAGCCTGGAGGTGACAGCAGAGCCCTGAACACCCCAGCCAGCCCCAGAGGGGCTCATTCCCTGGGGATCACCTCCCCACAGCAGTTGGGAGGCAGCTCTGCTTCCCACAGACCCTGCAGATGGTGCAGAGCAGCTTGTTGGGGTGCCAGGGGCTGTGATTTCCCCTCCTCTGGCTCCGCGGGGTCTCCCATTTCCAGGGGCTGCTCCTGGCTCCTGTGGCCCTCACGGACCCCTGAGCATTCCTGGCACAGCCCAGAGCTGGCTCCTTCCTGGCAGGGGCTGTGAGGCACCAGGCTCAGGGAAGCCCTGGGACGCCCCCCTGCTCCCATCCCCCCCCACCCCTCTGCCCTCCCGCTGATGGGCTGCAAGGGCAGAAGAAGGAGCTGCCTCAGCTGGGGCACCAGTTTGGCTCTGTGCAGGGGACTATCTGCGTGCAGACGCAGGGGACAGGAGCAGTCAGTGACAGGAGAGGACATTTCCTTCAGCAGGGTGGGAGGCAGAAGAGGGAGAGGGCAGTGGGCTGGAGAAGGGACCACCACAATATGCGGGCTCCAGCCCAAAATCACAGTTCAGCCCCTGGCCTTGGGACAGGCCCATCCCCAAGGATGCTCACAAGGGCATATTTCCATGGAGAGAAGATTTCATGCCCACTCCTAAAGCGGTTGCCGATGGGAGCTAAGAGAAGATTCTTGGTCCTAGGCCGGGTTTTAACCAACTGCGCCCCAGCGCCCGCAGGTGAGAAACTTCTCACACAGGAGCTGAGTGGGGAGGAGGGTTCGACAGCTGTGCAGCATCTGGCACCCAAACTGCCCTTCCTCCTCCAGCCAGGGGGGGTCTCTGGACCCCGCTGGCTCTTCCTGATGGATTCCCCATGCCACACACTGACAGGCAGTGGGGCTAAGGCCAAGCACACAAAAACACACTCCACCTTTGCCCTGGCTCATTTCCTTTCCTGCACTGAGCTGACACCTGAGCTACTGGGAGAGATCTCCTGGAATGAGGAGGAGTCACCAAATGCATCTGTATCTGTACCTGTGTCTGAATCTATATGATCTGTATCTATATGTAAAAAACATTGGGATTCTGTGACTAAACTGGCAGTTTCTGAGAGCAGCTTTTCTTCCTGCTTTAATTTTCCTTTCCTACACTGAAATTATTTATGTTCCCTACTTTTTCCCTTGCATTTTTCTCTTTCCTTCCTTTTGTCATCCCCCCACCCCACCACTTCTGCATCCATCCTCCACTCATTTACTGATTTCAGCCTTGGCAGGCACAGGAAAGCATGGGGCCACGCCACTGCCAACAGCTCTCCCTGCCCAGCTGCCCCAGCACAGCTCGCCCCTCCCCCGCAACAGGCACCATCAGGCTGGGAGACAAAATCAGATGTCTCTGCCCAGGGTCTGGTGCCTCTCTCGGGGAGGCAGAAGATAACGTCCCCAGCCCCAGTGCTGCCCAGCGCTGGCTCTGCTTCGCAGGAGGGTTTCAGCTCTGGGGCCCAGGAGGGGCAGTTCTCCTCTGCCCCAGCAGCCAAGCCACAGCCCGACAGTGGGGCTGTGTGAGCCCCCTCCATCCCCCCAGCCGGGGCAGGGCAAAGCTGGGCTCCCTGCTGGGAACAGCCACAGCTCGGTAGTGCTGCAAACAGCAGGACCCTGCCCTCCAGGAGAGGAGGGAGCCAGTGGCTGTCACCAGCACCCTCTCCCATGGCAGCGTTTCCCCGTGTTGTGCTGGGAGCTACTCCAGCCCCAGGCCCTGTACTGACCCTCCATGGGCAGCAGCATGTCCCGGGGCTGGGGATGTCTTGGCTCCTCTCCAGGACAGAGCCCTGGTGCTGGGGACCTTGCAGAATGGCTGGGCCGTGTGTGCAGAGCTGGGAAGGGATCGCGAGAGGAGCCTGGACCCCCAGCGTAGGCGTGAGGGAAAAGTACCAGCACTGCTCAGCAAGGGCTCTCAGACATCTCTGTCCCACTGACCTCAGGGCTCAGCCCCAGCAGCGCTGCATGTGCCAGGGCAGGGGGACACTGGGGCGCAGAGGGGCTCTTGCTCTGGGGCAGACACCTCCATGCTGGAGCACCCGCTCTGCAGGGACCTCGTCCTGCGCCAGGTGCCCCTAACCAGCCTCTTCTGCCCTGGAGCTCTGCCCACACCTAGCTGTGGCAAAGATGGAGATTTACACCTCAGGACCATAGCGCAGTGTGAGCAAGGGCCGGATCCTGCTCCTTCTCCTTGCTGCTCCCAGACCAGCCACTCTCCCCTTGGGGCTGGACAGGGGCCCTGCACGAGCCCTGGGCTCTGGGACTTGGGCAGCTGCGAGGAGCGCAGGGCTCAGCTGGCGCTTGGTGCCACGTCCAGCCCTCGGCTGGGTTGCAGGAGAGCTGGGCTATGCCGGCCCCGCTCAGGGTCTGCCCTGCCCTCCTGCCCCTTCCTGGGAACACGGCCCTGCTCAGCCTGGCTCTGGCCCCACATGCACTGCTCTCTGCCAGGGACACCCATGGTGTCACCAGCACAGCCCCAGGGCGGTGGGGCAGGGCAGGGGAGACCCTGGGGGCTCTGGGGCTCAGACACCACCTCTGTACCCAGGACCTGGAGCCTCCCTGCTGGCAGCCCCTGCCCTGAGACAGCCCCCTCCCTCCCCAGCCCTTGGCCCCTCTCTCTCTCTGTGGGAGATGCAGGGCTCAAGCCTGAGTCCAGTGGGAGCGGGGGTTTCCCATGGGGACGGGGGTTGGGTTTGCAGCACCCATGTGCATTACTCACCTCCATGGGGGTCTTGCTCTGCGAATACCCTTCTCCCATAGGCTTCCCACAGTCTGGCTGGAGACAAGTGGTGCCGGCTCTGCTCAGCCCCATGGCCCCTCCACCATGGGGTTAGCACCTGCTCAGCCAGTCCTGGGGCTGCATCAGGCCCTGCCCTTCCCCACAGGGACATGTGGGGCTGGGCTCATCCCTCACATGAAGGACACACTCTCCCCAACATCCGGTGCAGGGACCTCTCTGCTCAGCTGCAGAAATGTCACTACACTCACACATGGACATGGGCCAGAGATGGACAAAGAGTGACAAAATGAAGACATGCCTGTTCCATCCCTCGGATGATGTTTTGGGCATGCCCAGATGTTGTTTGCCAGGTCCAAATCTCTCACCCTGGCTGCAGGAAATGGCATGCCTGCTCTGAAGCTCCATGCAGAGCCCACAGCAGGGGCAGAGGGGCACAGCACAAGTGCCTGGGTCCATAACCAGAAGGTGATGGATCAAAGTGATTCGTTTGCTTCACAAACATTCATAGACAAAGTGTTTGTTAAAAAAAAAAAAAAAAAAACTAATTCCTTTGGATATTTTGCTTAGATAATGCTCATTTAGGGAATCCAAACCTCTTGAACAAGATTGTTTGGTTGCTGTCCAGCTGTTGATGGTATTCCCTGTCACAAGTGTCCTTGCAATAGCATCTTCACCTGGGTCAGGTGACAGTCCCTCAGGGGGGTTGTTTCAGTGAATCCTGATAATCCAGCTGGCCTGTGGTCCCATGTAACCACTCCAGAGCATGCACGATCCACTCCCATTGATATAGGACTATATCAGATAAATTTGAATGTCATCGGATAAATTTGAATGTCATCCCCTCCCCTGAGCTCTTCTCTCCATGGGGAAGGTTTTCTGACCTGCTTCATGACCTCACAGTGCCTGCCAGCTTGCTGCCCAATCAGATTGCTGCAGTAGAAGTGACCTCACAAACCAGCTCCCAGTCATGCTACATTTCCCTGCCCCTGCCCCTGCCCCTGCCCCTGCCCCCGCCCCCGCCCCCGCCCCTGCCCCCGCCCCCGCCCCCTTCAGGAGTTCTCATCTCTCCTGGGGGCTTCCTCCTGTCCTTGATGACCTCACAGTGCCCACCCACCTGCCTGCTGCTGACCAATCAGGCTGCACTCATAGAGGTGACCTCACAATCACTATTGCCAGCAGTGTCATGATCATCTGCCTCTTCCTCCCTCCAGGCTCTCACCTCTACCTCATGGACTTTGTCATGCCCCTGATGACCTCACAGGCCTGCCCACCTGCTGCTGGCCAATCAGCTGCTGTGAAAGGAGACACCTCACAATCAAAGCCACCAATGTCACCTTCACCTGTCCCTCCCTCCCTCCCACCTCCTCCCAAGCTCTCCTTGCTGATGGGCAGCCTCTGTGATGCTGTTGATGACCTCATAATGCTGCCTGCCCACTGCTGGCCAATCAGGGAAGTGTAATGGAAGTGACCTCACAACCAACACACCAGCCATTGTGCTCTTGCCTGCCTCTCCCTCTCCTGCTCCCTCTCCTGCTCCCACTCCCACCTCCCCAGCTGCTGAATCAGCTCCTGTCACCTGCAGTGACCCCAGTGCCTGCTCACCTGCTGCTGGCCAGGAGCTGCTGGGACAGGAGTGATTCACCAGTGATGTCCCAGCTGGCACCTCCACCTGCCTCCCCTCTCCCCTGCTGAGCTCTCACCTCCCATGGTCAGGTGCATCTGGTGTGCCTGATGCCCTCACAGTGCCTGTCTGCCTGCCCAGGGCAATCCTGATGCTGCAGCTGAAATAACCTCCCAGCCAGCATCCAGTCCTCTCACCTTCATGCATGCTACTGACCCTTGTCTCACAGGGCTGCCATCTCTCCTGAGATGCACTTGATGACCTCTCAGCTCCTGCCTGTTTGCCTACTGCTGGCCAATCAGGTTGTTGTAATAGTAGTGACATAATGATGGCATTTCACCTGGGCAGGCTTTCTGATGATCAGCCTGGGCTCCTCCCACATGGGGAGCTCCACTTCCCACATGACAGAGGGCAAGCATACACTTTCTGGAGAGGAGCAATGCACCTTGTTCCCAGCCCTCACCCTTGTTGGGGGGGAGGGATGGAGATTCAGGACAAAAGCTTCCCCTGGAGATGCTGGGGATTGAACCCAGGACCTCCTGCATGCAAAGCAGGTGCTCTTCACTGAGCTACATCCCCTAAGAGCCTGCTGAGGGGTGGGACATACTCTTGTCCCATGATGTGCCCCTGACAAGCACAGCCCTGTTGGCCCCTGGTGCCCTGAGAGCCTCAGCAGAAAGCAGCATTTGAACCCTCCTGCTGGGCCACAGGCTGGGATGAGGGAAGTTGAGATTGCCTCTCAGCTGGGGCTGGTCCTGGAGCAGGGCTGCATCATGGAGTGCTGCCCCTTCAACATCTCTGCAGTTGATGGGGGCAGGAGGAGACTCTCGCTGCAGGTGCTGCTCCCATGCTCTGGCCCTCCCAGGGAGGGTCAATGGAGAGGAGCAAACCCCTTCCCTGAGTCACCTCTGCCACCCCGTGCAGCACTGCTGTGTGTGCATCACACCTGTCTTCGATGCCAGCAGCAGGAGCAAATGGGGTGAGGGAAATGCCCTCCCCAGGGTGATGTGCCCACAGCTCCAGTTGCCCCCTGGTGTGTGCATTGGAAGGGCCATGAAAGCAGGCAGAGCCGATCCTGGGCAGGGAGCTGCCCACAGCCCCTCACCTAGGTATTAGGCCTCCCTCTGCACTGCTCTGCCCACCAGCACCTGGCAGTGGGCAAATGGCAGTGTCCCCTTCCCTGGGGCTGGGGACGTGGCCCCTTCCCTGGGGCTGAGGACGGGGCTGGGATCAGGAACATTCCCATTCCTGCAGCACCAGGAACTGGACACTGGAGCTGCCCCAGGAGAGCACCAGGTGGGGGTCTCTGTGGTGCAGCAGGTAGCGCATTTGGGTGTTAACCGAAAGGTTGTGGTGGTTCGAGCCCACCCAGGGACGTTGCCCTGTTGGTGGGGTGCCTGGGGGATTGTGTTGCCCAGCACCCTGGGTTTTGCTCACAGTCACCATGTCCCAGCTCTGGGACAGCAGATCTGCTGCTGGCTGGGACATGCATCTTGATGTGGGACGTCCTTTCTAGACCATGGGGGATGGCCAGAGAGGCTGGAGAGCAGCACGAAGGATGTACATGTGTCCTGTTGACCCTGAGCTGAGCTGACTTGTCCCATCCCCTTGCCTGATGGGAAGGACAGAAGAGGGAAGAGTGTGTGTCAGGGCCAGGTGGTTGTGTCTGTACATCTCATTACTGAATGGGGAGAAGGGAGGGTGCAGTGCCATGGGTCAGGGAAAGAGCCCAGCTGAGTCCCTGCTCCACAGACTGTGTGGGGACGTGGGAGTGATTCAGACATCTGCCTGATGTGCAGACAGCTGTGCCAGAGACCCCCCACCCTGTGGCAGGGTCAGTCCTTCATCTGCCCCAGCACAACATCAGGGTAGAGGACAGCGCTCTCCATCCAGGCTGTGCTTGATCCTTAGCCTGACTTGTTGGCTGGAGAGATGCTGAGTCTGGAGACAGAGAGGGATGTCCTGGGTCGCAGTTGCAGCTGAGCTCCTGATGGGAGAGCAGGGTTCAGCAGCAGCAAGAGCTGCCAAGATGGCCAATGCAGCATGTGGGGCTGCAGGAGCAGGGCTTCTCCCTCTGTGCAGGGATGGGAGGCTGCAAGGTGCTGCAGCTGGGCTGGGCAGGGCAGCCTCATGGGTGAGTACATTTGGGTAAGGAAAGACATCAAGACATTTGTGTTGTGAGCTAGTACAGAGAGGATAGAGAACACAAAAGCAAAGTCTGTATGCAACGTTCAGGAGAAGTATTAAAAAAAAAAAAAAGTAAATTTGGAGAGCAAAACTGACTGCCAGTCTTTGATCTGGGGCTGTTGTGAAGTCATGGTTTTACAGGCAGCTTTTAGCCTCCCTGCTAGACCCCAGGGGAGTCACTGCCTTTTTGCCCTGCCTTGCGCCCTTTCAGCAGGAAGGAGCTCATGCAGAGGGATGTTCAGTAGGGGTCCCAGACAGGTCCCTCTGTGCTCTTCCTCACACTGAAGTCCCTGCTCCCTGCGCAGCTGCTTAAACAGCCCCCTCCCTGCCACTCGCATTCAGCGCTTCCCCCTCTACATCTGCTGGGCCAGGACGCCAAGGACAGACCCTGCTCTGCACTCTGCTTTGTCTCTTGCCATACAAATCCCATCCTTTTCCACAAATGCAAACTTTCTCCCTCGCAGGCCCACTGCCCTTCAGAGGGCAAGGGCCAGGCTGCCTACTCACCCCTCCATCTCAGTCAGACATCTCCCATAGCATCGCAAATGAGGGGAAGAAATTGCCATGGGCAGAGCAGGAACTTTTATTGAAACCCTACTGGGAGGTTTGGCAGGTCAGATCAAATGACCCGAAACACCCCTTAGGACCTCAGCTTTTACTCTCAGCATGAGTGTTCATGGCCTCACTTGAGCTTCCCCAACAGCTGGCAGCCCAACTATGGGACTTTAATAATGCTGGGACTTCGCTTGGACCACAAGCCCCCTTCCTCATGGTTCCTTGCCTCTTAGAGATGCTTCTGGAAAACAGCTCCAGAGGAAGTACTGGGGTTTCTTCAAATGAGTTCTCCAAAAGTGCTCTTCTCTCTTCACTTGCTTTGCTTGTCTCTTCAGCAAAAGGCACAGGAAAGGGAAATCTTCCCAGGGGTTCAGATTGGAGGAAAGACAAGAATCCCTTCCCCCATGATTCTGAAGTGATATTCCACCTGGAGGACCATAGAAAAGAAACAGCAAAGATTATTACTGGCATCTGGTATTTTCCAGTGTGCAAAGGTCATTTCTCATCCTCTCTTCTGCCCCTTGTCTTCAGCCTTCCTGTCAGTGCTCTTATGCCCCTAAGCTAATACTGGCAGGTCTGCAAATCACATATTTGCTCGGACCAATGAGCTAAATGATCACTGAGCTAAACAGATACTGTCCATATTCTATCCCTGAAAGGCCCAGCAGGTACATTCCCTCCAGAAACAGGGCCAAAGGGGGGGGGGGGTGTTCTTCTGAGGTGTTTCCTGAGAATGCAGCAGTGACAAATGCATGGCAAAACTACAGCATGACCTGCACCTTTTAAAGCAAGGCTCAGACAAGATCGGTCAATGGCCAAATGAACATGCAGAAAGGGGTCTTTCATACTCACTGCCCATAGAACCGCGCTTTTCCACAAGTCCATATGGCACAAGGAGGACCTCAGTCAGTAGCACGTACCTCTCCTGGCCACCTCTGGATTCTTGTAACCAGTTTCTCAGGTGGCGGCATGCCTTCAGCACTGCCCTTCCTCCTGCCTCGCTCCACCTTCCTTGAGCAGCTCCCTTGGATGCCTGGCAACACGCTGAAAATACACATTGTGGGGAGGTGGTGTGAGCACAGGGGGAGTTTGGTCTCCGTCCTGTACTCACAAGCTGGGCAGAGACAGAGATCACCCTCAGCTGAAATGCCCAGGGCTGCATGATGTGCCTGCAGGAATGCTCAGCATGACCAGATACAGGCTCTGTCTTGATGTGGCAAGGAGAGCAGCAGGGTCCTTTGTAAAGACAGCCTCTAAGAGACACAGTTACCCCATCCTCGCAAATATATTAAACACTGCTTGATGGTCTCAGCTGCTGTGTGTTTAGGTATGGAAAACTGATTGTTCCTGGAGACCCAGTGTCAAAGAAGGAGAAAGTGGTGTAAGGCATTCTTGCCATCGAGGGATCAGGAGTCACCGCAACATGTGATAAAAGATATTCAGAGCTGCTATGAACCTGGTGTCCAGAGGAAGCATCTCACCCAAACAAGCACAAGGGTCCAGGGTCACCCTCATCCATTCCTCCAAGTGTCTCACCTGCCATGAGGCGCTTTGCCCTCAGCTTTCTTCCCCTTTCCTTTCTGCATAGTCGGAGCTGTTATTTTGGCTGGAGGATGCCTCCCTCTCAAGAGGAGGCGCTGGGCAGGAAGATTTCCTATAAGCAGGAGACAAGAAAACACCTCAGGATAGAATTGCAGAGACCTTTTGAAAAGGAAGGATATGCAGATCTGATCAAGCCTGTGATAAAACTGTCAGGCCTCCAGCTGATTCCTTTTATGTCTTCTTTCCTGGGTGGTCTTTGGCCCTTCCGGACAATGGCTTCTCTCTTTCTTTTAGTTTTTACTGTGCAACATCATTTCTTGAGGTACTGTTTTTTCTGTTTATTCATGTTCTATCCTAGTCACATTACGAAAAAGGAGGCTTGCTGGGATGTACTGGTGAATGATCAGAGTCTCTCTGGGGGCAACAATTTCACACAAGGGGAGCAGATCCTTGGATCTGTCTACTGATCTCATATGCCTGCAGTTCCTCTGGTGACACAGTCAACCCAAAGGCAGTTTTGGGGATGTTTATGAGAAATTCGGAAAGAAAGGTAAGAACTCCTTGCTTTGAAAATGAAAGGAAGTCTTGGCATAGGTTACTAGACTTTGTACCATCTACTCAAGGTGACTCTTCCCATCAGTTGAAAACACACTGATTCCATGAAATAGCTCAGCCCCTCCATTACATACAGCTCCAGGCACAATTTAGGATTCACATTGCCCAAGGACAGTTCTCAAGTTTGCCTCCCTTCTGCACCAATGCCTCAAAAGGAAGAGCAGTTTGCAGTGCACGCCAGGGCACTGAGTCCTGTGGAAATGGGGGAAAGTTTAACTTGGAGGTATCAACTGCAGGTGGGAGTGTTGGGCTGCCCCGAGGTCTTGTTCCCTCAGGAGTCACTTGAGATTTCCCATATTGGGTAAGCAGCATCTCCTCTAGTGCCTCATGCTACCTGAGACATCCCACTGTCACCTTGGCTCCAATGCCCTGCCAAAGAGGACAGAGGGAGAAGACACAAACCCCTGCCAGGAACCAGCTGCTTCATTACCTTTCTTGCCACTGGACTCATCTTTTCCCATCTCTTCTTCCCGGGTTGGCTTCACAGGTGCCACGGGTGGTTTTCTAGCTGTACTCTCAAACTTGTACCTGGAAACAGGAAAAAGACACCAGTCTAAAGGGAGGGCACCACACTTCCTTTGCCCCTTGGGTGAATAATGAGGACACAGGGGCATTTGGGAGCTACTGCGAAGTCCATCTTTTTCCAAAGCAGAATATGAAGAATACGCCAGATGCTGGAGGAGTGCAGTAGCAAGCTGAGTGACATCGTGAAGACCTCCAGAACCTAGAGGGGCATGAGCTTCCTCATCAGGCCCTTTGAGAGCTTTCCTAGCCTTCCTGTGAGAAAGCTCATTTTAACCCAGATCCTCTGTGCTGCCGTTGGGACCATCTCCCATCTCCTGTTCAATGTTCATGTCCAGGCAGAACACAATAGTCTCCTTTCCTACAGCTTTCCAGCACCATTTCTAATTCCCGTCTCACCCTCCAAATCACTTGCAGGCCCTCCCAAGCTCATGTCCATCCATCTGTAAAAAGGAACCTCCATCTCCCAGACAAGTAATGGAACAAAACACTGAGCATGATGGGAGCCAGGACAAAGCTTGCCAAAACCCCACTGGGCACATGCTTCACTTTGGCCTAGATAAGTCTCCCACAAAAAAACTTTTGACCCCAGAAAACACATTCAGGACACATTTGATTCACACAGGTCTCACAGAAGATATGAAAATGTCCCAAGCCAGCAACTAGTGGGGACCTGCACTTTGATGCACATTTCAAAGAGTTACTCTCAGATGAATTTCTGAGCAGCCTTCACAAGCACTGGCAACACAATGCTACCAAACATGCTGTGAGAAGCTGCTCGCTTGGCCACCCAGGGGCTAAGAAGCAAACATACTCACTCAGGAAAGATGATGACCTGACCAGAATGGGTCTGAGAAGCAGCAGTTTTGGTGCCTGAGAGGACTGAATCCCTCATCTCTGGCATCTGCAAGGTGACAGACACGTGTGAGGTGATGCCAAGAAAATTATCAAAGTGCTCACAAGGGCAGCAAACTTTTCCACTGCTCAGAGAAGAAGCTGCCTCACTGAAATGCTGAATTTTTCCATTCCTCTCAACAGTCCCTCAGTTATGCAGCACAGAAGCTGGAGGGAAATAAATGAGAAAGGGTAAGAACACTGTCAGGCTTTTTGCAAGGCTGAGAATCCAGAGACTCAGTCAGGAGACTAGGTCTTTCCTAATGTAGAACCTGATGGAGGCAAGTACAGGGGAAGGCATTGCACTAGCTGGGGTTCCTGGCGGCTGCGTTTTCCCTGCCGGCTTGATGTGGGGTTAACCCCACAGTCTCTCCTAACATTCAGACAACTGCCTCTGCACCATAGAGGAATGGAGAGGCAAAGCGGGTAACAACTGGGAAGGCCAAACCTCTGGGGTGTGTTCAAGGGGCAGCTGCTCTGGGACCCACTGCAACAAAGGCTGGAGAAAAGGCCCTGGCCCAGAGAATGGACTGAAAAGACACCACAGACTAGGACAGAAGGAAGAGACAGAGCTGGGAAGCAGGGCTGGCCTACGGCCTGCTTGCATCTCTGCCTTAACCCTCGAGGGGCTCACCTCAGCCTGCTTTCACATCTCACCTTTCCAGCGGCACCTGAAAGACCAGCATGAAGGACAGGGCTGCACTAGAGACCTGGGGAAGGGCATTGGGCTCAAATGATTCTTTCTGGGACATGCTGCAACCACAACTGCCAGCGTGCAGATGAACACATAAGGACAGAAAGACCCCCTTCATGCTGGTGACACTCCAGGGCACTGGGAAGAGCTGGTCAGCACAACTAGACCAACACAGCAACAGCAGCAACAGGGGGCTGGTCCCATATGGGCCTTGGTCTGCCTGGGCCTCTGCTTCCTGCCCAGAGAGTGGGGTCAGCAATGATCCCTGCAAAAACAAACCTACACAGACACAGACCTAGAAACGCTACAGAGCAAGAGCATGAGGGTGATAAATATTCTGACCAGCTGCCATATGGGAGAGATGAAACACACTCAGGCCCTCCAGCTGCAAAGAGAGAGGACTGAGGTCAACAGAGATTTCACAGCAATGTCTGACATCCCCACTGGTCCAGGCAAGGGGAGGAGGGATCCATTACGATTCCTCACCACAGCAGAGCTCAAGGGCATCCCATGAAGGGATCAGGCTGAGCTTCCAAAGGGACACACAGAAATATTGCTACACAGCTTAAGGGCAAAATGCTGAACTCACTGCCTTACCATCCCAAGCACAGCCAAAGGACACATGGGTTCAAATGTCATCACTAAAGGGCACTAAACCATGACTTTCTGGAAGGAGGGAGGTCTACCTGGAAAAAACACACAAGACCTGCCCTTTCCTTGGACTTTTTTCCCTCAGCACATAGAAACAGGCTCCTGGGCTGGATGAATCTTTGGGTGGACCCAGCACTGTTATTCCCAGGGTTGTCTTTGTTGCCAAATCCTCTGAATGTTCAAGACAAACTGTCCAGGGAGTTGGCATTACTCTAGGCCAGGACTGTCCATGTGCCTAAACAGGTCATGGCAGGCTAATAGAACTGCAGTCACTTGTGATTTCAAAAGGATGACAGGAAGCACTGGAGAAATGGAAAACTTACCCGAAGAAGAACTTCTACCAGCTGCTCCGTCCCATTCAGCCTTCTCAGAAAGTCTCTGTAAAATCTCATTTTCACATCTACTCCTTGAATAACAAGCATGCCAATGTCCTTCAACACAAGGGCAACATTCTTCCCGCTCTCGAGGCAGTGGGAGAAAAGATGCGTGGTCTCTTCTATGCAAGCCTCCACTGTTTTCCAAGGAACAGAGATGTCTGAGGCTATGCGAGCATACTTCAGGGGCTCAGAGAGCTTATGACCTAGGAAGCAGAAAAAGAGGAACAAAGTCACTAGCAAAGCAGGCTAAAACAGAGCATCGGCAGCTTTGAGGTCTTCAAGCAAGACACTGCTACAGAGCTGTTTTCTTTAACATCTGGTAAAGCTCCTGAAGGAATCTCATGTCATCTCTCCCTAGGAAAAGTTCAAAGCACTCTACAACCAGATGTGCCAAGTGTACAGCAATGCTTTCTTCCTTACAGAGATCGAAAGAAAGGGCCTGGCCATCTCCTATGAACATGGGGCACGATGGAAGGACAAGGAGAGGAGAAAGGGGACCATTTCCCAAGAGGGTGGAGTGGGTGCCAGGTACTTGTGCTCACACTCCGTGCATTCCAGGTTGGGAGACATTTAGCTGTGCCACATCACATGGTGAAAGAAAGAAGGAAAACACAAGCATTGCACTACACCCCTTCAGATCCTTCCAGCCACCCCCAGCACCCTCAGAACTGCACAGCAAACATCCCTGCTTTTGGTGCCAGCGGCCCAGCTCCAAGAAGCGCCAGACTGATGTTGACATCACAGAAAACATGTGGAATCCTTTGAAAGGAAAGACCCACTCCAAACACAACTCGGAGCTCCTGCTACCCCACAGGCATCACCGATGTCCACTACAGATGCAGGGCTCACAGGGATGATCAGCAGTCACAGCAAAGCTGGCCTCTGATGGGTCTTCATACATAGTATGGTCCCCATCTCCATTTCAAGGCTCTCTACAGCTGCCTTTGACCTACTTCAAAGTAGAAGGAGAAAGGAAGAGCCAGCATGAATGCCCTTATTCAACTTTACAAGCTCCAGTGTGGCATAAACATGGACCAATGTTTTTAAAATCAATCTGATGAGAAGTAGCAGCACCAATACATCTGGCATGTAGCCAGCTGTTAAACAAGTCAGGGAGAGAGGGAGTATAATTGTAATGTGCATTATGATGACATGATAATTAAAAATTGAAGCTGTTCTCAGGACCTGGGGAAGCAATTCTAGGTTTCTAACAGTCACTGTTGAACAGCAGTTATGCACACCCCAAAGATGTCCTAAGGCAAAGCAAAAGTTTCAGCCTGTCTTCTTACCAGGAGCATAGGCCTTATCATAGGTGAGGCCATGAACCTCTGCAATAGTCTTCGAAAGACAGAACATGGGTCTGCGAACAGTCAGGAAACCATGCTTCCCAACACCAACTTGTTCAGTTACAACACCAAAGGTCCCAAGCCGAGTAACTCTCACTCCCTGAAAACACAAAGCAAGAGAAGAATTATGAGACTGGTAGGTGGACAGGCAGGTGACTTGTCAGCGCATGGGGATGGTGCTCAGTGCCCTGCCCAATCCTGCTGTACAAAGGGGACAGATGAAGCACTCAGAAAAGCTTTGGAGAAGCCTTGGAGAAGTTCTTCTGAAGAACTTTCCAGATGTTTTCATCCCCCTCCTCTTCACCCTCTCAAAAATACAAGTCAAAGCAGAGAAATCATCCCTCAGATCCAGAAGATCCAGAAGAAGGCTTTCCTGGGCAGGCCCAGCATGACAGACACACCTGGTTCAGCATCAGCTGCCGTACAATGTAGTCAGACACACCTTCCCAGACAGCAGCGGTCTCTGGAAAATAAGGGAAAGACATGTCATGCTCTGGGGGGGGCCAGCTCACAGCCGTTCAGCACATGCCTAGCCAAGGAGATGACAAGTGCAAGCATATTCAAACTGCATCCCCCTCCCCAAACATACCCCATCCCTGACAGGGGCTCAGCAGCTGAGGTGGGCACTGCCTTGAGGCTACAACCTTTATCTGCCCCCACGAGGGGTCTGCAGCTGAAACAGAGGCATTAGGACATGCAGATCCTACCACGGGACATCCACAATGTGTCCCTGAGCTCAAAGTCTGCAGGAAGGAATTACAGGCAGTGCTCAGGGTCCCAGAAAGAAAGTCTTGCTGAGCTGAGGAAAAGTCTAAGGATTCCTTTCCAGCACATGTGATTCTATCTGCTTCTTCAGAGCCCAGCAGGAGCTGCAGGAGCCCTCAGCCTTTTTCAGACATCAGGGCCAGCACCCAGGAGTTCTGCTGGCCACAATGGCACCTGAGCCAGAGGGGACCATCAGTGGGGGATCTGGCTGCAGCCCCCAGCCCCAGCCAGCCTCCCCCCGGCCCAGGGTTTCCACAGCCATGTTCAGAGTTAATGGTCTCTGTGACAGCTCCCGGGAAGGAGATCCTGAAGGCCTTACCATGGGTGGGGAGCATTGGCACCACCTGCCCACACTGCGTCCCGTGGCCAGTGTCCCAGAGCTCCATCTTTGTCTTCCTCGCCTTGGGTCACCCCGCAGCAGGAGGTGACAATGAAACAGCTTCTCTCCTCCTCCTCCTCCACACGTCACTGCAGCCCCGCTCTGCCCCAGCCTCCCCTCGCCGGCTCCTGCTCAGGGTCGGCAGCTCCTTGCAGCAGAGTGGTGCTGAGAGCAGCCCCAGCGCCTGGGCTCCCCCGGCCTCGCCGCGATGTGTGGGGAGAGGCTGGGGCCACGCGGGAGAGAGCAGCTGTTGCCATGACACGGGATGTCCCCTGTGACCACAGCCCGTGTCACAGAGGGGGCACGGCCCCCCTCGCCCCAGTGCCCTGGCCAGGGCTGGCCCTGCAGTGGGCAGGGACTGCATGGAGCAGTTGGGGACTGCCCCTGCCCCCACGCAGGCTGGGCCACAGGGAGAACCCCGCTGGGGGTCCCGGCCGGGCTGGGCATTGCGGCTGTGCTCACCCGGCCATGGCCCCCATGCGGGAAACCTGGCTGCGAGGGAGGGCAGCGGGCACTGCACCACACTCGCCCCATGGCGACACAGCACAGGTGGCTGCTGCCACCGGGGAGGAAGCGCTGACAACTGACCGCACCAAAACGCCCAGCAATGACTTGGCAGCGACCAAAACCTTCTTCTGGGCGGTTGAACCAGCGGGTCCTTCCCTTGCCAGGGAGCTTCTCCAGAAAACTTGCAGGGAACCGATGTTCAGTACTGTTAACCTGCAGATGTGTTTGAGACCTAGTGACTGCGGCACCTCAGGGCCTGGGGTGGATGGGGACTGAACAGGTGAAGAGGCAGCACCAGCAGAGCTGCAGGCACCAGCTCACTAAACACATGGGGATCACAGACTGCTCTGCCTGCACTGCTCTCACACCTGCACCAGCTATTGGCCTCCTCACACCAGCCCACAAACACTTAAACCAGCAGAACTGGAGGAGCGCGGGGACCCTGACGCCAGACGTGGGGCTGACCCTCGTAGAGGCAGGCAGCAGCTGCAGGGACTTGGCAGCAGGTTAAACGCAAGCTCTGAAGATTTCACAAAGATGCCGCAAGAACCATCTCCAAGAAACAAGAGACACTCAGAGGCGTTGCGCAGACCTCTGCTTTGAACACACTCAAACCTAGGGTAGAAATGTCTAAGGGGGGGAGGAAATAAAAGATGGAAAAGCAACTCATACACCCACTTAAATAACTTAACGCTAAAGGAGGGCTCACCAACTAGGTCTGTAAAAACTTCTCAGCCGCACACTTCCCCACTCAGCAGAAGGCGAGAGGCAAAGTATTAGATCAGCTAAGGCAAAGAGGAAGTCTTGGGAAAACTTCTACTTCAGGAACAGAGAGCAGAAGCACTTTCTAAGGGTTTTTTTCTATGTCCTTTCAAAAAGGAGACACTGGAAGGGTACTTTGGTCTTTTATCCAAAAAAAATCATTCCTTTGCCACTGTTATGCTCCCAAACCCAGCTGGTGCTGTCACTGGCCCGACAGCAGAAGGGGCCCAAGAAACGGGGGCTCCCGCGGGGCCGGAGGCGGCCCAGGCCGGGCCGCGCCTTCCCCAGCAGCTGCTCGCACACACCGGGCCGCGGCGCCTCTGGCTGCCCCTGCACGCACAGCCGCTCGCTCTGCCCAGCCCGCGGCCCTCGGCCCTCGGCCCCGGCGCGGCAGCTCCCGGCACTGTGGCTCGAGGCTCCGGGTGGCCCCGCACCGGGAGACGCTGCCCCGCGCGGCACCAGCCGCCTCTCGCCCCCTCCCTCCCTGCAGGGCCCGGGCAGCCCCGGCCCCGGCCCCGCCCCACCCCTCACCGCCCTCATCTGTGCCAGTGCGCATGCTCCGAGGGAGGAGGTGGCACTTCCGGCCCTGTGGGGGTGGGGCCTGTGTGTCCATGGCCACCGCCCCTGGTGCCGCCGGCCCCGCCCCCGCCAGGCCCTGCCGCGGCGCCGCTCTTGAGGCCGCGGAGAAGCAGCTGCGGCAGCGGTGGGTGTTGGCGGCTGCTGCGCAGGGAACCCGGAGCGACGCTGCGGCCCGGCGTGTGCTCGTGTGTGCGGAGCCTGCGGCGGCTGCTGCCGGCTGGGGCCGGGGCCGGGGGCAGGGAGTGAGGGGGATCCACGCCGGGGGCAGGGAGCGAGGGGGAGCGGCGCCGGGCTGGCCCTGGGCTGCGGGAGTTGTGCTGCAGGGGAGCGTCGGTGGGGAAACGCTGCTGCCGGGGCGCTGCTGCCACAGGGCCCCGCTCTGCCCCGGGGCCTGGGCGAGTCTGTGCCAGGGGACAGGACAGGATGGGCCGGGCCGGGCCAGGGCGGGAGAGAAAGCTCTGCGCTGCGGGTGGGGGCAGGTGCTGCCTGCGAGCACCCTGGGGACACAGGGGGGTGTTTCCAGCCCACGCTGCCACCCGGCAGGTGCAGAGGAGCCCTGAGCTGTGCGAGCTCCATCACTAGTGAAACCGCAGGCAGCAGGTGAGGAGGGAGAGGAGCAGAGAAGCTGCTATCTGTGCTCCTGCTGCCCCTGGTGTCCTCCCGCAGTGGGAAGCTGCAACGCTCTGGGTGCGGGTGGGGAAAGTGGTGGGGGATGTGGATAGGCCTGAGCTGCTGTTGTGCTGTGCCAGGGAAGTGCAGCATTCAGTTTTCTTGATTAACCTGTGAAAATTGGACTTGTTTTCTTCAGCTTTCAGTTATGAACATTAGCAAGGTGTCATGTCCAGGGATGGGGAGAAACGAGGGCTGTGAAAAGAGCAGGGCCTGAGCTTATGCAAGTCTTTGCAGAGTTCTCGTACTTTTTTGATAGCTTCCTTTCTTCCTGTGGTTGCTAAGGAGGAAAGTAAAAGGATGCCACAAATGGGCACTGTCCTCTCTAGAAGCGTTTTCAAAAAATTTACAGGTTAGGGCCCACTTTTTCAGTTTGTTTCCAATATTCCTCGACACCAGTGTCCTTATTCCTTTCTCCCAGGGCCTTGGTTAAACCTAAATGGTAAAGCCAGAGCGTAACTCTCTCATGGAGGTGTGCATTGCTGTTGGAGACAGAGGTATCTAAGCATAGATTGATTTTTTTTTCTTTGCTTCTGCCTTCTGTCCATTCATGTTCCCTGGCTCTGGCTGCTTTAGCAAATCCAAGCTTTCCCCATTCATTTCTGAATTATGAAGAGAAAATGGATCTTCCTGTGTGATCAAACTACTTCTGACCCCGCAAGTGCTTGATAAAGACGGACAGAACAAGAGCCTCATGGATGGTGAGTGCTCTCCTGCAGCTGGAGCAGGATGTGCTTCTGTTTAGGAGCAGGTATTGTTACTGTAGCCAGGTATTTAAACTGTTCTGTTAAAATTCTCTCTGAATGTCACATTGGGAATGTTGACTTGTTCTTTCTGTCTGCTGGAAGGTTGGTGCTGGCAAGCTGTGACTGAAGACAGCTCGGCGGAAACTTCTGTCTTGCTAAAAGTTGAACTGGAGGATACAGAAATGTTTTGCCTGCTTGAGTTTAACCTTCTGAAATTCCAGACCATGCTGAAGGAGAATGTGTTCAGTGAAAGGTGCAGTGAAGGATCTCAGTTCTGTTGTAGGAAGTTTTTGTGCACCTGACACAAAAGGGAGATGGTCCAGTAGTGATGGTAGCAGCTGGGTTTGGGAGCAAAAGAAAGGAAAAGAAGCGATTTTTTTGTCGAACCCAGATTGCAGAATCCTTACAGTGTTGCCTAGTCTTTTTGAAAGCAACTAGAAGAAAACTTAGAAACCGCTTTCAGTCTCTGTTCATGAAGCAGAACTACGTGCAAGACTCCATCTTTGTATCAGCTGACGAAGTCTTTCACCTGACTATTGCCTTGTGCCTGGTGAGGAAGTGTGCAGCTGCGACTTACTGAAAGACCTGGATCCTGAGCCCTGCTTTAGCAGGATGTTATTTCAGTGAGTGTCTGAGTTGCTTTTCTGTCTTTTCTTTCCTGTCCTAGGTGGACTCTTCTTTTTTTGGAGCTTACAGAGGTAGTGATTTACATGTTTGCTTATGATCTGAGACGGCTTGGTGATCTTTAGTGTGTTGCTTTCCTTCAGGAAGGCAGCAAGCTTTACGTCTAGGCCAGGGCAGTATGCTGTTGCTCATAACACCAGCAACCTTGGGTACTGGAAGGGGGTGTTACTGGAAGGCCTGTGAGAGAGAGGCTGAAGATGCTGTGGTGGGAGAAGTAGCTGTGTGAGCAGGCTGTTGCCTGGGCGAGGTGTGTGGGGTTGCTGAGATGCTGCAGTGGTGGCGGTAGCTGCTGCTGGAGAGACCTTCCCGTGTTTCTGTGGGAGGTGATCCGGGATGTGCTTGGAGGGGAGAACTTTGGGAGCTGAAATGTAATGTTGGGAGTCAGGGCCCTGTGCAGGGCACTCAGTCTGCGAGAGACTTGCCTGTGGCTGCCCAACCCTGTTGTGCCTGTTCTTTCCTCAGCATTGAGCCAAGCATGAAGGACCCTGGCCAGAGTCAGGGAAGGAAGACAAAAACAGGAGTTACCCATTATTCATGTAATTAATATGCCTTATTGTTCTTAGGTGTCATGTACTTTGGAAAACTCTGCTGCTTCTCCTAAATCATTGTTACTGTGTGTGTTTTTTCATCCATTCTTTTCTCTTTGTGACTGTCTGTGCAGCCAGGGGCCTGAGGAGGTTTTGTGGGGGCTAGTCCTAGGCATGATATTGTCTGTGCCAAGTGAATATGACAGGATACGCTATTGCCAGCAGGAGGGATCCGAAATCAGTCATGACCTGGACTGCAGGCATTGTTGTCTGGTTGTGTGCCTCTCCCCATGGGCAGCAGCAAGAGCTGTTATGGAAAATTAAACTCACCAGCCACCATAACAGGGTCCGATCCTAGGTTCCCGCTGAGGCAGAAGTTTGAAGTCAGATTGGAACGAAATAAATTTTAATGACACGCATGCAATAATTACAGCTCGAGCTGGGTGCCTCCGAAGAGGGACCCCGAACAAAGAAATTCCTGGGCAATTATACCCTTACAATCTAAGTTCCCCACCCCTCAGATCTGGGGTCTTCCCCTTCTTCATTGGGCTCCTTCATTGTCTCTAGACAGGCTGCTTCTTATCCTGTTTTCAAGGTTGCAGCTTCTGCTCTCGGTTGTAACTTCTTTATCTTTCTAGCTTGAACCAGCTCTGGGGCCCTCTTTCCCATAACTAGGTGATATCTAGGAGAAGGTTCACAGCTTGCAGCCTAAGGCTTCAGCAAATTTAGCTGCTAATGCTAAGCAAGTTATGCTAAGTGATCAGCTCTAGGCAGCTTCAGTCCAATATTTTTTAACACCAAATGTCCCTAGATGCTTATGGTTAGACACCTGAGGTCTGCCTGAAAAGGTGAAGAACTGTTTTCAACATTTTAAGAAATATGAACACACTTTCATCATCCCATGATGAAATAGTGCAAATTTTCAGGAAGGCTATTAATCTCAGGTGAAGAAATATTGATCTGTTCCTGTCAACTTGTGTTACCACTGCTCTGTCTGCTATGCTGTGGATAGGGTCTCAGTAATCTCTCACATATCGTCATGTCCTGATTAAATTGACTGTTTCTGAAGTCATCTTTGCATCGGACTATCTGGACATATGCACTTTCCATTTCTTTCCATTTTTTCTCCTCCCCTTACTCTTTATCCATTCCGATACCTCTCAACTCTCCAGTTGCTGCTCTGAGCTTAAGTCTGAAGCTTGCCTCGTCTTTCAGTAGTCTTACTGTCTCCTTAGCCAGCTCCTTAGTTGTGTTTCCATTTATCGTTTCCTATCTATCTGTCAAAAACATTTCAGGGAAGGTTATGTCTTGTGGAAAGTGGACCTCCCTGGAAGCAGCTTGGATTTAACATAGAGTTGAGGAGTGTATTTGACTTTTGATTAAACTGTATCATATTCTATTTTTGCTTGTTTGCAGTTAAGAAAAATCCTCCTTTGTCTGCAACTATTTCTCTAAGGAAAGCAGGTGGGAATTGGTGCGTAGGAGATATAACATTCAGCTACAGACTTGAGTGGAAAAAGTTTAAATTTTAACAGGAGTGAGGTGAGTCCCCAGTGGCTGATGAGAGAAATGACACAGTTGGGGAGGTGAGGAGGAAGGTTGTCCATACAGGTTTCATATTGAAAATACTGCTTTTCCTATATGTCCAGACTTCATTAGGAGACCCTCTGGGTCAGTATGAATTGGAGAATGTGGATATCACTTATTCTGTAAGCTGGAAATTAAAACTTAAGAAGCAAAAAAATTTTTTTTTTTTTTTTTAGGTGCTCATTGAAATCTTGCTCTTGTAAATACACTCCTGAAACCTCTCCAGTTAGTCACACAAGAACTGATGAAAATTATGGGGAGTGACATGCCATGTTAGGGCTTTTGGCATTTTAATGGTGCTTCTGGTGTATTTAGTGCTGAGCCCATGAACCACAGATGCTGAAAGGAGACTGAACAAACTTCTCAAGAAGTTAAAGTCAGAAGTAAATCCCAAAGTTTCTTGGAGTGTTAATGGGTCCCACTGAGGGTCGTTACCAAAGAAGGCTCCCCAGGGGCTGATGAGAGCAGAAAGTTGGAGGCCTGACTGCAGGTAGGCAAAGGCAATGTGCAGGTGGCTCTGATGCCAAGTAAGCCTTGATGTGTTTTATCAAGCAGAATGGCCAGGCCACTGTCAGCCAGCCCCTGGGTAGGGTGATCCTTTCCCTCACACTTTGCTCAGGGCTCTTCCTGGGGGCAGTGTGAGAGTGGGGGTGTGCAGTGCCAAGCGCAGGACAACAATACGGCACCTCCTGAACTCCCCGGGGATGAGGAGGCGTTGAGGCCACCATGCTTTACGGAAACAGCACGTTCTCAGAGGCCTTGGTGGTAGAGACAACATCCATAGCCGGGGGACAAAGACCTTTGGAGGCTTTCAGCCTTGGCAGTGCCCTTTGTTGTCTCCACCACAGGCTGTCCTGTGTTGTCCTAATCCTCTGCCTGTTTCCCTGCAGACTATAGACACCCAGCCTGCTTCCCCACCTTGATCTCACCCTGGCATCTCCCCACTTTTACTGATGCCTCTCCACCCTTCCTTGAAATGCAAAGCCAGGGCCTGATCACAGACTCCCTCTGGGTGATCTGTAGCACCACAGCACTACCCTTCAAGTGACATTTCCTTTCCCAAAGTCCAGTCGGAACCTGTCAAGGGGCAGTTTGTGCCTCTTTCCCCTTCTCATGCTGTTTCCCACTGCCAAGAAAAGCCCCATCATCTCTGGAATCACCTTTTGAGCAGTCACGGGCTACTACACTACTGCCCTTAGTCTCCACTTCACCAGGCTAAAGAAGTGCAGGTCCCTCAGCTTCTCCATATAGGCCATGTGGTTTAGGCCCCTAACCCCATCTTGGCAGACCTCCTCTGGACTCTCTCCACTTCCTCTCCATTCCTCCAGCACTGGCATTCCCACACTGGGACACACTATTCCAGATGTGGCCACACCAGTGCTGAGTCGAGGGGGATATTAATTCACCTTGTCTGGGTGGCCACTTGCTTCCTAATGCAGCCCCATATGAAGCTGGCCTGATTTGTGGTGAGCACGCACCACTGGCTCATATGGCATCCCTCGTAAGGTCCAGGCCCTTCTCCTCAGGGTCACTCCTCTACCAGTCAGGTCCCAGCCTGTCCTGATGCACGGGCTATTCTACCCTCCGATGCAGGACCTGCCACTTCTCCTTGTACAATGTCATGAGGTTTCTGTTAGCCAAATCCCCAAGTCTTTCAAGGCCCACTCATTTGACATCATGTTGTAATGTGCAGGTGTTGTAGGCTGTAAGGAGGGCCCATTCTGGACAAGCAGTTATTCAAAATTAAGCTTTGAACTTAAAGCCTTTCAGGCCCAAGAGGCAATCTCACACCACTAGGAGAGGCTGGCTCTGGGAATGACATGTTTGGTGCTAACCCACATGTAGAAAAGGAATTCATGACTGCAAGAATCACAGTAGCTATTGCCAGACATGACCGAATGACCAGACCATTCAGGTTGGAAAGGAGGTTGGAGGTCTCTAGTCCAACTCCTAGTCATGTCGGGATCAACACTGAATTCACACCAAGTTCCTCAGGGCTTTGTCCAACAGCGTCCTGAAAGCTTCCAAGAACAGAGAGTCAGTAACCTCTCTGGACCCTTCTTCAAATGCTTCATTCCCCTCATTGATTTTTCTCCCTTATATCCAATTTTAACTACACTTGTGTCAGCTTATAGCCTTTGCCTCTCATTCTCCTGCCATGAATCTCTGTAAAAACCGGATTCTTTATCAGTGCTAAGCTTGAGCTGGGAAGCTGCTATGAGTGCCCCCAAAAGGCTTCCCTTCTCCAGGCAGAACAAACCCCATTCCCTCAGCCTCTCCTCACGAGGCAAGTGCTCCAGCCCCTGACCACTTTGGAGGTCTGCCACTGAACTCACTCCAAGTAATCAGCAGCATTCTTCTACAGGAGGCTTAAATGGATGCAGAATCTAGATGTGCTCTAACAGGTGCTGAGTAGAGGGGGATAATCACTTCCCTCCATCTCCTGGCTTTGCTCCTGTTCATGCAACCCAGGGAGCTGTGGCCGCCATTGCAGCCACAGCACACTGCTGGCTCATGTTCAGCTCGCTGCCCACAAAGACTCCCGGGTCCTTTTCTGCAGAGCTGTTGCCAAGCCAGGGACTCCCCAGCCTGTATTGTTGCAGGGTGTTGGTCTATCCCAGGTGCAGGGCCTGACAGCCCATTTCTCCTGCCTGCTAAGGTCCCTCGAATGGCAACCCTCAAGCATATGACTGTTCTGTCCAATTAGGTGTCATCTACCGCTGCGAGGAGAGGTGTGTCCTGCAGGTCACTGATGAACTTATTAGACAGAACAGGTCACAGTATAGACCTCTGCATATTCCACTTGTCACTGGGTTCCAGGTAAAGCATGACCCTTTCATAAAAACCCTCTAAGCTCGATCATCCAACCAGCTTTTCACCCATCTGGTTGTCTGCCCAGCCTATTGTAATGCCTTACTTGTATACAAGGACATTGTGGGAGACAGTGTCAAACACCTCGCTAAAATCATGGTTAATGACATCCACTACTCTCCACTCCTCCCAAGTACTGGTCTTTTATCACAGAAAGCAATCAGGTTGGTCAGGAATGGTTTTACCTTCAGTAAATCCATGCTGACTGCTCCCAGTCACCTTCCTCATGGGCCCAGAAATGTGATGCAAGAGGACTGGCTCCATGACACACTCCTCACCAAAGTGAGACTGAACAGCCTGCAGTTCCCGGGGTTGTTCTTGTGGCCTCTTTTGAAAATGGGCACAACATATTCTTTTTTCTGGTCAGTGGGACCTCTCCTGATCTCCAAAACCTTTCAAAGATGACAGAGAGTGGCCTTGCTATGACAAGATGCAGCCCATCCAGTCCCATAGACTTGTAGGGGTTGAGCTCTTGCAAGTAATCCCTCACTCAACCCTCATCCACAGCTGGTTGTTTTTCTCTTCTGGAGTCCTGAATCTAGGCACAGCAGCCCAGGAGACCTTGTTGGTGAAGATGGAAGTCAAGAAGGGCTTGAGTTCCTCAGACCTACCTGCATTTGCTGTTTCTAGATTCCCTGCCCCATTCAGCAGTGAGACCACATTTCCTTTGTTTATTCTTTCACTGTTATTGAAGCATTAGCAGCTCTTCTTCAGGCCCTTGGCATCCCCTGCATGTGTGTATCCTAGGGGAGCTTTGGCTTCCCCAGCACCATCCCTACTTCCCTGGACAATGGTGCCCTGTTTAGTCAAGGTGGTCTCCTGAGCTGTTTACTAGTATTACTGAGCATCGGTATGAACCATCCTTGTGCTTGGTGGCTGCTGTCCTTATAGACTGGCTGGCTTTCCTAAGGTCCATTGCCCTTCGTAGCTGCCTCCCATGGGATCCCACAGCACTCCCCAGAAGAGATCAAAGTCTGCTCCTCTGAAGGCCAGAGTCTGTACCCTACTACTATCTTTACTCACTGCCCTCACAGTCTGGGACTCCACTATTTCACAGTCATTGCAGCCAAGGTTTCCACCAATGATCACATCCCTGATCAGGTCTTCCTTGTCTGCAAGTACTAGATCCGGGTGAGCACTGCCCTTATTGGCCCATCAGAGAGCTGTGCTTAGAAGCTATCCCCAACACCCTCCAGAAACCTCCTGGACTGCTTGCAGTGTCCTGCTGTTTTCCCTTCCAGTGAATGTCAGGGAGATTAAAGTCCCCCCTCCCATAAGAACCAGGCCCTGTGATCCACAGACTTCATCAGGTTGCTTAAGGAGACTGTGCCCACCTCCTCACCCTGATCAGGTTGTCTGAAACTCCCATCACAATGTCACCCTTACTCTGATGCTCACTCACAAGCTCTCACCCAGCTCCTTTCCATCCCTTGGAAGAGCTCCATATATCCGAACTGCCCCTTCACACAAAGGGCATCCTCTCTCCTCATCTTCTTTGACAGTTTCTTCTGAACAGCTTGTATCCTACAATCACAGCGCTCGAGTCACATGAGCGGTCCCACAACATCTCAGTTGTTCCTACAACGTGACCGTTCTGTGACAGCTTGTGCATCTCCATCTGCTCCAGTCTGTGCCCCAGGCTGCAGGCACTTATGTATATTTGCGCTGCAAGACCTCCGCTGTGGCACAGAGAACAGATTTGTCATAGTGAAACCTGTTATCAAGAGCCAAGGACACCATGTGTGCAATGGCCCCACTTCAGAGCAGAGACATGCTGGCATAGATAGCAGGTGGCAATGTAATGGTGAAACAAGGTTCCCACTGAGAGAGCAAACCCTGCAGTATCTGAGGCCAGGGAGAAACAGAGCGGGGCTGTGCAGAAATGGCAGGAAAGGGATTTGCTGCCTGAACTGACTCTGCAGCACCTTGGGGCCTGTGACAGAGCTGAATCGATCTCCAGGAAGGACAAGGTGCCACTGAAGAAGTCCCTGGGCCCGGACAGCCTGTGATCCAGCCACCCTGTGGACATCATTACCACAGTCCCTGTTCATATCATCTGGCGGTGAGAAGAGGTTCAGGGAGAGGAGAGTTGGAAGCTTTTAAGAGTGCAGGGACGTGAGTGGAGACCTTGGTGTGATGTACCTCCCATTTATGCAGCACGCTTGGATGTAGACATGATGGACTTTGCCTAAAGACAGAGGTAGGATTAAGATGTTTGGGCACAGGCAGGAAACCAGAGAGGCCCTGGGGCACTTGCCCAGTAACCACTCCAGAAAGACATGGTTTTCCTGTAGGTCCCATGCTGTATCTGCTAGAAACATGCAGTTGTGGAAGAAACCCCAGGCATCTGACATGGCCCTGCCGGCCTATTTTTATGTCATTAAATCAAGGGTCTGCACTGAATTGCATTAGCTGTCTGCACTGTAGGGATCTGCTTGTTCCTCAGCTTGACGGTGGGTGGTGCTCTAGTAGTAGCAGTAGGCATCGAGGGTCATTTCAGATGGCCAAAGAAATTCCCCACCTGGCCCCCACCTGATGAAGGATGTGGGTCTCACACTTGCTCCATCAGAGCAAGCAGACACTGGCACGTGTCTTGGACCACCTCTGTCTCTGCAGATGTCACCAGGTGTTTGTGTGCGGGCAACTGGCTCCCACCCTCCATGTCCAGTGGTTATAATGAGAGCTTAAACAAGGAGCTTGCCTGCAGGCATCTATGTTGTGCACACTTCAGCTTGGGCAAGGGAAATCCCACCTCCTGTATATTTGTAGCATTCACAGGAGAGAGCTGAACCTCACTCCAGCTCAAGGGCTTCTAAATCAGCATGAGATGCCTAGATTGACTCATCTGAATCAATACCTGAATCATGGGTAAATCAGCTCTCTTCTTGCCTCTTCTTTTCTAGGTGTCCTGCCTAGTTAAGAGATGGGAATAGGGGCTTACAGAATGGGACGTTTCCACTTCTCACAGATAACCATCCTCTGATCGCAGATAACCATCCGTTGATAAGAAAAATTGCAATGCTGGATCAGTCTCCCTTCAGTGTTTAGAGAGGGACCATCAGTGATTATTTTGTCTACTTCAGTGACCATTTCCCAGGAGGAGGGAGTGCAAGGGACAGAGAAATTCATGCTTGCAGCTGGGCCTCTGGTCCTGACAGGCCCAGGCTCCTGGGACAGAGGGAGCTCATGGCAACCTGGCAGCACTGCTGAGAGACAGCTGTGCCCAGGAGCAGCTCCTCTGCAAAGAGCAGCAGGGCTCCGGGCACTGCCTGCTCTTGCTGACAAGATGAGAGAAGACAGAGAGAGAAGCGAAAAGCAGTGTGGAGTGGGAGGACAGCAGACAGCTCACTGTGGAAGAAACTTTAAGAGCCCTTTACATGGTAAGTCTCTGGCTGGAGAGCGATGCTGGAGGGATCTTCTAAACCCATCCCATCCCATGATTTTTTTTTTAAGGATCACACTCCTGGCTTCTCCAGTGCAGAGGAGAAGGAGGTTCTTTAGAGCACAGATTCCCTGCCACACCGTCAGAGGGACAGGACATGCTGCTACCTTCTCACAGGGATGCTGCAGGGGTGTGAAGCTGGGTCGTGCACACAAGTCTGCCCAGGGCTGTAATTCTGAGCAGTGCCCTGCTGTGCGCCCAGGGCAGTGACTCTGCCACTCGCGAGGGTCAGCACTCAGCCTGCCCGGGGAACTCCTCATGGCACTGTGGGGAGAAAGTCTGGGTGGAAGGATCAGCCCCCGTCCGGGCAGGTTCATTCTGCTGTTGAGAGGGTGCTGCGTGGGTCAGGGCTGCTCACAGCTGTAGCTCATGCACAGGACATTTCAGAGGGGACTTTTCAAAAGGAAGGTGAAGGCAGGTGTTTAGTGAAAGAAAAGGCAATTCCCTGAGATAGTGCTTTAAGTTTCCTTCCACCTGGCAAGGGGAAAATGGAAATGGAGCTGTCACATTTAGTGTCTGACAAGGGACTGAGACTCATTAGCAGTTTTAATTAACAATCAGTAGTTCTGCTAGGAACTTCTGGAAGACCCTTCACCAACCCCTTAGTCTACAGACAGCACCAAATTCCCCTTTGATGGTGGCCTCCTCAGGGACCTGCCCCTTCTCACGTGCACACAGGACAGCCCTGGAAAGTGCCCTGCTGCTGGGAGGTTTCTGCAAGGCAGACCTGAGCACGCTGGGGAAGGCTATGGCGTTGCACGACTGACCATGACTTGCTCATATCTGTCTTCCCATGAAGTTTCCATTAGCAATTCTCTATCATTCCCTGCCCATCCCTGCTGCCTGGAGCTGTTCCTGCCAAGAGCTTTTTCTCTGTCCCAACGTCTTTTCCCAGTTGGTACTCACAGACCCCATCTCACCCTCTGTGTGCTCAGTTCTGCTCTACAGAAACCTCTTAGGCCAGGGCCCTGGCCAGGAGCATCTCTGTGCTCGCAGGTCCTAAGGAGCATATCGGAAAAACCCTGATGAAGCCATAAAGGTGATGCTGGTGCTGTATGTAGGCTGAAGTGGGGAGGAAGGGACTTGCTGAGGTTTCTCACAGACTTTTTGATCTGCATCTCTCTTAAAAGAGAGAACTGACTCTTCATGAGCTGTCTACCTCCTAAGGAGAGCCCATCTTTAGGACCCTTGACGGTTTCTCTGGGGTGTCCTGCCAAGCTGCAAGCTGTCCTCCAGAACAGCACAACTTTCCTGTACCATTTCTGTGAGAGTCCTTGGTCTGATCCTCTGAGTCAGAAACCTTGTCACACTCTTCATCACTCTCTCCGCATCTGGGATGAGAGAGAAGAATTTGGAAATCTTCCCTTTAAAACTGGAGTCCTCTGCTCTCACCTCAGTCTTTTTTTTTTTTTTTTCTGAGAGGAACTTGTGAGTGTGAGTGTCGTTTAGCTGGGAGAGGCACAAGTGCAGGGCAGTGAGGGACAAGACTCATTGTCAGACCAGATCCCATGACTCTGTATAAAGTCACAGTGAGCCCATTTTTCTTCTTGGGATGCACAAGTGCTCATGCTGAGAGCAACTGAAATGCCAAAGATTTCTACCCTGTCAAAGAAGGGTCCCACAGTGTAATGGAGGCATCTAAAATCTAAATCCATATATAATCAGACTCCTCTGCTGCAGATTATTTTCTGGAGATAATAGGTATCAAAATGTTGAACAGCCCTTCCACACAAGGGGTGGACATAATGTGCTGCAGGATATGTACATCGGAACCAGCCACTCGCCATTCCGACTACAGTTCCTAGACAGAGAGCACAGATGGTAAATTAAAGTGAGGAGATGGTCTATATCATTGGAATGAAGATGTCTAGAAAAAGTCAGGTCACCCCCTGCCTTCACTTGCCTGTTTCTCACCCTTGCTAGAGTGGGAGCCGGTGTGACTGACTCAGATACAGACATCTCTGTTTGAGAGGGCAAGGTTGGGGGGGATGAATCCATCACAAGGGTCTTCTCTTTCCGAGATAGCTGACATGGGTGCTGTAATCAGCTCTCATTATGGTGAATAGAGAATATTCCCACTGGGTCACTGGACCAAGTCCCCTCCACCAACTCACAGTGCCTGTTCCCAGGTATCCCACCAAATCCCTGGGCCTGTTTGACACCTCCATTTGCACCTGTGGCAAAGCAGAACCAACTCCTCTGGAGCCACAGGCAGAGGCCCCTGCTGCGCATGGCCCACTCAGCCAGCACAGACCAGAGCTCCGGAAAGGGAGCTGAAAGAAGGTAAAGGACAGAGGAAATGTGGGGGGTACTATGAGGAGTGGAAAGGGATTTGCTCAGAGAAGCCTGCTCTAACTTTTTACTTTCTTCTTTGGACAGGCCTCCTGGGCTCCAAAGGAGAAAATGTCCAATGGCAGCTCCCTCACTGATTTCCTCCTCCTGGCGTTTGCAGACACGTGGGAGATGCAGCTCTTGCATCTCGTTCTTCCTGGGCATCTACCTGGCTGCTATCCTTGCCAATGGCCTCATCATCACAGCCATAGCCTGTGAGCACCGCCTCCACACCCCCATGTACTTCTTCCTCCTCAACCTCTCCCTCCTCAACATTGGCACCATCTCCACCACTGTCCCCAAATCCATGGCCAACTCCCTCTGGAACACCAGGGTCATTTCCTACTCAGGATGTGCTGCCCAGATATTTTTCTTCTTTTTCTTAGTTTCGGCAGAATATTTCCTTCTTACCATCATGGCATATGACCGCTTTGTTGCCATCTGCAGACCCTTGCACTACGGGACCCTCATGGACACCAGAGCTTGTGTCAAAATGGCAGCAGCTGCCTGGGGCACTGGTTTTCTCTATGCTGGCTTGCACACTGCAAACACATTTTCAATACCACTCTGCCAAGGCAATGTCGTGGAGCAATTCTTCTGTGAAATTCCCAAGATCCTCAGGCTCTCCTGCTCAGGCTCCTACCTCAGGGAAGCTGCGGTTCTTGTGGTTAGTGTTTGTTTAGCTTTGGGGTGTTTTGTTTTCATTGTGCTCTCCTACGTGCAGATCTTCACTGTTGTGCTGAGGATCCCCTCTGAGCAGGGCAGGCACAAAGCCTTTTCCATGTGCCTCCCTCACCTGTTGTCGTCTCCCTGTTTGTTATTACTGCCTTATTTTCCTACCTGAAGCCACCCTCCATCTCCTCCCCAGCTCTGGATCTGGTGGTGGCTGTTCTGTATCTGGTGGTGCCTCCAGTAGTGAACCCCCTCATCTATAGCATGAGGAACAAGGAGCTCAAGGAGGCACTGAAGAAACTGATTTAGCTGGTACTATTTCAGCAGCAATAAGCTGCCCACCTCTCTTTACTCAGCTCTTGTGCTTTGGGTGTTCTGTCTGTGATAATCGTGTTTGTACTCAAATGTTTGAATTCATCCCATGTCTGGAAAAGAGTAAAGGAGCAAATGTGTGCTTGGGGGGAAAAATAAATGAAAGCTTCTTTCTATATGTGTCAACTCAGGGCAGGCTGCTCCACTGCTGGAGCAACTGGAATTGCTTGAGGAGCCCTGGGACCAGGACTCTTGTGCCCTCCTGGGGAGAGGGGCTGGCACAGAATGGCTGCATGTAGTCTGGGTTAAGGTCTCCCAGATGAGAGAGCAGTGGAGACGGAGTGACACCCCTCTCTGCCCCCCAGGAGCTGCTGTGCCCTTCAGGGGGGCTGTGGCTGTGCTGTGAGTGCTCAGAGCACTGCAGCACCCTGCGGTGGGCACTGCTGCGGGGCCACCTCTAGAATGGACTGCTCTTCTGGGCTGGACTGGGGTGGACAGGGGGGGTGGGGAGAGCGGGGGAGGGGCTGGCTGGGCTGGTCCATTCTTTGATCCTTTAAGGAGAAAATGTTTTTCTTTTTTTCAAGTGAAATGTCCTGTGTTTCCACTTGTGCCTGTTGCCTCTTGTTCTTCCACTGGGCATCTTCTAGCAGAGCTTGGCAGACAGAAGTTTCCTCCAAATAACTTCTCCAGCCATCAACTACTGCTGGCCTAGCAGCTACTCAGACAAAAGAGACCTCTCAAGCAACGCCCATGCCTAACTGCCTGCTGCTGGCCTAGCAGGCACTCAGAAAGACATGACCTCACAGTCACCTTCACAGCCACGTCTCTGTCACTGGCCTAGAAGCCTCTGAGACAGAAATTACCTCACTATAACTTCCTCAGCCATGAGCACAATCCTGCCTTATCAGCTGCTCAGGCAGAAATGATCTCAAAAACACAGATCCCAGACGTGGATCTGCTGCTGCCCTATCAACCGCTCAGGTAAAAATGACCTCACAATCACCTTTCCAGACACATCTCTGCTCCTATCCAATCAGGTCATCACTCACAAGTGACCTCACAAGCAACAGAGAAGCCTTCTTCCTCCAGATGGCCTATCAGGTACTCAGGCAGAAGTGACCTCAGAATCAATAGCCAAGTCATGTGCCTCCTGCTGGCCTGTCAGCTACTTACAAAGACTTGATTTGACACTGGTGACTTTCTGGCATAGCTCTCATAGACAGTGCTGACCTCTCTACCCACACCCTGACCATGTGGCTGGTGCCACCTGCAGCTCTCCCTGCCTTCCCCCAAGGCTCAGCCAGCTCCTCAACGGCATCCCTGATTCACCTCGTGGCTTCACAATGCTCATAGTGCACCAAAAAACACATTACGTACTAGTTACTACCCCAAAAAAGGATTAGCTTTTGCCTAGGTAGTCCCTACGCGTAGCCCATAAAACTTAGGAACTGGAAAAAGTCCTGCAAGTAACTATTGGCAACATTTTCGAAAAATTTTCGAAAAAGATGATTTCATAGGATGAGAAATTACGAAACTGAAGACAGCAGGGCCTCATGTCCAAGGCAGAGGGAGAAGCCTTCCCACAACTCAGAAGTCTGGATCCTTGTCCTGCAGAAAAACTGCAGCCACATCACCAGCACTGGCCTATCAGGAACTGAGCCACAAGCGACATCACAAAAACAAACTGCACCCACACCACCAGGACTGGCCTATCAGGCACTCAGCCACAAGTGACATCACAAACACAAACTGCACCCACATCACCAGCACTGGCCTATCAGGCACTGAGCCACAAGTGACATCACAACCACAAACTGCAGCCACGTGACTAGCACAGGCCTATCAGGCACTGAGCCACAAGTGACTTCACAACAACAAACTGCAGCCACAGGACCAGCACTGGCCTATCAGGCTCTGAGCCACAAGGGACTTCACAACAACAAACTGCAGCCACAGGACCAGCACTGGCCTATCAGGCACTCAGCCACAAGTGACTTCACAACCACAAACTGCACCCACATCACCAGCACTGGCCTATCAGGCACTGAGCCACAAGTGACATCACAAACACAAACTGCACCCACAGGACCAGCACTGGCCTATCAGGCACTCAGCCACAAGTGACATCACAACCACAAACTGCACCCACATCACCAGCACTGGCCTATCAGGCACTGAGCCACAAGTGACATCACAACCACAAACTGCAACCATGTGACCAGCACTGGCCTATCAGGCACTGAGCCACAAGTGACCTCACAACCACAAACTGCAGCCAAGTGACCAGTACTGGCCGATGAGGCTCTGAGCCACAAGAGACATCATAACCAGAAATTGCACCCATACGAAAAAAAATGGCCTATCAGGCACTCAGCCACAAGTGACATCACAACCACAAACTGCACCCACATCAACAGCACTGGCCTATCAGGCAATCAGCCACAAGTGACATCACAACCACAAACTGCAGCCACATCACCAGCACTGGCCTATCAGGCACTCAGCCACAAGTGACATCACAACCACAAACTGCACCCACATCACCAGCACTGGCCTATCAGGCACAGAGCCACAAGTGACATCACAACCACAAACTGCAGCCACATCACCAGCACTGGCCTATCAGGCACTCAGCCACAAGTGACATCACAACCACAAACTGCAGCCACCTGACTAGCACTGGCCTATCAGGCACTCAGCCACAAGTGACATCACAAACAGAAACTGCAGCCACATCACCAGCACTGGCCTACCAGGCATTCAACCACAAGTGACATCACAACCACAAACTACAGCCACATCACCAGTACTGGCCTATCAGGCACTCAGCCACAAGTGACATCACAACCACAAACTGCAGCCACATCACCAGCACTGGCCTATCAGGCACTCAGCCACAAGTGACATCACAAACACATACTGCAGCCACCTGACCAGCACTGGCCTATCAGGCACTCAGCCACAAGTGACATCACAACCACAAACTACAGCCACTTGACTAGCACTGGCCTATCAGGCACTGAGCCACAAGTGACATCACAAACAAAAACTCCACCCACAGGAACAGCACTGGCCTATCAGGCACTCAGCCACAAGTGACATCACAACCACAAACTGCACCCACATCACCAGCACTGGCCTATCAGGCACTGAGCCACAAGTGACATCGCAACCACAAACTGCAGGCACAGGACCAACAGTGGCCTATGAGGAACTAAGCCACATGTGACATCACAACCAGAAACTGCACCCACAGGACCAGCACTGGCCTATCAGGCACTGAGCCACAAGGGACATCACAACCACAAACTGCAGCCACATCACCAGCACTGGCCTATCAGGCACTCAGCCACAAGTGACATCACAACCACAAACTGCAGCCACCTGACTAGCACTGGCCTATCAGGCACTCAGCCACAAGTGACATCACAACCACAAACTGCCACCACAGGAACAGCACTGGCCTATCAGGCACTGAGCCACAAGTGACCTCACAAACACATACTGCAGCCACCTGACCAGCACTGGCCTATCAGGCACTCAGCCACAAGTGACATCACAACCACAAACTGCAGCCACTTGACTAGCACTGGCCTATCAGGCACTCAGCCACAAGTGACATCACAACCACAAACTGCACCCACAAGACCAACACTGGCCTATGAGGAAGTAAGCCACATGTGACATCACAACCAGAAACTGCACCCACAGAAACAGCAACTGACCTATCAGGCACTAAGCCACAAGTGACATCACAACCACAAACTGCACCCACAGGAACAGCACTGGCCTATCAGGCACAGAGCCACAAGTGACATCACAACCACAAACTGCAGCCACGTGACTAGCACTGGCCTAGCAGGCTCGGAGCCACAAGCGACATCACAAACACAAACTGCACCCACATCTACAGCACTGGCCTAGCAGGCACTCAGCCACAAGTGACATCACAACCACAATCTGCAGGCACAGGACCAGCACTGGCCTATCAGGCACTGAGCCACAAGTGACATCACAACCACAAACTGCACCCACATCACCAGCACTGGCCTATCAGGCACTCAGCCACAAGTGACATCACAACCACAAACTGCAGCCACATCACCAGCACTGGCCTATCAGGCACAGAGCCACAAGTGACTTCACAACCACAAACTGCACCCACATCACCAGCACTGGCCTATCAGGCACTCAGCCACAAGTGACATCACAACAAGAAACTGCACCCACATCACCAGCACTGGCCTATCAGGCACTCAGCCACAAGTGACATCACAACCACAAACTGCACCCACAGGACCAGCACTGGCCTATCAGGCACTCAGCCACAAGTGACATCACAACCACAAACTGCAGCCACGGGAACAGCACTGCCCTATCAGGCACTTAGCCACAAGTGACATCACAACCACAAAATGCAGCCACGTTACTAGCACTGGCCTATCAGGCACTCAGCCACAAGTGACATCACAACCACAAACTGCAGCCACGTGACTAGCACTGGCCTATCAGGCACTGAGCCACAAGTGACCTCACAAACACATACTGCAGCCACCTGACCAGCACTGGCCTATCAGGCACTCAGCCACAAGTGACATCACAACCACAAACTGCAGCCACTTGACTAGCACTGGCCTATCAGGCAATGAGCCACAAGTGACATCACAAACACAAACTGCACCCACAGGACCAGCACTGGCCTATCAGGCACTCAGCCACAAGTGACATCACAACCACAAACTGCCGCTATGTGACCATTACTGGCCCATGAGGCTCTGAGCCACAAGAGACATCATAACCAGAAATTGCACCCATACAAAAAACACTGGCCTATCAGGCACTCAGCCACAAGTGACATCACAACCACAAACTGCACCCACATCACCAGCACTGGCCTATCAGGCACTGAGCCACAAGTGACCTCACAACCACAAACTGCAGCCATTTGACTAGCACTGGCCTATCAGGCTCTGAGCCACAAGCGACATCACAACCACAAACTGCACCCACATCACCAGCACTGGCCTATCAGGCACTCAGCCACAAGTGACATCACAACCACAAACTCCACCCACAGGAACAGCACTGGCCTATCAGGCACTGAGCCACAAGTGACATCACAACCACAAACTGCAGCCACATCAACAGCACTGGCCTATCAGGCACTGAGCCACAACTGACATCACAACCACAAACTGCACCCACATCACCAGCACTGGCCTAGCAGGCACTGAGCCACAAGTGACATCACAAACACAAACTGCAGCCACATCACCAGCACTGGCCTATCAAGCATGGAGCCACAAGTGACATCACAACCACAAACTACAGCCACTTGACCAGCACTGGCCTATCAGGCACTCAGCCACAAGTGACATCACAACCACAAACTGCACCCACATCACCAGCACTGGCCTATCAGGCACTCAGCCACAAATGACCTCAAAACGACAAACTGCAGCCACAGGAACAGCACTGGCCTATCAGGCACTCAGCCACAAGTGACATCACAACCACAAACTGCACCCACAGGACCAGCACTGGCCTCGCAGGCACTCAGCCACAAGCGACATCACAACCACAAACTGCACCCACATCACCAGCACTGGCCTATCAGGCACTCAGCCACAAGTGACATCACAACCACAAACTGCACCCACATCACCAGCACTGGCCTATCAGGCACTCAGCCACAAGTGACATCACAACCACAAACTGCAACCACAGGAACAGCACTGGCCTATCAGGCACTCAGCCACAAGTGACATCACAAACACAAACTGCAGCCCCCTGACTAGCACTGGCCTATCAGGCACTGAGCCACAAGTGACATCACAACCACAAACTGCAGCCACCTGACTAGCACTGGCCTATCAGGCACTGAGCCACAAGTGACATCACAAACACATACTGCAGCCACCTGACCAGCACTGGCCTATCAGGCACTCAGCCACAAGTGACATCACAACCACAAACTGCAGCCACTTGACTAGCACTGGCCTATCAGGCTCTGAGCCACAAGTGACATCACAACCACAAACTGCACCCACAGGAACAGCACTGGCCTATCAGGCACTCAGCCACAAGTGACATCACAACCACAAACTGCACCCACAAGACCAACACTGGCCTATGAGGAAGTAAGCCACATGTGACATCACAACCAGAAACTGCACCCACAGAAACAGCAACTGACCTATCAGGCACTCAGCCACAAGTGACATCACAAACACAAAGTGCAGGCACAGGACCAGCACTGCCCTATCAGGCACTGAGCCACAAGTGACATCACAACCACAAACTGCAGCCACTTGACTAGCAATGGCCTAGCAGGCTCTGAGCCACAAGCGACATCACAAACACAAACTGCACCCACATCTACAGCACTGGCCTAGCAGGCACTCAGCCACAAGTGACATCACAACCACAATCTGCAGGCACAGGACCAGCACTGGCCTATCAGGCACTGAGCCACAAGTGACATCACAACCACAAACTGCACCCACATCACCAGCACTGGCCTATCAGGCACTGAGCCACAAGCGACATCACAAACACAAACTGCACCCACAGGACCAGCACTGGCCTATCAGGCACTGAGCCACAAGTGACATCACAAACACAAACTGCACCCACATCAACAGCACTGGCCTATCAGGCACTCAGCCACAAGTGACATCACAACCACAAACTGCACCCACATCACCAGCACTGGCCTATCAGGCACTTAGCCACAAGTGACATCACAACCACAAACTGCCTCCATGTGACCTGCACTGGCCTATCAAGCATTGAGCCACAAGTGACATCACAACCACAAACTGCAGCCACAGGAACAGCACTGGCCTATCAGGCACTCAGCCACAAGTGACATCACAACCACAAACTGCACCCACAGGACCAGCAATGGCCTATCAGGCACTCAGCCACAAGTGACATCACAACCAAAAACTGCACCCACAGGAACAGCACTGGCCTATAAGGCACTCAGCCACAAGTGACATCACAACAACAAACTGCAGCCACAGGAACACCACTGGCCTATCAGGCAATCAGCCACAAGTGACATCACAACCACAAACTGCACCCACATCACCAGCACTGGCCTATCAGGCACTCAGCCACAAATGACCTCAAAACCACAAACTGCACCCACAGGAACAGCACTGGCCTATCAGGCACTCAGCCACAAATGACCTCAAAACCACAAACTGCACCCACAGGAACAGTACTGGCCTATCAGGCACTGATCCACAAGTGACATCACAACCACAAACTGCACCCACAGGAACAGCAACTGACCTATCAGGCACTCAGCCACAAGTGACATCACAACCACAAACTGCAACCACAGGAACAGCACTGGCCTATCAGGCACTGAGCTACAAGTGACATCACAACCACAAAATGCAGCCACATCACCAGCACTGGCCTATCAGGCACTCAGCCACAAGTGACATCACAACCACAAACTGCAGCCACGTGACTAGCACTGGCCTATCAGGCACTGAGCCACAAGTGACCTCACAAACACATACTGCAGCCACATCACCAGCACTGGCCTATCTGGCACTCAGCCACAAGTGACATCACAACCACAAACTGCAGCCACATCACCAGCACTGGCCAATCAGGCACTCAGCCACAAGTGACATCACAACCACAAACTGCACCCACAGGACCAGCACTGGCCTATCAGGCACTCAGCCACAAGTGACATCACAACCACAAACTGCAGGCACATCACCAGCACTGGCCTATCAGGCACTGAGCCACAAGTGACATCGCAACCACAAACTGCAGGCACAGGACCAACAGTGGCCTATGAGGAACTAAGCCACATGTGACATCACAACCAGAAACTGCACCCACAGGACCAGCACTGGCCTATCAGGCACTGAGCCACAAGGGACATCACAACCACAAACTGCAGCCACATCACCAGCACTGGCCTATCAGGCACTCAGCCACAAGTGACATCACAACCACAAACTGCAGCCACCTGACTAGCACTGGCCTATCAGGCTCTGAGCCACAAGTGACATCACAACCACAAACTGCAACCACAGGAACAGCACTGGCCTATCAGGCACTGAGCCACAAGTGACCTCACAAACACATACTGCAGCCACCTGACCAGCACTGGCCTATCAGGCACTCAGCCACAAGTGACATCACACCACAAACTGCAGCCACTTGACTAGCACTGGCCTATCAGGCACTCAGCCACAAGTGACATCACAACCACAAACTGCACCCACAAGACCAACACTGGCCTATGAGGAAGTAAGCCACATGTGACATCACAACCAGAAACTGCACCCACAGAAACAGCAACTGACCTATCAGGCACTAAGCCACAAGTGACATCACAACCACAAACTGCACCCACAGGAACAGCACTGGCCTATCAGGCACAGAGCCACAAGTGACATCACAACCACAAACTGCAGCCACGTGACTAGCACTGGCCTAGCAGGCTCGGAGCCACAAGCGACATCACAAACACAAACTGCACCCACATCTACAGCACTGGCCTAGCAGGCACTCAGCCACAAGTGACATCACAACCACAATCTGCAGGCACAGGACCAGCACTGGCCTATCAGGCACTGAGCCACAAGTGACATCACAACCACAAACTGCACCCACATCACCAGCACTGGCCTATCAGGCACTCAGCCACAAGTGACATCACAACCACAAACTGCAGCCACATCACCAGCACTGGCCTATCAGGCACAGAGCCACAAGTGACTTCACAACCACAAACTGCACCCACATCACCAGCACTGGCCTATCAGGCACTCAGCCACAAGTGACATCACAACAAGAAACTGCACCCACATCACCAGCACTGGCCTATCAGGCACTCAGCCACAAGTGACATCACAACCACAAACTGCACCCACAGGACCAGCACTGGCCTATCAGGCACTCAGCCACAAGTGACATCACAACCACAAACTGCAGCCACGGGAACAGCACTGCCCTATCAGGCACTTAGCCACAAGTGACATCACAACCACAAAATGCAGCCACGTTACTAGCACTGGCCTATCAGGCACTCAGCCACAAGTGACATCACAACCACAAACTGCAGCCACGTGACTAGCACTGGCCTATCAGGCACTGAGCCACAAGTGACCTCACAAACACATACTGCAGCCACCTGACCAGCACTGGCCTATCAGGCACTCAGCCACAAGTGACATCACAACCACAAACTGCAGCCACTTGACTAGCACTGGCCTATCAGGCAATGAGCCACAAGTGACATCACAAACACAAACTGCACCCACAGGACCAGCACTGGCCTATCAGGCACTCAGCCACAAGTGACATCACAACCACAAACTGCCGCTATGTGACCATTACTGGCCCATGAGGCTCTGAGCCACAAGAGACATCATAACCAGAAATTGCACCCATACAAAAAACACTGGCCTATCAGGCACTCAGCCACAAGTGACATCACAACCACAAACTGCACCCACATCACCAGCACTGGCCTATCAGGCACTGAGCCACAAGTGACCTCACAACCACAAACTGCAGCCATTTGACTAGCACTGGCCTATCAGGCTCTGAGCCACAAGCGACATCACAACCACAAACTGCACCCACATCACCAGCACTGGCCTATCAGGCACTCAGCCACAAGTGACATCACAACCACAAACTCCACCCACAGGAACAGCACTGGCCTATCAGGCACTGAGCCACAAGTGACATCACAACCACAAACTGCAGCCACATCAACAGCACTGGCCTATCAGGCACTGAGCCACAACTGACATCACAACCACAAACTGCACCCACATCACCAGCACTGGCCTAGCAGGCAGTGAGCCACAAGTGACATCACAAACACAAACTGCAGCCACATCACCAGCACTGGCCTATCAAGCATGGAGCCACAAGTGACATCACAACCACAAACTGCAGCCACTTGACCAGCACTGGCCTATCAGGCACTCAGCCACAAGTGACATCACAACCACAAACTGCACCCACATCACCAGCACTGGCCTATCAGGCACTCAGCCACAAATGACCTCAAAACGACAAACTGCAGCCACAGGAACAGCACTGGCCTATCAGGCACTCAGCCACAAGTGACATCACAACCACAAACTGCACCCACAGGACCAGCACTGGCCTCGCAGGCACTCAGCCACAAGCGACATCACAACCACAAACTGCACCCACATCACCAGCACTGGCCTATCAGGCACTCAGCCACAAGTGACATCACAACCACAAACTGCACCCACATCACCAGCACTGGCCTATCAGGCACTCAGCCACAAGTGACATCACAACCACAAACTGCAACCACAGGAACAGCACTGGCCTATCAGGCACTCAGCCACAAGTGACATCACAAACACATACTGCAGCCACCTGACCAGCACTGGCCTATCAGGCACTCAGCCACAAGTGACATCACAACCACAAACTACAGCCACTTGACTAGCACTGGCCTATCAGGCACTGAGCCACAAGTGACATCACAAACAAAAACTCCACCCACAGGAACAGCACTGGCCTATCAGGCACTCAGCCACAAGTGACATCACAACCACAAACTGCAGGCACATCACCAGCACTGGCCTATCAGGCACTGAGCCACAAGTGACATCGCAACCACAAACTGCAGGCACAGGACCAACAGTGGCCTATGAGGAACTAAGCCACATGTGACATCACAACCAGAAACTGCACCCACAGGACCAGCACTGGCCTATCAGGCACTGAGCCACAAGGGACATCACAACCACAAACTGCAGCCACATCACCAGCACTGGCCTATCAGGCACTCAGCCACAAGTGACATCACAACCACAAACTGCAGCCACCTGACTAGCACTGGCCTATCAGGCACTCAGCCACAAGTGACATCACAACCACAAACTGCAACCACAGGAACAGCACTGGCCTATCAGGCACTGAGCCACAAGTGACCTCACAAACACATACTGCAGCCACCTGACCAGCACTGGCCTATCAGGCACTCAGCCACAAGTGACATCACAACCACAAACTGCAGCCACTTGACTAGCACTGGCCTATCAGGCACTCAGCCACAAGTGACATCACAACCACAAACTGCACCCACAAGACCAACACTGGCCTATGAGGAAGTAAGCCACATGTGACATCACAACCAGAAACTGCACCCACAGAAACAGCAACTGACCTATCAGGCACTAAGCCACAAGTGACATCACAACCACAAACTGCACCCACAGGAACAGCACTGGCCTATCAGGCACAGAGCCACAAGTGACATCACAACCACAAACTGCAGCCACGTGACTAGCACTGGCCTAGCAGGCTCGGAGCCACAAGCGACATCACAAACACAAACTGCACCCACATCTACAGCACTGGCCTAGCAGGCACTCAGCCACAAGTGACATCACAACCACAATCTGCAGGCACAGGACCAGCACTGGCCTATCAGGCACTGAGCCACAAGTGACATCACAACCACAAACTGCACCCACATCACCAGCACTGGCCTATCAGGCACTCAGCCACAAGTGACATCACAACCACAAACTGCAGCCACATCACCAGCACTGGCCTATCAGGCACAGAGCCACAAGTGACTTCACAACCACAAACTGCACCCACATCACCAGCACTGGCCTATCAGGCACTCAGTCACAAGTGACATCACAACAAGAAACTGCACCCACATCACCAGCACTGGCCTATCAGGCACTCAGCCACAAGTGACATCACAACCACAAACTGCACCCACAGGACCAGCACTGGCCTATCAGGCACTCAGCCACAAGTGACATCACAACCACAAACTGCAGCCACGGGAACAGCACTGCCCTATCAGGCACTTAGCCACAAGTGACATCACAACCACAAAATGCAGCCACGTTACTAGCACTGGCCTATCAGGCACTCAGCCACAAGTGACATCACAACCACAAACTGCAGCCACGTGACTAGCACTGGCCTATCAGGCACTGAGCCACAAGTGACCTCACAAACACATACTGCAGCCACCTGACCAGCACTGGCCTATCAGGCACTCAGCCACAAGTGACATCACAACCACAAACTGCAGCCACTTGACTAGCACTGGCCTATCAGGCAATGAGCCACAAGTGACATCACAAACACAAACTGCACCCACAGGACCAGCACTGGCCTATCAGGCACTCAGCCACAAGTGACATCACAACCACAAACTGCCGCTATGTGACCATTACTGGCCCATGAGGCTCTGAGCCACAAGAGACATCATAACCAGAAATTGCACCCATACAAAAAACACTGGCCTATCAGGCACTCAGCCACAAGTGACATCACAACCACAAACTGCACCCACATCACCAGCACTGGCCTATCAGGCACTGAGCCACAAGTGACCTCACAACCACAAACTGCAGCCATTTGACTAGCACTGGCCTATCAGGCTCTGAGCCACAAGCGACATCACAACCACAAACTGCACCCACATCACCAGCACTGGCCTATCAGGCACTCAGCCACAAGTGACATCACAACCACAAACTCCACCCACAGGAACAGCACTGGCCTATCAGGCACTGAGCCACAAGTGACATCACAACCACAAACTGCAGCCACATCAACAGCACTGGCCTATCAGGCACTGAGCCACAACTGACATCACAACCACAAACTGCACCCACATCACCAGCACTGGCCTAGCAGGCAGTGAGCCACAAGTGACATCACAAACACAAACTGCAGCCACATCACCAGCACTGGCCTATCAAGCATGGAGCCACAAGTGACATCACAACCACAAACTGCAGCCACTTGACCAGCACTGGCCTATCAGGCACTCAGCCACAAGTGACATCACAACCACAAACTGCACCCACATCACCAGCACTGGCCTATCAGGCACTCAGCCACAAATGACCTCAAAACGACAAACTGCAGCCACAGGAACAGCACTGGCCTATCAGGCACTCAGCCACAAGTGACATCACAACCACAAACTGCACCCACAGGACCAGCACTGGCCTCGCAGGCACTCAGCCACAAGCGACATCACAACCACAAACTGCACCCACATCACCAGCACTGGCCTATCAGGCACTCAGCCACAAGTGACATCACAACCACAAACTGCACCCACATCACCAGCACTGGCCTATCAGGCACTCAGCCACAAGTGACATCACAACCACAAACTGCAACCACAGGAACAGCACTGGCCTATCAGGCACTCAGCCACAAGTGACATCACAAACACAAACTGCAGCCACCTGACTAGCACTGGCCTATCAGGCACTGAGCCACAAGTGACATCACAACCACAAACTGCAGCCACCTGACTAGCACTGGCCTATCAGGCACTGAGCCACAAGTGACATCACAAACACATACTGCAGCCACCTGACCAGCACTGGCCTATCAGGCACTCAGCCACAAGTGACATCACAACCACAAACTGCAGCCACTTGACTAGCACTGGCCTATCAGGCTCTGAGCCACAAGTGACATCACAACCACAAACTGCACCCACAGGAACAGCACTGGCCTATCAGGCACTCAGCCACAAGTGACATCACAACCACAAACTGCACCCACAAGACCAACACTGGCCTATGAGGAAGTAAGCCACATGTGACATCACAACCAGAAACTGCACCCACAGAAACAGCAACTGACCTATCAGGCACTCAGCCACAAGTGACATCACAAACACAAAGTGCAGGCACAGGACCAGCACTGCCCTATCAGGCACTGAGCCACAAGTGACATCACAACCACAAACTGCAGCCACTTGACTAGCAATGGCCTAGCAGGCTCTGAGCCACAAGCGACATCACAAACACAAACTGCACCCACATCTACAGCACTGGCCTAGCAGGCACTCAGCCACAAGTGACATCACAACCACAATCTGCAGGCACAGGACCAGCACTGGCCTATCAGGCACTGAGCCACAAGTGACATCACAACCACAAACTGCACCCACATCACCAGCACTGGCCTATCAGGCACTGAGCCACAAGCGACATCACAAACACAAACTGCACCCACAGGACCAGCACTGGCCTATCAGGCACTGAGCCACAAGTGACATCACAAACACAAACTGCACCCACATCAACAGCACTGGCCTATCAGGCACTCAGCCACAAGTGACATCACAACCACAAACTGCACCCACATCACCAGCACTGGCCTATCAGGCACTTAGCCACAAGTGACATCACAACCACAAACTGCCTCCATGTGACCTGCACTGGCCTATCAAGCATTGAGCCACAAGTGACATCACAACCACAAACTGCAGCCACAGGAACAGCACTGGCCTATCAGGCACTCAGCCACAAGTGACATCACAACCACAAACTGCACCCACAGGACCAGCAATGGCCTATCAGGCACTCAGCCACAAGTGACATCACAACCAAAAACTGCACCCACAGGAACAGCACTGGCCTATAAGGCAATCAGCCACAAGTGACATCACAACCACAAACTGCAGCCACATCACCAGCACTGGCCTATCAGGCACTCAGCCACAAGTGACATCACAACAACAAACTGCAGCCACAGGAACACCACTGGCCTATCAGGCAATCAGCCACAAGTGACATCACAACCACAAACTGCACCCACATCACCAGCACTGGCCTATCAGGCACTCAGCCACAAATGACCTCAAAACCACAAACTGCACCCACAGGAACAGCACTGGCCTATCAGGCACTGAGCCACAAGTGACATCACAACCACAAACTGCACCCACAGGAACAGCAACTGACCTATCAGGCACTCAGCCACAAATGACCTCAAAACCACAAACTGCACCCACAGGAACAGTACTGGCCTATCAGGCACTGATCCACAAGTGACATCACAACCACAAACTGCACCCACAGGAACAGCAACTGACCTATCAGGCACTCAGCCACAAGTGACATCACAACCACAAACTGCAACCACAGGAACAGCACTGGCCTATCAGGCACTGAGCTACAAGTGACATCACAACCACAAAATGCAGCCACATCACCAGCACTGGCCTATCAGGCACTCAGCCACAAGTGACATCACAACCACAAACTGCAGCCACGTGACTAGCACTGGCCTATCAGGCACTGAGCCACAAGTGACCTCACAAACACATACTGCAGCCACATCACCAGCACTGGCCTATCTGGCACTCAGCCACAAGTGACATCACAACCACAAACTGCAGCCACATCACCAGCACTGGCCAATCAGGCACTCAGCCACAAGTGACATCACAACCACAAACTGCACCCACAGGACCAGCACTGGCCTATCAGGCACTCAGCCACAAGTGACATCACAACCACAAACTGCACCCACATCACCAGCACTGGCCTATCAGGCACTGAGCCACAAGTGACATCGCAACCACAAACTGCAGGCACAGGACCAACAGTGGCCTATGAGGAACTAAGCCACATGTGACATCACAACCAGAAACTGCACCCACAGGACCAGCACTGGCCTATCAGGCACTGAGCCACAAGGGACATCACAACCACAAACTGCAGCCACATCACCAGCACTGGCCTATCAGGCACTCAGCCACAAGTGACATCACAACCACAAACTGCAGCCACCTGACTAGCACTGGCCTATCAGGCTCTGAGCCACAAGTGACATCACAACCACAAACTGCAACCACAGGAACAGCACTGGCCTATCAGGCACTGAGCCACAAGTGACCTCACAAACACATACTGCAGCCACCTGACCAGCACTGGCCTATCAGGCACTCAGCCACAAGTGACATCACACCACAAACTGCAGCCACTTGACTAGCACTGGCCTATCAGGCACTCAGCCACAAGTGACATCACAACCACAAACTGCACCCACAAGACCAACTCTGGCCTATCAGGCACTCAGCCACAAGTGACATCACACCACAAACTGCAGCCACTTGACTAGCACTGGCCTATCAGGCACTCAGCCACAAGTGACATCACAACCACAAACTGCACCCACAAGACCAACACTGGCCTATGAGGAAGTAAGCCACATGTGACATCACAACCAGAAACTGCACCCACAGAAACAGCAACTGACCTATCAGGCACTAAGCCACAAGTGACATCACAACCACAAACTGCACCAACAGGACCAGCACTGGCGATCAGGCAATGAGCCACAACTGACCTCACAACCACAAACTGCAGCCACTTGACTAGCACTGGCCTAGCAGGCTCGGAGCCACAAGCGACATCACAAACACAAACTGCACCCACATCACCAGCACTGGCCTATCAGGCACTCAGCCACAAGTGACATCACAACCACAATCTGCAGGCACATCACCAGCACTGGCCTATCAGGCACAGAGCCACAAGTGACTTCACAACCACAAACTGCACCCACATCACCAGCACTGGCCTATCAGGCACTCAGCCACAAGTGACATCACAACCACAAACTGCACCCACATCACCAGCACTGGCCTATCAGGCACTCAGCCACAAGTGACATCACAACCACAAACTGCACCCACAGGACCAGCACTGGCCTATCAGGCACTCAGCCACAAGTGACATCACAACCACAAACTGCACCCACATCACCAGCACTGGCCTATCAGGCACTCAGCCACAAGTGACATCACAACCACAAACTGCACCCACATCACCAGCACTGGCCTATCAGGCACTCAGCCACAAGTGACATCACAAACACATACTGCAGCCACTTGACTAGCACTGGTCTATCAGGCACTCAGCCACAAGTGACATCACAAACACAAACTGCACCCACAGGACCAGCACTGGCCTATCAGGCACTCAGCCACAAGTGACATCACAACCACAAACTGCAGCCACATCACCAGCACTGGCCTATCAGGTACTCAGCCACAAATGACATCACAACCAAAAACTGCAGCCACAGCAACAGCTCTGGCCTATCAGGCTATGAGCAATAGGTGACATCACAATCACAAACTGCACCCACATCACCAGCACTGGCCTATCAGGCACTGAGCCACAAGTGACATCACAACCACGAAGTGCACCCACACAACCAGCACTGGCCTATAATGCAATCAGCCACAAGTGATTTCACAACCACAAACTGCAGCCACTTGACTAGCACTGGCCTATCAGGCTCTGAGCCACAAGCAACATCACAACCACAAACTGCAGCCACATCACCAGCACTGGCCTATCAGGCACTCAGCCACAAGTGACATCACAACCACAAACTGCAGCCACATCACCAGCACTGGCCTATCAGGCACTGAGCCACAAGTGACATCACAACCACAAACTGCAACCACAGGAACAGCACTGGCCTATCAGGCACTCAGCCACAAGTGACATCACAGCCACAAACTGCACCCACATCACCAGCACTGGCCTATCAGGCACTGAGCCACAAGTGACATCACAGCCACAAACTGCACCCACATCACCAGCACTGGCCTATCAGGCACTCAGCCACAAGTGACATCACAACCACAAACTGCACCCACATCACCAGCACTGGCCTATCAGGCACTCAGCCACAAGTGACATCACAACCACAAACTGCACCCACAGGAACAGCACTGGCCTATCAGGCACAGAGCCACAAGTGACAACACAACCACAAACTGCAGCCACGTTACTAGCACTGGCCTATCAGGCACTCAGCCACAAGTGACATCACAACCACAAACTGCAGCCACGTGACTAGCACTGGCCTATCAGGCACTCAGCCACAAGTGACATCACACCACAAACTGCAGCCACTTGACTAGCACTGGCCTATCAGGCACTCAGCCACAAGTGACGTCACAACCACAAACTGCACCCACAAGACCAACACTGGCCTATGAGGAAGTAAGCCACATGTGACATCACAACCAGAAACTGCACCCACAGAAACAGCAACTGACCTATCAGGCACTAAGCCACAAGTGACATCACAACCACAAACTGCACCAACAGGACCAGCACTGGCGATCAGGCAATGAGCCACAACTGACCTCACAACCACAAACTGCAGCCACTTGACTAGCACTGGCCTAGCAGGCTCGGAGCCACAAGCGACATCACAAACACAAACTGCACCCACATCACCAGCACTGGCCTATCAGGCACTCAGCCACAAGTGACATCACAACCACAATCTGCAGGCACATCACCAGCACTGGCCTATCAGGCACAGAGCCACAAGTGACTTCACAACCACAAACTGCACCCACATCACCAGCACTGGCCTATCAGGCACTCAGCCACAAGTGACATCACAACAAGAAACTGCACCCACATCACCAGCACTGGCCTATCAGGCACTCAGCCACAAGTGACATCACAACCACAAACTGCACCCACAGGACCAGCACTGGCCTATCAGGCACTGAGCCACAAGTGACATCACAACCACAAACTGCACCCACATCACCAGCACTGGCCTATCAGGCACTCAGCCACAAGTGACATCACAACCACAAACTGCAGCCACGGGAACAGCACTGGCCTATCAGGCACTTAGCCACAAGTGACATCACAACCACAAAATGCAGCCACGTTACTAGCACTGGCCTATCAGGCACTCAGCCACAAGTGACATCACAACCACAAACTGCAGCCACGTGACTAGCACTGGCCTATCAGGCACTGAGCCACAAGTGACCTCACAAACACATACTGCAGCCACATCACCAGCACTGGCCTATCAGGCACTCAGCCACAAGTGACATCACAACCACAAACTGCAGCCACTTGACTAGCACTGGCCTATCAGGCAATGAGCCACAAGGGACATCACAAACACAAACTGCACCCACAGGACCAGCACTGGCCTATCAGGCACTCAGCCACAAGTGACATCACAACCACAAACTGCCGCTATGTGACCATTACTGGCCCATGAGGCTCTGAGCCACAAGAGACATCATAACCAGAAATTGCACCCATACAAAAAACACTGGCCTATCAGGCACTCAGCCACAAGCGACATCACAAACACAAACTGCACCCACATCTACAGCACTGGCCTATCAGGCACTGAGCCACAAGTGACATCACAACCACAAACTGCACCCACATCACCAGCACTGGCCTATCAGGCACTGAGCCACAAGCGACATCACAAACACAAACTGCACCCACAGGACCAGCACTGGCCTATCAGGCACTGAGCCACAAGTGACATCACAAACACAAACTGCACCCACATCAACAGCACTGGCCTATCAGGCACTCAGCCACAAGTGACATCACAACCACAAACTGCACCCACATCACCAGCACTGGCCTATCAGGCACTGAGCCACAAGTGACATCACAACCACAAACTGCCTCCATGTGACCTGCACTGGCCTATCAAGCATTGAGCCACAAGTGACATCACAACCACAAACTGCACCCACAGGAACAGCACTGGCCTATCAGGCACTCAGCCACAAGTGACATCACAACCACAAACTGCACCCACAGGACCAGCAATGGCCTATCAGGCACTCAGCCACAAGTGACATCACAACCAAAAACTGCACCCACAGGAACAGCACTGGCCTATAAGGCAATCAGCCACAAGTGACATCACAACCACAAACTGCAGCCACATCACCAGCACTGGCCTATCAGGCACTCAGCCACAAGTGACATCACAACAACAAACTGCAGCCACAGGAACACCACTGGCCTATCAGGCAATCAGCCACAAGTGACATCACAACCACAAACTGCACCCACATCACCAGCACTGGCCTATCAGGCACTCAGCCACAAATGACCTCAAAACCACAAACTGCACCCACAGGAACAGCACTGGCCTATCAGGCACTCAGCCACAAATGACCTCAAAACCACAAACTGCACCCACAGGAACAGTACTGGCCTATCAGGCACTGAGCCACAAGTGACATCACAACCACAAACTGCACCCACAGGAACAGCAACTGACCTATCAGGCACTCAGCCACAAGTGACATCACAACCACAAACTGCAACCACAGGACCAGCACTGGCCTATCAGGCACTGAGCTACAAGTGACATCACAACCACAAAATGCAGCCACATCACCAGCACTGGCCTATCAGGCACTCAGCCACAAGTGACATCACAACCACAAACTGCAGCCACATCACGAGCACTGGCCTATCAGGCACTGAGCCACAAGTGACATCACAGCCACAAACTGCAGCCACATCACCAGCACTGGCCTATCAGGCACTCAGCCACAAGGGACATCACAACCACAAACTGCAGCCACAGGAACAGCTCTGGCCTATCAGGCACTCAGCCACAAGTGACATCACAACCACAAACTGCAGCCACATCACCAGCACTGGCCTATCAGGCACTCAGCCACAAGTGACATCACAACCAAAAACTGCAGCCACAGGAACAGCACTGGCCTATCAGGCACTCAGCCACAAGTGACATCACAACCACAAACTGCAACCACAGGAACAGCACTGGCCTATCAGGCACTCAGCCACAAGTGACATCACAACCACAAACTGCACCCACATCACCAGCACTGGCCTATCAGGCACTCAGCCACAAGTGACATCACAAACACATACTGCAGCCACTTGACTAGCACTGGTCTATCAGGCACTCAGCCACAAGTGACATCACAACCACGAACTGCACCCACAGGACCAGCACTGGCCTATCAGGCACTCAGCCACAAGTGACATCACAACCACAAACTGCAGCCACATCACCAGCACTGGCCTATCAGGCACTCAGCCACAAATGACATCACAACCAAAAACTGCAGCCACAGCAACAGCTCTGGCCTATCAGGCTATGAGCAATAGGTGACATCACAATCACAAACTGCACCCACATCACCAGCACTGGCCTATCAGGCACTGAGCCACAAGTGACATCACAACCACGAAGTGCACCCACACAACCAGCACTGGCCTATAATGCAATCAGCCACAAGTGATTTCACAACCACAAACTGCAGCCACTTGACTAGCACTGGCCTATCAGGCTCTGAGCCACAAGCAACATCACAACCACAAACTGCAGCCACATCACCAGCACTGGCCTATCAGGCACTCAGCCACAAGTGACATCACAACCACAAACTGCAGCCACATCACCAGCACTGGCCTATCAGGCACTGAGCCACAAGTGACATCACAACCCCAAACTGCAACCACAGGAACAGCACTGGCCTATCAGGCACTCAGCCACAAGTGACATCACAGCCACAAACTGCACCCACATCACCAGCACTGGCCTATCAGGCACTGAGCCACAAGTGACATCACAGCCACAAACTGCACCCACATCACCAGCACTGGCCTATCAGGCACTCAGCCACAAGTGACATCACAACCACAAACTGCACCCACATCACCAGCACTGGCCTATCAGGCACTCAGCCACAAGTGACATCACAACCACAAACTGCACCCACAGGAACAGCACTGGCCTATCAGGCACAGAGCCACAAGTGACAACACAACCACAAACTGCAGCCACGTTACTAGCACTGGCCTATCAGGCACTCAGCCACAAGTGACATCACAACCACAAACTGCAGCCACGTGACTAGCACTGGCCTATCAGGCACTCAGCCACAAGTGACATCACAAACACAAACTGCAGCCACATCACCAGCACTGGCCTATCAGGCAATGAGCCACAAGTGACATCACAAACACAAACTGCACCCACAGGACCAGCACTGGCCTATCAGGCACTCAGCCACAAGTGACATCACAACCACAAACTGCACCCACAGGACCAGCACTGGCCTATCAGGCACTCAGCCACAAGTGACATCACAAACACAAACTGCAGCCACATCACCAGCACTGGCCTATCAGGCACTGAGCCACAAGTGACATCACAACCACAAACTGCACCCACAGGACCAGCACTGGCCTATCAAGCATTGAGCCACAAGTGACATCACAACCACAAACTGCAGCCACTTGACTAGCACTGGCCTATCAGGCACTCAGCCACAAGTGACATCACAACCACAAACTGCAGCCACATCACCAGCACTGGCCTATCAGGCACTGAGCCACAAGTGACCTCACAACCACAAACTGCACCCACAGGTCCAGCACTGGCCTATAAGGCAATCAGCCACAAGTGACATCACAACCACAAACTGCAGCCACCTGACTAGCACTGGCCTATCAAGCATTGAGCCACAAGTGACATCACAACCACAAACTGCACCCACATCAACAGCACCGGCCTATCAGGCACTGAGCCACAAGTGACATCACAACCACAAACTGCACCCACAGGAACAGCACTGGCCTATCAGGCACAGAGCCACAAGTGACATCACAACCACAAACTGCAGCCACGTGACTAGCACTGGCCGATTAGGCACTGAGCCACAAGTGACATCACAACCACAAACTGCACCCACATCACCAGCACTGGCCTATCAGGCACTCAGCCACAAGTGACATCACAACCACAAACTGCACCCACATCACCAGCACTGGCCTATCAGGCACTGAGCCACAAGTGACATCACAACCACAAACTGCAGCCACAGGAACAGCACTGGCCTATCAGGCACTCAGCCACAAGTGACATCACAACCACAAACTGCAGCCACTTGACTAGCACTGGCCTATCAGGCTCTGAGGCACAAGTGACATCACAACCACAAACTGCAGCCACAGCAACAGCACTGGCCTGTCAGGCACTGAGCCACAAGTGACTTCACAACCACAAACTGCAGCCACCTGACTAGCACTGGCCTATCAGGCACTCAGCCACAAGTGACATCACAACCACAAACTGGACCCACATCACCAGCACTGGCCTATCAGGCACTGATCCACAAGTGACATCACAACCACAAACTGCAGCCACATCACCAGCACTGGCCTATCAGGTACTGAGCCACAAGTGACATCACAAACACATACTGCAGCCACTTGACTAGCACTGGTCTATCAGGCACTCAGCCACAAGTGACATCACAACCACAAACTGCAGCCACATCACCAGCACTGGCCTATCAGGCTCTGAGCAATAGGTGACATCACGATCACAAACTGCACCCACATCACCAGCACTGGCCTATCAGGCACTCAGCCACAAGTGACATCACAACCACAAACTGCACCCACATCACCAGCACTGGCCTATCAGGCACTCAGCCACAAGTGACATCACAACCACAAACTGCAGCCACATCACCAGCACTGGCCTATCAAGCATTGAGCCACAGGTGACATCACAACCACAATCTGCAGCCACTTGACTAGCACTGGCCTATCAGGCACTCAGCCACAAGTGACATCAGAACAACAAACTGCACCCACAGGACCAGCACTGGCCTATCAGGCACTCAGCCACAAGTGACATCACAACCACAAACTGCAGCCACAGGAACAGCAACTGACCTATCAGGCACTGAGCCACAAGTGACATCACAACCACAAACTGCAACCACAGGACCAGCACTGGCCTATCAGGCACTGAGCTACAAGTGACATCACAACCACAAAATGCAGCCACATCACCAGCACTGGCCTATCAGGCACTCAGCCACAAGTGACATCACAACCACAAACTGCAGCCACATCACGAGCACTGGCCTATCAGGCACTGAGCCACAAGTGACATCACAGCCACAAACTGCAGCCACATCACCAGCACTGGCCTATCAGGCACTCAGCCACAAGGGACATCACAACCACAAACTGCAGCCACAGGAACAGCTCTGGCCTATCAGGCACTCAGCCACAAGTGACATCACAACCACAAACTGCAGCCACATCACCAGCACTGGCCTATCAGGCACTCAGCCACAAGTGACATCACAACCAAAAACTGCAGCCACAGGAACAGCACTGGCCTATCAGGCACTCAGCCACAAGTGACATCACAACCACAAACTGCAACCACAGGAACAGCACTGGCCTATCAGGCACTCAGCCACAAGTGACATCACAACCACAAACTGCACCCACATCACCAGCACTGGCCTATCAGGCACTCAGCCACAAGTGACATCACAAACACATACTGCAGCCACTTGACTAGCACTGGTCTATCAGGCACTCAGCCACAAGTGACATCACAACCACGAACTGCACCCACAGGACCAGCACTGGCCTATCAGGCACTCAGCCACAAGTGACATCACAACCACAAACTGCAGCCACATCACCAGCACTGGCCTATCAGGCACTCAGCCACAAATGACATCACAACCAAAAACTGCAGCCACAGCAACAGCTCTGGCCTATCAGGCTATGAGCAATAGGTGACATCACAATCACAAACTGCACCCACATCACCAGCACTGGCCTATCAGGCACTGAGCCACAAGTGACATCACAACCACGAAGTGCACCCACACAACCAGCACTGGCCTATAATGCAATCAGCCACAAGTGATTTCACAACCACAAACTGCAGCCACTTGACTAGCACTGGCCTATCAGGCTCTGAGCCACAAGCAACATCACAACCACAAACTGCAGCCACATCACCAGCACTGGCCTATCAGGCACTCAGCCACAAGTGACATCACAACCACAAACTGCAGCCACATCACCAGCACTGGCCTATCAGGCACTGAGCCACAAGTGACATCACAACCCCAAACTGCAACCACAGGAACAGCACTGGCCTATCAGGCACTCAGCCACAAGTGACATCACAGCCACAAACTGCACCCACATCACCAGCACTGGCCTATCAGGCACTGAGCCACAAGTGACATCACAGCCACAAACTGCACCCACATCACCAGCACTGGCCTATCAGGCACTCAGCCACAAGTGACATCACAACCACAAACTGCACCCACATCACCAGCACTGGCCTATCAGGCACTCAGCCACAAGTGACATCACAACCACAAACTGCACCCACAGGAACAGCACTGGCCTATCAGGCACAGAGCCACAAGTGACAACACAACCACAAACTGCAGCCACGTTACTAGCACTGGCCTATCAGGCACTCAGCCACAAGTGACATCACAACCACAAACTGCAGCCACGTGACTAGCACTGGCCTATCAGGCACTCAGCCACAAGTGACATCACAAACACAAACTGCAGCCACATCACCAGCACTGGCCTATCAGGCAATGAGCCACAAGTGACATCACAAACACAAACTGCACCCACAGGACCAGCACTGGCCTATCAGGCACTCAGCCACAAGTGACATCACAACCACAAACTGCACCCACAGGACCAGCACTGGCCTATCAGGCACTCAGCCACAAGTGACATCACAAACACAAACTGCAGCCACATCACCAGCACTGGCCTATCAGGCACTGAGCCACAAGTGACATCACAACCACAAACTGCACCCACAGGACCAGCACTGGCCTATCAAGCATTGAGCCACAAGTGACATCACAACCACAAACTGCAGCCACTTGACTAGCACTGGCCTATCAGGCACTCAGCCACAAGTGACATCACAACCACAAACTGCAGCCACATCACCAGCACTGGCCTATCAGGCACTGAGCCACAAGTGACCTCACAACCACAAACTGCACCCACAGGTCCAGCACTGGCCTATAAGGCAATCAGCCACAAGTGACATCACAACCACAAACTGCAGCCACCTGACTAGCACTGGCCTATCAAGCATTGAGCCACAAGTGACATCACAACCACAAACTGCACCCACATCAACAGCACCGGCCTATCAGGCACTGAGCCACAAGTGACATCACAACCACAAACTGCACCCACAGGAACAGCACTGGCCTATCAGGCACAGAGCCACAAGTGACATCACAACCACAAACTGCAGCCACGTGACTAGCACTGGCCGATTAGGCACTGAGCCACAAGTGACATCACAACCACAAACTGCACCCACATCACCAGCACTGGCCTATCAGGCACTCAGCCACAAGTGACATCACAACCACAAACTGCACCCACATCACCAGCACTGGCCTATCAGGCACTGAGCCACAAGTGACATCACAACCACAAACTGCAGCCACAGGAACAGCACTGGCCTATCAGGCACTCAGCCACAAGTGACATCACAACCACAAACTGCAGCCACTTGACTAGCACTGGCCTATCAGGCTCTGAGGCACAAGTGACATCACAACCACAAACTGCAGCCACAGCAACAGCACTGGCCTGTCAGGCACTGAGCCACAAGTGACTTCACAACCACAAACTGCAGCCACCTGACTAGCACTGGCCTATCAGGCACTCAGCCACAAGTGACATCACAACCACAAACTGGACCCACATCACCAGCACTGGCCTATCAGGCACTGATCCACAAGTGACATCACAACCACAAACTGCAGCCACATCACCAGCACTGGCCTATCAGGTACTGAGCCACAAGTGACATCACAAACACATACTGCAGCCACTTGACTAGCACTGGTCTATCAGGCACTCAGCCACAAGTGACATCACAACCACAAACTGCAGCCACATCACCAGCACTGGCCTATCAGGCTCTGAGCAATAGGTGACATCACGATCACAAACTGCACCCACATCACCAGCACTGGCCTATCAGGCACTCAGCCACAAGTGACCTCACAACCACAAACTGCACCCACATCACCAGCACTGGCCTATCAGGCACTCAGCCACAAGTGACATCACAACCACAAACTGCAGCCACATCACCAGCACTGGCCTATCAAGCATTGAGCCACAGGTGACATCACAACCACAATCTGCAGCCACTTGACTAGCACTGGCCTATCAGGCACTCAGCCACAAGTGACATCAGAACAACAAACTGCACCCACAGGACCAGCACTGGCCTATCAGGCACTCAGCCACAAGTGACATCACAACCACAAACTGCAGCCACAGGAACAGCAACTGACCTATCAGGCACTGAGCCACAAGTGACATCACAAACACAAACTGCAACCACGTGACCAGGACTGGCCTATCAGGCACTCAGCCACAAGTGACATCACAAACACAAACTGCAGCCACTTGACTAGCACTGGCCTATCAGGCTCTGAGCCACAAGCGACATCAAAACCACAAACTGCAGCCACATCACCAGCACTGGCCTATCAGGCACTGATCCACAAGTGACATCACAACCACAAACTGCAGCCACATCACCAGCACTGGCCTATCAGGTACTGAGCCACAAGTGACATCACAAACACATACTGCAGCCACTTGACTAGCACTGGTCTATCAGGCACTCAGCCACAAGCGACATCACAACCACAAACTGCAGCCACATCACCAGCACTGGCCTATCAGGCACTCAGCCACAAATGACATCACAACCAAAAACTGCACCCACAGGACCAGCACTGGCCTATAAGGCAATCAGCCACAAGTGACATCACAACCACAAACTGCAGCCACATCAACAGCACTGGCCTATCAGGCACTCAGCCACAAGTGACATCACAACCACAAACTGCACCCACAGGTCCAGCACTGGCCTATCAGGCACTCAGCCACAAGTGACATCACAACCACAAACAGCAGCCACTTGACTAGCACTGGCCTATCAGGCACTCAGCCACAAGTGACATCACAACCACAAACTGCAGCCACATCACCAGCACTGGCCTATCAGGCACTCAGCCACAAATGACATCAAAACCACAAACTGCACCCACAGGAACAGCAATGGCCTATCAGGCACTGAGCCACAAGTGACCTCACAAACACATAGTGCAGCCACCTGACCAGCACTGGCCTATAAGGCAATCAGCCACAAGTGACATCAAAAACACAAACTGCACCCACATCACCAGCACTGGCCTATCAGGCACTCAGCCACAAGTGACATCACAACCACAAACTGCCGCTATGTGACCAGTACTGGCCCATGAGGCTCTGAGCCACAAGAGACATCATAACCAGAAATTGCACCCATACAAAAAACACTGGCCTATCAGGCACTGATCCACAAGTGACATCACAACCAAAAATTGCACCCACAGGACCAGCACTGGCCTATCAGGCTCTGAGCCACAAGTGACATCACAACCACAAACTACACCCACAGGAACAGCACTGGCCTATCAGGCACTGAGCCACAAGTGACATCACAACCACAAACTGCATCCACAGGACCAGCACTGGTCTATCAGGCACTCAGCCACAAGTGACATCACAACCACAAACTGCACCCACATCACCAGCACTGGCCTATCAGGCACTCAGCCACAAGTGACATCACAACCACAAACTGCAGCCACATCACCAGCACTGGCCTATCAGGCACTCAGCCACAAGTGACATCACAATCACAAACTGCACCCACATCACCAGCACTGGCCTATCAGGCACTCAGCCACAACTGACATCACAACAACAAACTGCACCCACAGGACCAGCACTGGCCTATCAGGCTCTGAGCCACAAGTGACATCATAACCACAAACTGCACCCACATCACCAGCACTGGCCTATCAGGCACTCAGCCACAAGTGACATCACAACAACAAAGTTCACCCACATCACCAGCACTGGCCTATCAGGCTCTGAGCAATAGGTGACATCACAACCACAAACTGCAGCCACATCACCAGCACTGGCCTATCAGGCACTGAGCCACAAGTGACATCACAAACTCCCGCCATGTGACCAGCACTGGCCTATCAGACACTCAGCCACAACTGACATCACAACCACAGACTACACCCACATCACCAGCACTGGCCTATCAGGCACTCAGCCACAAGTGACATCACAATCACAAACTGCAGTCACATCACCAGCACTGGCCTATCAGGCACTGAGCCACAAGTGACATCACAACCACAAAATGCACCCACATCACCAGCACTGGCCTATCAGGCACTCAGCCACAAGTGACATCACAACCACAAACTGCAGCCACAGGACCAGCACTGGCCTATCAGGCACTCAGCCACAAGTGACATCACAAACACAAACTGCAGCCACATCACCAGCACTGGCCTATCAGGCACTGAGCCACAAGTGACATCACAACCACAAACTGCACCCACAGGACCAGCACTGGCCTATCAGGCACTCAGCCACAAGTGACATCACAACCACAAACTGCAGCCACTTGACTAGCACTGGCCTATCAGGCACTCAGCCACAAGTGACATCACAACCACAAACTGCAGCCACATCACCAGCACTGGCCTATCAGGCACTGAGCCACAAGTGACATCACAACCACAAACTGCACCCACAGGTCCAGCACTGGCCTATAAGGCAATCAGCCACAAGTGACATCACAACCACAAACTGCAGCCACCTGACTAGCACTGGCCTATCAAGCATTGAGCCACAAGTGACATCACAACCACAAACTGCACCCACATCAACAGCACCGGCCTATCAGGCACTGAGCCACAAGTGACATCACAACCACAAAGTGCAGGCACAGGAACAGCACTGGCCTATCAGGCACAGAGCCACAAGTGACATCACAACCACAAACTGCAGCCACGTGACTAGCACTGGCCGATTAGGCACTGAGCCACAAGTGACATCACAACCACAAACTGCACCCACATCACCAGCACTGGCCTATCAGGCACTCAGCCACAAGTGACATCACAACCACAAACTGCACCCACATCACCAGCACTGGCCTATCAGGCACTCAGCCACAAGTGACATCACAACCACAAACTGCAGCCACATCACCAGCACTGGCCTATCAGGCACTCAGCCACAACTGACATCACAACCACAAACTGCACCCACATCACCAGCACTGGCCTAGCAGGCAGTGAGCCACAAGTGACATCACAAACACAAACTGCAGCCACATCACCAGCACTGGCCTATCAAGCATGGAGCCACAAGTGACATCACAACCACAAACTGCAGCCACTTGACCAGCACTGGCCTATCAGGCACTCAGCCACAAGTGACATCACAACCACAAACTGCACCCACATCACCAGCACTGGCCTATCAGGCACTCAGCCACAAATGACCTCAAAACGACAAACTGCAGCCACAGGAACAGCACTGGCCTATCAGGCACTCAGCCACAAGTGACATCACAACCACAAACTGCACCCACAGGACCAGCACTGGCCTCGCAGGCACTCAGCCACAAGCGACATCACAACCACAAACTGCACCCACATCACCAGCACTGGCCTATCAGGCACTCAGCCACAAGTGACATCACAACCACAAACTGCACCCACATCACCAGCACTGGCCTATCAGGCACTCAGCCACAAGTGACATCACAACCACAAACTGCAACCACAGGAACAGCACTGGCCTATCAGGCACTCAGCCACAAGTGACATCACAAACACAAACTGCAGCCACCTGACTAGCACTGGCCTATCAGGCACTGAGCCACAAGTGACATCACAACCACAAACTGCAGCCACCTGACTAGCACTGGCCTATCAGGCACTGAGCCACAAGTGACATCACAAACACATACTGCAGCCACCTGACCAGCACTGGCCTATCAGGCACTCAGCCACAAGTGACATCACAACCACAAACTGCAGCCACTTGACTAGCACTGGCCTATCAGGCTCTGAGCCACAAGTGACATCACAACCACAAACTGCACCCACAGGAACAGCACTGGCCTATCAGGCACTCAGCCACAAGTGACATCACAACCACAAACTGCACCCACAGGAACAGCACTGGCCTATCAGGCACTCAGCCACAAGTGACATCACAACCACAAACTGCACCCACATCACCAGCACTGGCCTATCAGGCACTGAGCCACAAGTGACATCACAACCACAAACTGCCTCCATGTGACCTGCACTGGCCTATCAAGCATTGAGCCACAAGTGACATCACAACCACAAACTGCACCCACAGGAACAGCACTGGCCTATCAGGCACTCAGCCACAAGTGACATCACAACCACAAACTGCACCCACAGGAACAGCACTGGCCTATAAGGCAATCAGCCACAAGTGACATCACAACCACAAACTGCAGCCACATCACCAGCACTGGCCTATCAGGCACTCAGCCACAAGTGACATCACAACAACAAACTGCAGCCACAGGAACACCACTGGCCTATCAGGCAATCAGCCACAAGTGACATCACAACCACAAACTGCACCCACATCACCAGCACTGGCCTATCAGGCACTCAGCCACAAATGACCTCAAAACCACAAACTGCACCCACAGGAACAGCACTGGCCTATCAGGCACTCAGCCACAAATGACCTCAAAACCACAAACTGCACCCACAGGAACAGTACTGGCCTATCAGGCACTGATCCACAAGTGACATCACAACCACAAACTGCACCCACAGGAACAGCAACTGACCTATCAGGCACTCAGCCACAAGTGACATCACAACCACAAACTGCAACCACAGGAACAGCACTGGCCTATCAGGCACTGAGCTACAAGTGACATCACAACCACAAAATGCAGCCACATCACCAGCACTGGCCTATCAGGCACTCAGCCACAAGTGACATCACAACCACAAACTGCAGCCACGTGACTAGCACTGGCCTATCAGGCACTGAGCCACAAGTGACCTCACAAACACATACTGCAGCCACCTGACCAGCACTGGCCTATCAGGCACTGAGCCACAAGTGACATCACAACCACAAACTGCAGCCACATCACCAGCACTGGCCAATCAGGCACTCAGCCACAAGTGACATCACAACCACAAACTGCACCCACAGGACCAGCACTGGCCTATCAGGCACTGAGCCACAAGTGACATCACAACCACAAACTGCAGGCACATCACCAGCACTGGCCTATCAGGCACTGAGCCACAAGTGACATCGCAACCACAAACTGCAGGCACAGGACCAACAGTGGCCTATGAGGAACTAAGCCACATGTGACATCACAACCAGAAACTGCACCCACAGGACCAGCACTGGCCTATCGGGCACTGAGCCACAAGGGACATCACAACCACAAACTGCACCCACATCACCAGCACTGGCCTATCAGGCACTCAGCCACAAGTGACATCACAACCACAAACTGCAGCCACCTGACTAGCACTGGCCTATCAGGCACTCAGCCACAAGTGACATCACAACCACAAACTGCAACCACAGGAACAGCACTGGCCTATCAGGCACTGAGCCACAAGTGACCTCACAAACACATACTGCAGCCACCTGACCAGCACTGGCCTATCAGGCACTCAGCCACAAGTGACATCACACCACAAACTGCAGCCACTTGACTAGCACTGGCCTATCAGGCACTCAGCCACAAGTGACATCACAACCACAAACTGCACCCACAAGACCAACACTGGCCTATGAGGAAGTAAGCCACATGTGACATCACAACCAGAAACTGCACCCACAGAAACAGCAACTGACCTATCAGGCACTAATCCACAAGTGACATCACAACCACAAACTGCACCAACAGGACCAGCACTGGCGATCAGGCAATGAGCCACAACTGACCTCACAACCACAAACTGCAGCCACTTGACTAGCACTGGCCTAGCAGGCTCGGAGCCACAAGCGACATCACAAACACAAACTGCACCCACATCACCAGCACTGGCCTAGCAGGCACTCAGCCACAAGTGACATCACAACCACAAACTGCAGCCACATCACCAGCACTGGCCTATCAGGCACAGAGCCACAAGTGACTTCACAACCACAAACTGCACCCACATCACCAGCACTGGCCTATCAGGCACTCAGCCACAAGTGACATCACAACCACAAACTTCCGCTATGTGACCAGTACTGGCCCATGAGGCTCTGAGCCACAAGAGACATCATAACCAGAAATTGCACCCATACAAAAAACACTGGCCTATCAGGCTCTGAGCAATAGGTGACATCACAATCACAAACTGCACCCACATCACCAGCACTGGCCTATCAGGCACTCAGCCACAACTGACATCACAACAACAAACTGCACCCACAGGACCAGCACTGGCCTATCAGGCTCTGAGCCACAAGTGACATCATAACCACAAACTGCACCCACATCACCAGCACTGGCCTATCAGGCACTCAGCCACAAGTGACATCACAACAACAAAGTTCACCCACATCACCAGCACTGGCCTATCAGGCTCTGAGCAATAGGTGACATCACAACCACAAACTGCAGCCACATCACCAGCACTGGCCTATCAGGCACTGAGCCACAAGTGACATCACAACCACAAACTGCACCCACAGGACCAGCACTGGCCTCGCAGGCACTCAGCCACAAGCGACATCACAACCACAAACTGCACCCACATCACCAGCACTGGCCTATCAGGCACTCAGCCACAAGTGACATCACAACCACAAACTGCAGCCACATCACCAGCACTGGCCTATCAGGCACTCAGCCACAAGTGACATCACAACCACAAACTGCAACCACAGGAACAGCACTGGCCTATCAGGCACTCAGCCAAAAGTGACATCACAAACACAAACTGCAGCCACCTGACTAGCACTGGCCTATCAGGCACTGAGCCACAAGTGACATCACAACCACAAACTGCAGCCACCTGACTAGCACTGGCCTATCAGGCACTCAGCCACAAGTGACATCACAAACACATACTGCAGCCACTTGACCAGCACTGGCCTATCAGGCACTCAGCCACAACTGACCTGACAACCACAAACTGCAGCCACAGGAACAGCACTGGCCTATCAGGCACTCAGCCACAAGTGACATCAGAACCACAAACTGCAGCCACATCACCAGCACTGGCCTATCAGGCACTCAGCCACAAGTGACATCACAACCACAAACTGCACCCACAAGACCAACACTGGCCTATGAGGAAGTAAGCCACATGTGACATCACAACCAGAAACTGCACCCACAGAAACAGCAACTGACCTATCAGGCACTGAGCCACAAGTGACATCACAAACACAAAGTGCAGGCACAGGACCAGCACTGCCCTATCAGGCACTGAGCCACAAGTGACATCACAACCACAAACTGCACCCACATCACCAGCACTGGCCTATCAGGCACTGAGCCACAAGTGACATCACAAACACATACTGCAGCCACCTGACCAGCACTGGCCTATCAGGCACTCAGCCACAAGCGACATCACAAACACAAACTGCAACCACGTGACCAGCACTGGCGATCAGGCAATGAGCCACAACTGACCTCACAACCACAAACTGCAGCCACTTGACTAGCAATGGCCTAGCAGGCTCTGAGCCACAAGCGACATCACAAACACAAACTGCAGCCACATCTACAGCACTGGCCTAGCAGGCACTCAGCCACAAGTGACATCACAACCACAATCTGCAGGCACAGGACCAGCACTGGCCTATCAGGCACTCAGCCACAAGTGACATCACAACCACAAACTGCACCCACATCACCAGCACTGGCCTATCAGGCACTGAGCCACAAGCGACATCACAAACACAAACTGCACCCACAGGACCAGCACTGGCCTATCAGGCACTGAGCCACAAGTGACATCACAAACACAAACTGCACCCACATCAACAGCACTGGCCTATCAGGCACTCAGCCACAAGTGACATCACAACCACAAACTGCACCCACATCACCAGCACTGGCCTATCAGGCACTGAGCCACAAGTGACATCACAACCACAAACTGCCTCCATGTGACCTGCACTGGCCTATCAAGCATTGAGCCACAAGTGACATCACAACCACAAACTGCACCCACAGGAACAGCACTGGCCTATCAGGCACTCAGCCACAAGTGACATCACAACCACAAACTGCACCCACAGGACCAGCAATGGCCTATCAGGCACTCAGCCACAAGTGACATCACAACCAAAAACTGCACCCACAGGAACAGCACTGGCCTATAAGGCAATCAGCCACAAGTGACATCACAACCACAAACTGCAGCCACATCACCAGCACTGGCCTATCAGGCACTCAGCCACAAGTGACATCACAACAACAAACTGCAGCCACAGGAACACCACTGGCCTATCAGGCAATCAGCCACAAGTGACATCACAACCACAAACTGCACCCACATCACCAGCACTGGCCTATCAGGCACTCAGCCACAAATGACCTCAAAACCACAAACTGCACCCACAGGAACAGCACTGGCCTATCAGGCACTCAGCCACAAATGACCTCAAAACCACAAACTGCACCCACAGGAACAGTACTGGCCTATCAGGCACTGATCCACAAGTGACATCACAACCACAAACTGCACCCACAGGAACAGCAACTGACCTATCAGGCACTCAGCCACAAGTGACATCACAACCACAAACTGCAACCACAGGAACAGCACTGGCCTATCAGGCACTGAGCTACAAGTGACATCACAACCACAAAATGCAGCCACATCACCAGCACTGGCCTATCAGGCACTCAGCCACAAGTGACATCACAACCACAAACTGCAGCCACGTGACTAGCACTGGCCTATCAGGCACTGAGCCACAAGTGACCTCACAAACACATACTGCAGCCACCTGACCAGCACTGGCCTATCAGGCACTCAGCCACAAGTGACATCACAACCACAAACTGCAGCCACATCACCAGCACTGGCCAATCAGGCACTCAGCCACAAGTGACATCACAACCACAAACTGCAACCACAGGACCAGCACTGGCCTATCAGGCACTCAGCCACAAGTGACATCACAACCACAAACTGCAGGCACATCACCAGCACTGGCCTATCAGGCACTGAGCCACAAGTGACATCGCAACCACAAACTGCAGGCACAGGACCAACAGTGGCCTATGAGGAACTAAGCCACATGTGACATCACAACCAGAAACTGCACCCACAGGACCAGCACTGGCCTATCAGGCACTGAGCCACAAGGGACATCACAACCACAAACTGCACCCACATCACCAGCACTGGCCTATCAGGCACTCAGCCACAAGTGACATCACAACCACAAACTGCAGCCACCTGACTAGCACTGGCCTATCAGGCACTCAGCCACAAGTGACATCACAACCACAAACTGCAACCACAGGAACAGCACTGGCCTATCAGGCACTGAGCCACAAGTGACCTCACAAACACATACTGCAGCCACCTGACCAGCACTGGCCTATCAGGCACTCAGCCACAAGTGACATCACACCACAAACTGCAGCCACTTGACTAGCACTGGCCTATCAGGCACTCAGCCACAAGTGACATCACAACCACAAACTGCACCCACAAGACCAACACTGGCCTATGAGGAAGTAAGCCACATGTGACATCACAACCAGAAACTGCACCCACAGAAACAGCAACTGACCTATCAGGCACTAAGCCACAAGTGACATCACAACCACAAACTGCACCAACAGGACCAGCACTGGCGATCAGGCAATGAGCCACAACTGACCTCACAACCACAAACTGCAGCCACTTGACTAGCACTGGCCTAGCAGGCTCGGAGCCACAAGCGACATCACAAACACAAACTGCACCCACATCTACAGCACTGGCCTAGCAGGCACTCAGCCACAAGTGACATCACAACCACAATCTGCAGGCACAGGACCAGCACTGGCCTATCAGGCACTGAGCCACAAGTGACATCACAACCACAAACTGCACCCACATCACCAGCACTGGCCTATCAGGCACTCAGCCACAAGTGACATCACAACCACAAACTGCAGCCACATCACCAGCACTGGCCTATCAGGCACAGAGCCACAAGTGACTTCACAACCACAAACTGCACCCACATCACCAGCACTGGCCTATCAGGCACTCAGCCACAAGTGACATCACAACCACAAACTTCCGCTATGTGACCAGTACTGGCCCATGAGGCTCTGAGCCACAAGAGACATCATAACCAGAAATTGCACCCATACAAAAAACACTGGCCTATCAGGCTCTGAGCAATAGGTGACATCACAATCACAAACTGCACCCACATCACCAGCACTGGCCTATCAGGCACTCAGCCACAACTGACATCACAACAACAAACTGCACCCACAGGACCAGCACTGGCCTATCAGGCTCTGAGCCACAAGTGACATCATAACCACAAACTGCACCCACATCACCAGCACTGGCCTATCAGGCACTCAGCCACAAGTGACATCACAACAACAAAGTTCACCCACATCACCAGCACTGGCCTATCAGGCTCTGAGCAATAGGTGACATCACAACCACAAACTGCACCCACATCACCAGCACTGGCCTATCAGGCACTGAGCCACAAGTGACATCACAAACTCCCGCCATGTGACCAGCACTGGCCTATCAGACACTCAGCCACAACTGACATCACAACCACAGACTACACCCACATCACCAGCACTGGCCTATCAGGCACTCAGCCACAAGTGACATCACAATCACAAATTGCAGTCACATCACCAGCACTGGCCTATCAGGCACTGAGCCACAAGTGACATCACAACCAGAAACTGCACCCACATCACCAGCACTGGCCTATCAGGCACTCAGCCACAAGTGACATCACAACCACAAACTGCAGCCACAGGAACAGCAACTGACCTATCAGGCACTCAGCTACAAGTGACATCACAACCACAAACTGCAACCACAGGAACAGCACTGGCCTATCAGGCACTCAGCCACAAGTGACATCACAACCACAAACTGCAGCCACATCACCAGCACTGCCCTATCAGGCACTGAGCCACAAGTGACATCACAACCACAAACTGCACCCACAGGACCAGCACTGGCCTATCAGGCACTCAGCCACAAGTGACATCACAACCACAAACTGCAGCCACTTGACTAGCACTGGCCTATCAGGCACTCAGCCACAAGTGACATCACAACCACAAACTGCAGCCACATCACCAGCACTGGCCTATCAGGCACTCAGCCACAAGTGACATCACAACCACAAACTGCACCCACAGGTCCAGCACTGGCCTATAAGGCAATCAGCCACAAGTGACATCACAACCACAAACTGCAGCCACCTGAGTAGCACTGGCCTATCAAGCATTGAGCCACAAGTGACATCACAACCACAAACTGCACCCACATCAACAGCACCGGCCTATCAGGCACTGAGCCACAAGTGACATCACAACCACAAAGTGCACCCACAGGACCAGCACTGGCCTATCAGGCACTCAGCCACAAGTGACATCACAACCACAAACTGCAGCCACGTGACTAGCACTGGCCGATTAGGCACTGAGCCACAAGTGACATCACAACCACAAACTGCACCCACATCACCAGCACTGGCCTATCAGGCACTCAGCCACAAGCGACATCACAACCACAAACTGCACCCACATCACCAGCACTGGCCTATCAGGCACTGAGCCACAAGTGACATCACAACCACAAACTGCAGCCACAGGAACAGCACTGGCCTATAAGGCAATCAGCCACAAGTGACATCACAACCACAAACTGCAGCCACATCAACAGCACTGGCCTATCAGGCACAGAGCCACAAGTGACATCACAGCCACAAAGTGCAGCCACATCACCAGCACTGGCCTATCAGGCACTGAGCCACAAGTGACATCACAACCACAAACAGCAGCCACTTGACCAGCACTGGCCTATCAGGCACTCAGCCACAAGTGACATCACAACCACAAACTGCAGCCACATCACCAGCACTGGCCTATCAGGCACTCAGCCACAAATGACATCACAACCAAAAACTGCAGGCACAGCAAGAGCTCTGGGCTATCAGGCTCTGAGCAACAGGTGACATCACAACCACAAACTGCAGCCACATCACCAGCACTGGCCTATCAGGCACTGAGCCACAAGTGACATCACAACCACAAACTGCAGCCACCTGACCAGCACTGGCCTATAAGGCAATCAGCCACAAGTGACATCACAAACACAAACTGCAGCCACTTGACTAGCACTGGCCTATCAGGCAATGAGCCACAAGTGACATCACAACCACAAACTGCACCCACATCACCAGCACTGGCCTATCAGGCACTCAGCCACAAGTGACATCACAACCACAAACTGCCGCTATGTGACCAGTACTGGCCCATGAGGCTCTGAGCCACAAGAGACATCATAACCAGAAATTGCACCCATACAAAAAACACTGGCTTATCAGGCACTGATCCACAAGTGACATCACAACCAAAAACTGCAGCCACAGGACCAGCACTGGCCTATCAGGCTCTGAGCCACAAGTGACATCACAACCACAAACTACACCCACAGGAACAGCACTGGCCTATCAGGCACTGAGCCACAAGTGACATCACAACCACAAACTGCATCCACAGGACCAGCACTGGTCTATCAGGCACTCAGCCACAAGTGACATCACAACCACAAACTGCACCCACAGGAACAGCACTGGCCTATCAGGCACTGAGCCACAAGTGACATCACAACCACAAACTGCACCCACAGGACCAGCACTGGCCTATCAGGCACTGAGCCACAAGTGACATCACAACCACAAACTGCACCCACATCAAAAGCACTGGCCTATCAGGCACTCAGCCACAAGCAACATCACAACCACAAACTGCACCCACATCACCAGCACTGGCCTATCAGGCACTGAGCCACAAGTGACATCACAAACACAAACTGCACCCACAGGACCAGCACTGGCCTATAAGGCAATCAGCCACAAGTGACATCACAACCACAAACTGCAGCCACATCAACAGCACTGGCCTATCAGGCACTGAGCCACAAGTGACATCACAACCACAAACTGCACCCACAGGTCCAGCACTGGCCTATCAGGCAATCAGCCACAAGTGACATCACAACCACAAACTGCACCCACAGGAACAGCACTAGCCTATCAGGCACAGAGCCACAAGTGACATCAGAGCCACAAACTGCACCCACATCACCAGCACTGGCCTATCAGGCACTGAGCCACAAGTGACATCACAACCACAAACAGCAGCCACTTGACCAGCACTGGCCTATCAGGCACTCAGCCACAAATGACATCACAACCAAAAACTGCAGCCACAGCAAGAGCTCTGGGCTATCAGGCTCTGAGCAACAGGTGACATCACAACCACAAACTGCACCCACAGGAACAGCAATGGCCTATCAGGCACTGAGCCAGAAGTGACCTCACAAACACATAGTGCAGCCACCTGACCAGCACTGGCCTATCAGGAAATCAGCCACAAGTGACATCACAACCAAAAACTGCACCCACATCACCAGCACTGGCCTATCAGGCACTCAGCCACAAGTGAAATCACATCAACAAACTGCACCCACATCACCAGCACTGGCCTATCAGGCACTGAGCCACAAGTGACATCACAACCACAAACTGCACCCACAGGACCAGCAGTGGCCTATCAAGCATTGAGCCACAAGTGACATCACAACCACAAACTGCAGCCACTTGACTAGCACTGGCCTATCAGGCACTGAGCAATAGGTGACATCACAACCACAAACTGCACCCACATCACCAGCACTGGCCTATCAGGCACTCAGCCACAAGTGACATCACAACCAAAAACTGCAGCCACAGGAACAGCACTGGCCTATCAGGCACTCAGCCACAAGTGACATCACAACCACAAACTGCAGCCACAGCAACAGCACTGGCCTATCAGGTTCTGAGCAATAGGTGACATCACAATCACAAACTGCACCCACATCACCAGCACTGGCCTATCAGGCACTCGGCCACAAGTGACCTCACAACCACAAACTGCAGCCACTTGACTAGCACTGGTCTATCAGGCACTCAGCCACAAGTGACATCACAACCACAAACTGCAGCCACATCACCAGCACTGGCCTATCAGGCACTGAGCCACAAGTGACATCACAACCAAAAATTGCAGCCACAGCAACAGCACTGGCCTATCAGGCTCTGAGCAATAGGTGACATCACAACCACAAACTGCACCCACATCACCAGCACTGGCCTATCAGGCACTGAGCCACAAGTGACATCACAACCAAAAACTGCAGCCACAGGAACAGCACTGGCCTATCAGGCACTCAGCCACAAGTGACATCACAACCACAAACTGCAGCCACTTGACTAGCACTGGCCTATCAGGCACTGAGCCACAAGTGACTTCACAACCACAAACTGCAGCCATGTGACCAGTACCGGCCGATGAGGCTCTGAGCCACAAGAGACATCATAAGCAGAAATTGCACCCATACGAAAAACACTGGCCTATCAGGCACTCAGCCACAAGTGACATCACAACCACAAACTGCAGCCACATCTACAGCACTGGCCTATCAGGCACTGAGCCACAAGTGACATCACAACCACAAACTGCACCCACAGGAACAGCACTGGCCTATCAGGCACTGAGCCACAAGTGACATCACAACCAAAAACTGCAGCCACAGGAACAGCACTGGCCTATCAGGCACTCAGCCACAAGTGACATCACAACCACAAACTGCACCCACATCACCAGCACTGGCCTATCAGGCACTCAGCCACAAGTGACATCACAACCACAAACTGCACCCACATCACCAGCACTGGCCTATCAGGCACTGAGCCACAAGTGACATCACAACCACAAACTGCAGCCACAGGAACAGCAATGGCCTATCAGGCACTGAGCCACAAGTGACATCACAACCACAAACTGCAGCCACTTGACTAGCACTGGCCTATCAGGCTCTGAGGCACAAGTGACATCACAACCACAAACTGCACCCACATCACCAGCACTGGCCTATCAGGCACTCAGCCACAAGTGACCTCACAACCAAAAACTGCAGCCACAGCAACAGCTCTGGCCTATCAGGCTCTGAGCAATAGGTGACATCACAATCACAAACTGCACCCACATCACCAGCACAGGCCTATCAGGCACTGAGCCACAAGTGACCTCACAACCACAAACTGCACCCACATCACCAGCACTGGCCTATCAGGCACTCAGCCACAAGTGACATCACAAACACAAACTGCAGCCACATCACCAGCACTGGCCTATCAAGCATTGAGCCACAGGTGACATCACAACCACAAACTGCAGCCACTTGACTAGCACTGGCCTATCAGGCACTCAGCCACAAGTGACATCAGAACAACAAACTGCACCCACAGGACCAGCACTGGCCTATCAGGCACTCAGCCACAAATGACATCACAACCACAAACTGCAGCCACAGGAACAGCAACTGACCTATCAGGCACTGAGCCACAAGTGACATCACAAACACAAACTGCAACCACGTGACCAGCACTGGCCTATCAGGCACTCAGCCACAAGTGACATCACAAACACAAACTGCAGCCACTTGACTAGCACTGGCCTATCAGGCTCTGAGCCACAAGTGACCTCACAACCACAAACTGCAGCCACAGGACCAGAACTGGCCTATGAAGCACTGAGCCACAAGTGACATCAAAAACACAAACTGCACCCACAGGAACAGCACTGGCCTATCAGGCACTGATCCACAAGTGACATCACAACCACAAACTGCAGCCACATCACCAGCACTGGCCTATCAGGTACTGAGCCACAAGTGACATCACAACCACAAACTGCAGCCACTTGACTAGCACTGGTCTATCAGGCACTGAGCCACAAGTGACATCACAAACACAAACTGCAGCCACATCACCAGCACTGGCCTATCAGGCTCTGAGCAATAGGTGACATCACAATCACAAACTGCACCCACATCACCAGCACTGGCCTATCAGGCACTCAGCCACAAATGACATCACAACCAAAAACTGCAGCCACAGCAACAGCTCTGGCCTATCAGGCTCTGAGCAATAGGTGACATCACAATCACAAACTGCACCCACATCACCAGCACTGGCCTATCAGGCACTCAGCCACAAGTGATTTCACAACCACAAACTGCAGCCACTTGACTAGCACTGGCCTATCAGGCTCTGAGCCACAAGCAACATCACAACCACAAACTGCACCCACATCACCAGCACTGGCCTATCAGGCACTGAGCCACAAGTGACATCACAACCACAAACTGCACCCACAGGACCAGCACTGGCCTATAAGGCAATCAGCCACAAGTGACATCACAACCACAAACTGCAGCCACATCAACAGCACTGGCCTATCAGGCACAGAGCCACAAGTGACATCACAGCCACAAAGTGCAGCCACATCACCAGCACTGGCCTATCAGGCACTCAGCCACAAGTGACATCACAACCACAAACTGCAGCCACATCACCAGCACTGGCCTATCAGGCACTCAGCCACAAATGACATCACAACCAAAAACTGCAGCCACAGCAAGAGCTCTGGGCTATCAGGCTCTGAGCAACAGGTGACATCACAACCACAAACTGCAGCCACAGGAACAGCAATGGCCTATCAGGAACTGAGCCACAAGTGACATCACAACCACAAACTGCAGCCACCTGACCAGCACTGGCCTATAAGGCAATCAGCCACAAGTGACATCACAAACACAAACTGCAGCCACTTGACTAGCACTGGCCTATCAGGCAATGAGCCACAAGTGACATCACAACCACAAACTGCACCCACATCACCAGCACTGGCCTATCAGGCACTCAGCCACAAGTGACATCACAACCACAAACTGCCGCTATGTGACCAGTACTGGCCCATGAGGCTCTGAGCCACAAGAGACATCATAACCAGAAATTGCACCCATACAAAAAACACTGGCTTATCAGGCACTGATCCACAAGTGACATCACAACCAAAAACTGCAGCCACAGGACCAGCACTGGCCTATCAGGCTCTGAGCCACAAGTGACATCACAACCACAAACTACACCCACAGGAACAGCACTGGCCTATCAGGCACTGAGCCACAAGTGACATCACAACCACAAACTGCATCCACAGGACCAGCACTGGTCTATCAGGCACTCAGCCACAAGTGACATCACAACCACAAACTGCACCCACAGGAACAGCACTGGCCTATCAGGCACTGAGCCACAAGTGACATCACAACCACAAACTGCACCCACATCACCAGCACTGGCCTATCAGGCACTCAGCCACAAGTGACATCACAATCACAAACTGCAGCCACATCACCAGCACTGGCCTATCAGGCACTCAGCCACAAGTGACATCACAACCACAAACTGCAGCCACATCACCAGCTCTGGCCTATCAGGCTCTGAGCAATAGGTGACATCACAATCACAAACTGCACCCACATCACCAGCACTGGCCTATCAGGCACTCAGCCACAAGTGATTTCACAACCACAAACTGCAGCCACTTGACTAGCACTGGCCTATCAGGCTCTGAGCCACAAGCAACATCACAACCACAAACTGCAGCCACATCACCAGCACTGGCCTATCAGGCACTCAGCCACAAGTGACATCACAACCACAAACTGCACCCACAGGACCAGCACTGGCCTATCAGGCACTGAGCCACAAGTGACATCACAACCACAAACTGCACCCACATCAAAAGCACTGGCCTATCAGGCACTCAGCCACAAGCAACATCACAACCACAAACTGCAGCCACATCACCAGCACTGGCCTATCAGGCACTGAGCCACAAGTGACATCACAAACACAAACTGCACCCACAGGACCAGCACTGGCCTATAAGGCAATCAGCCACAAGTGACATCACAACCACAAACTGCAGCCACATCAACAGCACTGGCCTATCAGGCACTGAGCCACAAGTGACATCACAACCACAAACTGCACCCACAGGTCCAGCACTGGCCTATCAGGCACTGAGCCACAAGTGACATCACAACCACAAACTGCACCCACAGGAACAGCACTAGCCTATCAGGCACAGAGCCACAAGTGACATCACAGCCACAAACTGCACCCACATCACCAGCACTGGCCTATCAGGCACTGAGCCACAAGTGACATCACAACCACAAACAGCAGCCACTTGACCAGCACTGGCCTATCAGGCACTCAGCCACAAATGACATCACAACCAAAAACTGCAGCCACAGCAAGAGCTCTGGGCTATCAGGCTCTGAGCAACAGGTGACATCACAACCACAAACTGCACCCACAGGAACAGCAATGGCCTATCAGGCACTGAGCCAGAAGTGACCTCACAAACACATAGTGCAGCCACCTGACCAGCACTGGCCTATCAGGAAATCAGCCACAAGTGACATCACAACCAAAAACTGCACCCACATCACCAGCACTGGCCTATCAGGCACTCAGCCACAAGTGACATCACAACAACAAACTGCACCCACATCACCAGCACTGGCCTATCAGGCACTGAGCCACAAGTGACATCACAACCACAAACTGCACCCACAGGACCAGCAGTGGCCTATCAGGCACTGAGCAATAGGTGACATCACAACCACAAACTGCACCCACATCACCAGCACTGGCCTATCAGGCACTCAGCCACAAGTGACATCACAACCAAAAACTGCAGCCACAGGAACAGCACTGGCCTATCAGGCACTCAGCCACAAGTGACATCACAACCACAAACTGCACCCACAGCAACAGCACTGGCCTATCAGGTTCTGAGCAATAGGTGACATCACAATCACAAACTGCACCCACATCACCAGCACTGGCCTATCAGGCACTCGGCCACAAGTGACCTCACAACCACAAACTACAGCCACTTGACTAGCACTGGTCTATCAGGCACTCAGCCACAAGTGACATCACAACCACAAACTGCAGCCACATCACCAGCACTGGCCTATCAGGCACTGAGCCACAAGTGACATCACAACCAAAAATTGCAGCCACAGCAACAGCACTGGCCTATCAGGCTCTGAGCAATAGGTGACATCACAACCACAAACTGCACCCACATCACCAGCACTGGCCTATCAGGCACTGAGCCACAAGTGACATCACAACCAAAAACTGCAGCCACAGGAACAGCACTGGCCTATCAGGCACTCAGCCACAAGTGACATCACAACCACAAACTGCAGCCACTTGACTAGCACTGGCCTATCAGGCACTCAGCCACAAGTGACATCACAACCACAAACTGCAGCCACATCAACAGCACTGGCCTATCAGGCACTCAGCCACAAGTGACATCACAAACACAAACTGCACCCACATCACCAGCACTGGCCTATCAGGCACTCAGCCACAAGTGACATCACAACCAAAAACTGCACCCACATCACCAGCACTGGCCTATCAGGCACTCAGCCACAAGTGACATCACAACCACAAACTGCACCCACATCACCAGCACTGGCCTATCAGGCACTCAGCCACAAGTGACATCACAACCACAAACTGCAGCCACATCACCAGCACTGGCCTATCAGGCACAGAGCCAGAAGTGACTTCACGACCACAAACTGCAGCCACGTGACTAGCACTGGCCTATCAGGCACTGAGCCACAAGTGACTTCACAACCACAAACTGCAGCCATGTGACCAGTACCGGCCGATGAGGCTCTGAGCCACAAGAGACATCATAACCAGAAATTGCACCCATACGAAAAACACTGGCCTATCAGGCACTCAGCCACAAGTGACATCACAACCACAAACTGCAGCCACATCTACAGCACTGGCCTATCAGGCACTGAGCCACAAGTGACATCACAACCACAAACTGCACCCACAGGAACAGCACTGGCCTATCAGGCACTGAGCCACAAGTGACATCACAACCAAAAACTGCAGCCACAGGAACAGCACTGGCCTATCAGGCACTCAGCCACAAGTGACATCACAACCACAAACTGCACCCACATCACCAGCACTGGCCTATCAGGCACTCAGCCACAAGTGACATCACAACCACAAAGTGCAGGCACAGGACCAGCACTGCCCTATCAGGCACTGAGCCACAAGTGACATCACAACCACAAACTGCAGCCACATCAACAGCACTGGCCTATCAGGCACTCAGCCACAAGTGACATCACAACCACAAAGTGCAGGCACATCACCAGCACTGGCCTATCAGGCACTGAGCCACAAGTGACATCACAACCACAAACTGCAGCCACATCACCAGCACTGGCCTATCAGGCACTGAGCCACAAGTGACATCACAACCACAAACTGCACCCACAGGAACAGCACTGGCCTATCAGGCACTCAGCCACAAGTGACATCACAACCACAAACTGCAACCACAGGAACAGCACTGGCCTATCAGGCACAGAGCCACAAGTGACTTCACAACCACAAACTGCAGCCACGTGACTAGCACTGGCCTATCAGGCACTGAGCCACAAGTGACATCACAACCACAAACTGCAGCCATGTGACCAGTACCGGCCGATGAGGCTCTGAGCCACAAGAGACATCATAACCAGAAATTGCACCCATACGAAAAACACTGGCCTATCAGGCACTCAGCCACAAGTGACATCACAACCACAAACTGCAGCAACAGGAACAGCACTGGCCTATCAGGCACTCAGCCACAAGTGACATCACAACCACAAACTGCACCCACATCACCAGCACTGGCCTATCAGGCACTCAGCCACAAGTGACATCACAACCACAAACTGCAACCACAGGAACAGCACTGGCCTATCAGGCACTGAGCCACAAGTGACTTCACAACCACAAACTGCAGCCACGTGACTAGCACTGGCCTATCAGGCACTCAGCCACAAGTGACATCACAACCACAAACTGCACCCACAGGAACAGCACTGGCCTATCAGGCTCTGAGCCACAAGTGACATCACAACCACAAACTGCACCCACATCACCAGCACTGGCCTATCAGGCACAGAGCCACAAGTGACATCACAACCAAAAATTGCAACCACAGGAACAGCACTGGCCTATCAGGCTCTGAGCAATAGGTGACATCACAATCACAAACTGCACCCACATCACCAGCACAGGCCTATCAGGCACTCAGCCACAGGTGACATCACAACCACAAACTGCAACCACATCACCAGCACTGGCCTATCAGGTACTGAGCCACAAGTGACATCACAACCACAAACTGCACCCACATCACCAGCACTGGCCTATCAGGCACTGAGCCACAAGTGACATCACAACCACAAACTGCAGCCACTTGACTAGCACTGGCCTATCAGGCTCTGAGCCACAAGCGACATCACAACCACAAACTGCAGCCACATCAACAGCACTGGCCTAGCAAGCACTCAGCCACAAGTGACATCACAACCACAAACTGCACCCACATCACCAGCACTGGCCTATCAGGCACTCAGCCACAAGTGACATCACAACCACAAACTGCAACCACAGGAACAGCACTGGCCTATCAGGCACAGAGCCACAAGTGACTTCACAACCACAAACTGGAGCCACGTGACTAGCACTGGCCTATCAGGCACTGAGCCACAAGTGACATCACAACCACAAACTGCAGCCATGTGACCAGTACCGGCCGATGAGGCTCTGAGCCACAAGAGACATCATAACCAGAAATTGCACCCATACGAAAAACACTGGCCTATCAGGCACTCAGCCACAAGTGACATCACAACCACAAACTGCAGCCACATCAACAGCACTGGCCTATCAGGCAATCAGCCACAAGTGACATCACAATCACAAACTGCACCCACATCACCAGCACTGGCCTATCAGGCACTCAGCCACAACTGACATCACAACCACAAACTGCACCCACATCACCAGCACTGGCCTATCAGGCACTGAGCCACAAGTGACATCACAACCACAAACTGCAGCCACAGGAACAGCACTGGCCTATCAGGCACTGAGCCACAAGTGACATCACAACCACAAACTGCAGCCATGTGACCAGTACCGGCCGATGAGGCTCTGAGCCACAAGAGACATCATAACCAGAAATTGCACCCATACGAAAAACACTGGCCTATCAGGCACTCAGCCACAAGTGACATCACAACCACAAACTGCAGCCACATCACCAGCACTGGCCTATCAGGCACTCAGCCAAAAGTGACATCACAACCACAAACTGCAGCCACATCACCAGCACTGGCCTATCAGGCACTCAGCCACAAGTGACATCACAACCACAAACTGCACCCACATCACCAGCACTGGCCTATCAGGCACTCAGCCACAAGTGACATCACAATCACAAACTGCACCCACATCACCAGCACTGGCCTATCAGGCACTCAGCCACAAGTGACATCACAAACACAATCTGCAACCACAGGACCAGCACTGCCCTATCAGGCACTCAGCCACAAGTGACATCACAACCACAAACTGCACCCACAGGAACAGCACTGGCGTATCAGGCTCTGAGCCACAAGTGACATCACAACCACAAACTGCACCCACAGGAACAGCACTGGCCCATCAGGCACTCAGCCACAAGTGACTTCACAACCACAAACTGCAGCCACGTGACTAGCACTGGCCTATCAGGCACTGAGCCACAAGTGACATCACAACCACAAACTGCAGCCATGTGACCAGTACCGGCCGATGAGGCTCTGAGCCACAAGAGACATCATAACCAGAAATTGCACCCATACGAAAAACACTGGCCTATCAGGCACTCAGCCACAAGTGACATCACAACCACAAACTGCAGCCACATCACCAGCACTGGCCTATCAGGCACTCAGCCACAAGTGACATCACAACCACAAACTGCAGCCACATCACCAGCACTGGCCTATCAGGCACTGAGCCACAAGTGACATCACAACCACAAACTGCACCCACATCACCAGCACTGGCCTATCAGGCACTGAGCCACAAGTGACATCACAACCACAAACTGCAGCCACATCACCAGCACTGGCCTATCAGGCACTGAGCCACAAGTGACATCACAACCACAAACTGCACCCACATCACCAGCACTGGCCTATCAGGCACTCAGCCACAAGTGACATCACAACCACAAACTGCAGCCACGTGACTAGCACTGGCCTATCAGGCACTCAGCCACAAATGACATCACAACCAAAAACTGCAGCCACAGCAACAGCTCTGGCCTATCAGGCTCTGAGCAATAGGTGACATCACAATCACAAACTGCACCCACATCACCAGCACTGGCCTATCAGCCACTCAGCCACAAGTGACCTCACAACCACAAACTGCAGCCACAGGACCAGCACTGGCCTATCAGGCACTGATCCACAAGTGACATCACAACCACAAACTGCACCCACATCACCAGCACTGGCCTATCAGGCACTCAGCCACAAGTGACATCACAACCACAAACTGCACCCACATCACCAGCACTGGCCTATCAGGCACTCAGCCACAAGCGACATCACAACCACAAACTGCACCCACATCTACAGCACTGGCCTAGCAGGCACTCAGCCACAAGTGACATCACAACCACAAACTGCAGCCACGTGACTAGCACTGGCCTATCAGGCACTGAGCCACAAGTGACATCACAACCACAAACTGCAGCCATGTGACCAGTACCGGCCGATGAGGCTCTGAGCCACAAGAGACATCATAACCAGAAATTGCACCCATACGAAAAACAGTGGCCTATCAGGCACTCAGCCACAAGTGACATCACAAACACAAACTGCACCCACAGGTCCAGCACTGGCCTATAAGGCAATCAGCCACAAGTGACATCACAACCACAAACTGCACCCACATCACCAGCACTGGCCTATCAGGCACTCAGCCACAAGTGACATCACAACCACAAAGTGCAGGCACAGGACCAGCACTGGTCTATCAGGCACTCAGCCACAAGTGACATCACAACCACAAACTGCACCCACAGGAACAGCACTGCCCTATCAGGCACTCAGCCACAAGTGACTTCACAACCACAAACTGCACCCACATCACCAGCACTGGCCTATCAGGCACTGAGCCACAAGTGACATCACAACCACAAACTGCACCCACAGGAACAGCACTGGCGTATCAGGCTCTGAGCCACAAGTGACATCACAACCACAAACTGCAGCCACATCACCAGCACTGGCCTATCAGGCACTGAGCCACAAGTGACATCACAACCACAAACTGCACCCACATCACCAGCACTGGCCTATCAGGCACTCAGCCACAAGTGACATCACAACCACAAACTGCACCCACATCACCAGCACTGGCCTATCAGGCACTGAGCCACAAGTGACATCACAACCACAAACTGCACCCACATCACCAGCACTGGCCTATCAGGCACTGAGCCACAAGTGACATCACAACCACAAACTGCACCCACATCACCAGCACTGGCCTATCAGGCACTCAGCCACAAGTGACATCACAACCACAAACTGCAGCCACAGGAACAGCACTGGCCTATCAGGCACTCAGCCACAAGTGACTTCACAAACACAAACTGCAGCCACTTGACTAGCACTGGCCTATCAGGCACTCAGCCACAAGTGACATCACAACCACAATCTGCAACCACAGGACCAGCACTGGCCTATCAGGCACTCAGCCACAAGTGACATCAAAACCACAAACTGCACCCACATCAACAGCACTGGCCTATCAGGCACTCAGCCACAAGTGACATCACAACCACAAACTGCACCCACATCACCAGCACTGGCCTATCAGGCACTCAGCCACAAGTGACATCACAACAACAAAGTGCACCCACATCACCAGCACTGGCCTATAATGCAATCAGCCACAAGTGACATCACAACCACAAACTGCACCCACATCACCAGCACTGGCCTATCAGGCACTCAGCCACAAGTAACATCACAACCACAAACTGCACCCACATCACCAGCACTGGCCTATCAGGCTCTGAGCAATAGGTGACATCACAACCACAAACTGCAGCCACATAACCAGCACTGGCCTACCAGGCACTGAGCCACAAGTGACATCACAACCACAAACTGCAGCCACTTGACTAGCACTGGCCTATCAGGCTCTGAGCCACAAGCGACATCACAACCACAAACTGCAGCCACATCAACAGCACTGGCCTAGCAGGCACTCAGCCACAAGTGACATCACAACCACAAACTGCACCCACATCACCAGCACTGGCCTATCAGGCACTCAGCCACAAGTGACATCACAACCACAAACTGCAACCACAGGAACAGCACTGGCCTATCAGGCACTCAGCCACAAGTGACTTCACAACCACATACTGCAGCCACTTGACTAGCACTGGCCTATCAGGCTCTGAGCCACAAGTGACATCACAACCACAAACTGCAGCCATGTGACCAGTACCGGCCGATGAGGCTCTGAGCCACAAGAGACATCATAACCAGAAATTGCACCCATACGAAAAACATTGGCCTATCAGGCACTCAGCCACAAGTGACATCACAACCACAAACTGCAGCCATGTGACCAGTACCGGACGAGGAGGCTCTGAGCCACAAGAGACATCATAACCAGAAATTGCACCCATACGAAAAACACTGGCCTATCAGGCACTCAGCCACAAGTGACATCACAACCACAAACTGCAGCCACATCAACAGCACTGGCCTATCAGGCAATCAGCCACAAGTGACATCACAACCACAAAGTGCAGCCACATCACCAGCACTGCCCTATCAGGCACTGAGCCACAAGTGACACCAAAACCACAAACTGCAACCACAGTACCAGCACTGGCCTATCAGGCACTCAGCCACAAGTGACTTCACAACCACAAACTGCAGCCACGTGACTAGCACTGGCCTATCAGGCACTGAGCCACAAGTGACATCACAACCACAAACTGCACCCACAGGAACAGCACTGGCGTATCAGGCTCTGAGCCACAAGTGACATCACAACCACAAACTGCACCCACAGGAACAGCACTGGCCTATCAGGCACTCAGCCACAAGTGACATCACAACCACAAAATGCACCCACAGGACCAGCACTGGCCTATCAGGCACTCAGCCACAAGTGACATCACAACCACAAACTGCAGCCACGTGACTAGCACTGGCCTATCAGGCACTGAGCCACAAATGACATCACAACCAAAAACTGCAGCCACAGCAACGGCTCTGGCCTATCAGGCTCTGAGCAATAGGTGAAATCACAATCACAAACTGCACCCACATCACCAGCACTGGCCTATCAGCCACTCAGCCACAAGTGACCTCACAACCACAAACTGCAGCCACAGGAACAGCACTGGCCTATCAGGCACTCAGCCACAAGTGACATCAGAACCACAAACTGCAGCCACATCACCAGCACTGGCCTATCAGGCACTCAGCCACAAGTGACATCACAAACACAAACTGCACCCACAGGACCAGCACTGGCCTATCAGGCACTGAGCAACAAGTGACATCACAACCACAAACTGCACCCACATCACCAGCACTGGCCTATCAAGCATTGAGCCACAAGTGACATCACAACCACAAAGTGCAGCCACTTGACTAGCACTGGCCTATCAGGCACTGAGCCACAAGTGACATCACAACCAAAAACTGCAGCCACAGCAACAGCTCTGGCCTATCACGCTCTGAGCAATAGGTGACATCACAATCACAAAGTGCACCCACATCACCAGCAGTGGCCTATCAGGCACTGAGCCACAAGTGACATCACAACCACAAAGTGCAGCCATGTGACCAGTACCGGCCGATGAGGCTCTGAGCCACAAGAGACATCATAACCAGAAATTGCACCCATACGAAAAACACTGGCCTATCAGGCACTCAGCCACAAGTGACATCACAACCACAAACTGCAGCCACATCACCAGCACTGGCCTATCAGGCACTCAGCCAAAAGTGACATCACAACCACAAACTGCAGCCACATCACCAGCACTGGCCTATCAGGCACTCAGCCACAAGTGACATCACAACCACAAACTGCAGCCACTTGACGAGCACTGGCCTATCAGGCACTCAGCCACAGGTGACATCACAACCACAAACTGCACCCACATCACCAGCACTGGCCTATCAGGCACTCAGCCACAAGTGACATCACAATCACAAACTGCACCCACATCACCAGCACTGGCCTATCAGGCACTCAGCCACAAGTGACATCACAAACACAAACTGCAACCACAGGAACAGCACTGGCCTATCAGGCACTCAGCCACAAGTGACATCACAACCACAAACTGCACCCACAGGAACAGCACTGGCCTATCAGGCTCTGAGCCACAAGTGACATCACAACCACAAACTGCACCCACAGGAACAGCACTGGCCTATCAGGCACTGAGCCACAAGTGACATCACAACCACAAACTGCAGCCACATCACCAGCACTGGCCTATCAGGCACTCAGCCACAAGTGACATCACAATCACAAACTGCACCCACATCACCAGCACTGGCCTATCAGGCACTCAGCCACAAGTGACATCACAACCACAAACTGCAGCCACATAACCAGCACTGGCCTATCAAGCATTGAGCCACAAGTGACATCACAACCACAAACTGCACCCACAGGAACAGCACTGGTCTATCAGGCACTCAGCCACAAGTGACATCACAACCACAAACTGCACCCACATCACCAGCACTGGCCTATCAGGCACTCAGCCACAAGTGACATCACAATCACAAACTGCACCCACATCACCAGCACTGGCCTATCAGGCACTCAGCCACAAGTGACATCACAACCACAAACTGCACCCACATGAACAGCACTGGCCTATCAGGCACTGAGCCACAAGTGACATCACAACCAAAAACTGCAGTCACTTGACTAGCACTGGCCTATCAGGCACTCAGCCACAAGTGACATCACAACCACAAACTGCACCCACATCACCAGCACTGGCCTATCAGGCACTCAGCCACAAGTGACATCACAACATAAAGTGCACCCACATCACCAGCACTGGCCTATGAGGCACTGAGCCCCAAGTGACATCACAACCACAAACTGCACCCACAGGAACAGCACTGGCCTATCAGGCACTCAGCCACAAGTGACATCACAACCACAAACTGCAGCCACATAACCAGCACTGACCTATCAGCCACTGAGCCACAAGTGACATCACAACCACAAACTGCAGCCACATCACCAGCACTGGCCTATCAGGCACTCAGCCACAAGCGACATCACAACCACAAACTGCACCCACATCAACAGCACTGGCCTATCAGGCACTCAGCCACAAGTGACATCACAACCACAAACTGCACCCACAGGTCCAGCACTGGCCTATAAGGCAATCAGCCACAAGTGACATCACAACCACAAACTGCAGCCACATCAACAGCACTGGCCTATCAGGCACTCAGCCACAAGTGACATCACAACCAAAAACTACACCCACATCACCAGCACTGGCCTATGAGGCACTGATCCACAAGTGACATCACAACCACAAACTGCACTCACATCACCAGCACTGGCCTATCAGGCACTCAGCCACAAGTGACATCACAACCACAAACTGCAACCACAGGAACAGCACTGGCCTATCAGGCACTCAGCCACAAGTGACTTCACAACCACAAACTGCAGCCACGTGACTAGCACTGGCCTATCAGGCACTGAGCCACAAGTGACATCACAAACACAAACTGCAGCCATGTGACCAGTACCGGCCGATGAGGCTCTGAGCCACAAGAGACATCATAACCAGAAATTGCACCCATACGAAAAACACTGGCCTATCAGGCACTCAGCCACAAGTGACATCACAACCACAAACTGCAACCACAGGAACAGCACTGGCCTATCAGGCACTCAGCCACAAGTGACTTCACAACCACAAACTGCAGCCACGTGACTAGCAATGGCCTATCAGGCACTGAGCCACAAGTGACATCAGAACCACAAACTGCAGCCACATCACCAGCACTGGCCTATCAGGCACTCAGCCACAAGTGACATCACAACCACAAACTGCAGCCACATCACCTGCACTGGCCTATCATGCACTCAGCCACAGGTGACATCACAACCACAAACTGCAACCACATCACCAGCACTGGCCTATCAGGCACTGAGCCACAAGTGACATCACAACCACAAACTGCACCCGCAGCACCAGCACTGGCCTATCAGGCACTGAGCCACAAGTGACATCACAACCACAAACTGCACCCACAGGAACAGCACTGGCCTATCAGGCACTGAGCAATAGGTGACATCACAACCACAAACTGCAGCCACAGGAACAGCACTGACCTATCAGGCACTCAGCCACAAGTGACTTCACAAACACAAACTGCAGCCACTTGACTAGCACTGGCCTATCAGGCACTCAGCCACAAGTGACATCACAACCACAATCTGCAACCACAGGACCAGCACTGGCCTATCAGGCACTCAGCCACAAGTGACATCAAAACCACAAACTGCACCCACATCAACAGCACTGGCCTATCAGGCACTCAGCCACAAGTGACATCACAACCACAAACTGCACCCACATCACCAGCACTGGCCTATCAGGCACTCAGCCACAAGTGACATCACAACAACAAAGTGCACCCACATCACCAGCACTGGCCTATGAGGCACTGAGCCCCAAGTGACATCACAACCACAAACTGCACCCACATCACCAGCACTGGCCTATCAGGCACTGATCCACAAGTGACATCAGAACCACAAACTGCACCCACATCACCAGCACTGGCCTACCAGGCACTGAGCCACAAATGACAACACAATCACAAACTGCACCCACATCACCAGCACTGGCCTATCAGGCACTGAGCCATAAGTGACATCACAACCACAAACTGCAGCCACTTGACTAGCACTGGCCTATCAGGCTCTGAGCCACAAGCGACATCACAACCACAAACTGCAGCCACATCAACAGCACTGGCCTATCAGGCACTCAGCCACAAGTGACATCACAACCAAAAACTACACCCACATCACCAGCACTGGCCTATGAGGCACTGATCCACAAGTGACATCAGAACCACAAACTGCACCCACATCACCAGCACTGGCCTATCAGGCACTGAGCCACAAGTGACATCACAACCACAAACTGCAGCCACATCACCAGCACTGGCCTATCAGGCACTGAGCCACAAGTGACATCACAACCACAAACTGCAGCCACATCAACAGCACTGGCCTATCAGGCACTCAGCCACAAGTGACATCACAACCACAAAGTCCAGGCACAGGACCAGCACTGCCCTATCAGGCACTGAGCCACAAGTGACATCACAACCACAAACTGCAACCACAGGAACAGCACTGGCCTATCAGGCACTCAGCCACAAGTGACTTCACAACCACAAACTGCAGCCACGTGACTAGTACTGGCCTATCAGGCACTGAGCCACAAGTGACATCACAACCACAAACTGCAGCCACATCACCAGCACTGGCCTATCAGGCTCTGAGCCACAAGTGACATCACAACCACAAACTGCACCCACAGGAACAGCACTGGCCTATCAGGCACTCAGCCACAAGTGACATCACAACCACAAACTGCAGCCACTTGACTAGCACTGGCCTATCAGGCACTGAGCCACAAGTGACATCACAACCACAAACTGCAGCCACATCACCAGCACTGGCCTATCAGGCACTGAGCCACAAGTGACATCACAACCACAAACTGCACCCACATCACCAGCACTGGCCTATCAGGCACTCAGCCACAAGTGACATCACAACCACAAACTGCACCCACAGGACCAGCACTGGCCTATCAAGCATTGAGCCACAAGTGACATCACAACCACAAACTGCAGCCACTTGACTAGCACTGGTCTATCAGGCACTCAGCCACAAGTGACATCACAACCACAAACTGCAGCCACATCACCAGCACTGGCCTATCAGGCACTCAGCCACAAGTGACATCACAACCACAAACTGCACCCACATCACCAGCACTGGCCTATCAGGCACTGAGCCACAAGTGACATCACAACCACAAACTGCACCCGCAGCACCAGCACTGGCCTATCAGGCACTGAGCCACAAGTGACATCACAACCACAAACTGCAGCCACTTGACTAGCACTGGCCTATCAGGCTCTGAGCCACAAGCGACATCACAACCACAAACTGCAGCCACATCACCAGCACTGGCCTATCAGGCACTCAGCCACAAGTGACATCACAACCAAAAACTACACCCACATCACCAGCACTGGCCTATCAGGCACTGAGCCACAAGTGACATCACAACCACAAACTGCAGCCACATCAACAGCACTGGCCTATCAGGCAATCAGCCACAAGTGACATCACAAACACAAACTGCAGCCACATCACCAGCACTGGCCTATCAGGCACTCAGCCACAAGTGACATCACAACCACAAAGTGCAGGCACAGGACCAGCACTGCCCTATCAGGCACTGAGCCACAAGTGACATCACAACCACAAACTGCAACCACAGGAACAGCACTGGCCTATCAGGCACTCAGCCACAAGTGACTTCACAACCACAAACTGCAGCCACGTGACTAGCACTGGCCTATCAGGCACTGAGCCACAAGTGACATCACAACCACAAACTGCAGCCACATCACCAGCACTGGCCTATCAGGCTCTGAGCCACAAGTGACATCACAACCACAAACTGCACCCACATCACCAGCACTGGCCTATCAGGCACTCAGCCACAAGTGACATCACAACCACAAACTGCAGCCACTTGACTAGCACTGGCCTATCAGGCACTCAGCCACAAGTGACATCACAACCACAAACTGCAGCCACATCACCAGCACTGGCCTATCAGGCACTCAGCCACAAGTGACATCACAACCACAAACTGCACCCACATCACCAGCACTGGCCTATCAGGCACTCAGCCACAAGTGACATCACAACCACAAACTGCACCCACAGGACCAGCACTGGCCTATCAGGCACTGAGCCACAAGCGACATCACAACCACAAACTGCAGCCACATCAACAGCACTGGCCTATCAGGCACTCAGCCACAAGTGACATCACAAACACAAACTGCACCCACAGGACCAGCACTGGCCTATCAAGCATTGAGCCACAAGTGACTTCACAACCACAAACTGCAGCCACATCACCAGCACTGGCCTATCAGGCACTCAGCCACAAGTGACATCACAACAACAAACTGCAACCTCAAGACAAGCACTGGCCTATCAGGCACTGAGCCACAAGTGACATCACAACCACAAACTGCAGCCACATCACCAGCACTGGCCTATCAGGCACTCAGCCACAAGTGACATCACAACCACAAACTGCACCCACATCACCAGCACTGGCCTATCAGGCACTCAGCCACAAGTGACATCACAATCACAAACTGCACCCACATCACCAGCACTGGCCTATCAGGCACTCAGCCACAAGTGACATCACAACCACAAACTGCAGCCATGTGTCCAGCACTGGCCTATCAGGCACTCAGCCACAAGTGACATCACAACCACAAACTGCAGCCACAGGACCAGCACTGCCCTATCAGGCACTCAGCCACAAGGGACATCACAAACACAAACTACAATCACATCACCAGCACTGGCCTATCAGGCACTCAGCCACAAGGGACATCACAACCACAAACTGCAGCCACATCACCAGCACTGGCCTATCAAGCATTGAGCCACAAGTGACATCACAACCACAAACTGCACCCACAGGAACAGCACTGGCCTATCAGGCACTGAGCCACAAGTGACATCACAACCACAAACTGCAGCCACATCACCAGCACTGGCCTATCAGGCACTCAGCAACAAGTGACATCACAACCACAAACTGCAGCCACGTGACTAGCACTGGCCTATCAGGCACTGAGCCACAAGTGACATCACAACCACAAACTGCAGCCACATCACCAGCACTGGCCTATCAGGCACTGAGCCACAAGTGACATCACAACCACAAACTGCAGCCACTTGACTAGCACTGGTCTATCAGGCACTCAGCCACAAGTGACATCACAACCACAAACTGCAGCCACATCACCAGCACTGGCCTATCAGGCACTCAGCCACAAATGACATCACAACCAAAAATTGCAGCCACAGCAACAGCTCTGGCCTATCAGGCTCTGAGCAATAGGTGACATCACAACCACAAACTGCACCCACATCACCAGCACTGGCCTATCAGGCACTGATCCACAAGTGACATCACAACCACAAACTGCAGCCACAGGACCAGCACTGGCCTATCAGGCACTCAGCCACAAGTGACATCACAAGAAGAAACCGCACCCACAGGACTAGCACTGGCCTATCAGGCACTCAGCCACAAGTGACATCACAACCACAAACTGCACCCACAGGAACAGCACCGGCCTATGAAGCACTGAGCCACAAGTGACATCACAACCACAAACTGCACCCACAGGACTAGCACTGGCCTATCAGGCATTCAGGCACAAGTGACATCACAACCACAAACTGCAGCCACATCACCAGCGCTGGCCTATCAGGCACTGAGCCACAAGTGACATCACAACCACAAACTGCAGCCATGTGACCAGCACTGGCCTATCAGGCACTGAGCCACAAGTGACATCACAACCACAAACTGCAGCCACAGGACCAGCACTGGCCTAGCAGGCACTGAGCCACAAGTGACCTCACAACCACAAACTGCACCCACATCACCAGCACTGGCCTATCAGGCACTGAGCCACAAGTGACATCACAACCACAAACTGCAGCCACATCACCAGCACTGGCCTATCAGGCACTCAGCCACAAGTGACATCACAACCACAAACTGCACCCACATGACCAGCACTGGCCTAGCAGGCACTGAGCCACAAGTGACATCACAAGGAGAAACCGCACCCACAGGACTAGCACTGGCCTATCAGGCACTCAGCCACAAGTGACATCACAACCACAAACTGCACCCACAGGACCAGCACTGGACTATGAGGAACTAAGCCACATGTGACATCACAGCCACAAACTGCACCCACAGGACCAGCACTGGCCTATCAGGCACTCAGCCACAAGTGACATCACAACCACAAACTGCAGCCACATCACCAGCACTGGCCTAGCAGGCACTGAGCCACAGGTGACATCACAACCACAAACTGCACCCACATCACCAGCACTGGCCTATCAGGCACTGAGCCACAAGTGACATCACAACCACAAACTGCAGCCACGTGACTAGCACTGGCCTTTCAGTCACTCAACACAAGTGGCCTCACAGATACAAAAAAGTAGCAACGTGGTTGCTCGTGGCCTAGCAGATACTGAGGTATATAACTCCACAAACACAAACAGCAGCAATATGCATCGAGCTGGACTGTCAGGTGCTCAGGCTGAAGTGACCTCACTGGCAGCCATGAAGCCTGATACCTGCTCCTGGCCTCTTTGCGACTGAGGCACAATTGACCTAAACAAGCACAAACAGCAGCAATGTCCATGCTGATCGCCAATCGCATACTGATGCACAGCTGACCACAAAAGCACCAACAGCAGCAATGGGCCTGCTCCCCCTTTATGAGGCATGCAGACACAAGAGACCTCACCATCATCACCAAAGCTACATGCATGCTGTTGGCCTACCAGATTCAGAGGCACAACCCACCTCACAAGCACAAATGGCATCGACCTGCCTGCTGCTGCCCTATCTTTGACTGAGTCACAAGGGAGCTGAAAAGTGCAAACCTTCACAGAGGAGAAGCTCACCTGGGCCACCCTCACGTCCTTCAATTACGCTGTGATCACTCCACACAGAACAGTCTTCTGCAAAATGCTTTCATCTCCTGGCAAGACTCTCTCCAGATCATGGGACAGCTCCACTCTGGCACCCTGTGCACAAATCACAAAAGGAACAATTGGTCTCGCTTTTCCTTTAGTACCATCAAGTCCAAGCCGGGAGCCTTTGCACTGCAGCACCTACACAATGACAGCAGGATGCCACTTCCATTTCTAGTGCATTTCTAGGGACAGAGATCAGCTGAGGCAGCAGCTCCACTGCAAAGGGCTTCTGACACTCTCGGATCAACTCGGCACTGCACCAGGCATCAACCTGATGCCAGACCTCTGCTCTGACACCTACTCTACAAACACACTGTCTCTGCCCCACAGAGCTGCCTCTTCTCCTAGATACAGCCAAGTGCCAGCAAGAAGAGATGCATGCAGGACACTCGCCACTTGCACACTCCACAGCCACTGCTCTGCTCACTGCCTTCCCTTGGCTCCTCAACCCAGACACTCAGGGTAGCTCTTGCAGTAACACCACAAGGTGGCCAAGGCACTCTAGGCTCACAAGGCATGTGCAAAGGAGCAGCACAAGATCAGGCACAGAGCTGCCTCCTTGGGCGATGCTGCTCTTTTCAGAGGGAAGGATCCTGCTTGCTTTGGGCACAGCAGGCTGCTGCTTTCCACCCCCGTCCCCTCACGAACCTCCTGCTATGGATGGGGGCATGGGGATTTTCTGTAGTAATACAAAAGATACAGATACAACACAGAAACACTTGAGAGTCCGGAAGGCCTCCTGAGCCCAAAGGAACCTCCCTTCCTTTCCTTTAGGTACTTGGACAAGGAGCCCCGGGGAAGGGAAAAACAGTGCAGAGGCTTTGACATGAGGCCCAAGCAATGAGACAGACCCACACTGGACGGCTGCTGAAATGACAGCTCTCCTGGCTGTGCAGCCTCTGCAGCAGCATCTGCGCTCCACAGCTGGCTTCACAGAGCACGGAGGGCTGGGTGCCACGGGCAACCTGGCCCTGGGCACATCTTCACCCCTCCCAGAGCCAGCAGCCCAAGAGATCTGAGACTTCCTCAGGTCAAGCTACGGACGCTTTGGGGCACTCACACAAAGGCACTCAAGACGTGCTGGCATCTATTATAAGGCTCTTGGACTCGTCCTATATGGCACCACAACCTCCTAGGAAAAGGAGGGGGCACAAGAGCATTTTTTGAGCGAGCTGGCAGTAACAGCACTTGTGGGAGGTGGAATTTGCAGCACAGCAGAGGTATCAGGAGGTGAACCCACACCCCAAGTCACCCAGGGAAGACAGGTGCGTTTATGGAAGCCTTCGCATCCATACGTAGCCTCTTCTCAGTCACTTGCAGCTGCTTTCAGAGAGGGCTCATGATGCTGGCCAAGATGTTGACAGGTACAGGGACACACCCTGGCATCCTGCCTCCATCCTCAGCGGCTCTAGCACTGCACTGGGAACCTCCAGGAGTGGAGGAAGCTAGAAAGAAAGAAAGAATCAGAGTGTTACTGGCAGTTCTGCTGACCTTGCATAGTCGCAACAGGCAGGGGCAAATATCTCCCCTCTTTGTTGAGCTCTGTTGGTGAGAGCACAGTCAGCAGATCCACCGAGATGTTCCACCCCTCTTTTTGGCACAGCTGACACCGTGTTTGTATAACGGGTCATGTTTAGGAGACAGCATTCAGACCTTGCAGGAAAATCTCACAAGCTCCCTGCTCTTTCGTCAGGGGCAATTTCTAAAGCACATGCACCCTGGCAAGAAGAGATTATTCACACCACTGCTCACACCAGCACTACATTCATTTAGCAGCCTCAAAAGTCTAGCTGGACTCCCTAGCTGACTGCGAGGACGCTGCAAGCTTCTACTTAGCAACAAGTGGAAAGGCAAACTCCATGTCCATGCTCACCACAGAACATCATCTGCATTTGAAATGTAGCAGTACTAAATCATGGTGACGGAGTGGAATAAAATTTGTGTCAGATGATGTGGAACATCCACTTCTGCTTGATTAATGAGTTGCATTTCTGTATTGCTGTAGAGCTCTGCAGGGGTCAATCCCTCCTCTGAGCACACGCAACAAACCCAGAAGTGACCTCACCACCACCATCCAAGCCATGTGTCTTCTCCTCACCTCTCAGCTGCTCACATAGAGGTGATCTCACAAGTCCATATCCCCACCACATGCCTGCTGATGGCCTATCAGGGACAGAACTTTCCTCCAAATAACTTCCCCAGCCGTCAACTACTGCCGGCCTAGCAAGTACTCTGACAAAAGAGACCTCACAAGCAACGCCCGTGCCTAGCTGCCTGCTGCTGGCCTAGCAGGGACTCAGAAAGACATGACCTCACAGTCATCTTCACGGCCATGTCTCTGTCACTCGCCTAGAAGCCTCCAAGACAGAAACTACCTCACTATAAGTTCCCCAGCCATGAGACAAATCCTGCCTTATCAGCTCCTCAGCCTGAAATCATCTCAAAAATAAACATATCCCAAACATATCCCAGATGTGGACCTGCTGCTGCCCTACCAACTGCTCAGGTAGAAACGACCTCAGAAACACCTTTCCACTCACAGAGCTCCTGAGATCCAATCAGGTCATCACTCACAAGTCACCTCACAAGCAACAGACAAACCTTCTTCCTCCAGACGGCCTTTCAGGTACTCAAGCAGAAATGACCTCATCAGCAAGAGCCCAGTCATCTGCCTCCTGCTGGCCTATCAGCTACTTACAAAGAATTGATTTCACACTGGTGATTTTCTGGCATAGCTCTCATAGACAGTGCTGACCTCACTACCCACACCCTCACCATGGGGCTCTTGCCGCCTGCAGCTCCCCCTCCCATCCTCCAGGGCTGAGCCACCTACTGAACGGCCTCCCTGATTCACATCATCACATCGCAGACTCACATCATGGCCTCATAATACTCACAATACTCTCAAACACCCATTGCCTACCAGTTACTACACCAAAAGATTACCTTCTGCTATGCATTATCAACACCTAGCCTATGAAACTTAAGAATTGGAGAACAGCCTGCAAGTAATTCTTGGCAACATTTTCTAACGGGAGGATTGCATGGGAGCAGTGATCATGAAACTGAAGACAGCAGGGCCTCATGTCCCAGGCACAGGGAGAAGCTTCCAGCAACTCAGAACTCTGCTTCCTTCCCCAATGCTGAACAAAACCAGAAAATCCTCTACACATCCAGGACAACAAGCATTCTCCTATTTTACGCCCTGACAATTGGAGACACACGGAAGGACTCAGGCCAGGGCATCTCAGTTGGTGAAACCAGCAGAGACACAATTCAGCAACTCTTCCCCCTGACCTAGCACCATGGAAAGAACAACGGCAAGTGCAAGCACTGGCTGTTCATCAACTTTCAAGGCCCCTGACAAGCAAAACAGCTCACACTTACAGAGCTCTTCTGCAAACACCCTTCACCCTGCTGCCAGGCTCACAGGTCTCGGCGCAAAGCAAGAGGCAGGGAGCAAAAACAACGGCTAAGGCACGGCATGACATGCGGGCACAGCCTCTCTCCGAGACACTCAGAAATGCAGTTCTCACAACAAAAGACACCATTGGGAAGGGCACCTTGCGAGGACACCAGCAGCCTGCTCACACTTTGCCCAGCACCTCCCAAACGCAGCTCTGAGCAGCACCTGGGGCTGTGCTGGCAGCAGCACCTCAGGGAAACGCTTTAACAGGGATCCCAGAGCCACCACAGGGACAAAGGTTCCTGCACCCAAACCCCACCGAGCCGCCCCGGCCCAGCTGCTCACGGCAGGCCGCCACGTCTGGCTGCAGGGCAGCTCCCCCCTCTGGCCCACGTCGCTCTGGCCCCTGCTCACGGCCCCACCAGCCCCTGCTGCAGCTCCTGCAGCAAAGCAGCCCCGGTGCCAGCACCGCTGCCCCGCCCCGGCGGGAGGGCACCCGCCGCCATTTGAATGCGCCCGCAGCCCCCACCAAACCCTCTTGCCCGCTCGCTTCTCGCCTGCTTTGCTCCCGCTCCTCTTTCACCTCTTTGACGTCTTTTTTTTCCCCACATGTTGGACTGCAATTGGCTGACAGAGCCATCAGTGAAATCGATGCCCGCCCTCCTCCTCCTGACAGCCAATAGGAGGGCTGCACTGGGGCGATGCCATAGCAACGTTGGGCCCTCCTGCCCTGGCGGCAAGCTGCGCCCCCTCCCCCGCGGTCGGGCGCCATGTTGTGGGCGGCAGCACGGGGCGCGGCGGGGCCTGGGGGCAGCGCGGCGCCGTGTGGGAGGGCAGTGCGGGGCCCCGGGGCTTGGCCGCTGCCCCGGTGGGGCTGGGCTCTGCGGCAGGGGCCCTGCGGGGCTCCTGGGTGCCCTGCGCCCTGGGGGCCATGCGGGGCGTTCCAGGGCAGCGCTGGGGCCTGTGCTGCTGGCAGCCGTGGCACCAGCGTATGGTCCCTGGGGCTGACCAGGGCGGCGAAGCCCACAGGCAGCGTCCTGCTGCCCCCAGGGGAGGGCAGGGCAGGGCAGGGCAGTGTCCTCTCGCCCCTCCTGCCCCGGCCTCCTGCCCACGGCAGCCCCGGGGCTCGGCTAGGGAGCGGTGGTGTGGGGTCGTGAGAGGGCTGGGGGAGATGGTTGTGTTGGGCTCACCCCAGCACTGCCCACCACAGCTCAGAGAAAAAACCTTGGGGTCAGCCAGGACCTGTTGAATGGGGATTGCACCTCCGCCTGTTTCCAATCTGCTCTCTCCAATGTATGTTCTTTTGGGTGCAGAGGTTTGAGCCCAGTTTGCAGGAAGACAGGGGCAGTGGCCATCTGAAGATGGCATCTCTGAGCGCAAAACATGCTGCGCCAAGTTGGAAGCATAAAAGGATCGAGGGGGAAGGAACAGAGATTTTCCCAAACACGCAGAGGACTTGGGGTTATTAAAAGGTGATGGTTTCATTATGGTATATGAACATTTCCAGCAGGCTCTTGAGAGCCCCATGGAGCTGCAGGCCACCTCATCCTCTGGGATGCAGGACCCCTTTCCTGCCAGAGCCAGACCCCAAAGGGGGACCCTCTCCCAGGGAAACCTGTCATGGATTCCCATGCCCCCCCACCCCCTAAGAGGTGGTGGAGCTGGCCACACAGAAGCCTTGGGGCTCAGGACAGCCCCATCCCCAGGACCCAGGAGTCCTGGCTGTCACATTGTCCCCTGAGCCAGAGGGGACCCTCAGGCAGGGCTCTTGCAGCAGCCCCCAGCCCTGCCCAGCCACCCCCACAGCCCGGGATCCACAGCAGTTTTGGCAGTTAACAGTCTCTGTGCGACACCTCGGGAAGGATCTCCCAAAGCCCTTACCCTTGGTGGAGAGCTGCAGGAGTGCTGGGAACAAGGAGCTGTGGTCCTGGCTGATGGTGTCCATCCAGCAGTCCTCCATCTCGCTTGCCCTCTTGCTCTCGTTTCACCTCTGCAGCCAGAGAAACAGGACGCTCTTCCCATCTCATTACCCAAAACTCCTTTCCAACATGCCCCTGCTCCTCCGCCTGCTGGTGAGGGGCCCCAACGTGGTCCCACTGCCTCCTGTCCCCTCTCCTTGCCATGGAGCCACTATGAAGGGCAGCCGTGGGGAGGGTGTGAGCAGTGCCCAGGAGTGCCTGGGCCTCACAGGGAAGTGAGGGTCCCCACCCACAACACCGGGGAGACCTCCCTGTGATGTGGCACGTCCCATTGTGACCTCAGCTCGTGTCATCTGGGGGCTCAGTAGGTCACTGCCACGGAGATGGCACAGGCAGGGAGAGAGCAGAGAGATTTCCCCTCATGTGCTAGAAAGCAGCCACCTGCCTTCACTGCAGTTATTTTCCATAATTGGAATAATTCATAATTCCATAATTGGAATAATTCATAATTCCAGTGCTTGAGATAGAGATGCTATGCCAGAGAAGAGCAAACATAGCCTTAACACACATCATCCAGAGGCCCTTATCCAGGACCCTGGAGCCTGCCAGGCTCCAAAGCCATGGGCGAGGCCAGGTAGCAAATGTGGGGAAGTTTTCCCATTTCCCATGAAATTTGCCCATCTTTCCTTCCGGCTGAGCCTGAGGAAAGCCATTTCTCATCCCTGGGCCTCATTTGGTCCTTGGGCTTTTCAGTGTCACCTTGGGGCTGTGCTTCTTCCCTGGGTATGCTCCTCAGCCCCCTGCCCTCCTTCTCCCCGCAGGCACCCTTGCTCTCCCGGGGTCTGTACAGCCCTGACATCCTGGATCTCCCACAATTTATGACTCTGGGCTTCTCAGGACATGCCCACACACTGCAGTGCTGCTGTCCAGGCTCCGGTGCAGAGCCTATGAGGCAGTGCGATGCCTCAGGACGTGCATTTTGACTCACTCCCAAGTTTGTGAGATGACCAGCTCCCAGCTCTGCAGCTGCTGAAGCTTGAGAGCATCCCTGCAACCAGCCTTCCTGCTCTTCCTAGTCTCTGCACAGTCCTGGGGCAAATCTTGCAGAGGGGAGACTCCATCTGCCTTGAATACTGTGAGAGATGTGGCTTTCCAAGTCACTGCAAAAGGAAGGACTCCTTTACTTGTTTGGGTTGCTTCTTGAGCCTGTGGCACCCCCTCTGCGATGCTGGGAGCCCCAGCTCTGCAGCCTGGTGTCTCTGCCCTTTCTCTCCCCTGTCTCCTGTTTGTCTACCCAAAGTCTTCTCGCACACCAGGGGCATGGGAAGTGCTGCTTTAGAGAGCTCATTTGAAGCTGTGACACGTTGTGAAGCTGAAGGCCTGATTGAGGCTAGTCTGGGACATGGCTGTGCCCCCACACCCCCTCCTGCTGCCAGCCCGAGGATCCAGGAAGGTCTCCAGGGAGAGCAGTGGGTTTGGGGGTGGGTGGGATGGATTTCCCTCAACATCCCTGGGTCCTGCATGGGTTTCTCTAAGCGCCCAGGAAAATCCCTCTTCTCTAGTGCCTTGCATCAATTCTTTTCCAGACTTTTGTACAGAAACCCAGCCTGGTCTGGGATCCCCAAGAGCAGCACGGCCCCCAGCATCGCCCGGGACCCCCAGGAGCTGTGTGGCTCTCTCTTCTGTTCCCACATTCCCCGATTAAATGGACAGTTTGTAGCCTCACCTTTACAACACACCATCTGGACACTGCAACATTGTGACTCCTCCCCTAGCTCATTCCCATAGGCAGCTGCTGATTTGTGACCTGCCTATTGGCTGGCAGGAGGAGGGGGGCGGGTCTGGATTTCACTGATGGCTCTGTCAGCCAATTGGAGTCCACCATGTGGAAGAAAAAAAGACGTGAAAGAGAGAAGTGAAAGAGGAGAGGGAGCGAAGCAGGGGAGGCTTTGGGTGGAAAGCAGGACTGGGCTTGGGCAGCTTGTTTCTCACAAGACCGTGAGAAACGCTCTGCCCCCCCTGCCCAGTGTAACTGCTCTGCCTGGCACTGAGGCACAGGAGGACTCAGGGTGGAGATCGGGCTCTGCAGATAAGAGCCCCAGGGGCAGAGTTAGGAAACAAGAAAAGACCTCGAATGCAAAAAACCAGCATCTTTAAGTACACCAGAAACCAGCAGGGGCTGGAAAATGCCCCAAGCTGTAGTAAAAGATTCTGAGCATAAAGAAAAATCAATGAAAAAAAAAACCAAAAAACCCTGTTCAAATTTGAATAATAGATGGATGTAACCAAGTAACCTTAAAAGAAATAGCTTCAGCAGTTACAGTTAAAGCCAAAGTATAACCACCGAATGGCCTTGCTAGGGTTTACTTTTTGTTTGGGTTTTACAGAGTGACCCTCTGAAGAGCAACAACTTGAAAAGAAGCAGCCAGAAAGAGTGGTAGAATTGTTAGGCTAAGTAATGTGTTTTTTAAAAGTATCTAAATAACAGAATGAATCTAGGAGCCAGGAGAGAAGTAACACCAAAGGAAGATGGCAGACCTAAGAATGAGAGGATACTCATACCAGGCTGATAACGAAACTCAACAGCTGTATTCTAGTGTTTGTAAAAATTGATGATCCTAAGGAAGGGGCTAACACCTTCCCTTGATGAAAGGAAAGGAAAGAGAGAGAAAAAGATGGTAAAATCTATGCATAAGTGTAACAGCTGTTGATCTGAAGTTAAAGTTGTCTGTTTATTATAGAGAAGACAGGGAAATACGGAAAAATAATTAAAAAAAAGGTGACCAACTGTATTTGAAGCTCCTCTAAAGGGAACTATTCCAGGTTGGGGAACAAACTGATCTTTTGGTGCAGGAAAGAAATGCTTGCAATTAAAGGAAATAAGATTTCTGTGTTAAGATATTGAACTGGAACAACACTCGGATTCACCGAATTTGGGTCAATAGGCCAGACCAATCATGTTGCTATTAGGATTAAGACTGTTATTTTTAACAGTTGTTTACGTGTTACTACAAATGGGCATGCTTTGCTTTTGGTGTCTATTAATAGCAGTGCGCATTTCCCCAGTACACTGTGCTTACCAAAAAGCCGCCCACTGCACACCAAGGGGAATTTGCTGGCTTCTGAAATAAATGTGTGTGTCTGGCAGTGTCAAGGGGTGGAGTGACAGGCGCCACACAGGCAAGCGTGGGACTCTGGATGGTGCAGCCCACAGAAGAGGGGTTTGCTCTGGGGTGCTCCCAGGAGTTAAGGAACCCCGGGTGCATCATGGCTGGAGCCACCACGCTGTGGGGTTGCTGCAGCCTGGGGGCACACCATCTACCGACCCTATGACTGACAAGTCCAGACAGAGGAGAAGTGACACCACAGACTCACCCCATAAACATCTAGGTGCTGTGGAACCATTCCCCACGGAACGACCTGTTAGTGGGCGAATTGTTACTAACTGAGCAGCACTGTGGGCTGAGCACTAGGTTACCTGTTGATGTGCATGCTGTTATTGACTGAGGCCATACGGCCTTTGTGTAACTGCGGGCTGGTGTTGTTTTGACTGGTTATAAAAGAGAGTAAGCCACAGAAGTTGGTGTGGACTCTGACCGACCATCAGCTGGCCTGTGGATGTCAATGGTGTGGTGAAGAGAATCCAGGCAAAACCGTACCGGAAAGGTGGCCAATAAAGGGCGAGAGCAGTCACTGTACCGTGCACCCGTGATTTAACTGTAGAGCTCTGATATGTATACATGTTTTTTCAGTTCTGTTCTATTTCTAGCTTTTTTTGTTATAACCTCTTATCTCTAATAAATTCTCATACTTGACAAATGCTGATCTCTTGGAGTTCAGTGCAAATAACCCCTGAATCCGAAAGAATCACAGACGCCCCTCTATTGGCGTGTCACAGGTAACACTCACAAGGGGCATCAAATCTCTTGAACGGGATGGTTGGTTACTGTCCAGATGGTGGTGGCAGTCTCCTTTGCCAGGGTCCTTCCAGCAGTGGTTTCCACTGGATCAGATGAGACTCCCCAAACTGTTCTTTTGGGGAATTTTTATAGTCCAGCTGGCTTGTGGTCCTGTGTGACCTCTCCAGCATATGCATGAGCCATTGCTACTGATTACCTTAAACTGCGTATCAAAGCATCTCCTAACTCTCCTAAGAATGCACAGAAGACTGTCCTACATGGCCACTTCTTCATTTGCAGGAGCAGTTTCCACTGTCAATTTTTAAGGGCCTTAAGTTTTTACAATTTAATCAGTTCTGCAGCAGGAGCTGCTGCAGAGATTCTGAAACAGCCAGATACTCCAGCTGTGATGGTACTCACCACATTTAAGCACAGGAATTGGTCCAGGCACAGCAGGATCTGCCTCTAGAAATCTCTAGAACTGTCTGAAATACCCACTTGGAGAGGTTCTGCACCAGTCAGTCCAACACTTAATTTGGAAAGTGGTAGCAGTTCAGTCAATCTCCTAGTTTCAAGTCTGAAACTGCCTGTCTCAAACCTGGCCATCAGCTCACCTGTGTGGATTACTAGATGGGGGAGTTCCTGGGCCACCTAAGGGATTAATGACTTGAGTGCTCTGAGTGTGCACACAGTCACAGGCCTGATAGCCTGTTGCCCACCCACGCCACAATTCTAACTGTAAGAGAAACCTGAATTTCATACCTGGAACTTGATTTCCAGAGCTTTTGCCACAAGTACTGGCTCTTAGCTAGCACTCTGGCCTACCTCTGCAAGCAAGTGAGGCAGGAGAGTTGTTTCCTGTGTCTAAAGACAGGTGGGATGAATCAACCTTTATTTCATGGCATTGGATATAAACAAAGAGAAAATGAGGATCCCTTGTGCAGTTCTGGTGTCCCACCTCAAGAAAGAAAAGTAGGACTAGGAAAAGGGAAGGGAAAGCTGATGAAGGCAGCAAGATGAATTTCACCACACATGACATTAGTTACTCTTGTCCCACCTTCAACTGACTGGGTTCTGAAATGGATCCTCCCAACCATACCATAGTGGGAAAATTCTTCCTCAAGGCCTTTTCAGTCACTCCTCAAATGCAAATCCTCTTCTTCACACTGCCGTGGGTGATTTATCTGCTCACTGCCATGAGGAATATGGTCATGATATCTATCATTTGATTCAACCACCAGTTTCACCCCTAGTATATCACTTCCGCAGCAGCGTCTCCTTCTCAGGTATTTGGTTCCCTTTGCCCCTAAAAGGTTTGTCGGCCTCATCTTGGAGATTAAGACCATCCCGTGGCTACTTGCCAATCCCAGACCTTCCTTTCCATCTTCCTGGGCACAGCTGAGTTCAACCTGCTTGTTGTGATGTCTTTCAATTGCTGTGGGGCCATTTGCAACCCTTTGCACTGCACCATCTTTATGAAGCCCTGGTTGGGCTCCACACTCATCTTTATCCATTGGGTGATGGCATCTCTATCCTTGCTCAGCCCCACCATCTTATATACCAAAGTACCCTCTGCTCCATTTTTGGCTACATGGGGCCTGAATACAGCAAATCCTTTGAATGAACCAAAGCCAGATAATAGGCTTCAACAGAGGGTTACCCACATGGTGAGCAGAGAAGCTGATTTTCTGTAAGCTCTCAGCAGCTTTGCAAGTTCCTCTAAGAAGGTACATTCAGGAGAAGTATGATTTTAGCTGACATCCAGCAGACTAAGAAGACACAACCCTTTGAGCATTGGAACTTACCCAGAAAATGGGGAGCTGAGACTGTCACCTCTGATTCACTGAGGCTGCAGTGATATTGCTGTAGGTGACTGGGCTTGAGTTTTTGCTCAAATAATTACAGCAATTTCAGCATATCTTCCAGATGAACCAAGTCCAGAGATTCCCCTCTGCCAGACTAGAAGCAGAGAGCAAGACAGAGCATTTGGGATCTAGGACTAACCTGAGCTCCAGGTTAAAACACCAATGCAAACACAGGGTATTGCCCATTACTGAGCTTCCCGTTTTACTCTCTGTATAAAAGCCACCCACTATGCTCTGAGACAGGGTCTGGGGGACAACAGAGTCTGTGGAGAACCTCTGGTTCACTGCTTGAAACCCATCATCTCCTTCTCCCCTCCACCCCTGCATTTTTGAGGCATCCTGTTTGTGGAGTCATCTGCTCCTTTCCTTTATATGTCTAAAACCAAATGCAAAGGTGGAGGGAAAAATGTCAGTATTTATTGCCTATGTTTTCCTTGGACTTCCTTCTGTTAGACGTGTTCTTTGGTTTGAAAAAGAAATGAGCTACTTAGTAAATTAAGAGGCTTGAGACAGAAGTAGTGAGTTTCATCAGCTTCCTTAGAGGTGCCTGTGAGCAGCTGGAGTGTGCACTTGTTTTCCCTTGTTCCCTATTTTGTTAATGGGGGCAAAGAAAGAGGTCTAGAGAGAGGCTGGGTCCTCCCAGACTATAATTGGCATGTGAAAGAAGTGTTACCAGTCTCTTCCAGATACTCTTCTCCCTCTCTGCACTGACAAGATGGGAGGGAGCTAACTTGCTCAAACTGAAGTGCCTGACTTTTAGACATCTCAAATATCACCCTGCTTAGTATTATTTTGTTCCAGATGCTTCCTATGTCAAATAATCAAAAGGACAGCCTTTAAGTTCTTTAAGATGAGAAGATTTCCCCCTTCCCCTAAAGGGAAAGCAAGGCATTTAGGTCAGGACATTTAATAACAATGTTTCCTCAATGTTTCTGGAGAAACAGAGAGGAAGAAGACGTGGAAGAAAGCAGGGGATTACAAAAGAGGTCCTCGATATTGGCTTGTTTTGAAACCACAGATGTTCCAAGTCAAAAAAGGCAAGCACCGAAAAATAGAAGGAATAACTTTCCAAATACTTATCTAAATGGATGGACTAGCATCTGCACATAATAGTAAGTACTTTTGCTGGGAGATTAGGTTGGCGTTTGAAGCACAGATGTGATGGATGTTTGCAATAGGTCAAAGTGAACAGGGAATTTCCCAGGCATGGCATGAACTAGTTCACCACCTCTTTACAATACTGTGCTTGCGAGAAAGAATCCTTTGTGAGTGGCTGGAAAAGGTAGAAAGAAGACAGTAAAATCTCTGAGGACTGTAAATGTGAAGCAGAGAAATCAGGGTGCGATGAATGGCTGAGAGGAATATTTCTGTCTGTGCTACCTAGGAAGCAAGCAAGGGAGCAAAGAAGGAAGGATCTACCCTCCCGTCGAGACTGTGAAATTCTCACGCTTGTTTCTTCATGCTCCTCTCTCAGCAGGATGTACTGAAATTAGACATGGGACCAGGAAATGAAACTGCAGTTGCTGAGTTCATCTTGGAGGGTTTCTCAGGGCTTGATCAAAGACTACAGCAATTTCTCTCCCTGCTCCTTCTACTCATATACCTGACAACAGTGACGGGGAACACAACGATCATTTTCCTCGTGTATGTAGATCACCGCCTGCAAACTCCCATGTACTTTTTCATCAGCAATCTGGCATTCCTGGAAATCTGGTTCACATCCTCCACAACCGTCACATTGTTGGCGATTCTGAGCTCTGGAAGGAGACCAATCTCATTAAGCAGCTGCTTTGCCCAATCCTATTTCTGTTTTGCCCTGGGTTTTACAGAGTTCACTCTCCTTGTTGTCATGTCCTTTGATCGTTATGTTGCCATCTGCCAACCTTTGCATTACGCTGCCATCATGAAGCAGCAGCTCTGCACCCATCTGGTTGCTGCTGCATGGGTCCTAGGCTTCACACTCTTCAGCTACCGCCTGGTCCTCCTCTCAAAGTTGACTTTCTGTGGCCCCAACAAGATCCACCATTTTTTTTGTGACAGCTCCCCCTTATTCACACTGTCCTGCTCTGATGCCAGCCTGCTTTGGAAATTAGGCACCATTTTCATATCACTTGTAGTGCTGGGTTCCTTATGTCTAATCATAGTGTCCTACATGTGCATCTTCCACTGTATTCTGCACATGCCATCAGCATCTGGGAGGAAGAAAGCTTTTGCTACATGTTCTTCCCATCTCACCAACTTAGCCATCGCATATGGAAGCTGCATTGCTCTCTATGCACGGCCCTCAGAAGGGGTTTCCTTGGAGACCAACAAAATTGTAGCTTTACTGAACACTGTCCTGTACCCATTCTTAAACCCCTCCATCTACAGTCTCAGAAACAAGACTGTGAAACTGGCCCTGAAGGAAGCCATTGGCTGTGCAAAGGTTTGGCTTTTCCCCCGGTCATGGTGCTTTTCATGACAGCAGTTCTAATTATGTACCATATATTACATCACACACACATATATATAGCTATTAAATACAGGTGCCTCAGGAGATTTATGTTCTCATTGGATTGTAATGGTGAAAGGAAGGAACGTGAATTGTGTGTCTTGGTTACAGGGGGTTCTTAATAACAAAATCTAAAAAATATTAATAGAATGTTGAACACACACACACACTTCTTAGGACTGGGGCATAGACTGCCAGTGCATGCTGACACAAGGAAGTTTTCATAAGTCATCTCAGGAAATTTGGCTGAAAACTCTGGGACAATGTCCAAGGGTTGTTGAGAAAAGCTCAGAACACTTTCCCTGAATAACAGAAGATGCTAAACATGAAAATTAAGCTCAGACACTACAATGGGTTCAGATTCACTGGATTCAAATCCATAAAACATTTCTCGGTTTCATTAGTGTGATGAAGACAGCCTCATTGATTTGTCAATGGTAGCCTGCAGACGATAGTTTTATTATTCACTCTGGAGGGAGATTTCTTAAAAATTCATATTTTCGTAAGGTACTGTCAGCATGTCCACTGTTTAAAGCCCTGCTTTATCTATCGCCATTGATGACTCTAGGATGCATTCTCCTGAAGGAAAAAAAAAATTCTTCTTGGATAATTAGGCATTTTCTACCTTCCTTTTCTTTCCTGAAGGATTATTTCATCATCAAGATTTTTCAAATAAACTATATATGCTTCTATCACACTTTTTTCTTCTTGTCCATGAATGAAATTATATATTCCTCCCTATCCCCTCTTATTTTATACTTCTGTCTCCATCCATATCTTTACATGGCAAAGTGATGGGCAGAAGCATGTACAATTGATAAAAGGAAACATATTTTAGAGAAATAATCAACAGACAGAGATCCCTTTTCTCCTTTTATTTTGCATTCCACAGGGAAAAACAAAGCACAGAGGAAGGGAAGGCATTGCCATTGCTTTACTCCTGTGCAGTTGTTTCTAATCAGCATTTCATTTTGTTAGGGCCTCTGAGGGGCAGAATTACTGTTAACAGCTCTTTTAAAGTTTGTGTGTGAGTGTCCCATTTCTGAAGGGAATTCTACAAGGGTGAACTCTTTATAGCAAAATCCATCTCCTCATGTGGGACCCCAGGGAAGCTATGGCACGTTGGGTGGCCAAAGCTCAGCCCAGCAGAGCACTTGGGCGCTCTTGGGCACCTTGGTCATCCTGCTCTGGGTGGGTCCTTGTGCACCACAGTGAAGGATGTGGTGGCCCTGGGTCTTCCCATCCAGGCCCGCAGCTCCACCAGCAACACAGGGTTAGGGTATGCAGGCAGACGACTAGGCTCTGCCTCAGAGTTGAGATAACTGAACAGGACGTGAGAAACTAGTGGCTATGAGAAATCATTGGACACTGCAGGGAACAGAATGAGACCCTGCCAAGTTCCAGACAGCACAGTGAGGGATGGCTGGATTTCAGCAGTGGTTAAGGGAGAGTTATATGAGAAAAGGACAAGCTTCACACATAACTGGCATATTGGGGATCCTTCGGGGAGTAGACTCTTGCAGCACCAGCAGTACTGAGGTAACGATATCAGAAGCACCACATGAGCCAGGGGTTACCTAGCTAACCGTACCAGAAATATTAAACTTGAGTACATAGGCAGTAAAACTGGGACCAATGAAGAAAACAATACTTAGAGATGGGCTGTTTATTTCAAAGGGGATAAAGCTGGAGAAAGGGAGGGATCAAGCTGCATCATGGAAGAAGCAGCATGGGAAAATGGAGGCAAAGGGAATAAAAGGGGCCAGTCATGTGTAAGCAAGCTGCTGGCGGGGACACTTGTCCGGCCAGGCTGTGTACCTGGTCTCTGCGGTGTAGCCTATCATTGTATTAAATCCTATTCCTAGCTCTTTTCTGGGTGAGCATGCTCGCTGTTCTGCATGAGTGCATGTGTGGAAGGCTTGCAGACGTCAAGGCAGCCAGCTACCAGAGGCACCCGTGCGAGGGTGCCTGTGAGGTCTCCTGCAAGCTTTGAGTCTGATTAGCTGGTGAGCAAGAACAGGACCAGGCCGTTTGTATCGTTCATGTTTATGAGTGCTGCTAGTGTCTCCATGGTGCCTGTAAAGGTACTGTGCCCCTGCCAGAGTTGATTTTTTGGTGGTTGACCATGACCGTACAGAGTGTGTGTATGCCTCTTGGAAGTACATGCCCCATCTCGCTGCTGGCAGGACCAGGGAACAGAGAAGCGCAGCAGTCTCCCTTCCAGTGGACCAGGAAGGAGGAATCCCTTTATTCAAAAATCCACTGGATCCAGCGTCCTTTAACAGTGCAGCCTTGGAGGTGCTGCAGCCACTTGGTCTTGATGTCGAGGTCCCGCTTCTCTGTCACCTTGTGGTTCCCAAAGGACACAGAGGCTTAGGCTTTGGGGTTGCAGCATGAAGGACCAGCTTTGGCACACATCTTTCTAGTTCCCCACTATTGATTTAAGCAATACAAATACCGAGATCTTATAAGTGTTTGGGTCAGTGATCCCCTAGAGTCAAAGGGAGTTTTGTTTTGTTTTGTTTTTTTCTGATCAGACTTTCCATCTGCCAGCCTTTATCATAAAAGTGGCTGGGGTTGGACAGGCAGTGCCATATGATCTACCCTCCATTTCTAAACCATCCACAGAAAGTAGCACTGTTTAGTCAGTCTAAATAGCAGGGGCAATGGCCACTGTTTTGCTGGTGGTCCATAACCAGGACAGTTGTGCTAAGCAAAACTCCATTGTCTGAGGATCTGCTACACATTACTAAACACATCTTCATCATGTCCAAGGGTAAAAAAAAACTGGGGGATATTTAAGCCAAATAACTATCTCAAATATCTCAAGACCTGTTTCCTCTTTTTGCACAACAAACATTACTCTCATGTTAAGGATGGTAGGAAGGCGTTTGGGTCGAGAAACTTTTCTGAGCTTTATCAGGCATTGCACAAACATCTCCATAGCTGCATTATTGCCATTTCTGCCTGCTCTGAGACTGCAGATAACACAGGCACAAGAATAAGGTGCCTTAACTGCAAGCGGATGTGTAGATCTGGGGCAGCACAAGGCCCTGGCTATTAGTCTTTAAATGGTTTGTCCAGGATTTTGTGAGAGAGGTGCCCAGTCTACATGGAAAAGCACCACAAATGTAAAAGCTGGGAATGCTTTTTGTACCGTGAAAAGATCTTGAACGTCAGCCAGAACCAGTGTTTCACACCTGTGGTCAAATCCCAGAAATAGGGAAGGGCTGTATTTGCTGTGATGCGTAACATGTGCAGGAAACTGGAACCAATCACATTTCTCTCCTGGAGGTAGCAACTGGAAGTAGCGTGGGATGAAGAAGGGGTGGAAAGGAAAGCGCGGTGAGAACAGGAGTTCAGGAGGGTCACGAGTCTCGGGGACTTTCTGGGGTTGGCTCCGCCCACACCAGCTTGAAGGTCCCCATGGCGAGGGACAGTCTGCAAAGCACCACGCCCCACCTCTATGGTCACCTGGAGGGGGGGATACCCTCCCTACCATCTCTATGCTCAGGTGGCTCCTCTGGGCCGGCCTCCAGCGCCTCTCTATGCTCTCCCGGCAGAGGGACACTCTGGGATTCCCCCCTCCAGCCCCTTTCTTGGGCTGCTGATGGAGACAAAGTTTCAGGGCCACCGGTTCATGGCAGATAATGCCAAAGGCTGCGATGGCCCCTGGGTTGTTCATCTGCTTCTGAAAAAAAGGCCGCGGCCTCCCGGGGCTCCCGTCACGTGCATGTGCGTCCCCTTGTGGAGACTCGCCCAGGCCTCGGGGCAGAACGGGGCCCTGTGGCAGCAGCGCCCCAGCAGCAGCGTTTCCCTGCCGATGCTCCCCTGCAGCACAACTCCCGCAGCCCAGGGCCAGCCTGGCGCCGCTCCCCCTCGCTCCCTGCCCCCGGCATGGATCCCCCTCACTCCCCGCCCCCAGCCCCGGCCCCAGCCGGCAGCAGCCGCCGCAGGGTCCGGCCACACGAGCACACGCTGGGCCGCAGCATTGCTCCGGGCTCCCTGCGCAGCAGCCGCCAACACCCGCCGCTGCCGCAGCTACTTCTCCACGGCCTCGAGAGCGGCGCCGCGGTGGGACCCAGCGGGGGCGGGGCTGGCGGCACCAGGGGCAGTGGCCGTGGACACACAGGCCCCACCCCTCACAGGGCCGGAAGTGCCGCCTCCTGCGGAGCATGCGCACTGGCACAGAGGAGGGCAGCGAGGGGCAGGGCCGGGGCCGGGGCTGCCCAGGCCCTGCGGGGAGGGAGGGAGGGGGCGAGAGGTGGCTGGTGCCGCGCGGGGCAGCGTCTGCCGGCGCGGGGCCGTCCGGAGCCTCGAATCGCAGCACCAGGAGCTGCTGCGTCAGGGCCGAGGGCCGTGGCCTGGGCAGAGCGAGCGGCTGTGCGCACAGGGGCAGCCGGAGCCGCCGCGGCCCGGTGTGTGCGAGCAGCTGCTGGGGAAGGCGCAGCCTGGCCTGGGCCGCCTGTGGCCCCGCGGGAGCCCCCGGCTCTTGCGCCCTTGTGCTGGCGGCCCCGCGGCTCAGTGCCGGCTGTGGTGGCCGTCTGTCAGCGCCATCCCGGCCGCGAGGGGAGGGCGCGGGTGCAGCTGGGCTTGTGGTGGCTCCAGGCTGGAGGTGACAGCAGGCGTGGTGGAGCCAGCAGAGGTGCTGCTGGTGCTGCCTGTGGGCAGAGTGGTGTGAAGGCGCTTTCTGAGCTTCCTCGCAGACCTGCTGGTCTCTCCGTGGGCTTCAGAGTCTCGGGCTCCTTTCCCTTCCCCCCACCGCAGCAGCAGGGATCTGGAAGCAGAGGCTCAGGGAAGCTCCTTGCCTTTGGTGTCGTCCCTGCCTGGAGCTTCCTGCTGAGAAGCTCCTGGGGAAGTGTTGTGGGGGCAAGCGGGAGCTGTGAGCAGCCCTGCCCCACGCAGCCCCTCTGCATGGGGAATGAGCCTGCCGTGCCGGGGCTGCTCCTTCCCCCTGAGCTTCCGCAGCCCATGTTCACCCTGTTTGTAGTTACCCCTGGATGTTGCCGGGAGAAGGCTGGGTTGTGCTTTGTGTCTGCTGGGAGACCGATGCTAGCGAGTTGTGACTGAAGGATCAGCATGAAATGTGCCTCTGGCTAAAAGCTGGACTGGAGCACACAGGCATTTTTTGTCACCTTGGGTTTTCCCTTCTGAAGTACCAGCATGTGCTGAATGAGAATGTATTCTGACAGGAATTGATTTGCATTTAAACTCTACCCCCTCCAATTTTTCTACTCAAATTCAGTAGCATATTGACAACCGATGTCCTGTGTGATAGGAAAGGTGCAGTTAAGGATATCAGCTTTGTTCTGGGGATGTTTTGTACATCTGATGCACCCGACGCTTGGGCTGCTGGCCAGCAGAGCACCGGCACAAGAACACCATGATGCAATGCTGCCGCTTCACCGTGGAGCGCGAGAGAGTCGGTGCAAGAGGGACAGGGGCTTCAGCCAGTGCCTGTGGGGTGGCCTTGGCCCTGGCACAGTGATGCACCCAACATGCTGCCAGCAGCAGCAGCTGTGCAGATCTGAGCATGCACTGATGCAAGAAGAAGAAACATGTCCTGAGGAGTCATGTTTTAACTCTGCATTTTGGATACCATAATTCATATTGCTGTCATGTACCCTGATAGCAGATTTTTCATGACCATCCCTTCCCTCATGTGTGTTGCTTCTATGTGAAAGTGCACAAGTGATAATTTCTGCTGTTTTACTGTCCCTGTAGTTCACACCCTGTAAAGCCTGATTGGAAACCTGTTGTTAAAAGTGAGGGTTGGCTAAGATAAGAAGTGGAGCACAATGAAGACGCCTGCCTTGCTCTGCCCTGCTCCTGGAAGTGGTCTGCTGCAGGCCAGGCTGCCTCTTGGAAGGCTTTGTCATCTCAAAAGTGATCATTACAGCAGTGTGTCCCTGGCAACTCTCGGTGCTAAATTCCACACGGATGCAGAATTGGTTCACTTTTTAGGTCATTTTCACTGTACAGGTTTTGGAAGGAAACGATTTCTTCTGTGTGTCTGAGAGGGCTTGCAAGCATTTCCATACATAATGTTCTGTTGTCTTCCCTCTGCTGTTCATTCTTGTATCTCTTCTTTGTTCTCTCCCTCCCCACTTACACTTTCTCGCTCTTAGCATGCTGCTGAAGCAAAGGAAAGGAACTAGGGGGTGTGTGGGGGGGGAGGTGGGGGGGAGAGAGGGTGCTTAAAAGGTGCAGAAGGCAGGTATGTAAAACTAGGGAGCCCTTTTAAAAGATATGGATTTTCTGCTCTCCTGTTATGGGGAAAATCAGGAAATTGAGGGGAAGAACAGAAAAGAAACTTTTCTTAAATAAAAGTCAGTAGGTTGTGTATTAATTGCAATTAATTAATGGTATTAACTCCATTCCCCCACCCTTCAATCTCAAGGGCTTAATTTCATTCTGGCTGTGCCAGGGGAACGATGGGAAAGGGCAGAGTCAAGAGGCTGCGGCCTGGCTCTTCAGTGCAGCCGCAGGGCAGAGGGCTCGAGGGTAGTAAATGAGCGTGGGGAGAAACAAGCCCATCTCCTGAAGATCAGCACTCAAGTTCAGCTTTTTTTTTTTTTTCTCTTTTTATGGTAGCAGGTTGGGGGTTGATGTCCATCGAGCTGAGGGTGGTGTAAAACCATGCTGCAGCAGCACATGGTCCATCGCCTACAGTCCTGCTCTCAGCCTGTGCCAGTCCTTGCAGTTTTGTGATGAGAGGGATTTCTGGCTGAAAACAAACCCCATGAGTAGGGAGAGGATCACAGGAGAGGGGAGCACCTGCTTCGCGGGCTGGCCTGGGGTTACAGCAGCTGGAGGAGATGCTGAAGCCGAGCCCGCAGTGAGGGAGTGAAGCTGCAGGTTGTCACGCTTCATTTGGAAGGAGACTGTTCCCATCTGCCAACCTGAAGGTCAACCAGGTGGCCAAGCTGGTGAAGAGAGCCTTAAAGTGGGAGTGAGTGGGAGGAGAGGGTGACTCAAAGAAGAGTGAGGATGTAATGGCGTGGGATGGCAATGAAAAGGTGCAGGGTGATGTGGGGAAGAGAAACGCCGAGAGAGCAGTGGGAATGCAGGGAGCTCTGCCTAGGGACGGACGGTGAGGCATTCGAGAGTGTATGGGTGAGGATTAGGGGGCAGACCAACAGGGGTGGCCTTGTAGTGGATTTCTGCAATGGATTGTCTGAAGAAGGGCAGCCTCTGCAAGGCCCAAGGAGCGCTGAGCTGGGGAGAGGAAAATTTGTCCTGCTCTGTAGATCCCAGCTCGCAGCCGGGCTCAGAGCTGGAACAAGAGGCTTGGAGGCAATGATGTGGTGATGGATGTCCCCACGGTGGCCACCAAGGCATTGAGATGGGGGCCCCCATGGTCACCACCAAGGCATTGTGATGGGAGTCCCCACAGTGACCACCAAGGCATTGTGATGGGGGGTCCCCATGGTCACCACCAAGGCATTGTGATGGGAGTTCCCACAGTGACCAGCAAGGCATTGTGATGGAGGGTCCCCATGGTCACCACGAAGGCATTGAGATGGGGGTCCCCATGGTCACCACCAAGGCATTGTGATGGGAGTCCCCACGGCGACCACCAGGGCTTTTTGATGGAGGTCCCCATGGTGAGCACCAGGGCTTTGTGATGGGAGTGGTGTCATGCCCACAAGGCCATTGTGATGGGGCAGTCCCTGTGGTGACCGTGCCCTTGCTGGGGCCAGAGCCCTGAGGTCCTTACTCTGAGGAGAGTGGCTCGATCAGGAGGGAGCAGCTCCCCTTGGTGCCAGAGTGGCAGGTCTCTGGAAGAGGATCCTGGAGATGGGCAAGGAGCGGCAGGCAAACGTCTGCTCCCAGCCCATGGACAGGCTTCCAGGCACACAGGAGCACAGAAGAGAGGTGAGTGATGGGGCTGGAGGGAGAGGCAGGCAGCAGGGATGGGACCTGCACAGAGAGCACAAGGACGGTGGGGAAGGGGAGCTGGGGCATGACCTCCTCCAGCAAGGGGGTATTTCTTCCTAGCCTGGGGATTTTCTCGGAGACAAAGCACACCAACCTGGATGCTCCAGGGCCCACACAGACCCTGTGAGCTCTGCGCTGAGAGGCAGAGAGCAGCTCTGGACCAAGCTCGGCCGGGCCATACTTGGCCATGATCTTCCATTCGACACGGGGCTGAGGTTCCCTGTGCTTCAGGGGCCCTCGTACCAATGCAGTCACCCCCATCACAGAATCACAGAATCGCTGAGGTTGGAAGGGACCTCTGGAGATCATCTAGTCCAACCCCCCTGCTCAAGCAGGGTCACCTAGAGCACATTGCACAGAATTGCATCCAGGCGCGTTTTGAATATCTCCAGAGAAGGAGACTCCACCACCTCTCTGGGCAACCTGTTCCAGTGCTCTGTCACCCTCACAGTGAAAAAGTTTTTCCTCATGTTCAGATGGAAGCGTCTGTGTTTCAGTTTGTGCCCGTTGCCTCGCGTCCTGTCACTCCTCGAGGTTGGGAGATCCCTTACCTGCAACAGATCCTCCCTAAGTGACTAATAGTGCACTGAAACTTTGCTAAGTTGCATCTCTGGTTGATTGTGCACATAATCCTTTAGACATAAACCGTTGACCAAATCTGGGACTAAGATTGGATCCAGGCGCACCCAGACTCCTCTGAGAAGGAGTTTGGAAAGCAAGGGGGTCCACGCTGAACCTCGTGACTCAACGGGAGGGCCTCCTTGACAATTTGGTTTGAACCTTATATGTAGTTATTGTTTTACCCTCCATGCAGTAAATAACCAAGTGTACCTTACCATCAAAACTTGTTAAATCACTGTCTTATCTCAATAAAACATACTGCTGCTTCTCTGTTATGAGTGAAGTGCATCACTCATCTGCAACAAATTGGTGTAGTCGGCAGGATGGCAAGTAGTATCACCAATTATCTCGGGAGGAATGGAGCGAACCCGAGTCCCAACTTCTCAGAAGAATGGGCTCGTGACAATTGGCATAATTGGGAAGCTGTTGAAGAATACCTAAAAGTGACCAGGGGCCATAGAAAGGATGGAAAAGGGAAAGGAATTAACTGCGAGATGCTAGGTACCTGTTTAGAAGCTGCATATCAAGAAAGGAAGAATGAAAATAAAGAGGAGCAGGACCTAAAGGAAGAAATAGAAGAGTGAAAGGCAGCTGAGTTGTTACTGTCTTTGAAAATTGAGCAGCTGCAGAAAGAGTTACAGGAGGAAAAGGAGAAAAGACAGAAGTTGGGAGAAAAGGTTGAGCTGATGCTTATGGGGGCTCCCCGCCCCCCTGACATTGTACAGATTAGGAAACTAATAGTATGCCCTGAAGATTGGGATGGAGACATGTGGGGTGATCCCAATGATAGCGAGCTAGGAGAAGATGATCCTTTGTCCCCCTCAAATCCCCCTGAATATGAAGCTAGACCCACTGTTAAAAGGGAATGAACCGAGGGACCTCGGGGTGGTGCTCCACGATATACTATGCGAATCACTCCCTGGGATCCGTGACAATTGACACTTTGGCAAGAGAGATATCACAGAATCACAGAATGGTTGAGGTTGGAAGCAGAAAATATAAGCAGAAAACCAGGTGAAACTGAAACGGAATACTTGTGGTGAGTCTGCCTAAGCGGCGGTAACCAAATAATGCTGAGTGAGGATGAAGCAAACAGCTACTGGGGTGTTAAAGAAGTTCCTTGACCCTAGGTTTCCCGAAGCAGAGTCTTAGAAGCGGAGTATCACAAACTGATTTACTAGAAGTGGTACAGCAGCAAACAACAGCTCGAGCAAATAAAGCTTGGAGTTGGCTGCAGCTCACACTGTGACCTGGGGCTGATCATATTTCCCACGTCTGCAAAAGAGGACCAAACAACTCTTTCATCCCATGTAGTGCAGTGCATTCATACATCTACAAGGTAGAAATCTGCAAGGGGAAGGCAAGAAGGGAATGGGAAGGGTCTTCGTTTCACTCATTAGGATAGCAGGCCTTTCCCCAGAGCATGGTTATTCCCTGCAATGGCTTCACAATGGAGCTATAACGCCAATCACATGCTGAGGGCTATAGTCAGTGATCGACAAGTGACGGCTTCTCTAGCCTTTCCAGTCTCCTCCTGAGTGACTCTCTGCTTTGCTCCTTCACAGTGAGACATGTCCTTCCACAAACCCACCGACTGGAGAGGCCAGCTTAGACTGACGGCATGTGGTGGATGCCAAGACCCACAGGAGTCATGCTGTGGCAGAGACGTTTCTTCTGGGAGCATCCGAGAGAGGAACACCGCGGAGGAAGTGGAAGAGGAGCAGCATGCTCGCTTTTCCCCCTCCCACCTGGCTGCCAAGGAATTTGCCAGCTTCATGGACTTCCTCGCTGACAGGGAGGTGTTTAACAGCCTCCAGACAGTCATAGAAGAAACCACCAAGAAAATAGAGGATGTCATGGCGGCATATGGAGAGCCCAGCTGCAGCCCAGAGACTGAGTGTCAAAGGTGTTCCTGTCGGACCGAGAGGGGCCATTTCTACTCCTGCCACTACCCTGCCTCGGGACCCTGTCTACCACCTTATTATTACACAGAAGAGTTAATTCCACAGCTCCCTGGCAGCAATCAGCATCTTCTCCAAAGCCAGGCACCTCCAACATCTCAGATGATTTAGCAGACACAACGGCCCACTCCCCTCGAGCTCGAAGAGAGAGCCCATCCTCTTCCAGGGCTGACACGAATGGCAAGAGCAGCCCAAACTCTCTGACTCTTTTACTGGCCACAGACCGCCACGACTCTCTAGGAGTGCTGAGGCACTCCTCTCTTTCCCAAAGACCACAAGGAGGGCACAGGCACCAAAAGCCCTCTGCTGTTCTCCCCCCAATTTGAAATTCTCTCTGTTTAAACATGAATATCATTGTACAGATTTTTGCCCAGTGTATTCTTTGTCTTTAGCAGTTCTACTTATTCTTACAGTCTTCTGAGACGGATTCAGTGTGAACAAGTGAAATATCAGTTTTTGGCTCTCTCATCCTTCAACAAATGTGCCAAGTTGTCGATGGAGCGCGGACAGCAACCTTGCACCAATCATGTATCCGCTTTATACGTATGGACAGAAACTGTAACCAATCATGTAACTATTGCTAGCGCATGCGTATTGCCTGTCGATATATATACTTTGTGTAAGCTCTAATAAAGGGAGAACGACCATACTCATATTGAGACTCATCGTTACTCCGGGGTCCCCTCCCTCACTCCAACATCTGGTAGCAGAGGATGGTTCGCCGCGTCTACCAAGAGGCTTGACCTCGGCTGATGGTCCGTGACTGCGGTAAGCAGCAAGAGGACTGGGAGTGGGGGATAAGAAGGGGCTGGGGGAAGTGCTGGCAAAAAAAGGCTGCCGCCAGACACGGTCCGGGGTCGCGCCCCGTCTCCCAGACAGCGGCATGGAAGCAGATGCCGCGGCCACCTTGCTAGCCGGTATACTCTCCAAGAGAGGAATTGACGCACCGGTGAAGCAGTTGCAGAGGTTGAGTAAACTGGGGCAGCAATGGGGACATTTCCCTGATACTCATATGCTATTTTCCGTATCGGAATGGCGAGATTTCAGAGAGACAATGTGGCATAAGACCATCGAGGGTGGAGACAAGGACAAGAAGGAGGTTAAGGCGGTGCGAGCTCAACCGTCGGTCCCTCCGCCACCGCCCCCCCCGCAGCCCTTGCCTCCGTCCGCTCCTGAGGGAGCCGGCAGTGCGCCATGCCCAGGGCCCTCGTTGCCGCCCGTACCGGGGGAGGGCAGCACAGCCCCGCCAAGGTCATGGCGGGAGCCCCTGACGTTGTTATCTCCGGAGTCGTCAGGCACAGCCTCGCCTACCACCCCCATGGGGACAAAGCCGTCCACAGCTCAACTATTAAAAATGTTTGAGCAGCTGTCAGTAAAACTGGAAAAGCTGGAACTGAGGGACGGGAAAGCTGTTCGCGCACTTTGCAACACCGTACTAGAGACTTTAACGGCAATGAGCCGGTCTGTCAGGGAGGCACTGCAAAGGGCGCGGGAGAACTCCGAGGGGGGGGGCATCGTCAGCGCCGTCACCCGCTGCATCCCAGAAAGCGGAGGTTTCCCCAGAGCCGGCTGGTCCGAGCTCCGAGGCAAACGCGGACGTGCACCCGGAGGAGGCTCAAAGAGGGGCGGTGGCCGCGCCCCTTGCTGACCTCATAGACTTGGGCGGGAAGGAGTGCCGACCCCCTCCTAGTGCTCCTCCCCCGCCGCTGCCTAGCAACAGTCCCCTGTACCCACCGTTGCCGCTGCGTGTGCCACCTCAGCGGCCGCCTCTACCCTCCTTCAACGAGACCACCCGCTCACGCCAGACTCCATCAGAGTACCCCCCACTGCTTTCGTCCAGCGAGTCTTCGGGGGACAACACGCCTGGCACCAGAAATAAAGCACCGCCGTCACCAGAAGAAACCGTAAGAGTGCTACAGGAGCTATCGGAACGCCTGAAAAAAGTGGAGCTGCAGGCGCAAGAGAAAGAGGGAGGAGTGCCTCCCTGCTTAATAAATCCCCTCGCCGGACTTCCAAGGGAGTCCCGCTGGAGTGGTTTTATCAAGGACGCTATAATAGAAGGACAATGGAAGCCTGTTGTGGGGTCCGAGGGCCCCACAGCACTGGCGTTCCCCGTGCTACAACAGAATGGTCAGGGGAAATGGGAACCGCATGATTGGAAGATCTTACAACAGGCCCGTACAACCGTTTCCACATATGGGAACGTTGCAACCCGGGATGCCATCACCTAATATGCTGCCAGACAGATGGCACATACTGATAGTCGACTTGAAGGACTGCTTTTTTACCATTCCATTACATCCTCAAGATACACAACGCTTTGCCTTTACTGTGCCAGCGAAAAACAAGGCCGAGCCCGCAGAGCGTTATGAGTGGGTTGTTTTGCCTCAGGGAATGAAAAACTCACCGACATTGAGCCAACTCTATGTCGCATGGGCATTGCAGCCTCTTCGAAACCAATGGCCAGACACCATAATCTATCACTATATGGATGACATTCTCTGCTGCCAGGAAAAGTCTTTTACAGATGAGTCATTAACACAATTAAGTGACATGCTATCGACAAAGGGACTTGTCATCGCACCAGAAAAGATCCAGCGCACGGCTCCGTGGAAATATCTTGGATGGTCCATTGCAGAGTCAAAAATTCGACCCCAGTTTAACGTAATGTATCGGGACCCAGTCTCCGGCATATGGATTGGGCCTGCCCCTGTTATTTTTAATGGTCGAGGTTATATGTGTGTCTCCACAGATCGTGGTCCAGTGTGGGTACCCAGCAAGAACGTGAAGCCTGTCTTGACTCACCATGACTCCTCTAGCGAACCAGCAGACAGAGATCCTGCTTCTGGGAATGCTGTTCCCGGTGGTAGTGACTCTCCACAACATTGAACACAGACGATCTTGTGAAGAGTCATTACCACTGGGAACATAACTTGCGACATGCTATTCTGCAAAATAGGGCTGCAATTGATTTTTGTTATTAGCTTAAGGCCATGGTTGTGAGGATTTTGAAGGTATGTGTTGCATGAATTTGTCTAATCATGGTGAATCAATTCACAAACAATTACAATGATTGAAGGAGCACGCAAGTAAAATCCGTCAGAACCATGGGCCGTTAGACGAATGGCTAACTAACCTGTTTGGAAATCTACCGTAGTGGCTAATAGGGTTGCTTACTGAAGGCTTACGCATTCTACTAATCCTTGTAGTCGTATGTTTATGTTTATGTGTAGTATTAAGCTGTATTAAGAAAGCTCTGCTGAAAGTAGTGAACCAAGCCTGGATTGCTCATAAACAAGAAGGGGGAATTGTGGAGGAATGGTTAACTGAGAGCGGGCATGCTCTGATTGGGATGAGCAATCCCGTCTTCGGGGTAGAGGAAGGAATCTAGGCCAAGGCAAGCGAACCTGCTGAAAGCGGCCTTATGTAGGCCAAGGCAAGCGAACCTGCTGAGGCCTGCTGAACGTGGCCGTATAGCGGCCTTGAGTACTACAAAAGAAGGTATTCATGAAACTGGTAAACAAGTCTGGACGGAACTAGGTTCTATAAATGTCGATGGAGCACAGTCAGCAACTTTGCACCAATCATGTATCCGCTTTATACGTATGGACAGAAACTGTAACCAATCATGTAACTATTGCTAGCGCATGCATATTGCTTGACGATATATATACTTTGTGTAAGCTCTAATAAAGAGAGAACGACCATACTCATATTGAGACTCATCGTTACTCCGGGGTCCCCTCCCTCACTCCAACACCAAGTGATGAGACGCTCAGCGCTTCCACAGGTTCTTTGCAAACCATCGGGGTTTTTGTGGCTTCCGTCTCTCCTTGGGAAACAGCACTGCTGTTATTAACACTGTTGGTCATTTGTATTATGGCCATGCTCTGGGGTCACAGGGAAGAAAGCTCTGCTGTTAGCTGCAGGAACGGATAGAAATGTTTGATGTAGGGTGAGGTTATGACCATCAGTTCATCAGGGTGGGGGAAAGAAGGACACAGAAGGGAAGAAGCAAAAGAAGGCACAGACTGTTTGCAGGCTTGATTCTCCACAGTGTGTGTTCATGCACTGTCTTTCCGACCCCACCTTCTCCTGGCTGCTCTGTGAACAACTTCAAAAAAACACCTTCTTTCCCACAAGAGTCTTCACTAATTTCCCAGCTTCTCATATATTGGTCCTGGGTAATTCTAAGAGCTAGGGCATATTGAACTGTATTGGCTCCTGTGGTGTTAGCCAGGCATCCAAATGGTTTTGTTAGTGATGATTTACATTTATCTATTTCGACAGAAATCCAGGACCTTTGCAGGTGAACACCATTCATCAGCATCTACCTTTTAGTATTTCTTTGAGTGACCTCTCTGTGTTAACCCAATGTAGTATATTTAGCATACAGGTTCAGAGTGGCCTAAAGGAAGGACCGCCTCGTTTAGAAAAACCTCCTGGCTAGGAGATCCCACAAGTGCTCTGGCATCCTGTTCCAGTGTTTGACTACTGTCACGGTGAAAAATTACTCCTGCTGTCTAACTGGAGTTTCCCTTGCTTCAGCTTCTGCCCATTCCTGTCTCTGTGCACCTCCAAAACAGTCTGGCTTTCTCCTCCCTGCAGCCTCCCACAAGACAGCTGCAGGCAGCCACAAGATCACCCCTCAGCCTTCCCTTCTCCAGGCTGCCCCAGAGCTCTGATATGTGTATTCTATTTTTAGTTCTGTTCTATTGTCTCCTGAGATCTCTGTCAGCCTGTTTCTCCAGACTGTCAGTGTCCATTGGAACAGCAGCCCATCACACATTTCAGAGAGCTTTGGGAACCTTTGTGTAAACAACTGGACTGAGCCCTTGATGTCTATTTTTTAGATGGCTACGTCACAACAGTGATGCTACATTTAGTGAGCTACATCACAACAGTGGTTGGAAACACCCTCATCACCCTCTTGTGGTGGCTGTTCAGCACCCTCACAAGGGAATCTGTCTTTCCTGGGTGTCTGCAGTATTTCCACTATCTTATCCAGGACATTGTCGAGCTTTCTGACTGGGAAAGATCTATTTCCATTATTGGCTGCTTCATGCAAATTTCTTGTTCTTGTTTTCTGGCAACAGCAGTGTGCTAAACTTTTAGTTTTAATGTCACATGATCCCTATACAGCCATATGCAGAGCATTGCGCTATGAAACCCTGATGAATGGGAGGATCTGCCTCCCACTAGCAGGTGGATCTGGGACAGGAGGATTATTTGCAAGTGCAATAACAACACTTTTTAGTCACAATTGACTTTTTGTGGTCACAGTGAAATCAATCGCTTCTCCTGCAACTTCACCCCAATGGTTAAGCAGTCCTATAGTGATATCAGCCTGATTCTAACAGTCCACCCCTTCATTTACAGCCTGAGGAACAAAAAGATACAGCAGGAGGTCTTGGGTCTCAGACAGGATTAGCTGGCTCTACAATTAGAATTGAGTTTCTTGAAACCCATTCTTTGTTCTCTGAGGATTGTGAGTGTGAATGAGAATGTGAAACATCAAGATCCAGATTATTATTAATGAAGGTGCCACATTAAAGTGAGTGCTTGAGAAGCTGTTAGCCCCTGTTGTCCTGTGGACAGACAAAGGCATGTCGCCTGGAGTAAGTAACATCTCCTTCAAATTTAGGGCAGTCATTCACGTACGTTGGCAAAAAGTGAGACTACTTTACCTAAACATGGGTGTCAGGTACCCGCTGAGATACCCTCAGGTATCTGAGACACCCACAGAAGGTTGGTAGATAGGACATAAATGTACTTTTCCACAGCCAAATTTAGATTGCTATGTCTGCATTTGAGCTAGCGTCTAAATTCAAAGGACTGTGATCAGTGATACAAAGTCCAACTGGTGGCCAGCTAACACTGGTATTCCTCAGAGGGGCAATGTGGAAAAGAGAGGGAGAGCAGATTTGCTGGAATGGCCTTAAACACAGGGCTCTGCTGTATGGTTAATCCTCCCTGAAGGGATATGTCAAAATTACTTGGTCCTGGAAAACAGGAAACAAAGAGGTAGACGCTGACCGACACTCGACATGAGAACAGTACTGCCTTGTGACTACCATGTTTTCTGGGGATGGAGGGGCATTGCCTATGTTTATGCAGTAGATGAAACACCACTCTCTGGGCTGGTAATCTCTGGGGTCCCTGCTGTTCCCTCCAGAGACTGTCACGGACCTCTGCTGAGAGACTTTAACCAGCACCAGGAGGCCAACTCCAAGGGCAGAACCATTCAATTGCGTCTGGAGTCCCCGTGCCATGACTGAAAGGCTGAGAGCTTCAGCTGTTTGCGTAAAAGGCAACTTAGGGCTCTTGAGCAGGGCCTCAACTGGCCTCTGAATACATTGTAAAGGGGCCCAGAGTGTAAGAATTTGCCTTCAGTTTCAGTTCTGCAGGAGACACCATCTTGCCCAAAGACACACAGGGCACAAGGGACTTGCTCTGTGGGTAGAGCTCAACACCCTACAAAGCATGAAAGAACTTGGGAACTGGTTCTGATGATGACTAGGCTGTATGTGATAACTGTGCTCGGTTTGAAATCATGTCTGCCAGTTTTAGATAGCTACAGTTGATCTCATTATCTAGGCTTCTAATATGTCTTTGAAAAGGCATAGGCATCCCTTTTGAGATGATTCATCTGTCCTGCAGTAGATGAAAAATGGGTTCATATAGGCACTGTTGATTTCTCCTGGTGACTCTAAAGGCTTGTTCTTAACGAACATCACAATTTACATAAGTAAGAGACCAACCACTTCCCTAAAGGTAGGGAAGGGCATCCTAGAAAATCAGAGACAGCCACATTGGGCTGTGACATATGACTCAAGACCTCCAGGAGACCAAAGCTTTCTTTGAACATCAACTGGGGGCCAGGCAGGCTCTCCTGGGACATGTTAGGTAACTGTGGGATCCACATTACCCATCCTTCGGGATGAAAGTTCAGTTCTGTATTTAAATACCTAAAAATGGCTTTTGATAACATAGATGTCTACATGCGAGTTAGGTACTTTCAGTTCCTGCTTTAGTGAAATCATTGGACAGTTGGTGAATACAGTCAGTTGGGTCTAGAGAGTTATTCAGTAGCAAGATTCATTTGCCCAGCTGTAGGCATGTAGCTCCAGTACAGAGCTGGAAAATATGTTATGGGACTTCCATAACACCTGCACTCTTGTGGAATGGCGAGTAGAGGCCAGAAGGGATTAACGACAGATGCAAGGAGTTTCGTACACGATGCAGAGATGTCTGAGGCAGTGCCTCTCATGTTGCCCTTGCTTTCAGTGAAGAGGAGGTGGTGTTCTGCCTGGGTTTACATGGTAACATATAGCACAGGACGATTCATGCCCCAGAAGCATCTCCTGCTCTCTGCTGCTCAGAAATGAGGCCGGAGATACCCAGCTTGTCTGGCAATGGCAAAACCTGGGGGGAGCAATTTCTGCTGAAATCTCCTTTTCTGGTCAATAGAGAGACTGACTGACCTCATGTACTTTGGAGAGCAGGTGTAGGCGAGGAGGGATCCCACTCAGGAAGTGGGTCTCTCTCCCCCACAACAGTGAGATTTCCTTGTTCACGATGGTGTCCAGCATCATTGGAGTTGCCGTAGGCTGTACTGCCTGGCTTCCCACTCTCAGAGTGTGAGGATCTCCCTCAGAGCCTGCCGGTCCCACAGAGACATCTGGAGCTCTGTACAGTCCTGCGCACCCTCGATGCTCCTGGGCACCCTGACTCTCCCAGTGGGGCTGTACAGCCCCTGGTCTGTGTAAGCCCTGCAGCTCAATCCATCCCCAGGCACAGGTCAGTCACTCTCACGGGGAACAGGCACCAGTGCTCTTTATTTTGCATTTGTAGGTGGATGTTCACATTTTGAAAGCACTCCATCCCCTTTACTGACAGCTCCATTGCTATAAAAGGGAAAACAGGTAGAGTGTCAGCAGGAGCTCCCACATGAACACGTCTTCGCTCTGCCCTGGAGGTGCCATCCCCTGGGGCTGGCCAAGCTTTAGGGCCAAGCACACTCCAGAGTAATCGCTCAGGACCTGCCTTTGAGCTTGCTCATGTTGCTCTTCTCTCTTTTGCATAGCTGCCTTTCCTAGGACGCGCTCCTAGTCCTTCCAGTCCCATCTCAGCATCTTCTGCTAGTGCTAGGGAGTTAAAAAGAAAGCTGTAGAGTTGTATGTATAGGGAGAAGGCAGAGAAATACTGGAGGCCTAATTTAGGCCGTATATTATGGGATCTGCTTCTGAAGAAGTGGCAAGGTCTCTGTGTAGCGGTCCATGGGCCCTTGGTGCCCATGACAGGGTCCCATGTGCAGCTAGTCAGCGAGGGGCTGAGTCAGGTGGGCTGAGACCTTGGCCTGAACAGGGATCGACCCTCAGGGCAAGGGGTCTCAGTGTCAGTGCTCTGTGATGGAAGGACAGACCAACTGGTTTGGAAAAGGCAGAGGCAAATGTCAGAGGGATCCTTTTGTCTTCAGCCAGAACTCACATGTGCCATATTGAAAGCCTATTCAATGCTATTCAATTCTGTTTCAAGTGCCCAAGAACTTCCTCTTGGATGTCAGGGACATTCAGTTCAAGGCCAGACTCGAAGACCTGCTTCTGTCTCAGGAGGGCTGTCAGAGAAAGATCTCCTTTCTCTGTTGGTGCTGCCATCTCAGGTTTTCTACCTGTGCCCAAATAACTGAATTCCACCACTGCCTCTAGGCAAAGTCCATCCCATCTACATTCAAGCAGCTGCATAACTGGGAGGCACATCACACCAAGGCCTCCGCTGTAGTTTCTGCACTCTCAAACCCTTCAAGCTCTCCCACCCCTGAACCTCTTCTCATCCCAGATGATATGAACAGGGACTGTGCTAACGATGTCCACAGGATGGCTGGATCACAGGCTGTTCAGGCCCAGGGACTTCTTCAGTGACACCTTGTCCTTCCTGGAGATCGGTTGACCTCTTTCACAGGCCCTGTGGTGCTACAAAGCCAGCTCAGGCAGCAAAGCCCTTTCCTGCCATTTCTGCCCAGCCCAGCCCTGTTTTCCTCCAGCCTCAGGTACTGCAGGGTTTGCTCCCTTAGTGGGAACCTCCTTTCACCATTACATTGACACCTGCTGTCTGTGCCAGCATGTCCCTGCACTGAAGTGGGCCATTGCACATACAGTGTCCTTGACTCTTGGTAACCTGGTTCACCATGAGCAATCTATGCTCTGTGCCACAGCTGAGGCTCTGCAACCCAAATATATGCAAGCGAATGCAGCCTGGGGCACAGACAAGAGCAGATGGAGATGCACAAGTTGTCAGAGGACTACAGCATTGCCAGAATAACTGAGATGTGGTGGGATCACTCACATGACTGGAGGGCTGTGATAGCACAGTACAAGCTCTTCAGGAGAAACTGTTGGGGAAGATGAGGAGGGGGAATGCCCTTTCTGTGAAGGGGCAGCTCAGATGTATGGAGCTCTTCCCTGAGATGGACAAGGAGCTGCATGAGAGCTTGTGGGTAAGCATGAGAAGAAGGATGACATTGTGATGGGAGCTACCGACCATGTGATCTGGGTGAGGAGGTGGACGCAATCTCCTTTAAGCAACCTGAGGAAATCTGTGGCTCACGGGCTCTGGTTCTTATGGGGAGACCGTAATCTCCCTGACATTCACTGGAAGGACAAACAGCAGAGTGCAAGGAGTCCAGGAGGTTTTTGGAAGACGTCAGGGAAAACTTCTTAGCACAGCTGCCAGATGCGCCAATAAAGGTGATGCTTTCCTGGATGTGGAAATTGCAAACAAGGAGGAACTGCTCAGGCATGGGATAGTCAGTGTCAGCCTCGCCTACAGAGACCATGAAAAAGTGGACTCCCAGATCCTGAAGGGAGCGAAGAAGGACAGCAGCAGAGTACAGACGCTGGACTTCAGAAGAGCAGACTTGGGCCTGTCCTGGGGACTGGTGGGGGAGCCCATGAGAGGCAGCTCTGGAAAACTGGCAGGGCTTTAAGGACAGCACCCACCAAGCACAAGAATGGTCCATCCTGATGCACAGTAAAACCAGTAGCCATGTCAGGGGACCAGCCTGGCTAAAGAGGGAACTCGCACCTGAGCTCCAGGACAATAAGGCAGCGTACGGGAAGGGGGAGGAGAGAGAGGCTGCAAGGAGGAATTTAGAAATATTGTCGGGCAAGGTAGGCATGGTGTTCGGGAAGACAAAGCTCCCCTAGGATTGACACTTGCAGAAGATGTCAAGAGCATGAGGATGAGCTGCTACTGCTCCAGTAAGAATAAAAAGGAAAAGGCGGGCTCACTGCTGAATGGGGCAGGGAATCTAGTAACAGCAGATGCAGATAGGTCTGAAGAAACCAATGCTTTGTTAGCTTCCGTTTTCACAAAAAAAGGTCTCTCAGGCTCTTGTGCCTTGCTTCAGGACTCCTGAGGAGAAGAACAACCAACAGGGGATGAGGTCAGTGAGGGATTACTTGTGAGAACTCAAACTATGCAAGTCAATGGGGTTGGATGGGCTGCATATGAGGATGCTCTGAGAGCTGGCTGCTGTCATAGCAAGGCCACTTGCTATCATATTTGAAAGATTGGGGAGACTGGGCAAGGTCCCAATGACTGGAAAAAGGCAAATGTTACATCCATCTTCAAAAAAGGCCAACAGAACTACCTGCGGAGCTGCAGACAGTTTAGCCTCACTTTGGTGAGGAGTGTGTCATGGAGTGAATCCTCTCAGCTCACATTTCTGGGCACATGAAGGAGAAGAAGGTGATAGAGAACAGTCGGCATGGATTTACCTGGGGTAAATTGTACCTCACCAACATGATTGACTTCTATGATTAAATAACTGTATTTGTGGCTGGAGAAGAGTAAATGACTTTTTTCTGGACTTTAGCGAGGTATTTGACACTGTCTTCAACAATACTTGTGTGCAAGTTAGAACATTACTGCCTAGACAGATAGACAACCGGATAGGTAAAAAGCTGCTTGGATAGTCAGGCTCAGAGGGCACTGGTGAATGGGTAGCACTCTCCCTGATAGCCAGAGATAAGTGGAGTACCACTGATCTCTCCAGGAACCTGTCCTGTTTATCGTCTTTATTAGTGACATGGAGGAAGCAACACTCATCATGCTTGTAGATTGCCCCAAAATGGAAGGGGGAGACCGGTCATATGCTTGAGGGCTGCCATTCAGAGGGACATAGGCAGGCAGGAGGAATGAGCTTCAGAAACCTCACAAAATTCATCAAGGACAAATGCCAGGTCTTGCACCTGGCATAGACCAATACCCCACAGTGTTACAGGCTGGGGCCTGAGGAGTGGCTCTGCGGAAAGGCCTTGAGGGTCCTGGTGGACAGGAGCCAAAATGCAAGCCAGCAGTGTTCCCCGGCAGCAAAGAAGGTGAAAAAGCACTGTGGGCTGTAGGACCAGGAGCACAGCCAGGAGGTGGAGGGAAAGGATGATCCCCCTCTAGTCAGTATTCATTCGACCACGTACAGAGTACTGCATCCAGTTTGGGTCCCCAGAAAAAGAAAGAGGTTGGTAACTGGGAATGTGTTTGGCAGAGGGCCCTCGCGATACTTGGGGAGCTGGAGCACTTTGTCTGTGAAGATACGGGGCTTGTTCAACCTGCAGAACAGATGGCATGGAGGGACCTCATAACAGCCTTCCAAAGGCTACAAGGAGGTCACCAGGAAGATGGAGCCAGGATCTTCACCATGGTGCATGATAGATGGACAAGTGACAATGGACATAAGTTGAAAGAAGAGAGGTTCATGCAGGGGATAAGAAGCTTTTCCGCTAAGAGGATGGTCAGGCATTGGAACTGGATGCCCAGAGAGGCTGTGCAGTCTCCTCCCTCGGAAGTTTCCAAGACCAGACTGGATCAAGCCCCGAGCAACATGGCTGACCCCAGAGCTGACCCTGCTGCAAGCAAGGAGACTGGGCTAGAGAGCTCCTGAGGTCCCTTCCACCCTGATGGAGTCTGTGATTCTTCCCCCTCTGGGTTTTAGCTTGTCGATGTCAGGGAAAGCACACGGGTTCCCCGTAACAGTGGAAGTAGGTCAGCTTTCTTCTCCTCCTCCATTCAGAATTGTTCAGATGCAGGGCTTCTTGGCAGGACTCCCCCAAAGGTCTTGATCAATCCTTTGCTTCACTTTTAATTTCCCCCTTTTTTCCCCCCCTTTTCCCCTTCTAAGTTTGTGCCTTTTAACATCCTTATCCCCTCCCATATAGTCAGCCCACACCTGCTTACCCTTTCCCATTTTGTGGGTGTGGGTTTTTGGGGTTTTTTTTTGACACAGTGGAACTTCAGTCTAGAAGGACCTTGAGAAACTTGGGTGATTCGGCCAACAGACACGTCATGAAGATTTACAGAGAAGTGTCAAGTCCTGTGAGTAGGGAGGAATAACCGCATCCGCGAGGAGAGGTTGGGGGGACCTGCGCTTCTTTAGCCTGATGAAGTGGAGGTGAAGGGCAGGAGAGTAGTAGCTTGTGACTGCTTGAAGGGTGATTTCAGAGATGATGGAGCTTTTCTTGGTAGTGGGAAAAAGCATGAGAAGGGAAAAAAGCCACAAACAGCAGCTTGCGGGGTTCAGATGTAACATCAGGAAAAGGGAATGTCACTTGAAGGGTAGTGCTGTGGTGCTACAGGTCACCTAGAGGGAGTCTGTAATCAGCCCCTGGCTTTGTGCTTCAAGGAAAACCAAGTGAGGACCGAGAGACATGAGCAGAGGTAGGGACATCCATGGGTGAGAACAAGGTGGCAAAGCAGGTTGGTGTGTACAGTCTGCAGGGAAACAGACACAGGGGTGGGACAGCGTAGGACAGCCTGTAGTGGAGACAGCCATGGGCACTGCCAAGGCTGAAAGCTGCCTACAAAACCGAGCTCTTTGTCCTCTTGGCTATGGCTGTTGTCCCTGCCACTGAGGCCCTCAAGAAGATGTTTCCTTAAAGCGCTGTGACCTCGCTGCCTTCTCGTCCCCGGGGACTCAGGAGGTGCTGTATCACTGTCCTGCACTCGGCGTTGCACACCCCCACCCTCACACTGCCCCCAGGAAGAGCCCTGAGCAAAGCGCGAGGGAAAAGATCACCCTGCCCAGGGGCTGGGTGTCAGTGCCTGGCCATTCTGCTTGATAAAACACATCAAGGCTTACTTGGCATCAGAGCTACCTGCACTTTGCCTTTGCCTACCGGCAATCAGGGCCTCCAGCTTTCTGCTCTCATCAGCCCCTGGGGAGCCTTCCTTGGTAACAACTCTCAGTGGGACCCATTAACGCTCCAAGAAACTTTGGAATTTACTTCTGCTTTTAATTTCTTGAGAGGTTTGTTCAATGTCCCCTCAGTATTTGAGGTTCATGGACTCAGCACCAAATACACTCAAGAGGCCATTAAAACGCAAAAAGCCCTAACAAGGCATGTCACTCCCCATAATTTTCATCAGTTCTTCAATTCTTGTGTGCCTAATTGGAGAGGATTCAGGAGTGTATTTACAAGAGCAAGATTTCCATGAGCACCTGAAAAAGAAAGGATTTCTCCTTTTTAAGCTTCCTTTATTTTTCAGCTCACAGAATAAATGATAGCCACATTCTCCAATTCATACTGTCCCAGAGGGTCTCCTAATGAAGTCCAGACAGGTAGGAAAAGCAGTATTCTCCATATGAGACCTTTATGGACAACTTTCCTCCTCACCTCCCCAACCCTGCCATTTCTCTCATTAGCCACTGGGGACTTACATGACTCTTGTTAAAATCTAACTTTTTTCCACTCGAGTCTGTAGCTGAATGTTACAGCTCCTACGCAGCAGTTCCCACCTGCTTTCCTTAGACAACTAGCTGCAGACACAGAAGGATTTTTCTCAACTGCAAACAAGCAAAAATAAAATAGGATACAGTTTAATAAAAGGTAAAAGACACTCCTCAACTGTATGTTAAGTGCAAGCTGCCTCCAGTGTGGTCCACTTTCCACAAGGAATAACCCTCCTTGAAATGATTTTGACAGATAGATAGGAAAGGATAGATAGAAACAGAACTAAGGAGCTGGCTAAAGAGATAATTAGACTCCTGAACGACGAGGCAGGCTTCAGATGCCCTGAAGCTCAGAGCAGCAGCTGGAGAGTTGAGAGGTACCTGATGGATAAAGAGTAAGATATGTCCAGATAGTCTGATGCAAAGATGCCTTTAGAAATGATCAATTTAATCAGGACACGTGAAAATATGTGAGAAATTACTGAGACTATATCCACAGCATAACAGACAGAACAGTGGTAACACAAGTTCAGGGGCAGATCAATATTTCTTCTCCTGAGATTCATACCCTGCCTGAACATGTCCACTATTTTATCATGGGAAAAGTGGACACTAAAATTAGTCATTTTAGCTGATGAAAGTGTGCTCATATTTTTTAAATGTTGAAAACTCTTCTCCACCTTTTCAGGCAGAGCTCTGTTCTAACCACAAGCACGCAGTGGCACGTGGAGAGGTCCTGGTATGTCTGAGGTACCTCCCTAGGCCTGGCAGCTCTCACAGGGGACCTGCAGAAGACCGGAGCCCCTTGAAAGTGCAGATAGAGGGTGGGTAGAGTGGACCAGGACACCTACAATGGCACCAACCGTCAGTGACCCTGTGACTGTATCCCACCCCAATTCTGGAAATTGCTTTCCTTTTCAAAAAAAAAAAAAAAAAGACCAGTCTATTAAAAAAAAAAAAAAAGACAGTAAAGCAAAGACAGACAACAAGAACACAAAAAAATTTAAAAGCTGGAAAGTGTAACAAAACTTTTCTTCATTTTAGATCATTTTCTTTCTTTTTTTCTTGTTTCATTTTTTATTGACATTTTCTAAATATCTCTGGTATTATCAGGCCTGCACCATTAAAAAATATATTTCTGTGTCTCGCACAGAGCCCAGTGGCCCAAAACCACTCGCAGCCCAGGGCTGTCCATGCTACTCCTCACTCTCTGCACAGACCAAGTCACACCCACCAGAGACAGGAGTGACCACTAAACCCACATCCTAGCCCTATGCCTGTTGGTGGCCTAGCAGGTACTCAGGCAGGCAGGACCTCGCAACCTCTTACCCCAGACAGGAGTCAAGTGATGGCCTATCAGCTTCACCCATACAAGTCACCTCACAGCCACTTTCCCACCCATGTGCCTGCTCGTGGTCCATCACCTGTAGAGGCAGAAGTGACCTCAGTTTCATCTTTATGATCATGGGCCTCCTACTCTCCTATGAGCTTCTGAGAAACAACTAATCTCATAAAAATGTCCCCAGCCATCAGCTTCCTGGTGGCCTATCGGACACGACTGACCTCATAATCACCTACCAAGCCAATGGGCCTGCTGCTGGTCTTTTACCTTGCCTTATGGACATCACCTCAGCATGTTTTTGGCTTCTATCCAGTCAGGTATTCATGCAGGCGATGATTTTCAGGGTCCAAAAGCAATGTTGTGATTTTCTTCATTGTCAGCACAAAAAATAAGCTCTGAGCCCTTGAAACATCACTCACTGTTGTATGTGCGTCTGGGAGAACTTGTTGTAAGAGGCCAATTCTTTTCTGAATAAATACTTTGTCTTTGGAAATTTTCCTTATGTGCCCATTTTGAAAGGCAATGACTGTGGCACTGCTGCTCAAAAGAGTACCTCTGAGAGCTCCATCACGGCAAGACCATTTCATTTCCTTGTTAACTATGCCAGAGAAAAAAGTCCCACCATGTCAAAACTGCTCTCTGTGGCCTCCTCCTGGAAGTCAGCCCCTGGATGTCTTGTTTCAGGGCCCGGGGCAGTGCATGGTGTGCAGGCTGCAGCAGAGATCCGCAAGGCAGCGAGCCTTTTGGCAGGGAGAGCTCAGAACCCTGCCCCCCCACCCCCCATTCCACTGGATTGGAGGTTACTTGGATAGTTAATTAAGAGCAAAGAGTTTCTAGGATACTGCTATATTAGAAGAAAAGAGAGTCCACACCAATTATGTTTATTGGTAGTACCCCCCCCCCAATAAGACAAAGTGAATGAAAAAAGCTGTTGTCTGCATGCTATCACTGGCAAATCAGTGAGGCTGTCTTCATCACAGTAATGAAACTGAGAAGTGTTTTATGGACTTGAACCCATTGTAATGTCTGAGCTTAATTTTCATGCTGAGCACCTTCTGTTATTCAGGGAGAGAAGGTGTTTTGAGCTTTTCTCAACAGCTCTCGGACATTGTCCCCAGAGTTTTCAGCTAAATTTCCTGAGATGACTTATGAAAACTTCCTTGTGTCAGCATGCACTGGCAGTCTATGCCCCAGTCCTAAGAAGTGTGTGTGTGTGTGTTCAACATTCTATTAATATTTTTTAGATTTTGTTATTAAGAACCCCCTGTAACCAAGGCACACAATTCACGTTCCTTCCTTTCACCATTACAATCCAATGAGAACATAAATCTCCTGAGGCACCTGTATTTAATAGCTATATATATGTGTGTGTGATGTAATATATGGTACATAATTAGAACTGCTGTCATGAAAAGCATCATGACCGGGGGAAAAGCCAAACCTTTGCACAGCCAATGGCTTCCTTCAGGGCCAGTTTCACAGTCTTGTTTCTGAGACTGTAGATGGAGGGGTTTAAGAATGGGTACAGGACAGTGTTCAGCAAAGCTACAATTCTGTTGGTCTCCAAGGAAACCCCTTCTGAGGGCCGTGCATAGAGAGCAATGCAGCTTCCATATGCGATGGCTAAGTTGGTGAGATGGGAAGAACATGTAGCAAAAGCTTTCTTCCTCCCAGATGCTGATGGCATGTGCAGAATACAGTGGAAGATGCCCATGTAGGACACCAGGATTAAACATAAGGAACCCAGCAATGGAAACGATATCAAAATGGGGTCTGCTTTCCAAAGCAGGCTGGTGTCAGAGCAGGACAGTGTGAATAAGGGGGAATAGTCAAAAAAAAAAAAATGGTGGATCTTGTTGGGGCCACAGAAAGTCAGCTTTGAGAGGAGGACCAGGTGGTAGCTGAAGAGTGTGAAGCCTAGGACCCACGCAGCAACAACCAGACGGGTGCAGAGCTGCTGCTTCATGATGGCAGCGTAATGCAAAGGTTGGCAGATGGCAACATAACGATCAAAGGACATGACAACAAGGAGAGCGAACTCTATAAAACCCAGGGCAAAACAGAAATAGGATTGGGCAAAGCAGCTGCTTAATGAGATTGGTCTCCTTCCAGAGCTCAGAATCGCCAACAATGTGACGGTTGTGGAGGATGTGAACCAGATTTCCAGGAATGCCAGATTGCTGATGAAAAAGTACATGGGAGTTTGCAGGCGGTGATCTACATACACGAGGAAAATGATCGTTGTGTTCCCCGTCACTGTTGTCAGGTATATGAGTAGAAGGAGCAGGGAGAGAAATTGCTGTAGTCTTTGATCAAGCCCTGAGAAACCCTCCAAGATGAACTCAGCAACTGCAGTTTCATTTCCTGGTCCCATGTCTAATTTCAGTACATCCTGCTGAGACAGGAGCATGAAGAAACAAGCGTGAGAATTTCACAGTCTCGACGGGAGGGTAGATCCTTCCTTCTTTGCTCCCTTGCTTGCTTCCTAGGTAGCACAGACAGAAATATTCCTCTCAGCCATTCATCGCACCCTGATTTCTCTGCTTCACATTTACAGTCCTCAGAGATTTTACTGTCTTCTTTCTACCTTTTCCAGCCACTCACAAAGGATTCTTTCTCGCAAGCACAGTATTGTAAAGAGGTGGTGAACTAGTTCATGCCATGCCTGGGAAATTCCCTGTTCACTTTGACCTATTGCAAACATCCATCACATCTGTGCTTCAAACGCCAACCTAATCTCCCAGCAAAAGTACTTACTATTATCTGCAGATGCCAGTCCATCCATTTAGATAAGTATTTGGAAAGTTCTTCCTTCTACTTTTCGGTGCTTGCCTTTTTTGACCTGGAACTTCTGTGAGGCTGTTGCTTTCAAAACAAGCCAGTACTGAGCATCTCTTCTGTAATCCCCTGCTTTCTTCCACAGCTTCTTCCTCTCTCTTTCTCCAGAAAAGGGGGAGACATAGAGAACAAGTATAGCTTGCCTTCTTTAATACTCTAAATAGTGAAATTCAGGAGGGTTCCATTCAGTCATCGGAAATGTCTGTGTCAGACAGTCTCATCTGATATCATTGTGCACTGAAATAGAGTTCTTGCCAAACCATTGCCAAAATCCATTGTTATTAAATGTCCTGACCTAAATGCCTTGCCTTCCCTCTAGAGGAGGGGAGAATTGTCTCATCTTAAAGAACTTAAAGGCTGTCCTTTTGATTATTTGAAATAGGAAGGGTCTGGAACAAAGAAAATACTAAATAGGGTTATATTTGAGATGCCTAAAAGTCAGGCACTTCAGTTTGAGCAAGTTAGCTTCCTCCCATCTTGTCAGTGCAGAGAGAGAGAAGAGTGTCTGGAAGAGACTGGTAACACTTCTTTCACCTGCCGGTTACAGTCTGGGAGGAGCCAGCCTCTAGAGCTCTCTCTTTCCCTCTGTTGACTATATAGGGACCAAGGGAAAACAAGTGCACACTCCAGCTGCTCACAGGCACCTCCAGTGAAGTTGATGAACTCACTATTTCAGTCTCAAATCTCTTCATTTATTTAGCTGCTAATTTCTTTTTTAAACAAAAAAAAACACATTTAACAGAAGGAAGCCAAAGGAAAACATAGGCAATAAATACTGACATTTTTTTCCCTCCACTTTTGCCTTTGGTTTTAGACATATAAAGGAAAGGAGCAGATGACTCCACAAACAGAATGCCTCAAAAATACAAGGGTGGAGGGGAGAAGGAGATGATGGGTTTCAAGTAGTGAACCAGAGGTTCTCCACAGACTCTGTTGTCCCCCAGACCCTGTCTCAGAGTGTAATGGGTGACTCTTATACAGAGAGTAAAACGGGAAGCTCAGTAGTGGGCAATACCCCATGTTTGCACTGGCATTTTAACTTGGGGCTCAGGTTAGTCCTAGATCCCAGATGCTCTGTCTTGCTCTCTGCTTCTACTCTGGCATAAGGGAATCTCTGGACTAGGTTCATCTGGAAGACATGCTGAAATTGAACCACTAGCTGTAATTATTTGAGCAAAAACTCAAGCCCGGTCACCTACAGCAATATCACTGTAGCCTCAGTGAATCAGAGGTGACAGTCCCAGCTCCCCACTTCCTGGGTAAGTTCCAGCACTCAAAATGTTGTGTCTTCTTAGTCTGCTGGATGTTACCTAAAATTGTGCTTCTCCTGAATGTGCTTTCTTAGAGAAACCTGCAAAGCTGCTGAGAGCTTACAGCAAAGCAGCTTCTCTGCTCACAATGGGGGTAACCCTCTTGAACCCTTTCATCAGGCTTTGGTTGGTTCAAAGGATTTGCTGTATTCAGGCCCCTCGTAGCCAAAAATGGAGCTACCATATGCAATAGTGACAATGGCAGTGTGAGATATGCAGGTGAAGAAGGCTCTTTCCCAGAGGGTATTCTCCGGATAGTGCATCTAGTGCAGGCGTAAGACACAGGGGTCAGTGTGAAGGAGCTCAGCAACACAGCAGAGGAGAGAGCAAAGCTCATGTTTGAAGGTAGCTGGTGCCCATGCAGGCTGCTCTCAGCAAAGGGATGAGGCCACAGAAGAAAGAGTCTCTTTACTGGGGACACAGGGTACCTTGGTATATAAGATGGTGGGGCTGAGCAAGGATAGAGATGCCATCATCCAATGGATAAAGATGAGCGTGGAGTCCAACTAGGGCTTCATAAAGATGGTACAGTGCGATGGATTGCAAATGCCCCGCAGCCATCAAAAGACATCACAACAAGCAGGTTGAACTCAGCTGTGCCCAGGAAGATGGAAAGGAAGGTCTGGAACTGGCAAGCAGCCATGGGATGGTCTTAATCTCCAAGATGAGGCCAACAAACCTTTTAGGGGCAAAGGGAACCAAATATCTGAGAAGGAGACGCTGCTGCGGAAGTGATATACTAGGGGTGAAACTGGTGGTTGAGTCAAATGATGGCTATCATGACCATATTCCCTGTGGCAGTGAGCAGATAAATCACCCACGGCAGTGTGAAGAAGAGGATTTGCATTACATGAGTGACTGAAAAGGCCTTGAGGAGGAATTTTCCCACTGTGGTATGGTTGGGAGGATCCATTTCAGAACCCAGTCAGTTGAAGGTGGGACAAGAGTAACTAATGTCATGTGTGGTGAAATTCATCTTGCTGCCTTCATCAGCTTTCCCTTCCCTTTTCCTAGTCCTACTTTTCTTTCTTGAGGTGGGACACCAGAACTGCACAAGGGATTCTCATTTTCTCTTTGTTTATATCCAATGCCATGAAATAAAGGTTGATTCATCCCACCTGTCTTTAGACACAGGAAACAACTCTCCTGCCTCACTTGCTTGCAGAGGTAGGCCAGAGTGCTAGCTAAGAGCCAGTACTTGTGGCAAAAGCTCTGGAAATCAAGTTCCAGGTATGAAATTTAGGTTTCTCTTACAGTTAGAATTGTGGCGTGGGTGGGCACCAGGCTATCAGGCCTGTGCCTGTGTGCACACTCAGAGCACTCAAGTCATTAATCCCTTAGGTGGCCCAGGAACTCCCCCATCTAGTAATCCACACAGGTGAGCTGATGGCCAGGTTTGAGACAGGCAGTTTCAGACTTGAAACTAGGAGATTGACTGAACTGCTACCACTTTCCAAATTAAGTGTTGGACTGACTGGTGCAGAACCTCTCCAAGTGGGTGTTTCAGACAGTTCTAGAGATTTCTAGAGGCAGATCCTGCTGTGCCTGGACCAATTCCTGTGCTTAAATGTGGTGAGTACCATCTCAGGTGGAGTATCTGGCTGTTTCAGAATCTCTGCAGCAGCTCCTGCTGCAGAACTGATTAAATTGTAAAAACTTAAGGCCCTTAAAAATTGACAGTGGAAACTGCTCCTGCAAATGAAGAAGTGGCCATGTAGGACAGTCTTCTGTGCATTCTTAGGAGAGTTAGGAGATGCTTTGATACGCAGTTTAAGGTAATCAGTAGCAATGGCTCATGCATATGCTGGAGAGGTCACACAGGACCACAAGCCAGCTGGACTATAAAAATTCCCCAAAAGAACAGTTTGGGGAGTCTCATCTGATCCAGTGGAAACCACTGCTGGAAGGACCCTGGCAAAGGAGACTGCCACCACCATCTGGACAGTAACCAACCATCCCGTTCAAGAGATTTGATGCCCCTTGTGAGTGTTACCTGTGACACGCCAATAGAGGGGCGTCTGTGATTCTTTCGGATTCAGGGGTTATTTGCACTGAACTCCAAGAGATCAGCATTTGTCAAGTATGAGAATTTATTAGAGATAAGAGGTTATAACAAAAAAAGCTAGAAATAGAACAGAACTGAAAAAACATGTATACATATCAGAGCTCTACAGTTAAATCACGGGTGCACGGTACAGTGACTGCTCTCGCCCTTTATTGGCCACCCTTCCGGTACGGTTTTGCCTGGATTCTCTTCACCACACCATTGACATCCACAGGCCAGCTGATGGTCGGTCAGAGTCCACACCAACTTCTGTGGCTTACTCTCTTTTATAACCAGTCAAAACAACACCAGCCCGCAGTTACACAAAGGCCGTATGGCCTCAGTCAATAACAGCATGCACATCAACAGGTAACCTAGTGCTCAGCCCACAGTGCTGCTCAGTTAGTAACAATTCGCCCACTAACAGGTCGTTCCGTGGGGAATGGTTCCACAGCACCTAGATGTTTATGGGGTGAGTCTGTGGTGTCACTTCTCCTCTGTCTGGACTTGTCAGTCATGGGGTCGGTAGATGGTGTGCCCCCAGGCTGCAGCAACCCCACAGCGTGGTGGCTCCAGCCATGATGCACCCGGGGTTCCTTAACTCCTGGGAGCACCCCAGAGCAAACCCCTCTTCTGTGGGCTGCACCATCCAGAGTCCCACGCTTGCCTGTGTGGCGCCTGTCACTCCACCCCTTGACACCGCCAGACACACACATTTATTTCAGAAGCCAGCAAATTCCCCTTGGTGTGCAGTGGGCGGCTTTTTGGTAAGCACAGTGTACTGGGGAAATGCGCACTGCTATTAATAGACACCAAAAGCAAAGCATGCCCATTTGTAGTAACACGTAAACAACTGTTAAAAATAACAGTCTTAATCCTAATAGCAACATGATTGGTCTGGCCTATTGACCCAAATTCGGTGAATCCGAGTGTTGTTCCAGTTCAATATCTTAACACAGAAATCTTATTTCCTTTAATTGCAAGCATTTCTTTCCTGCACCAAAAGATCAGTTTGTTCCCCAACCTGGAATAGTTCCCTTTAGAGGAGCTTCAAATACAGTTGGTCACCTTTTTTTTAATTATTTTTCCGTATCTCCCTGTCTTCTCTATAATAAACAGACAACTTTAACTTCAGATCAACAGCTGTTACACTTATGCATAGATTTTACCATCTTTTTCTCTCTCTTTCCTTTCCTTTCATCAAGGGAAGGTGTTAGCCCCTTCCTTAGGATCATCAATTTTTACAAACACTAGAATACAGCTGTTGAGTTTCGTTATCAGCCTGGTATGAGTATCCTCTCATTCTTAGGTATGCCATCTTCCTTTGGTGTTACTTCTCTCCTGGCTCCTAGATTCATTCTGTTATTTAGATACTTTTAAAAAACACATTACTTAGCCTAACAATTCTACCACTCTTTCTGGCTGCTTCTTTTCAAGTTGTTGCTCTTCAGAGGGTCACTCTGTAAAACCCAAACAAAAAGTAAACCCTAGCAAGGCCATTCGGTGGTTATACTTTGGCTTTAACTGTAACTGCTGAAGCTATTTCTTTTAAGGTTACTTGGTTACATCCATCTATTATTCAAATTTGAACAGGGTTTTTTGGTTTTTTTTTTCATTGATTTTTCTTTATGCTCAGAATCTTTTACTACAGCTTGGGGCATTTTCCAGCCCCTGCTGGTTTCTGGTGTACTTAAAGATGCTGGTTTTTTGCATTCGAGGTCTTTTCTTGTTTCCTAACTCTGCCCCTGGGGCTCTTATCTGCAGAGCCCGATCTCCACCCTGAGTCCTCCTGTGCCTCAGTGCCAGGCAGAGCAGTTACACTGGGCAGGGGGGGCAGAGCGTTTCTCACGGTCTTGTGAGAAACAAGCTGCCCAAGCCCAGTCCTGCTTTCCACCCAAAGCCTCCCCTGCTTCGCTCCCTCTCCTCTTTCACTTCTCTCTTTCACGTCTTTTTTTCTTCCACATGGTGGACTCCAATTGGCTGACAGAGCCATCAGTGAAATCCAGACCCGCCCCCCTCCTCCTGCCAGCCAATAGGCAGGTCACAAATCAGCAGCTGCCTATGGGAATGAGCTAGGGGAGGAGTCACAATGTTGCAGTGTCCAGATGGTGTGTTGTAAAGGTGAGGCTACAAACTGTCCATTTAATCGGGGAATGTGGGAACAGAAGAGAGAGCCACACAGCTCCTGGGGGTCCCGGGCGATGCTGGGGGCCGTGCTGCTCTTGGGGATCCCAGACCAGGCTGGGTTTCTGTACAAAAGTCTGGAAAAGAATTGATGCAAGGCACTAGAGAAGAGGGATTTTCCTGGGCGCTTAGAGAAACCCATGCAGGACCCAGGGATGTTGAGGGAAATCCATCCCACCCACCCCCAAACCCACTGCTCTCCCTGGAGACCTTCCTGGATCCTCGGGCTGGCAGCAGGAGGGGGTGTGGGGGCACAGCCATGTCCCAGACTAGCCTCAATCAGGCCTTCAGCTTCACAACGTGTCACAGCTTCAAATGAGCTCTCTAAAGCAGCACTTCCCATGCCCCTGGTGTGCGAGAAGACTTTGGGTAGACAAACAGGAGACAGGGGAGAGAAAGGGCAGAGACACCAGGCTGCAGAGCTGGGGCTCCCAGCATCGCAGAGGGGGTGCCACAGGCTCAAGAAGCAACCCAAACAAGTAAAGGAGTCCTTCCTTTTGCAGTGACTTGGAAAGCCACATCTCTCACAGTATTCAAGGCAGATGGAGTCTCCCCTCTGCAAGATTTGCCCCAGGACTGTGCAGAGACTAGGAAGAGCAGGAAGGCTGGTTGCAGGGATGCTCTCAAGCTTCAGCAGCTGCAGAGCTGGGAGCTGGTCATCTCACAAACTTGGGAGTGAGTCAAAATGCACGTCCTGAGGCATCGCACTGCCTCATAGGCTCTGCACCGGAGCCTGGACAGCAGCACTGCAGTGTGTGGGCATGTCCTGAGAAGCCCAGAGTCATAAATTGTGGGAGATCCAGGATGTCAGGGCTGTACAGACCCCGGGAGAGCAAGGGTGCCTGCGGGGAGGAGGGCAGGGGGCTGAGGAGCGCACCCAGGGAAGAAGCACAGCCCCAAGGTGACACTGAAAAGCCCAAGGACCAAATGAGGCCCAGGGATGAGAAATGGCTTTCCTCAGGCTCAGCCAGAAGGAAAGATGGGCAAATTTCATGGGAAATGGGAAAACTTCCCCACATTTGCTACCTGGCCTCGCCCATGGCTTTGGAGCCTGGCAGGCTCCAGGGTCCTGGATAAGGGCCTCTGGATGATGTGTGTTAAGGCTATGTTTGCTCTTCTCTGGCATAGCATCTCTATCTCAAGCACTGGAATTATGAATTATTCCAATTATGGAATTATGAATTATTCCAATTATGGAAAATAACTGCAGTGAAGGCAGGTGGCTGCTTTCTAGCACATGAGGGGAAATCTCTCTGCTCTCTCCCTGCCTGTGCCATCTCCGTGGCAGTGACCTACTGAGCCCCCAGATGACACGAGCTGAGGTCACAATGGGACGTGCCACATCACAGGGAGGTCTCCCCGGTGTTGTGGGTGGGGACCCTCACTTCCCTGTGAGGCCCAGGCACTCCTGGGCACTGCTCACACCCTCCCCACGGCTGCCCTTCATAGTGGCTCCATGGCAAGGAGAGGGGACAGGAGGCAGTGGGACCACGTTGGGGCCCCTCACCAGCAGGCGGAGGAGCAGGGGCATGTTGGAAAGGAGTTTTGGGTAATGAGATGGGAAGAGCGTCCTGTTTCTCTGGCTGCAGAGGTGAAACGAGAGCAAGAGGGCAAGCGAGATGGAGGACTGCTGGATGGACACCATCAGCCAGGACCACAGCTCCTTGTTCCCAGCACTCCTGCAGCTCTCCACCAAGGGTAAGGGCTTTGGGAGATCCTTCCCGAGGTGTCGCACAGAGACTGTTAACTGCCAAAACTGCTGTGGATCCCGGGCTGTGGGGGTGGCTGGACAGGGCTGGGGGCTGCTGCAAGAGCCCTGCCTGAGGGTCCCCTCTGGCTCAGGGGACAATGTGACAGCCAGGACTCCTGGGTCCTGGGGATGGGGCTGTCCTGAGCCCCAAGGCTTCTGTGTGGCCAGCTCCACCACCTCTTAGGGGGTGGGGGGGCATGGGAATCCATGACAGGTTTCCCTGGGAGAGGGTCCCCCTTTGGGGTCTGGCTCTGGCAGGAAAGGGGTCCTGCATCCCAGAGGATGAGGTGGCCTGCAGCTCCATGGGGCTCTCAAGACCCTGCTGGAAATGTCCATATACCATAATGAAACCATCACCTTTTAATAACCCCAAGTCCTCTGCGTGTTTGGGAAAATCTCTGTTCCTTCCCCCTCGATCCTTTTATGCTTCCAACTTGGCGCAGCATGTTTTGCGCTCAGAGATGCCATCTTCAGATGGCCACTGCCCCTGTCTTCCTGCAAACTGGGCTCAAACCTCTGCACCCAAAAGAACATACATTGGAGAGAGCAGATTGGAAACAGGCGGAGGTGCAATCCCCATTCAACAGGTCCTGGCTGACCCCAAGGTTTTTTCTCTGAGCTGTGGTGGGCAGTGCTGGGGTGAGCCCAACACAACCATCTCCCCCAGCCCTCTCACGACCCCACACCACCGCTCCCTAGCCGAGCCCTAGGGCTGCCATGGGCAGGGGGCCAGGGCAGGAGGGGCAAGAGGACACTGCCATGCCCTGCCGTGCCCTGCCGTGCCCTGGGGGCAGCAGGATGCTGCCTGTGGGCTCCGGTACCACGGCCAGGCCCAGGACCCCCATGCCGGCGCCATGGCTGCCACCAGCACAGGCCCCAGCGCTGCCCCCCCACGCGCTCCGCATGGCCCCCAGGGCGCAGGGCAGCCAGCAGCCCCGCAGGGCCCCTGCCCCACAGCCCAGCGGCCACACCCTGGGGCCCCGCACTGCCCGCCCACACGGTGCCGCGCTGCCCCCAGGCCCCGCCGAGCCCCGCGCTGCCTCCCACAACATGGCGCCCGACCGCGGGGGAGGGGCAGAGCTGGCCGCCAGGTCAGGAGGGCCCACTGTTGCCATGGCATCACCCTAGTGCAGCCCTCCTATTGGCTGTCAGGAGGAGGAGGGCGGGCATCGATTTCACTGATGGCTCTGTCAGCCAATTGCAGTCCAACATGTGGAAAAAAAAAAGACGTCAAAGAGGTGAAAGAGGAGCGGGAGCAAAGCAGGCGAGAAGCGAGCGGGCAAGAGGGTTTGGTGGGGGCAGCGGGCGCGTTGAAATGGCGGCGGGTGCCCTCCCGCCAGGGCGGGGCAGCGGTGCTGGTGCCGGGGCTGCTTTGCTGCAGGAGCTGCAGCAGGGGCTGGTGGGGCCGTGAGCAGGGGCCAGAGCGACATGGGCTAGAGGGGGGAGCTGCCCTGCAGCCAGACGTGGCGGCCTGCCCCGAGCAGCTGGGCCGGGGCGGCTCGGTGGGGTTTGGGTGCAGGAACCTTTGCCCCTGTGGTGGCTCTGGGATCCCTGTTAAAGCGTTTCCCTGAGGTGCTGCTGCCAGCGCAGCCCCAGGTGCTGCTCGGAGCTGCGTTTGGGAGGTGCTGGGCAAAGTGTGAGCAGGCTGCTGGTGTCCTCGCGAGGTGCCCTTCCCAATGGTGTCTTTTGTTGTGAAAACTGCATTTCCGAGTGTCTCTGAGAGAGGCTGTGCCCGCATGTGATGCCGTGCCTTAGCCGTTGTTTTTGCTCCATGTCTCTTGCTTTGCGCCGAGACCTGTGAGCCTGGCAGCAGGGTGAAGGGTGTTTGCAGAAGAGCTCTGTAAGTGTGAGCTGTTTTGCTTGTCAGGGGCCTTGAAAGTTGATGAATGGCCAGTGCTTGCACTTGCCATTGTTCTTTCCATGCTCCTGGGTCAGGGTGAAGAGTTGCTGAATTGTGTCTCTGCTGGTTTCACCAACTGAGATGCCCTGGCCTGAGTCCTTCCGTGTGTCTCCAATTGTCAGGGCGTAAAATAGGAGAATGCTTGTTGTCCTGGATGTGTAGAGGATTTTCTGGTTTTGTTCAGCATTGGGGAAGGAAGCAGAGTTCTGAGTTGCTGGAAGCTTCTCCCTGTGCCTGGGACATGAGGCCCTGCTGTCTTCAGTTTCATGATCACTGCTCCCATGCAATCCTCCCGTTAGAAAATGTTGCCAAGAATTACTTGCAGGCTGTTCTCCAATTCTTAAGTTTCATAGGCTAGGTGTTGATAATGCATAGCAGAAGGTAATCTTTTGGTGTAGTAACTGGTAGGCAATGGGTGTTTGAGAGTATTGTGAGTATTATGAGGCCATGATGTGAGTCTGCGATGTGATGATGTGAATCAGGGAGGCCGTTCAGTAGGTGGCTCAGCCCTGGAGGATGGGAGGGGGAGCTGCAGGCGGCAAGAGCCCCATGGTGAGGGTGTGGGTAGTGAGGTCAGCACTGTCTATGAGAGCTATGCCAGAAAATCACCAGTGTGAAATCAATTCTTTGTAAGTAGCTGATAGGCCAGCAGGAGGCAGATGACTGGGCTCTTGCTGATGAGGTCATTTCTGCTTGAGTACCTGAAAGGCCGTCTGGAGGAAGAAGGTTTGTCTGTTGCTTGTGAGGTGACTTGTGAGTGATGACCTGATTGGATCTCAGGAGCTCTGTGAGTGGAAAGGTGTTTCTGAGGTCGTTTCTACCTGAGCAGTTGGTAGGGCAGCAGCAGGTCCACATCTGGGATATGTTTGGGATATGTTTATTTTTGAGATGATTTCAGGCTGAGGAGCTGATAAGGCAGGATTTGTCTCATGGCTGGGGAACTTATAGTGAGGTAGTTTCTGTCTTGGAGGCTTCTAGGCGAGTGACAGAGACATGGCCGTGAAGATGACTGTGAGGTCATGTCTTTCTGAGTCCCTGCTAGGCCAGCAGCAGGCAGCTAGGCACGGGCGTTGCTTGTGAGGTCTCTTTTGTCAGAGTACTTGCTAGGCCGGCAGTAGTTGACGGCTGGGGAAGTTATTTGGAGGAAAGTTCTGTCCCTGATAGGCCATCAGCAGGCATGTGGTGGGGATATGGACTTGTGAGATCACCTCTATGTGAGCAGCTGAGAGGTGAGGAGAAGACACATGGCTTGGATGGTGGTGGTGAGGTCACTTCTGGGGTGGTTGCGTGTGCTCAGAGGAGGGATTGACCCCTGCAGAGCTCTACAGCAATACAGAAGTGCAACTCATTAATCAAGCAGAAGTGGATGTTCCACATCATCTGACACAAATTTTATTCCACTCCGTCATCATGAGTTAGTACTGCTACATTTCAAATGCAGATGATGTTCTGTGGTGAGCATGGACATGGAGTTTGCCTTTCCACTTGTTGCTAAGTAGAAGCTTGCAGCGTCCTCACAGTCAGCTAGGGAGTCCAGCTAGACTTTTGAGGCTGCTAAGTGAATGTAGTGCTGGTGTGAGCAGTGGTGTGAGTAATCTCTTCTTGCCAGGGTGCGTGTGCTTTAGAAATTGCCCCTGTCGAAAGAGCAGAGAGCTTGTGAGATTTTCCTGCAAGGTCTGAATGCTGTCTCCCAAACACGACCCGGTATACAGACATGGTGTCAGCTGTGCCAAAAAGAGGGGTGGAACATCTCGGTGGATCTGCTGACTGTGCTCTCACCAATAGAGCTCAGCACAGAGGGGAGATGTTTGCCCCTGCCTGTTGCGACTCTGTAAGGCCAGCAGAACTGCCAGTAACACTTCGATTCCTTCTTTCTTTCTAGGTTCCTCCACTCATGAGGTTCCCAGTGCAGTGCTAGAGCCGCTGAGGATGGAGGCAGGATGCCAGGGTGTGTCCCTGTACCTGTCAACATCTTGGCCAGCGTCGTGAGCCCTCTGTGAAAGCAGCTGCAAGTGACTGAGAAGAGGCTATGCATGGATGCGAAGGCTTCCATAAACGCACCTGTCTTCCCTGGGTGACTTGGGGTGTGGGTTCACCTCCTGATACCTCTGCTGTACTGCAAATTCCACCTCCCACAACTGCTGTTACTGCCTGCCCGCTCAGCAAATGCTATTGTGCACCCTCCTTTTCCTAGGAGATTGTGGTGCCATATACGACAAGTCCAAGAGCCTTATAATGCCAGCATGTCTGGAGTGCCTTTGTGTGAGCGCCCCAAAGTGTCCGTAGCTTGACCTGAGGAAGTCTCAGATCTCTTGGGCTGCTGGCTCTGGGAGGGGTGAGGATGTGCCCAGGGCCAGGTTGCCTGTGGCACCCAGCCCTCCGTGCTCTGTGAAGCGAGTTGTGGAGCGCGGACTGGTGCTGCAGAGGCTGCACAGCCAGGAGAGCTGTCATTTCAGCAGCCGTCCAGTGTGGGGCTGTCTCATTGCTTGGGCCTCATGTCAAAGCCTCTGCACCCTTTTTCCCTTCCCCGGGGCTCCTTGTCCAAGTACCTAAAGGAAAGGAAGGGAGGTTCCTTTGGGCTCAGGAGGCCTTCCGGACTCTCAAGTGTTTCTGTGTTGTATCTGTATCTTTTGTATTACTACAGAAAATCCCCATGCCCCCATCCATAGCAGGAGGTTTGTGAGGGGATGGGGGTGGAAAGCAGCAGCCTGCTGTGCCCAAAGCAAGCAGGATCCTTCCCTCTGAAAAGAGCAGCATCGCCCAAGGAGGCAGCTCTGTGCCTGATCTTGTGCTGCTCCTTTGCACATGCCTTGTGAGCCTAGAGTGCCTTGGCCACCTTGTGGTGTTACCGCAAGAGCTTTGCTGTGTGTCTGGGTTGAGGAGCCAAGGGAAGGCAGCGAGCAGAGCAGTGGCTGTGGAGTGTGCAAGTGGCAAGTGTCCTGCATGCATCTCTTCTTGCTGGCACTTGGTTGTATCTAGCAGAAGAGGCGGCTCTGTGGGGCAGAGGCAGTGTGTTTGTAGAGTAGGTGTCAGAGCAGAGGTCTGGCATCAGGTTGATGCCTGGTGCAGTGCCGAGTTGATCCGAGAGTGTCAGAAAGGCTTTGCAGTGGAGCTGCTGCCTCAGCTGATCTCTGTCCCTAGAAATGCACTAGAAATGGAAGTGGCATCCTGCTGTCATTGTGTAGGTGCTGCAGTGCAAAGGCTCCCAGCTGGGACTTGATGGTACTAAAGGAAAAGCGAGACCAATCGTTCCCTTTTGTGATTTGTGCGCAGGGTGCCAGAGTGGAGCTGTCCCATGATCTGGAGAGAGTCTTGCCAGGAGATGAAAGCCGTTTGCAGAAGACTGTTCTGTGTGGAGTGATCACAGCGTAATCGAAGGACGTGCGAGTGGCCCAGGTGAGCTTTTCCTCTGTGAAGGTTTGCACTTTTCAGCTCCCTTGTGACTCAGTCAAAGATAGGGCAGCAGCAGGCAGGTTGATGCCATTTGTGCTTGTGAGGTGAGTTGTGCGTCTGAAGCTGTTAGGCCAACAGCATGCATGTAGCTTTGGTGATGATGGTGAGGTCTCTTGTGTCTGCATGCCTCATAAAGGGGGAGCAGGCCCATTGCTGCTGTTGGTGCTTTTGTGGTCAGTTGTGCATCAGTATGTGACTGGCGATCAGCATGCACATTGCTGCTGTTTGTACTTGTTGAGGTCAATTGTGCCTCAGTCGCAAAGAGGCCAGGAGCAGATACATGGCTTCATGGCTGCCTGTGAGGTCACTTCAGCCTGAGCACCTGACAGTCCATCTCGATGGATATTGCTGCTGTTTGTGTTTGTGGAGTCCTTCGGCCTGAGTATCTGCTAGGCCACGTGGAGCCACAGTGCTCATTTTTGTACTTCTGAGGTGAAGTTGCTTCAGTACCTGATTAGACAGCGTCAAGCACATTATTGCTTCTGTGGTTGTGATGTCACTTGTGGCTCAGTGCCTGATAGGCCAGTGCTGGTCCTGTGGCTGCCTTTAGTGGCTGTGATGTCACTTGTAGCTGAGTGCCTGATAGGCCAGTGCTGGTCCGGTGGGTGCAGTTTGTGGTTGTGATGTCACTTGTGGCTCAGTTCCTGATAGGCCAGTGCTGGTCACATGGCTGCAGTTTATGGTTGTGATGTCATTTGTAGCTGAGTGCCTGATAGGCCAGTGCTGGTGATGTGGGTGCACTTTGTGGTTGTGATGTCACTTGTGTCTGAGTGCCTGATAGGCCAGTGCTGGTCCTGTTGGTGCAGTTTGTGGTTGTGATGTCACTTGTAGCTGAGTGCCTAATAGGCCAGTGCTGGTTCTGTGTGTTCATTTTGTGGTTGTGATGTCCCTTGTGGCTCAGTGCCTGATAGGCCAGTGCTGGTGCTGTGGGTGCAGTTTGTGGTTGTGACGTCACTTGTGGCTCAGTGCCTGATAGGCCAGTGCTGTTGATGTGGCTGCAGTTTGTGTTTCTGATGTCACTTGTGGCTCATTGCCTGAATGGCCAGTGCTGGTCCTGTGGCTGTAGTTTGTGTTTGTGAGGTCACTTGTGGCTCAGTGCCTGATAGGCCAGTGCTGGTTCTGTGAGTGCAGTTTGTGGTTGTGATGTCACTTGTGGCTGAGTGCCTGATAGGCCATTGGGGTCCTGTGGGTGCAGTTTGTGGTTGTGATGTCACTTGTGGCTGAGTGCCTGATAGACCAGTGCTGGTCACATGGCTGCAGTTTGTGTTTGTGATGTCACTTGTGGCTCAGTGCCTGATAGGCCAGTGCTGATCACATGGCTGCAGTTTGTGGTTGTGATGTCACTTGTGGCTCAGTGCCTGATAGGCCAGTGCTGGTCCTGTGGTTGCAGTTTGTGGTTGTGATGTCACTTGTGGCTGAGTGCCTGATAGGCCAGTGCTGGTACTGTGGCTGCAGTTTGTGTTTGTGATGTCACTTGTGGCTCACTGCCTGATAGGCCAGTGCTGGTCCTGTGGGTGCAGTTTGTGGTTGTGATGTCACTTGTGGCTCAGTGGCTGATAGGCCAGTGCTGGTTGTGTGGGTGCAGTTTGTGGTTGTGATGTCACTTGTGGCTCGTTGCCTGATAGGCCAGTGCTGGTCACATGGCTGCAGTTTGTGGTTGTGATGTCACTTGTGGCTGAGTGCCTGATAGGCCAGTGCTGGTCACATGGCTGCAGTTTGTGGTTGTGATGTCACTTGTGGCTCAGTGCCTGATAGGCCAGTGCTGGTCCTGTGGCTGCAGTTTGTGGTTGTGATGTCCCTTGTGGCTCACTGCCTGATAGGCCAGTGCTGGTCCTGTGGCTGTAGTCTGTTGTTGTGATGTCACTCGTGGCTCACTGCCTGATAGGCCAGTGCTAGTCCTGTGGGTGCGGTTTCTTCTTGTGAGGTCACTTGTGGCTGAGTGCCTGATAGGCCAGTGCTGGTCCTGCGGCTGCAGTTTGTGGTTGTGATGTCACTTGTGGCTCGTTGCCTGATAGGCCAGTACTGGTCCTGTGGGTGCAGTTTGTGGTTGTGATGTCACTTGTGGCTCACTGCCTGATAGGCCAGTGCTGGTCCTGGGGCGGCAGTCTGTGTTTGTGATGTCACTTGTGGCTGAGTGCCTGATAGGCCAGTGCCTGTGATGTGGATGCAGTTAGTGGTTGTGATGGCACTCGCGGCTCAGTGCCTGATAGGCCAGTGCTGGTTCTGTGGGTGCAGTTTGTGGTTGTGGTGTCACTTGTGGCTTAGTGCCTGATAGGCCAGTGGGGTCCTGTGGGTGCAGTTTGTGGTTGTGATGTCACTTGTGGCTGAGTGCCTGATAGACCAGTGCTGGTGATGTGGCTGCAGTTTGTGGTTGTGATGTCACTTGTGGCTGAGTGCCTGATAGGCCAGTGATGGTCACATGGCTGCAGTTTGTGGTTGTGATGTCACTTGTGGCTCAGTGCCTGATAGGCCAGTGCTGGTCCTGTGGGTGCAGTTTGTGGTTGTGATGTCACTTGTGGCTCAGTGCCTGATAGGCCAGTGCTGGTCCTGTGGCTGTAGTTTGTGGTTGTGATGTCACTTGTGGCTCAGTGCCTGATAGGCCAGTGCTGGTGATGTGGCTGCAGTTTGTGGTTGTGATGTCACTTGTGGCTCACTGCCTGATAGGCCAGTGCTGGTCCTGTGGCTGTAGTCTGTTGTTGTGATGTCACTTGTGGCTCACTGCCTGATAGGCCAGTGCTGGTCCTGTGGCTGTAGTCTGTTGTTGTGATGTCACTTGTGGCTCAGTGCCTGATAGGCCAGTACTGGTCCTGTGGGTGCAGTTTGTGGTTGTGATGTCACTTGTAGCTGAGTGCTTGATAGGCCAGTGCTGGTGATGTGGCTGCAGTTTGTGGTTGTGATGTCACTTGTGGCTGAGTGCCTGCTAGGCCAGTGCTGGTCCTTTGGCTGTAGTCTGTTGTTGTGATGTCACTTGTGGCTCAGTGCCTGATAGGCCAGTGCTGGTGATGTGGGTGCAGTTAGTGGTTGTGATGTCACTTGTAGCTGAGTGCCTGATAGGCCAGTGCTGGTCCTGTGGCTGTAGTTTGTGTTTGTGATGTCACTCGTGGCTCAGTGCCTGATAGGCCAGTGCTGGTTCTGTGGGTGCAGTTTGTGGTTGTGATGTCACTTGTGGCTTAGTGCCTGATAGGCCAGTGCTGTTGATGTGGCTGCACTTTGTGGTTGTGATGTCACTTGTGGCTGAGTGCCTGATAGACCAGTGCTGGTGATGTGGCTGCAGTTTGTGGTTGTGATGTCACTTGTAGCTGAGTGCCTGATAGGCCAGTGCTGGTGATGTGGCTGCAGTTTGTGTTTGTGTTGTCACTTGTGGCTGAGTGCCTGATAGGCCAGTGCTGGTCACATGGCTGCAGTTTGTGGTTGTGATGTCACTTGTGGCTCAGTGCCTGATAGGCCAGTGCTGGTCCTGTGGGTGCAGTTAGTCGTTGTGATGTCACTTGTGGCTCAGTGCTTGATAGGCCAGTGCTGGTCACATGGCTGCAGTTTGTGTTTGTGATGTCACTTGTGGCTGAGTGCCTGATAGGCCAGTGCTAGTCTTGTGGCAGCATTTTGTGGATGTGATGTCACTTGTGGCTCAGTGCCTGATAGGCCAGTGCTGTTCCTGTAGCTGCAGTTTGTGTTTGTGATGTCACTCGCGGCTGAGTGCCTGATAGGCCAGTGCTGGTTCTGTGGGTGCAGTTTGTGTTTGTGATGTCACTTGTGGCTCAGTGCCTGATAGGCCAGTGCTGGTCCTGTGGGTGCAGTTTGTGGTTGTGATGTCACTTGTGGCTGAGTGCCTGATAGACCAGTGCTGGTGATGTGGCTGCAGTTTGTGGTTGTGATGTCATTTGTGGCTGAGTGCCTGATAGGCCAGTGCTGGTGATGTGGGTGCAGTTTGTGGTTGTGATGTCACCTGTGGCTCAGTGCCTGATAGGCCAGTGCTAGTCTTGTGGCAGCAGTTTGTGGTTGTGATGTCACTTGTGGCTGAGTGCCTTATAGGCCAGTGCTTGTCCTGTGGGTGCAGTTTGTGTTTGTGATGTCACTCGTGGCTCAGTGCCTGATAGGCCAGTGCTGGTGATGTGGGTGCACTTTGTGGTTGTGATGTCACTTGTAGCTGAGTGCCTGATAGGCCAGTGCTGGTCACATGGCTGCAGTTTGTGTTTGTGATGTCACTTGTGGCTCAGTGCCTGATAGGCCAGTGCTGGTCCTGTGGGTGCAGTTTGTGGTTGTGATGTCACTTGTGGCTAACTGCCTGACAGGCCAGTGCTGGTCCTGTGGGTGTAGTTTGTGGTTGTGATGTCACTTGTGGCTGAGTGCCTGATAGGCCAGTGCTGGTCCTGTGGGTGCAGTTTGTGGTTGTGATGTCACTTGTGGCTCACTGCCTGATAGGCCAGTGCTGGTCCTGTGGCTGTAGTGTGTTGTTGTGATGTCACTTGTGGCTCAGTGCCTGATAGGCCAGTGCTGGTGATGTGGCTGCAGTTTGTGGTTGTGATGTCACTCGTGGCTCAGTGCCTGATAGGCCAGTGCTGGTCCTGTGGTTGCAGTTTGTGTTTGTGATGTCACTTGTGGCTTAGTGCCTGATAGGCCAGTGCTGGTGATGTGGCTGCAGTTTGTGGTTGTGATGTCACTTGTGGCTGAGTGCCTGATAGGCCAGTGCTGGTGGTGTGGCTGCAGTTTGTGTTTGTGTTGTCACTTGTGGCTCAGTGCCTGATAGGCCAGTGCTGGTCACATGGCTGCAGTTTGTGGTTGTGATGTCACTTGTGGCTGAGTGCCTGATAGGCCAGTGCTTGTCCTGTGGCTGTAGTCTGTTGTTGTGATGTCACTTGTGGCTGAGTGCCTGATAGGCCAGTGCTGGTCCTGTGGCTGTAGTCTGTTGTTGTGATGTCACTTGTGGCTCAGTGCCTGATAGGCCAGTGCTGGTCACATGGCTGCAGTTTGTTGTTGTGATGTCACTTGTGGCTGAGTGCCTGCTAGGCCAGTGCTGGTCACGTGGCTGCAGTTTGTGGTTGTGATGTCACTTGTGGCTCAGTGCCTGATAGGCCAGTGCTGGTTCTGTGTGTTCAGTTTGTGGTTGTGATGTCACTTGTGGCTGAGTGCCTGATAGGCCAGTGCTGGTGATGTGGCTGCAGTTTGTGGTTGTGATGTCACTTGTGGCTCAGTGCCTGATAGGCCAGTGCTGGTGATGTGGCTGCAGTTAGTGGTTGTGATGTCACTCGCGGCTAAGTGCCTGATAGGCCAGTGCTGGTCCTGTGGCTGTAGTCTGTTGTTGTGATGTCACTCGTGGCTCAGTGCCTGATAGGCCAGTGCTGTTCCTGTGGGTGCAGTTTGTGGATGTGATGTCACTTGTGGCTCAGTGCCTGATAGGCCAATGCTGTTCCTGTAGCTGCAGTTTGTGTTTGCGATGTCAGTCGCGGCTGAGTGCCTGATAGGCCAGTGCTGGTTCTGTGGGTGCAGTTTGTGTTTGTGATGTCACTTGTGGCTGAGTGCCTGATAGGCCAGTGCTGGTCACATGGTTGCAGTTTGCGGTTGTGATGTCACTTGTGGCTCAGTGCCTGATAGGCCAGCGCTGGTCCTGTGGCTGTAGTTTGTGGTTGTGATGTCACTCGTGGCTCAGTGCCTGATAGGCCAGTGCTGGTCCTGTGGGTGCAGTTTGTGGTTGTGATGTCACTTGTGGCTCAGTGCCTGATAGGCCAGTGCTAGTCACGTGACTGCAGTTTGTGGTTGTGATGTCACTTGTGGCTCAGTGCCTGATAGGCCGGTGCTAGTGCTGTGGGTGCAGTTAGTCGTTGTGATGTCACTTGTGGCTCAGTGCCTGATAGGCCAGTGCTGGTCACATGGCTGCAGTTTGTGGTTGTGATGTCACTTGTGGTTCAGTGCCTGATAGGCCAGTGCTGTTCCTGTGGTTGCAGTATGTGGTTGTGATGTCACTTGTGGCTCAGTGCCTGATAGGCCAGTGCTGTTGATGTGGCTGCAGGTTGTGGTTGTGATGTCACTTGTGGCTCTGTGCCTTATAGGCCAGTGCTGATCCTGTGGCTGCAGTTTGTGGTTGTGAGGTCACTTGTGGCTCAGTGCCTGATAGGCCTGTGCTTGTCCTGTGGCTGTAGTTTGTGGTTGTGATGTCACTTGTGGCTGAGTGCCTGATAGGCCAGTGCTGGTCCTGTGGCTGTAGTCTGTTGTTGTGATGTCACTTGTGGCTGAGTGCCTGATAGGCCAGTGCTGGTCACATGGCTGCAGTTTGTGGTTGTGATGTCACTTGTGGCTCAGTGCCTGATAGGCCAGTGCTGGTCCTGTGGCTGTAGTCTGTTGTTGTGATGTCACTTGTGGCTCAGTGCCTGATAGGCCAGTGCTGGTCACATGGCTGCAGTTTGTGTTTGTGATGTCACTTGTGGCTGAGTGCCTGCTAGGCCAGTGCTGGTCACATGGCTGCAGTTTGTGGTTGTGATGTCACCTGTGGCTGAGTGCCTGATAGGCCAGTGCTGGTCATGTGGCTGCAGTTTGTGTTTGTGATGTCACTTGTGGCTCTGTGCCTGATAGGCCAGTGCTGGTCCTGTGGGTGCAGTTTGTGGTTGTGAGGTCACTTGTGGCTCAGTGCCTGATAGGCCAGTGCTGGTCACATGGCTGCAGTTTGTGTTCGTGATGTCACTTGTGGCTGAGTGCCTGATAGGCCAGTGCTGGTCACATGGCTGCAGTTTGTGGTTGTGATGTCACTTGTGGCTCAGTGGCTGATAGGCCAGTGCTGGTTGTGTGGGTGCAGTTTGTGGTTGTGATGTCACTTGTGGCTGAGTGCCTGATAGGCCAGTGCTGGTGGTGTGGGTACAGTTTGTGGTTGTGTTGTCACTTGTGGCTCAGTGCCTGATAGGCCAGTGCTGGTCACATGGCTGCAGTTTGTGGTTGTGATGTCACTTGTGGCTGAGTGCCTGACAGGCCAGTGCTGGTCACGTGGCTGCAGTTTGTGGTTGTGATGTCACTTGTGGCTCAGTGCCTGATAGGCGAGTGCTGGTCACATGGCTGCAGTTTGTGGTTGTGATGTCACTTGTGGCTTAGTGCCTGATAGGCCAGTGCTGGTCACGTGGCTGCAGTTTGTGTTTGTGATGTCACTTTTGGCTCAGTGCCTGATAGGCCAGTGCTGGTCCTGCGGCTGCAGTTTGTGGTTGTGATGTCACTTGTAGCTGAGTGCCTGATAGGCCAGTGCTGGTTCTGTGTGTTCAGTTTGTGGTTGTGATGTCACTTGTGGCTGAGTGCCTGATAGGCCAGTGCTGGTGATGTGGGTGCAGTTTGTGGTTGTGATGTCACTTGTGGCTAAGTGCCTGATAGGCCAGTGCTGGTCCTGTGGCTGTAGTCTGTTGTTGTGATGTCACTCGTGGCTCAGTGCCTGATAGGCCAGTGCTGGTTGTGTGGGTGCAGTTTGTGGTTGTGATGTCACTTGTAGCTGAGTGCCTGATAGGCCAGTGCTTGTGATGTGGGTGCAGTTAGTCGTTGTGATGTCACTTGTGGCTCAGTGCTTGATAGGCCAGTGCTGGTCACATGGCTGCAGTTTGTGGTTGTGATTTCACCTGTGGCTGAGTGCCTGATAGGCCAGTGCTGGTGATGTGGCTGCAGTTTGTGGTTGTGATGTCACTTGTGGCTCTGTGCCTTATAGGCCAGTGCTGGTCCTGTGGCTGCAGTTTGTGGTTGTGAGGTCACTTGTGGCTCAGTGCCTGATAGGCCAGTGCTGGTCCTGTGGCTGTAGTTTGTGGTTGTGATGTCACTTGTGGCTGAGTGCCTGATAGGCCAGTGCTGTTCCTGTGGGTGCAGTTTGTGGTTGTGATGTCACTTGTGGCTGAGTGCCTGATAGGCCAGTGCTGGTCCTGTGGCTGTAGTCTGTTGTTGTGATGTCACTTGTGGCTCAGTGCCTGATAGGCCAGTGCTGGTCACATGGCTGCAGTTTGTGGTTGTGATGTCACTTGTGGCTCAGTGCCTGATAGGCCAGTGCTGGTCCTGTGGCTGTAGTCTGTTGTTGTGATGTCACTTGTGGCTCAGTGCCTGATAGGCCAGTGCTGGTCACATGGCTGCAGTTTGTGGTTGTGATGTCACTTGTGGCTCAGTGCCTGATAGGCCAGTGCTGGTCACATGGCTGCAGTTTGTGGTTGTGATGTCACTTGTGGCTCAGTGCCTGATAGGCCAGTGCTGGACCTGTGGGTGCAGTTTGTGGTTGTGATGTCACTTGTGGCTGAGTGCCTGATAGGCCAGTGCTGGTGATGTGGCTGCAGTTTGTGGTTGTGATGTCACTTGTGGCTCAGTGCCTGATAGGCCAGTGCTGATCACATGGCTGCAGTTTGTGGTTGTGATGTCACTTGTGGCTCAGTGCCTGACTGGCCAGTGCTGTTCTTGTGGGTGCAGTTTGTGGTTGTGATGTCACTTGTGGCTCTGTGCCTTATAGGCCAGTGCTGGTCCTGTGGCTGCAGTTTGTGGTTGTGATTTCACTTGTGGCTCAGTGCCTGATAGGCCAGTGCTGGTCACATGGCTGCAGTTTGTGGTCGTGATGTCACTTGTGGCTGAGTGCCTGATAGGCCAGTGCTGGTCACATGGCTGCAGTTTGTGGTTGTGATGTCACTTGTGGCTCAGTGGCTGATAGGCCAGTGCTGGTTGTGTGGGTGCAGTTTGTGGTTGTGATGTCACTTGTGGCTCTGTGCCTTATGGGCCAGTGCTGGACCTGTGGGTGCAGTTTGTGGTTGTGATGTCACTTGTGGCTCTGTTCCTGCTAGGCCAGTGCTGTTGATGTGGCTGCAGTTTGTGGTTGTGAGGTCACTTGTGGCTGAGTGCCTGATAGGCCAGTGCTGGTCCTGTGGCTGTAGTCTGTTGTTGTGATGTCACTTGTGGCTCAGTGCCTGATAGGCCAGTACTGGTCGTGTGGCTGCAGTTTGTGTTTGTGATGTCACTTGTGGCTCATTGCCTGATAGGCCAGTGCTGGTCACATGGCTGCAGTTTGTGGTTGTGATGTCACTTGTGGTTCAGTGCCTGATAGGCCAGTGCTGTTCACATGTCTACTGGTTTTACCTGTCAGGTTACTTCTACCTGAGCACCACATAGTGGCATAGTAGGCGCATGGCTCCTCTTTGCTGTTGTGAGGTCATTGTGCTCCTGTACCTTATAGGGCAGGAGGAAGCACATGGTTTCGATGCAGATTCTCTGTACATGGCTGAGAGCATAAGAAGGACCTTATTGCCAGCAATAATACTTAAAAACTTAGAAATAGAACTGCTCCTTTTTACCAGTACCCGAGAGCAAACAAAATGGAACAGATTATTTTATTTGTTTGCCACCCCAGATAGAACACAGCGAGGTTCCCATCTGGTGAGCACTGGCACTGGTCTTGCATGCCTAAGTTTATTGGCCGTGTGCTCCTGGAGATCTACTTCAATGGGCACAGCAAATGCCCCGGGTGTGGGAGGACCCGGAAAAGGCAGCCCCACTGTTTTCTACAAGAGTAGAGGGACATCCCATTTGTTAGGGGGATGTTCAAGTATTGTTTCAACAGATATTTCAGCCAGGGGATAGAGAATGGATATTGAAAAAAGGATAGGGAATTGCCAGACTGAGATGATAACCGACAGCCTTGACCACGAGGAGATCCGAATTGGGATTATAATAATACAAATGATTGGGCAGCATGTGAAATGGCATGCCAAAATCTGGTTTTAGCTCTAAGAACTGCAGGGCAAATGGGGGTTATCTCAGAAAAGGTACTAGCGTTAGCAAAAGTCTGAGGAACGCTCGATTTTTGGACTAGTTTGCTTGTGGCAAATTATGCTCTTATGCTATGGAGGGATGTCTGTGGAAAATGTTAATGAATGGCTGGCAGTGAGCCTATTGGTCCAGCAAGCGGCACTGGCTATCCATGAGTATTTCAGAAACCATGCTCCAGGGTGGCAGGGAGAGAATTTACAGAAGATTCACTGTATTGCAGCAGCTGGACCTTTACTAGAAACATTTGAGAGCTGTGACAGTATGGGCACACATGTTACATGGTTGAGGGCTCATCTGTCACACAAGAGGAAGATCTCCATTTGGGTTATCTGATGGTTGCCTCTCTGGTCATCTACCAATAATGTCTAGTCAGTGCCCCCATGTACCAACAGCATGTGCTAATGTGCTTGAGGCACCACGTACAAGCAATGGCTTGTGATGTTCCTGAGCAAGAGACCTGGTCTGAAGGAGCCTCTGGAAATGAGGCAGCAGGCTGTGAGCTGGGGAGCTCTTCAGACAGGTTGAAGGCTGGTCACCTCTTCCAAAATGACCTTTGAGATTATGATTCATGACCAGGCAAACAGGACAGTGCCTGCCCTCACCTTTCCTGCCTTGTGCTCCAGACTGACTTGGGCACAAGTCCATCCTGAGCTGAAAACTCAGCAGTCCCGGGGGTGCAGCAGTGCACCCAGGCTCATCCACCTTGCTGAAGGACTCAGCTTCTTTCCTCAAGCACGCCCCACACAAACCGAGCTGTGAGGCTCCTTAGGAGTGACTTACATCTCAGTAGCTCTGAAGTCAGGCAGAGCTTAAGCTCTATTTCTGTCTGTGTAGCTAGGTCTGTAATTTAAGCGGAGCAGAAATTATACCCTATTATTAAGTCATCGGTTTGTCTTGGTAGGTGTGTTCTGACACTTTGTCTCGATGTACTCTCTATCTGGTTGATACAGTTTTCATCAGATTACATTTTACATCCTGTTTACATGTTTTTGTTTACATGTGTTAGTTTGCATAGATACAGAGTTATTAGTTACATAACAGCCTATTCTACATGGCTCAATATTCTCATACAAACTTCCTTTTCACAGCACACAGGCAGGCCAGAGGACAACACCAACTCTCATTTATGTTCCACATGTCCACGTAAGGTGGGAGGCTTTTGGAGTCTCCTGGGAAGCTCCATTTACAACATTACTACAGAACAGTCCAGCATATGCACAAGTTTTGTTGCTTGCAAATTCAGATGGATGGCTAGGTATTGTTTTGAGTTTCCTTTTCCAGTTTCAAGGGCACTTAAGTGAAGATGAAGCACCTGAATGCTGTGCTTTCCCAAGCAACTGGATACTGTTATCACGAGGGCACCCTACCTGAACCTATTAACATTTGCTTAGCCGGAAAACAATACTGAAAACTTTTTCTGAAGTGTTTTCGGAGTCAAGATTCACTCGGACCCAGCCTTCCCCATGTTCTCACACACACAGGCTTACTTGACAGATCTGGAAGTTTGCCTAGGGGAATCACTGCGGTGACTTTGAGATGGCTGTTTATATCCTGCGCCCAGTGTATGCAATGAGTGCAATGTAAAAGGCAATCAAGATGTGTTCACTAAAAGCATACCTTCCCACAGTCTGCCACTGCAAAGCAGAGTTGTTACATTGTTCAGCAGAGAAATCAGTTGAGCAGTTCAACACCTTAACTACAGTGTCAGCTCTTTCTTCATAAAGGCCAAAGCTTGAAAAATTACGAAGCTCAATCCCATCTTGTGTTTCAGCGACTTTAGGAAGACAACTACTACCTCGATTTCCATCAGCAGACTTCAGGAGGAGTACAGCCTTCACTTTCCAGGCTTCTGAGAGTTGGCCTTGAAGGAAAGTGTTTAAAAGATGAAACAGGTTACTCTCCAGCTGGTGATGTCTTCCTGAACATGGAAACACAAACCCTAACTGGATGTGTTTACCATCAAAGGCTTTGAAAGTGCTTAACTTGGATACTGTTGGTAAATTCCTTCTAAAATTGAATACTGAAATTCCAGCACGTCAAGAGTTTCCGGCATCAGAGCAGGTCCCTTTTCTCACAGAAGGATCCAGCAGTTCAGGGCTAAGCCCCCAGGTCAGGGGTCAGTGCTGACCCTGGAAACAGTCCTCCATTTCCTCAGGACTGGGGAAGCCATGTTGCTCTCTGATGTCCAGTAGCCAAGGTGCAAAGGTTCCACCTTATCTTTCCAAAGAGGATGAGAAAAAAATGGATTTAGGATATAACAATTAACGTAGGCCTCCTCAAAGAGTTCAAAGCCCTTCAGCCCAAGTAGCACTACCTCAGACATTGACATCTTTGAGGCTCTACCTGAAGCCTTTCTCGCAGTTCCTTCAAATGACATCATCAAATATCACGACTCATGCTGCCTGCTATCTAAAGCCTTGCAGCTTCTCCACAAACTTTTGCTGCTTCCCCACAGTCCATCTGCCTCCTCCCATTTCCACTTCATATCTTTAACAGTTCACTAAACTCAGTCTACTAGTCCATGGATCTGATCTATCTCCAGATAGACAAGCAGGACTTGATAGCAAAGCCTTTCGTTCCTTCTTAAAAAGTTGCAAGTTATTGGATTTTGTCTCCCAGAATTGGTCGGCAATAGCTGAGGAGAAAGGATAAAGGTGGGAGGAAGAAAAAGGTATTCTGCGTTTCCAGATAATACTTAAATACCAACTAGCAAAGCTAACCTGCTGTTGTTTAGAAGAGAATGTCAATGAATAAAGCAGCAAAACATTTGAAGGTTTTGGTTTCCTTATTCGCAGTACTTTTAACTTTATTGAAAGAGAAGAATTTAAAGTTCTATTTCATCATGCTGTGAATTGAGTTTTCCTGATGATAGAGAATATATACAGCTAACTCTTAAATCTTCAGCTATTGTGCCCACAAAGGGAAACACCTGGTCTTTCAAGCAAAAGATTACAATTGACTTCTAACAGATAACCCTCTCCTGCTTATACACTAATCAAGGTCACATGTACATGAAACACTCAAAGACGACAAAACCCCAAAGCACCTTTTTAAACCAGGACACTTTTGGAGTATACTTTCCTTTGATCACACAAGTCACTAAGCCTTTAACTATGGCAAGGGATTCCCTCTACCTTGAATCTCCATATAGTCTGCATTTTAAAAATTCTTAAGAACTGGCTTTTTACTACTACTATAAAAGCTCAGTGTTGGCAGAAGTTTTTCAAGCACACAAATGTATTGATGCCTCAGTTTACCTAAAGATAAATTCAACAGAACCCATGTCCTAGGTTAAAGGAAGGCAAAGAAACCCCATCCTTGCCTCTATTTATACATTTTCTGTTAGGGGGGGTTTCTTTCTGAATAACCTACTGTAAAGCGCAGGGGCAGCAGAATTTTACATTAAACTATTTAGAGTTTAGGCCTAACCTCTCCAAAGAAATCCAATTGCTCTTAAAGAATCAATTCTAAAAGTCCAATGGTAGAGAGCCCAGTTAAGAGCCACCACTGCCAACAACTTACATATTATGCCAACGCATTAAGTATTGCCACCATTTAGACTCTCTACAAGAGCAGGGAGGAGAATGCTTCACAGTCAGGCACTTGCTCCTCCTCTTCAGTAGATTCCTGGGCAGAATGTTGCTCATCATCATCAGCGGAGGATGGGGAATCGCTGCTGTAGACTGCGTGTTTCCATCTGCAAGCATTTCAAAGGCAATAACAAAAACAAGATTAGGTCACACTAAGTCGCATCAAAAATCAAGTGCAGTCTACCCCAGAAGGTACTGTGAGATCTGTGAAGTTTCCAGCCCATTATATGTATTTGTCGTGCATCTGATTTCAAACTGCATTACATGTTCTTCCTTGGGAGAGCAAAATTCCATCTTTGTTGGGAAGTTAAAAAACATGGGCGAGGTACTGCCTTCATGAGGTATTGCATAATTACCCCTCTTCCTCAAGGCATGATCAGCTCAACTACTGCAACATCCTCTTCTGTCCTGAAATACAGCCTTGCCCCACTCACATCCATTCAGAAAGTTGCTCTAAAGATCATCTTCTGAACTTATTCCCTTCATCACAAAGCGCATTCTCCTGAAACCCTTCATGTGTCTTCTCTCACAGCAAACAGAGTTGCTAAGGCCTTTCATGAATTACCCTCCTTCCTACATTATTTCCCACTGAGTGCCCAGAAAACAGCTCTGAATTCTGAGCTGGCCCTGACAGCACCTCTCGCTGACTAACCCCTCAATACAAAAATGCAGAAGCATGTTCTCTTCCCACCTGCCACCTTCACGCTTGGCAAAAGGTTTTCATATGCACCTGGCAGTCTTCCTTACCTCCTGAAAATTCTTGCTGGGCTGCTCAAAACCCATGAAAACTGTCAGGCTACTGCTGCAGTGAGAGCAGTGCTCATCATTCAGAGTAGGACTGTGCATTTCCTTGTATTCCCACCTCTTGACAGCCATCTCTTGCCTTTTCTCTTGTGCTCGGTTATAAGCATTTGGGAAAGGACTGGTTTTGTTTGCTGACTCTCTGTCCGGAGCTTACCGGCAGGGCCCTGGAATCCCTGACTATGGCTTGTAAGCACTAAGGCTATACAGAAATGTGAATAGATAAAAAAGCATCCAGTAGTTCAACTCATTTCAGCTGTTTCAGAGGAGGCTTTTGGCCAGAATACAGTAAAGAAAATTGAAAGCCAGAACTAACCTGCACTGCCATCTTGAGTGTCAGCGATTTCCTCATCAGTTCTCCTCAGGAGTACGTATCCAAGCTTTCCTAATGACAAGAAACAAGAAGGGTCAGTCACAAACATGCAGAAAATCTGACGTATGCACACTTGGTGCCTACACAGTAACTTTATCAAGGCTCTGCATGGACACAAAAGATGAGCATGCAGTTCTACGATGCAGAAAGCAAGGAAGCATTGCTGGAATCCAACCATCTAGTTTTACCTGTTTTCACGAGAGGTACATTCTGTTTTAGGCCTATATCTGTCAGTCTAAGAGAGATGAGAAAATGGATGCATATTTTAAGACAAGAAGAAAACCTGTACTTTTAAATTTAGCTCATGGCCTACTTTGTCTCTCTGTTAACATGTTGATTCATGGCCCAGGACAAGTTTAAAAACAAACAAACAAACAAACAAACAAGACATCCACAGAGATTCCTGAAGTATATGAATTTATCTTTGCTTTTTATCCTAGAGTTCACAGAATCACAGAATGGTTGAGGTTGGAAGGGACCTCTGGAGATCATCTAGTCTGACCCTCCTGCTCAGGAAGGGTCACTTAGCACATGTTGCCCAGGACTGTGTCCAGATGGCTTGAATATCTCCGAGGAAGGAGCCAACCACAGCAGGCCTTGCCCACACCAAGGCACCTAGGACAGGAGCCTGGAAGGTCTTGAAGGTGCTGAGCTTCAAAGGGAGCTGAGCTGACAACACAAGGGGAAACAGATGACAACACGAATCAGGCAATCGGAACACCATGGTGTGCGTTCGACTGGCTGCAAGATGGCTGTTGGCATCCAAGTGTGCTTAAGGAAGGCAAAGTGTTGTTAAGAGAAAAAGCACGAGTCAACTTTCAAGGACAATTAGATGTACGGGGCTGCCAGTTTATGGGGGACAGTGCAGACAGCTTCCTAACACTCACTGCTGAGCAGGAAACCCGAACTCTGACAAACAGGCCTTTCGAATATCATGTGAAAGTTCATGAGCACGGAAGCAAGGCAGCTGCTAGGGGTTTAATGTCGAGACTCCACACTGGACCAAATTAGGCCCCTAATTCCAGCACCTACTCAAAAATAATTACAAAACCCATATATCTGCATAATAACATCAGACACGTAAAAAGAAGTACTTGTGAACTATTCTTTAAATAACAAACAGGATTAAAAAAAAAAAAACTCTTTGGGGCAATAGTAAATGTGTACACATGACATTCTTACAAACTGCAGGCTAGAGAAGAAAATTGTTTGTCAGCAAACCAATTTAACCTGACCTCTCTGCAGGGCACAGTTCAGGACACCCTCACAAGTTACATACCTCCAATTTTCTAGAGAAGGTCCAGAAAAGAAACTACCCTGATCAAAACAGTGGAACGGGCCTTGTCCAGAAAAGATGTGATTTGCTTACTTGCTTTGGAAGCTCTGCCAGCATAAACCAAACAAACAAGAAAACAAACAAAAAAACCATACACACACACACACACCAAAGAGTTACAAAGGGATTATTTAAGAGTCTTGTCTAAACTCTACCTTAATTTAAGTAAAGGGCTCCTAAGGGCGCACAAAGAATTTATCTTCCACTGTTACTGCAAACGGCAGGACACTACAAAGGTCACCCCTAGGAGAAGGGAGTTCAGACTACGCCTAAAACAGCCACTGGCACACTGAAGGCTCTCATTCACTTTCAACATGCATTTTCCCTTTCACAAAAACCTTACAAAGCCACTTCAGCCAGTAACTAGCCAGGAGGGTTGTTTCCCCCAACCCCCTTTCTTTTCTTTCTTTTCAGAGAGAGCTTGTTGTATTCTACAGCTTCCGACAGAAGCTATATTAGCATAAATGCTGCAGCTGATTTAGACTTCTGCGACCAAAAGATCTTAGACTTTTGGCTGAAATGCTCTCGCTGCTGCCCATGGGGAGAGGCACAGAGCCAGAAAACAATGCCTGGAGTCCAGGGCACTCTGCTGACGTGGGCATCTCTCCTGTTGGCACTAGAAATAGAGCATGCCGTAACATTCACTCCGCACAGTGACCTCACAACCACAAACTGCACCCACAGGACCAGCACTGGCCTATCAGGCACTCAACAGAAGTGACCTCACAAATACAAAAAAGGAGCAATTTGGCTCCTGGTGGCGTAGCATATGCAGAGGCCAAATGACTCCACAAACACAAAGAGCAGCAATACGCAGCGAGCTGGACCGTCAGGTGGTCAGACTGAAGTGACCTCCCAGGCAGCCATGAAGCCAGATATCTGCTCCTGGCCTCTTTGCGACTGAGGCACAATTGACCTCAACAAGCACAAACAGCAGCAATGTGCATGCTGATCGCCAGTCACATACTGATGCACAGCTGACCACAAAAGCACCAACAGCGGCAATGGGCCTGCTCCTTGTTTATGAGGCATGGAGACACAAGAGACCTCACCATCATCACCAAAGCTACATGCATGCTGTTGGCCTACCAGCTTCAGAGGCACAACTCACCTCACAAGTACAAATGGCATCAACCTGCCTGCTGCTGCCCTATCTGGGACCAAGTCACAAGGGAGCTGAAAAGTGCAAACCTTCACAGAGGAAAAGCTCACCTGGGCCACTCGCACGTCCTTCGATTACGCTGTGATCACTCCACACAGAACAGTCTTCTGCAAACGGCTTTCATCTCCTGGCAAGACTCTCTCCAGATCATGGGACAGCTCCGCTCTGGCACCCTGCGCACAAATCACAAAAGGGAACGATTGGTCTCGCTTTTCCTTTAGTACCATCAAGTCCCAGCTGGGAGCCTTTGCACTGCAGCACAATGGCAGCAGGATGCCACTTCCATTTCTAGTGCATTTCTAGGGACAGAGATCAGCTGAGGCAGCAGCTCCACTGCAAAGGCTTTCGGACACTCTCAGATCAACTCAGCACTGCACCAGGCATCAACCTGATGCCAGACCTCTGCTCTGACACCTACTCTACAAACACACTGCCTCTGCCCCACAGAGCCGCCTCTTCTGCTAGATACAACCAAGTGCCAGCAAGAAGAGATGCATGCAGGACACTCGCCACTTGCACACTCCACAGCCACTGCTCTGCTCGCTGCCTTCCCTTGGCTCCTCAACCCAGACACACAGCAAAGCCCTTGCGGTAACACCACAAGGTGGCCAAGGCACTCTAGGCTCACAAGGCTTGTGCAAAGGAGCAGCACAAGATCAGGCACAGAGATGGCTCCTTGGGCGATGCTGCTCTTTTCAGAGGGAAGAATCCTGCTTTCTTTGGGCACAGCAGGCTGCTGCTTTCCACCCCCATCCCCTCACGAACCTCCTGCTATGGATGGGGGCATGGGGATTTTCTGTAGTAATACAGAAGTTACAGATACTTGAGAGTCCGGAAGGCCTCCTGAGCCCAAAGGAACCTCCCTTCCTTTCCTTTAGGTACTTGGACAAGGAGCCCCGGGGAAGGGAAAAAGAGTGCAGAGGCTTTGAAATGAGGCCCAAGCAATGAGACAGCCCCACACTGGACGGCTGCTGAAATGACAGCTCTCCTGGCTGTGCAGCCTCTGCAGCAGCAGTCCGCGCTCCACAGCTGGCTTCACAGAGCACGGAGGGCTGGGTGCCACGGGCAACCTGGCCCTGGGCACATCTTCACCCCTCCCAGAGCCAGCAGCCCAAGAGCTCTGAGACTTCCTCAGGTCAAGCTACGGACGCTTTGGGGCACTCACACAAAGGCACTCCAGACATGCTGGCATCTATTATAAGGCTCTTGGACTCGTCCTATATGGCACCACAACCTCCTAGGAAAAGGAAGGGGCACCCACGCATTTGCTGAGCGGTCTGGCAACAACAGCAGTTGTGGGATGTGGAATTTGCAGCACAGCAGAGGTACCAGAAGGTGAACCCACACCCCAAGTCACCCAGGGAAGGCAGGCGCATTTATGGAAGCCTTCGCATCCATACGTAGCCTCTTCTCAGTCACTTGCAGCTGCTTTCACAGAGGGCTCACGACGCTGGCCAAGATGTTGACAGGTACAGGGACACAGCCTGGCATCCTGCCTCCATCCTCAGCGGCTCTAGCACTGCACTGGGAACCTCCAGGAGTGGAGCAACCTAGAAAGAAAGAAAGAATCGAAGTGTTACTGGCAGTTCTGCTGGTCTTACAGAGTCGCAACAGGCAGGGGCAAATGTCTCCCCTCTGTGCTGAGCTCTATTGGTGAGAGCACAGTCAGCAGATCCACCGAGATGTTCCACCCCTCTTTTTGGCACAGCTGACACCATGTCTGTATACCGGGTCGTGTTTGGGAGACAGCATTCAGACCTTGCAGGAAAATCTCACAAGCTCTCTGCTCTTTTGACAGGGGCAATTTCTAAAGCACATGCACCCTGGCAAGACGAGATTACTCACACCACTGCTCACACCAGCACTACATTCACTTAGCAGCCTCAAAAGTCTAGCTGGACTCCCTAGCTGACTGCGAGGACGCTGCAAGCTTCTACTTAGCAACAAGTGGAAAGGCAAACTCCATGTCCATGCTCATCACAGAACATCATCTGCATTTGAAATGTAGCAGTACTAACTCATGGTGACGGAGTGGAATAAAATTTGTGTCAGATGATGTGGAACATCCACTTCTGCTTGATTAATGAGTTGCATTTCTGTATTGCTGTAGAGCTCTGCAGGGGTCAGTCCCTCCTCTGAGCACACGCAACCACCCCAGAAGTGACCTCACCACCACCATCCAAGCCATGCGTCTTCTCCTCACCTGTCAGCTGCTCACATAGAGGTGTCATCACATCACAGATTCACATCATGGCCTCATAATACTCACAATGCTCTCAAACACCCATTGCCTACCAGTTACTACACCAAAAGATTAGCATCAACACCTAGCCTATGAAATTTAAGAATTGGAGAACAGCCTGCAAGTAATTCTTGGCAACATTTTCTAACGGGAGGATTGCATGGGAACAGCGAACATGAACCTGAAGACAGCAGGGCCTCATGTCCCAGGCACAGGGAGAAGCCTTCCCGCAACTCAGAACTCTGCTTCCTTCCCCAGTGGTGAACAAAACCGGAAAATCCTCTACACATCCAGGACAACAAGCATTCTCCTATTTTACGCCCTGACAATTGGAGACACACGGAAGGACTCAGGCCAGGGCATCTCAGTTGGTGAAACCAGCAGAGACACAATTCAGCAACTCTTCACCCTGACCTAGCAGCATGGAAAGAACAACATCAAGTGCAAGCACTGGCCATTCATCAACTTTCAAGGCCCTTGACAAGCAAAATAGCTCACGCTTACAGAGGTCTTCTGCAAACACCCTTCACCCTGCTGCCAGGCTCACAGGTCTCGGCGCAAAGCAAGAGGCAGGGAGCAAAAGCAAAGGCTAAGGCACGGCATGACATGCGGGCACAGTCTCTCTCAGAGACACTCGGAAATGCAGTTCTCACAACAAAAGACACCATTGGGAAGGGCACCTCGCGAGGACACCAGCAGCCTGCTCACACTTTGCCCAGCACCTCCCAAACGCAGCTCCGAGCAGCACCTGGGGCTGCGCTGGTAGCAGCACCTCAGGGAAACGCTTTAACAGGGATCCCAGAGCCACCACAGGGACAAAGGTTCCTGCACCCAAACCCCACCGAGCCGCCCCAGCCCAGCTGCTCGCGGCAGGCCGCCACGTCTGGCTGCAGGGCAGCTCCCCCCTCTGGCCCACGTCGCTCTGGCCCCTGCTCACGGCCCCACCAGCCCCTGCTGCAGCTCCTGCAGCAAAGCAGCCTCATCGCCAGCACCGCTGCCCCGCCCCGACGGGAGGGCACCCGCCGCCATGTGAACGCGCCCGCAGCCCCCACCAAACCCTCTTGCCCGCTCGCTTCTCGCCTGCTTTGCTCCTGCTCCTCTTCCACGTCTTTGACATCTTTTTTTCCCCACATGTTGGACTGCAATTGGCTGACAGAGCCATCAGTGAAATCGATGCCCGCCCTCCTCCTCCTGACAGCCAATAGGAGGGCTGCACTGGGGCGATGCCATGGCAACGCTGGGCCCTCCTGCCCTGGCAGCCAGCTCCGCCCCTCCCCCGCGGTCGGGCGCCATGTTGTGGGCGGCAGCACGGGGTGCGGCAGGGCCTGGGGGCAGCGCGGCGCTGTGTGGGCGGGCGGTGCGGGGCCCCGGGACATGGCCGCTGGGCTGTGGGGCAGGGGCCCCGCGGGGCTCCTGGGTGCCCTGCGCCCTGGGGGCCATGCGGGGCATGGAGAGCAGCACTGGGGCGTGTGCTGGTGGCAGCTGTGGCACCGGTGTGGGGGCCCTGGGGCTGGCCGGGGTGGCGGAGCCCACGGGCAGTGTCCTACTGCCCCCAGGACAGGGTAGGGCAGGGCAGGGCAGTGTCCTCCCCCCCTACTTCCCTGGCCCCCTGCCCACGGCAGCCCTAGGACTCAGCTAGGGAGTGGTGGTGTGAGGTCGTGAGAGGGCTGGGGGAGATGGTTGTGTTGGGCTCACCCCAGCACTGCCCACCACAGCTCAGAGAAAAAACCTTGGGGTCAGCCAGGACCTGTTGAATGGGGATTGCACCTCCGCCTGTTTCCAATCTGCTCTCTCCAATGTATGTTCTTTTGGGTGCAGAGGTTTGAGCCCAGTTTGCAGGAAGACAGGGGCAGTGGCCATCTGAAGATGGCATCTCTGAGCGCAAAACATGCTGCGCCAAGTTGGAAGCATAAAAGGATCGAGGGGGAAGGAACAGAGATTTTCCCAAACACGCAGAGGACTTGGGGTTATTAAAAGGTGATGGTTTCATTATGGTATATGAACATTTCCAGCAGGCTCTTGAGAGCCTCATGAAGCTGCAGGCCACTTCATCCTCTGGGATGCAGGACCCCTTTCCTCTCAGAGCCAGACCCCAAGGGGGACCCACTCCCAGGGAAACCTGTCATGGATTCCCATGCCCCCCCACCCCCTAAGAGGTGGTGGAGCTGGCCGCACAGAAGCCTTGGGGCTCAGGACAGCCCCATCCCCAGGACCCAGGAGTCCTGGCTGTCACATTGTCCCCTGAGCCAGAGGGGACCCTCAGGCAGGGCTCTTGCAGCAGCCCCCAGCCCTGCCCAGCCACCCCCACAGCCCGGGATCCACAGCAGTTTTGGCAGTTAACAGTCTCTGTGCGACACCTTGGGAAGAAGCTCCCAAAGCCCTTACCCTTAGTGGAGAGCCACAGGAGTGTTGGGAACAAGGAACTGTGGTCCTGGCTGATGGTGTCCATCCAGCAGTCCTCCATCTCGCTTGCCCTCTTGCTCTTGTTTCACCTCTCCAGCCAGAGAAACAGGACGCTCTTCCCATCTCATTACCCAAAACTCCTTTCCAACATGCCCCTGCTCCTCCGCCTGTTGCTGAGGAGCCCCAACGTGGCCCCACTGCCTCCTGTCCCCTCTCCTTGCCATGGAGCCACTATGAAGGGCAGCTGTGGGGAGGGTGTGAGCAGTGCCCAGGAGTGCCTGGGCCTCACAGGGAAGTGAGGGTCCCCACCCACGACACCGGGGAGACCTCCCTGTGATGTGACACATCCCATTGTGACCTCAGCTCGTGTCATCTGGGGGCTCAGTAGGTCACTGCCATGGAGATGGCACAGGCAGGGAGAGGGCAGAGAGATTTCGCCTCATGTGCTGGAAAGCAGCCACCTGCCTTCACTGCAGTTATTTTCCATAATTTTCTGATAAATCCTTCAGGAATGTCTCCAGACAGTGCCAAAGACTGTGAAATATCTAAAATGGGTCACTGGAGATGTCACTTCTGCCCCCCTGCACTGAGCAGACCTGTGCAGGAATCTGGGTTTTGGGGGTTGGCGTTTTTATAGGATCCAAGGCATGTGGGATGAACCAGCACAAAGCATGGCCACAGGCTGAGAAATGCTTTGGTGAGCCTCAAAACTGGTTTCTGCTGTGGGCCACTCTTTTTGTGGAAGCAGGATGTAGGACAATGTGGGACAGGATGTAGCCTTCCTCCTTTAGGCACCAAGGCAGGCTCTTTGCTTTTAAAAGTGCTCAGCATTTTTCTCAGTCGGCAGTGCTTGAGCTAGAGATGCTATGCCAGAGAAGAGCAAACATAGCCTTAACACACATCATCCAGAGGCCCTTATCCAGGACCCTGGAGCCTGCCAGGCTCCAAAGCCATGGGCGAGGCCAGGTAGCAAATGTGGGGAAGTTTTCCCATTTCCCATGAAATTTGCCCATCTTTCCTTCTGGCTGAGCCTGAGGAAATCCATTTCTCATCCCTGGGCCTCATTTGGTCCTTGTGCTTTTCGGTGTCACCTTGGGGCTGTGCTTCTCCCCTGGGTACGCTCCTCAGCCCCCTGCCCTCCTTCTCTCCGCAGGCACCCTTGCTCTCCCCGGGTCTGTACAGCCCTGACATCCTGGATCTCCCACATTTTATGACTCTGGGCTTCTCAGGACATGCCCACACACTGCAGTGCTGCTGTCCAGGCTCTGGTGCAGAGCCTATGAGGCAGTGCAATGCCTCAGGACGTGCATTTTGACTCACTCCGAAGTTTGTGAGATGACCAGCTCCCAGCTCTGCAGCTGCTGAAGTTTGAGAGCATCCCTGCAACCGACCTTCCTGGCTAGTCTGGGACATGGCTGTGCCCCCACACCCCCTCCTGCTGCCAGCCCGAGGATCCAGGAAGGTCTCCAGGGAGAGCAGTGGCTTTGGTGTGGGTGGGATGGGTTTCCCTCAACATCCCTGGGTCCTGCATTGGTTTCTCTAAGTGCTCGGGAAAATCCCTCTTCTCTAGGGGCTTGCATCAAGGCTTTTCCAGACTTTTGTACAGAAACCCAGCCTGGCCTGGGATCCCCAAGAGCAGCACGGCCCCCAGCATCGCCCGGGACCCCCAGGAGCTGTGTGGCTCTCTCTTCTGTTCCCACATTCCCCGATTAAATGGACAGTTTGTAGCCTCACCTTTACAACACACCATCTGGATGCTGCAACATTGTGACTCCTCCCCTAGCTCATTCCCATAGGCAGCTGCTGATTTGCGACCCGCCTATTGGCTGGCAGGAGGAGGGGGGCGGGTCTGGATTTCACTGATGGCTCTGTCAGCCAATTGGAGTCCACCATGTGGAAGGAAAAAAAGACGTGAAAGAGAGAGGTGAAAGAGGAGAGGGAGCGAAGCAGGGGAGGCTTTGGGTGGAAAGCAGGACTGGGCTTGGGCGGCTTGTTTCTCACAAGAACGTGAGAAACGCTCTGCGCCCCCTGCCCAGTGTAACTGCTCTGCCTGGCACTGAGGCACAGGAGGACTCAGGGTGGAGATCGGGCTCTGCAGAGAAGAGCCCCAGGGGCAGAGTTAGGAAACAAGAAAAGACCTCGAATGCGGAAAGCCAGCATCTTTAAGTACACCAGAAACAAGCAGGGGCTGGAAAACGCCCCAAGCTGTAGTAAAAGTTTCTGAGCATAAAGAAAAATCAATGAAAAAAAAATCCCTGTTCAAATGTGAATAATAGATGGATGTAACCGAGTAACCTTAAAAGAAGTAGCTTCAGCAGTTACAGTTAAAACCAAACTATAACAACCGAATGGCCTTGGTAGGGTTTACTTTTTGTTTGGGTTTTACAGAGTGACCCTCTGAAGAGCAACAACTTGAAAAGAAGCAGCCAGAAAGAGTGGTAGAATTGTTAGGCTAAGTAATGTGTTTTTTAAAAGTATCTAAATAATCGAATGAACCTAGGAGCCAGGAGAGAAGTAACACCAAAGGAAGATGCATACCTAAGAATGAGAGGATACTCATACCAGGCTGATAACGAAACTCAACAGCTGTATTCTAGTGTTTGTAACATTTCATGATCCTAAGGAAGGGGCTAACACCTTCCCTTGATGAAAGGAAAGGAAAGAAAGAGAAAAAGATGGTAAAATCTATGCATAAGGGTAACAGCTGTTGTTAAAGTTGTCTGTTTACTATAGAGAAGACAGGGAGATACGGAAAAATAATGAAAAAAAGGTGACCAACTCTATTTGAAGCTCCTCTGAAGGGAACTATTCCAGGTTGGGGAGCAAACTGATCTTTCGGTGCAGGAAAGAAATGCTTGCAATTAAAGGAAATAAGATTTCTGTGTTAACATATTGAACTGGAACAACACTCGGATTCACCGAATTTGGGTCAATAGGCCAGACCAATCATGTTGCTATTAGGATTAAGACTGTTATTTTTAACAGTTGTTTACGTGTTACTACAAATGGGCATGCTTTGCTTTTGGCGTCTATTAATAGCAGTGCGCGTTTCCCCAGCACAATGTGCTTACCAAAAAGCTGCCCACTGCGCACCAAGGGGAATTTGCTGGCTTCTGAAATAAATGTGTGTGTCTGGCGGTGTCAAGGGGTGGAGTGACAGGCGCCACACAGGCAAGCGTGGGACTCTGGATGGTGCAGCCCACAGAAGAGGAGTTTGCTCTGGGGTGCTCCCCAGGAGTTAAGGAACCCTGGGTGCATCATGGCTGGAGCCACCACACTGTGGGGTTGCTGCAGCCTGGGGGCACAACCTCTAATGACCTCAGGAGTGACAAGTCCAGACAGAGGAGGTGACACCACAGACTCACCCCATAAACATCTAGGTGCTGTGGAACCATTCCCCACGGAACGACCTGTTAGTGGGCGAATTGTTACTAACTGAGCAGCACTGTGGGCTGAGCACTAGGTTACCTGTTGATGTGCACGCTGTTATTGGCTGAGGCCATACAGCCTTTGTGTAACTGTGGGCTGGCATTGTTTGGACTGGCTATAAAAGAGAGCCAGAAGCCACAGAAGTTGGTGTGGACTCTGACCGACCATCAGCTGGCCTGTGGATGTCAATGGCGTGATGAGGAGAATCCAGGCAAACTACCAGGTTTGTTATAACCTCTTATCTCTAATAAATTCTCATACCTGACAAATTCTTGATAAATTCTCATACTTGACAAATGATGATCTCTCAGAGTTCAGTGCAAATAACCCCCAAATCCGAAAGAATCACAGACGCCCCTCTATTGGCGTGTCACAGGTAACACTCACAAGGGGCATCCTTGAGCAGGATGGTTGGTTACTGTCCAGATGGTGGTGGCAGTCTCCTTTGCCAGGGTCCTTCCAGCAGTGGCTTCCACTGGATCAGATGAGACTCCCCAAACTGTTCTTCTGGGGAATTTTTATAGTCCAGCTGGCTTGTAGTCCTGTGTGACCTCTCCAGCATATGCATGAGCCATTGCTACTGATTACCTTAAACTGCATATCAAAGCATCTCCTAACTCTCCTAAGAATGCACAGAAGACTGTCCTACATAGCCACTTCTTCATTTGCAGGAGCAGTTTGTACTGTCAATTTTCAAGGGCCTTAAGTATTTACAGTTTAATCAGTTCTGCAGCAGGAGCTGCTGCAGAGATTCTGAAACAGCCAGATACTCCACCTGAGATGGTACTCACCACATTTAAGCACAGGAATTGGTCCAGGCACAGCAGGATCTGCCTCTAGAAATCTCTAGAACTGTCTGAAACACCCACTTGGAGAGGTTCTGCACCAGTCAGTCCAACACTTAATTTGGAAAGTGGTAGCAGTTCAGTCAATCTCCTAGTTTCAAGTCTGAAACTGCCTGTCTCAAACCTGGCCATCAGCTCACCTGTGTGGATTACTAGATGGGGGAGTTCCTGGGCCACCTAAGGGATTAATGACTTGAGTGCTCTGAGTGTGCACACAGGCACAGGCCTGATAGCCTGGTGCCCACCCACGCCACAATTCTAACTGTAAGAGAAACCTGAATTTCATACCTGGAACTTGATTTCCAGAGCTTTTGCCACAAGTACTGGCTCTTAGCTAGCACTCTGGCCTACCTCTGCAAGCAAGTGAGGCAGGAGAGTTGTTTCCTGTGTCTAAAGACAGGTGGGATGAATCAACCTTTATTTCATGGCATTGGATATAAACAAAGAGAAAATGAGAATCCCTTGTGCAGTTCTGGTGTCCCACCTCAAGAAATGAAAGTAGGACTAGGAAAAGGGAAGGGAAAGTTGATGAAGGTAGCAAGACGAATTTCACCACTCATGACATTAGTTACTCTTGTCCCACCTTCAACTGACTGGGTTCTGAAATGGATCCTCCCAACCATACCATAGTGGGAAAATTCTTCAGGAAGGCCTTTTCAGTCACTCATGAAATGCAAATCCTCTTCTTCACACTGCCGTGGGTGATTTATCTGCTCACTGCCACAGGGAATATGGTCATGATAGCTATCATTTGACTCAACCACCAGTTTCACCCCTAGTATATCACTTCCACAGCAGCGTCTCCTTCTCAGATATTTGGTTCCCTTTGCCCCTAAAAGGTTTGTCAGCCTCATCTTGGAGATTAAGACCATCCCGTGGCTACTTGCCGATCCCAGACCTTCCTTTCCATCTTCCTGGGCACAGCTGAGTTCAGCCTGCTTGTTGTGATGTCTTTCAATTGCTGTGGGGCCATTTGCAACCCGTTGCACTGCACCATCTTTATGAAGCCCTGGTTGGGCTCCACGCTCATCTTTACCCATTGGATGATGGCATCTCTATCCTTGCTCAGCCCCACCATCTTATATACCAAGGTACCCTGTGTCCCCAGTAAAGAGACTCTTTCTTCTGTGGCCTCATCCCTTTGCTGAGAGCAGCCTGCATGGGCACCAGCTACCTTCAAACATGAGCTTTGCTCTCTCCTCTGCTGTGTTGCTGAGCTCCTTCACATTGACCCCTGTGTCTTATGCCTGCACTAGATGCACTATCCTGAGAATACCCTCTGGGAAAGCCTTAAGAAGCCTTCTTCACCTGCATATCTCACACTGCCATCGTCACTATTGCATATGGTAGCTCCATTTTTGGCTACGAGGGGCCTGAATACAGCAAATCCTTTGAACCAACCAAAGCCTGATGAAAGGGTTCAAGAGGGTTACCCCCATTGTGAGCAGAGAAGCTGCTTTGCTGTAAGCTCTCAGCGGCTTTGCAGGTTTCTCTAAGAAAGTACATTCAGGAGAAGCATGATTTTAGCTGACATCCAGCAGACTAAGAAGACACAACATTTTGAGTGCTGGAACTTACCCAGGAAGTGGGGAGCTGAGACTGTCACCTCTGATTCACTGAGGCTACAGTGATATTGCTGTAGGTGACTGGGCTTGAGTTTTTGCTCAAATAATTACAGCCAGTGGTTCAATTTCAGCATGTCTTCCAGATGAACCCAGTCCAGAGATTCCCTTATGCCAGAGTAGAAGCAGAGAGCAAGACAGAGCATCTGGGATCTAGGACTAACCTGAGCCCCAAGTTAAAATGCCAGTGCAAACATGGGGTATTGCCCACTACTGAGCTTCCTGTTTTACTCTCTGTATAAAAGTCACCCATTACACTCTGAGACAGGGTCTGGGGGACAACAGAGTCTGTGGAGAACCTCTGGTCCACTACTTGAAACCCATCATCTCCTTCTTCCCTCCACCCTTGTATTTTTGAGGCATCCTATTTGTGGAGTCTTCTGCTCCTTTCCTTTATATGTCTAAAACCAAATGCAAAGGTGGAGGGAAAAATGTCAGTATTTATTGCCTATGTTTTCCTTTGGCTTCCTTCTGTTAAATGTGTTTTTTTTTGGTTTAAAAAAGAAATTAGCAGCTAAATAAATGAAGAGATTTGAGACTGAAATAGTGAGTTCATCAACTTCACTGGAGGTGCCTGTGAGCAGCTGGAGTGTGCACTTGTTTTCCCTTGGTCCCTATATAGTCAACAGAGGGAAAGAGAGAGCTCTAGAGGCTGGCTCCTCCCAGACTGTAACCGGCAGGCGAAAGAAGTGTTACCAGTCTCTTCCAGACACTCTTCTCTCTCTCTGCACTGACAAGATGGGACGAAGCTAACTTGCTCAAACTGAAGTGCCTGACTTTTAGGCATCTCAAATATAACCCTACTTAGTATTTTCTTTGTTCCAGACCCTTCCTATTTCAAATAACCAAAAGGACAGCCTTTAAGTTCTTTAAGATGGGACAATTCCCCCCTCCCCTAGAGGGAAGGCAAGGCATTTAGGTCAGGACATTTAATAACAATGGAATTTGGCAATGCTTTGGCAAGAACTCTATTTCAGTGCACAGTGATATCAGATGAGACTATCTGACACAGACATTTCCAATGACTGAATGGAACCCTCCTGCATTTCACTATTTAGAGTATTAAAGAAGGCAAGCTATACTTCTTCCCTATTTCTCCCCCTTTTCTGGAGAAAGAGAGAGGAAGAAGCTGTGGAAGAAAGCAGGGGATTACAGAAGAGATGCTCACTACTGGCTTGTTTTGAAAGCAACAGCCTCACAGAAGTTCCAGGTCAAAAAAGGCAAGCACCGAAAAGTAGAAGGAAGAACTTTCCAAATACTTATCTAAATGGATGGACTGGCATCTGCACATAATAGTAAGTACTTTTGCTGGGAGATTAGGTTGGCGTTTGAAGCACAGATGTGATGGATGTTTGCAATAGGTCGAAGTGAACAGGGAATTTCCCAGGCATGGCATGAACTAGTTCACCACCTCTTTACAATACTGTGCTTGCGAGAAAGAATCCTTTGTGAGCATTTGGAGAAGGCAGAAAGAAGACAGTAAAATCTCTGAGGACTGTAAATGTGAAGCAGAGAAATCAGGGTGCGATGAATGGCTGAGAGGAATATTTCTGTCTGTGCTACCTAGGAAGCAAGCAAGGGAGCAAAGAAGGAAGGATCTACCCTCCCGTCGAGACTGTGAAATTCTCACACTTGTTTCTTCATGCTCCTGTCTCAGCAGGATGTACTGAAATTAGACATGGGACCAGGAAATGAAACTGCAGTTGCTGAGTTCATCTTGGAGGGTTTCTCAGGGCTTGATCAAAGACTACAGCAATTTCTCTCCCTGCTCCTTCTACTCATATACCTGACAACAGTGACGGGGAACACAATGATCATCCTCCTCGTGTGTGTGGATCACCGCCTGCAAACTCCCATGTACTTTTTCATCAGCAATCTGGCATTCCTGGAAATCTGGTTCACATCCTCCACAACCATCACATTGCTGGCGATTCTGAGCTCTGGAAGGAGACCAATCTCATTAAGCAGCTGCTTTGCCCAATCCTATTTCTATTTTGCCCTGGGTTTTATAGAGTTCGCTCTCCTTGTTGTCATGTCCTTTGACCGCTATGTTGCCATCTGCCAACCTTTGCATTATGCTGCCATCATGAAGCAGCAGCTCTGCACCCGTCTGGTTGTTGCTGCATGGGTCCTAGGCTTCACACTCTTCAGCTACCACCTGGTCCTCCTCTCAAAGCTGACTTTCTGTGGCCCCAACAAGATCCACCATTTTTTTTGTGACAGTTCCCCCTTATTCACACTGTCCTGCTCTGACACCAGCCTGCTTTGGAAAGCAGACCCCATTTTGATATTGTTTCCATTGCTGGGTTCCTTATGTTTAATCCTGGTGTCCTACATGGGCATCTTCCACTGTATTCTGCACATGCCATCAGCATCTGGGAGGAAGAAAGCTTTTGCTACATGTTCTTCCCATCTCACCAACTTAGCCATCGCATATGGAAGCTGCATTGTTCTCTATGCACGGCCCTCAGAAGGGGTTTCCTTGGAGACCAACAGAATTGTAGCTTTGCTGAACACTGTCCTGTACCCGTTCTTAAACCCCTTCATCTACAGTCTCAGAAACGAGACTGTGAAGGTGGCCCTGAAGGAAGCCATTGGCTGTGCAGAGGTTTGGCTTTTCCCCCGGTCATGATGCTTTTCAAGACAGCAGTTCTAATTATGTATCATATATTACATCACACACACATATATATATAGCTATTAAATACAGGTGCCTCAGGAGATTTATGTTCTCATTGGATTGTAGTGGTGAAAGGAAGCAATGTGAATTGTGTGCCTTGGTTACAGGGGGTTCTTATAAACAAAATCTAAAAAATATTAATAAAATGTTGAACACACACTTCTTAGGACTGGGGCATAGACTGCCAGTGCATGCTGACACAAGGAAGTTTTCATAAGTCATCTCAGGAAATTTAGCTGAAAACTCTGGGACAATGTCCGAGAGCTGTTGAGAAAAGCTCAAAACACCTTCTCTCCCCGAATAACAGAAGGTGCTCAGCATGAAAATTAAGCTCAGACATTACAATGGGTTCAGATTCACTGGATTCAAATCCGTAAAACACTTCTCGGTTTCATTAGTGTGATGAAGACAGCCTCACTGATTTGCCAGTGATAGCATGCAGACAACAGCTTTTTTTATTCACTTTGTCTTATGGGGGGGGTACTACCTATAAACATAATTGGTGCAAACTCTCTTTTCTTCTAATATAGCAGTATCCTAGAAACTCTTTGCTCTTAATTAACCATCCAAGTAACCTCCCAATCCAGTGAAATGGGGTGGGGGGGGCAGGGTTCTGAGCTCTCCCTGCCAAAAGGCTCGCTGCCTTGCGGATCTCTGCTGCAGCCTGCACACCATGCACTGCCCTGGGCCCTGAAACAAGACATCCAGGGGCTGACTTCCAGGAGGAGGCGGCAGAGAGCAGTTTTGACATAGTGGGACTTTTTTCTCTGCCACAGTGAACAAGGAAATGGTCTTGCCATGACGGAGCTCTCAGAGGTACTCTTCTGAGCAGCAGTGCCACAGTCATTACCTTTCAAAATGGGCACATAAGGAAAACTTCCAAAGACAAAGTATTTCTTCAGAAAAGAATTGGCCTCTTACAACAAGTTCTCCCAGACGCACATACAACAGTGAGTGATGTTTCAAGGGCTCAGAGCTTATTTTTTGTGCTGAAAACAAAGAAAACCACAACATTGCTTTTGGACCCTGAAAATCATTGCCTGCATGAATACCTGACTGGATAGAAGCCAAAAACATGCTGAGGTGATGTCCATAAGGCAAGGTAAAAGACCAGCAGCAGGCCCATTGGCTTGGTAGGTGATTATGAGGTCAGTCGTGTCTGATAGGCCACCAGGAAGCTGATGGCTGGGGACATTTTTATGAGATTAGTTGTTTCTCAGAAGCTCATAGGAGAGTAGGAGACCCACGATCATAAAGATGAAAGTGAGGTAACTTATGCCTCTACAGGTGATGGACCACGAGCAGGCACATGGGTGGGAAAGTGGCTGTGAGGTGACTTGTATGGGTGAAGCTGATAGGCCAGCACTTGACTCCTGTCTGGGGTAAGAGGTTGCGAGGTCCTGCCTGCCTGAGTACCTGCTAGGCCACCAACAGGCACAGGGCTAGGATGTGGGTTTAGTGGTCACTCCTGTCTCTGGTGGGTGCGACTTGGTCTGTGCAGAGAGTGAGGAGTAGCATGGACAGCCCTGGGCTGCGAGTAGTTTTGGGCCACTGGGCTCTCTCTGAGACACAGAAATATATTTTTTAATGGTGCAGGCCTGATAATACCAGAGATATTTAGAAAACGTCAATAAAAAATGAAACAAGAAAAAAAGAAAGAAAATGATCTAAAATGAAGAAATGTTTTGTTACACTTTCCAGCTTTTAAATTTTTTTGTGTTCTTGTTGTCTGTCTTTGCTTTACTGTCTTTTTTTTTTTTTTTAATAGACTGGTCTTTTTTTTTTTTTTTTTGAAAAGGAAAGCGATTTCCATTATTGGGGTGAGATACAGTCACAGGGTCACTGACGGTTGGTGCCATTGTAGGTGTCCTGGTCCAGTCTACCCACCCTCTATCTGCAGATTCAAGGGGCTCCGGTCTTCCGCAGGTCCCCTGTGAGAGCTGCCAGGCCTAGGGAGGTACCTCAGACATACCAGGACCTCTCCACGTGCCACTGGGTGCTTGTGGTTAGAACAGAGCTCTGCCTGAAAAGGTGGAGAAGAGTTTTCAACATTTAAAAAATATGAGCACACTTTCATCAGCTAAAATGACTAATTTTAGTGTCCACTTTTCCCATGATAAAATAGTGGACGTGTTCAGGCAGGGTATGAATCTCAGGAGAAGAAATATTGATCTGCCCCTGAACTTGTGTTACCACTGTTCTGTCTGTTATGCTGTGGATATAGTCTCAGTAATTTCTCACATATTTTCACGTGTCCTGATTAAATTGATCATTTCTAAAGGCATCTTTGCATCAGACTATCTGGACATATCTTACTCTTTATCCATCAGGTACCTCTCAACTCTCCAGCTGCTGCTCTGAGCTTCAGGGCATCTGAAGCCTGCCTCGTCGTTCAGGAGTCTAATTATCTCTTTAGCCAGCTCCTTAGTTCTGTTTCTATCTATCCTTTCCTATCTATCTGTCAAAATCATTTCAAGGAGGGTTATTCCTTGTGGAAAGTGGACCACACTGGAGGCAGCTTGCACTTAACATACAGTTGAGGAGTGTCTTTTACCTTTTATTAAACTGTATCCTATTTTATTTTTGCTTGTTTGCAGTTGAGAAAAATCCTTCTGTGTCTGCAGCTAGTTGTCTAAGGAAAGCAGGTGGGAACTGCTGCGTAGGAGCTGTAACATTCAGCTACAGACTCGAGTGGAAAAAAGTTAGATTTTAACAAGAGTCATGTAAGTCCCCAGTGGCTAATGAGAGAAATGGCAGGGTTGGGGAGGTGAGGAGGAAAGTTGTCCATAAAGGTCTCATATGGAGAATACTGCTTTTCCTACCTGTCTGGACTTCATTAGGAGACCCTCTGGGACAGTATGAATTGGAGAATGTGGCTATCATTTATTCTGTGAGCTGAAAAATAAAGGAAGCTTAAAAAGGAGAAATCCTTTCTTTTTCAGGTGCTCATGGAAATCTTGCTCTTGTAAATACACTCCTGAATCCTCTCCAATTAGGCACACAAGAATTGAAGAACTGAAGAAAATTAGGGGGAGTGACATGCCTTGTTAGGGCTTTTTGCGTTTTAATGGCCTCTTGAGTGTATTTGGTGCTGAGTCCATGAACCTCAAATACTGAGGGGACATTGAACAAACCTCTCAAGAAATTAAAAGCAGAAGTAAATTCCAAAGTTTCTTGGAGCGTTAATGGGTCCCACTGAGAGTTGTTACCAAGGAAGGCTCCCCAGGGGCTGATGAGAGCAGAAAGCTGGAGGCCCTGATTGCCGGTAGGCAAAGGCAATGTGCAGGTAGCTCTGATGCCAAGTAAGCCTTGATGTGTTTTATCAAGCAGAATGGCCAGGCACTGACACCCAGCCCCTGGGCAGGGTGATCTTTTCCCTCGCGCTTTGCTCAGGGCTCTTCCTGGGGGCAGTGTGAGGGTGGGGGTGTGCAACGCCGAGTGCAGGACAGTGATACAGCACCTCCTGAGTCCCCGGGGACGAGAAGGCAGCGAGGTCACAGCGCTTTAAGGAAACATCTTCTTGAGGGCCTCAGTGGCAGGGACAACAGCCATAGCCAAGAGGACAAAGAGCTCGGTTTTGTAGGCAGCTTTCAGCCTTGGCAGTGCCCATGGCTGTCTCCACTACAGGCTGTCCTACGCTGTCCCACCCCTGTGTCTGTTTCCCTGCAGACTGTACACACCAACCTGCTTTGCCACCTTGTTCTCACCCATGGATGTCCCTACCTCTACTCATGTCTCTCGGTCCTCACTTGGTTTTCCTTGAAGCACAAAGCCAGGGGCTGATTACAGACTCCCTCTAGGTGACCTGTAGCACCACAGCACTGCCCTTCAAGTGACATTCCTTTTTCCTGATGTTACATCTGAACCCCGCAAGCTGCTGTTTGTGGCTTTTTTCCCTTCTCATGCTTTTTCCCACTACCAAGAAAAGCTCCATCATCTCTGAAATCACCCTTCAAGCAGTCACAAGCTACTACTCTCCTGCCCTTCACCTCCACTTCATCAGGCTAAAGAAGCACAGGTCCCCCAACCTCTCCTCGTGGACGCGGTTATTCCTCCCTACTCACAGGACTTGACACTTCTCTTGTAAATTTTCATGAGGTATCTGTTGGCTGAATCACCCAAATTTCTCAAGGTCCTTTTGGGGTGAATCTCCTCTGTATCAAAAAAAAAAAACAACCACAAAACAGACAAAACAGCACCAATGGGGAAAGGGTAAGCAGGTGTGGTCTGACTGTATGGGAGGGGATAAGGATGGTGGAAGACACAAATTTAGATGGGGGAAAAGGGAAAAAAAAAGAAATTAAAAGTGAAGCAAAGGATTGATCAAGACCGTTTGGGGATTCCTGCCAAGAGGCCCTGCATCTGAACAATTCTGAATGGAGGAGGAGAAGAAAGCTGACCTACTTCCACTGTTACGGGGAACCCATGTGCTTTCCCTGACATTGACAAGCTAAAACCCAGAGGGGGAAGAATCACAGACTCCATCAGGGTGGAAGGGACCTCAGGAGCTCTCTAGCCCAGTCTCCTTGCTTGCAGCAGGGTCAGCTCTGGGGTCAGCCATGTTGCTCGGGGCTTGATCCAGTCTGGTCTTGGAAACTTCCGAGGGAGGAGACTGCACAGCCTCTCTGGGCATCCAGTTCCAATGCCTGACCATCCTCTTAGCGGAAAAGCTTCTTATCCCCTGCATGAACCTCTCTTCTTTCAACTTATGCCCATTGTCACTTGTCCATCTATCATGCACCATGGTGAAGATCCTGGCTCCATCTTCCTGGTGACCTCCTTGTAGCCTTTGGAAGGCTGTTATGAGGTCCCTCCATGCCATCTGTTCTGCAGGTTGAACAAGCCCCGTATCTTCACAGACAAAGTGCTCCAGCTCCCCAAGTATCGCGAGGGCCCTCTGCCAAACACATTCCCAGTTACCAACCTCTTTCTTTTTCTGGGGACCCAAACTGGATGCAGTACTCTGTACGTGGTCGAATGAATACTGACTAGAGGGGGATCATCCTTTCCCTCCACCTCCTGGCTGTGCTCCTGGTCCTACAGCCCACAGTGCTTTTTCACCTTCTTTGCTGCCGGGGAACACTGCTGGCTTGCATTTTGGCTCCTGTCCACCAGGACCCTCAAGGCCTTTCCGCAGAGCCACTCCTCAGGCCCCAGCCTGTAACACTGTGGGGTATTGGTCTATGCCAGGTGCAAGACCTGGCATTTGTCCTTGATGAATTTTGTGAGGTTTCTGAAGCTCATTCCTCCTGCCTGCCTATGTCCCTCTGAATGGCAGCCCTCAAGCATATGACTGGTCTTCCCCTTCCATTTTGGGGCAATCTGCAAGCATGATGAGTGTTGCTTCCTCCGTGTCACTAATAAAGATGATAAACAGGACAGGTTCCTGGAGAGATCAGTGGTACTCCACTTATCTCTGGCTACCAGGGAGAGTGCTACCCATTCACCAGTGCCCTCTGAGCCTGACTATCCAAGCAGCTTTTTACCTATCTGGTTGTCTATCTGTCTAGGCAGTAATGTTCTAACTTGCATACAAGAATATTGTTGAAGACAGTGTCCAACACCTTGCTAAAGTCTAGGTAAAAGACATTTACTGCATCCACAAATACAGTTATTTAATCATAGAAGTCAATCATGTCAGTGAGGCACAATTTACCCCAGGTAAATCCATGCTGACTGTTCTCTATCACCTTCTTCTCCTTCGTGTGCCCAGAAATGTGATGTGAGAGGATTCACTCCATGACACACTCCTCACCAAAGTGAGGCTAAACTACCTGCAGCTCCCCAGGTAGTCCTGCTGGCCTTTTTTGAAGATGGATGTAACATTTGCATTTTTCCAGTCATTGGGACCTCTCCCTATCTCCACAGCCTTTCAAAGACGACAGCGAGTGGCCTTGCTATGACAGCAGCCAGCTCTCACAGCATCCTTGTATGTAGCCCATCCAACCCCATTGACTTGCATAGTTTGAGTTCTCACAAGTAAGTAACCTCATCCCCTGTTGGTTGTTCTTCTCCTCAGGAGTCCTGACTCAAGGCACAACAGTCCGGGAGACCTTTTTTTGTGAAAACGGAAGCTAACAAAGCATTGATTTCTTCAGACCTATCTGCATCTGCTGTCACTAGATTCCCTGCCCCATTCAGCAGTGAGCCCATCTTTTCCTTTTTATTCTTGCTGGAGCAGTAGCAGCTCATCCTCATGCTCTTGACATCCTCTGCAAGTGTCAATCCTAGGGGAGCTTTGTCTTCCCGAACACCATGCCTACCTTGCCCAACAATATTTCTAAATTCCTCCTTGCAGCCTCTCTCTCCTCCCCCTTCCCGTACGCTGCCTTATTGTCCTGGAGCTCAGGTGCGAGTTCCCTCTTTAGCCAGGCTGGTCCCCTGACATGGCTACTGGTTTTACTGTGCATCAGGATGGACCATTCTTGTGCTTGGTGGGTGCTGTCCTTAAAGCCCTGCCAGTTTTCCAGAGCTGCCTCTCATGGGCTCCCCCACCAGTCCCCAGGACAGGCCCAAGTCTGCTCTTCTGAAGTCCAGCGTCTGTACTCTGCTGCTGTCCTTCTTCGCTCCCTTCAGGATCTGGGAGTCCACTTTTTCATGGTCTCTGTAGGCAAGGCTGACACTGACTATCCCATGCCTGAGCAGTTCCTCCTTGTTTGCAATTTCCACATCCAGGAAAGCATCACCTTTATTGGCCCATCTGGCAGCTGTGCTAAGAAGTTTTCCCTGACGTCTTCCAAAAACCTCCTGGACTCCTTGCACTCTGCTGTTTGTCCTTCCAGTGAATGTCAGGGAGATTACGGTCTCCCCATAAGAACCAGAGCCCGTGAGCCACAGATTTCCTCAGGTTGCTTAAAGGAGATTGCGTCCACCTCCTCACCCAGATCACATGGTCGGTAGCTCCCATCACAATGTCATCCTTCTTCTCATGCTTACCCACAAGCTCTCATGCAGCTCCTTGTCCATCTCAGGGAAGAGCTCCATACATCTGAGCTGCCCCTTCACAGAAAGGGCATTCCCCCTCCTCATCTTCCCCAACAGTTTCTCCTGAAGAGCTTGTACTGTGCTATCACAGCCCTCCAGTCATGTGAGTGATCCCACCACATCTCAGTTATTCTGGCAATGCTGTAGTCCTCTGACAACTTGTGCATCTCCATCTGCTCTTGTCTGTGCCCCAGGCTGCATTCGCTTGCATATATTTGGGTTGCAGAGCCTCAGCTGTGGCACAGAGCATAGATTGCTCATGGTGAACCAGGTTACCAAGAGTCAAGGACACTGTATGTGCAATGGCCCACTTCAGTGCAGGGACATGCTGGCATAGACAGCAGGTGTCAATGTAATGGTGAAAGGAGGTTCCCACTAAGGGAGCAAACCCTGCAGTACCTGAGGCTGGAGGAAAACAGGGCTGGGCTGGGCAGAAATGGCAGGAAAGGGCTTTGCTGCCTGAGCTGGCTTTGTAGCACCACAGGGCCTGTGAAAGAGGTCAACCGATCTCCAGGAAGGACAAGGTGTCACTGAAGAAGTCCCTGGGCCTGAACAGCCTGTGATCCAGCCATCCTGTGGACATCGTTAGCACAGTCCCTCTTCATATCATCTGGGATGAGAAGAGGTTCAGAGGTGGGAGAGCTTGAAGGGTTTGAGAGTGCAGAAACTACAGCGGAGGCCTTGGTGTGATGTGCCTCCCAGTTATGCAGCTGCTTGAATGTAGATGGGATGGACTTTGCCTAGAGGCAGTGGTGGAATTCAGCTATTTGGGTACAGGTAGAAAACCTGAGATGGCAGCACCAACAGAGAAAGGAGATCTTTCTCTGACAGCCCTCCTGAGACAGAAGCAGGTCTTCTTTGAGTCTGGCCTTGAACTGAATGTCCCTGACATCCAAGAGGAAGTTCTTGGGCACTTGAAATAGAATTGAATAGCATTGAATAGGCTTTCAATATGGCACATGTGAGTTCTGGCTGAAGACAAAAGGATCCCTCTGACATTTGCCTCTGCCTTTTCCAAACCAGTTGGTCTGTCCTTCCATCACAGAGCACTGACACTGAGACCCCTTGCCCTGAGGGTCGATCCCTGTTCAGGCCAAGGTCTCAGCCCACCTGACTCAGCCCCTCGCTGACTAGCTGCACATGGGACCCTGTCATGGGCACCAAGGGCCCATGGACCGCTACACAGAGACCTTGCCACTTCTTCAGAAGCAGATCCCATAATATACGGCCTAAATTAGGCCTCCAGTATTTCTCTGCCTTCTCCCTATACATACAACTCTACAGCTTTCTTTTTAACTCCCTAGCACTAGCAGAAGATGCTGAGATGGGACTGGAAGGACTAGGAGCGCGTCCTAGGAAAGGCAGCTATGCAAAAGAGAGAAGAGCAACATGAGCAAGCTCAAAGGCAGGTCCTGAGCGATTACTCTGGAGTGTGCTTGGCCCTAAAGCTTGGCCAGCCCCAGGGGATGGCACCTCCAGGGCAGAGCGAAGACGTGTTCATGTGGGAGCTCCTGCTGACACTCTACCTGTTTTCCCTTTTATAGCAATGGAGCTGTCAGTAAAGGGGATGGAGTGCTTTCAAAATGTGAACATCCACCTACAAATGCAAAATAAAGAGCACTGGTGCCTGTTCCCCGTGAGAGTGACTGACCTGTGCCTGGGGATGGATTGAGCTGCAGGGCTTACACAGACCAGGGGCTGTACAGCCCCACTGGGAGAGTCAGGGTGCCCAGGAGCATCGAGGGTGCGCAGGACTGTACAGAGCTCCAGATGTCTCTGTGGGACCGACAGGGTCTGAGGGAGATCCTCACACTCTGAGAGTGGGAAGCCAGGCAGTACAGCCTACGGCAACTCCAATGATGCTGGACACCATCGTGAACAAGGAAATCTCACTGTTGTGGGGGAGAGAGACCCACTTCCTGGGCGGGATCCCTCCTCGCCTACACCTGCTCTCCAAAGTACATGAGGTCAGTCAGTCTCTCTATTGACCAGAAAAGGAGTTTTCAGCAGAAATTGCTCCCCCAAGTTTTGCCATTGCCAGACAAGCTGGGTATCTCCGGCCTCATTTCTGAGCAGCAGAGAGCAGGAGATGTTTCTGGGGCATGAATCATCCTGTGCTATATGTTACCATGTAAACCCAGGCAGAACACCACCTCCTCTTCACTGAAAGCAAGGGCAACATGAGAGGCACTGCCTCAGACATCTCTGCATCGTGTACGAAACTCCTTGCATCTGTCGTTAATCCCTTCTGGCCTCTACTCGCCATTCCACAAGAGTGCAGGTGTTATGGAAGTCCCATAACATATTTTCCAGCTCTGTACTGGAGCTACATGCCTACAGCTGGGCAAATGAATCTTGCTACTGAATAACTCTCTAGACCCAACTGACTGTATTCACCAACTGTCCAATGATTTCACTAAAGCAGGAACTGAAAGTACCTAACTCGCATGTAGACATCTGCATTATCAAAAGCCATTTTTAGGTGTTTAAATACAGAACTGAACTTTCATCCCGAAGGATGGGTAATGTGGATCCCACAGTTACCTAACATGTCCCAGGAGAGCCTGCCTGGCCCCCAGTTGATGTTCAAAGAAAGCTTTGGTCTCCTGGAGGTCTTGAGTCATATGTCACAGCCCAATGTGGCTGTCTCTGATTTTCTAGGATGCCCTTCCCTACCTTTAGGGAAGTGGTTGGTCTCTTACTTATGTAAATTGTGATGTTCGTTAAGAACAAGCCTTTAGAGTCACCAGGAGAAATCAACAGTGCCTATATGAACCCATTTTTCATCTACTGCAGGACAGATGAATCATCTCAAAAGGGATGCCTATGCCTTTTCAAAGACATATTAGAAGCCTAGATAATGAGATCAACTGTAGCTATCTAAAACTGGCAGACATGATTTCAAACCGAGCACAGTTATCACACACAGCCTAGTCATCATCAGAACCAGTTCCCAAGTTCTTTCATGCTTTGTAGGGTGTTGAGCTCTACCCACAGAGCAAGTCCCTTGTGCCCTGTGTGTCTTTGGGCAAGATGGTGTCTCCTGCAGAACTGAAACTGAAGGCAAATTCTTACACTCTGGGCCCCTTTACAATGTATTCAGAGGCCAGTTGAGGCCCTGCTCAAGAGCCCTAAGTTGCCTTTTACGCAAACAGCTGAAGCTCTCAGCCTTTCAGTCATGGCATGGGGGCTCCAGACGCAATTGAATGGTTCTGCCCTTGGAGTTGGCCTCCTGGTGCTGGTTAAAGTCTCTCAGCAGAGGTCTGTGACAGTCTCTGGAGGGAACAGCAGGGACTCCAGAGATTACCAGCCCAGACAGTGGTGTTTCATCTACTGCACAAACATAGGCAATGCCCCTCCATCCCCAGGAAACATGGTCGTCACAAGGCAGTATCGCTCTCATGTCAAGAGTGGGTCAGCATCTACCTCTTTGTAGGAGGATTTATTGATTCTTCTGAGGAAAATTGATTAAATGAGAACCTACACTGCCAACATTGTTTGGAAGAAAAGACTGTAGCATTTCCCAGCTACTATTATACTGACTTAAGCTGCACTTCTAGGGGAACAACCTGTACAGTAGGCTGCGTAGGCAATGCTGCGGAGACACGGACAGTAAAATGTTTCCCCTACTACCAGACCACTACCTGAAGTGGGATTTTGTTCATCTAACTTTCGCCTTCTAAAAAACAGACATCAGGGGCTCAGTCCAGTTGTTTACACAAAGATTCCCAAAGCTCTCTGAAATGTGTGATGGGCTGCTGTTCAGATGGACACTGAGAGTCTGGAGAAACAGGCTGACAGAAATCTCATGAAGTGCAACAAGAGCAAATGCCAAGTCCTGCTTCTTGGGGACGGAGGGACCTCATGCAGCAAGCCTGGCTGCAGCCTGCCGGGGGCTGGAAAGCAGCTTTGCAGAAAAGGACCATGGGAGTGCTGTTGGACACCAGGTCGACCAGAAGTCACCAGCGTACCCTTGCAGCAAAGACCACCAATTGCGCCCTGGGCTGTATTAGCAGACATGCAGGGCAAAGGAAGTCTTTTTTCTCCTCTACTCGGCACTTCCGAGATGGCATGTGGAGCACTGTGTCCAGTTTGGGGCTCCTAGCACAGGAAAGATGTTGACATCTATTGGAGAAAATCCAGCAGAGGCCATCAGTATGGTGGGGGTCTGGAGCACTGGATGTATGATGACAGACTGGGAGAACTGGGCTTGTCCAGCGTGGAGAAGGGAAGGCTGAGGGGTGATCTTGTGGCTGTCTGCAGCTGTCTCGTGGGAGGCTGCAGGGAGGAGAGAGCCAGGCTGTTTTGGAGGTGCACAGAGACAGGAATGGGCAGAAGCTGAAGCAAGGGAAACTCCAGTTAGACAGCAGGAGTAATTTTTCACCGTGACAGTAGTCAAACACTGGAACAGGGACCCAGAGCAGTCGTGGGATCTCCTAGCCAGGAGGTTTTTCTAAACGAGGCAGTCCTTCCTTTAGGCCACTCTGAACCTGTATGCTAAATATACTACATTGGGTTAACACAGAGAGGTCACTCAAAGAAATACTAAAAGGTAAATGCTGATGAATGGTGTTCACCTGCAAAGGTCCTGGATTCCTGTCAAAATAGATAAATGTAAATCATCACTAACAAAACCATTTGGATGCCTGGCTAACACCACAGGAGCCAATCCAGTTCAATATGTCCTAGCTCTTAGAATTACCCAGGACCAATATATGAGAAGCTGGGAAATTAGTGAAGACTCTTGTGGGAAAGAAGGTGTTTTTTTGAAGTTGTTCAGAGAGTAGCCAGGAGAAGGTGGGGTTGGAAAGACAGTGCGTGAACACATACTGTGGAGAATCAAGCCTGCAAACAATCTGTGCTTTCTTTTGCTTCTTCCCTTCTGTGTCCTTCTTTCCCCCACCCTGATGAACTGATTTTCATAACCTCACCCTACATCAAACATTTCTATCCGTTTCCACAGCTAAGAGCAGAGTTTTCTTCCCTGTGACCCCAAAGCATGGCCATGATACAAATGACCAACAGTGTTAATAACAGTAGTGCTGTTTCCCAAGGAGAGACAGAAGCCATAAAAACCCCGATGGTTTGCAAAGAACCTGTGGAAGTGCTCAGCGTCTCATCACTTGGCACATTTGTTGAAGGATGAGAGAGCCAAAAACTGATATTTCACTTGTTCACACTGAATCCATCTCAGAAGACTGTAAGAATAAGTAGAATTGCTAAAGACAAAGAATACACTGGGCAAAAATCTGTACAATGATATTCATGCTTAAACAGAGAGAATTTCAAAGCGGGGGGAGAACAGCAGAGGGCTTTTGGTGCCTGTGCCCTCCTTGTGGTCTTTGGGAAAGAGAGGAGTGCCTCAGCACTCCTAGAGAGTCATGGCGGTCTGTGGCCAGTAAAAGAGTCAGAGAGTTTGGGCTGCTCTCGCCATTGGTGTCAGCCCTGGAAGAGGATGGGCTCTCTCTTCGAGCTCGAGGGGAGTGGGCCGTTGTGTCTGCTAAATCATCTGAGATGTTGGAGGTACATGGCTTTGGAGAAGACGCTGATTGCTGCCAGGGAGCTGCAGAACTCTTCTGTGTAATAATAAGGTGGTAGACAGGGTCCCGAGGCTCTCAGGGGTAGCACTAGCTCTTTCAGAGTGGGCACAGGGCTTTGAAGGCTCCATCCAATTTCCTGCAATGTCTGGGAAGAAGGAGAGTGGCTTTTGGCTACCAGGCTTTGGAGGAGGTATGGGTGGTCTTGCAGAGGTGTTGACTTGAGTGTTTGGTAAAACAGGTCGTTTTCTCTGGCTCTCATTTGCAATCCTTGGTTTTGTAGAAGATGATGTTTGCCCGAGAAATTGCACAGCGGCCAGCTGTGGTGAGTCCTCTGCCTTTTGTGTTAGCACCTGAGGGAATTTTGGAGGTGCTGTTTCTGTGGGTGCTGGCAGAGGAGTGGCATGCTGCCTAATGTGTTTCTTGGGCAATTCTGCTTTGCTGAGAATCATTTCTCGTTGAGGAGAAATCTTCTTGCCCATCCCTTCTGCTGTCAGCTTTCGAGCTTGAGAAGAAGTCTTCAGATCTCCTTGCTTATACACCTCAGCCCAGTCAATCTGCGACGTTAACTGTATGCCACTGCCCTTCAGCTTTTTAAAGCCCAACACCATCTCAAGGAGCACCTTTGTTACCAGAACAGAGCTAAATCCAAGTTTCTCTGAAAGTGATTGTTCATTCTTATACTTGCGTAGTATGTGCCTGACCGCCTTTTCCACAAGAGACTCGATAATCTGCTCTTCGTTTTGGAAACGCTTGCCTCCTCCGGGCTGATTCTTCTTCACCACCATTTTAGCAAGCTGGTTCCTTGGAGGGAGATGAGGTCCCACCTATCCATATGTCCAGTTGCCAAGAGAGAATCAGCATGAAAAAAAAATAATTATATATTTCGTTACAATTTGGAATGTGAAAGTTAGCAAATATTTTCTAAACATGAAGACCCCTTTGTGGTGTTTTTTTTATTGGTAGTAGTGGCTTCTGATTAACTTTGGTCAAAACCAGAACCAGGCTAAACTCTGCTCTTGTTTGGACCATGCCCACTGAAGCCAAGGGAGCAAGGTGGGAGTGGAAAAGAGCAAATGGCCTCTTCTGCTGAAGACGTGACAGAGTTTTGGTGTGACAGAACAGCTGATGGGATGTGGGAGTCTAGACTAAATCCACACAGTTAAACAGTTGCTTTTTGAGAACCATCATTTTGGCTTGTCAAAGGGCTCCCTGCCCCAACTCTCTCATGACCAGCAGCTTTGGATATTGAGCGGACCTCAGCAGCGTGAGGCATCAGAGACATTTGTAACCGAAAGTAGCATCTTTGCCTTTCAATCTGTCACCAATCGTGGATGCTACAGCTCAGCTCAGCCTCAGCTATGACTTAATGTGTTTTCAGTCCACATGAGAGACACTGGAAGAAATGTAGCAGAGGAAAAAATTGCCCTCTGAAGGATGGAAGTAGAAAAGGGATTCAAATTCACTCTCAGTGAGCACTGAAGTTATCATCCCCTAGTACAGGAAGGCTGTTCTTGCCTCACCTTGGGACTGCGTATGATTGTTGGCTCAAGGGTTCATGTGAAGGCTTATGGAAGTGCTATGGCTGTAAGAAACGTGACTCCTGCAGCTGCCTGAGCCCCGAGACAGCCTCACTGAAGTCCTCAGGCCTGCCTACCTGCACTGTCTTGCTGGAGACGATTTTTGTATCCCATTTCCCTGTAGAGCTCATCTTACATTACTACCTATGCCAGAAGTGAATCTGCCTTCAAGATAGACAGCACAAGACATGCACCACCTACTGTAAAAGCAAGAGCTGCAGTGACATCACGCACACGCATCTCCACTGTGCCCATAAAGCACACTGGCTATCGTGCGACTACTCCAAAAGCAGTGTTTCAGGGACAACCCTAAGAATACCTGAATTTGAAGACTACATTGTTCTAGTGCAATGTAAAGGAGCAAGATGTGATTCTTAGGCAGACACTGTAGTTACAATTCATGCAGATATCATGCAGAGTTGGATGGGATACCAAGAAAAAAACCCTGCAACATGCGACTGATCCTAGGATGTCATTTTGCTTGAGCTGGAAAAACAGAAAGTTACCTAGGAAAGCGGAGGGTTTTCTTTGATCCTCTCCAATTTCTTGGCTTTAAGTTTCTGCTTCCGCAGTGGAGGTGGCTTGTTGTTTAGCCTAGGTGGAGGTTTCTCCAGGGGTGGTCTTGGAGCAATTTTAGCCAGCGGAGGTGGCACAGATGTAGGCTTGAGCTGAGGTTCCTCCGCAGATGGTTTTGGTTTGCTCTCCCCATGTCCCCAGGACTTGTCAGGCAGGTGGGATCCTTCTTCCATTACTGCACTGAATACTTGGACAACAATGTCCTTGGTGAGATCTTGGAGGGCTGAGAATAATGCTGTCTTTTCTTTGAAGAAATGAGGAGTGCCAGAGGGAAACTGGCCATGATGGTACTGAGAAGCTTCAGGGGGGCTTGCTTTTTTCAGGACAGCTGTGATTTCTTTTTCACACTCTTTGCTAGCCCCTGGTGCAGATCTCATCTTGGTCTTGTGAGACAGAAATTCAGCTGCCTTTTCATGAACAGTCTGCAAGAAGAGGGAAGAGGATGAAAATCTTACCAGAGTAAGCCCGTGAAGCACAGAGACTCAGTGAGGGAAGGCTAAACTAGGCAAATCCCATCTCTAGTTTGAAGAGGGGCCAAAGCCCAGTCTGAGGTCCAAGCCTCAGTGAATTTTAATGACAGGTCTAGTGGAATCCAAGTTTTTAACTGGGCAAGTTCAGATCTTGCCCCCAAGGTGGACACCAGGTCAGGCAGCCCAATGTCATGTTTTGGACACCACGGGATGCTGCTGAGCACATGCTCTGCCAACACCTGCAGAGAGCTGGGCAGTGCTGTGAGCACAGCTGAGCTCATGACATAGGTGGCACTTGTGCCTCCCCAGGCTTGAGGGCAGGATCATGAGTGTCAGAGGCAGACTGCAGCTTTCATTCAGCCACACATTCAGGGCTGCCAGTTCTTGCAATTTGAGTGTGATTTTCCCAGGGGATTTGCTTCAAGCCCCGCCCTCCAGAAATGAGCAGACTATGGATTCTAAGAGCTTCTGTTCTGGGATAGTTGTAGCTTCATAGCTGTGGGAAAAAACCTTGACAGCTTCATCCAAGTCTACTCTGAATAGCTCAGAAGGTAGCAGAACATACACAATCTCTCTGTCTCTGTCCTTATTTTAAAAACTTGTAGACTTTTACTGTCTGGCTTATGGGGGGCTTTAGATAACTAAACGCCATGACTCCAGTTTAGAGCAAAACAGCATGTACTTGCTCTTCTTCCAGGATCTTGTCCCATGCATTTGTCCTGCTTATAGCACCAAGATTGTTCTCTGGCCCTCACCCTTGAGATTGAAGGGTGGGGGAATGGAGTTAATACCATTAATTAATTGCAATTAATATACAACCTACTGACTTTTATTTAAGAAAAAAGTTTCTTTTCTGTTCTTCCTCTCAATTTCAGGATTTTCCCCATAACAGGAGAGCAGAAAATCCATATCTTTTAAAAGGGCTCCCTAGTTTTACATACCTGCCTTCTGCACCTTTTAAGCACCCTCTCTCCCCCATCTCCCCCCCCCACCCCCTAGTTCCTTTCCTTTGCTTCAGCAGCATGCTAAGAGCAAGAAAGCGTAAGTGGGGAGGGAGAGAACAAAAAAGAGATACAAGAATGAACAGCAGAGGGAAGACAACAGAACATTATGTATGGAAATGCTTGCAAGCCCTCTCAGACACACAGAAGAAATCATTTCCTTCCAAAACCTGTACACTGAAAATGACCTACAAAGTGAACCAATTCTGCATCCGTGTGGAATTTAGCACCGAGAGTTGCCAGGGACACACTGCTGTAATGATCACTTTTGAGATGACAAAGCCTTCCAAGAGGCAGCCTGGCCTGCAGCAGACCACTTCCAGGAGCAGGGCAGAGCAAGGCAGGTGTCTTCATTGTGCTCCACTTCTTATCTTAGCCAGCCCTCACTTTTAACAACAGGTTTCCAATCAGGCTTTACAGGGTGTGAACTACAGGGACAGTAAAACAGCAGAAATTATCACTTGTGCACTTTCACATAGAAGCAACGCACATGAGGGAAGGGATGGTCATGAAAAAACTGCTATCAGGGTACATGACAGCAATATGAATTATGGTATCCAAAATGCAGAGTTAAAACATGACTCCTCAGGACATGTTTCTTCTTCTTGCATCAGTGCATGCTCAGATCTGCACGGCTGCTGCTGCTGGCAGCATGTTGGGTGCATCACTGTGCCAGGGCCAAGGCCACCCCACAGGCACTGGCTGAAGCCCCCGTCCCTCTTGCACCGACTCTCTCGCACTCCACGGTGAAGCGGCAGCATTGCATCATGGTGTTCTTGTGCCGGTGCTCTGCTGGCCAGCGGCCCAAGCGTCGGGTGCATCAGATGTACAAAACATCCCCAGAACAAAGCTGATATCCTTAACTGCACCTTTCCTATCACACAGGACATCGGTTGTCAATATGCTACTGAATTTGAGTAGAAAAATTGGAGGGGGTAGAGTTTAAATGCAAATCAATTCCTGTCAGAATACATTCTCATTCAGCACATGCTGGTACTTCAGAAGGGAAAACCCAAGGTGACAAAAAATGCCTGTGTGCTCCAGTCCAGCTTTTAGCCAGAGGCACATTTCATGCTGATCCTTCAGTCACAACTCGCCAGCATCGGTCTCCCAGCAGACACAAAGCACAACCCTGCCTTCTCCCGGCAACATCCAGGGGTAACTACAAACAGGGTGAACATGGGCTGCGGAAGCTCAGGGGGAAGGAGCAGCCCTGGCACGGCAGGCTCATTCCCCATGCAGAGGGGCTGCGTGGGGCAGGGCTGCTCACAGCTCCCGCTCGCCCCCACGACACTTCCCCAGGGGCTTCTCAGCAGGAAGCTCCAGGCAGGGACGACACCAAAGGCAAGGAGCTTCCCCAAGCCTCCGCTTCCAGATCCCTGCTGCTGCGGTGGGGGGAAGGGAAAGGAGCCCGAGACTCTGAAGCCCACGGAGAGACCAGCAGGTCTGCGAGGAAGCTCAGAAAGCGCCTTCACACCACTCTGCCCACAGGCAGCACCAGCAGCACCTCTCCTGGCTCCACCACGCCTGCTGTCACCTCCAGCCTGGAGCCACCACAAGCCCAGCTGCACCCACGCCCTCCCCTCGCGGCCGGGACGGCACTGACAGACGGCCACCACAGCCAGCACTGAGCCGCGGGGCCGCCAGCACAAGGGCGCAAGAGCCGGGGGCTCCCGCGGGGCCGCAGGCAGCCCAGGCCGGGACGCGCCTTCCCCAGCAGCTGCTCGCACTCACCAGGCCGCGGCGGCTCCGGCTGCCCCCGTGCGCACAGCTGCTTGCTCTGCCCAGGCCACGGCCCTCGGCCCTCGGCCCTCGGCCCCGGCGCGGCAGCTCCCGGCGCTGCGGCTCGAGGCTCTGGGCAGCCCCGCGCCGGCAGACGCTGCCCCGCGCGGCACCAGCCGCCTCTCGCCCCCTCCCTCCCTCCCCGCAGGGCCCGGGCGGCCCCGGCCCCGCCCCCACCCCGCCCCTCACTGCCCTCCTCTGTGCCAGTGCGCATGCTCCGTGGGAGGCAGCACTTCCGGCCCTGTGGGGGCAGGGCCTGTGTGTCCATAGCCACCGCCCCTGGTGCCGCCGGCCCTGCCCCCCCGGGTCCCACCGCGGCACCGCTCTCGAGGCCGTGGAGAAGCAGCCGCGGCAGCGGCGGGTGTTGGCGGCTGCTGCGCAGGGAGCCCGGAGCGACGCTGCGGCCCAGCGTGTGCTCGTGTGGCCAGAGCCTGCGGCGGCTGCTGCCGGCTGGGGCCGGGGCCGGGGGCAGGGAGTGAGGGGGATCCACGCCGGGGGCAGGGAGCGAGGGGGAGCGGCGCCGGGCTGGCCCTGGGCTGCGGGAATTGTGCTGCAGGGGAGCGTTGGCGGGAAAACGCTGCTGCTGGGGCGCTGCTGCCACAGGGCCCCGTTCTGCCCCGGGGCCTGGGCGAGTCTCCACAAGGGGACGCACGTGCACGTCACGGGAGCCCCGGGAGGCCGCGGCCTTTTTTTCAGAAGCAGACGAACAACCCAGGGGCCATCGCAGCCTTTGGCATTATCTGCCATGAGTGGGTGGCCCTGAAATTTTGTCTCCATCAGCAGCCCAAGAAAGGGGCTGGAGGGGGGAATCCCAGAGTGTCCCTCTGCCGGGAGAGCATAGAGAAGCGCTGGAGGCCGGCCCAGAGGAGCCACCTGAGCATAGAGATGGTAGGGAGGGTATCCCCTCCAGGCGACTATAGAGGTGGGGCGTGGTGCTTTGCAGACTGTCCCTCGCCATGGAGACCTCCAAGAAGGCATGGGCGGAGCCAACCCCAGAAAGTCCCCGAGACTCGTGACCCTCCTGAACTCCTGTTCTCACCGCGCTTTCCTTTCCACCCCTTCTTCATCCCACGCTACTTCCAGTTGCTACCTCCAGGAGAGAAATGTGATTGGTTCCAGTTTCCTGCACATGTTACGCATCACAGCAAATACAGCCCTTCCCTATTTCTGGGATTTGACCACAGGTGTGAAACACTGGTTCTGGCTGACGTTCAAGATCTTTTCACGGTACAAAAAGCATTCCCAGCTTTTACATTTGTGGTGCTTTTCCATGTAGACTGGGCACCTCTCTCACAAAATCCTGGACAAACCATTTAAAGACTAATAGCCAGGGCCTTGTGCTGCCCCCGATCTACACATCCGCTTGCAGTTAAGGCACCTTATTCTTGTGCCCGTGTTATCTGCAGTCTCAGAGCAGGCAGAAATGGCAATAATGCAGCTATGGAGATGTTTGTGCAATGCCTGATAAAGCTCAGAAAAGTTTCTCGACCCAAACGCCTTCCTACCATCCTTAACAGGAGAGTAATGTTTGTTGTGCAAAAAGAGAAAACAGGTCTTGAGATATTTGAGATAGTTATTTGGCTTAAATATCCCCCAGCTTTTTTTTTACCCTTGGACATGATGAAGATGTGTTGAGTAATGTGAGACAGATCCTTAGACAACAGAGTTTTGCTCAGCACAACTGTCCTGTTCACAGAACACCACAAAACAGTGGCCATTGCCCCTGCTATTTAGACTGACTAAACAGTGCTACTTTCTGTGGATGGTTTAAAAATGGAGGGTAGATCATATGGCACTGCCTGTCCAACCCCAGCCACTTTTATGATAAAGGCTGGCAGATGGAAAGTCTGATCAGAAAAAACGAAAACAAAACAAAACTCCCTTTGACTCTAGGGGATCACTGACCCAAACACTTATAAGATCTCGGTATTTGTATTGCTTAAATCAATAGTGGGGAACTAGAAAGATGTGTGCCAAAGCTGGTCCTTCATGCTGCAACCCCAAAGCCTAAGCCTCTGTGTCCTTTGGGAACCACAAGGTGACAGAGAAGCGGGACCTCGACATCAAGACCAAGTGGCTGCAGCACCTCCAAGGCTGCACTGTTAAAGGACGCTGGATCCAGTGGATTTTTGAATAAAGGGATTCCTCCTTCCTGGTCCACTGGAAGGGAGACTGCTGCGCTTCTCTGTTCCCTGGTCCTGCCAGCAGCGAGACGGTGCATGTACTTCCAAGAGGCGTACACACACTCTGGTCAACCACCAAAAAATCAACTCCGGCAGGGGAACAGTACCTTTACAGGCACCATGGAGACACTAGCAGCACTCATAAACATGAACGATACAAACGGCCTGGTCCTGTTCTTGCTCACCAGCTAATCAGACTCAAAGCTTGCAGGAGACCTCACAGGCACCCTCGCACGGGTGCCTCTGGTAGCTGGCTGCCTTGACGTCTGCAAGCCTTCCACACATGCACTCACGCAGAACAGCGAGCACGCTCACCCAGAAAAGAGCTAGGAAAAGGATTTAATACAATGATAGGCTACACCGCAGAGAGCAGGTACACAGCCTGGCCAGACAAGTGTCCCTGCCAGCAGCTTGCTTACACATGACTGGCCCCTTTTATTCCCTTTGCCTCCATTTTCCCATGCTGCTTCTTCCATGATGCAGCTTGATCCCTCCCTTTCTCCAGCTTTATCCCCTTTGAAATAAACAGCCCATCTCTAAGTATTGTTTTCTTCATTGGTCCCAGTTTTACTGCCTATGTACTCAAGTTTAATATTTCTGGTACGGTTAGCTAGGTAACCCCTGGCTCATATGGTGCTTCTGATATCATTACCTCAGTACTGCTGGTGCTGCAAGAGTCTACTCCCCGAAGGATCCCCAATACGCCAGTTATGTGTGAAGCTTGTCCTTTTCTCATATAACTCTCCCTTAACCACTGCTGAAATCCAGCCATCCCTCACTGTGCTGTCTGGAACTTGGCAGGGTCTCATTCTGTTCCCTGCAGTGTCCAATGATTTCTCATAGCCACTAGTTTCTCACGCCCTGTTCAGTTATCTCAACTCTGAGGCAGAGCCTAGTCGTCTGCCTGCATACCCTAACCCTGTGTTGGTGGAGCTGTGGGTCTGGATGGAAAGACCCAGGGCCACCACATCCTTCACTGTGGTGCACAAGGACCCACCCGGAGCAGGATGACCAAGGTGCCCAAGAGCGCCCAAGTGCTCTGCTGGGCTGAGTTTTGGTCACCCAACGTGCCATAGCTTCCCTGGGGTCCAACATGAGGAGATGGATTTTCCTATAAAGAGTTCACCCTTGTAGAATTCCCTTCGGAAATGGGACACTCACACACAAACTTTAAAAGAGCTGTTAACAATAATTCTGCCCCTCAGAGGCCCTAACAAAATGAAATGCTGATTAGAAACAACTGCACAGGAGTAAAGCAATGGCAATGCCTTCCCTTCCTCTGTGCTTTGTTTTTCCCTGTGGAATGCAAAATAAAAGGAGAAAAGGGATCTCTGTCTGTTGATTATTTCTCTAAAATATGTTTCCTTTTATCAATTGTACATGCTTCTGCCCATCACTTTGCCATGTAAAGATATGGATGGAGACAGAAGTATAAAATAGGGGGGATAGGGAGGAATATATAATTTCATTCATGGACAAGAAGAAAAAAGTGTGATAGAAGCATATATAGTTTATTTGAAAAAATCTTGATCATGAAATAATCCTTCAGGAAAGAAAAGGAAGGTAGAAAATGCCTAATTATCCAAGAAGAATTTTTTTTTTCCTTCAGGAGAATGCATCCTAGAGTCATCAATGGCGATAGATAAAGCAGGGCTTTAAACAGTGGACATGCTGACAGTACCTTACGAAAATATGAATTTTTAAGAAATCTCCCTCCAGAGTGAATAATAAAACTATCATCTGCAGGCTACCATTGACAAATCAATGAGGCTGTCTTCATCACACTAATGAAACTGAGAAGTGTATTATGGATTTGAATCCAATGAATTTGAACCCACTGTAGTGTCTGAGCTTAATTTTCATGTTTAGCATCTTCTGTTATTCAGGGAAAGTGTTCTGAGCTTTTCTCAACAACCCTTGGACATTGTCCCAGAGTTTTCAGCTAAATTTCCTGAGATGACTTATGAAAACTTCCTTGTGTCAGCATGCACTGGCAGTCTATGCCCCAGTCCTAAGAAGTGTGTGTGTTCAACATTTTATTAATATTTTTTAGATTTTGTTTATAAGAACCCCCTGTAACCAAGACACACAATTCACGTTCCTTCCTTTCACCATTACAATCCAATGAGAACATAAATCTCCTGTGGCGCCTGTATTTAATAGCTATATATATATGTGTGTGATGTAATATATGATACATAATTAGAACTGTTGTCTTGAAAAGCATCATGACCGGGGAAAAAGCCAAACCGCTGCACAGCCAATGGCTTCCTTCAGGGCCACCTTCACAGTCTCGTTTCTGAGACTGTAGATGGAGGGGTTTAAGAATGGGTACAGGACAGTGTTCAGCAAAGCTACAATTCTGTTGGTCTCCAAGGAAACCCCTTCTGAGGGCCGTGCATAGAGAACAATGCAGCTTCCATATGCGATGGCTAAGTTGGTGAGATGGGAAGAACATGTAGCAAAAGCTTTCTTCCTCCCAGATGCTGATGGCATGTGCAGAATACAGTGGAAGATGCCCATGTAGGACACCAGGATTAAACATAAGGAACCCAGCAATGGAAACAATATCAAAATGGGGTCTGCTTTCCAAAGCAGGCTGGTGTCAGAGCAGGACAGTGTGAATAAGGGGGAACTGTCACAAAAAAAAAAGGTGGATCTTGTTGGGGCCACAGAAAGTCAGCTTTGAGAGGAGGACCAGGTGGTAGCTGAAGAGTGTGAAGCCTAGGACCCACGCAGCAACAACCAGACGGGTGCAGAGCTGCTGCTTCATGATGGCAGCATAATGCAAAGGTTGGCAGATGGCAACATAGCGATCAAAGGACATGACAACAAGGAGAGCGAACTCTATAAAACCCAGGGCAAAATAGAAATAGGATTGGGCAAAGCAGCTGCTTAATGAGATTGGTCTCCTTCCAGAGCTCAGAATCGCCAGCAATGTGACGGTTGTGGAGGATGTGAACCAGATTTCCAGGAATGCCAGATTGCTGATGAAAAAGTACATGGGAGTTTGCAGGCGGTGATCTACATACACGAGGAAAATGATCGTTGTGTTCCCCGTCACTGTTGTCAGGTATATGAGTAGAAGGAGCAGGGAGAGAAATTGCTGTAGTCTTTGATCAAGCGCTGAGAAACCCTCCAAGATGAACTCAGCAACTGCAGTTTCATTTCCTGGTCCCATGTCTAATTTCAGTACATCCTGCTGAGACAGGAGCATGAAGAAACAAGTGTGAGAATTTCACAGTCTCGACGGGAGGGTAGATCCTTCCTTCTTTGCTCCCTTGCTTGCTTCCTAGGTAGCACAGACAGAAATATTCCTCTCAGCCATTCATCGCACCCTGATTTCTCTGCTTCACATTTACAGTCCTCAGAGATTTTACTGTCTTCTTTCTGCCTTCTCCAAATGCTCACAAAGGATTCTTTCTCGCAAGCACAGTATTGTAAAGAGGTGGTGAACTAGTTCATGCCATGCCTGGGAAATTCCCTGTTCACTTCGACCTATTGCAAACATCCATCACATCTGTGCTTCAAACGCCAACCTAATCTCCCAGCAAAAGTACTTACTATTATGTGCAGATGCCAGTCCATCCATTTAGATAAGTATTCGGAAAGTTATTCCTTCTACTTTTCGGTGCTTGCCTTTTTTGACTTGGAACTTCTGTGAGGCTGTTCGTTTCAAAACAAGCCAGTACTGAGCATCTCTTCTGTTATCTCCTGCTTTCTTCCACAGCTTCTTCCTCTCTCTTTCTCCAGAAAAGGGGGAGACATAGAGAACAAGTATAGCTTGCCTTCTTTAATACTCTAAATAGTGAAATGCAGGAGGGTTCCATTCAGTCATTGGAAATGTCTGTGTCAGATAGTCTTATCTGATATCACTGTGCACTGAAATAGAGTTCTTGCCAAAGCATTGCCAAATTCCATTGTTATTAAATGTCCTGACCTAAATGCCTTGCCTTCCCTCTAGGGGAGGGGGGAATTGTCCCATCTTAAAGAACTTAAAGGCTGTCCTTTTGGTTATTTGAAATAGGAAGGGTCTGGAACAAAGAAAATACTAAGTAGGGTTATATTTGAGATGCCTAAAAGTCAGGCACTTCAGTTTGAGCAAGTTAGCTTCGTCCCATCTTGTCAATGCAGAGAGAGAGAAGAGTGTCTGGAAGAGACTGGTAACACTTCTTTCGCCTGCCGGTTACAGTCTGGGAGGAGCCAGCCTCTAGAGCTCTCTCTTTCCCTCTGTTGACTATATAGGGACCAAGGGAAAACAAGTGCACACTCCAGCTGCTCACAGGCACCTCCAGTGAAGTTGATGAACTCACTATTTCAGTCTCAAATCTCTTCATTTATTTAGCTGCTAATTTCTTTTTTAAACCAAAAAAAAACACATTTAACAGAAGGAAGCCAAAGGAAAACATAGGCAATAAATACTGACATTTTTCCCTCCACCTTTGCATTTGGTTTTAGACATATAAAGGAAAGGAGCAGAAGACTCCACAAATAGGATGCCTCAAAAATACAAGGGTGGAGGGAAGAAGGAGATGATGGGTTTCAAGTAGTGGACCAGAGGTTCTCCACAGACTCTGTTGTCCCCCAGACCCTGTCTCAGAGTGTAATGGGTGACTCTTATACAGAGAGTAAAACGGGAAGCTCAGTAGTGGGCAATACCCCATGTTTGCACTGGCATTTTAACTTGGGGCTCAGGTTAGTCCTAGATGCCAGATGCTCTGTCTTGCTCTCTGCTTCTACTCTGGCATAAGGGAATCTCTGGACTGGGTTCATCTGGAAGACATGCTGAAATTGAACCACTGGCTGTAATTATTTGAGCAAAAACTCAAGCCCAGTCACCTACAGCAATATCACTGCAGCCTCAGTGAATCAGAGGTGACAGTCTCAGCTCCCCATTTTCTGGGTAAGTTCCAACGCTCAAAATGTTGTGTCTTCTTAGTCTGCTGGATGTCAGCTAAAATCATGCTTCTCCTCAATGTACTTTCTTAGAGAAACCTGCAAAGCCGCTGAGAGCTTACAGCAAAGCAGCTTCTCTGCTCACAATGGGGGTAACCCTCTTGAACCCTTTCATCAGGCTTTGGTTGGTTCAAAGGATTTGCTGTATTCAGGCCCCTCGTAGCCAAAAATGGAGCTACCATATGCAATAGTGACGATGGCAGTGTGAGATATGCAGGTGAAGAAGGCTCTTTCCCAGAGGGTATTCTCCGGATAGTGCATCTAGTGCAGGCATAAGACACAGGGGTCAGTGTGAAGGAGCTCAGCAACACAGCAGAGGAGAGAGCAAAGCTCATGTTTGAAGGTAGCTGGTGCCCATGCAGGCTGCTCTCAGCAAAGGGATGAGGCCACAGAAGAAAGAGTCTCTTTACTGGGGACACAGGGTACCTTGGTATATAAGATGGTGGGGCTGAGCAAGGATAGAGATGCCATCACCCAATGGGTAAAGATGAGCGTGGAGCCCAACCAGGGCTTCATAAAGATGGTGCAGTGCAACGGGTTGCAAATGGCCCTGCAGCAATTGAAAGACATCACAACAAGCAGGTTGAACTCAGCTGTGCCCAGGAAGATGGAAAGGAAGGTCTGGGATTGGCAAGTAGCCACGGGATGGTCTTAATCTCCAAGATGAGGCCGACAAACCTTTTAGGGGCAAAGGGAACCAAATATCTGAGAAGGAGACGCTGCTGTGGAAGTGATATACTAGGGGTGAAACTGGTGGTTGAGTCAAATGAGAGCTATCATGACCATATTCCCTGTGGCAGTGAGCAGATAAATCACCCACGGCAGTGTGAAGAAGAGGATTTGCATTTGAGGAGTGACTGAAAAGGCCTTCCTGAAGAATTTTCCCACTGTGGTATGGTTGGGAGGATCCATTTCAGAACCCAGTCAGTTGAAGGTGGGACAAGAGTAACTAATGTCATGAGTGGTGAAATTCGTCTTGCTACCTTCATCAGCTTTCCCTTCCCTTTTCCTAGTCCTACTTTTCTTTCTTGAGGTGGGACACCAGAACTGCACAAGGGATTCTCATTTTCTCTTTGTTTATATCCAATGCCATGAAATAAAGGTTGATTCATCCCACCTGTCTTTAGACACAGGAAACAACTCTCCTCTGCCTCACTTGCTTGCAGAGGTAGGCCAGAGTGCTAGCTAAGAGCCAGTACTTGTGGCAAAAGCTCTGGAAATCAAGTTCCAGGTATGAAATTCAGGTTTCTCTTACAGTTAGAATTGTGGCGTGGGTGGGCACCAGGCTATCAGGCCTGTGCCTGTGTGCACACTCAGAGCACTCAAGTCATTAATCCCTTAGGTGGCCCAGGAACTCCCCCATCTAGTAATCCACACAGGTGAGTTGATGGCCAGGTTTGAGACAGGCAGTTTCAGACTTGAAACTAGGAGATTGACTGAACTGCTACCACTTTCCAAATTAAGTGTTGGACTGACTGGTGCAGAACCTCTCCAAGTGGGTGTTTCAGACAGTTCTAGAGATTTCTAGAGGCAGATCCTGCTGTGCCTGGACCAATTCCTGTGCTTAAATGTGGTGAGTACCATCTCAGGTGGAGTATCTGGCTGTTTCAGAATCTCTGCAGCAGCTCCTGCTGCAGAACTGATTAAACTGTAAATACTTAAGGCCCTTGAAAATTGACAGTACAAACTGCTCCTGCAAATGAAGAAGCGGCCATGTAGGACAGTCTTTTGTGCATTCTTAGGAAAGTTAGGAGATGCTTTGGTACGTAGTTTGAGGTAATCGGTAGGAATGGCTCATGCATATTTTGGAGAGGTCACACAGGACTACAAGCCAGCTGGACTATAAAAATTCCCCAGAAGAACAGTTTGGGGAGTCTCATCTGATCCAGTGGAAACCACTGCTGGAAGGACCCTGGCAAAGGAGACTGCCACCACCATCTGGACAGTAACCAACCATCCCGTTCAAGAGATTTGATGCCCCTTGTGAGTGTTACCTGTGACATGCCAATAGAGGGGCCTCTGGGATTCTTTCAGATTCTGGGGTTATTTGCACTGAAATCCAAGAGATCATCATTTGTCAAGTATGAGAATTTATTAGAGATAAGAGGTTATAAAAAAAAAGCTAGAAATAGAACAGAACTGAAAAAATATATATACATATCAGAGCTCTACAGTTAAATCATGAATGCACAATACAGCAACCGCTCTCGCCCTTTATTGGCCACCCTTCTGGTACAGTTTTGCCTGGATTCTCCTCACCACGCCATTGACATCCACAGGCCAGCTGATGGTCGGTCAGAGTCCACACCAACTTCTATGGCTTACTCTCTTTTATAGCCAGTCCAAACAATGCCAGCCCACAGTTACACAAAGGCCGTATGGCCTCAGTCAGTATCAGCGTGCACATCAACAGGTAACCTAGTGCTCAGCCCACAGCACTGCTCAGTTGGCACCAGCACCCATGAACAGGTCGTTCTGTGGGGAATTGTTCCACAGCACCTAGATGTTTATGGGGTGAGTCTGTGGTGTCACTTCTCCTCTGTCTGGCCTTGTCAGTCATGGGGTCGGTAGAGGTTGTGCCCCCAGGCTGCAGCAACCCCACAGCGTGGTGGCTCCAGCCGTGATGCACCCGGGGGTTCCTTAACTCCTGGGGAGCACCCCAGAGCAAACCCCTCTTCTGTGGGCTGCACCATCCAGAGTCCCACGCTTGCCTGTGTGGCGCCTGTCACTCCACCCCTTCACACTGCCAGACACACGCATTTATTTCAGAAGCCAGCAAATTCCCCTTGGTGTGCAGTGGGCGGCTTTTTGGTAAGCACAGTGTACTGGGGAAATGCGTACTGCTATTAATAGGCGCCAAAAGCAAAGCATGCCCATTTGTAGTAACACGTAAACAACTGTTAAAAATAACAGTCTTAATCCTAATAGCAACATGATTGGTCTGGCCTATTGACCCAAATTCGGTGAATCCGAGTGTTGTTCCAGTTCAATATGTTAACACAGAAATCTTATTTCCTTTAATTGCAAGCATTTCTTTCCTGCACCGAAAGATCAGTTTGCTCCCCAACCTGGAATAGTTCCCTTCAGAGGAGCTTCAAATAGAGTTGGTCACCTTTTTTTCATTATTTTTCCGTATCTCCCTGTCTTCTCTATAGTAAACAGACAACTTTAACAACAGCTGTTACCCTTATGCATAGATTTTACCATCTTTTTCTCTTTCTTTCCTTTCCTTTCATCAAGGGAAGGTGTTAGCCCCTTCCTTAGGATCATGAAATGTTACAAACACTAGAATACAGCTGTTGAGTTTCGTTATCAGCCTGGTATGAGTATCCTCTCATTCTTAGGTATGCATCTTCCTTTGGTGTTACTTCTCTCCTGGCTCCTAGGTTCATTCGATTATTTAGATACTTTTAAAAAACACATTACTTAGCCTAACAATTCTACCACTCTTTCTGGCTGCTTCTTTTCAAGTTCTTGCTCTTCAGAGGGTCACTCTGTAAAACCCAAACAAAAAGTAAACCCTACCAAGGCCATTCGGTTGTTATAGTTTGGTTTTAACTGTAACTGCTGAAGCTACTTCTTTTAAGGTTACTCGGTTACATCCATCTATTATTCACATTTGAACAGGGATTTTTTTTTCATTGATTTTTCTTTATGCTCAGAAACTTTTACTACAGCTTGGGGCATTTTCCAGCCCCTGCTGGTTTCTGGTGTACTTAAAGATGCTGGCTTTCCGCATTCGAGGTCTTTTCTTGTTTCCTAACTCTGCCCCTGGGGCTCTTATCTGCAGAGCCCGATCTCCACCCTGAGTCCTCCTGTGCCTCAGTGCCAGGCAGAGCAGTTACACTGGGCAGGGGGCGCAGAGCGTTTCTCACGGTCTTGTGAGAAACAAGCCGCCCAAGCCCAGTCCTGCTTTCCACCCAAAGCCTCCCCTGCTTCGCTCCCTCTCCTCTTTCACCTCTCTCTTTCACGTCTTTTTTTCTTCCACATGGTGGACTCCAATTGCCTGACAGAGCCATCAGTGAAATCCAGACCCGCCCCCCTCCTCCTGCCAGCCAATAGGCAGGTCACAAATCAGCAGCTGCCTATGGGAATGAGCTAGGGGAGGAGTCACAATGTTGCAGTGTCCAGATGGTGTGTTGTAAAGGTGAGGCTACAAACTGTCCATTTAATCGGGGAATGTGGGAACAGAAGAGAGAGCCACACAGCTCCTGGGGGTCCCGGGCGATGCTGGGGGCCGTGCTGCTCTTGGGGATCCCAGACCAGGCTGTGTTTCTGTACAAAAGTCTGGAAAAGCCTTGATGCAAGCCCCTAAAGAAGAGGGGTTTTCCTGGGCGCTTAGAGAAACCAATGCAGGACCCAGGGATGTTGAGGGAAATCCATCCCACCCACCCCCAAACCCACTGCTCTCCCTGGAGACCTTCCTGGATCCTCAGGCTAGGAGCAGGAGGGGGCATGGGGACACAGCCATGTCCCAGACTAGCCAGGAAGGTCGGTTGCAGGGATGCTCTCAAACTGCAGCAGCTGCAGAGCTGGGAGCTGGTCATCTCACAAACTTCGGAGTGAGTCAAAATGCACGTCCTGAGGCATTGCACTGCCTCATAGGCTCTGCACCAGAGCCTGGACAGCAGCACTGCAGTGTGTGGGCATGTCCTGAGAAGCCCAGAGTCATAAAATGTGGGAGATCCAGGATGTCAGGGCTGTACAGACCCGGGGAGAGCAAGGGTGCCTGCGGAGAGAAGGAGGGCAGGGGGCTGAGGAGCGTACCCAGGGGAGAAGCACAGCCCCAAGGTGACACCGAAAAGCACAAGGACCAAATGAGGCCCAGGGATGAGAAATGGATTTCCTCAGGCTCAGCCAGAAGGAAAGATGGGCAAATTTCATGGGAAATGGGAAAACTTCCCCACATTTGCTACCTGGCCTCGCCCATGGCTTTGGAGCCTGGCAGGCTCCAGGGTCCTGGATAAGGGCCTCTGGATGATGTGTGTTAAGGCTATGTTTGCTCTTCTCTGGCATAGCATCTCTAGCTCAAGCACTGCCGACTGAGAAAAATGCTGAGCACTTTTAAAAGCAAAGAGTCTGCCTTGGTGCCTAAAGGAGGAAGGCTACATCCTGTCCCACATTGTCCTACATCCTGCTTCCACAAAAAGAGTGGCCCACAGCAGAAACCAGTTTTGAGGCTCGCCAAAGCATTTCTCAGCCTGTGGCCATGCTTTGTGCTGGTTCATCCCACATGCCTTGGATCCTATAAAAACGCCAACCCCCAAAACCCAGATTCCTGCACAGGTCTGCTCAGTGCAGGGGGGCAGAAGTGACATCTCCAGTGACCCATTTTAGATATTTCACAGTCTTTGGCACTGTCTGGAGACATTCCTGAAGGATTTATCAGAAAATTATGGAAAATAACTGCAGTGAAGGCAGGTGGCTGCTTTCCAGCACATGAGGCGAAATCTCTCTGCCCTCTCCCTGCCTGTGCCATCTCCATGGCAGTGACCTACTGAGCCCCCAGATGACACGAGCTGAGGTCGCAATGGGATGTGCCACATCACAGGGAGGTCTCCCCGGTGTCGTGGGCGGGGTCCCTCACTTCCCTGTGAGGCCCAGGCACTCCTGGGCACTGCTCACACCCTCCCCACAGCTGCCCTTCATAGTGGCTCCATGGCAAGGAGAGGGGACAGGAGGCAGTGGGGCCACGTTGGGGCCCCTCACCAACAGGCGGAGGAGCAGGGGCATGTTGGAAAGGAGTTTTGGGTAATGAGATGGGAAGAGTCCTGTTTCTCTGGCTGGAGAGGTGAAACGAGAGCAAGAGGGCAAGCAAGATGGAGGACTGCTGGATGGACACCATCAGCCAGGACCACAGCTCCTTGTTCCCAGCACTCCTGCAGCTCTCCACCAAGGGTAAGGGCTTTGGGAGCTCCTTCCCGAGGTGTCGCATGGAGACTGTTAACTGCCAAAACTGCTGTGGATCCCGGGCTGTGGGGGTGGCTGGACAGGGCTGGGGGCTGCTGTGAGAGCCCTGCCTGAGGGTCCCCTCTGGCTCAGAGGAAAATGTGACAGCCAGGACTGCTGGGTCCTGGGTCTGGGGCTGTCCTGAGCCCCAAGGCTTCTGTGCGGCCAGCTCCATCACCTCTTAGGGTGGGGGGGGCATGGGAATCCATGACAGGTTTCCCTGGGAGTGGGTCCCCCTTGGGGTCTGGCTCTGAGAGGAAAGGGGTCCTGCATCCCAGAGGCTGAGGTGGCCTGCAGCTCCATGGGGCTCTCAAGAGCCTGCTGGAAATGTCCATATACCATAACGAAACCTTCACCTTTTAATAACCCCAAGTCCTCAGTGTGTTTGGGAAAATCTCTGTTCCTTCCCCCTGGATAATTCCAACTTGGCGCAGCATGTTTTGTGCTCAGAGGTGCCATCTTCAGATGGCCACTGCCCTTGTCCTCCTGCAAACTGGGCTCAAATCACTGCACCCAAAAGAACATACATTGGAGAGAGCAGATTGGAAACAGGAGGAGGTGCAATCCCCATTCAATAGGTCCTGGCTAACGCGAAGGTCTTTTCTCTGAGCTGTGGTGGGCAGTGCTGGGGTGAGCCCAACACAGCCATCTCCCCCAGCCCTCTCACGACCCCACACCACCACTCCCTAGCCGAGCCCTAGGGCTGCCGTGGGTGGTGGGCCAGGGAAGTAGGGGGGGAGGACTCTGCCCTGCCCTGCCCTACCCTGTCCTGGGGGCAGTAGGACACTGCCCGTGGGCTCCGCCACCCCAGCCAGCCCCAGGGCCCCCACGCCGGTGCCACAGCTGCCACCAGCACACGCCCCAGTGCTGCTCTCCATGCCCCGCATGGCCCCCAGGGTGCAGGGCAGCCAGCAGCCCCGCGGGGCCCCTGCCCCACAGCCCAGCGGCCATGCCCCAGGGCCCCGCACTGCCCGCCCACACGGCACCGCGCTGCCCCCAGGCCCCGCCGCGCCCCGCGCTGCCGCCCACAACATGGCGCCCGACGGCGGGGGAGGGGGCAGAGCTGGCTGCCAGGACAGGAGGGCCCAGCGTTGCCATGGCATCGCCCCAGTGCAGCCCTCCTATTGGCTGTCAGGAGGAGGAGGGCGGGCATCGGTTTGACTGATGGCTCTGTCAGCCAATTGCAGTCCAACATGTGGGGAAAAAAAAAGACGTCAAAGAGGTGAAAGAGGAGCGGGAGCAAAGCAGGCGAGAAGCGAGCGGGCAAGAGGGTTTGGTGGGGGCAGCGGGCGCGTTGAAATGGCGGCGGGTGCCCTCCCGCCAGGGCGGGGCAGCGGTGCTGGTGCCGGGGCTGCTTTGCTGCAGGAGCTGCAGCAGGGGCTGGTGGGGCCGTGAGCAGGGGCCAGAGCGACATGGGCTAGAGGGGGGAGCTGCCCTGCAGCCAGACGTGGCGGCCTGCCCCGAGCAGCTGGGCCGGGGCGGCTCGGTGGGGTTTGGGTGCAGGAACCTTTGCCCCTGTGGTGGCTCTGGGATCCCTGTTAAAGCGTTTCCCTGAGGTGCTGCTGCCAGCGCAGCCCCAGGTGCTGCTCGGAGCTGCGTTTGGGAGGTGCTGGGCAAAGTGTGAGCAGGCTGCTGGTGTCCTCGCGAGGTGCCCTTCCCAATGGTGTCTTTTGTTGTGAAAACTGCATTTCTGAATGGCTCTGAGAGAGGCTGTCCCCACATGTCATGCCGTGCCTTAGCCGTTGTTTTTGCTCCCTGCCTCTTGCTTTGCGCCGAGACCTGTGAGCCTGGCAGCAGGGTGAAGTGTGTTTGCAGAAGAGCTGTGTAAGCGTGAGCTGTTTTGCTTGTCAGGGGCCTTGAAAGTTGATGAACGGCCAGTGCTTGCACTTGCTGTTGTTCCTTCCATGCTGCTAGGTCAGGGTGAAGAGCTGCTGAATTGTGTCTCTGCTGGTTTCACCAACTGAGATGCCCTGGCCTGAGTCCTTCCGTGTGTCTCCAATTGTCAGGGCGTAAAATAGGAGAATGCTTGTTGTCCTGGATGCGTAGAGGATTTTCTGGTTTTGTTCAGCATTGGGGAAGGAAGCAGACTTCTGAGTTGCGGGAAGGCTTCTCCCTGTGCCTGGGACATGAGGCCCTGCTGTCTTCAGTTTCATGTTCGCTGTTCCCATGCAATCCTCCCGTTAGAAAATGTTGCCAAGAATTACTTGCAGGCTGTTCTCCAATTCTTAAGTTTCATAGGCTAGGTGTTGATAATGCATAGCAGAAGGTAATCTTTTGGTGTAGTAACTGGTAGGCAATGGGTGTTTGAGAGTATTGTGAGTATTATGAGGCCATGATGTGAGTCTGCGATGTGATGATGTGAATCAGGGAGGCCGTTCAGTAGGTGGCTCAGCCCTGGAGGATGGGAGGGGGAGCTGCAGGCGGCAAGAGCCCCATGGTGAGGGTGTGGGTAGTGAGGTCAGCACTGTCTATGAGAGCTATGCCAGAAAATCACCAGTGTGAAATCAATTCTTTGTAAGTAGCTGATAGGCCAGCAGGAGGCAGATGACTGGGCTCTTGCTGATGAGGTCATTTCTACTTGAGTACCTGAAAGGCCATCTGGAGGAAGAAGGCTTGTCTGTTGCTTGTGAGGTGACTTGTGAGTGATGACCTGATTGGATCTCAGGAGCTCTGTGAGTGGAAAGGTGTTTCTGAGGTCGTTTCTACCTGAGCAGTTGGTAGGGCAGCAGCAGGTCCACATCTGGGATATGTTTGGGATATGTTTATTTTTGAGATGATTTCAGGCTGAGGAGCTGATAAGGCAGGATTTGTCTCATGGCTGGGGAACTTATAGTGAGGTAGTTTCTATCTTGGAGTCTTCTAGGCGAGTGACAGAGACATGGCTGTGAAGATGACTGTGAGGTCATGTCTTTCTGAGTCCCTGCTAGGCCAGCAGCAGGCAGTTAGGCATGGGTGTTGCTTGTGAGGTCTCTTTTGTCAGAGTACTTGCTAGGCCGGCAGTAGTTGATGGCTGGGGAAGTTATTTGGAGGAAACTTCTTTCCCTGATAGGCCATCAGCAGGCATGTGGTGGGGATATGCACTTGTGAGGTCACCTCTGTGTGAGCAGCTGAGAGGTGAGGAGAAGACACATGGCTTGGATGGTGGTGGTGAGGTCACTTCTGGGGTGGTTGCGTGTGCTCAGAGGAGGGATTGACCCCTGCAGAGCTCTACAGCAATACAGAAATGCAACTCATTAATCAAGCAGAAGTGGATGTTCCACATCATCTGACACAAATTTTATTCCACTCCGTCACCATGAGTTAGTACCGCTACATTTCAAATGCAGATGATGTTCTGTGGTGAGCATGGACATGGAGTTTGCCTTTCCACTTGTTGCTAAGTAGAAGCTTGCAGCGTCCTCGCAGTCAGCTAGGGAGTCCAGCTAGACTTTTGAGGCTGCTAAGTGAATGTAGTGCTGGTGTGAGCAGTGGTGTGAGTAATCTCTTCTTGCCAGGGTGCGTGTGCTTTAGAAATTGCCCCTGACGAAAGAGCAGGGAGCTTGTGAGATTTTCCTGCAAGGTCTGAATGCTGTCTCCCAAACATGACCCGGTATACAGACATGGTGTCAGCTGTGCCAAAAAGAGGGGTGGAACATCTCAGTGGATCTGCTGACTGTGCTCTCACCAATAGAGCTCAGCACAGAGGGGAGACATTTGCTCCTGCCTGTTGCGACTCTGTAAGGCCAGCAGAACTGCCAGTAACACTCCGATTCCTTCTTTCTTTCTAGGTTGCTCCACTCCTGGGGGTTCCCAGTGCAGTGCTAGAGCCGCTGAGGATGGAGGCAGGATGCCAGGGTGTGTCCCTGTACCTGTCAACATCTTGGCCAGCGTCGTGAGCCCTCTGTGAAAGCAGCTGCAAGTGACTGAGAAGAGGCTACGTATGGATGCGAAGGCTTCCATAAATGCGCCTGTCTTCCCTGGGTGACTTGGGGTGTGGGTTCACCTCCTGGTACCTCTGCTGTGCTGCAAATTCCACCTCCCACAACTGCTGTTACTGCCAGCCCGCTCAACAAATGCTCTTGTGCCCCCTCCTTTTCCTAGGAGGTTGTGGTGCCATATAGGACGAGTCCAAGAGCCTTGTAATAGATGCCAGCATGTCTTGAGTGCCTTTGTGTGAGTGCCCCTAAGCGTCCGTAGCTTGACCTGAGGAAGTCTCAGAGCTCTTGGGCTGCTGGCTCTGGGAGGGGTGAAGATGTGCCCAGGGCCAGGTTGCCCGTGGCACCCAGCCCTCCGTGCTCTGTGAAGCCAGCTGTGGAGCGCAGATGCTGCTGCAGAGGCTGCACAGCCAGGAGAGCTGTCATTTCAGCAGCTGTCCAGTGTGGGTCTGTCTCATTGCTTGGGCCTCATGTCAAAGCCTCTGCACTATTTTTCCCTTCCCCAGGGCTCCTTGTCCAAGTAACTAAAGGAAAGGAAGGGAGGTTCCTTTGGGCTCAGGAGGCCTTCCGGACTCTCAAGTGTTTCTGTGTTGTATCTGTATCTTTTGTATTACTACAGAAAATCCCCATGCCCCCATCCATAGCAGGAGGTTCGTGAGGGGATGGAGGTGGAAAGCAGCAGCCTGCTGTGCCCAAAGAAAGCAGGATTCTTCCCTCTGAAAAGAGCAGCATCACCCAAGGAGGCAGCTCTGTCCCTGCCCGATCTTGTGCTGCTCCTTTGCACATGCCTTGTGAGCCTAGAGTGCCTTGGCCACCTTGTGGTGTTACTGCAAGAGCTACCCTGAGTGTCTGGGTTGAGGAGCCAAGGGAAGGCAGCGAGCAGAGCAGTGGCTGTGGAGTGTGCAAGTGGCGAGTGTCCTGCATGCATCTCTTCTTGCTGGCACTTGGTTGTATCTAGCAGAAGAGGCAGCTCTGTGGGGCAGAGGCAGTGTGTTTGTAGAGCAGGTGTCAGAGCAGAGGTCTGGCATCAGGTTGATGCCTGGTACAGTGCTGAGCTGATCTGAGAGTGTCAGAAGCCCTTTGCAGTGGAGCTGCTGCCTCAGCTGATCTCTGTCCCTAGAAATGCACTAGAAATGGAAGTGGCATGCTGCTGTCATTGTGTAGGTGCTGCAGTGCAAAGGCTCCCAGCTGGGACTTGATGGTACTAAAGGAAAAGCGAGACCAATCGTTCCCTTTTGTGATTTGTGCGCAGGGTGGCAGAGTGGAGCTGTGCCATGATCTGGAGAGAGTCTTGCCAGGAGATGAAAGCAGTTTGCAGAAGACTGTTCTGTATGGAGTGATCACAGCGTAATCAAGGGACATGCGAGTGGCCCAGGTGAGCTTCTCCTCGGTGAAGGTTTGCACTTTTCAGCTCCCTTGTGACTCAGTCAAAGATAGGGCAGCAGCAGGCAGGTCGATGCCATTTGTACTTGTGAGGTGAGTTGTGCGTCTGAAGCTGGTAGGCCAAGAGCATGCATGTAGCTTTGGTGATGATGGTGAGGTCTCTTGTGTCTGCATGCCTCATAAAGGGGGAGCAGGCCCATTGCTGCTGTTGGTGCTTTTGTGGTCAGTTGAGCATCAGTATGTGATTGGCGATCAGCATGGACATTGCTGCTGTTTGTGCTTGTTGAGGTCAATTGTGTCACAGTCACAAAGAGGCCAGGAGCAGCTATATGGCTTCATGGCTGCCTGCGAGGTCACTTCAGCCTGAGCACCTGACAGTCCAGCTCGCTGCGTATTGCTGCTCTTTGTGTTTGTGGAGTTATTTCCCTCAGTATCTGCTAGGCCACGAGCAACCACGTTGCTACTTTTTTTGTATCTGTGAGGCCACTTCTGCTGAGTGCCTGAAAGGCCACTGCTAGGTCCATGGTTGCAGTTTGTGGTTGTGAGGTCACTTGTGGCTCAGTGCCTGATAGGCCAGTGCTGGTGATGTGGGTGCAGTTTGTGGTTGTGATGTCACTTGTGGCTGAGTGCCTGATAGGCCAGTGCTGGTGATGTGGCTGCAGTTTGTGGTTGTGATGTCACTTGTGGCTCAGTGCCTGATAGGCCAGTGCTGGTTCTGTGGCTGCAGTTTGTGGTTGTGATGTCACTTGTGGCCGAGTGCCTGATAGGCCAGTGCTGGTCCTGTGCCTGCAGATTGTGGTTGTGATGTCACTTGTGGCTCAGTGCCTGATAGGCCAGTGCTGGTCCTGTGCCTGCAGATTGTGGTTGTGATGTCATTTGTGGCTCAGTGCCTGATAGGCCATTGCTAGTCCTGTGGCTGCAGTTTGTGGTTGTGATGTTGCTTGTGGCTTAGTGCCTGCTAGGCCAGTGATGGTCACATGGCTGCAGTTTGTGGTTGTGATGTCACTTGTGGCTCAGTGCCTGATAGGCCAGTGCTAGTCACATGTCTGCAGTTTGTGGTTGTGATGTCACTTGTGGCTGATTTCCTGATAGGCCAGTCCTGGTCATGTGGGTGCATTTTGTTTTTGTGATGTCGCTTGTGGCTGAGTGCCTGATAGGCCAGTGCTGGTCACATGGATGCAGTTTGTGGTTGTGATGTCACTTGTGGCTCAGTGCCTGATAGGCCAGTGCTGTTCCTGTGGGTGCAGTTTGTGGTTGTGATGTCACTTGTGGCTCAGTGCCTGATAGGCCAGTGCTAGTCAAGTGGATGCAGTTTGTGATGTCCCTTGTGGCTGAGTGCCTGATAGGCCAGTGCTGGTCCTGTGGGTGCAGTTTGTGGTTGTGATGTCACTTGTGGCTCAGTGCCTGATAGGCCAGTGCTGTTCCTGTGGGTGCAGTTTGTGGTTGTGATGTCCCTTGTGGCTGAGTGCCTGATAGGCCAGTGCTGGTCCTGTGGGTGCAGTTTGTGGTTGTGAAGTCACTTGTGGCTCTGTGCCTGATAGGCCAGTGCTGGTCCTGTGGGTGCAGTTTGTGGTTGTGATGTCACTTGTGGCTCACTGCCTGATAGGCCAGTGCTAGTCCTGTGGGTGCGGTTTCTTCTTGTGATGTCACTTGTGGCTCAGTGCCTGCTAGGCCAGTGCTGGTCATGTGGCTGCAGTTTGTGGTTGTGATGTCACTTGTGGCTGAGTGCCTGATAGGCCAGTGCTGGTGATGTGGCTGCAGTTTGTGGTTGTGATGTCACTTGTGGCTCAGTGCCTGCTAGGCCAGTGCTGGTCCTGTGGCTGCAGTTTGTGGTTGTGATGTCTCTTGTGGCTCAGTGCCTGATAGGCCAGTGCTGGTCACATGGCTGCAGTTTGTGGTTGTGATGTCACTTGTGGTTGAGTGCGTGATAGGCCAGTGCTGGTCCTGTGGGTGCAGTTTGTGGTTGTGATGTCACTTGTGCCTGAATGCCTGATAGGCCAGTGCTAGTCCTGTGGGTGCAGTTTGTGGTTCTGATGTCGCTTGTGGCTCAGTGCCTGATAGGCCAGTGCTACTCACATGTCTGCAGTTTGCGGTTGTGATGTCACTTGTGGCTGAGTGCTTGATAGGCCGGTGCTAGTGCTGTGGGTGCAGTTTGTGGTTGTGATGTCACTTGTGGCTCAGTGCCTGATAGGCCAGTGCTGGTCCTGTGGGTGCAGTTTGTGGTTGTGATGTCACTTGTGGCTGAGTGCCTGATAGGCCAGTGCTAGTCCTGTGGGTGCGGTTTCTTCTTGTGATGTCACTTGTGGCTCAGTGCCTGCTAGGCCAGTGCTGGTCCTGTGGCTGCAGTTTGTGGTTGTGATGTCACTTGTGGCTGAGTGCCTGATAGGCCAGAGCTGGTCCTGTGGCTGCAGTTTGTGGTTGTGATGTCGCTTGTGGCTCAGTGCCTGCTAGGCCAGTGGTGGTGATGTGGGTGCAGTTTGTGTTTGTGATGTCACTTGTGGCTCAGTGCCTGATAGGCCAGTGCTAGTCTTGTGGCAGCAGTTTGTGGTTGTGATGTCACTTGTGGCTCACTGCCTGATAGGCCAGTGCTAGTCACGTGACTGCAGTTTGTGGTTGTGATGTCACTTGTGGCTCAGTGCCTGATAGGCCGGTGCTAGTGCTGTGGGTGCAGTTTGTGGTTGTGATGTCACTTGTGGCTCAGTGCCTGATAGGCCAGTGCTAGTCACATGTCTGCAGTTTGTTGTTGTGATGTCACTTGTGGCTCAGTGCCTGATAGGCCAGTGCTGGTCCTGTGGGTGCAGTTTTTGGTTGTGATGTCACTTGTGGCTCACTGCCTGATAGGCCAGTGCTAGTCCTGTGGGTGCGGTTTCTTCTTGTGATGTCACTTGTGGCTCAGTGCCTGCTAGGCCAGTGCTGTTGATGTGGCTGCAGTTTGTGGTTGTGATGTCACTTGTGGCTCAGTGCCTGCTAGGCCAGTGCTGGTCCTGTGGCTGCAGTTTGTGGTTGTGATGTCACTTGTGGCTCAGTGCCTGATAGGCCAGTGCTGGTGATGTGGCTGCAGTTTGTGGTTGTGATGTCACTTGTGGCTCAGTGCCTGATAGGCCAGTGCTGGTGATGTGGCTGCAGTTTGTGGTTGTGAGGTCACATGTGGCTGAGTGCCTGACAGGCCAGTGCTAGTCCTGTGGGTGCAGTTTGTGGTTCTGATGTCGCTTGTGGTTCAGTGCCTGCTAGGCCAGTGCTGGTCACATGCCTGCAGTTTGTGGTTGTGATGTCACTTGTGGCTCAGTGCCTGATAGGCCAATGGTGGTCCTGTAGGTGCAGTTTGTGGTTGTGATGTCACTTGTGGCTCAGTGCCTGATAGGCCAGTGCTGGTGATGTGGGTGCAGTTTGTGGTTGTGATGTCACTTGTAGCTGAGTGCCTGATAGGCCAGTGCTGGTGATGTGGTTGCAGTTTGTGGTTGTGATGTCACTTGTGGCTGAGTGCCTGATAGGCCAGTGCTGGTCCTGTGGGTGAAGTTTGTGATTGTGATGTCACTTGTGGCTCAGTGCCTGATAGGCCAGTGCTGGTCCTGTGGTTGCAGTTTGTGTTTGTGATGTCACTTGTGGCTCAGTGCCTGCTAGGCCAGTGCTGGTCACATGGCTGCAGTTTGTGGTTGTGATGTCACTTGTGGCTGAGTGCTTGATAGGCCAGTGCTACTCACATGTCTGCAGTTTGCGGTTGTGATGTCACTTGTGGCTCAGTGCCTGATAGGCCAGTGCTGGTCCTGTGGGTGCAGTTTGTTGTTGTGATGTCACTTGTGGCTCAGTGCCTGATAGGCCAGTGCTGGTGATGTGGCTGCAGTTTGTGGTTGTGATGTCACTTGTGGCTCAGTGCCTGATAGGCCAGTGCTGGTCACATGGCTGCAGTTTGTGGTTGTGATGTCACTTGTGGCTCGGTGCCTGATAGGCCAGTGCTGGTCACATGGCTGCAGTTTGTGTTTGTGATGTCACTTGTGGCTCAGTGGCTGATAGGCGAGTTCAGCACAGGAACAAGGACTGTGAAAAGAGCACGGTCTGAGCTTAAGTTAGGCTTTTCAGAGTTCTTGTGCTTTTTGATAGCTTCCTTTCTTCCTGCACTTGCTAAGGCGGAAAGTACAAGGATGCCACGAATGGGCACTGTCCTTACTAGACCAAGGAGGAGGACATGAACACACCCCTGCATGGAGAGCATTTTCAAAGGATTTACAGGTTAGGGCCCATTTTGTCAGTTTGTTTCCAATATTCTTCGACACAAGTGTCCTTATTCCCTTCTCCCAGGCCCTTGGTTAAACGTAAATGGTAAAGTCAGAGCGGAACCCTCTCATGGAGGTGTGCATTGCTGTTGAGGACAGAGGTAGATGAGTAGAGACTGATTTTTCCTTGCTTCTGCTTTTTGTCCATCTGTGTCCCCTGGCTGTGGCTGCTTTAGCAAATCCAAGCTTTCCCCATTCATTTCTGAACTGTGAAGAGAAAATGGATCTTCCTGTGTGATCAAACTGCTTCTGACCCCCCAAGTGTTTGATAAAGACTGACAGAACACGAGTCTCATGGATGGTGAGTGCTCTCCAAAACCTGGAGCAGGATGTGCTTCTGTTTAAGAGCAGGTATTGTTACTGTAGCCAGGTATTGAAACTGTAGTTCTCTCTGAATGTCACCTTGAGAATGTTGAATTGTTCTTTCTCTCTGCAGGAGAGCTGATGTGTGCAAGCTGTGACTGAAGACAACTCGACTGAAACTCACGTGCTAAAAGTTGAACTGGAGGACACAGAAGTCTTCTGCCACCTTGAGTTTTGCCTTCTGAAATACCAAAGCATGCTGAATGAGTAGAATTTAGTAGGAACAGATTTGCATTTACCATCCAGCCGCCAATATTTTCTGCTTGACGTTAGTAGTAAATTGACAGCAAGTATTCCATGTGTTCAGTGAAAGGTGCGCTTAAGGCTCTCAGTTCTGTTGCAGGAAGTTTTTGTGCACCTGACACAAAAGGGAGATGGTCCAGTAGTGATGGTAGCAGCTGGGTTTGGGAGCAAAAGAAAAGAAAAGAAGTGATTTTTTTTTTGTCGAACTCAGATTGCAGAATCCTTACAGTGTTGCCTACTCTTTTTGAAAGCAACTAAAAGAAAACTTAGAAACTGCTTTCAGTCTCTGTTCGTGCAGCAGAACTACTTGCAAGACTCCTTCTTTGTATCAGCTGACGAAATCTTTCACCTGACTATTGCCTTGTGCCTGGTGAGGAAGTGTGCAGCTGAGACTTACTGAAAGACCTGGATCCTGAGCCCTGCTTTAGCAGGATGTTATTTCAGTGAGTGTCTGAGTTGCTTTTCTGTCTTTTCTTTCCTGTCCTAGGTGGACTCTTCTTTTTCTGGAGCTTACAGAGGTAGTGATTTACATGTTTGCTTATGATCTGAGATGGCTTTGTAACCTTTAGTGTGTTGCTTTCCTTGAGGAAGGCAGCAAGCTTTACGTCTAGGCCAGGGCAGTATGCTGTTGCTAGTAACACCAGCAACCTTGGGTGCTCAAAGGGGGTGTTACTGGAAGGCCTGTGAGAAAGAGGCCGAAGACGCAGTGGTGGGAGAAGTAGCTGTGTGTGAGCGGGCTGTTGCCTGGGCAAGGTGTGTGGGGTTGCTGAGAGCTGCCCCTCGAGAGACCTTCCCATGTTTCTGTGGGAGATGATCTGCGAGGTGCTTGGAGGGGAGAACTTAGGGAGTTGAAATGTAATGTTGGGAGTCAGGGCCCTGTGCAGGGCACTCGGTCTGCGAGAGACTTGCCTGTGGCTGCCCAACCCTGTTGTGTCTGTTCTTTCCTCAGCATTGAGCCACATGTGGAGGACGCTGGCTAGACTCGAGCAGGGAAGAGAAAATCAGGAGTTACACCTTATTCAAGTAATTAATGGGCGTTCTTGTTCTTAGGTGTCAGGTGCCTTGGAAAACTCTGCTTCTTCTACTAACCCATTGTTGCTGAAATGGTGAGGCTTTTCCCCCATTCTTTTCTCTTGGTGACCAGCTGTGCAGCCAGGAGCCCGAGGAGGTGTCGTGGGGGCTAGCCCCAGGTAGGATATAATCTGTGCGGAGTGAATGTGACGGGATACACTATTTCTAGTGCCAGCAGGAGAGATGCCCACGTCAGCAGAGTGCCCTGGACTCCAGGCATTGTTTTCTGGCTCTGTGCCTCTCCCCATGGGCAGCAGCGAGAGCATTTCAGCCAAAAGTCTAAGATCTTTTGGTCGCAGAAGTCTAAATCAGCTGCAGCATTTATGCTAATATAGCTTCTGTCGGAAGCTGTAGAATACAACAAGCTCTCTCTGGAAAGAAAGAAAAAAAAGGGGGTTGGGGGAAACAACCCTCCTGGCTAGTTACTGGCTGAAGTGGCTTTGTAAGGTTTTTGTGAAAGGGAAAACGCATGTTGAAAGTGAATGAGAGCCTTCAGTGTTCCGATGGCTGTTTTAGGCGTAGTCTGAACTCCCTTCTCCTAGGGGTGACCTTTGTAGTGTCCTGCCGTTTGCAGTAACGGTGGAAGATAAATTCCTTGTGCACCCTTAGGAGCCCTTTACTTAAATTAAGGTAGAGTTTAGACAAGACTCTTAAATAATCCCTTTGTAACTCTTTGGTGTGTGTGTATGGTTTTTTTGTTTGTTTTCTTGTTTGTTTTATGATGGCAGAGCTTCCAAAGCAAGTAAGCAAATCACATCTTTTCTGGACAAGGCCCGTTCCACTGTTTTGATCAAGGTAGTTTCTTTTCTGGACCTTCTCTAGAAAATTGGAGGTATGTAACTTGTGAGGGTGTCCTGAACTGTGCCCTGCAGAGAGGTCAGGTTAAATTGGTTTGCTGACAAACAATTTTCTTCTCTAGCCTGCAGTTTGTAAGAATGTCATGTGTACACATTTACTATTGCCCCAAAGAGTTTTTTTTTTTTTAATCCTGTTTGTTATTTAAAGAATAGTTCACAAGTACTTCTTTTTACGTGTCTGATGTTATTATGCAGATATATGGGTTTTGTAATTATTTTTGAGTAGGTGCTGGAATTAGGGGCCTAATTTGGTCCAGTGTGGAGTCTCGACATTAAACCCCTAGCAGCTGCCTTGCTTCCGTGCTCATGAACTTTCACATGATATTCGAAAGGCCTGTTTGTCAGAGTTCGGGTTTCCTGCTCAGCAGTGAGTGTTAGGAAGCTGTCTGCACTGTCCCCCATAAACTGGCAGCCCCGTACATCTAATTGTCCTTGAAAGTTGACTTGTGCTTTTTCTCTTAACAACACTTTGCCTTCCTTAAGCACACTTGGATGCCAACAGCCATCTTGCAGCCAGTCGAATGCACACCATGGTGTTCTGATTGCCTGATTCGTGTTATCATCTGTTTCCCCTTGTGTTGTCAGCTCAGCTCCCTTTGAAGCTCACCACCTTCAAGACCTTCCAGGCTCCTGTCCTAGGTGCCTTGGTGTGGGCAAGGCCTGCTGTGGTTGGCTCCTTCCTCGGAGATATTCAAGCCATCTGGACACAGTCCTGGGCAACATGTGCTAAGTGACCCTTCCTGAGCAGGAGGGTCGGACTAGATGATCTCCAGAGGTCCCTTCCAACCTCAACCATTCTGTGATTCTGTGAACTCTAGGATAAAAAGCAAAGATAAATTCGTATACTTCAGGAATCTCTGTGGATGTCTTGTTTGTTTGTTTGTTTGTTTTTAAACTTGTCCTGGGCCATGAATCAACATGTTAACAGAGAGACAAAGTAGGCCATGAGCTAAATTTAAAAGTACAGGTTTTCTTCTTGTCTTAAAATATGCATCCATTTTCTCATCTCTCTTAGACTGACAGATATAGGCCTAAACCAGAATGTACCTCTCATGAAAACAGGTAAAACTAGATGGTTGGATTCCAGCAATGCTTCCTTGCTTTCTGCATCGTAGAACTGCATGCTCATCTTTTGTGTCCATGCAGAGCCTTGATAAAGTTACTGTGTAGGCACCAAGTGTGCATACGTCAGATTTTCTGCATGTTTGTGACTGACCCTTCTTGTTTCTTGTCATTAGGAAAGCTTGGATACGTACTCCCGAGGAGAACTGATGAGGAAATCGCTGACACTCAAGATGGCAGTGCAGGTTAGTTCTGGCTTTCAATTTTCTTTACTGTGTTCTGGCCAAAAGCCTCCTCTGAAACAGCTGAAATGAGTTGAACTACTGGATGCTTTTTTATCTATTCACATTTCTGTATAGCCTTAGTGCTTACAAGCCATAGTCAGGGACTCCAGGGCCCTGCCGGTAAGCTCCGGACAGAGAGTCAGCAAACAAAACCAGTCCTTTTCCCAAATGCTTATAACCAAGCACAAGAGAAAAGGCAAGAGATGGCTGTCAAGAGGTGGGAATACAAGGAAATGCACAGGCCTACTCTGAATGATGAGCACTGCTCTCACTGCAGCAGTAGCCTGACAGTTTTCATGGGTTTTGAGCAGCCCAGCAAGAATTTTCAGGAGGTAAGGAAGACTGCCAGGTGCATATGAAAACCTTCTCCCAAGCGTGAAGGTGGCAGCTGAGAAGAGAACATGCTTCTGCATTTTTGTATTGAGGGGTTAGTCAGCGAGAGGTGCTGTCAGGGCCGGCTCAGAATTCAGAGCTGTTTTCTGGGCACTCAGTGGGAAATAATGTAGGAAGGAGGGTAATTCAGGAAAGGCCTTAGCAACTCTGTTTGCTGTGAGAGAAGACACACGAAGGGTTTCAGGAGAATGCGCTTTGTGATGAAGGGAATAAGTTCAGAAGATGATCTTTAGAGCAACTTTCTGAATGGATGTGAGTGGGGCAAGGCTGTATTTCAGGACAGAAGAGGATGTTGCAGTAGTTGAGCTGATCATGCCTTGAGGAAGAGGGGTAATTATGCAATACCTCATGAAGGCAGTACCTCGCCCATGTTTTTTAACTTCCCAACAAAGATGGAATTTTGCTCTCCCAAGGAAGAACATGTAATGCAGTTTGAAATCAGATGCACGACAAATACATATAATGGGCTGGAAACTTCATAGAATTCACAGTACCTTCTGGGGTAGACTGCACTTGATTTTTGACTTAGTGTGACCTAATCTTGTTTTTGTTATTGCCTTTGAAATGCTTGCAGATGGAAACACGCAGTCTACAGCAGCGATTCCCCATCCTCCGCTGATGATGATGAGCAACATTCTGCCCAGGAATCTACTGAAGAGGAGGAGCAAGTGCCTGACTGTGAAGCATTCTCCTCCCTGCTCTTGTAGAGAGTCTAAATGGTGGCAATACTTAATGCATTGGCATAATATGTAAGTTGTTGGCAGTGGTGGCTCTTAACTGGGCTCTCTACCGTTGGACTTTTAGAATTGATTCTTTAAGAGCAATTGGATTTCTTTGGAGAGGTTAGGCCTAAACTCTAAATAGTTTAATGTAAAATTCTGCTGCCCCTGCGCTTTACAGTAGGTTATTCAGAAAGAACCCCCCCCTAACAGAAAATGTATAAATAGAGGCAAGGATGGGGTTTCTTTGCCTTCCTTTAACCTAGGACATGGGTTCTGTTGAATTTATCTTTAGGTAAACTGAGGCATCAATACATTTGTGTGCTTGAAAAACTTCTGCCAACACTGAGCTTTTATAGTAGTAGTAAAAAGCCAGTTCTTAAGAATTTTTAAAATGCAGACTATATGGAGATTCAAGGTAGAGGGAATCCCTTGCCATAGTTAAAGGCTTAGTGACTTGTGTGATCAAAGGAAAGTATACTCCAAAAGTGTCCTGGTTTAAAAAGGTGCTTTGGGGTTTTGTCGTCTTTGAGTGTTTCATGTACCTGTGACCTTGATTAGTGTATAAGCAGGAGAGGGTTATCTGTTAGAAGTCAATTGTAATCTTTTGCTTGAAAGACCAGGTGTTTCCCTTTGTGGGCACAATAGCTGAAGATTTAAGAGTTAGCCGTATATATTCTCTATCATCAGGAAAACTCAATTCACAGCATGATGAAATAGAACTTTAAATTCTTCTCTTTCAATAAGGTTAAAAGTACTGCGAATAAGGAAACCAAAACCTTCAAATGTTTTGCTGCTTTATTCATTGACATTCTCTTCTAAACAACAGCAGGTTAGCTTTGCTAGTTGATATTTAAGTATTATCTGGAAACGCAGAATACCTTTTTCTTCCTCCCACCTTTATCCTTTCTCCTCAGCTATTGCCGACCAATTCTGGGAGACAAAATCCAATAACTTGCAACTTTTTAAGAAGGAACGAAAGGCTTTGCTATCAAGTCCTGCTTGTCTATCTGGAGATAGATCAGATCCATGGACTAGTAGACTGAGTTTAGTGAACTGTTAAAGATATGAAGTGGAAATGGGAGGAGGCAGATGGACTGTGGGGAAGCAGCAAAAGTTTGTGGAGAAGCTGCAAGGCTTTAGATAGCAGGCAGCATGAGTCGTGATATTTGATGATGTCATTTGAAGGAACTGCGAGAAAGGCTTCAGGTAGAGCCTCAAAGATGTCAATGTCTGAGGTAGTGCTACTTGGGCTGAAGGGCTTTGAACTCTTTGAGGAGGCCTACGTTAATTGTTATATCTTAAATCCATTTTTTTCTCATCCTCTTTGGAAAGATAAGGTGGAACCTTTGCACCTTGGCTACTGGACATCAGAGAGCAACATGGCTTCCCCAGTCCTGAGGAAATGGAGGACTGTTTCCAGGGTCAGCACTGACCCCTGACCTGGGGGCTTAGCCCTGAACTGCTGGATCCTTCTGTGAGAAAAGGGACCTGCTCTGATGCCGGAAACTCTTGACGTGCTGGAATTTCAGTATTCAATTTTAGAAGGAATTTACCAACAGTATCCAAGTTAAGCACTTTCAAAGCCTTTGATGGTAAACGCATCCAGTTAGGGTTTGTGTTTCCATGTTCAGGAAGACATCATCAGCTGGAGAGTAACCTGTTTCATCTTTTAAACACTTTCCTTCAAGGCCAACTCTCAGAAGCCTGGAAAGTGAAGGCTGTACTCCTCCTGAAGTCTGCTGATGGAAATCGAGGTAGTAGTTGTCTTCCTAAAGTCACTGAAACACAAGATGGGATTGAACTTCATAATTTTTCAAGCTTTGGCCTTTATGAAGCAAGAGCTGACACTTAGTTAAGGCGTTGAAGTGCTCAACTGATTTCTCTGCTGAACAATGTAACAACTCTGCTTTGCAGTGGCAGACTGTGGGAAGGTATGCTTTTAGTGAACACATCTTGATTGCCTTTTACATTGCACTCATTGCATACACTGGGCGCAGGATATAAACAGCCATCTCAAAGTCACCGCAGTGATTCCCCTAGGCAAACTTCCAGATCTGTCAAGTAAGCCTGTGTGTGTGAGAACATGGGGAAGGCTGGGTCCGAGTGAATCTTGACTCCGAAAACACTTCAGAAAAAGTTTTCAGTATTGTTTTCCGGCTAAGCAAATGTTAATAGGTTCAGGTAGGGTGCCCTCGTGATAACAGTATCCAGTTGCTTGGGAAAGCACAGCATTCAGGTGCTTCATCTTCACTTAAGTGCCCTTGAAACTGGAAAAGGAAACTCAAAACAATACCTAGCCATCCATCTGAATTTGCAAGCAACAAAACTTGTGCATATGCTGGACTGTTCTGTAGTAATGTTGTAAATGGAGCTTCCCAGGAGACTCCAAAAGCCTCCCACCTTACGTGGACATGTGGAACATAAATGAGAGTTGGTGTTGTCCTCTGGCCTGCCTGTGTGCTGTGAAAAGGAAGTTTGTATGAGAATATTGAGCCATGTAGAATAGGCTGTTATGTAACTAATAACTCTGTATCTATGCAAACTAACACATGTAAACAAAAACATGTAAACAGGATGTAAAATGTAATCTGATGAAAACTGTATCAACCAGATAGAGAGTACATCGAGACAAAGTGTCAGAACACACCTACCAAGACAAACCGATGACTTAATAATAGGGTATAATTTCTGCTCCGCTTAAATTACAGACCTAGCTACACAGACAGAAATAGAGCTTAAGCTCTGCCTGACTTCAGAGCTACTGAGATGTAAGTCACTCCTAAGGAGCCTCACAGCTCGGTTTGTGTGGGGCGTGCTTGAGGAAAGAAGCTGAGTCCTTCAGCAAGGTGGATGAGCCTGGGTGCACTGCTGCACCCCCGGGACTGCTGAGTTTTCAGCTCAGGATGGACTTGTGCCCAAGTCAGTCTGGAGCACAAGGCAGGAAAGGTGAGGGCAGGCACTGTCCTGTTTGCCTGGTCATGAATCATAATCTCAAAGGTCATTTTGGAAGAGGTGACCAGCCTTCAACCTGTCTGAAGAGCTCCCCAGCTCACAGCCTGCTGCCTCATTTCCAGAGGCTCCTTCAGACCAGGTCTCTTGCTCAGGAACATCACAAGCCATTGCTTGTACGTGGTGCCTCAAGCACATTAGCACATGCTGTTGGTACATGGGGGCACTGACTAGACATTATTGGTAGATGACCAGAGAGGCAACCATCAGATAACCCAAATGGAGATCTTCCTCTTGTGTGACAGATGAGCCTTCAACCATGTAACATGTCTGCCCATACTGTCACAGCTCTCAAATGTTTCTAGTAAAGGTCCAGCTGCTGCAATACAGTGACACTTCTGTAAATTCTCTCCCTGCCACCCTGGAGCATGGTTTCTGAAATACTCATGGATAGCTGGTGCTGCTTGCTGGACCACTAGGCTCACTGCCAGCCTTTCATTAACATTTTCCACAGACATCCCTCCATAGCATAAGAGCATAATTTGCCACAAGCAAACTAGTCCAAAAATCGAGCGTTCCTCAGACTTTTGCTAACGCTAGTACCTTTTCTGAGATAACCCCCATTTGCCCTGCAGTTCTTAGAGCTAAAACCAGATTTTGGCATGCCATTTCACATGCTGCCCAATCATTTGTATTATTATAATCCCCATTCGGATCTCCTCGTGGTCAAGGCTGTCGGTTATCATCTCAGTCTGGCAATTCCCTATCCTTTTTTCAATATCCATTCTCTATCCCCTGGCTGAAATATCTGTTGAAACAATACTTGAACATCCCCCTAACAAATGGGATGTCCCTCTACTCTTGTAGAAAACAGTGGGGCTGCCTTTTCCGGGTCCTCCCACACCCGGGGCATTTGCTGTGCCCATTGAAGTAGATCTCCAGGAGCACACGGCCAATAAACTTAGGCATGCAAGACCAGTGCCAGTGCTCACCAGATGGGAACCTCGCTGTGTTCTATCTGGGGTGGCAAACAAATAAAATAATCTGTTCCATTTTGTTTGCTCTCGGGTACTGGTAAAAAGGAGCAGTTCTATTTCTAAGTTTTTAAGTATTATTGCTGGCAATAAGGTCCTTCTTATGCTCTCAGCCATGTACAGAGAATCTGCATCGAAACCATGTGCTTCCTCCTGCCCTATAAGGTACAGGAGCACAATGACCTCACAACAGCAAAGAGGAGCCATGCGCCTACTATGCCACTATGTGGTGCTCAGGTAGAAGTAACCTGACAGGTAAAACCAGTAGACATGTGAACAGCACTGGCCTATGAGGCACTGAACCACAAGTGACATCACAACCACAAACTGCACCCACAGGACCAGCACTAGCCTATCAGGCACTGAGCCACAAGTGACATCACAACCACAAACTGCAACCATGGACCTAGCAGTGGCCTTTCAGTCACTCAACACAAGTGGCCTCACAGATACAAAAAAGTAGCAACGTGGTTGCTCGTGGCCTAGCAGATACTGAGGGAAATAACTCCACAAACACAAACAGCAGCCTTATGCATCGAGATGGACTGTCAGGTGCTCAGGCTGAAGTGACCTCACAGGCAGCCATGAAGCCATGTATCTGCTCCTGGCCTCTTTGCGACTGAGGCACAATTGACCTCAACAAGCACAAACAGCAGCAATGTGCATGCTGATCGCCAGTCACATACTGATGCACAGCTGACCACAAAAGCACCAACAGCAGCAATGGGCCTGCTCCCCCTTTATGAGGCATGCAGACACAAGAGACCTCACCATCATCACCAAAGCTACATGCATGCTCTTGGCCTACCAGCTTCAGACGCACAACTCACCTCACAAGTACAAATGGCATCGACCTGCCTGCTACTCCCTATCTGGGACCAAGTCACAAGGGAGCTGAAAAGTGCAAACCTTCACAGAGGAAAAGCTCACCTGGGCCACTCTCACGTCGTTCGATTACGCTGTGATCACTCCACACAGAACAGTCTTCTGCAAACCACTTTCATCTCCTGGCAAGACTCTCTCCAGATCATGGCACAGCTCCACTCTGCCACCCTGCGCACAAATCACAAAAGGGAACGATTGGTCTCGCTTTTCCTTTAGTACCATCAAGTCCCAGCTGGGAGCCTTTGCACTGCAGCACCTACACAATGGCAGCAGGATGCCACTTCCATTTCTAGTGCATTTTTAGGGACAGAGATCAGCTGAGGCAGCAGCTCCACTGCAAAGGGTTTCTGACACTCTCGGATCAACTCGGCACTGCACCAGGCATCAACCTGATGCCAGACCTCTGCTCTGACACCTACTCTACAAACACACTGCCTCTGCCCCACAGAGCCGCCTCTTCTGCTCGATACAACCAAGTGCCAGCAAGAAGAGATGCATGCAGGACACTCGCCACTTGCACACTCCACAGCCACTGCTCTGCTCGCTGCCTTCCCTTGGCTCCTCAACCCAGACACACAGCAAAGCTCTTGCGGTAACACCACAAGGTGGCCAAGGCACTCTAGGCTCACAAGGCTTGTGCAAAGGAGCAGCACAAGATCAGGCACAGAGATGGCTCCTTGGGTGATGCTGCTCTTTTCAGAGGGAAGAATCCTGCTTTCTTTGGGCACAGCAGGCTGCTGCTTTCCACCTCCATCCCCTCACGAACCTCCTGCTATGGATGGGGGCATGGGGATTTTCTGTAGTAATACAGAAGTTACAGATACTTGAGAGTCCGGAAGGCCTCCTGAGCCCAAAGGAACCTCCCTTCCTTTCCTTTAGGTACTTGGACAAGGAGCCCCGGGGAAGGGAAAAAGAGTGCAGAGGCTTTGAAATGAGGCCCAAGCAATGAGACAGCCCCACACTGGACGGCTGCTGAAATGACAGCTCTCCTGGCTGTGCAGCCTCTGCAGCAGCAGTCCGCGCTCCACAGCTGGCTTCACAGAGCACGGAGGGCTGGGTGCCACGGGCAACCTGGCCCTGGGCACATCTTCACCCCTCCCAGAGCCAGCAGCCCAAGAGCTCTGAGACTTCCTCAGGTCAAGCTATGGACGCTTTGGGGCACTCACACAAAGGCACTCAAGACATGCTGGCATCTATTATAAGGCTCTTGGACTCGTCCTATATGGCACCACAACCTCCTAGGAAAAGGAAGGGGCACCCACGCATTTGCTGAGCGGTCTGGCAACAACAGCAGTTGTGGGATGTGGAATTTGCAGCACAGCAGAGGTACCAGAAGGTGAACCCACACCCCAAGTCACCCAGGGAAGACAGGTGCATTTATGGAAGCCTTCGCATCCACACGTAGCCTCTTCTCAGTCACTTGCAGCTGCTTTCACAGGGGGCTCACAATGCTGGCCAAGATGTTGACAGGTACAGGGACACAGCCTGGCATCCTGCCTCCATCCTCAGCGGCTCTAGCACTGCACTGGGAACCTCCAGGAGTGGAGGAACCTAGAAAGAAAGAAAGAATCGAAGTGTTACTGGCAGTTCTGCTGGTCTTACAGAGTCGCAACAGGCAGGGGCAAATGTCTCCCCTCTGTGCTGAGCTCTATTGGTGAGAGCACAGTCAGCAGATCCACCGAGATGTTCCACCCCTCTTTTTGGCACAGCTGACACCATGTCTGTATACCGGGTCGTGTTTGGGAGACAGCATTCAGACCTTGCAGGAAAATCTCACAAGCTCCCTGCTCTTTCGTCAGGGGCAATTTCTAAAGCACACGCACCCTGGCAATAAGAGATTACTCACACCACTGCTCACACTAGCACTACATTCACTTAGCAGCCTCAAAAGTCTAGCTGGACTCCCTAGCTGACTGTGAGGACGCTGCAAGCTTCTACTTAGCAACAAGTGGAAAGGCAAACTCCATGTCCATGCTCACCACAGAACATCATCTGCATTTGAGATGTAGCAGTACTAACTCATGGTGACGGAGTGGAATAAAATTTGTGTCAGATGATGTGGAACATCCACTTCTGCTTGATTAATGAGTTACACTTCTGTATTGCTGTAGAGCTCTGCAGGGGTCAATCCCTCCTCTGAGCACACGCAACCACCCCAGAAGTGACCTCACCACCACCATCCAAGCCATGTGTCTTCTCCTCACCTCTCAGCTGCTCACACAGAGGTGACCTCACAAGTGCATATCCCCACCACATGCCTGCTGATGGCCTATCAGGGACAGAACTTTCCTCCAAATAACTTCCCCAGCCGTCAACTACTGCCGGCCTAGCAAGTACTCTGACAAAAGAGACCTCACAAGCAACGCCCATGCCTAACTGCCTGCTGCTGGCCTAGCAGGGACTCAGAAAGACATGACCTCACAGTCATCTTCACAGCCATGTCTCTGTCACTCGCCTAGAAGCCACCAAGATAGAAACTACCTCACTATAAGTTCCCCAGCCATGAGACAAATCCTGCCTTATCAGCTCCTCAGCCTGAAATCATCTCAAAAATAAACATATCCCAAACATATCCCAGATGTGGACCTGCTGCTGCCCTACCAGCTGCTCAGGTAGAAACGACCTCAGAAACACCTTTCCACTCACAGAGCTCCTGAGATCCAATCAGGTCATCACTCACAAGTCACCTCACAAGCAACAGACAAGCCTTCTTCCTCCAGATGGCCTTTCAGGTACTCAAGTAGAAATGACCTCATCAGCAAGAGCCCAGTCATCTGCCTCCTGCTGGCCTATCAGCTACTTACAAAGAATTGATTTCACACTGGTGATTTTCTGGCATAGCTCTCATAGACAGTGCTGACCTCACTACCCACATCATGGCCACGCAGCTCTTGCCGCCTGCAGCTCCCCCTCCCATCCTCCAGGGCTGAGCCACCTACTGAACGGCCTCCCTGATTCACATCATCACATCGCAGACTCACAACAAGGCCTCATAATACTCACAATACTCTCAAACACCCATTGCCTACCAGTTACTACACCAAAAGATTAGCTTCTGCTATGCATTATCAACACCTAGCCTATGAAACTTAAGAATTGGAGAACAGCCTGCAAGTAATTCTTGGCAACATTTTCTAACGGGAGGATTGCATGGGAGCAGCGATCATGAACCTGAAGAAAGCAGGGCCTCATGTCCCAGGCACAGGGAGAAGCCTTCCCGCAACTCAGAAGTCTGCTTCCTTCCCCAATGCTGAACAAAACCAGAAAATCCTCTACGCATCCAGGACAACAAGCATTCTCCTATTTTACGCCCTGACAATTGGAGACACGCGGAAGGACTCAGGCCAGGGCATCTCAGTTGGTGAAACCAGCAGAGACACAATTCAGCAACTCTTCACCCTGACCCAGGAGCATGGAAAGAACAATGGCAAGTGCAAGCACTGGCCATTCATCAACTTTCAAGGCCCCTGACAAGCAAAACAGCTCACACTTACAGAGCTCTTCTGCAAACACCCTTCACCCTGCTGCCAGGCTCACAGGTCTCGACGCAAAGCAAGAGGCAGGGAGCAAAAGCAAAGGCTAAGGCACGGCATGACATGCGGGTACAGCCTCTCTCAGAGACACTCAGAAATGCAGTTTTCACAACAAAAGACACCATTGGGAAGGGCACCTCGCGAGGACACCAGCAGCCTGCTCACACTTTGCCCAGCACCTCCCAAACGCAGCTCCGAGCAGCACCTGGGGCTGCGCTGGCAGCAGCACCTCAGGGAAACGCTTTAACAGGGATCCCAGAGCCACCACAGGGGCAAAGGTTCCTGCACCCAAACCCCACCGAGCCGCCCCGGCCCAGCTGCTCGCGGCAGGCCGCCACGTCTGGCTGCAGGGCAGCTCCCCCCTCTGGCCCACGTCGCTCTGGCCCCTGCTCACGGCCCCACCAGCCCCTGCTGCAGCTCCTGCAGCAAAGCAGCCTCATCGCCAGCACCGCTGCCCCGCCCCGGCGGGAGGGCACCCGCCGCCATTTCAACGCGCCCGCTGCCCCCACCAAACCCTCTCGCCCGCTCGCTTCTCGCCTGCTTTGCTCCCGCTCCTCTTTCACCTCTTTGACGTCTTTTTTTTTTCCACATGTTGGACTGCAATTGGCTGACAGAGCCATCAGTGAAATCGATGCCCGCCCTCCTCCTCCTGACAGCCAATAGGAGGGCTGCACTAGGGTGATGCCATGGCAACAGTGGGCCCTCCTGACCTGGCGGCCAGCTCTGCCCCTCCCCCGCGGTCAGCGCCATGTTGTGGGAGGCAGCGCGGGGCGCGGCGGGGCCTGGGGGCAGCGCGGCACCGTGTGGGCGGGCAGTGCGGGGCCCCAGGGTGTGGCCGCTGGGCTGTGGGACAGGGGCCCCGCGGGGCTGCTGGGTGCCCTGCGCCCTGGGGGCCATGCGGGGCACGGATAGCAGCACTGGGGCGTGTGCTGGTGGCAGCTGTGGCGCCGGTGTGGGGGCCCTGGGGCTGGCCGGGGTGGCGGAGCCCACGGGCAGTGTCCTGCTGCCCCCAGGACAGGGTAGGGCAGGGCAGGGCAGTGTCCTCCCCCCCCTCCTTCCCTGGCCCCCTGCCCACGGCAGCCCTAGGACTCAGCTAGGGAGTGGTGGTGTGAGGTTGTGAGAGGGCTGGGGGAGATGGTTGTGTTGGGCTCACCCCAGCACTGCCCACCACAGCTCAGAGAAAAGACCTTGGGGGCAGCCAGGACCTGTTGAATGGGGATTGCACCTCCTCCTGTTTCCAATCTGCTCTCTCCAATGTATTTTCTTTTGGGTGCAGAGGTTTGAGCTCAATTTGCAGGAGGACAGGGGCAGTGGCCATCTGAAGATGGCATCTCTGAGCGCAAAACATGCTGCGCCAAGTTGGAATTATCCAGGGGGAAGGAACAGAGATTTTCCCAAACACACCGAGGACTTGGGGTTATTAAAAGGTGATGGTTTCATTATGGTATATGGACATTTCCAGCAGGCTCTTGAGAGACCCATGGAGCTGCAGGCCACTTCATCCTCTGGGATGCAGGACCCCTTTCCTCTCAGAGCCAGACCCCAAGGGGGACCCACTCCCAGGGAAACCTGTCATGGATTCCCATGCCCCCCCCCACCCTAAGAGGTGGTGGAGCTGGCCACACAGAAGCCTTGGGGCTCAGGACAGCCCCAGCCCCAGGACCCAGGAGTCCTGGCTGTCACATTGTCCCCTGAGCCAGAGGGGACCCTCAGGCAGGGCTCTTGCAGCAGCCCCCAGCCCTGTCCAGCCACCCCCACAGCCCGGGATCCACAGCAGTTTTGGCAGTTAACAGTCTCTATGCGACACCTTGGGAAGAAGCTCCCAAAGCCCTTACCCTTGGTCTAGAGCTGCAGGAGTGCTGGGAACAAGGAGCTGTGGTCCTGGCTGATGCTGTCCATCCAGCAGTCCTCCATCTCGCTTGCTCTCTTGCTCTTGTTTCACCTCTGCAGCCAGAGAAACAGGACGCTCTTCCCATCTCATTACCCAAAACTCCTTTCCAACATGCCCCTGCTCCTCCGCCTGTTGCTGAGGAGCCCCAACGTGGTCCCACTGCCTCCTGTCCCCTCTCCTTGCCATGGAGCCACTATGAAGGGCAGCTGTGGGGAGGGTGTGAGCAGTGCCCAGGAGTGCCTGGGCCTCACAGGGAAGTGAGGGTCCCCACCCACAACACCGGGGAGACCTCCCTGTGATGTGACACATCCCATTGCGACCTCAGCTCGTGTCATCTGGGGGCTCAGTAGGTCACTGCCATGGAGATGGCACAGGCAGGGAGAGAGCAGAGAGATTTCCCCTCATGTGCTGGAAAGCAGCCACCTGCCTTCACTGCAGTTATTTTCCATAATTTTCTGATAAATCCTTCAGGAATGTCTCCAGACAGTGCCAAAGACTGTGAAATATCTCAAATGGGGCACTGGAGACGTCACTTCTGCGCCCCTGCACTGACATGTCACTGCACTGGGCAGACGTGTGCAGGAATCTGGGGTTTGGGGGTTGGCATTTTTACAGGATCCAAGGCATGTGGGATGAACCAGCACAAAGCATGGCCACAGGCTGAGAAATGCTTTGGTGAGCCTCAAAACTGGTTTCTGCTGTGGGCCACTCTTTTTGTGGAAGCAGGATGTAGGACAATGTGGGACAGGACGTAGCTTTCCTCCTTTAGGCACCAAGGCAGGCTCTCTGCTTTTAAAAGCGCTCGGCAAGGTTTCTCAGTCGGCAGTGCTTGAGCTAGAGATGCTATGCCAGAGAAGAGCAAACATAGCCTTAACACACATCATCCAGAGGCCCTTATCCAGGACCCTGGAGCCTGCCAGGCTCCAAAGCCATGGGCGAGGCCAGGTAGCAAATGTGGGGAAGTTTTCCCATTTCCCATGAAATTTGCCCATCTTTCCTTCTGGCTGAGCCTGAGGAAATCCATTTCTCATCCCTGGGCCTCATTTGGTCCTTGTGCTTTTCGGTGTCACCTTGGGGCTGTGCTTCTCCCCTGGGTACGCTCCTCAGCCCCCTGCCCTCCTTCTCTCCGCAGGCACTCTGGTCTCCCCGGGGTCTGTACAGCGCTGACATCCTGGATCTCCCACAATTTATGACTCTGGGCTTCTCAGGACATGCCCACACACTGCAGTGCTGCTGTCCAGGCTCCGGTGCAGAGCCTATGAGGCAGTGCAATGCCTCAGGACGTGCATTTTGACTCACTCCGAAGTTTGTGAGATGACCAGCTCCCAGCTCTGCAGCTGCTGCAGTTTGAGAGCATCCCTGCAACCGACCTTCCTGGCTAGTCTGGGACATGGCTGTGCCCCCATGCCCCCTCCTGCTGCCAGCCTGAGGATCCAGGAAGGTCTCCAGGGAGAGCAGTGGGTTTGGGGGTGGGTGGGATGGATTTCCCTCAACATCCCTGGGTCCTGCATGGGTTTCTCTAAGCGCCCAGGAAAATCCCTCTTCTCTAGGGGCTTGCATCAAGACTTTTCCAGACTTTTGTACAGAAACCCAGCCTGGTCCAAGATCCCCAAGAGCAGCACGGCCCCCAGCATCACCTTGGACCCCAGGAGCTGTCTGGCTCTCTCTTCTGTTCCCACATACCCCGATTAAATGGACAGTTTGTAGCCTCACCTTTACAACACACCATCTGGACACTGCGACATTGTGACTCCTCCCCTAGCTCATTCCCATAGGCAGCTGCTGATTTGTGACCTGCCTATTGGCTGGCAGGAGGAGGGGGGCGGGTCTGGATTTCACTGATGGCTCTGTCAGCCAATTGGAGTCCACCATGTGGAAGAAAAAAAGACGTGAAAGAGAGAAGTGAAAGAGGAGAGGGAGCGAAGCAGGGGAGGCTTTGGGTGGAAAGCAGGACTGGGCTTGGGCAGCTTGTTTCTCACAAGACCGTGAGAAACGCTCTGCCCCCCCTGCCCAGTGTAACTGCTCTGCCTGGCACTGAGGCACAGGAGGACTCAGGGTGGAGATCGGGCTCTGCAGATAAGAGCCCCAGGGGCAGAGTTAGGAAACAAGAAAAGACCTCGAATGCGGAAAGCCAGCATCTTTAAGTACACCAGAAACCAGCAGGGGCTGGAAAATGCCCCAAGCTGTAGTAAAAGTTTCTGAGCATAAAGAAAAATCAATGAAAAAAAAATCCCTGTTCAAATGTGAATAATAGATGGATGTAACCGAGTAACCTTAAAAGAAGTAGCTTCAGCAGTTACAGTTAAAACCAAACTATAACAACCGAATGGCCTTGGTAGGGTTTACTTTTTGTTTGGGTTTTACAGAGTGACCCTCTGAAGAGCAAGAACTTGAAAAGAAGCAGCCAGAAAGAGTGGTAGAATTGTTAGGCTAAGTAATGTGTTTTTTTAAAGTTTCTAAATAATAGAATGAACCTAGGAGCCAGGAGAGAAGTAACACCAAAGGAAGATGGCATACCTAAGAATGAGAGGATACTCATACCAGGCTGATAACGAAACTCAACAGCTGTATTCTAGTGTTTGTAACATTTCATGATCCTAAGGAAGGGGCTAACACCTTCCCTTGATGAAAGGAAAGGAAAGAAAGAGAAAAAGATGGTAAAATCTAAGCATAAGGGTAACAGCTGTTGATCTGAAGTTAAAGTTGTCTGTTTACTATAGAGAAGACAGGGAAATACGGAAAAATAATGAAAAAGGTGACCAACTCTATCTGAAGCTCCTCTAAAGGGAACTATTCCAGGTTGGGGAACAAACTGATCTTTCGGTGCAGGAAAGAAATGCTTGCAATTAAAGGAAATAAGATTTCTGTGTCAACATATTGAACTGGAACAACACACGGACTCACCGAATTTGGGTCAATAGGCCCGACCAGTCATGTTGCTATTAGGATTAAGACTGTTATTTTTGACAGTTGTTTACGTGTTACTACAAATGGGCATGCTTTGCTTTTGGCATTTATTAATAGCAGTGCGCACTTCCCCAGTACACTGTGCTTACCAAAAAGCTGCCCACTGCACACCAAGGGGAATTTGCTGACTTCTGCAATAAATGCGTGTGTCTGGCGGTGTCAAGGGGTGGAGTGACAGGCGCCACACAGGCAAGCGTGGGACTCTGGATGGTGCAGCCCACAGAAGAGGGGTTTGCTCTGGGGTGCTCCCAGGAGTTAAGGAACCCCGGGTGCATCACGGCTGGAGCCACCACACTGTGGGGTTGCTGCAGCCTCATAGTGCCTGATAGGCCAGTGCTGGTCACATGCCTGCAGTTTGTGGTTGTGAGGTCACTTGTAGCTGAGTGCTTGATAGGCCAGTGCTGATCACATGGCTGCAGTTTGTTGTTGTGATGTCACTTGTGGCTCAGTGCCTGATAGGCCAGTGCTGGTCACATGGCTGCAGTTTGTGGTTGTGATGTCCCCTGTGGCTCAGTGCCTGATAGGCCTGTTCTGGTCACATGGCTGCAGTTTGTGGTTGTGAGTTCACTTGTGGCTGAGTGCCTGATAGGCCAGTGCTGTTCCTGTGGGTGCACTTTGTGGTTGTGATGTCACTTGTGGCTCAGTGCCTGATAGGCCAGTGCTGGTGATGTGGGTGCTTTTTGTGTTTGTGATGTCCCTTGTGGCTGAGTGCCTGATAGACCAGTGCTGGTCCTGTGGGTGCAGTTTGTGGTTGTGATGTCACTTGTGGCTCAGTGCCTGATAGGCCAGTGCTGGTGATGTGGGTGCAGTTTGTAGTTGTGATGTCACTTGTGGCTCAGTGCCTGATACGCCAGTGCTCCTGATGTGGGTGCAGTTTGTGGTTATGATGTCACTTGTGGCTCAGTGCCTGATAGGCCAGTGCTGGTCCTGTGGGTGCAGTTTGTGGTTGTGATGTCACTTGTGGCTCAGTGCCTCTTAGGCCAGTGCTAGTCCTGTGGGTGCGGTTTCTTCTTGTGATGTCACTTGTGGCTCAGTGCCTGCTAGGCCAGTGCTGTTGATGTGGCTGCAGTTTGTGGTTGTGATGTCACTTGTGGCTCACTGCCTGATAGGCCAGTGCTAGGCCCATGGCTGCTGTTTGTGGTTGTGATGTCACTCGTGGCTCAGTGCCTGATAGGCCAGTGCTGGTCCTGTGGGTGCAGTTTGTGTTTGTGATGTCACTTGTGGCTCACTGCCTGATAGGCCAGTGCTAGTCCTGTGGGTGTGGTTTCTTCTTGTGATGTCACTTGTGGCTCAGTGCCTGCTAGGCCAGTGCTGTTGATGTGGCTGCATTTTGTGGTTGTGATGTCACTTGTGGCTGAGTGCCTGATAGGCCAGTGCTAGTCTTGTGGGTGCAGTTTGTGGTTGTGATGTCACTTGTGGCTGAGTGCCTGATAGGCCAGTGCTAGTCTTGTGGCAGCAGTTTGTGGTTGTGAGGTCACTCGTGGCTCAGTGCCTGATAGGCCAGTGCTGATCACATGGCTGCAGTTTGTGGAGGTGATGTCACTTGTGGCTCAGTGCCTGATTGGCCAGTGCTGGTCACATTGCTGCAGTTTGTGGTTGTGATGTCACTTGTGGCTCAGTGCCTGATAGGCCAGTGCTGGTCACATGCCTGCAGTTTGTGGTTGTGATGTCACTTGTGGCTCAGTGCCTGACTGGTCAGTGCTGTTCTTGTGGGTGCAGTTTGTGGTTGTGATGTCACTTGTGGCTCAGTGCCTAATAGGCCAGTGCTGGTCCTGTGGGTGCAGTTTGTTTTTGTGATGTCACTTGTGGCTCAGTGCCTGATAGGCCAGTGCTGGTCACATGGCTGCAGTTTGTGGTTGTGATGTCACTTGTTCCTGAGTGCCTGATAGGCCAGTGCTGGTCCTGTGGGTGCAGTTTGTGGTTGTGATGTCACTTGTAGCTGAGTGCCTGATAGGCCAGTGCTTGTGATGTGGGTGCAGTTTGTGGTTGTGATGTCACTTGTGGCTGAGTGCCTGATAGGCCAGTGCTGGTCACATGGCTGCAGTTTGTGGTTGTGATGTCACTTGTGGCTCAGTGCCTGATAGGCCAGTGCTGGTTCTGTGGGTGCAGTTTTTGGTTGTGATGTCACTTGTGGCTCAGTGCCTGATAGGCCAGTGCTGGTCCTGTGGCTGCAGTTTGTGTTTGTGATGTCACTTGTTGGTGAGTGCCTGATAGGCCAGTGCTGGTCACATTGCTGCAGTTTGTGGTTGTGATGTCACCTGTGGCTCAGTGCCTGATAGGCCAGTGCTGGTGATGTGGCTGCAGTTTGTGGTTGTGATGTCACTTGTGACTGAGAGCCTGATAGGCCAGTGCTGTTGATGTGGGTGCAGTTTCTGGTTGTGAGGTCAGTTGTGTCTCAGTGCCTGATAGGCCAGTGCTAGTCTTGTGGCAGCAGTTTGTGGTTGTGAGGTCACTCGTGGCTCAGTGCCTGATAGGCCAGTGCTGGTCACATGGCTGCAGTTTGTGTTTGTGATGTCACTTGTGGCTCAGTGCCTGCTAGGCCAGTGCTGTTCTCGTGGGTGCAGTTTGTGGTTGTGATGTCACTTGTGGCTCAGTGCCTGATAGGCCAGTGCTGGTCCTGTGGGTGCAGTCTGTGGTTGTGATGTCACTTGTGGCTCAGTGCCTGATAGGCCAGTGCTGGTCCTGTGGCTGCAGTTTGTGGTTGTGATGTCACTTGTGGCTCAGTGCCTGATAGGCCAGTGCTGGTGCTGTGGGTGCAGTTTGTGGTTGTGAGGTCACTTGTGGCTCAGTGCCTGATAGGCCAGTGCTGGTGATGTGGGTGCAGTTTGTGGTTGTGATGTCACTTGTGGCTCAGTGCCTGATAGGCCAGTGCTGGTCACATGGCTGCAGTTTGTGGTTGTGATGTCACTTGTGGCTCAGAGCCTGATAGGCCAGTGCTAGTCCTGTGGGTGTAGTTTGTGGTTGTGATGTCACTTGTGGATCAGTGCCTGATAGGCCAGTGCTAGTCACGTGGCTGCAGTTTGTGGTTGTTCTGTCACTTGTGGCTCAGAGCCTGATAGGCCAGTGCTGGTCCTGTGGGTGCAGTTTGTGGTTGTGAGGTCACTTATGGCTCAGTGCCTGATAGGCCAGTGCTGGTGATGTGGGTGCAGTTTGTGGTTGTGATGTCACTTGTGGCTGAGTGCCTGATAGGCCAGTGCTGGTCCTGTGGGTGCAGTTTGTGTTTGTGATGTCACTTGTGGCTGAGAGCCTGATAGGCCAGTGCTGGTGATGTGGGTGCAGTTTGTGGTTGTGAGGTCACTTGTGGCTCAGTGCCTCATAGGCCAGTGCTGGTGATGTGGCTGCAGTTTGTGGTTGTGATGTCACTTCTGCCTCAGTGCCTGATAGGCCAGTGCTCGTGATGTGGGTGCAGTTTGTGGTTGTGATGTCACTTGTGCCTGAGTGCCTGATAGGCCAGTGCTAGTCACGTGGCTGCAGTTCTGTGGTTGTGATGTCACTTGTGGCTCAGTGCCTGATAGGACAGTGCTGGTCATGTGGCTGCAGTTTGTGTTTCTGATGTCACTTGTGGCTCAGTGCCTGATAGGCCAGTGCTGCTTATGTGGCTGCAGTTTGTGGTTGTGAGGTCACTTGTGGCTCAGTGCCTGATAGGCCAGTGCTGGTGATGTGGCTGCAGTTTGTGGTTGTGATGTCACTTGTGCCTCAGAGCCTGATAGGCCAGTGCTGGTCCTGTGGCTGCAGTTTGTAGTTATGATGTCACTTGTGGCTCAGTGCCTGATAGGCCAGTGCTGGTCCTGTGGGTGTAGTTTGTGGTTGTGATGTCAGTTGTGGCTCAGTGCCTGCTAGGCCACGGCTGGTCCTGTGGCTGCAGTTTGTGGTTGTGATATCACTTGTGGATCAGTGCCTGATAGGCCAGTGCTGGTGATGTGGGTGCAGTTTGTGGTTGTGATGTCACTTGTGGCTGAGTGCCTGATAGGCCAGTGCTGGTCACATGCCTGCAGTTTGTGGTTGTGATGTCACTTGTGGCTGAGTGCCTGATAGGCCAGTCCTGGTGGTGTGGCTGCAGTTTGTGGTTGTGATGTCACTTGTGGCTCAGTGCCTGATAGGCCAGTGCTGGTCCTGTGGATGCAGTTTGTGTTTGTGATGTCACTTGTGGCTCAGTGCCTGATAGGCCAGTGCTGGTCACATGGCTGCAGTTTGTGGTTGTGATGTCACTTGTGGCTGAGTGCCTGATAGGCCAGTGGTAGTCCTGTGGCTGCAGTTTGTGGTTGTGATGTCATTTGTGGCTTTACTGCCTGATAGGCCAGTGTTGGTCGCATGGCTACAGTTTGTGGTTGTGAGGTCACATGTGGCTCAGTGCCTGATAGCCAGTGTTTTTCCTGTGGGTGCAGTTTGTGGTTGTGATGTCACTTGTGGATCAGTGCCTGATAGGCCAGTGCTGGTGATGTGGCTGCAGTTTGTGGTTGTGATGTCCCTTGTGGCTGAGTGCCTGATAGGCCAGTGCTGGTGATGTGATTGTAGTTTGTGTTTGTGATGTCCCTTGTGGCTGAGTGTCTGATAGGCCAGTGCTGGTGATGTGGGTGGAGTTTGTGGTTGTGATGTCACTTGTGGCTCAGTGCCTGATAGGCCAGTGCTGGTGGTGTGGGTGCAGTTTGTGGTTGTGATGTCACTTGTGGCTCAGTGCCTGATAGGCCAGTGCTGGTCCTGTGGGTGCAGTCTGTGGTTGTGATGTCACTTGTGGCTGAGTGTCTGATAGGCCAGTGCTGGTGATGTGGGTGCAGTTTGTGGTTGTGATGTCACTTGTGGCTGAGTGCCTGCTAGGCCAGTGCTGGTCCTGTGGGTGCAGTTTGTTTTTGTGATGTCACTTGTGGCTCAGTGCCTGATAGGCCAGTGCTAGTGATGTGGCTGCAGTTTGTGTTTGTGATGTCACTTGTGGCTCAGTGCCTGATAGGCCAGTGCTGGTCACATGGCTGCAGTTTGTGGTTGTTCTGTCACTTGTGGCTCAGAGCCTGATAGGCCAGTGCTAGTCCTGTGGGTGCAGTTTGTGGTTGTGACGTCACTTGTGGATCAGTGCATGATAGGCCAGTGCTAGTCACGTGGCTGCAGTTTGTGTTTGTGATGTCACTTGTGGCTGAGTGCCTGATAGGCCAGTGCTCGTCCTGTTGGTGCAGTTTGTGGTTGTGATGTCACTTGTGGCTCAGTGCCTGATAGGCCAGTGCTGGTCACATGGCTGCCGTTTGTGGTTGTGATGTCACTCGTGGCTCAGAGCCTGATTGGCCAGTGCTGGTGATGTGGCTGCAGTTTGTGGTTGTGATGTCACTTATGGCTCAGTGCCTGATAGGCCAGTGCTGGTGATGTGGGTGCAGTTTGTGGTTGTGAGGTCACTTGTGGCTGAGTGCCTGATAGGCCAGTGCTGGTCCTGTGGCTGCAGTTTGTGGTTGTGATGTCACTTGTTGGTGAGTGCCTGATAGGCCAGTGCTGGTCCTGTGGCTGCAGTTTGTGGTTGTGATGTCACTTGTGGCTCAGTGCCTGATAGGCCAGTGCTGGTGATGTGCGTGCAATTTGTGGTTGTGATGTCACTTGTGGCTCAGTGCCTGATAGGCCAGTGCTGGTGATGTGGCTGCAGTTTGTGTTTGTGATGTCACTTGTGGCTGAGTGCCTGATAGGCCAGTGCTGTGCTTGTGGGTGCACTTTGTTGTTGTGATGTCACTTGTGGCTGAGTGCCTGATAGGCCAGTGCTGTTCCTGTGGGTGCAGTTTGTGTTTGTGATGTCACTTGTGGCTCAGTGCCTGATAGGCCAGTGCTGGTCCTGTGGGTGCAGTTTGTGTTTGTGATGTCACTTGTGGCTGAGTGCCTGATAGGCCAGTGCTGGTCACATGGCTGCAGTTTGTGGTTGTGATGTCACTTGTGGCTCAGTGCCTGATAGACCAGTGCTGGTGATGTGGGTGCAGTTCTGTGGTTGTGATGTCACTTGTGGCTCAGTGCCTGATAGGCCAGTGCTGGTCCTGTGGTTGCAGTTTGTGTTTGTGATGTCACTTGTGGCTCAGTGCCTGATAGGCCAGTGCTGGTCACATGGCTGCAGTTTGTGGTTGTGAGGTCACATGTGGCTCAGTGCCTGATAGCCAGTGTTTTTCCTGTGGCTGCAGTTTGTGGTTGTGATGTCACTTGTGGCTCAGTGCCTGATAGGCCAGTGCTGGTCCTGTGGCTGTAGTCTGTTGTTGTGATGTCACTTGTGGCTCAGTGCCTGATAGGCCAGTGCTGGTCACATGGCTGCAGTTTGTGGTTGTGATGTCACTTGTGGCTTAGTGCCTGATAGGCCAGTGCTAGTCACGTGGCTGCAGTTTGTGGTTGTGATGTCACTTGTGGCTCAGTGCCTGATAGGCCAGTGCTGTTCCTGTGGGTGCACTTTGTGGTTGTGATGTCACTTGTGGCTCAGTGCCTGATAGGCCAGTGCTGGTCACATGGCTGCAGTTTGTGGTTGTGATGTCACTTGTTCCTGAGTGCCTGATAGGCCAGTGCTGGTGCTGTGGGTGCAGTTTGTGGTTGTGATGTCACTTCTAGCTGAGTGCTTGATAGGCCAGTGCTGGTGATGTGGGTGCAGTTTGTGGCTGTGATGTCACTTGTGGCTGAGTGCCTGATAGACCAGTGCTGGTGATGTGGGTGCAGTTTGTGGTTGTGACGTCACTTGTCGCTGAGTGCCTGATAGGCCAGTGCTGGTGATGTGGCTGCAGTTTGTGGTTGTGATGTCACTTGTGGATCAGTGCCTGATAGGCCAGTGCTGGTCCTGTGGCTGCAGTTTGTGGTTGTGATGTCACTTGTGGGTGAGTGCCTGATAGGTCAGTTGTTGTTTCTGTGGGTGCAATTTGTGGTTGTGATGTCACATGTGGCTTAGTTCTTCATAGGCCAGTGCTGGTCACATGCCTGCAGTTTGTGGTTGTGATGTCTCTTGTGGCTCAGTTCCTGATAGGCCAGTGCTGGTGATGTGGCTGCAGTTTGTCTGCAGGACAAGGAACCAGACTTCTGAGTTGTGGGAAGGCTTCTCCCTCTGCCTTGGACATGAGGCCCTGCTGTCTTCAGTTTCGTAATTTCTCATCCTATGAAATCATCTTTTTCGAAAATTTTTCGAAAATGTTGCCAATAGTTACTTGCAGGACTTTTTCCAGTTCCTAAGTTTTATGGGCTACGTGTAAGGACTACCTAGGCAAAAGCTAATCCTTTTTTGGGGTAGTAACTAGTACGTAATGGGTGTTTTGGTGCACTATGAGCATTGTGAAGCCACGAGGTGAATCAGGGATGCCGTTGAGGAGCTGGCTGAGCCTTGGGGGAAGGCAGGGAGAGCTGCAGGTGGCACCAGCCACATGGTCAGGGTGTGGGTAGAGAGGTCAGCCCTGTCTATGAGAGCTATGCCAGAAAGTCACCAGTGTCAAATCAAGTCTTTGTAAGTAGCTGACAGGCCAGCAGGAGGCACATGACTTGGCTATTGATTCTGAGGTCACTTCTGCCTGAGTACCTGATAGGCCATCTGGAGGAAGAAGGCTTCTCTGTTGCTTGTGAGGTCACTTGTGAGTGATGACCTGATTGGATAGGAGCAGAGATGTGTCTTGAAAGGTGATTGTGAGGTCATTTTTACCTGAGCGGTTGATAGGGCAGCAGCAGGTGAGTGTGAGGTGATGTCTTTCTGAGTGCCTGCTAGGCCAGCAGCAGGCAGTTAGGCATGGGCGTTGCTTGTGAGGTCTCTTCTGTCAGAGTAGCTGCTAGGCCAGCAGTAGTTGATGGCTGGAGAAGTTATTTGGAGGAAACTTCTGTCTCTGAAGCCCATAGGCCAGCAGCAGGCATGTGGTGGGGTTATGGACTTGTGAGGTCATCTCTATGTGAGCAGGTGAGAGGTGAGGAGAAGACAGATGTCTTGGATGTTGGTGGTGAGGTCAGTTCTGGGTTTGTTGCGTGTGTTCAGAGGAGGGATTGACCCCTGCAGAGCTCTACAGCAATACAGAAATGCAACTACTTAATTAAGCAGAAGTCGATGTTCCACATCATCTGACACACGTTTTGTTCCACTCCATCATCCTGATTTAGTACTGCTACATTTCAAATGTGGATGATGTTCTGTGGTGAACATGGACATGGAGTTTGCCTTTCCGCTTGTTGCTGAGTAGAAGCTTGCAGCCTCATCCCGGTCATCTAGGGAGTCTGGCTAGACTTTTGAGGCTGCTAAATTAATCTAGTACTGGTGTGAGCAGTGGTGTTAGTAATGTCTTATTGCCAGGGTGTGTGTGCTTTAGAAATTGCCCCTGTCAAAACATCAGGGAGCTTGTGAGATTCTCCTGCAAGGTCCGAATGCTGTCTCCGTCTTTGAGGTGTCCACCTGCTTTTATGACATATTTGGAACTGTAACCCCTTTAGAGGTCTCTGATTTTTCCATTCACGTATGCAGTCACTGGAGAATGGGTGCAAAGGCTGTTGGAGGAGACAGAAGGAATGTCACCCCCCCCCCCCCAAATAAAAGGTATGGTCCACATTTTCAAAGAGATTTCTTGTTCAGAGAAGTTAGAGAAGTTGAGGCACAGAAGGGAGGCAAGAGCTGGCCTGATCAACTGCTGTGAGAGCACTTGATCTCTGCTTCCTGGAGGTGGGAAGTGAGCAGGCCCCAGGCTGTGAGTGGATGTTCAGAGGCAGTGCCTGTTGCAAGGCCTTGGAGGACTAGAAGGGAATGGAAGGTCTGGAGAGTTGGGCTTTGTGTGTTGTGAGGCGCTTGGGGTGCCCTCTCTGCTGCCATGTGTGGTGCTGTGGGCTGTGTGTCACTGATGCAGAGGTGCGTGTTGGCTGCGAAGCCTCTGTGATGTGTGGGGGTGGCGGCGTGTTACAGTGCGAGATGCCCTGTGGTGGAGCCAGATGTTGGCCCCAGTGTTTTTCTGCTCAGCCTGGGAGTAGGTGGCTGGCGAGAGCAGTGCTCTGCTCCCAGAGCCCAGCCTGCCATCACAGGGTCCTTCTGGGAGACCTGGGTGAGGACTGTTGGTGACCGTGTTCCCTCCTTGGAGCATCGTGGTGTGAGCCAGGGCTGCTCGCAGTCTGGTGGTTTCTGTCAGCTGAGGTTCAGGCTTGCAGTTTTGGAAGGTCTTGCTGTTTCTGTGAGTCTTTGGGATTTTACTGACTCTGCTGGAGAAAATTATCTTCTCCTTCCTTAAAGGCTTCCTGTTGAAGCTGGACCCTCATTGCATCTTCCCATCTCAGACGCTAATCCATTCCGATCCCTCAGAGATGGGTAGTTAATCAGAGCAGCCAGAGCCATTTCTGCACTTTGTGCCTATGCAGACCCTTGCAGAGAGGGGAGATGCCACCTTACAAGAAGTCAGGCCTCTGAGGGTGATGGGTGGCTCTGAGACACCTGTCCTTGGTCTGTGGTGGAGGTGGCATCTGCAAAGCCACTGGTGCCTTTGGCAAGAGTCTCAGAATAGCAGACTCCTTGAGACTGCAATGGGGGAGACATGTGGTGGTAGGGCTCCAACACCGTGCTCAAGGGAGGTGCTAGTAGAGGAGGTATCTTGGGGCCTTTTCCAGTGAAGTTTTGATTATCTCCAAGGATGGAGATCTGAGAACCTCCCTGGATCCCTGTGCCACAGTTGAGCCACCCTCACGGGGAAAAAGGTTTCTTCTTAACATCTCAGAAGAATTTCCCATTGTCCAATATGTCCCTGTTTCCTCTCTTGCTCTTAGTGTGTACCTCCAAGAAAATCCAGCTCCGTCTTCTCTGTGCCCTCCATAAGGCAGCTGTGCACAGCATGAAGATCCCCCTTGGTCTTCTCTTGTCTAGGCTGGACAAATCGAGCTCTCGCAGCCTCTCCTTATATGCCCCACACTGCAGCCCCTGACCATCTTGGTTTCCCTGTGCTGGACTCTGTGCAGTGTGTTAGTGCCTTTGCAGAACTGGAGAGCCCAAACAGGAGCTGGAATACAGACATGATCTCACGTTTCCCAAAAAGAGGGGTAGAAGGTCTTGGTGGCCCTGCTGGCTGTGTTCTCACCAATACAGCTCAGCATAGAGGGGAGACATTGGCCCCTGACTGTTGTGACTATGTAAGGCCAGCAGAACTGACAGTAACACTCTGATTCTTTCTTTCTAGGCTGCTCCACTCATGAGGTTCCCAGTGCAGTGCTAGAGCCCCTGAGGGTGGAGGCAGGATGCCAGGGTGTGTCCCTGTGCCTGTCAACATCTTTGCCAGCATCGTGAGCCCTCTGTGAAAGCAGCTGCAAGTGAATGAGAAGAGGCTACGTATGGATGTGAAGGCTTCCATAAATGCGCCTGTCTTCCCTGGGTGACTTGGGGTGTGGGTTCACCTCCTGGTACCTCTGCTGTGCTGCAAATTCTGCATCCTACAAATGCTGTTACTGCCAGCCTGCTCAGCAAATGCTACTGTGCCTCCTCCTTTTCCTCGAAGGTTGTGATGCCATATATGATGAGTGCAAGACCCTTATAATAAATGCCAGCATCTCCTGAGTGCATTTCTGTGAGTGGGCAGGCCGCAAGAACATTGCAGCTGTTGTGCTTCTGAGCTCACTTCTGCCTCAGTACGTAGTAGGGCAACAGTAGGAGCATGGTTTTGGGGCATATTGTGAGGTCGCTTCTGCCTTAGTACCTTGGAGGCCAGCAGCAGGGACACAGCTGCTCTTTGTGCTTGTGAGGTCACATTTTCCTGAGTATGTTACAGGCGAGCAGCTAGCTGATAGCTTCAAGGCTGATAGCGAGGTCACTTGTGCCTCATTACTGGATATCCAAGCAAAAGGCATGTTGCTACTGTTTGCGCTTGTGAGGTCATTTGTGACTCAGACACTTGTAGGGCAGCTTCAGGCATATGGCTTTGGAATTGACTGTGAGGTAACTATTGCATCACTACTCGATAGATCAGAAGCAGGAATTGGCTGCTGCTTGTGGTTGTGAGGTCACTTGTGGCTCAGTGCCTGATAGGCCAGTGCTAGGCCCATGGCTGCTGTTTGTGGTTGTGAGGTCACTTGTGCCTCAGTGCCTGATAGGTTGCTGTTAGGCCCATGGATGCTGTTTGTGGTTTGTGAAGGCTGGAAATTCCACCTGAAGGCTGGAAATGCATCCTTACAGGAGTAGAAATAATTATCGGTACAGGGAACGTGCACCCTACCAGAGCTGCAAGTGGTCTAGCAAGCAGTGCTGGTTTGAACCAGTGGCTTGCTGCTTTCCCAGAGAAATACAATCTGACAATGGATCACATTTGAAGAATAAAGAAGTGCAAACCTGGTGTGCTTCAAATGGAGTTCGGCAGACGACGGAAACAACAGCTCACCAGAGTGACTCTTCTCTCATAGAATACTTCTAAGTGGGGATCCCAGTTGTGGGAGGTTGGCTAAATAAGTGACAAACGCCCATGGGAAGTCTCATAGATAAGGCGTTTGTGTCAGCAGCTGCATGAATTCCTGTTGAAACAGAAGTGAAACTCTCTCAAAGTTCTGGAGATGAGGTTGTGGTTAAACACCCAACTCAGGGATCAGTCTGGGTGACTGCTGTTTTACAAAGGAAAAGGGGTATGGGATGCTGTAGACACTAAAGGAAGCAAGTGAACCGTAAGTGAGGCTTGGATGATGTCCGAGACCTAAGTGTCTTCCCTTGCAGTGAAGCGTGGTGTTACCTTCTCACTGTGGGAACACTGATAACTGCAACAGACACCTGAAACCTGCCTCTCACAGCTTCTGCCTTTTCACATGGCCCATGGGAGAACTTGAGTATTGAAGGTAAGTCGCAACCCATCTTTAAAACTACAGTAACAAGAGGAATACCAGCTGTAATAGCACGAGGTCAAGGACTGATAGGAGGCAATAATGTTACACTAACTATGATTACATTTAACTATATTTACATTTACATTTAACTATATTTTCATTTAACTATAGTTACATTCATGTCTAAATGTAACTATATGTAATAACACACTGGATGGGAAGCTGCAGGCGGTTTTGCAGTGGAGTGAAATGGGTACTACAGACATGAAAAGCAGCATTTGCCATAGTAATGTGACTTATATTTTTGACCAAATCGCCAAGCAGACTTACTGGTTAACTTCTCACTTGACTGAACAGACGGTGTGTTATTTTTGCACCATTTAATACATCAGTAACACTTGGAGTAACCTTCCCTCAACTCAACAACTTTCGCAAACAAAACACCAAGATTACTCAACATCTGTCTAAAACGGGAACATGCTTAGAAGAAAGAAAAGGAACAATGATATATGATAATAATGAGCACATTCTGTTAGTAAAAGTGGAAAGCAGCCTTACTGAGCATCACGAGTATGATATCTTTAAAGGTTTTTCCCCCAAAGCTACCAGTGTATTGCGACCGATGTTACATCCTGTGCCCGTACTGTTAATGATCCCTGTATTGATCCCCACCTCTCCTTATGCCAGGGATCCAGCTCCAGGCTAGCAGTGGGATACTGGCCTCTCCCCAGCCTGCTCCCCCTGTGCCCCTTCCCCCTCTTGGGGGCTGGAGCTGCCCCAGCCCAGGGCAGCTGGCCAGCACCGAGGCTGGGACAGGGCATGGAGGGGACAGGAGTGTGGAGGGCAGTGAGGCAAGGCAAGCAGGCCTGCTTGGGGCGCCACTGCTGGGCTGGGGAGGGCTGAGGCCTCTGGGGCTGGCCGAGTTCTGAATGCTGCTTCAATGTCAGCTCCATGCTGGGAACATCGGGGTTTCTGCCCTTTGCAGAGGAGCAGCCTGTGGTGGAGGCCCCTCCATCCAGCACTTGTGAGCTGCATGTGGAGTGCTATGTCCAGTTGTGGCTCCCCCAGGCAAGAAGGATGGTGACAGATGGGAGTGAGAGCAGCAGAGGCCAGAATGATGGTTTGGGCCTGGAGCCCATCAGGCATTAGGAGATGCTGAGAGACCTGGGTGTGTTGAGCCTGGAGAAGGGAAGGCTCAGGGGAGAGGTTGTTGCTGTTTATAGTGACCAAATGGGAGGATATCAAGAAATCAGAGCCAAGCTCTGCTAGAAGATGCCCAGTGGAAGAACAAGAGGCAACAGGCACAAGTGGAAACACAGGACATTTCACTTGAAAAAAAGAAAAACATTTTCTCCTTAAAGGATCAAAGAATGGACCAGCCCAGCCAGCCCCTCCCCCGCTCTCCCCACCCCCCCTGTCCACCCCAGTCCAGCCCAGAAGAGCAGTCCATTCTAGAGGTGGCCCCGCAGCAGTGCCCACCGCAGGGTGCTGCAGTGCTCTGAGCACTCACAGCACAGCCACAGCCCCCCTGAAGGGCACAGCAGCTCCTGGGGGGCAGAGAGGGGTGTCACTCCGTCTCCACTGCTCTCTCATCTGGGAGACCTTAACCCAGACTACATGCAGCCATTCTGTGCCAGCCCCTCTCCCCAGGAGGGCACAAGAGTCCTGGTCCCAGGGCTCCTCAAGCAATTCCAGTTGCTCCAGCAGTGGAGCAGCCTGCCCTGAGTTGACACATATAGAAAGAAGCTTTCATTTATTTTTCCCCCCAAGCACACATTTGCTCCTTTACTCTTTTCCAGACATGGGATGAATTCAAACATTTGAGTACAAACACGATTATCACAGACAGAACACCCAAAGCACAAGAGCTGAGTAAAGAGAGGTGGGCAGCTTATTGCTGCTGAAATAGTACCAGCTAAATCAGTTTCTTCAGTGCCTCCTTGAGCTCCTTGTTCCTCATGCTATAGATGAGGGGGTTCACTACTGGAGGCACCACCAGATACAGAACAGCCACCACCAGATCCAGAGCTGGGGAGGAGATGGAGGGTGGCTTCAGGTAGGAAAATAAGGCAGTAATAACAAACAGGGAGACGACAACAGGTGAGGGAGGCACATGGAAAAGGCTTTGTGCCTGCCCTGCTCAGAGGGGATCCTCAGCACAACAGTGAAGATCTGCACGTAGGACAGCACAATGAAAACAAAACACCCCAAAGCTAAACAAACACTAACCACAAGAACCGCAGCTTCCCTGAGGTAGGAGCCTGAGCAGGAGAGCCTGAGGATCTTGGGAATTTCACAGAAGAATTGCTCCACGACATTGCCTTGGCAGAGTGGTATTGAAAATGTGTTTGCAGTGTGCAAGCCAGCATAGAGAAAACCAGTGCCCCAGGCAGCTGCTGCCATTTTGACACAAGCTCTGGTGTCCATGAGGGTCCCGTAGTGCAAGGGTCTGCAGATGGCAACAAAGCGGTCATATGCCATGATGGTAAGAAGGAAATATTCTGCTGAAACTAAGAAAAAGAAGAAAAATATCTGGGCAGCACATCCTGAGTAGGAAATGACCCTGGTGTTCCAGAGGGAGTTGGCCATGGATTTGGGGACAGTGGTGGAGATGGAGCCAAGGTCAAGGAGGGAGAGGTTGAGGAGGAAGAAGTACATGGGGGTGTGGAGGCGGTGCTCACAGGCTATGGCTGTGATGATGAGGCCATTGGCAAGGATAGCATCCAGGTAGATGCCCAGGAAGAACGAGATGCAAGAGCTGCATCTCCCACGTGTCTGCAAACGCCAGGAGGAGGAAATCAGTGAGGGAGCTGCCATTGGACATTTTCTCCTTTGGAGCCCAGGAGGCCTGTCCAAAGAAGAAAAGAAAGTAAAAAGTTAGAGCAGGCTTCTCTGAGCAAATCCCTTTCCACTCCTCGTAGTACCCCCCACATTTCCTCTGTCCTTTACCTTCTTTCAGCTCCCTTTCCGGAGCTCTGGTCTGTGCTGGCTGAGTGGGCCATGCGCAGCAGGGGCCTCTGCCTGTGGCTCCAGAGGAGTTGGTTCTGCTTTGCCACAGGTGCAAATGGAGGTGTCAAACAGGCCCAGGGATTTGGTGGGATACCTAGGAACAGGCACTGTGAGTTGGTGGAGGGGACTTGGTCCAGTGACCCAGTGGGAATATTCTCTATTCACCATAATGAGAGCTGATTACAGCACCCATGTCAGCTATCTCGGAAAGAGAAGACCCTTGTGATGGATTCATCCCCCCCAACCTTGCCCTCTCAAACAGAGATGTCTGTATCTGAGTCAGTCACACCGGCTCCCACTCTAGCAAGGGTGAGAAACAGGCAAGTGAAGGCAGGGGGTGACCTGACTTTTTCTAGACATCTTCATTCCAATGATATAGACCATCTCCTCACATTAATTTACCATCTGTGCTCTCTGTCTAGGAACTGTAGTCGGAATGGCGAGTGGCTGGTTCCAATGTACATATCCTGCAGCACATTATGTCCACCCCTTGTGTGGAAGGGCTGTTCAACATTTTGATACCTATTATCTCCAGAAAATAATCTGCAGCAGAGGAGTCTGATTATATATGGATTTAGATTTTAGATGCCTCCATTACACTGTGGGACCCTTCTTTGACAGGGTAGAAATCTTTGGCATTTCAGTTGCTCTCAGCATGAGCACTTGTGCATCCCAAGAAGAAAAATGGGCTCACTGTGACTTTATACAGAGTCATGGGATCTGGTCTGTCAATGAGTCTTGTCCCTCACTGCCCTGCACTTGTGCCTCTCCCAGCTAAACGACACTCACACTCACAAGTTCCTCTCAGAAAAAAAAAAAAAAAGACTGAGGTGAGAGCAGAGGACTCCAGTTTTAAAGGGAAGATTTCCAAATTCTTCTCTCTCATCCCAGATGCGGAGAGAGTGATGAAGAGTGTGACAAGGTTTCTGACTCAGAGGATCAGCCCAAGGACTCTCACAGAAATGGTACAGGAAAGTTGTGCTGTTCTGGAGGACAGCTTGCAGCTTGGCAGGACACCCCAGAGAAACCGTCAAGGGTCCTAAAGATGGGCTCTCCTTAGGAGGTAGACAGCTCATGAAGAGTCAGTTCTCTCTTTTAAGAGAGATGCAGATCAAAAAGTCTGTGAGAAACCTCAGCAAGTTCCTTCCTCCCCACTTCAACCTACAAACAGCACCAGCATCACTTTTATGGCCTCATCAGGGTTTTTCTGATCCGCTCCTTAGGACCTGCGAGCACAGAGATGCTCCTGGCCAGGGCCCTGGCCTAAGAGGTTTCTGTAGAGCAGAACTGAGCACACAGAGGGTGAGATGGGGTCTGTGAGTACCAACTGGGAAAAGACGTTGGGACAGAGAAAAAGCTCTTGGCAGGAACAGCTCCAGGCAGCAGGGATGGGCAGGGAATGATAGAGAATTGCTAATGGAAACTTCATGGGAAGATAGATATGAGCAAGTCATGGTCAGTCGTGCAACGCCATAGCCTTCCCCAGCGTGCTCAGGTCTGCCTTGCAGAAACCTCCCAGCAGCAGGGCACTTTCCAGGGCTGTCCTGTGTGCACGTGAGAAGGGGCAGGTCCCTGAGGAGGCCACCATCAAAGGGGAATTTGGTGCTGTCTGTAGACTAAGGGGTTGGTGAAGGGTCTTCCAGAAGTTCCTAACAGAACTACTGATTGTTAATTAAAACTGCTAATGAGTCTCAGTCCCTTGTCAGACACTAAATGTGACAGCTCCATTTCCATTTTCCCCTTGCCAGGTGGAAGGAAACTTAAAGCACTATCTCAGGGAATTGCCTTTTCTTTCACTAAACACCTGCCTTCACCTTCCTTTTGAAAAGTCCCCTCTGAAATGTCCTGTGCATGAGCTACAGCTGTGAGCAGCCCTGACCCACGCAGCACCCTCTCAACAGCAGAATGAACCTGCCCGGACGGGGGCTGATCCTTCCACCCAGACTTTCTCCCCACAGTGCCATGAGGAGTTCCCCGGGCAGGCTGAGTGCTGACCCTTGCGAGTGGCAGAGTCACTGCCCTGGGCGCACAGCAGGGCACTGCTCAGAATTACAGCCCTGGGCAGACTTGTGTGCACGACCCAGCTTCACACCCCTGCAGCATCCCTGTGAGAAGGTAGCAGCATGTCCTGTCCCTCTGACGGTGTGGCAGGGAATCTGTGCTCTAAAGAACCTCCTTCTCCTCTGCACTGGAGAAGCCAGGAGTGTGATCCTTAAAAAAAAAAATCATGGGATGGGATGGGTTTAGAAGATCCCTCCAGCATCGCTCTCCAGCCAGAGACTTACCATGTAAAGGGCTCTTAAAGTTTCTTCCACAGTGAGCTGTCTGCTGTCCTCCCACTCCACACTGCTTTTCGCTTCTCTCTCTGTCTTCTCTCATCTTGTCAGCAAGAGCAGGCAGTGCCTGGAGCCCTGCTGCTCTTTGCAGAGGAGCTGCTCCTGGGCACAGCTGTCTCTCAGCAGTGCTGCCAGGTTGCCATGAGCTCCCTCTGTCCCAGGAGCCTGGGCCTGTCAGGACCAGAGGCCCAGCTGCAAGCATGAATTTCTCTGTCCCTTGCACTCCCTCCTCCTGGGAAATGGTCACTGAAGTAGACAAAATAATCACTGATGGTCCCTCTCTAAACACTGAAGGGAGACTGATCCAGCATTGCAATTTTTCTTATCAACGGATGGTTATCTGCGATCAGAGGATGGTTATCTGTGAGAAGTGGAAACGTCCCATTCTGTAAGCCCCTATTCCCATCTCTTAACTAGGCAGGACACCTAGAAAAGAAGAGGCAAGAAGAGAGCTGATTTACCCATGATTCAGGTATTGATTCAGATGAGTCAATCTAGGCATCTCATGCTGATTTAGAAGTCCTTGAGCTGGAGTGAGGTTCAGCTCTCTCCTGTGAATGCTACAAATATACGGGAGGTGGGATTTCCCTTGCCCAAGCTGAAGTGTGCACAACATAGATGCCTGCAGGCAAGCTCCTTGTTTAAGCTCTCATTATAACCACTGGACATGGAGGGTGGGAGCCAGTTGCCCGCACACAAACACCTGGTGACATCTGCAGAGACAGAGGTGGTCCAAGACACGTGCCAGTGTCTGCTTGCTCTGACGGAGCAAGTGTGAGACCCACATCCTTCATCAGGTGGGGGCCAGGTGGGGAATTTCTTTGGCCATCTGAAATGACCCTCGATGCCTACTGCTACTACTAGAGCACCACCCACCGTCAAGCTGAGGAACAAGCAGATCCCTACAGTGCAGACAGCTAATGCAATTCAGTGCAGACCCTTGATTTAATGACATAAAAATAGGCCGGCAGGGCCATGTCAGATGCCTGGGGTTTCTTCCACAACTGCATGTTTCTAGCAGATACAGCATGGGACCTACAGGAAAACCATGTCTTTCTGGAGTGGTTACTGGGCAAGTGCCCCAGGGCCTCTCTGGTTTCCTGCCTGTGCCCAAACATCTTAATCCTACCTCTGTCTTTAGGCAAAGTCCATCATGTCTACATCCAAGCGTGCTGCATAAATGGGAGGTACATCACACCAAGGTCTCCACTCGCGTCCCTGCACTCTTAAAAGCTTCCAACTCTCCTCTCCCTGAACCTCTTCTCACCGCCAGATGATATGAACAGGGACTGTGGTAATGATGTCCACAGGGTGGCTGGATCACAGGCTGTCCGGGCCCAGGGACTTCTTCAGTGGCACCTTGTCCTTCCTGGAGATCGATTCAGCTCTGTCACAGGCCCCAAGGTGCTGCAGAGTCAGTTCAGGCAGCAAATCCCTTTCCTGCCATTTCTGCACAGCCCCGCTCTGTTTCTCCCTGGCCTCAGATACTGCAGGGTTTGCTCTCTCAGTGGGAACCTTGTTTCACCATTACATTGCCACCTGCTATCTATGCCAGCATGTCTCTGCTCTGAAGTGGGGCCATTGCACACATGGTGTCCTTGGCTCTTGATAACAGGTTTCACTATGACAAATCTGTTCTCTGTGCCACAGCGGAGGTCTTGCAGCGCAAATATACATAAGTGCCTGCAGCCTGGGGCACAGACTGGAGCAGATGGAGATGCACAAGCTGTCACAGAACGGTCACGTTGTAGGAACAACTGAGATGTTGTGGGACCGCTCATGTGACTCGAGCGCTGTGATTGTAGGATACAAGCTGTTCAGAAGAAACTGTCAAAGAAGATGAGGAGAGAGGATGCCCTTTGTGTGAAGGGGCAGTTCGGATATATGGAGCTCTTCCAAGGGATGGAAAGGAGCTGGGTGAGAGCTTGTGAGTGAGCATCAGAGTAAGGGTGACATTGTGATGGGAGTTTCAGACAACCTGATCAGGGTGAGGAGGTGGGCACAGTCTCCTTAAGCAACCTGATGAAGTCTGTGGATCACAGGGCCTGGTTCTTATGGGAGGGGGGACTTTAATCTCCCTGACATTCACTGGAAGGGAAAACAGCAGGACACTGCAAGCAGTCCAGGAGGTTTCTGGAGGGTGTTGGGGATAGCTTCTAAGCACAGCTCTCTGATGGGCCAATAAGGGCAGTGCTCACCCGGATCTAGTACTTGCAGACAAGGAAGACCTGATCAGGGATGTGATCATTGGTGGAAACCTTGGCTGCAATGACTGTGAAATAGTGGAGTCCCAGACTGTGAGGGCAGTGAGTAAAGATAGTAGTAGGGTACAGACTCTGGCCTTCAGAGGAGCAGACTTTGATCTCTTCTGGGGAGTGCTGTGGGATCCCATGGGAGGCAGCTACGAAGGGCAATGGACCTTAGGAAAGCCAGCCAGTCTATAAGGACAGCAGCCACCAAGCACAAGGATGGTTCATACCGATGCTCAGTAATACTAGTAAACAGCTCAGGAGACCACCTTGACTAAACAGGGCACCATTGTCCAGGGAAGTAGGGATGGTGCTGGGGAAGCCAAAGCTCCCCTAGGATACACACATGCAGGGGATGCCAAGGGCCTGAAGAAGAGCTGCTAATGCTTCAATAACAGTGAAAGAATAAACAAAGGAAATGTGGTCTCACTGCTGAATGGGGCAGGGAATCTAGAAACAGCAAATGCAGGTAGGTCTGAGGAACTCAAGCCCTTCTTGACTTCCATCTTCACCAACAAGGTCTCCTGGGCTGCTGTGCCTAGATTCAGGACTCCAGAAGAGAAAAACAACCAGCTGTGGATGAGGGTTGAGTGAGGGATTACTTGCAAGAGCTCAACCCCTACAAGTCTATGGGACTGGATGGGCTGCATCTTGTCATAGCAAGGCCACTCTCTGTCATCTTTGAAAGGTTTTGGAGATCAGGAGAGGTCCCACTGACCAGAAAAAAGAATATGTTGTGCCCATTTTCAAAAGAGGCCACAAGAACAACCCCGGGAACTGCAGGCTGTTCAGTCTCACTTTGGTGAGGAGTGTGTCATGGAGCCAGTCCTCTTGCATCACATTTCTGGGCCCATGAGGAAGGTGACTGGGAGCAGTCAGCATGGATTTACTGAAGGTAAAACCATTCCTGACCAACCTGATTGCTTTCTGTGATAAAAGACCAGTACTTGTGGAGGAGTGGAGAGTAGTGGATGTCATTAACCATGATTTTAGCGAGGTGTTTGACACTGTCTCCCACAATGTCCTTGTATACAAGTAAGGCATTACAATAGGCTGGGCAGACAACCAGATGGGTGAAAAGCTGGTTGGATGATCGAGCTTAGAGGGTTTTTATGAAAGGGTCATGCTTTACCTGGAACCCAGTGACAAGTGGAATATGCAGAGGTCTATACTGTGACCTGTTCTGTCTAATAAGTTCATCAGTGACCTGCAGGACACACCTCTCCTCGCAGCGGTAGATGACACCTAATTGGACAGAACAGTCATATGCTTGAGGGTTGCCATTCGAGGGACCTTAGCAGGCAGGAGAAATGGGCTGTCAGGCCCTGCACCTGGGATAGACCAACACCCTGCAGCAATACAGGCTGGGGAGTTCCTGGCTTGGCAACAGCTCTGCAGAAAAGGACCCGGGAGTCTTTGTGGGCAGCGAGCTGAACATGAGCCAGCAGTTGCTGTGGCAGCAATGGCGGCCACAGCTCCCTGGGTTGCATGAACAGGAGCAAAGCCAGGAGATGGAGGGAAGTGATTATCCCCCTCTACTCAGCACCTGTTAGAGCACATCTAGATTCTGCATCCATTTAAGCCTCCTGTAGAAGAATGCTGCTGATTACTTGGAGTGAGTTCAGTGGCAGACCTCCAAAGTGGTCAGGGGCTGGAGCACTTGCCTCGTGAGGAGAGGCTGAGGGAATGGGGTTTGTTCTGCCTGGAGAAGGGAAGCCTTTTGGGGGCACTCATAGCAGCTTCCCAGCTCAAGCTTAGCACTGATAAAGAATCCAGTTTTTACAGAGATTCATGGCAGGAGAATGAGAGGCAAAGGCTATAAGCTGACACAAGTGTAGTTAAAATTGGATATAAGGGAGAAAAATCAATGAGGGGAATGAAGCATTTGAAGAAGGGTCCAGAGAGGTTACTGACTCTCTGTTCTTGGAAGCTTTCAGGACGCTGTTGGACAAAGCCCTGAGGAACTTGGTGTGAATTCAGTGTTGATCCCGACATGACTAGGAGTTGGACTAGAGACCTCCAACCTCCTTTCCAACCTGAATGGTCTGGTCATTCGGTCATGTCTGGCAATAGCTACTGTGATTCTTGCAGTCATGAATTCCTTTTCTACATGTGGGTTAGCACCAAACATGTCATTCCCAGAGCCAGCCTCTCCTAGTGGTGTGAGATTGCCTCTTGGGCCTGAAAGGCTTTAAGTTCAAAGCTTAATTTTGAATAACTGCTTGTCCAGAATGGGCCCTCCTTACAGCCTACAACACCTGCACATTACAACATGATGTCAAATGAGTGGGCCTTGAAAGACTTGGGGATTTGGCTAACAGAAACCTCATGACATTGTACAAGGAGAAGTGGCAGGTCCTGCATCGGAGGGTAGAATAGCCCGTGCATCAGGACAGGCTGGGACCTGACTGGTAGAGGAGTGACCCTGAGGAGAAGGGCCTGGACCTTACGAGGGATGCCATATGAGCCAGTGGTGCGTGCTCACCACAAATCAGGCCAGCTTCATATGGGGCTGCATTAGGAAGCAAGTGGCCACCCAGACAAGGTGAATTAATATCCCCCTCGACTCAGCACTGGTGTGGCCACATCTGGAATAGTGTGTCCCAGTGTGGGAATGCCAGTGCTGGAGGAATGGAGAGGAAGTGGAGAGAGTCCAGAGGAGGTCTGCCAAGATGGGGTTAGGGGCCTAAACCACATGGCCTATATGGAGAAGCTGAGGGACCTGCACTTCTTTAGCCTGGTGAAGTGGAGACTAAGGGCAGTAGTGTAGTAGCCCGTGACTGCTCGAAAGGTGATTCCAGAGATGATGGGGCTTTTCTTGGCAGTGGGAAACAGCATGAGAAGGGGAAAGAGGCACAAACTGCCCCTTGACAGGTTCCGACTGGACTTTGGGAAAGGAAATGTCACTTGAAGGGTAGTGCTGTGGTGCTACAGATCACCCAGAGGGAGTCTGTGATCAGGCCCTGGCTTTGCATTTCAAGGAAGGGTGGAGAGGCATCAGTAAAAGTGGGGAGATGCCAGGGTGAGATCAAGGTGGGGAAGCAGGCTGGGTGTCTATAGTCTGCAGGGAAACAGGCAGAGGATTAGGACAACACAGGACAGCCTGTGGTGGAGACAACAAAGGGCACTGCCAAGGCTGAAAGCCTCCAAAGGTCTTTGTCCCCCGGCTATGGATGTTGTCTCTACCACCAAGGCCTCTGAGAACGTGCTGTTTCCGTAAAGCATGGTGGCCTCAACGCCTCCTCATCCCCAGGGAGTTCAGGAGGTGCCGTATTGTTGTCCTGCACTTGGCACTGCACACCCCCACTCTCACACTGCCCCCAGGAAGAGCCCTGAGCAAAGTGTGAGGGAAAGGATCACCCTACCCAGGGGCTGGCTGACAGTGGCCTGGCCATTCTGCCTGATAAAACACATCAAGGCTTACTTGGCATCAGAGCCACCTGCACATTGCCTTTGCCTACCTGCAGTCAGGCCTCCAACTTTCTGCTCTCATCAGCCCCTGGGGAGCCTTCTTTGGTAACGACCCTCAGTGGGACCCATTAACACTCCAAGAAACTTTGGGATTTACTTCTGACTTTAACTTCTTGAGAAGTTTGTTCAGTCTCCTTTCAGCATCTGTGGTTCATGGGCTCAGCACTAAATACACCAGAAGCACCATTAAAATGCCAAAAGCCCTAACATGGCATGTCACTCCCCATAATTTTCATCAGTTCTTGTGTGACTAACTGGAGAGGTTTCAGGAGTGTATTTACAAGAGCAAGATTTCAATGAGCACCTAAAAAAAAAAAAAAAAATTTTTTTGCTTCTTAAGTTTTAATTTCCAGCTTACAGAATAAGTGATATCCACATTCTCCAATTCATACTGACCCAGAGGGTCTCCTAATGAAGTCTGGACATATAGGAAAAGCAGTATTTTCAATATGAAACCTGTATGGACAACCTTCCTCCTCACCTCCCCAACTGTGTCATTTCTCTCATCAGCCACTGGGGACTCACCTCACTCCTGTTAAAATTTAAACTTTTTCCACTCAAGTCTGTAGCTGAATGTTATATCTCCTACGCACCAATTCCCACCTGCTTTCCTTAGAGAAATAGTTGCAGACAAAGGAGGATTTTTCTTAACTGCAAACAAGCAAAAATAGAATATGATACAGTTTAATCAAAAGTCAAATACACTCCTCAACTCTATGTTAAATCCAAGCTGCTTCCAGGGAGGTCCACTTTCCACAAGACATAACCTTCCCTGAAATGTTTTTGACAGATAGATAGGAAACGATAAATGGAAACACAACTAAGGAGCTGGCTAAGGAGACAGTAAGACTACTGAAAGACGAGGCAAGCTTCAGACTTAAGCTCAGAGCAGCAACTGGAGAGTTGAGAGGTATCGGAATGGATAAAGAGTAAGGGGAGGAGAAAAAATGGAAAGAAATGGAAAGTGCATATGTCCAGATAGTCCGATGCAAAGATGACTTCAGAAACAGTCAATTTAATCAGGACATGACGATATGTGAGAGATTACTGAGACCCTATCCACAGCATAGCAGACAGAGCAGTGGTAACACAAGTTGACAGGGACAGATCAATATTTCTTCACCTGAGATTAATAGCCTTCCTGAAAATTTGCACTATTTCATCATGGGATGATGAAAGTGTGTTCATATTTCTTAAAATGTTGAAAACAGTTCTTCACCTTTTCAGGCAGACCTCAGGTGTCTAACCATAAGCATCTAGGGACATTTGGTGTTAAAAAATATTGGACTGAAGCTGCCTAGAGCTGATCACTTAGCATAACTTGCTTAGCATTAGCAGCTAAATTTGCTGAAGCCTTAGGCTGCAAGCTGTGAACCTTCTCCTAGATATCACCTAGTTATGGGAAAGAGGGCCCCAGAGCTGGTTCAAGCTAGAAAGATAAAGAAGTTACAACCGAGAGCAGAAGCTGCAACCTTGAAAACAGGATAAGAAGCAGCCTGTCTAGAGACAATGAAGGAGCCCAATGAAGAAGGGGAAGACCCCAGATCTGAGGGGTGGGGAACTTAGATTGTAAGGGTATAATTGCCCAGGAATTTCTTTGTTCGGGGTCCCTCTTCGGAGGCACCCAGCTCGAGCTGTAATTATTGCATGCGTGTCATTAAAATTTATTTCGTTCCAATCTGACTTCAAACTTCTGCCTCAGCGGGAACCTAGGATCGGACCCTGTTATGGTGGCTGGTGAGTTTAATTTTCCATAACAGCTCTTGCTGCTGCCCATGGGGAGAGGCACACAACCAGACAACAATGCCTGCAGTCCAGGTCATGACTGATTTCGGATCCCTCCTGCTGGCAATAGCGTATCCTGTCATATTCACTTGGCACAGACAATATCATGCCTAGGACTAGCCCCCACAAAACCTCCTCAGGCCCCTGGCTGCACAGACAGTCACAAAGAGAAAAGAATGGATGAAAAAACACACACAGTAACAATGATTTAGGAGAAGCAGCAGAGTTTTCCAAAGTACATGACACCTAAGAACAATAAGGCATATTAATTACATGAATAATGGGTAACTCCTGTTTTTGTCTTCCTTCCCTGACTCTGGCCAGGGTCCTTCATGCTTGGCTCAATGCTGAGGAAAGAACAGGCACAACAGGGTTGGGCAGCCACAGGCAAGTCTCTCGCAGACTGAGTGCCCTGCACAGGGCCCTGACTCCCAACATTACATTTCAGCTCCCAAAGTTCTCCCCTCCAAGCACATCCCGGATCACCTCCCACAGAAACACGGGAAGGTCTCTCCAGCAGCAGCTACCGCCACCACTGCAGCATCTCAGCAACCCCACACACCTCGCCCAGGCAACAGCCTGCTCACACAGCTACTTCTCCCACCACAGCATCTTCAGCCTCTCTCTCACAGGCCTTCCAGTAACACCCCCTTTGAGCACCCAAGGTTGCTGGTGTTACGAGCAACAGCATACTGCCCTGGCCTAGACGTAAAGCTTGCTGCCTTCCTGAAGGAAAGCAACACACTAAAGATCACCAAGCCGTCTCAGATCATAAGCAAACATGTAAATCACTACCTCTGTAAGCTCCAGAAAAAGAAGAGTCCACCTAGGACAGGAAAGAAAAGACAGAAAAGCAACTCAGACACTCACTGAAATAACATACTGCTAAAGCAGGGCTCAGGATCCAGGTCTTTCAGTAAGTCGCAGCTGCACACTTCCTCACCAGGCACAAGGCAATAGTCAGGTGAAAGATTTCGTCAGCTGATACAAAGATGGAGTCTTGCACGTAGTTCTGCTTCATGAACAGAGACTGAAAGCGGTTTCTAAGTTTTCTTCTAGTTGCTTTCAAAAAGACTAGGCAACACTGTAAGGATTCTGCAATCTGGGTTCGACAAAAAAATCGCTTCTTTTCCTTTCTTTTGCTCCCAAACCCAGCTGCTACCATCACTACTGGACCATCTCCCTTTTGTGTCAGGTGCACAAAAACTTCCTACAACAGAACTGAGATCCTTCACTGCACCTTTCACTGAACACATTCTCCTTCAGCATGGTCTGGAATTTCAGAAGGTTAAACTCAAGCAGGCAAAACATTTCTGTATCCTCCAGTTCAACTTTTAGCAAGACAGAAGTTTCCGCCGAGCTGTCTTCAGTCACAGCTTGCCAGCACCAACCTTCCAGCAGACAGAAAGAACAAGTCAACATTCCCAATGTGACATTCAGAGAGAATTTTAACAGAACAGTTTAAATACCTGGCTACAGTAACAATACCTGCTCCTAAACAGAAGCACATCCTGCTCCAGCTGCAGGAGAGCACTCACCATCCATGAGGCTCTTGTTCTGTCCGTCTTTATCAAGCACTTGCGGGGTCAGAAGTAGTTTGATCACACAGGAAGATCCATTTTCTCTTCATAATTCAGAAATGAATGGGGAAAGCTTGGATTTGCTAAAGCAGCCAGAGCCAGGGAACATGAATGGACAGAAGGCAGAAGCAAAGAAAAAAAAAATCAATCTATGCTTAGATACCTCTGCCTCCAACAGCAATGCACACCTCCATGAGAGAGTTACGCTCTGGCTTTACCATTTAGGTTTAACCAAGGCCCTGGGAGAAAGGAATAAGGACACTGGTGTCGAGGAATATTGGAAACAAACTGAAAAAGTGGGCCCTAACCTGTAAATTTTTTGAAAACGCTTCTAGAGAGGACAGTGCCCATTTGTGGCATCCTTTTACTTTCCTCCTTAGCAACCACAGGAAGAAAGGAAGCTATCAAAAAAGTACGAGAACTCTGCAAAGACTTGCATAAGCTCAGGCCCTGCTCTTTTCACAGCCCTCGTTTCTCCCCATCCCTGGACATGACACCTTGCTAATGTTCATAACTGAAAGCTGAAGAAAACAAGTCCAATTTTCACAGGTTAATCAAGAAAACTGAATGCTGCACTTCCCTGGCACAGCACAACAGCAGCTCAGGCCTATCCACATCCCCCACCACTTTCCCCACCCGTACCCAGAGCGTTGCAGCTTCCCACTGCGGGAGGACACCAGGGGCAGCAGGAGCACAGAAAGCAGCTTCTCTGCTCCTCTCCCTCCTCACCTGCTGCCTGTGGTTTCACTAGTGATGGAGCTCGCACAGCTCAGGGCTCCTCTGCACCTGCCGGGTGGCAGCGTGGGCTGGAAACACCCCCCTGTGTCCCCGGGGTGCTCGCAGGCAGCACCTGCCCCCACCCACAGCGCAGAGCTTTCTCTCCCGCCCTGGCCCGGCCCGGCCCATCCTGTCCTGTCCCCTGGCACAGACTCGCCCAGGCCCCGGGGCAGAGCGGGGCCCTGTGGCAGCAGCGCCCCGGCAGCAGCGTTTCCCCGCCGACGCTCCCCTGCAGCACAACTCCCGCAGCCCAGGGCCAGCCCGGCGCCGCTCCCCCTCGCTCCCTGCCCCCGGCGTGGATCCCCCTCACTCCCTGCCCCCGGCCCCAACCGGCAGCAGCCGCCGCAGGCTCCGCACACACGAGCACACGCCGGGCCGCAGCGTCGCTCCGGGCTCCCTGCGCAGCAGCCGCCAACACCCGCCGCTGCCGCAGCTGCTTCTCCGCGGCCTCAAGAGCGGCGCCGCGGCAGGGCCTGGCGGGGGCGGGGCCGGCGGCACCAGGGGCGGTGGCCATGGACACACAGGCCCCACCCCCACAGGGCCGGAAGTGCCACCTCCTCCCTCGGAGCATGCGCACTGGCACAGATGAGGGCGGTGAGGGCTGGGGCGGGGCCGGGGCCGGGGCTGCCCGGGCCCTGCAGGGAGGGAGGGGGCGAGAGGCGACTGGTGCCGCGCGGGGCAGCGTCTCCCGGTGCGGGGCCACCCGGAGCCTCGAGCCACAGTGCCGGGAGCTGCCGCGCCGGGGCCGAGGGCCACGGGCTGGGCAGAGCGAGCGGCTGTGCGTGCAGGGGCAGCCAGAGGCGCCGCGGCCCGGTGTGTGCGAGCAGCTGCTGGGGAAGGCGCGGCCCGGCCTGGGCCGCCTCCGGCCCCGCGGGAGCCCCCGTTTCTTGGGCCCCTTCTGCTGTCGGGCCAGTGACAGCACCAGCTGGGTTTGGGAGCATAACAGTGGCAAAGGAATGATTTTTTTGGATAAAAGACCAAAGTACCCTTCCAGTGTCTCCTTTTTGAAAGGACATAGAAAAAAACCCTTAGAAAGTGCTTCTGCTCTCTGTTCCTGAAGTGGAAGTTTTCCCAAGACTTCCTCTTTGCCTTAGCTGATCTAATACTTTGCCTCTCGCCTTCTGCTGAGTGGGGAAGTGTGCGGCTGAGAAGTTTTTACAGACCTAGTTAGTGAGCCCTCCTTTAGCGTTAAGTTATTTAAGTGGGTGTATGAGTTGCTTTTCCATCTTTTATTTCCTCCCCCCCTTAGACATTTCTACCCTAGGTTTGAGTGTGTTCAAAGCAGAGGTCTGCGCAACACCTCTGAGTGTCTCTTGTTTCTTGGAGATGGTTCTTGCGGCATCTTTGTGAAATCTTCAGAGCTTGCGTTTAACCTGCTGCCAAGTCCCTGCAGCTGCTGCCTGCCTCTACGAGGGTCAGCCCCACATCTGGCGTCAGGGTCCCCGCGCTCCTCCAGTTCTGCTGGTTTAAGTGTTTGTGGGCTGGTGTGAGGAGGCCAATAGCTGGTGCAGGTGTGAGAGCAGTGCAGGCAGAGCAGTCTGTGATCCCCATGTGTTTAGTGAGCTGGTGCCTGCAGCTCTGCTGGTGCTGCCTCTTCACCTGTTCAGTCCCCATCCACCCCAGGCCCTGAGGTGCCGCAGTCACTAGGTCTCAAACACATCTGCAGGTTAACAGTACTGAACATCAGTTCCCTGCAAGTTTTCTGGAGAAGCTCACTGGCAAGGGAAGGACCCGCTGGTTCAACCGCCCAGAAGAAGGTTTTGGTCGCTGCCAAGTCATTGCTGGGCGTTTTGGTGCGGTCAGTTGTCAGCGCTTCCTCCCCGGTGGCAGCAGCCACCTGTGCTGTGTCGCCATGGGGCGAGTGTGGTGCAGTGCCCGCTGCCCTCCCTCGCAGCCAGGTTTCCCGCATGGGGGCCATGGCCGGGTGAGTGCAGCCGCAGTGCCCAGCCCGGCCGGGACCCCCAGCGGGGTTCTCCCTGTGGCCCAGCCTGCGTGGGGGCAGGGGCAGTCCCCAACTGCTCCATGCAGTCCCTGCCCACTGCAGGGCCAGCCCTGGCCAGGGCACTGGGGCGAGGGGGGCCGTGCCCCCTCTGTGACACGGGCTGTGGTCACAGGGGACATCCCGTGTCACGGCAACAGCTGCCCTCTCCCGCACGGCCCCGGCCTCTCCCCACACATCGCGGCGAGGCCGGGGGAGCCCAGGCGCTGGGGCTGCTCTCAGCACCACTCTGCTGCAAGGAGCTGCCGACCCTGAGCAGGAGCCGGCGAGGGGAGGCTGGGGCAGAGCGGGGCTGCAGTGACGTGTGGAGGAGGAGGAGGAGAGAAGCTGTTTCATTGTCACCTCCTGCTGCGGGGTGACCCAAGGCGAGGAAGACAAAGATGGAGCTCTGGGACACTGGCCACGGGACGCAGTGTGGGCAGGTGGTGCCAATGCTCCCCACCCATGGTAAGGCCTTCAGGATCTCCTTCCCGGGAGCTGTCACAGAGACCATTAACTCTGAACATGGCTGTGGAAACCCTGGGCCGGGGGGAGGCTGGCTGGGGCTGGGGGCTGCAGCCAGATCCCCCACTGATGGTCCCCTCTGGCTCAGGTGCCATTGTGGCCAGCAGAACTCCTGGGTGCTGGCCCTGATGTCTGAAAAAGGCTGAGGGCTCCTGCAGCTCCTGCTGGGCTCTGAAGAAGCAGATAGAATCACATGTGCTGGAAAGGAATCCTTAGACTTTTCCTCAGCTCAGCAAGACTTTCTTTCTGGGACCCTGAGCACTGCCTGTAATTCCTTCCTGCAGACTTTGAGCTCAGGGACACATTGTGGATGTCCCGTGGTAGGATCTGCATGTCCTAATGCCTCTGTTTCAGCTGCAGACCCCTCGTGGGGGCAGATAAAGGTTGTAGCCTCAAGGCAGTGCCCACCTCAGCTGCTGAGCCCCTGTCAGGGATGGGGTATGTTTGGGGAGGGGGATGCAGTTTGAATATGCTTGCACTTGTCATCTCCTTGGCTAGGCATGTGCTGAACGGCTGTGAGCTGGCCCCCCCCAGAGCATGACATGTCTTTCCCTTATTTTCCAGAGACCGCTGCTGTCTGGGAAGGTGTGTCTGACTACATTGTACGGCAGCTGATGCTGAACCAGGTGTGTCTGTCATGCTGGGCCTGCCCAGGAAAGCCTTCTTCTGGATCTTCTGGATCTGAGGGATGATTTCTCTGCTTTGACTTGTATTTTTGAGAGGGTGAAGAGGAGGGGGATGAAAACATCTGGAAAGTTCTTCAGAAGAACTTCTCCAAGGCTTCTCCAAAGCTTTTCTGAGTGCTTCATCTGTCCCCTTTGTACAGCAGGATTGGGCAGGGCACTGAGCACCATCCCCATGCGCTGACAAGTCACCTGCCTGTCCACCTACCAGTCTCATAATTCTTCTCTTGCTTTGTGTTTTCAGGGAGTGAGAGTTACTCAGCTTGGGACCTTTGGTGTTGTAACTGAACAAGTTGGTGTTGGGAAGCATGGTTTCCTGACTGTTCGCAGACCCATGTTCTGTCTTTCGAAGACTATTGCAGAGGTTCATGGCCTCACCTATGATAAGGCCTATGCTCCTGGTAAGAAGACAGGCTGAAACTTTTGCTTTGCCTTAGGACATCTTTGGGGTGTGCATAACTGCTGTTCAACAGTGACTGTTAGAAACCTAGAATTGCTTCCCCAGGTCCTGAGAACAGCTTCAATTTTTAATTATCATGTCATCATAATGCACATTACAATTATACTCCCTCTCTCCCTGACTTGTTTAACAGCTGGCTACATGCCAGATGTATTGGTGCTGCTACTTCTCATCAGATTGATTTAAAAACATTGGTCCATGTTTATGCCACACTGGAGCTTGTAAAGTTGAATAAGGGCATTCATGCTGGCTCTTCCTTTCTCCTTCTACTTTGAAGTAGGTCAAAGGCAGCTGTAGAGAGCCTTGAAATGGAGATGGGGACCATACTATGTATGAAGACCCATCAGAGGCCAGCTTTGCTGTGACTGCTGATCATCCCTGTGAGCCCTGCATCTGTAGTGGACATCGGTGATGCCTGTGGGGTAGCAGGAGCTCCGAGTTGTGTTTGGAGTGGGTCTTTCCTTTCAAAGGATTCCACATGTTTTCTGTGATGTCAACATCAGTCTGGCGCTTCTTGGAGCTGGGCCGCTGGCACCAAAAGCAGGGATGTTTGCTGTGCAGTTCTGAGGGTGCTGGGGGTGGCTGGAAGGATCTGAAGGGGTGTAGTGCAATGCTTGTGTTTTCCTTCTTTCTTTCACCATGTGATGTGGCACAGCTAAATGTCTCCCAACCTGGAATGCACGGAGTGTGAGCACAAGTACCTGGCACCCACTCCACCCTCTTGGGAAATGGTCCCCTTTCTCCTCTCCTTGTCCTTCCATCGTGCCCCATGTTCATAGGAGATGGCCAGGCCCTTTCTTTCGATCTCTGTAAGGAAGAAAGCATTGCTGTACACTTGGCACATCTGGTTGTAGAGTGCTTTGAACTTTTCCTAGGGAGAGATGACATGAGATTCCTTCAGGAGCTTTACCAGATGTTAAAGAAAACAGCTCTGTAGCAGTGTCTTGCTTGAAGACCTCAAAGCTGCCAATGCTCTGTTTTAGCCTGCTTTGCTAGTGACTTTGTTCCTCTTTTTCTGCTTCCTAGGTCATAAGCTCTCTGAGCCCCTGAAGTATGCTTGCATAGCCTCAGACATCTCTGTTCCTTGGAAAACAGTGGAGGCTTGCATAGAAGAGACCACGCATCTTTTCTCCCACTGCCTCGAGAGCGGGAAGAATGTTGCCCTTGTGTTGAAGGACATTGGCATGCTTGTTATTCAAGGAGTAGATGTGAAAATGAGATTTTACAGAGACTTTCTGAGAAGGCTGAATGGGACGGAGCAGCTGGTAGAAGTTCTTCTTCGGGTAAGTTTTCCATTTCTCCAGTGCTTCCTGTCATCCTTTTGAAATCACAAGTGACTGCAGTTCTATTAGCCTGCCATGACCTGTTTAGGCACATGGACAGTCCTGGCCTAGAGTAATGCCAACTCCCTGGACAGTTTGTCTTGAACATTCAGAGGATTTGGCAACAAAGACAACCCTGGGAATAACAGTGCTGGGTCCACCCAAAGATTCATCCAGCCCAGGAGCCTGTTTCTATGTGCTGAGGGAAAAAAGTCCAAGGAAAGGGCAGGTCTTGTGTGTTTTTTCCAGGTAGACCTCCCTCCTTCCAGAAAGTCATGGTTTAGTGCCCTTTAGTGATGACATTTGAACCCATGTGTCCTTTGGCTGTGCCTCGGATGGTAAGGCAGTGAGTTCAGCATTGTGCCCTTAAGCTGTGTAGCAGTATTTCTGTGTGTCCCTTTGGAAGCTCAGCCTGATCCCTTCATGGGATGCCCTTGAGCTCTGCTGTGGTGAGGAATCGTAATGGATCCCTCCTCCCCTTGCCTGGACCAGTGGGGATGTCAGACATTGCTGTGAAATCTCTGTTGACCTCAGTCCTCTCTCTTTGCAGCTGGAGGGCCTGAGTGTGTTTCATCTCTCCCATATGGCAGCTGGTCAGAATATTTATCACCCTCATGCTCTTGCTCTGTAGCGTTTCTAGGTCTGTGTCTGTGTAGGTTTGTTTTTGCAGGGATCATTGCTGACCCCACTCTCTGGGCAGGAAGCAGAGGCCCAAGCAGACCAAGGCCCATATGGGACCAGCCCCCTGTTGCTGCTGTTGCTGTGTTGGTCTAGTTGTGCTGACCAGCTCTTCCCAGTGCCCTGGAGTGTCACCAGCATGAAGGGGGTCTTTCTGTCCTTATGTGTTCATCTGCACGCTGGCAGTTGTGGTTGCAGCATGTCCCAGAAAGAATCATTTGAGCCCAATGCCCTTCCCCAGGTCTCTAGTGCAGCCCTGTCCTTCATGCTGGTCTTTCAGGTGCCGCTGGAAAGGTGAGATGTGAAAGCAGGCTGAGGTGAGCCCCTCGAGGGTTAAGGCAGAGATGCAAGCAGGCCGTAGGCCAGCCCTGCTTCCCAGCTCTGTCTCTTCCTTCTGTCCTAGTCTGTGGTGTCTTTTCAGTCCATTCTCTGGGCCAGGGCCTTTTCTCCAGCCTTTGTTGCAGTGGGTCCCAGAGCAGCTGCCCCTTGAACACACCCCAGAGGTTTGGCCTTCCCAGTTGTTACCCGCTTTGCCTCTCCATTCCTCTATGGTGCAGAGGCAGTTGTCTGAATGTTAGGAGAGACTGTGGGGTTAACCCCACATCAAGCCGGCAGGGAAAACGCAGCCGCCAGGAACCCCAGCTAGTGCAATGCCTTCCCCTGTACTTGCCTCCATCAGGTTCTACATTAGGAAAGACCTAGTCTCCTGACTGAGTCTCTGGATTCTCAGCCTTGCAAAAAGCCTGACAGTGTTCTTACCCTTTCTCATTTATTTCCCTCCAGCTTCTGTGCTGCATAACTGAGGGACTGTTGAGAGGAATGGAAAAATTCAGCATTTCAGTGAGGCAGCTTCTTCTCTGAGCAGTGGAAAAGTTTGCTGCCCTTGTGAGCACTTTGATAATTTTCTTGGCATCACCTCACACGTGTCTGTCACCTTGCAGATGCCAGAGATGAGGGATTCAGTCCTCTCAGGCACCAAAACTGCTGCTTCTCAGACCCATTCTGGTCAGGTCATCATCTTTCCTGAGTGAGTATGTTTGCTTCTTAGCCCCTGGGTGGCCAAGCGAGCAGCTTCTCACAGCATGTTTGGTAGCATTGTGTTGCCAGTGCTTGTGAAGGCTGCTCAGAAATTCATCTGAGAGTAACTCTTTGAAATGTGCATCAAAGTGCAGGTCCCCACTAGTTGCTGGCTTGGGACATTTTCATATCTTCTGTGAGACCTGTGTGAATCAAATGTGTCCTGAATGTGTTTTCTGGGGTCAAAAGTTTTTTTGTGGGAGACCTATCTAGGCCAAAGTGAAGCGTGTGCCCAGTGGGGTTTTGGCAAGCTTTGTCCTGGCTCCCATCATGCTCAGTGTTTTGTTCCATTACTTGTCTGGGAGATGGAGGTTCCTTTTTACAGATGGATGGACATGAGCTTGGGAGGGCCTGCAAGTGATTTGGAGGGTGAGACGGGAATTAGAAATGGTGCTGGAAAGCTGTAGGAAAGGAGACTATTGTGTTCTGCCTGGACATGAACATTGAACAGGAGATGGGAGATGGTCCCAACGGCAGCACAGAGGATCTGGGTTAAAATGAGCTTTCTCACAGGAAGGCTAGGAAAGCTCTCAAAGGGCCTGATGAGGAAGCTCATGCCCCTCTAGGTTCTGGAGGTCTTCACGATGTCACTCAGCTTGCTACTGCACTCCTCCAGCATCTGGCGTATTCTTCATATTCTGCTTTGGAAAAAGATGGACTTCGCAGTAGCTCCCAAATGCCCCTGTGTCCTCATTATTCACCCAAGGGGCAAAGGAAGTGTGGTGCCCTCCCTTTAGACTGGTGTCTTTTTCCTGTTTCCAGGTACAAGTTTGAGAGTACAGCTAGAAAACCACCCGTGGCACCTGTGAAGCCGACCCGGGAAGAAGAGATGGGAAAAGATGAGTCCAGTGGCAAGAAAGGTAATGAAGCAGCTGGTTCCTGGCAGGGGTTTGTGTCTTCTCCCTCTGTCCTCTTTGGCAGGGCATTGGAGCCAAGGTGACAGTGGGATGTCTCAGGTAGCATGAGGCACTAGAGGAGATGCTGCTTACCCAATATGGGAAATCTCAAGTGACTCCTGAGGGAACAAGACCTCGGGGCAGCCCAACACTCCCACCTGCAGTTGATACCTCCAAGTTAAACTTTCCCCCATTTCCACAGGACTCAGTGCCCTGGCGTGCACTGCAAACTGCTCTTCCTTTTGAGGCATTGGTGCAGAAGGGAGGCAAACTTGAGAACTGTCCTTGGGCAATGTGAATCCTAAATTGTGCCTGGAGCTGTATGTAATGGAGGGGCTGAGCTATTTCATGGAATCAGTGTGTTTTCAACTGATGGGAAGAGTCACCTTGAGTAGATGGTACAAAGTCTAGTAACCTATGCCAAGACTTCCTTTCATTTTCAAAGCAAGGAGTTCTTACCTTTCTTTCCGAATTTCTCATAAACATCCCCAAAACTGCCTTTGGGTTGACTGTGTCACCAGAGGAACTGCAGGCATATGAGATCAGTAGACAGATCCAAGGATCTGCTCCCCTTGTGTGAAATTGTTGCCCCCAGAGAGACTCTGATCATTCACCAGTACATCCCAGCAAGCCTCCTTTTTCGTAATGTGACTAGGATAGAACATGAATAAACAGAAAAAACAGTACCTCAAGAAATGATGTTGCACAGTAAAAACTAAAAGAAAGAGAGAAGCCATTGTCCGGAAGGGCCAAAGACCACCCAGGAAAGAAGACATAAAAGGAATCAGCTGGAGGCCTGACAGTTTTATCACAGGCTTGATCAGATCTGCATATCCTTCCTTTTCAAAAGGTCTCTGCAATTCTATCCTGAGGTGTTTTCTTGTCTCCTGCTTATAGGAAATCTTCCTGCCCAGCGCCTCCTCTTGAGAGGGAGGCATCCTCCAGCCAAAATAACAGCTCCGACTATGCAGAAAGGAAAGGGGAAGAAAGCTGAGGGCAAAGCGCCTCATGGCAGGTGAGACACTTGGAGGAATGGATGAGGGTGACCCTGGACCCTTGTGCTTGTTTGGGTGAGATGCTTCCTCTGGACACCAGGTTCATAGCAGCTCTGAATATCTTTTATCACATGTTGCGGTGACTCCTGATCCCTCGATGGCAAGAATGCCTTACACCACTTTCTCCTTCTTTGACACTGGGTCTCCAGGAACAATCAGTTTTCCATACCTAAACACACAGCAGCTGAGACCATCAAGCAGTGTTTAATATATTTGCGAGGACGGGGTAACTGTGTCTCTTAGAGGCTGTCTTTATAAAGGACCCTGCTGCTCTCCTTGCCACATCAAGACAGAGCCTGTATCTGGTCATGCTGAGCATTCCTGCAGGCACATCATGCAGCCCTGGGCATTTCAGCTGAGGGTGATCTCTGTCTCTGCCCAGCTTGTGAGTACAGGACGGAGACCAAACTCCCCCTGTGCTCACACCACCTCCCCACAATGTGTATTTTCAGCGTGTTGCCAGGCATCCAAGGGAGCTGCTCAAGGAAGGTGGAGCGAGGCAGGAGGAAGGGCAGTGCTGAAGGCATGCCGCCACCTGAGAAACTGGTTACAAGAATCCAGAGGTGGCCAGGAGAGGTACGTGCTACTGACTGAGGTCCTCCTTGTGCCATATGGACTTGTGGAAAAGCACGGTTCTATGGGCAGTGAGTATGAAAGACCCCTTCCTGCATGTTCATTTGGCCATTGACCGATCTTGTCTGAGCCTTGCTTTAAAAGGTGCAGGTCATGCTGTAGTTTTGCCATGCATTTGTCACTGCTGCATTCTCAGGAAACACCTCAGAAGAACACCCCCCCCCCCTTTGGCCCTGTTTCTGGAGGGAATGTACCTGCTGGGCCTTTCAGGGATAGAATATGGACAGTATCTGTTTAGCTCAGTGATCATTTAGCTCATTGGTCCGAGCAAATATGTGATTTGCAGACCTGCCAGTATTAGCTTAGGGGCATAAGAGCACTGACAGGAAGGCTGAAGACAAGGGGCAGAAGAGAGGATGAGAAATGACCTTTGCACACTGGAAAATACCAGATGCCAGTAATAATCTTTGCTGTTTCTTTTCTATGGTCCTCCAGGTGGAATATCACTTCAGAATCATGGGGGAAGGGGTTCTTGTCTTTCCTCCAATCTGAACCCCTGGGAAGATTTCCCTTTCCTGTGCCTTTTGCTGAAGAGACAAGCAAAGCAAGTGAAGAGAGAAGAGCACTTTTGGAGAACTCATTTGAAGAAACCCCAGTACTTCCTCTGGAGCTGTTTTCCAGAAGCATCTCTAAGAGGCAAGGAACCATGAGGAAGGGGGCTTGTGGTCCAAGCGAAGTCCCAGCATTATTAAAGTCCCATAGTTGGGCTGCCAGCTGTTGGGGAAGCTCAAGTGAGGCCATGAACACTCATGCTGAGAGTAAAAGCTGAGGTCCTAAGGGGTGTTTCGGGTCATTTGATCTGACCTGCCAAACCTCCCAGTAGGGTTTCAATAAAAGTTCCTGCTCTGCCCATGGCAATTTCTTCCCCTCATTTGCGATGCTATGGGAGATGTCTGACTGAGATGGAGGGGTGAGTAGGCAGCCTGGCCCTTGCCCTCTGAAGGGCAGTGGGCCTGCGAGGGAGAAAGTTTGCATTTGTGGAAAAGGATGGGATTTGTATGGCAAGAGACAAAGCAGAGTGCAGAGCAGGCTCTGTCCTTGGCGTCCTGGCCCAGCAGATGTAGAGGGGGAAGCGCTGAATGCGAGTGGCAGGGAGGGGGCTGTTTAAGCAGCTGCGCAGGGAGCAGGGACTTCAGTGTGAGGAAGAGCACAGAGGGACCTGTCTGGGACCCCTACTGAACATCCCTCTGCATGAGCTCCTTCCTGCTGAAAGGGCGCAAGGCAGGGCAAAAAGGCAGTGACTCCCCTGGGGTCTAGCAGGGAGGCTAAAAGCTGCCTGTAAAACCATGACTTCACAACAGCCCCAGATCAAAGACTGGCAGTCAGTTTTGCTCTCCAAATTTACTTTTTTTTTTTTTTAATACTTCTCCTGAACGTTGCATACAGACTTTGCTTTTGTGTTCTCTATCCTCTCTGTACTAGCTCACAACACAAATGTCTTGATGTCTTTCCTTACCCAAATGTACTCACCCATGAGGCTGCCCTGCCCAGCCCAGCTGCAGCACCTTGCAGCCTCCCATCCCTGCACAGAGGGAGAAGCCCTGCTCCTGCAGCCCCACATGCTGCATTGGCCATCTTGGCAGCTCTTGCTGCTGCTGAACCCTGCTCTCCCATCAGGAGCTCAGCTGCAACTGCGACCCAGGACATCCCTCTCTGTCTCCAGACTCAGCATCTCTCCAGCCAACAAGTCAGGCTAAGGATCAAGCACAGCCTGGATGGAGAGCGCTGTCCTCTACCCTGATGTTGTGCTGGGGCAGATGAAGGACTGACCCTGCCACAGGGTGGGGGGTCTCTGGCACAGCTGTCTGCACATCAGGCAGATGTCTGAATCACTCCCACGTCCCCACACAGTCTGTGGAGCAGGGACTCAGCTGGGCTCTTTCCCTGCCCCATGGCACTGCACCCTCCCTTCTCCCCATTCAGTAATGAGATGTACAGACACAACCACCTGGCCCTGACACACACTCTTCCCTCTTCTGTCCTTCCCATCAGGCAAGGGGATGGGACAAGTCAGCTCAGCTCAGGGTCAACAGGACACATGTACATCCTTCGTGCTGCTCTCCAGCCTCTCTGGCCATCCCCCATGGTCTAGAAAGGACGTCCCACATCAAGATGCATGTCCCAGCCAGCAGCAGATCTGCTGTCCCAGAGCTGGGACATGGTGACTGTGAGCAAAACCCAGGGTGCTGGGCAACACAATCCCCCAGGCACCCCACCAACAGGGCAATGTCCCTGGGTGGGCTCGAACCACCACAACCTTTCGGTTAACACCCAAATGCGCTACCTGCTGCACCACAGAGACCCCCACCTGGTGCTCTCCTGGGGCAGCTCCAGTGTCCAGTTCCTGGTGCTGCAGGAATGGGAATGTTCCTGATCCCAGCCCCGTCCTCAGCCCCAGGGAAGGGGCCACGTCCCCAGCCCCAGGGAAGGGGACACTGCCATTTGCCCACTGCCAGGTGCTGGTGGGCAGAGCAGTGCAGAGGGAGGCCTAATACCTAGGTGAGGGGCTGTGGGCAGCTCCCTGCCCAGGATCGGCTCTGCCTGCTTTCATGGCCCTTCCAATGCACACACCAGGGGGCAACTGGAGCTGTGGGCACATCACCCTGGGGAGGGCATTTCCCTCACCCCATTTGCTCCTGCTGCTGGCATCGAAGACAGGTGTGATGCACACACAGCAGTGCTGCACGGGGTGGCAGAGGTGACTCAGGGAAGGGGTTTGCTCCTCTCCATTGACCCTCCCTGGGAGGGCCAGAGCATGGGAGCAGCACCTGCAGCGAGAGTCTCCTCCTGCCCCCATCAACTGCAGAGATGTTGAAGGGGCAGCACTCCATGATGCAGCCCTGCTCCAGGACCAGCCCCAGCTGAGAGGCAATCTCAACTTCCCTCATCCCAGCCTGTGGCCCAGCAGGAGGGTTCAAATGCTGCTTTCTGCTGAGGCTCTCAGGGCACCAGGGGCCAACAGGGCTGTGCTTGTCAGGGGCACATCATGGGACAAGAGTATGTCCCACCCCTCAGCAGGCTCTTAGGGGATGTAGCTCAGTGAAGAGCACCTGCTTTGCATGCAGGAGGTCCTGGGTTCAATCCCCAGCATCTCCAGGGGAAGCTTTTGTCCTGAATCTCCATCCCTCCCCCCCAACAAGGGTGAGGGCTGGGAACAGGGTGCATTGCTCCTCTCCAGAAAGTGTATGCTTGCCCTCTGTCATGTGGGAAGTGGAGCTCCCCATGTGGGAGGAGCCCAGGCTGATCATCAGAAAGCCTGCCCAGGTGAAATGCCATCATTATGTCACTACTATTACAACAACCTGATTGGCCAGCAGTAGGCAAACAGGCAGGAGCTGAGAGGTCATCAAGTGCATCTCAGGAGAGATGGCAGCCCTGTGAGACAAGGGTCAGTAGCATGCATGAAGGTGAGAGGACTGGATGCTGGCTGGGAGGTTATTTCAGCTGCAGCATCAGGATTGCCCTGGGCAGGCAGACAGGCACTGTGAGGGCATCAGGCACACCAGATGCACCTGACCATGGGAGGTGAGAGCTCAGCAGGGGAGAGGGGAGGCAGGTGGAGGTGCCAGCTGGGACATCACTGGTGAATCACTCCTGTCCCAGCAGCTCCTGGCCAGCAGCAGGTGAGCAGGCACTGGGGTCACTGCAGGTGACAGGAGCTGATTCAGCAGCTGGGGAAGTGGGAGTGGGAGCAGGAGAGGGAGCAGGAGAGGGAGAGGCAGGCAAGAGCACAATGGCTGGTGTGTTGGTTGTGAGGTCACTTCCATTACACTTCCCTGATTGGCCAGCAGTGGGCAGGCAGCATTATGAGGTCATCAACAGCATCACAGAGGCTGCCCATCAGCAAGGAGAGCTTGGGAGGAGGTGGGAGGGAGGGAGGGACAGGTGAAGGTGACATTGGTGGCTTTGATTGTGAGGTGTCTCCTTTCACAGCAGCTGATTGGCCAGCAGCAGGTGGGCAGGCCTGTGAGGTCATCAGGGGCATGACAAAGTCCATGAGGTAGAGGTGAGAGCCTGGAGGGAGGAAGAGGCAGATGATCATGACACTGCTGGCAATAGTGATTGTGAGGTCACCTCTATGAGTGCAGCCTGATTGGTCAGCAGCAGGCAGGTGGGTGGGCACTGTGAGGTCATCAAGGACAGGAGGAAGCCCCCAGGAGAGATGAGAACTCCTGAAGGGGGCGGGGGCAGGGGCAGGGAAATGTAGCATGACTGGGAGCTGGTTTGTGAGGTCACTTCTACTGCAGCAATCTGATTGGGCAGCAAGCTGGCAGGCACTGTGAGGTCATGAAGCAGGTCAGAAAACCTTCCCCATGGAGAGAAGAGCTCAGGGGAGGGGATGACATTCAAATTTATCCGATGACATTCAAATTTATCTGATATAGTCCTATATCAATGGGAGTGGATCGTGCATGCTCTGGAGTGGTTACATGGGACCACAGGCCAGCTGGATTATCAGGATTCACTGAAACAACCCCCCTGAGGGACTGTCACCTGACCCAGGTGAAGATGCTATTGCAAGGACACTTGTGACAGGGAATACCATCAACAGCTGGACAGCAACCAAACAATCTTGTTCAAGAGGTTTGGATTCCCTAAATGAGCATTATCTAAGCAAAATATCCAAAGGAATTAGTTTTTTTTTTTTTTTTTTTTTTAACAAACACTTTGTCTATGAATGTTTGTGAAGCAAACGAATCACTTTGATCCATCACCTTCTGGTTATGGACCCAGGCACTTGTGCTGTGCCCCTCTGCCCCTGCTGTGGGCTCTGCATGGAGCTTCAGAGCAGGCATGCCATTTCCTGCAGCCAGGGTGAGAGATTTGGACCTGGCAAACAACATCTGGGCATGCCCAAAACATCATCCGAGGGATGGAACAGGCATGTCTTCATTTTGTCACTCTTTGTCCATCTCTGGCCCATGTCCATGTGTGAGTGTAGTGACATTTCTGCAGCTGAGCAGAGAGGTCCCTGCACCAGATGTTGGGGAGAGTGTGTCCTTCATGTGAGGGATGAGCCCAGCCCCACATGTCCCTGTGGGGAAGGGCAGGGCCTGATGCAGCCCCAGGACTGGCTGAGCAGGTGCTAACCCCATGGTGGAGGGGCCATGGGGCTGAGCAGAGCCGGCACCACTTGTCTCCAGCCAGACTGTGGGAAGCCTATGGGAGAAGGGTATTCGCAGAGCAAGACCCCCATGGAGGTGAGTAATGCACATGGGTGCTGCAAACCCAACCCCCGTCCCCATGGGAAACCCCCGCTCCCACTGGACTCAGGCTTGAGCCCTGCATCTCCCACAGAGAGAGAGAGGGGCCAAGGGCTGGGGAGGGAGGGGGCTGTCTCAGGGCAGGGGCTGCCAGCAGGGAGGCTCCAGGTCCTGGGTACAGAGGTGGTGTCTGAGCCCCAGAGCCCCCAGGGTCTCCCCTGCCCTGCCCCACCGCCCTGGGGCTGTGCTGGTGACACCATGGGTGTCCCTGGCAGAGAGCAGTGCATGTGGGGCCAGAGCCAGGCTGAGCAGGGCCGTGTTCCCAGGAAGGGGCAGGAGGGCAGGGCAGACCCTGAGCGGGGCCGGCATAGCCCAGCTCTCCTGCAACCCAGCCGAGGGCTGGACGTGGCACCAAGCGCCAGCTGAGCCCTGCGCTCCTCGCAGCTGCCCAAGTCCCAGAGCCCAGGGCTCGTGCAGGGCCCCTGTCCAGCCCCAAGGGGAGAGTGGCTGGTCTGGGAGCAGCAAGGAGAAGGAGCAGGATCCGGCCCTTGCTCACACTGCGCTATGGTCCTGAGGTGTAAATCTCCATCTTTGCCACAGCTTGGTGTGGGCAGAGCTCCAGGGCAGAAGAGGCTGGTTAGGGGCACCTGGCGCAGGACGAGGTCCCTGCAGAGCGGGTGCTCCAGCATGGAGGTGTCTGCCCCAGAGCAAGAGCCCCTCTGCGCCCCAGTGTCCCCCTGCCCTGGCACATGCAGCGCTGCTGGGGCTGAGCCCTGAGGTCAGTGGGACAGAGATGTCTGAGAGCCCTTGCTGAGCAGTGCTGGTACTTTTCCCTCACGCCTACGCTGGGGGTCCAGGCTCCTCTCGCGATCCCTTCCCAGCTCTGCACACACGGCCCAGCCATTCTGCAAGGTCCCCAGCACCAGGGCTCTGTCCTGGAGAGGAGCCAAGACATCCCCAGCCCCGGGACATGCTGCTGCCCATGGAGGGTCAGTACAGGGCCTGGGGCTGGAGTAGCTCCCAGCACAACACGGGGAAACGCTGCCATGGGAGAGGGTGCTGGTGACAGCCACTGGCTCCCTCCTCTCCTGGAGGGCAGGGTCCTGCTGTTTGCAGCACTACCGAGCTGTGGCTGTTCCCAGCAGGGAGCCCAGCTTTGCCCTGCCCCGGCTGGGGGGATGGAGGGGGCTCACACAGCCCCACTGTCGGGCTGTGGCTTGGCTGCTGGGGCAGAGGAGAACTGCCCCTCCTGGGCCCCAGAGCTGAAACCCTCCTGCGAAGCAGAGCCAGCGCTGGGCAGCACTGGGGCTGGGGACGTTATCTTCTGCCTCCCCGAGAGAGGCACCAGACCCTGGGCAGAGACATCTGATTTTGTCTCCCAGCCTGATGGTGCCTGTTGCGGGGGAGGGGCGAGCTGTGCTGGGGCAGCTGGGCAGGGAGAGCTGTTGGCAGTGGCGTGGCCCCATGCTTTCCTGTGCCTGCCAAGGCTGAAATCAGTAAATGAGTGGAGGATGGATGCAGAAGTGGTGGGGTGGGGGGATGACAAAAGGAAGGAAAGAGAAAAATGCAAGGGAAAAAGTAGGGAACATAAATAATTTCAGTGTAGGAAAGGAAAATTAAAGCAGGAAGAAAAGCTGCTCTCAGAAACTGCCAGTTTAGTCACAGAATCCCAATGTTTTTTACATATAGATACAGATCATATAGATTCAGACACAGGTACAGATACAGATGCATTTGGTGACTCCTCCTCATTCCAGGAGATCTCTCCCAGTAGCTCAGGTGTCAGCTCAGTGCAGGAAAGGAAATGAGCCAGGGCAAAGGTGGAGTGTGTTTTTGTGTGCTTGGCCTTAGCCCCACTGCCTGTCAGTGTGTGGCATGGGGAATCCATCAGGAAGAGCCAGCGGGGTCCAGAGACCCCCCCTGGCTGGAGGAGGAAGGGCAGTTTGGGTGCCAGATGCTGCACAGCTGTCGAACCCTCCTCCCCACTCAGCTCCTGTGTGAGAAGTTTCTCACCTGCGGGCGCTGGGGCGCAGTTGGTTAAAACCCGGCCTAGGACCAAGAATCTTCTCAGCTCCCATCGGCAACTGCTTTAGGAGTGGGCATGAAATCTTCTCTCCATGGAAATATGCCCTTGTGAGCATCCTTGGGGATGGGCCTGTCCCAAGGCCAGGGGCTGAACTGTGATTTTGGGCTGGAGCCCGCATATTGTGGTGGTCCCTTCTCCAGTCCACTGCCCTCTCCCTCTTCTGCCTCCCACCCTGCTGAAGGAAATGTCCTCTCCTGTCACTGACTGCTCCTGTCCCCTGCGTCTGCACACAGATAGTCCCCTGCACAGAGCCAAACTGGTGCCCCAGCTGAGGCAGCTCCTTCTTCTGCCCTTGCAGCCCATCAGCGGGAGGGCAGAGGGGTGGGGGGGGATGGGAGCAGGGGGGCGTCCCAGGGCTTCCCTGAGCCTGGTGCCTCACAGCCCCTGCCAGGAAGGAGCCAGCTCTGGGCTGTGCCAGGAATGCTCAGGGGTCCGTGAGGGCCACAGGAGCCAGGAGCAGCCCCTGGAAATGGGAGACCCCGCGGAGCCAGAGGAGGGGAAATCACAGCCCCTGGCACCCCAACAAGCTGCTCTGCACCATCTGCAGGGTCTGTGGGAAGCAGAGCTGCCTCCCAACTGCTGTGGGGAGGTGATCCCCAGGGAATGAGCCCCTCTGGGGCTGGCTGGGGTGTTCAGGGCTCTGCTGTCACCTCCAGGCTCTCTGCTGTGGGGCCACAGCCCAGGACTAACCCTGTCAGTGCCTCTTGGTGGTGGCCTCCGTGCCTGGGACCAGGGTGGTCCAGGCAGAGGCCCTGGGAAAAGAGCAAGCAGGGGCACTCCTGGGGTGAGGAGACTGGACCTCCCTGCCCAGGGGGGCATTACGGGACCCTGCAGAGAGACCCAGTTTGGCTGGAAGCTCTGCGTGTGGTTTGCAGGATGGAAATGTCTCTGCCAGCAGGAATATACTCCAGCTGGACTGTTCACTATTCCCGCACTCCAGGGTCCATGGGCACTTGCAGGTGCACAGCCTGTCTCAGAGCCCGCTGGTCCCGAGACGTGCCCCTTCCCCACTGCTGGTTCTTGGTGCTTTACCCTCCCTGATCAGCCTCGGGGAGACACCCCGACACCTGGGGAGGGAAGCACCAGCTCTGGATCAAACTCCCAAATGGTTTTAATAAGAACAAATACCAATGCATGGCATAGAAGTAGACAAAAATAGACAAAATGCCCAGCTCTTTCTACTACCCATGGGAGAAGGGGGCCTTGTCTCTGGCACTCATGGCTCTCCCAGCTGCACAGACCTCTCTTCCATCCCAGGTGCACCCAACGGCACGGCAGGGGTGGGCTCTCCTGGCCCTGGGCTCAGGGACCTTTGGGCACCAGGGTCCAGTCTCTCAGCCTTGGTGTCCTCATGGGGATGTGTCAGAGTTGCCTCTTCAGCATCATCATACCCCGTGTCTGTGGGGAGCAGGGATGGGGCGTCTCTCTTGGCTCCTGGGGCCCCGTCACTTCCCCAGGAGGGCAGGCTCCCCTCTGGAAGCAGCAAGGCCGCTGCATTGCAGTTGGCCCCATGCATGTGCCCCTCCTGGGCTGTAAATCCCCTTCCTCTCCCTCCTCTTACTGTCCTGAGATGTCCGGCCCCTTATCCCACCCCAGTTTCCCCACCAGGAAAACTCCTGGCGCAGGTTCCCTCCCTGTCCCGGGAGGTCGGGCTCTCAGTATGCAGTGACTCTCCGGGCACTGGGGACGGCACCCCAGTAGCCAGCAGCACTGCACTTCCCCCTCACCTCTCTGTGCCTCCCCAGGCCTGTTTCCCTCCTCCACTTCCCTGGGCACTTCCCAGTCTCGCTGCCCAGGAACAACATCCTCCCCGGGGTCAGAGACTTCCCTGGCATCATCATAGCTGTCTGCTGGGTCACCTCTGGGCAGGACAGGGAGATCTGAAAGGAGAGGGGAGCTGGTGGCAATGAGAAGAGCCCTCCTGCAGAGAGGAGGAAGGAAGGACGTGCAGGAATGAGAGGCTGAGACGCTGGTGTTGGCAGGGCCACAGGAGACTCAGTATCCGTCCCACCTCCCCCAGGGTTGTGGGAGCGTGCATATGGCAGCGGGGATCCCTCTTGCCCAGCCACAGGGTCAGCAGTGCTGGGATCTGCACCGGATCTGGCTATGGAGACTCCCTGTGTGTTCAGGGAGATGTCAGTGCCTCAGGGTGAGCTTGGGGCCTGCCGGAGGCAGGGACAAGTTGAGCCCGGGAAGTCCCCCCGCGACCCCCCAGGGCACAGGGCTGCAGACACCCAGCTCAGATGGGCATGTGTGACCCTCACATGCTCTGCAGGGCTCTGGAGTGACTCCCGAGGGCGATTCCTCCCCACCCTGATGGTGACACTCAGTGACACCACTGTTGGTCACACAGCTACAGGGAGGAGAGACCAACCCTTCCTCTGCCTCATCCTCCATTACCTGGTGCTGACCCAGGACCGTCCTCCTCCTCGCTGTCCCCAGGCTCGGGCTGCAGCTTGGTCAGGGACCCCTCCAAAGAGGAGCCTGGCGAGAGGAGCAGCGGGTGTTATTGGGGTGAGCCCTGCTGACCCTGCTCAGGGCCAGTGCGGCTGGGGACGAGGACCCACACAGCAGGGACTGTGCAGGGAGGAGGGCTCCGGCCTCGTCCTGCTCCCATGGGACAAACCCCGTCTCAAAGGGCCTTTTGGAGTTGCCCTGGGACAGCCCCTTCCCTCACCCACCAGGTACAACCCTGGACAGGCAGCCTGGCAGGCAGGGAGGAGCTGTGCCCCGGGCTGGGATGGGCAGAACTGGTGGGGAGGAAGCTCCTCACTGGGCTGCTCTCCCCACAGACCCCGTGGCCCAGCGCTGTGGGGATCACTGGCCCAGGGGCTGCCAAGGTCCTGTCCTGGGTCAGGGCTGGGGGAAAGGGCCCTGCAGACGTGCTCCCTCCAAAGTGGACCCACACCGACCTGAGTGACCAAACATCGCCTGCTTCTCCCATGTCAAGCTGTAGTCCATCTCCTGGTACACGGCCTCAGAGAAGGGCTCCAGAGACCTCCTGGAGCCTGGCGACAGAGGCAGGGTCGGCACAGGGACGTGGAGACAGGAGACCAGACTCCGATGTGCTCACCCAGCCCTTCCCCCCAGGCCAGACCAGCACTGACCCCACAGCCCAGCCCCACTGCTCTGGCCAGGCACCACTGCCACGTCCCCAGTGACAGCAACGTCCCTGTGGAGACGGTCTGGGACAACGTCACCCTCACCCTGTCCCTTCAGAGACAGCCCCATGCCCCTTTTGGCACCAAGTCTGGTCCCTGGTCTGACCCTGGAGCAGCTCCCGCAGCTCCTCTCCCTGGGGAGCTCCCTGCTCTCTGCCAGACAGGTCCATAACACGGCCCTGCCCTGCCATGGGTGGGCAGGGCTGGGCAGAGAGAGCAGCCTGGGGACCGGACACCCGCACTGAGAGACACCCTGCCCTGGGCTCCTCCTGGCATTGCTCCTGCCCCACAGCTTCCCCTCCAGCACTGCCCAGAGCACAGCCAGCAGCATCCTCAGATGTCTCCTGCTGCTCCCGTCTCCCCCGGCCTCTTGCTGCCATTTCTCTCCTCACCCATCACCATCTCCTCCTGCATCTGGACTCTCTCCTCCCCTGGTTGCTGGTGTCCCACAGCCCAACAGTGGAGGAGCAGGGAATAGGGCAGGAGGCAGCACCCCTACCCCAGCTCCATCTGTGCCCCTCACAGACACCCCACAGCACCTGCGGGGCTGCCAAGAGGCATTGCCCACCCTGGGACCGATGGGGAAGGACCCACCTCTGCGCTGAGCCCTGGCACTTCGCACTTGTCCCACCAGGAGGGCCAGCAGCAGGCAGAGCAGGGCCCCCAGGATGATGCAGATGACGACAGGCACCGAGATTCTCCCGCTGTCCCTCGCACGGCCCTGGATGGGATCTGCATGGGCAGGGACATGGATGAGGCAGCCCTGGCCTGGGGGAGGTGAGGGTCCAGGGACATCCCAGTCCTGACCCCCCCCACACACACACATGGCAGCAGGGGGTGGAGGCACAGGGTTGGGTCACAGGGCAGTTCCCACCCTGCTGGCTGAATCACAACCCTCCCCAAAGCCACCTGCTCCTACCCCAGGGCCTCCTCTCTGGGGCTTCACACCCCAGCACAGAGCCCCTTCCCTCGGGCTGCAGGTCACAACCTGCCCCAGAGAGATCAACCCCAGGGAGGAGGGGAGGTTACCTGCTCGAGGAGGTGATGTTGTTGTCCTCGGTGCAGCTGCAGAGCAGAGAGAGAGATAGAGGGGGGGGGGTGTGTGTGTGCGCGCGCGCGCACGGACATCCCCTTAAAGTCCCATCTGAACTGTCCTTCTCTGGGTCCCCGTGACAGGCCCAGGGTCCTCTGCTCTGGGCCGTGGGGAGGACAGCACCGGCAGACCACGGGATGCACTTACAGGGGTTGCAGGAGTCCCATGGGCAGAGGCCTGAGGACACCCAGCCCCACAACAGCTGCTCCCCACCTGACACCAGACACCTGAGCTCCCCAGGGACATCCTTGCTCTGAGGAGCTCAGGGGCCTTGTGAGGACCCAGCTGGGGAAACATGTCCTGGAACAAGGGGACGAAGCACTGCTACTCACTGGAGCAATTCACAGCAGCATCTTCCTTGTGCTGGCAGGCACCGCTGTCCCCAGGCTGGATGCAGCAGTCCCAGAGAGATCGCTCCGTCCCTCTGCACTCCACCCGCTCCAGCCAGATGAGACCTGTCCCCTTCCCAAATGCAGCCTCCCCCAGGGCAGACACGGCAGGGCCACAGCCCAGCTGCCTGCAGGCAACCTCGGCATCCTTCGTGTCCCAGGAGTCATCGCACACCGTCCCCCAGGAGCCGCGGTGCCAAACCTCCACTCTGCCTGAGCACCTGTCCTCTTCTCCCACAGCACGAATCTTCTCCATCTCTGGAAAACACAGAACCCCCCATGTCACTGGGGCAGCTGGGAGAGCCTGGCCAAGTGAGAAGGGCACATGGAGGAGCAGCTACCTGTGCAGCTCGTAGAGTTGGGGCATTCGGCCACCGGGGCTGGAGTGGCTTCTGGTCGTCTCCCTGCAGAAGGAAATGCTGCGGTGAAGGGGCTGCTTCATGGGAATCATGTGGACAGGAGCAGGACTGACCTGTGCTTGAACCTCCCAGTGCCTCCTTGCTCATGGACACAGCTGGATACCTGGTAATTCAGGGTAGAACAGCGCTGCACTGAAGGCTTACCCCTGGCTGCTCACCCCCAAAGGGTCCCTGGTTAGCAGAGGAGCAGAAGGATGTTCCCAGAGGGGAGGCCTCTCTGAGCTCTGCTGCCAGCAGTGCCCTGCACGCTGCCTGTTTCCTACATAACCCTCAGGCCACCAGGACTGGTTTCACTCTCCCCCTTCCCGTTCCCTCAGCAAAACACAGCCATGAGCAGGATGTTCTGCATGGACTTCCCAAGCTAAAAGGTGGTTGTCTGGGTCCTCTCTATGGGCAACAGAGAGCAACAGGCACCTCTGAGAGGTGTCCAAGGGGAGCTGGAGGAGACCCTGCCTGGAGGTGCCTCTGCCCCTCCTTGGGCTACGCAGGGAGCTCAGGACAGCTATTGCTGACGGACATGTGTCACTCTGAGAGATGAAGTCTTGTTTGTGTCACTGACAGCACAGTGGTCTGAAATGGAACGTAAAAGCCACTCCAAGCTCTTTCTCTGCATTGCACCTTGCTGAACAGGGAGCAAGACCTGCTGTGAGCCTTTGTGCCCAGGTGGCTCCAGCCTTAGCACTGCAGATGATGCGAGTCTCGTCTTGTTGGTAATCACATGACTGCAGCTTCCAGGGAGCAGAGGGGCACTGCCAAAAGGAGCTGTTCATCTTCCCACACTCAACACGATCCAGCCATGTGGAGCCAGATATCCTGCCACACGGCAGGTCTGTTTCAAGAAACCCTTCATCTCCACAGCCCAGCTCTTTGCACACCAGGGACATGGTGTCACGAGCCATCGAGTTGGAGCAAACACTCCCCCACGTCCCATTGTAGAAAACCTGTAGGCGCCCAGAGCAGTCGTCGCTCTTCTCCAGCCTCAGGGCCGTGAACTCTGGAAGGAAAGGCACAAAGTGGGGGGGAACAAGCTGGTCCTGGGCTGAGGAGAGAGAAACCTGAAGCATCCCTGAAAATCCCCCAGGTTATTCTATGGCATCCATGGGCAGGAAGGCTTACTGCAAGGGGCAGGGACTCTTCTGGACACCCCATGGCTCAGACAGGCAGAGGGCACTGCCAGCAAGTCACTGTTTCACCAAGGGAGCAGAGAGAAGTCCCCAACGTGCAGCACTACCCTCCCCTCTAAGCCCTGGGGACGTCTGTGCTCTCCCTATAACCCTGACTAGGTCCAGTGAGGACTGTGCACGGATGTCCCCAGGATGTCCCAGGAAGGGGGGCTCAGGGTAGCCAGGGGCAGTCTCGGCCATGCCCTGCTCTCCCTGCATCCCTATCTTCCTGGGCACCAGGCTCCCACCACTGCTCCCCACACAGACCTGAGCAGACGACTCCTGCGTCCTCTTTGTGCCTGCAGTCGTGCTGCTCCCAGGCCTCGGCAGGGCAGTCCCAGAGAGCAGCTTCACCCCCGGAGCAGTTCACGTCGTCCAGCCAGATCTTCCCGGAGCCTTCCCCGTAACGAGCAGAACTGGTCACCTCCACAGCCACCCCACAGCCCAGCTGGCGGCAAACAACAGTGGCATCGGACAGGTTGTCGCAGGGAGTCCAGGGAGTCATCGCAGATGGTCCCCCAGGTGCCCTCGTAGTAGATCTCCACTCTCCCGGCACAGCGCCCTGCCCCATTCACCAGCCGGACCCGCCGGCTCCCTGCAGCCGGGAGAAACCCCAGCTGTCAGCGGCTCCCGGCCCTGGGGAGCACAGTGTGTTGGGGACTGTCAGTGACTCACCTGAGCAAACCACTCCCACATCCTCTGCAATTCCTTCCAGCTCTGCCTCAGGAAGGGAGGTGTTGCAGAGGGTCAGGCGAGTCTCCTTCCCTGCACACTGGACCCTTCTCAGCCCCACGGGGCCCGTCTCTCGCTCAGGCTTCGACAAGTTGTAGGCTCGTTCTGCCTCTCCACACTGGAGCTGCCGGCACACCACGCTGGCATCGTTCACATCCCACTGGTCATCCAGGACTCTGACCCATGTTCCATGCAGCAGCATCTCCACTCGCCCGTCACAGCGGCTCCCTCCGCCCACCAGCCACAGGGATTCAGAGGATCCTGCTCGGAGACAGGCAAAGTGCCCTGGACCCTCTGTGACACTGGGGAGCCCTGCACCCTGCCATGTGTCTCCCATTTCTGATGCCCTGGGACACCCAGGGGCTCACCCATCTGTAGCCGGCTCACAGTGAGGAACTTGAGGATGGAAGTTTTCCAAGTTTTTTTTTTCCTCCAGTCACTAAACCTTGCTGAGTACAAATGTCATTTCTCAGGAAGGGACAGGGATGGGGAAGCATGGGAGGTGAGGGCAAATCCCAGAGCCACCAGATATGTCCTTAATGATGAATGTGGAGCAGCTTCAGCAGGAGGAAGCACTGGCCTGTGCAATGGCTTGGGTGACAGACAGGATGAGTACAAGCCTTGCTCCATCTCCACGCTGGGACTGGCCCCTGCTGAGACACCCAGGGGAGAACACACACGTCTCTACCCCTCTGCATCCCTAGGGATCAGGGACGTGGAGCTTGTGTCCTTGGCAGGAAGCAGAGGGATGAGGGCCTTTCTTACAAAACAGGACGAGTTTGGGGTTCATACTGACAAGAAGCAAGGGCAAATCCCAGCCCTGCTCTGCAGCTCAGCCTCAGGGATTGCTCCTGCTGGACGTGCCCACAGCAGCCCCTGCAGGCGGTGGGATCAGGGTCTGCAGGGCTCTCTGTGGTCTGGGACGGGGCTGCGTGCTGCAGGAGGGAGTGGAGGGTCTGCACTGAGTGGAGCTGTGTCCCACAGCCCCATCCTGTGCCTGTGCTGCAGGAGGGCAGCAGAGGAGCCCAGGCCTGGCAGTGGTCTCCAGGGCCTGAACCAGCTGCCCTGGGGAGGCAGAGACCTGAGCAGGCAAAGCCATTTGAACCCCTCCATGGGAAGCCAGGGTTTCTCCAGGGAGAAATTCAGCTTGTCATTGCCATGGGCTCCCCAGCTTTGGGTTGCCATGTCACACACAAGGGGCAAGTTTAGTTAATCCTGCATTTTCCCTGCACTCACCTGAGCAAAAAACGCCAGCATCGTTGTCATGTGAGCATGAGGAGGCCCCCAGGGCAGTCACAGGGCACTGTCCCAAATGGGATTCGGTCCCCTCACGGTGGAAGGTGTCTCTCCAGACAGGGCCGGTTCCTCTCCCAAAATGCCCTCCTCCGGGAACAGACTCAGCAAATCCACAGTTGAGGTGATGACAGAGAACGTGTGCGTCAGAGATGTCCCAGTGAGAATCACAGAGGGTTCCCCAGGTCCCCTGCACCTGGATCTCCACCCGCCCTGAACACCTGCTGCCATTCACCAGCCTGAACCCTGGATATATTGCAAGGGAGAGAGAGGGTGATTAGAGAGGATCACTTTGTGCTTGTGCTCATCCATCAGTGGAGAGGGAAATGTCACAGAGATTCAATCCCATCTCCTTCACTTCCGTCTACGCAGGACTACAGATGACTCCACCCCTCCTGCACTCGCACCATGCTCAGCGCAGTCACTTCCCTGCTCCCCTACCCCGCAGCGCCCAGCTCACAGGAGGCATTTCACACGTCCTCCCTGAATGCTCACGTGTGCAGGTGACACCAGCGTCGTTCGCGTGGGTCCAGGTCTGGTTGCTGAGGGACATCCTGGGGCAGGAGGAGAGGAGGGATTCATTCCCCACACACTGCAGCTCTTCGTCCCAGATGGCACCGACCCCCTCTCCAAAGTGAGCTGCCCCGGGGATGGACAGGACTGTGCCACACTGCAGCTCCCTGCAGATAACATCAGCAACTTCGAGACCAAAGTGCGAGTCACAGACTGTTCTCCACTGGTCTCCATCTCTGATCTCCACACGTCCTGAGCAGGGGCTGGCCCCTCCAACCAGCTGGACAAATCCTGGAGAAAACACCAATGACAGGCAGTTCCCAGAGGCTTCCAGCAGTTACATAACTGCATCCCACATGATTTCCAAGGCAGCCACATCCAAAATGACCCATGAACACCCCAGCAGCAGCCGTCCATGGGTGTTGATGACACAAACCCTTCAGGGCCCCTTGCACCTCCTTTCACACCCACACAGTGCCCCAGGGTTTGTGTCTATCCTGGACCCACAGCCACAGGCACTGCTCAGGGAAATGCTGCTGCCCCAGGAGCCCAGCGCTGCCCGGCACAGGCCCCCAGCACCACAGTGCCTGGACCAGGAAAACAGGCCCAGGTGCTGCGGAGCTCAGAGCCAGGCTGGGGAATCACCTCAGAGCAGCCCAAAATGCTCCCTGTTCCTGGGGGTGTCCTGGGGCTTTGGGGTGTCTGTGAGGGGAGACACGTCCCAGGCACAGAAATGGTGCAGCTGTAACCAGGTCAGAGTCTGGGCCAGCTGTCTCCTCCGACACGTGCTTGGGGAGAGGTGTCCCCAGGCAGGGCCACAGCGCACTGCTGGGGCTGTGCACGTCATGGCCAGCGACCGGGCAGAGGAACAGGAGATCCGCGTGCAGCCCTGGGCTGACACCGGCGCACGCTGCAAAAGCAGGTGCTGATGAGGGTCAGCAAGTGCTGGCAAAGCCCTGTGGCACGGGGCAGCGTGGAGAGCCGAGGGCCGGCAGGAGCGGCTGGACAGCAGGTCAGTGCTGCCTGGACAGGCCGCGTTCCCCGCGGGGCTGTGACAGCCCCAAGGACCCTGCAGGGCCTGAGCGTGCGGTGATGTGGGAGGGAGCAGCCAGGGGCCTCGCAGCCGCCAGGCCCCGAGCTCGCGTGGGGCTGGTCCTCATGGGGTGGCCCTGGGCACGGAGTGCAAGGTGCTGCCCGTCACCTTGCTCCTCTGCCCCAGGCCCTGCTCTTCTCCTCTCTGAAAAGCCCCTTTGGTTCAGCCTGAGGGTGGGCTGAGCCCCCAGGACCCTGACGGGGTCTGTGCACCCACGGTGGGCTCACCCGGGGCTTTCCCCAGGGACAGCAGCAGCAACAGTCCCAGCTTGGCAGCGAGAGCAGCCACGTCGGGGCCTGCTCCGGTACCCACGCATTTCTCCTTCAGGGCACAGCCCGGTTAGTCCCCGATCCCAGCACCCGCCCCAAAGGTGAGGAACTGGCTGACTCCTTACCTGAACAAACCACTCCAGCGTCCACAGTATGATCGCACAAAGGTTTACTCAGATCAGTATGTTTGCACTCAGACAGGGCAGTCTCAGTGCCTTGACACTCAAGATCGCTCAGCCAAATCAGGCCAGATCCTGGACTAAAACATCCATACCAAGGGGCTTCGAGAGCAGATCCACAGTCCAGCTGCTTACAAACTACAGCAGCATCTTTCATGTCCCAGTCCAAACCACACACCGTCCCCCACTGGCCCTGGTGTTTCACCTCCACTCTCCCAGCACAGGGGCTGTCTCCAGCCTCCAGCCTCACCTCCGCAGCACCTTCAAACACAGACATGGGGCTGGTTAGGAGAATGCCGAGGCCTCGCGCTGCGGCTTTGCAGGGTCCCCTGCACAGGGCCGAGTCCCAGGCACTGGGGCTGTGAGCCCTCTCCCCTCTGGGCTGTTCCAGGGGCAGTGTCGGGGTCCCTCCTCTCCCTGCGGGCTCTGCTGGGCTGGGCTGGGCTGGGGGATGCCCAGCTCTGGCCCTGCTGGGCCATTCCCACCCCAGAGCCCTCGGCACCTCCTCGCACCCCGCACCCTGCCCATGCCCACCCAGACACCATACTAGGCTCTGCACAGGGCACCTGCTCCTCCCCAGCATGACACCTCATGAGCAGCCCTGAACTCCCAGGCCTCCCCACACTGCTGCGTCCCCCATGACCCCAGCCCCCTGTCCACCACCCACCCTGGGCACCACTCAAACCCACCCACCTCCCGCAGGGCTTTCCATGTCCCCAGGGAGCACCAAGATGATCCCCACAATCCCTCCAATGCTCATTACCTCCTTGCCCATGGGCGTGAGCCCAGCCCCTGCCCTCAGCTAGGGCCCCTGGGAAGGACATCTCTCTGCTGGGCTGTGGATGCAGATGCCCTCATCCCCTTCTGTCTGCGGGGCACAAACTGCCCCTCCTCAGGCCAGGCACACCCTGACCCCAGGGCAGTCAACAGCACAGAAACCCTCCTGGGCACCCGGGGGTTGGCTGTGCCCTGGGGATTGCTGAGCTCTGCAGTCACAAGCTGACCCACCACCAGCTCCAGGGGCACAGTACTGGGGGAACAGGGGGTCCCGAAAGAGTGCCCAAGGATGAGGTGTCTATAAGCACACCCAGGCACCAACTGCCATAAGCACAGGAGCCCTGGAAGCACAAACATCCTTCTCCCACCCAGAGAGGCACAGGGTGGATGGACTTGAGCAACCTTCTGACCCTTGTCTCACCGCTTTCTGGGATGAAACCCCTTTTCCAGAGGGATCCCCATGACCCCACTGGTGCCCATTGGCCCCATGGCCATGTGATAAGGAAGCAGGCACTTACCCCAGCAGAGCTGCACCCAGAGGAGCAGCCACAGCACCCGAGGGACAAGGAGTCCCTCTGCCTCCATCCGCAGCCTTCTGCCCTGACGGCACTGCCCTGATGCACCCCACTCCCTGACACAGCTCCTGGGGACTCGCACAGGACAACAAAGGCGGGAGGCCAATATATATCTGCAGGTGCTGGCTCAGCTGCAGGAGGAGCCAATCGAAGCAGCAGGCACCTTTTTAGACATTATCAGGGGTTATCTCCCTTCTGACACAGCCCAGCCCTCCAATGAACTTCTCCAGCGCTCTTCATGACCATATATGAGGCACGGCTCCACTGCGGATGTCACGGTTGCTGATCTGGGGCATCATCACGGGGCCCATCCCAGTGGGACAGGGCAGATCATGGTGGGGAAATGGGTCTGTCGCCCCTTGTACCCCACTGTGGGGACCGGGAGCTTTGGGCATGTCGTATGCTGTGTTTGCCCGAGTGCCCAAGGTGCGAGTGTCCAGCTGTCCCCGCACCATGGGAACTGTGGAGCTGGGATTGCCCCTGGGACAGGCTGTGTCAGGAAGGGAAGGAAACAGAAACAGCCCCTCACCCTGCTAAAGCCCTGCTGTACCGGGAGCAGCAGCGGTGAAAGGCCTCTTTGCCATGGCCAGAGCCCCATCCCGTGAGTGCAGGCTTGTCGATCCCTTCCTGGACAGCCCTGCGGTGGGTGCCCTGGTCAGGAGCAGGGAGCTGGGCCATTTCACTCCTCTGACAGCACACAGGCATTCAGACCCCCCCCGACTCTCAGGCTGTTCACCCCAGAGCCCGTTATTCCCTCGCAGGGGCTGATCGGGAGATCAAAGCCTCGCCTGCAGGTGCACAAACCACAGCCCACGTGACCTCGGCAGCCTGCGCCGCGCTCTCCCTGCAGCAGCGCCCGAGCCAGGAAGACGGTGGTTTCTCTCTGGGCTTGCTTCCCCAAGCACTGTCACTGCATGTAGCCGCTGTGCCAGCTCCAGCCTCAAACCTGCTCCCAGGGATGGGGCTGCTCCTGCTGCCTTTGCAGACATGGCTGCTGGGCACAGCTCCTAGAGGGGGATTTTTCCTCGCAGGTGACCAAACCACCCCCGGGGCCCTGCACTCAAGGCTGGGCAGGGGGACGGGTGTCCCCTGTGCAGCAGGGTCTCAGTGCTCACAGCTCACAGCACTACCACAGCCCAGGGCCATCGGCACTTGGCACCTCGCCATCTCTCTGTAACTCCCGTCCATCGCACACCGCCATTTATGCAAAACAGCACACACATTCCACTGCAGTTTCTCATTAGTGACACTGCATCTCACACCACCCCACCATGCTGCTATTGCACATCTTCATACATTTCGAATTTCACATATGGTCATGTATTTTACTTTTCCACTTACTCAGTGGTTTTCTATTCAGAAATGCTGGGGCATTGTATTAGGCTCTTTGAATATCATTGTGCCTTTCTTTTCTCACATTACTGCATTATGTTCCCCTTCCATGGGATGCTGTCCTTATCCTCTCAGGAGCACTTTGCATTTAACTTATTCACCTTCCCTTCCCTTCCCTTCCCAACAGGCACACGGCTTGGATACTGATTGTGAGGTCACTGCTGCTGGAGTGCCTGATAGGTCAGCAGCAGGCACATGGGTGGGACATGTGCTTTTGAGGTCATTCCTGCTGCAGTAACTGATAGGCCAGCAGCAGGCACATGGGTGGGACATGTGCTTTTGAGGTCATTCCTGCTGCAGTAACTGATAGGCCAGCAGCAGGCACATGGGTGGGACATGTGCTTTTGAGGTCATTCCTGCTGCAGTAACTGATAGGCCAGCAGCAGGCACTTGGCTTGAATGTCGACTGTCAGGTCAGTGCTCCCTGAATAGCTCATAGGCCAGCGGCAGACACAGCGCTTGGATGTTGATTCTCAGGTCACTTCTCCCAGAGCCCCTGATAGGCCAGCAGCAGGCACATAGCTTTGATGCTGATTGTGAGGTCACTGCAGCTTGAATGCCTGATAGGCCAGCAGCAGGCACTTGGCTTGCATGGTGAGTGTGAGGTCACTACTGACTGAGTCCCTCATAGGCAAGGAGCAAGCACATGACTTGGTTGTTGACTGTGACATCACTTCTTCCCGAGTACCTGATTGGCCGGTAGAAGGCACATGGCTTGGATCTGGATTCTGAGGTCACTGCTGCCTTAGCATGGTGCATCGGGGACACAGAGGGGACATGACTAGACATGGCAGCAGGCAGAGCCCCCCAAGGGCCTGAAAACACAGCAAGGCCAACTCTCCATCCCTGGAAGTTGCTTTTATTCCCCCAAAAGGCTTTGAAAAGGGACTTTCTGGGAACATCCATGTTCAGCCCTGATCATGTTCACTTCCCACCTCAAGGAAGCAGATGAAGTGGTCCCAAGGGGCTTCACCTGGCCAAATCTTTCCTCTCTCTTGTGCCTATTCTGCTGCCATAGAGAGGCCTCTGTGGGGATTTTTCTCATGCCTTTCTTTGGGGCTCACATTAGCTCTGCCTCCTCCAAGAGCCTTTGCACCCAGTCTCCAATCAGAACATACTTGGACAGAGAATCGGAGACCACTAACATGTTACAGTCCCGAAGGTGATATTAAAGCAGGTGAACACATGAAGAACAGAGACCCAGTACGGACCTTTGAGGAAAATCTAACAAGCTCCCTGCTGCTGGACAGGGGGAATTTCTACAGCACACAGACCCTGGAAATCAGAGATTACCAATGCTGCAGGCCTATAGGCTGCTGGGACAGCAGTGACCTCAAAGTCAGTTCCTAGCCATGTGCTTGTTGCTGGCCTAGCAGGGATTCAGAAAGACATGACCTCACTGTCACCTTCACAGCCAGGTCTCTGTCACTGGCCTAGAAGCCTCTGAGACAGAAGTTACCTCACTGTAACGTCCCCAGCCATGAACCAAATGCTGCCCTATCAACTGCTCAGGTAGAAGTGACCTCACAGTCACCTTTCCAGACACATCTCTGCTGCTATCCAATCAGTTCAGCACTCACAAGTGACCTCACAAGCAACAGACAAGCCTTCTTCCTCCAGATGGCCTATCAGGTACTCAGGCAGAAGTGACCTCATCATCAAGAGCCGAGCCATGTGCCTCCTGCTGGCCTGTCAGCTACTTACAAAGATTTGATTTGACAATGGTGACTTTCTGGCATAGCTCTCTCAAACAGTGGTGACCTCACTACCCACACCCCGGCCATGGGGCTCTTGCCACCTGCAGCTCTCCCTGCCCTCCCCCAAGGCTGAGCCAGCTCCTGAACGGCCTCCCCGAATCACCTCGTGGCTTCACAACGCTCATGTCACTGAAATCGGAAGTAAAACTCCTTAACACCGATGTACTACTAAAAAGAAGGCATTCTCTTTATTACGGCGCCGGATGCACGGGGGATCGCTCCACCCAACGTGCATGCCCTATGTTGCATTAGCCAAAGCTTATATTGCTCTGTTACATACATATGCATTAAATTTCCCAGAATTATTATACATATTCATTCTATTTCCTGGAACTAATTATCATATTTACATAGTCATTACGAATGCAGTTTGAGTCTCTGGGGGGCTTCTATGGGGGCCTCTGGTGGTTGCTGGTGGTCCCTAGTGGTTGCTGAAGAGGTGTCTTTTCCATGAACTCTGAGCTCCTTTTCTATATATGGTCTCAGCTTGGCTCATTTCTTTGCTTGAGAAAGCTGTCTTGTTCCTAACCTTGGTTTCAACTGGTTTCTGCTGGTTTAGCTGTACTCCTCTAGGATGTATCAGTTACAGTTGCGAGAATTGTGTCTTCGGGTGCATTCTTGTCTGAAGCTCCTGGTAACAGCTCCCCCCTTTCCGTCCCCCTTTTGAGACTCCTTGTCTGAGGCCTCTGGTAACACTCATAGTGAGCAAAACACCCGTTATGTACCAGTTACTACACCAAAAAAAGATTAACTTCTGCCCAGGTATTACCCACACCTAGTCTATGACACTTAGGAATTGGGGAACAGCCTGCAAGTAATTCCTGGCAACATTTTCTAACAGGAGCATTGTATGGGAACAGTGATCTTGCAACTGAAGACAGCAGGGCCTCATGTCCCAGGCAGAGGGAAAAGCCTTCCTGCAACTCAGAAGTCTGGTTCCTTCCCCAATGCTGAACAAACCCAGTAAATCCTCCACACATCCAGGACAACAAGCATTCTCATATTTCATGGTTTGACCTTCTGGAGCTCCTGCAGCAAAGCAGCCCCGTCACCAGCACCGCTGCCCCCGCCCTGGCGGGAGGGCACCCGTCGCCATTTGAACACGCCCGCAGCCCCCAACAAACCCACTCGCACCCACTCGCTCTCCCACTCGCTTCTCTCCTTTCCTCCCTCTCCTCTTCCCCACCGGCTCCCCAGGGACCTGCCGCAATTCAGGGCATGGCCTCCCTCTCCCCGGGGGTCACTGCAGAGCAGCGCAGCGCCCTGCTCTGGGCGCAGGCCTGGCTGCGGAGGAAGCTGCCTTGCCGGCTGCCGGCGCAGGGAGCTGCCTCGCTCCTGACGTGCTGCCTGAGGGGGCTGTTTGCGCCCTGCCCCGAGCGACTGGCCCTGCAGGGCTGCGGGGCGCCACCGCTGCATGGTTCTGCCCTGCTCTCGGCGCTGCCCTGCTCTCCTGCTCCTCCTCTCCCCTCTCCTCTCCCCCTTCCCTTTCGCTTCGCTCTTTCATGCCTTTTCCTCCCTCTCCCCCTCGCTCCCTCTTTCTCTCCTATCTCTCCTCTCTCCCCCCAGGTCAGGCCCCACCCCTTCCTCCCCTCCCTGAGGACCCTGCATACTGGACTCTGATTGGCTGACAGAGCTGTTAGTTCAAGGGAGCCCCGCCCTCCTCCTCTTGCCAGCCAACAGGAGGGCTGCACTGGGGGCGTTGCCATGGCAATACCATGGCCACGTGACCCAGCGGCGACCCCTTCCCCGGGCAGGATAGCGCCATCTTATTGGTGGCTGCAATGTGAGAGGCTCCTTCAGTGCTGACGAGCTGCTGTTCCGGGCTGACGCACGTTGAAACACGGTTCGTGCACGGGGCGAGTCAGGACACGGAGGAAGAGGGGGCTGCAGCCCACCTGAAGGAGTCCTGGCATTTCTGCAGCTCTGCCTGCGGCCTCCTTCCTGACGTGGCCTTTGCGCAGCCCAGGCTGGCGTTGTCTCCTCGAGGATTTGCAGCGTGTCCCAGCTGTGGGGTGGCCTGTGTGACGGGTGCAACCGTGGAAGAAACACCCGCAGTTTGCACCACAGTTAAGAATAAAGAGTCGCTGTATCTGGGGAAGGTGTTAGCTGTGAATGACTTACTGCTACCATGCAGAGCAGTTGAAGTACTGTTAAAAGCTGCCATAATTTCTTTCTAATATCTGACTATGATCTTTGGAATTTCTCTTTCTCGTACAAAAGTGGATTTCTCACTGTGTTCAGCAGGAGGGAAAAATAAACCTAAGTGCAGAGTGTGATTGCAAATTCTCTAGCACTTGTTCTTAAATCTCTATCAAAAGGGAACATTTGAACTATTTTTTTTTTAATTTTTTATGTTTTTTAGGTTTTAGTAACCTGGCTAAGTGTCAGTTTGACTCTGTCATTATGTGCACTCTATATTAAGATGCCCTACTGCTTATAAATATTGTTTCAAACCTTTTGTCACACTTGCTTTTCTTTGCTCTTACAAGTGCAGCTCTGTATCGGTCCCGCAGAAGCAGTATTGCAAACCAGCAGATGACATGAAGATGATGGAAGATCTTGGGTTGTTCAGTGATGCAGAAAAATCTAAATATTCATTTATCTTTCTCTTTTTGTGTAAGTAATATATTTCACACAGAAAAATAATACTTCTAATGTAGCTGAAGTAACTTCTTCCACAGAGTACCACAGTCTGAGAAAGCTTTTATTTTTCCTCTCTAATTATAACTTACATATTGATAGGTATGACCATATTAGAGGTATCCTCTGAGCAGGGAGGGCATATCTTCTTCCTCAGAAAATGTGAAATAGCAGTCAGAAGCTGTATACATCTTATGCTGCATTCTCTGAATTGCCTTTTTGTGATTTTTTTGAATGGACACTGTTTACAAACAGCTGTTTCAGGACTTGCTTTTTCACTCTAAAACTTACCAAAAATAATGGCTGGCATTGAAATATGCAAGAAGACTGTGTGATGCCTTCCATCACATAGGCACAGCTAAGCTGTTAATCTGTTGTGCTTTTAGTCCTCAGTTACTAAATATTACTGTTCCTCATGCACAAAGGAATGATGTTTGCTTGGGCAGTGTGGTTAGCCTACAGGCTAAAAAGGTGCTGTACAGCTTCCTGTGCTTATCCCTGTGACTGAGGTTTGGATTGCCGTTTGCCTGTTTTTCCTTGACATCTCATCACCTCCCAGAGAAGCTCCTGGGTCTTGTAGTTTAATCGCCTGTTAGAGGGAAATGTGTCCTAGGATCGTTTTCATAAATGGACTTAAGCTCCCTTGTGAACTGCTCCCTTCATGGAGAGCCACTTCCAGAATTTCCTTGTCACAGATGTGAAGCCTCCTTAAATCCAGGCTGCATTTAGTGATGGCAACTCTATGTGTATTTGTTCCTGTGCCAGCATTACCTGTGAGCTTAACTGGTTCTCTGTCCCTAGAGCAACTTCTGTTATCTGTACCAACCATGTTTCCTCTGTCTTTGTTTTGCTCCGTTAAATTAAATGCTCCCAGCTGGGTGCTTCCTGTGGGTACTACTGCCCTGTTCTTTGAGAACTCTGGGATAAAAAGCAAAGATAGATTCATGTACTTCAGGAATCCCTGTGGATGTCCTGCTTTTTGCTTTGCTAATCTCTCTCTCTCTTTTTTTTTTTCTAACTTGTCCTGGGCCATGAATCAACATGTTAACAGAGAGGCAAAGTAGGCCATGAACAAAATTTAAAAGTACTAGTTTTTTTCTTGTATTAAAATATGCATCCATTTTCTCATCTCTTTTTAGACTGACAGATACAGGCCTAAAATAGAATGGGTCTCTTGTGAAAACAAGTAGACCTTTATGGTTGGATTCCAGTGATCCTTCCTTGTTTTCTGCATCGTAGAACTGCATGCTAATCTTTTGTGTACATGCAGAGCCTTGATAAAGCTACTGTGTAGGCACCAAGTGTGCACATGTCAGATTTTCTGTGTGTGTGTGACTGATCCTTCTTGTTTCTTGTCATTAGGAAAACCTTGAGGTGTACTCCCAAGGAGGGAAGAACCAGAAAGAAACTTAAAGAACTGATGATGAGATCGCTGACACTCAAGATGGCAACTCAGGTTAGTTCTGACTTTCAATTTCCTTTATTGCGTTCTGGCCAAAAGTCTCCTCTGAAACAACTGAAAGAAGCTGAACCACTGGCCATTTTTTATCTATTCACATTTCTGTATAGCCTTAGAGCTTACAAGCCATAGTCAGGGACTCCAGGGCCCTGCTAGTAAGCTCAGGGCAGAGAAGTCAGGAAACAAAACCAGACCTTTTCCCAAATGCTTATAACCGAGCACAAGAGAAAAAGCAAGAGATGGCTGTCGACAGGTGGGAATACAAGGAAATGCGCAGTCCTACTCTGAATGATGAGCACTGCTCTCACTGCAGCAGTAACCTGACAGTTTTCATGGGTTTTGAGCAGCCCAGCAAGAATTTTCTGGAGGTAAGGAAGACTGCCAGGTGCATATGAAAACCTTCTCCCAAGTGCATATGAAAACCTTCTCCCAAGCGTGAAGGTGGCAGGTGAGAAGAGAACATGCCTCTGCATTTTTGTATTGAGGGGTTAGTCAGTGAGAGGTGCTGTCAGGGCCGGCTCAGAATTCAGAGCTGTTTTCTGGGCAGCCAGTGGGAAATAATGTAGGAATTAAGGTAATTCATGAAAGGCCTTAGCAACTCTGTTTGCTGTGAGAGGAGAAATTTGAAGGGTTTCAGGAGCATGCGCTTTGTGATGAAGGGAATAAGTTCAGAAGATGATCTTTAGAACAGGCTGTATTAAGGGCAAGGCTGTATTTCAGGACAGAAGAGGATGTTGCAGTAGTTGAGCTGATCATGCCTTGAGGAAGAGATGTAATTATTGCAATACCTCGTGAAGGCAGTACCTCGCCCATGTTCCACAGCCTGTGCAAGACTAGAACAAGGGGAATAAAAACCTATAAAAAGGCTCAAGCCAAAACTTGTATGCATCATAATTATCATCCTGTATGCATCGTAATTAATTGAAGCTCTCTCAGGAGCTCCCTTCTTGACTTGTCCTGCTGTTTTTGGTAACAGCTGTGAATACGAAGTTCAGGGGAAATCGGGGGCAATAGATTCACAAATACAGTTACTTTGCAAGGCTTTACAGTTACTTTGCAAGGCTCTGGCCTATCATATGCCAAAGTCAAGCTGCATATAAGTACCATGTACTTTTTTTTTTTAACTTCCCAACAAAGACAGAATTTTGCTCTCACAAGGAAGAACGTGTAATGCAGTTTGAAATCAGATGCACGACAAATACATATAATGGGCTGGAAACGTCATAGATCTCACAGTACCTTCTGGGGTAGACTGCACTTGATTTTTGACTTAGTGTGACCTAATCTTGTTTTTGTTATTGCCTTTGAAATGCTTGCAGATGGAAACACGCAGTCTACAGCAGCAATTCCCCATCCTCCGCTGCTGCTGATGAGCAACATTCTGCCCAGGAATCTACTGCAGAGGAGGAGCAAGTGCCTGACTGTGAAGCATTCTCCTCCCTGCTCTTGTAGAGAGTCTAAATGGTGGCAATACTTAATGCGTTGGCATAATATGTAAGTTGTTGGCGCTGGTGGCTCTTAACTGGGCTCTCTACCATTGGACTTTTAGAATTGATTCTTTAAGAGCAATTGGATTTCTTTGGAGAGGTTAGGAGTAAACTCTAACTATTTTAATGTAAAATTCTACTGCCCCTCTGCTTTACAGTAGGCTATTCAGAAAGACAACCCCCATAACAGAAAATGTATAAATAGAGGCAAGGATGGGGTTTCTTTGCCTTCCTTTAACCTAGGACATGGGTTCTGTTGAATTTATCTTTAGGTAAACTGAGGCATCAATACATTTGTGTGCTTGAAAAACTTCTGCCAAAACTGAGCTTTTATAGTAGCAGTAAAAAGTCATTTCTTAAGAATTTTTAAAATGCAGCATATCTGTAGATTCAAAGTAGAGGGAATTCCTTGCCATAGTTAAAGGCTTAGTGTCTGGTGTGATCAAAGGAAAGTATACTCAAAAGGTGTCCTGGTTTCAAAAGGTAGTTTGGGGTGGGGTTTTTTTTGGTTTTGGGTGTTTTCTGTACAGGTCAGCTTGACTGATTTATAAGCAGGAAAGGTTTGTCTTTCGGAAGTCAATTGCAATTTGTTGCTTGAAAGACCAGCTGTTTTCTTTCATGGGCATAATATCTATAGTTTTGAAGATTTAAATCTAAAGAGCTAAATATGCTTTTGGTCTGCAAAATTCAGCTCACAGTAGGATGAAATATAACTATATTCTTTGCTTTCAGTAATGTTAGAAGTACTGCAAGTAATAAAGCATAAAACCTTCAAAGGTTTTGCTGCTTTATTCACTTTGAAATTCTTTTCTAAACAACAATAGGCTAGCTTTTCTAGTTGGTATATAAGTATTAGCTGGAAATGCAGAATAACTTTTTCTTCCTCTCAGCTTTAGACTCCTGAGTTTCTCCTCAGGTATTGCTGACCAATTCTGGGTGACAAAATCCAATTACTTACAACTTTTTAAAGAGGAATGAAAGGCTTTACTATCAAGTCTTACCTAGATCTAGAGATAGATTGGATCCATGGATGAGGATTGACCAGTGGACTAAGTTTAGTGAACTGTTAAAGATATGAAATGGAAATGGGAGGAGGCAGATGGGCTGCGGGGAAGCAGCAAAAATTTGGGGAGAAGCTGCAAAGCTTTAGATAGTGGGACAGCATTAGTCATGCCATTTCATGATATAATTTGAAGGAATTGCAAGAATGGCTTCAGGTAGAGGCTCAAAGATGTCAGTGTTTGAGGTACTGTTATTTGGGCTGAAGGGCTTTGAATTCTTTGAGGAGGCCTACATTAACGATTCTATCCTAAAACCATTTCTGTCTCATCCTCTTTGGAAAAATGAGGTGGAAGCTTAGCACCCTGGCTACTGGACTATTCCATCAGAGAGCGAAATGACTTCTCTGATCCTGAGGAAATGGAGGACTGTTTCCAGGGCCAGCACTGACCCCTGACCTGGGGGCTTAGCCCTGAACTACTGGAGCCTTCTGTCGGAAAAGGGACCTGCCTTGATGCCAGAAATTGTTGATGTACTGGAATTTCAGTAGTTACTCTAGGAGGAATTTATCAACATTCTGTATGTTACGCACTTTGAAAGTGTTTGGTGATAAACACATCCAGTTAGGGTTTGTGTTTCCATATTCAGGAAGACACCACCAGCTGGAGAGTAACCTGTTTCATCTTTTAAACACCTTCCTTTAAGGCCAACTCTCAGAAATCTAGAAAGTGAAGGCTGTACTCCTGCTGAAGTCTGCTGATGGAAGTTGGTGTAGCTGTCTTCTCAGTGTTACTGAAACACAAGATGGAATTTAGCTGCCAAATTTATAAGCTTTGGCCTTTATGAAGAAAGAGCTGACATTGTAGTTAAGGCACTGAAATGCTCAGCTGATTTCTATTATGAACACTGTAACAACTATACTGTGCAATGTCAGACTGTGGGAAGGTATGTTTTTAGTGAACACATCTTGTATGCCTTTTCCATGTCAAACCTTGCATACAGTTGACTTGGGATATAAAAACCTAATTTGAAGTCACTGGAATTATTCTCCTAGGCAGAGTTATACATCTGTCTAATAAGCCTGTGTGTGCAGGAAGCGTGGGAAGGCTGGCTCAAAGTGAGTGTCTTGACTCAGCAAACATAAATGTCTTCAGTAGTGTGTTCTGCATAAGCAAATTTTAAGAGATTCAGGTAGGGTGCCGTCATGATAACAGTATCCAGTTACTTGGGAAAGCACAGCATTTAGGTGCTTCAAGGGCACATAAATGAAAATGAAACTGGAAAAGGAAAATGAAATGAAACTCAAAAATATACATATCCATCCATCTGAAGTTGCAAGCAAAAAACCTGGTGCCTATGCTGGGCAGTTCTGTAATAATGTTGTAAGTGTAGCTTCCAGTGAGACTCCAGAAGCCTGCCACCATACACGGACATGTGGAATATCAATGATAGCTAGTGCTGTCCTCTGGGCTTCCCATGTGCTGGTGAAAAGGAATTTTGAATGAGAATATTGACCCATGTAGACTAGGCTGCTATGTAACTAATAACTATGTATCTATGCAAACTAACACATATAAACACAGGCAAACAGGATGTAAACTAAAAACTGTATCAACCAGACAGTACATAGAGGAAAAAGTGTCAGAACACACCTGCCAAGATAAAACAATTATTTAATAATAGGGTATAATTTCTACTTTGATTAAATTACAGACCTAGCTACACAGACAGAAATAGACCTTAACCTCTGCCTGACTTCAGAGCTCCTGAGATGTAAGGTCACTCCTAAGGAGCCTCACAGCTCGATTCGTGTGGGCGGGTGTGCTTGAGAAAAGAAGCTGAGTCCTTCAGCAAGGTGGATGAGCCTGGCTGCACTGCTGCACCTCAGGGACTGCCAAGTTTTCAGGTCAGGATGGGCTTGTGCCCAAGTCAGTCTGGAGTACAAGGCAGGAAAAGTGAGGGCAGGCACTGTCCTATTCGCCTGGTCATGGATCATAATTTCAAAGGTCATTTTGTAAGAGGTGACCAGCCTTCAAGCTGTCTGAAGAGCTCCCCAGCTCACAGGCTGCTGCCTCATTTCCAGAGGCTCCTTCAGACCAGGTTTCTTGCTCAGGAACATCACAAGCCGTTGCCTGTACGTGGTGCCTCAAGCACATTAGCACATGCTGCTGGTATATGTGAGCACTGACTAGACATTTTTGGTAGATGACCACAGGGACAACCATCAGATAACCCAAATGGAGATCTTCCTCTTATGTGACAGATGAGCCCTCAATCATGTAACATGTCTGTGCATACTGTCACAGCTCCCAAATGCTTCTACTGAAGGTCCAGATGCTGTAATACAGGGGTGTGAAACAACAGAATGGATTTCCTGCCTAAAAGTAAAAAGGAACAAAACAGCACTGAGTCTATTTATGCTTTTTCTCTTTAAGAAAAAGACACACATGTGCAGATAGAAGTGTTCTGAGAGTTGAAATGCTTTTAGTGCCTACAATGCGGCATTGCAGGCTGTGGTATTGTCTATGTTTGGTAAACTTATTCAACTAAAGGAAATGTTTATATTAACTGACAGATGTGTTATAATATTTCCTTCTCCATACAACAGAAAAAAAAAAAGATGTTTGCACAAAAAATTCTTGGTCACATTACACCATTATAAAAATAAAAGAAGCTAGAAAAAGTGCATGCCATGCCATCAGGCTGATGGATCTACTGGGAGCTGTTCTTCAGAGCTACAGAGTCTTTTAGAGGTGGTGAAAACCATGGTCTGAATCCCATTGAGGTCAGCTGGAGTTCTTGCCACTGAGATTCATGAGCAGCATCTTCCAGCCCCCTGAGCTGCCAGCAACCTTCTGACTGTTTAATTTGAAGTGGAAAATATGGCCATGCACAACATCGTCATTGATGACATTCAATCTAAAAGAAATGTAGATTTTCAGACAGAAATAATAGGAAGCACAGGAAAACCAGGCCACCTCCATAACAATGAGTCCCACCTACATCATTTGAGTCGATTAATCCTATGATTAAAGAAGGAAAAAGATATCTTGGTGCATCTTTCTGCAGGCAATGTGGTGCTAAAAACCAGAGCTGACAGGTCCAGTGTATGAACTGCAAACTTTTCCCAAGCATGTATTCCGGCAGGCTCCAAGGGAGACCTTTGCCTGTATCCTGGCTCTGCAGGTGTTCAGAGCCCTGGCCTATACTGTGTTGACTGGCAATAAGCATTTCTAGAACATTACCTAGAAAGGGAAAATTTAAAAACAAAGTTACCAAGGAAGACAGTGATACTAACTTTTTTTCCTTCCCCCCTCCCCCCTGCTTTTATTGTTGTTAATACCCTCCAGCCTCCAGCAAGGAATAAGCTGTTTGGTGATCAAGATGACTACCAAAGCCCATTTTCTTGCCGGCTCGTACCATACCTCCCCTAAGCAGTCATGTTGATCCCCACCATGCCTGCTGGTCCCCACCATGTTGGCTGGGCAAGTGATCATCTCACATCACACCTGCGCACTGGCCAACCAAATACACACAGGCCAAGAGGTCAGTTAGCTGATATGGGGGAGAAATATAACTTTCTCTCTCAGCACACAGCCATGGGGATCTCTTCACCACCCAGACACTAATTTCCATGATGACTAGAGTTTGAAAACTTTGACATCCCTACATTTGTCAAGTTTAGCTGAAAGTAGTCATCAGTTATGAAAGAAGGTGGGAAGGGAGGAAGGAACAGAACAACATTTTTAGAAAAAAAATTGACCTGGGCATTGAACCACAAGCTGTATCTAAGGAACTGCAAATTGGATGGTTTAAGTTACAGCATTATCGTAAGTATATATATGATTTTTATTTTTGTTATTTCAGCCATTCCAATGGTTTCATCTTTCCTTGTGTGTTGATTATTATCCCAGATTGCAAATAAACTTTGTAGTGATCTCGCTTTAGTACTAGGAAATATATTTGTGGACAGCATTTCTTTGTGCCACCACAGCACTGCACTACCTTTACTGGCTCAAGTCAAAGATCCTAGAGACATAATTGAGTTCAATAGGTCAGAAGATTTCCTGACCAGCACAGTAACAGAAATGGAGATAAATGATTGACCCAAGTGGGACAACCTAACCTCACTTTTCAACTGTGGGTTTAAATGACTTCCACATTGAAATATCAAAATATTAACATAAGCTTAGAGGCTTAAAGGTAACAAATGCCGACATTGTTTCAAGTTTTTTCTTATGCTGTTTTAACAAACTCTTTCTCAATTTTGGTCCTGCTACATAATTCATTGCTGTTTTAACAATCCTAGAAAGGCAGAGATGGCTACACAAACTCGTATTTTTTTTTTTATCTAAAGGCTAGACAACACATTTCTTTGTTCTTGAGTCACGGAAGGAATACTATGGATTAAATCAACATGTCCTCATAGTCCCTAAATAGTCCATATCCCCCACTTGCACTAGTACACCTTCTCAATTAGTGCTGAAATACATTCTCTTGCATTTCTTGATTTAATGGGAACACACTATATTCTTAAGTCTTCATCCTACCACGCAGCAAAAGAGACTGTACAAGTCTCTGCAAAGCTCTCTAAATATCATGATTTGCCTCAGTATATTTCTCCAGTGCTGAAAATACCTGTTCTCCTAAGAATAAAAGTAGATGATGATCAGGAACACATTCTGTAGTTCCTGGACACCTACACAATATATATAATGTGTATATGTATATACATATATGTGTGTCTATATTCATGTAGGCATATATATATATACACATATATACATGTGTATATATATGTATTTCATGACAGAGCACTTGTGTAGAATAACAGAGTCACCACACAACTGCATGAACTGTGTTTTCATAGGCCTTTTGTACAGGCTGATAAATACTTGTTTTTAAAGGCAACAGCAGGCTCTTTCGTTCGGCATGCAAAATATCCCAAAGAAAGCAACCAAATCCCTGCTTGTGTGAACTCGGTGATGAGTCTGTTCAGTGGACTCCAGGCACCCTGCTGGATCCACAGCAGTGGGAGCCCGGCACAAGCCCCCTGCCCAGCGCAGCCTGGGGCGGCTCAGGCCTCCCTGGAGAGCCCCAGCCCAGCAGGGACCAGCCCTGCAAGGCCAGCGCCTTTCTGGCCTGTCGTCTTCAGAGACAGCAGCGTCCTCACAAGCCATTTCACAGCCCTGTTGCTGCTGCTCAGCTGCTCAGGCTGAAGTGACCTCGCAGCTGCTTTGCTGACACTGCTCCTGCTGCTGGCCGATCCGGTGCACAGGCAGCAGTGACCTCACAGCTGCTTTGCTGACGCTGTTCCTGCTGCTGGCCGATCCGGTGCACAGGCAGCAGTGACCTCGCAGCTGCTTTGCTGACGCTGTTCCTGCTGCTGGCCGATCCGGTGCACAGGCAGCAGTGACCTCACAGTCTGCACTGAAGCCATCAACCTGCTTCTGGCCTGTCAGCAGCAGAGACAGAGGGGACTTTACAAGAAACCACAGCAACCAAGAGCCTGCTGATGGCAGACAGTCCACAGAGAAGGAAGTGACCTCACAATCAACATCCGAGCCATGGCCCTGCTGCTGGCCTATCAGGTACTGAGGCAGCAGTGACCTCACAATCAGCATCCTAGCATGAAGCCTGTTTTTGGCCTATCAGCAGCAGAGACTGAAGTGACATCAGAAGAACCTACATGAGCCAAGGGCCCCCTGTTGACCTATCAGCTCCAGGGAATAAGTGACCTCACAATCAGCATTGAAGCCATGTGCCTGCTGCTGGCCTATCAGGTGCTGAGGCAGCAGTGACCTCACAGGCCCATAGCTGAGCATGCACCTAGCACTGGCCTATCATTTCCTTGGGCAGAAGGGACCCCACAAGCACAAACCCCAGTCATCTCCCTGCTGCTAGTCTGTCATGTTCTCACACGCAAGTGTCCCTGTCATTGGCTCCCAGGAACGTGGGAAAGGTTGTTCTCTGGGATTTGCTTGCTTCTGCAGTGGCTTCCCAGCAGCTGGGAGAGGCCTAGGAGGCTGCAGGGCCCTGGCCCCAGGCCTGTGTCAGCACCTTCACCTCGTGAGTCACGGAACCTGTCCCACCTCCCCTCAGTCCTCTCGGCAGCCAGCTCCTCTCCAACAGGGTACCAAGAACCTGAGGTGTCCTTGCCCACCCAGAGGGCATGGTGCTGATGGACTCCCATAAGCACTGCCAGCTGCTTGTCCCCAAGCACCTGGCCCGGGAAGCGTTTGCAGGAGGGGGCTGGTCAGTTATCACAACCTCAGGCATTGCAGTTCCATGAGGATCCCTCCAGGCCAGTTCTTCTAGCACTTCCTTGAATGACATGCTTGGGAAGACCAGGAAGGGCCAGGTCCCGTCTGTGCCTGTCCAGCTGCCTGCAGGGGGGGGATGTGGCCACTGCTCCTGTAGCTCTGCCACTCCATGTGTCCAGGCTGGCTGCAGCCAGCGAGCCCCTTCATCCCCAGAGCCTGGAACAGAGAAGGAGACAATTGCAGAGAAAGCCACGCAGCCAGCGGGCACTGGCCCCAGGGCCTCTTTTCCTCCCTGACCCCAGGCCAGGTGGTGGTGAGTGGAGGCATTTCTTTGCTTGCCCTGAACAGGCTCCCTTCCACCTGCAGCCCATTTTCCTGGACTGGAGAAAAGTGTGGACACACGGACAGTTACACTGCAGAGCTGGTCACCTGGGGACTTGGTTTAGTTCAACAGAATGAAAATGTGAGTGTAGCGTCAGGACTGGCAGGCACTGGTGCCTTCCCCGCCAGTCCAAGAGCTGAGACTTCTCCCCAGTGCTAAGGAGCTAAAGAGAAAGTTTTAGGTGCAGGGAGAAAGGCAGAGAAATACAGCAGGTCTCGTTCAGGCCAGATGTCACAGGATCTGCTTCTGGGGGTGTTTCAATGGTCACTGTGATGTGACTCGGGTCCCTTGTGACCAAGCCAGTTACACAGTCCCGTGTGCAGCTTATCAGCCTGGGGCTGAATCCTGCAGGGCTGAAACCTTGGCCTGAGCAGGTATCGACCCCCAGGGAAAGGCATCTTGGTTTTGATCCTCTGAGAGAGCAAAGAGACTCTGGTTTAAAACAGGAGAACAAAACATTGGAGGCATCTTGTAGTCTTCAGCCACCCAGGACTTTAAGGTTCCAGACTGAAATCTTTGCTTGAGTGCCCAGCAACTCCCCCTTGGCTGGAAGGAGTCTCTCCAGTGTTGCTGCCCTCCATCCCAAGAGGGGCATCAGGAAAAGACCCTCCTTCCCCCAGGTGCTGCTTGTCATGGAAGAAACAGCCTTGCCAGAGAGGGGGTAAAATCCACCTGTATTTGGAGATGTTTACTGGTGGGACTCCTGGCCTTCATTCCCCATTTTTGATTCATTTCTACTTTCTTCCTCCCATTCTCCCACAGAAATTTATTTGACTCTGTGAGGTGTGTCATGTGCCCATGTCATGAGCAATCAGAGGAGGCCGTATCCAGCCCCATGGCAACCAGCTTTTCCAGGCCTTTGCTGTGAGCTCTCACACACACACTTACTCTTTCAGTGGACTTCCCAGGCTGCCCAGATTATTTGCATGTTGTTTCCCTGGATTCAGTTCTTTCTCCACACGTCTGGTCTATTATGCAAAGTGTGTTGTAGACTGAGCAGCAACCAGAATAAATATCCCTGAAAAGCACAGAAGGTATCAAGTAGTTTATAGTCACTCGCTGGACTTTCAGTCCTAATCTTTTCTCTTTCAAACCAAACTTAGGCTTCATCCCACAGCCACTGGAGCCAATGGAAACAGTGTTTTTGACTTTTTCCCCCCCCCCCCCATTGGTGTGCTTGAGCATTTGTTCTAATGCTTTAATTAAAAAGTTAGACTTGCAAAAACATGTTCTGTCACTAAAAAAGCATAATCCTGGCCATGCTATTAGAGGTAGAATAAATCAGAAGTTGCCTGGAGCTCCCGCCCTTGAGCAAGTCTGGGTACATCTGGCTCTAGCCACTTGGCAGCAGGCTGAAATGCCACATTTCGGGCTGTTTTCAAATGTTTGCAGTACCTGGGCACTCTGTTGCTCATACCTCTCTCTCCAAGATTGGTAGTCTGCCAATTCTACCCTTTCTTTATCTTCTCTTTCTTCAAGGCTGCCAGGATATTTCGTCTGTCCCACTGTACTCACCCTGCTGCCTGCACCCTTGCTGATACAACCCAAAATAAGGGTGGCTGTCTTTGCTACAAGAGCACCCTGAGGACTTCTTGTCAACTTGATGTCCACCAGGACCCTGCAGGCCCTTTCCTGCAAAGCTGCTTTCCAACCTCTCAACCCCACCTTGTCCTGCTGCATGGGGTTATTTCATCCCAGGGACAGGACTTGATTGATCCTCCCATGTTCCTCTCAGCCCGTACTACAGCCTGTCACTGCCCCTCTGCTTAGCAGCCCTGCCCTCCAGCATATCAGTCACTCACCCCAATTCGGCATCATCCATGAACTGGCTGAGAGTGCACTCCATCCCATCATCTAAATCATTCATAAAGACAAACACCATTGGCTCCAGTATCGACCTCTGAAGAACAGCATTGGTAACCATTAGTCAGGTGGAGTTTGGATCACTGTTCTCCACCCTTTGAGCCAGGCGGCCTCCAGCTCATTTCCCGCACCTCCATTGCCTACTCCTCCATTCCACATCTCCCCAGTATGGCTACAAAGGAGTTATGGAAGAGCATGCCAAAGGCCTTCTGAAATTCAAGGTATACAGCATGCACTGCTCTCCTCTTGTCCACACAGCCAGTCACCCCATCACAGAAAGCAATCATGTTGATCAGGCACCATTTGCCCCTGAGGATTTCACGCTGGCTGTTCCCAATCCCTTCATGTGGCTGGAACTAGCTTCCAGGAAGATTTGTTTCCTAGGGACGGAAGTGATGCTGATCAGCCGGTCATTCCCCAGATCCTCTTTCTTCTCCTTCTTGAAGACAGATGTAATGCTTGGGAGGGGGATGGAGAGTGTCAGGGGCCAGGAAGTGGCTGTGGGGCTGTGCCAGTTTCTGCTGCACCACTGGTCCCTGCAGTGTGGGGAGAGGGGACAGGAGATGGGGTAGAACAGGGGTGCCAGCAGGTCAGCAGGGGCAGGGGGCAGTGGGGGCTGCAGCGAGGGGTTGTGGCCAGCATTTCTGCAGCGCAGTGGCTGTCACATTCACCTCACATGCAAAAGTCTCATGCTGACCCCAGGCAGAAACAGGCTATATCCCTGGTGCCCATGCCACCCTCCCAGCAGGACATGGACGTAGGAGGAGGGGGCCTCATGGTACTCAGGGCAGCTCCCCAAGGCTGTCACAGCTTTGCCTGAGGGACCTCTTGGTCCTCGGCCTCTGCTCTGCCATGCCTGGAGCAGGGACAAGAGCTCGTTGGGCAGGGCTGGGAGAGCTCCCCTGGGATTTTCTCTTTTGCAGAGGAGCAGTAAGGAGCATCATGGCTCCCATCTGTGTCCTGTCCCTGTGCCCACTCAGCCTTCCTGCCCCACATACAGCCCCATGGCCTGACTGTGCAGGCACCGCATAGGACAAGGTGCATTCTGGGCTGGAGAAACATCCCCCCAGTGCGGTCCCCATGATGGGGCCCTCTGTGCCCCATCCCTCCACAGCCCTCCTGCTTTGGCAGCCTCCCCCAGCACCCAGACCCTGCCCAGCCCTGGCTGCGTCCCACTCAGGGGTTAGCACACTGCCATCCCCAGGGTCTGCCAGGGTCTCAGCCAGGAGAGAGGCCAAGCAAGGCTGGCCATTCCCCTCAATACAGCACTGAGCCCAGCAGGACAGAGCTGGCCATGCAGCAAAATGCACCCCGAAACCTGGGGTGCACCACCAGGGCTAGAAAGAGATGATGTGAGAGGCTGGTGTGTGACAAATGCCCGGGGGAGCCTTCCTGATTGGCCCATGCAACCAAAGGCACAGACTGGCCTCCTCTCTTCTGTGCCCGGCATGTCTTGGTTCCCCTCACAAGATCTGGCTCTGCACCACAAACCCACCAGTGCATGTCCTCACCCTGCCTCTTCGCATAGATTAGCTAACACTGCTGTTTTCCTCTCCGGGGCCCTTTTCAGCCCAGCCCAGCCCAGCCCAGCCCAGCCCCTCCTCGACTCTCCCCACCTTCCCTGCCCTCTCCCCAACCCACCCAGCACAGCAGCCCTGGCTGGGGTGGCCCCGCAGCAGTGCCCAACGCAGGGTGCTGCAGAGCTCTGGGCACTCACACCATAACCCAAGCCCCACTGTGGGCACAGGAGCTCCGGGGTGCAGGTGTGTGTGTCAGCTGCCCCATCAGCCTCCAAGCTGGAACTGGCCCCCGTGGCACAAGAACCCAGAGGACAGTGACACTCCGTGTCCCTTGTTCTTGTGTCCAGGAGATTCCCTACCCCCAGACTGCCTGCAGTCCCCCGTGCCAGCCCTCTCTCCAGGACAGCATATGAGTCCCTGCCCTGGGGCTCCCCAGGCAGCTCTTGTTGTCCCAAGGATGCAGCAGCCTGCCCTTAGTTGATACACATAGAAACAGATTTCTTTTTCTCATTTCTTCCTCTTTCCAAGCACACAATTGCTCCTTTCCTCTTCTCCAGGGATGTCCCTGCTCCCCGGAGAGCCTTTCCCCAAATGAGTGCATCAGTGCTGGCCTACTCAGCCATTTCTAGACCCTCTCCTGTGCTCCCTGCAGGGTCTCGAGCTGGTGGTGCTGCTCTGCAGAGCGAGTGGGCTGTGGTGCCCTGGGACCATGGGGTGATGCTGCACTGGCCATGGTGGGCAGGGCAGGAAGCTGACCCAGATGGACAGGCATCGCTGCACCTGAAAACCCCCTACCAAGGGGTCTGTGGCCAAAAGTGATGCTCTGAGCAATCACAGGGCATTTCAAATGGCTCAGGCTGTGGTCAGGTGTTTCCCTAGACCCAACCTGTGGTTTTTCATTGAAAATGAAAAGTGTACATGAACCACTCTGCAGGCACCCTTCCCTGTGCCTGCAGGGTCTGCACTGTGGGTATCTGTCACCAGCCCTGTCGTATGGGAGACAGTCCCAGGCAGATACCACATGATCATTCACCACTATCAGGAGCACTGGGAACCCACAAGTGAGAGCTGAATCCAGCCCTCATGCCCTAACACATCACCCCATGAGCTCATTGCCTTGAGCCCATGGAGATCCCTGGAAAAGCAACAGGCCCTTTCCAGCTGAAAGTCCTTGAGCGCATTCTTGGCTCCAGCTTTGGAAGAAGAAACCAACCCTCAAGCACTGCACTGAGGAAATCCACTTTTATTACAGAAAGGCCAGCTCTGACACAATGATAGACAAATTCGCAGAAGGCCTCTGGGTCAGACCAACTGGATTTGTGCCTCTGGAGAAGTGGGATGAAATCAAACACTTCTGCACAAACATTATTATCACAGTGAGAATGCCCAAAGCACAGGAGTTGTCTGAGATGAATTAGAAATCACTTGTGAAGAGTGATAGGCACCTCATTGCTGCTGAACTAGTACCAGCTGAATCAATTTCTTCAGTGCATCCCTGAGCTCCTTGTTCCTCCTGCTGTAGATGAGAGGGTTCACTGCTGGAGGCACCACCGTGTACAAAACGGCCAGTGCCAGATCCAGAAGTGCAGAGGAGGCAGAGTGGGGCTTCAGGTAGGCAAAAAATGAGGTGCCGAGAAACAGGGAGACCACGGCCAGGTGAGGGAGGCACATGGAGAAGGCTTTGTGCCTGCCCTGCTCAGAGGGGATCCTCAGCACAGCTGTGAAGATCTGCACATAGGACAGCACAATGAAAACCAAACACCCAAAAGCTAAACAAATACCAACCACAAGAACCCCAGCTTCCCTGAGGTAGGAGTCAGAGCAGGAGAGCTTGAGGATCTGTGGAATTTCACAGAAGAACTGCTCCACAACATTGCCTTGGCAGAGTGGTATTGAAAAGGTATTTGCAGTGTGCAGGAGAGCATAGAGAAAACCACTGGCCCAGGCAGCTGCTGCCATTTTGGCACAAGCTCCGCTGCCCAGGAAGGTCCCATAGTGCAGGGGTTTGCAGATGGCAATGTAGCGGTCATAGGCCATGACTGTGAGAAGACAATACTCAGCTGACATGAAAAAGACAAACAAAAATATCTGGGCAGCACATCCAGAGTAGGAAATGGCCCTGGTGTTCCAGAGGGAATTGGCCATGGATTTGGGGACAGTGGTGGAGATGGTGCCAAGAACCAGAAGAGAGAGGCTGAGGAGGAAGAAGTACATGGGGGTGTGGAGGCGGTGGTCACAGGCTATGGATGTGATGATGAGGCCGTTGCCCAGGAGGGCAGCCAGGTAGATGCCCAGGAAGAGTGAGAAGTGCAAGAGCTGCAGCTCCTGTGTTTTCGCGAATGCCAGGAGGAGGAATTCATTGAGGAAGCTGCTGTTGGACATTTGCTCTTGGTTCGGGGCACTGTCCAAGGAGGAAAAGACATTGACAAGTTAGAAGAGGATTCTCTGAGCAAAACCTATTCCACTTCTCATAGTACCTGCCACATTTCCTCTGTCTTTTACCTTTGCTCAGCTCTGTTTCCTGACCTCTGGTTCATGCTGACTGAGTGTGCTCTGCAGAGCAGGGGCCTCTGCACATGGACTTCAGAAGAGTCAGGCCTGCTCTACTGAGGTGTGTAAATGGAGGTGTCACACTGCCCTGTGTATTTTTGGGGGATACCTGTGGATAGGCACTGTGAACTGAGTGAAGGGGATTTTGTCCAGTGACCCGGTGGGAATATTCTATTTACTATTGTGAGAGACGAATGCAGCACTCATGCCAGCTGTGTCTGAAAGAGAAGATCCTTGTGAGGGATTCATCCCCCCAACCTTGCCCTCTTGAACAGAGGTGTCCATATCTGAATCAGTCACACCAGCTCCCACTCCAGCAAGTGAGAGAAAGAGTGCAGTGAAGGCAGGGGCTGACCTGACCCTTCCTAGACATCTCTGTCCCACTGAGATGGACACTGTCCTCACATCAGTTTACTGTCTTCACTGTTGCTTCAGGCAATGTAGTGGGAGTGCGAAGTTACTGCCTTAACTGCAGCTGAAGCCCCTCCTTAACTCCAGAGAGCAAGAACCAGACCAGCACGGAGAGGAGAAGAAATGAAGAGCAATACTATGACCCTTCTGCCAAGGGGAAGTAAGGAGTGACAGACAGATGAGCACTCAGGAAAGCCTTCACCTCACCCAGCTGTGCACACCACTTCCTAGACAGCAACATCTCAGGACAGTCACTCTCAGTCCCTTTGTTCTGCAGAGGGAAATGGGCACATCGCAGGAGAGATGCACCCCCTCTTCTACCAAGGAGGTAGAAGGCTCATGGCCTGGACCCCATGGCCTTGAGGGCAGAGGCTCTGCTGGGTGGGAGAGGAGACATGGGGCTTTGCTTAGAGGAAGATGTCTGCATTGCAGGGACTGACTGGCAGTGTTCCAAATTCCCCCTCCCACAGCATTTATGCTTCTATTTTCCTCCCATTCGCTGATCGTATCTCCGCTGCCTGTAGCTTTTCCTGCTGGCAGCTGTTTCTCTGTCCCATGTCTTTTCCCTGTGGGTGCTCACAGACCCCATCCCACCCTCTGTGCACTCAGTCTGCCCTACAGAAGTCTGTCGGCAGCAGGGCACTGTCCAGGGGCATCTCCATGTTTGCAGGTGGTAAGGAGAAAGTTAGACAAATGCTGATGAGGCCAGAGAAGATGATGATGGTGGTGCTTTCTGTAGTCAGGGGAGTGGGGAAAGGGCTTTCCGAGGTTCCTCACAGACCTCCTGATCTCTCAGTATAAAGGACTAAGAGTGTCAGTCTCTCGTCCAAATCTGACAGCTCCTTTTCCACACCCTCCCCCGCCCCCAAACAGTAGGAAACTGAAAACAGACATTCAGGAAAGCACCTAATCTTTGAGGTAAACACTGCCTTGGCTGTCCTCTTGAAAAGGCTCCTTCAGAAAATGTTCTGGGGGTGAGCTAGAGCTGTGGGCAGCCCTGACCCACACAGCACCCTCTAAACTGGAAAACGAACCTGCCCTGCCAAGGGTCGCTCCTTCCACCCAAAGCTTCTCCCTGCAGTGCTGTGGGAAGGTCCCCAGGCAGGCAGAATGCTGACCCTCGCAGGAGGCAGAGTCACCGTCCCAGGCACACAGCACCCTGGGGCGCAGGGACACTGCTCTGAATTACAGCCCATGCAGACCTGGGTGCACTCCCTGGCTTCACACCCCTCCACCATCCCTGGGAGAAGGTAGCCGTGATGCCCTGTCCCTCTGATGGTGTGGCTGGAAATCCCTGCTCTAGCACTACCTGCTCCAAACAGAAGAAGCTGGGAGAGCCATCCTGACAGACCCTATCAGCTGTGGAAGGTGCCAGCTTCAGAAGAACTCTCCAGGAACTGCAGCAGTGTTGCCCTGCAGCCAGAGACTTACTGTGTGAAGGGCTGTGAAGATTTCTCCCTGCAGTAAGCTCTCAGATGTCCTCCCATTCCTGACTGTCTTTAACTTCTGAGTTGCTCATCTCATCCTGGTGCCTGCAGGCAGCGCCCCGACTCTTGCTGCTCCTTTAAGAGGAGCTGCTCCTGGACAGAGCTGTGTCTGTGCAGCATCTGCCAGGTTGCCATGGGCTCCTGCAGTCCCAGGAGCCAGGCCCAGCTCAGGAACACAGGCCCAGCTGAAGACATGACATATTCTGTCCCCTGCGAAGCCTTGAGATGTTTCCAGGGCTCCAGGGCTGACAGTTCCTGAAAGGCAGCAGGGTCACCCCTGGGAAATATACGCTGAAATAGTCTAAAATGATCACTGATGGTCCCTGTCTAAACAGTGGAGAGAGACTGATCCCACCATTGCAGTTGGTCTCATCAGAGGACGGTTATCTAAGAGAGATGGAAATGCCCCACTCTGGAGTGTCCTGCTCCCATCTCATAAGAAGACAGAACACCTGCACAGGGCCAAGAAAGGAGTTCATTTACTCGTGCTTCAGAAACTGATTTAGAGGAGTTAATCAATACATGCAATGCCCACTGAGAAGCTCCTGAGATGGAGTGGGATTCAGTTCCCTCCCGTGCATTCCACCAGCTCACAGGAGGTTTCCTCTTGCCCAACTTTTGGGGTGCACAAAATGGCTGTCTGCAGGTGAGCTCCTTGTCTAAGCTCCCACTGTAATCAGTGGAGATGGAGGGAGGGAGTCAGCTGTATGCACTCACCCCTCTTTGGACTGTTGAAGGGACAGAGGTGGTCCAACACATGTGCAATTGTCTTCTTGCTCTGATGGAACAACTAGGAGACCCACATCCTTCTAGAGCATCAGGTGGAGAATCTCCTTGGCCATCTGAAATGACACTCAATGCCTACTACCCCTAGAGCTCCACTCACTAAGAAGCTCAGACCTATGCAAATCCAGGCATTGCAAATAGCTTATGTAATTCTGTGCAAACACTTGATTTCATGCAATGAAAACAGGCCTGCAGGGCTGACCCTGCAGTGAGCACAAGGTTGGGCTAGAGGCCACATGAAGTCCCATCCAGCCTCAAACATTATTGCATTCCTTCCACCAAGGGTCTTCTCTCTTTGATGGTAGGGAAAGCACTCAGTTCTCCTGACCATGGAAGTAAGTCAGACAAACGTATGATCAGATCAAGCAGCTTTCCTGTCCTGCTCCAGTCAGAGATGTTCAGAAGCAGGGCTGCTTGGCAGGTACCTTTGAACAGCCCTGATCACTCCTTTGCTTTACCTTTTATTCTGTTTTTCTCTCCCTTACCCCTTCCAAGTTCTACTCTCTTACTATCCTCATACCCTTCCATACAAACAGCCCACCTCTCTTTACCCCTTCCCCACAGGCTTTGGTTGTGCTTGCTTTGTACCCTCACTTGGCGTTTCTGAGATGGTTGCCATAGTAATTCCTACCTACGTCAGTAATTCCATTCAACTAGTATCTCCTTTTAGTCCTTGAAGTGACCTGCAATGCCTCATGCTGTTGTCTTCTTAGAGGCACCGCAAGTCAGGGTGAGCCGTCTCCACGCACCCATTAACTGCTGACACAATGAGCTTCACTATGGGGGACCTAGAGAAACTTGGGGATTCGGCCAATGGAAACCTCATGAACTTTTACAAGGAGAAGCTGCAAGTTGTATACATGGGGAAGAATAACCCTGTGCATCAGGACAGGTTGGGACCTGACCGGCTCAGGAGTGGCCTGAGAAGAAGGGCCTGGGTGTTACAAGGGCTGCCATACAGGCCAGTGGTGCATGCTCACTGTGAATAAGGCCAGATGCCTATGGGGCTGCATTAGTAGAAGCATGGCTACCCAGACAAGGGGAGCCGTAATCTCCCTCCACTCAGCACTAGTGTGTCCCATTGTGGGCTGCCAGGAGCTTTTCTTGGTACTGGGAACCTGCATGAAAAGAGGAAAGAGCCCCAAACTGTAGCTTGGGAAGTTCAGACTGGACATTAGGATGAAGAAATATCACTCGAATGGTAGTGCTGTGGTGGAGCAGGCCACCCAGAGGGAGTCTGTGATCAGTCCTTGGCTTTGTGTTTCAAGAAACAGCCAGTGAGGATGGAGAGACACCAGGAAAGGGAGGGAGATCCCAGGGTGAGAGCAAGGTGGGGAAGCAGGTTGGGGGTCTGCCAGCTGTAGGGACACAGCAGCAGGTGTGGGAAAGCATAAGACAGCCTGTGTTGGAGATGGCTGAGGGTGCTGGCAAGGCTGAAGGGCTCCAACAGAACTGAGGTCTTTGTCCTCTTGGCTATGGCTGTTGTCTCTGCCACCAAGGCCTATCAGGAAACACCGCACCGGGGCCTTGCTCCCCCCTCCCCTTCAGGGGACCCCGGGAGGTGTCGTGTGTTTGTCCTGCACTCAGCATTGTACACCCCCAGCCGCACGCTGCCCCCAGGAAGAGCCCTGGGCAATGCACGGGGGAAAGAATCTCCCTTTCCAGGGGTTCGCTGTCCGTGCTTGGCCATTTTCCTTGATAAAACACACGAAGGGTTTACGTGGCATCAGACCCACCTGAGTATTTCCTCTGCCTACCTGTAGTCAGTGATTACAATTTTCTGCTCTAATCAGCCCCCCCGGGAGGCTTTGTTGCTAGTGGGACCCAGTCATGCTCTACAAAACTTTGGGGTTTGCTTCTGACTTGGACTTCTTGAACACTTTGTTCAACCTCCTCTCAGTGGCTGGGATCATGGACTTAGCACCAAATACACCATGGGGCTCATTAAAATGCAAAAAGCCCTGACGAACCAGGTCTCCCCCAATAATTTCCTTCAAGTCTTGTATGGCTAATTGGAGAGGTTTTGGGACTGTACCTGAAAGATGGAGACTTCAAAATATACAAGTATTTCTGCTTTTAAAGGGTATTATTATTATTATTATTATTATTTCAACTTTCAGAATAAGTGATGGCAACATTCTCCAACTGATAGCAATCCAGAGTGTCTCCTAATGAAGTCTGGACATGTAGGAAAAGCAGTGTCCCGGAGGTCAGGCACTCTGTGGACAACCTTCCTCCCCATCTCCCCAACCCTGCCATTTCTCTCATCAGCCACCTGGGCCTTACATCACTCTGGTTAAAAGCTACCCTTATTCCACTGAAGTCTGCAACTGAATGTTACAGCTCATATGCCTCACTTCCCACCTGCTTTTCTTAGACAACCAGCTGCAAACAGACACAGAAGGATTTTCTTTTAATTGCAAAGAAACAAAAAATAAAGCCTGATATAGTTTCATAAAAAAGAATGACACTCTTTGACTGTATGCTAAGTCCAAGCTGCCTCCAATGAGGTCCACTTTCTGCAAGGGACAGCCATACTAGAAATCTTTTTGAGAGACAGGAAAGGCTAGATGTAAAGAGAATTAAGGTTTTGGCTAAAGGGACAGACTGCTGAAAGATGGAGCAAGCTTTGAACTCCCTGAAGTGCAAACCAACAGCTGGGAATGTGAGTGAACAAAGAGTAATGGGAGGAGTCACAAAGTTGCAATGTTACAGTGTTACAATGTCCAGATAGCGTGCTGTAAAGGTGATGTTAAAAATTGTCAAATTAGTCAGGGCATATGGAAATGGAAGAGCCATACAGCTCCCGGGGATTCCAGGCTGTGGCGGGGGCCATGTTGCTCTTGGGGATCCCGGACCAGGCTGTGCTTCTGTACAAAAGCATGCAAAAGCCTTGATGGAAGCCCCTAGAGAAGACGGATTTTCCGAAGTGTTCACAGCAACCCAGGCAGGACTCAGGGCATGTCACAAAAAAACCATCCCATCCACACCAAAGCCACTGCTCTCCCCAGAGACCTTCCTGGATCCTCAGGTTGGGAGCAGGAGGGGACATGGGGGCACAGCCATGTCCCAGACTTGCCTCCATCAGGCCTGCAGCTCCACAGTGTGTCATAGCTTCAAGTGAGCTCCCTAAAGCAATACTTCCCATGTCCCTGGTGCATAGAGAAGGCTTTGGGTGGACACACAGGAGACAGGGGAGAGAAAGGGCAGAGACACCAGGGTGCAGAACTGGGGCTTCCAGCATCACAGAGGGGCTGCCACAGGCTGAATAAGCAACCCAAAGAATTAAACAAGTCCTTCCTTTTGCAGTGACTTGGAAAGGCACATCTCTGACAGTATTCAAGGGGGATGGAGTCTCTCTCTTCTGCAAGATTTGCACAGCTGGGAGCTGGTCATCTCACAAACTTCTTAACCAGTCAAAATGCAGGTCCTGAGACATTCCACTGTCTTATACGTTCCACATCGGAACCCAGACAGCAGCACTGCAGTGTTTCGGCATGTTCTGAGAAGCCCAGGGTCAAAAATGTGGGAGATCCAGGGTGCCAGGGCTGCACAGTCCCTGGGGAGAGCCGGGGTCCCAGGAGTATCCAGGGTGCCAGGGAGTGTACCCAGGGGAGAAGCACTGCCCTGAGGCGACACTGAAAAGGACAAGGACCAATTGAAGCCCAGAGATGAGAAATTGCTTTCCCCAGCTTCAGTCAGATGGAAAGCTGGGCAAATTTCATGGGAAATGGGAAAAATTCCTCAGGTTTGCTATCAAGCCTGACCCACGGTATTGGAGGCTGGCAGGAACCAGGGTCCTGGAGAAAGCCCTCTGGATGATGTGTGCTAAGGGCATGTTTGCTCTTTTCTGGCAGATCATCTCTATCTCAAGCACTGCAGACCGAGAAACCTTGCTGAGGGCTTTTAAAAGCAAAGAGCCTGCTTTGGAGCCTAAAGGAGCAAGTCTCCATCCTGACCCATATTGTCCTACATACAACTTCTAGAAAAAGAGTGACCCACAGTAGAAATCTGTTTTGAAGCTCACCAAAGCATTTCTCAGCCTGCGGCCACATTTTGCACTGTTTCATCCCACATGACTTGGATCCTGTAAAAATGCCAACCCCCAAACCCCAGATTCCTGCACAGGTCTGCCCAGTGCAGAGACCTGTTGGTGCAGGGGTACAGAAGTGACTTCTCCAGTGCCCCATTTGAGACATTTCACTGCCTTTGACACCATCTGAAGACATTCCTGAAGGATTTATCAGAGAATAGTTATACAAATGCCTAGTTATACAAAAAGAGCAACCCACAGTAGAAACCAGTTTTGAGGCTCACCAAAGCATTTCTCAGCCTGTGGCCACACTTTATGCTGTTTCATCCCACATGTCTTGGATCTTGTAAAAATGCCAACCCCCAAACTCCAGATTCCTGCACACATCTGCCCAGTGCAGTGACCTGTCAGTGCAGGGGCGCAAAAGTGACATCTCCAGTGCCCCATTTGAGACATTTCACAGCCTTTGGCACTGTCTGAGGACATTCCTAAAGCACTGGGCCATCTCCATGACAGTGACCTACTGAGACCCCAGATGACATGAGCTGAGGTCACAGTGGGATGTGCTGCATCACAGGGAGGTCTCCCCAGTGTCCTGGTGGGGAGGTCTCACTTCCCTGTGAGGCCCAGGCACTCCTGGGCACTGCTCACACCCTCCCCACGGCTGCCCTTCATATTGGCTTCATGGCAAGGAGAGGGGACAGGAGGCCACATTGGGGCCCCTCACCAACAGGCAGAGGAGCAGGGGCATGTTGGAAAGGAGTTTTGGGTGATGAGACGGGAAGAGCGTCCTTCCTCTTCGGCTGGAGAGGTGATCTGAGGGCAAGGGGGCAAGCGAGATGGAGGACTACTGGATGGACATCATCAGCCGGGACTGCAATTCCTTGGTCCCAATGCTTGTGCAGCTCTCCACTGAGGGTAAGGGCTTTGGGAGCTCCTTCCCATAGACTGTTAACTGCAAAAACTGCTGTGGATGCCGGGCTGTGGCGGTGGCTGGACAGGGCTGAGGGCTGCTGTGAGAGTCCTGCTTCAGGGTCCCCTGTGGCTTGGGGGACAATGTGGCAGCCAGGACTCCTGGGTCCTGGGGCTGGGGCTGCCCTGAGCCTCAAGGCTCCTGTTGAGCCAGCTCCATCCGCTCGTGGGCAATGGGGAGGGGGTAGCCAGGTTTCCCTGGGAGGGGTTCCCCCTTTGGGGTTTGGTCTGAGAGGAAAGGGGTCCTACATCCCAGAGGCTGAGGTGGTCTGCAGCTCCATGGGGCTCTCAGGAGCCTGCTGGAAATGTCCATATACCATAATGAAACCTTCACCTTGTAATAACCTCAAGTTCTCCACAAGTTTTGGAAAACCTATGTTCCTTCCCCCGGATCCTTTTTTGCTTCCAACTTGGCACAGCATGTTTTGGACTCACAGATGCCATCTTCAGATGGCCACAGCCCCTGTCCTCCTGCAAATTGGGCTCAAAACTCTGCACCCAAAGATAGCATGTTTGGGAAAGCAGCTTGAAAACAGGTGGAGGCACAATCCCCACTGCAAAGGTCCTGGCTGATCACAAGGATTTTTCTCTGAGCTGTGGTGGGCAGTGCTGGGGTGAGCCCCACACAGCCATCTCCCCCAGCCCCCTCACGGCCCCACACCACCGCTCCCCAGCACCAGCAGGCCCACAGCTGCTCTCCCCATGGCTGCCCTGTGCTCCTGTGGGTCTCCTCAGCCCTCCGGAGCGACCCCCCGGGGCACAGCCCAGCCTTGCAGAGAGCAGCCCCTGCTGGCCGCGGCCCAGCCCTACTGGGCGCAGCGCAAGGGCTGCCAAGCCCCGGGGCTGCCGTGGGCAGGGGGCTGGGGCAGGAGGGATGAGAGGACACTGCCCTGCCCTGCCCTGCCCTGGGGGCAGCAGGACGCTGCCCACGGGCTCTGGTGCCATGGCCAGCCCCAGGGCCCCCATGCCGGCGCCACGGCTGCCATCAGCACACGCCCCAGTGCTGCCCCCCGGCACCCCACACAGCCCCCAGGGCGCAGGGCAGTCAGCAGCCCCGCAGGGAACCTGCCGCACAGCCCAGCCACTCCGGGACAGCAGCCGCGCCCCGGGGCCCCGCACTGCCTGCCCACACGGCGCCGCGCTGCCCCCAGGCCCTGCCGCGCCCCGCGCTGCCGCCCACAACATGGCGCCCGACTGCGGGGGAGGGGGCGGAGCTGGCCGCCAGGACAGGAGGGCCCAGCGTTGCCATGGCATCGCCCCAGTGCAGCCCTCCTATTGGCTGTCAGGAGGAGGAGGGCGGGCACCGATTTCACTGATGGCTCTGTCAGCCAATGGCAGTCCAACATGTGGAAAGAAAAGACATCAAAGAAAGACGTGAAAGTGGAGCGAGAGCAAAGCAGGGGGGAAGCGATCGGGCGAGAGAGCGGGTGCGAGTGGGTTTGGTGGGGGCTGCGGGCACGTTGAAATGGCGGCGGGTGCCCTCCCGCCGGGGCGGGGGCAGCGGGGCTGGCGATGGGGCTGCTTTGCTGCAGGAGCTGCAGCAGGGGCTGGTGGGGCCGTGAGCAGGGGCCAGAGCGACGTGGGCCAGAGGGGGGAGCTGCCCTGCAGCCAGACGTGGCGGCCTGCCGCGAGCAGCTGGGCCGGGGCGGCTCGGTGGGGTTTGGGTGCAGGAACCTTTGTCCCTGTGGTGGCTCTGGGATCCCTGTTAAAGCGTTTCCCTGAGGTGCTGCTGCCAGCGCAGCCCCAGGTGCTGCTCGGAGCTGCGTTTGGGAGGTGCTGGGCAAAGTGTGAGCAGGCTGCTGGTGTCCTCGCGAGGTGCCCTTCCCAATGGTGATTTTGTTGTGAGAACTGCATTTCCGAGTGTCTCTGAGAGAGACTGTGCCCGCATGTCATGCCGTGCCTTAGCCTTTGCTTTTGCTCCCTGCCTCTTGCTTTGCGCTGAGATCTGTGAGCCTGGCAGCAGGGTGAAGGGTGTTTGCAGAAGAGCTGTGTAAGTGTGAGCTGTTTTGCTTGTCAGGGGCCTTGAAAGTTGATGAATGGCCAGTGCTTGCACTTGCCATTGTCCTTTCGATGCTGCTAGGTCAGGGTGAAGAGTTGCTGAATAGTGTCTCTGCTGGTTTCACCAACTGAGATGCCCTGGCCTGAGTCCTTCCGTGTGTCTCCAATTGTCAGGGCGTAAAATAGGAGAATGCTTGTTGTCGTGGATGTGTAGAGGATTTTCTGGTTTTGTTCAGCATTGGGGAAGGAAGCAGAGTTCTGAGTTGCGGGAAGGCTTCTCCCTGTGCCTGGGACATGAGGCCCTGCTGTCTTCAGTTTCATGTTCGCTGTTCCCATGCAATCCTCCCATTAGAAAATGTTGCCAAGAATTACTTGCAAGCCTTTTTCCAATTCCTAAGTTTTATGGGCTACGTGTAGATACTATCTAGGCAAATGTAATCTTATTTTGGGTCTCCTAACTGATCCGTAAGGGGTGTTTTGCTGCAGTATAAGCATTGTGTGGGAACGACATGGATCAGGGAGGCTGTTCAGTAGGTGGCTCAGCCCTGGAGGATGGGAGGGGGAGCTGCAGGCAGCAATAGCTGCGTGGCCATGATGTGGGTAGTGAGGTCAGCACTGTCTATGAGAGCTATGCCAGAAAATCACCAGTGTGAAATCAATTCTTTGTAAGTAGCTGATAGGCCAGCAGGAGGCAGATGACTGGGCTCTTGCTGATGAGGTCATTTCTACTTGAGTACCTGAAAGGCCATCTGGAGGAAGAAGGCTTGTCTGTTGCTTGTGAGGTGACTTGTGAGTGATGAACTGATTGGATCTCAGGAGCTCTGTGAGTGGAAAGGTGTTTCTGAGGTTGTTTCTACCAGAGCAGTTGGTAGGGCAGCAGCAGGTCCACATCTGGGATATGTTTGGGATATGTTTATTTTTGAGATGATTTCAGGCTGAGGAGCTGATAAGGCAGGATTTGTGTCATGGCTGGGGAACTTATAGTGAGGTAGTTTCTGTCTTGGAGGCTTCTAGGCGAGTGACAGAGACATGGCTGTGAAGATGACTGTGAGGTCATGTCTTTCTGAGCCCCTGCTAGGCCAGCAGCTGCAGCTAGGCATGGGCATTGCTTGTGAGGTCTCTTTTGTCAGAGTACCTGCTAGGCCGGCAGTAGTTGATGGCCGGGGAGGTTATTCGGAGGAAAGTTCTGTCCCTGACAGGCCATCAGCAGGCATGTGGTGGGGATATGGACTTGTGAGGTCACCTCTATGTGAGCAGCTGAGAGGTGAGGAGAAGACACATGGCTTGGATGGTGGTGGTGAGGTCAGTTCTGGGTTTGTTGCGTGTGCTCAGAGGAGGGATTGACCCCTGCAGAGCTCTACAGCAATACAGAAGTGCAACTCATTAATCAAGCAGAAGTCGATGTTCCGCATTATCTGACACAAATTTTATTCCACTCCGTCATCATGAGTTAGTACTGCTACATTTCAAATGCAGATGATGTTCTGTGGTGAGCATGGACATGGAGTTTGCCTTTCCACTTGTTGCTAAGTAGAAGCTTGCAGCGTCCTCGCAGTCAGCTAGGGAGTCCAGCTAGACTTTTGAGGCTGCTAAATGAATGTAGTGCTGGTGTAAATGAATGTAGTGCTGGTGTGAGCAGTGGTGTGAGTAATTTCTTCTTGCCAGGGTGTGTGTGCTTTAGAAATTGCCGCTGTCGAAAGAGCAGGGAGCTTGTGAGATTTTCCTGCGAGGTCTGAATGCTGTCTCCCAAACATGACCCGGTATACAGACACGGTGTCAGCTGTGCCAAAAAGAGGGGTGGAACATCACAGTGGATCTGCTGACTGTGCTCTCACCAACAGAGCTCAGCAAAGAGGGGAGACATTTGCTCCTGCCTGTTGCGACTCTGTAAGGCCAGCAGAACTGCCAGTAACACTCCAATTCCTTCTTTCTTTCTAGCTTCCTCCGCTCTTGGAGGTTCCCAGTGCAGTGCTAGAGCCGCTGAGGATGGAGGCAGGATGCCAGGCTGTGTCCCTGTACCTGTCAACATCTTGGCCAGCATCGTGAGCCCTCTGTGAAAGCAGCTGCAAGTGACTGAGAAGAGGCTACGTATGGATGCGAAGGCTTCCATAAATGCGCCTGTCTTCCCTGGGTGACTTGGGGTGTGGGTTCACCTCCTGGTACCTCTGCTGTGCTGCAAATTCCACATCCCACAACTGCTGTTATTGCCAGCCCTCTCAACAAATGCTCTTGTGCCCCCTCCTTTTCCTAGGAGGTTGTGGTGCCATATAGGACGAGTCCAAGAGCCTTGTAATAGATGCCAGCATGTCTGGAGTGCCTTTGTGTGAGTGCCCCAAAGCATCCGTAGCTTGACCTGAGGAAGTCTCAGAGCTCTTGGGCTGCTGGCTCTGGGAGGGGTGAGGATGTGCCCAGGGCCAGGTTGCCCGTGGCACCCAGCCCTCCGTGCTCTGTGAAGCCAGCTGTGGAGCCCGGACTGGTGCTGCAGAGGCTGCACAGCCAGGAGAGCTGTCATTTCAGCAGCCGTCCAGTGTGGGGCTGTCTCATTGCTTGGGCCTCATGTCAAAGCCTTTGCACCATTTTTCCCTTCCCCGGGGCTCCTTGTCCAAGTACCTAAAGGAAAGGAAGGGAGGTTCCTTTGGGCTCAGGAGGCCTTCCGGACTCTCAAGTGTTTCTGTGTTGTATCTGTAACTTTTGTCTTGCTACAGAAAATCCCCATGCCCCCATCCATAGCAGGAGGTTTGTGAGGGGATGGGGCTGGAAAGCAGCAGCCTGCTGTGCCCAAAGAAAGCAAGATCCTTCCCTCTGAAAAGAGCAGCATCACCCAAGGAGGCAGCTCTGTGCCTGATCTTGTGCTGCTCCTTTGCACATGCCTTGTGAGCCTAGAGTGCCTTGGCCACCTTGTGGTGTTACCGCAAGAGCTTCCCTGAGTGTCTGGGTTGCGGAGCCAAGGAAAGGCAACGAGCAGAGCAGTGGCTGTGGGGTGTGCAAGTGGCGAGTGTCCTGCATGCATCTCTTCTTGCTGGCACTTGGTTGTATCGAGCAGAAGAGGCAGCTCTGTGGGGCAGAGGCAGTGTTTGTGGAGTAGGTGTCAGAGCAGAGGTCTGGCATCAGGTTGATGCCTGGTGCAGTGCCGAGTTGATCTGAGAGTGTCAGAAAGCCTTTGCAGTGCAGCTGCTGCCTCAGCTGATCTCTGTCCCTAGAAATGCACTAGAAATGGAAGTGGCATGCTGCTGTCATTGTGTAGGTGCTGCAGTGCAAAGGCTCCCAGCTGGGACTTGATGGTACTAAAGGAAAAGCGAGACCAATCGTTCCCTTTTGTGATTTGTGCGCAGGGTGCCAGAGTGGAGCTGTGCCATGATCTGGAGAGAGTCTTGCCAGGAGATGAAAGCCGTTTGCAGAAGACTGTTCTGTATGGAGTGATCACAGCGTAATCAAGGGACATGCGAGTGGCCCAGGTGAGCTTCTCCTCTGTGAAGGTTTGCACTTTTCAGCTCCCTTGTGACTCAGTCAAAGATAAGGCAGCAGCAGGCAGGTCGATGCCATTTGTGCTTGTGAGGTGGGTTGTGCCTCTGAATCTGGTAGGCCAACAGCATGCATGTAGCTTTGGTGATGATGGTGCGGTCTCTTGTGTCTGCATGCCTCATAAAGGGGGAGCAGGCCCATTGCTGCTGTTGGTGCTTTTGTGGTCAGTTGAGCATCAGTATGTGATTGGCGATGAGCATACGCATTGCTGCTGTTTGTGCTTGTTTAGGTCAATTGTGCCTCAGTCGCAAAGAGGCCAGGAGCAGATATTTGGCTTCATGGCTGCCTGTGAGGTCACTTCAGCCTGAGCACCTGACAGTCCAGCTCGATGGATATTGCTGCTGTTTGTGTTTGTGGAGTCATTTGGCCTCAGTATCTGCTAGGCCATGAGCAACCACGTTGCTCCTTTTTTGTATCTGTGAGGCCACTTCTGTTGAGTGCCTGAAAGGCCACTGCTAGGTCCATGGCTGCAGTTTGTGGTTGTGATGTCACTCGTGGCTGAGTGCCTGATAGGCCAGTGCTGGTGATGTGGGTGCAGTTTGTGGCTGTGATGTCACTTGTGGCTTAGTGCCTGATTGGCCAGTGCTGGTCTCATGGCTGCATTTTGTGGTTGTGATGTCACTTGTGGATCAGTGCCTGATAGGCCAGTGCTGGTTGTGTGGGTGCAGTTTGTGGTTGTGATGTCACTTGTGGCTGAGTGCCTGATAGGCCAGTGCTGGTCCTGTGGCTCCAGTTTGTGGTTGTGATGTCACTTGTGGCTGAGTGCCTGATAGGCCAGTCCTGGTCATGTGGGTGGAGTTAGTGTTTGTGATGTCACTTGTGGCTCAGTGCCTGATAGGCCAGTGGTGGTGATGTGGCTGCACTTTGTGGTTGTGATGTCACTTGTAGCTGAGTGCCTGGTAGGCCAGTGCTGGTGATGTGGCTGCAGTTTGTGGTTGTGATGTCGCTTGTGGCTCAGTGCCTGATAGGTCAGTTGCTGTTCCTGTTGCTGCAGTTTGTGGTTGTGAAGTCACTTGTGGCTTAGTTCCTCATAGGCCAGTGTTTGTCCTGTGGTTGCAGTTTCTGGTTGTGAGGTCACTTGTGGCTGAGTGCCTGATAGGCCAGTGCTGGTCCTGTGGGTACAGTTTGTGGTTGTGATGTCACTTGTGGCTGAGTGCCTGATAGGCCAGTGCTGGTGATGTGTCTGCACTTTGTTGTTGTGATGTCACTTGTGGCTCAGTGCCTGATCGGCCAGTGCTGGTCCTGTGGGTGGAGTTTGTTGTTGTGATGTCACTTGTGGCTGAGTGCCTGATAGGCCAGTGCTGGACACATGGCTGCAGTTTGTGGTTGTGATGTCACTTGTGGCTCAGTGCCTGATAGGCCAGTGCTGGTCACGTGGCTGCAGTTTGTGGTTGTGATGTCACTTGTGGCTTAGTGCCTGATAGGCCAGTTCTGGTCTCATGGCTGCATTTTGTGGTTGTGATGTCACTTGTGACTGAGTGCCTGATAGGCCAGTGCTGGTGATGTGGGTGCAGTTTGTGGTTGTGATGTCACATGTGGCTCAGTGCCTGATAGGCCAGTGCTGGTCCTGTGTCTGCAGCTTGTGGTTGTGATGTCACTTGTGGCTGAGTGCCTGATAGGCCAGTGCTAGTCTTGTGGCTGCAGTTTGTTGTTGTGATGTCACTTGTGGCTCAGTGCCTGATAGGCCAGTGCTGGTGATGTGGGTGCAGTTTGTGGTTGTGATGTCACTCGTGGCTGAGTGCCTGATAGGCCAGTGGTGGTGATGTGGCTGCAGTTTGTGTTTGTGATGTCACTTGTGGCTCAGTGCCTGATAGGCCAGTGCTGGTCCTGTGGCTGCAGTTTGTGGCTGTGATGTCGCTTGTGGCTGAATGCCTGATAGGCCAGTGCTGGTGATGTGGCTGCAGTTTGTGTTTGTGATGTCACTTGTGGCTTAGTGCCTGATAGGCCAGTTCTGGTAACATGGCTGCATTTTGTGGTTGTGATGTCACTTGTGGATCAGTGCCTGATAGGCCAGAGCTGGTAATGTGGCTGCAGTTTGTGGTTCTGAGGTCACTTGTGGCTGAGTGCGTGATAGGCCAGTGCTGGTCCTGTGGCTCCAGTTTGTGGTTGTGATGTCACTTGTGGCTGAGTGCCTCATAGGCCAGTCCTGGTCATGTGGGTGGAGTTAGTGTTTGTGATGTCACTTGTGGCTCAGTGCCTGATAGGCCAGTGGTGGTGATGTGGGTGCAGTTTGTGGTTGTGATGTCACTTGTAGCTGAGTGCCTGGTAGGCCAGTGCTGGTGATGTGGCTGCAGTTTGTGGTTGTGAGGTCGCTTGTGGCTCAGTGCCTGATAGGTCAGTTGCTGTTCCTGTTGCTGCATTTTGTGGCTGTGATGTCACTTGGGGCTCAGTGCCTGCTACGGCCGTGCTGGTCCTGCGGGTGCATTTTTTGTTTGTGATGTCACTTGTGGCTGAGTGCCTGATAGGCCAGTGCTGGTCCTGTGGGTGCAGTTTGTGGTTGTGATGTCACTTGTGGCTCAGTGCCTGATAGGCCAGTGCTGGTGATGTGGGTGCAGTTTGTGGTTGTGATGTCACGTGTGGCTGAGTGCCTGATAGGCCAGTGCTGGTCCTGTGGCTGCAGTTTTTGTTTGTGATGTCACCTGTGGCTCAGTGCCTGATAGGCCAGTGCTGGTCATGTGGCTGCTGTTTATTGTTGTGATGTCACTTGTGACTCACTGCCTCTTAGTCCAGTGCTGGTCACATGGCTGCAGTTTGTGGTTGTGATGTCACTTCTGGCTCAGAGCCTGATAGGCCAGTGCTGGTGATGTGGCTGCAGTCTGTGGTTGTGATGTCACTTGTGGCTCAGTGCCTGATAGGCCAGTGGTGTTCCTGTGGGTGCAGTTTGTGTTTGTGAGGTCACTTGTGGCTCAGTGCCTGATAGGCCAGTGCTAGTCTTGTGGCTGCAGTTTGTGTTTGTGATGTCACTTGTGGCTCAGTGCCTGATAGGCCAGTGCTGGTGATGTGACTGCAGTTTGTGTTTGTGATGTCACTTGTGGCTGAGTGCCTGATAGGCCAGTGCTGTTCTTGTGGCTGCAGTTTGTGGTTGTGAAGTCACTTGTGGCTCTGTGCCTGATAGGCCAGTGCTGGTGATGTGGTTGCAGTTTGTGGTTGTGATGTCACTTGTGGCTGAGTGCCTGATAGGCCAGTGCTGGTGATGTGGGTGCAGTTTGTGGCTGTGATGTCACTTGTGGCTCAATGCCTGATAGGCCAGTGCTGGTGATGTGGGTGCAGTTTGTGGTTGTGATGTCACCTGTGGCTCAGTGCCTGATAGGCCAGTGCTAGTCTTGTGGCAGCAGTTTGTGGTTTTGAAGTCACTTGTGGCTCAGTGCCTGATAGGCCAGTGCTGTTCCTGTGGGTGCAGTTTGTGGTTCTGATGTCACTTGTGGCTGAGTGCCTGATAGGCCAGTGCTGGTCACGTGGCTGCAGTTTGTGTTTGTGATGTCACTTGTGGCTGAATGCCTGATAGGCCAGTCTTGGTCCTGTGGGTGCAGTTTGTAGTTTTGAGGTCACTTGTGGCTGAATGCCTGATAGGCCATTGCTGGTCCTGTGGGTGCAGTTTGTGGTTGTGATGTCACTTGTGGCTCAGTGCCTGATAGGCCAGTGCTGGTCCTGTGGGTGCAGTTTGTGGTTGTGATGTCACTTGTGGCTCAGTGCCTGATAGGCCAGTGCTGTTGATGTGGGTGCAGTTTGTGGTTGTGCTGTCACTTGTGGCTGAATGCCTCATAGGCCAGTGCTGGTCCTGTGGGTGCAGTTTGTGGTTGTGATGTCACTTGTGGCTCAGAGCCTGAAAGGCCAGTGCTGGTGATGTGGCTGCCGTTAGTGGTTGTGATGTCACTTGTGCTCAGTGCCTGATAGGCCAGTGCTGGTGATGTGGCTGCAGTTTGTGGCTGTGATGTCACATGTGGCTCAGTGCCTGATAGGCCAGTGCTAGTCACATGGTTGCAGTATGTGGTTGTGATGTCATTTGTGGCAGAGTGCCTGCTAGGCCAGTGCTAGTCCTGTGGGTGCAGTTTGTGTTTTTGAGGTCACTTGTGGCTCAGTGCTGATAGGCCAGTGATGATGATGTGGGTGCAGTTTGTGGTTGTGATGTCACTTGTGGCTGAGTGCCTGATAGGCCAGTGGTGGTGATGTGGCTGCCGTTAGTGGTTGTGAGGTCACTTGTGCTCAGTGCCTGATAGGCCAGTCCTGGTGGTGTGGCTGCAGTTTGTGGTTGTGATGTCACTTGTGGCTGAGTGCCTGATAGGCCAGTGCTGGTGATGTGGGTGCAGTTTGTGGTTGTGATGTCGCTTGTGGCTCAGTGCCTGATAGGCCAGTGCTGTTCCTGTTGCTGCAGTTTGTGGTTGTGATGTCACTTGTAGCTGAGTGCCTGATAGGCCAGTGCTGGTGATGTGGGTGCAGTTTGTTGTTGTGATGTCACTTGTGGCTGAGTGCCTGATAAGCCAGTCCTGGTCATGTGGGTGGAGTTAGTGTTTGTGATGTCACATGTGGCTCAGTGCCTGATAGGCCAGTGCTGGTCCTGTGGGTGCAGTTTGTGGTTGTGCTGTCACTTGTGGCTCAGAGCCTGAAAGGCCAGTGCTGGTGATGTGGCTGCCGTTAGTGGTTGTGATGTCACTTGTGCTCAGTGCCTGATAGGCCAGTGCTGGTGATGTGGCTGCAGTTTGTGTTTGTTATGTCACTCGTGGCTGAGTGCCTGATAGGCCAGTGCTGGTGATGTGGGTGCTGTTTGTGGTTGTGATGTCACTTGTGGCTGAGTGCCTGATAGGCCAGTGCTGGTCCTGTGGCTGCAGTTTGTGGCTGTGATGTCACTTGTGGCTGAGTGCCTGATAGGCCAGTGCTGGTCCTGTGGCTGCAGTTTGTGGTTGTGATGTCACTTGTGGCTCAGTGCCTGATAGGCCAGTGCTGGTCCATCTGCCTGCAGTTTTTGTTTGTGATGTCACTTGTGGCTGAGTGCCTGATAGGCCAGTGCTGGTCAAATGGTTGCAGTTTGTGTTTGTGATGTCACTTGTGGCTGAGTGCCTGATAGGCCAGTGCTAGTCCTGTGGCTGCAGTTTGTGTTTGTGATGTCACTTGTGGCTCAGTGCCTGATAGGCCAGTGCTGGTGATGTGCGTGCAGTTTGTGGTTGTGATGTCACTTGTGGCTCAGTGCCTGATAGGCCAGTGCTGGTGATGTGGCTGCAGTTTGTGGTTGTGATGTCGCTTGTGGCTCAGTGACTGATAGGTCAGTTGCTGTTCCTGTTGCTGCAGTTTGTGGTTGTGATGTCACTTGTGGCTGAGTGCCTGATAGGCCAGTGCTGGTCCTGTGGGTGCAGTTTGTGGTTGTGATGTCACTTGTGGCTGAGTGCCTGATAGGCCAGTGCTGGTCACCTGGCTGCAGTTTGTGGCGGTGATATCACTTGTGGTTGAGTGCCTGATAGGCCAGTGCTGGTGATGTGGCTGCAGTTTGTGGTTGTGATGTCACCTGTGGCTCAGTGCCTGATAGGTCAGTTGCTGTTCCTGTTGCTGCAGTTTGTGGTTCTGAAGTCACTTGTGGCTTAGTTCCTCATAGGCCAGTGTTTGTCCTGTGGTTGCAGTTTGTGGTTGTGATGTCACTTGTGGCTGAGTGCCTGATAGGCCAGTGCTGGTCCTGCGGGTGCAGTTTGTGGTTGTGATGTCACATGTGTCTGAGTGCCTGATAGGCCAGTGCTGGTGATGTGGCTGCAGTTTGTGGTTGTGATGTCACTTGTGGCTCAGTGCCTGATTGGCCAGTGCTGTTCACATTCCTGCACTTTGTGGTTGTGATGTCACTTGTGGCTCAGAGCCTGAAAGGCCAGTGCTGGTGATGTGGCTGCCATTAATTGTTGTGAGGTCACTTGTGGCTCAGTGCCTGATAGGCCAGTGCTGGTGATGTGGCTGCAGTTTGTGTTTGTGATGTCACTTGTGGCTGAGTGCCTGATAGGCCAGTGCTGGTGATGTGGCTGCAGTTTGTGGTTGTGCTGTCACTTGTGGCTCAGTGCCTGATAGGCCAGTGCTGGTCCTGTGGCTGCAGTTTGTAGTTTTGAGGTTCCTTGTGGCTGAGTGCCTGATAGGCCAGTGCTGGTCCTGTGGGTGCAGTTTGTGGCTGTGATGTCACTTGTGGCTGAGTGCCTGCTAGGCCAGTGCTGGTGATGTGGCTGCAGTTTGTGGCTGTGATGTCACATGTGGCTCAGTGCCTGATAGGCCAGTGCTAGTCACATGGTTGCAGTATGTGGTTATGATGTCACTTGTGGCTGAGTGCCTGCTAGGCCAGTGCTAGTCCTGTGGGTGCAGTTTGTGGTTGTGATGTCACTTGTGGCTGAGTGCCTGATAGGCCAGTGCTGATGATGTGGGTGCAGTTTGTGTTTGTGAGGTTACTTGTGGCTCAGTGCCTGATAGGCCAGTGCTGGTGATGTGGGTGCAGTTTGTGTTTGTGATGTCACTTGTGGCTGAATGCCTGATAGGCCAGTGCTGGTGATGTGGCTGCAGTTTGTGGTTGTGCTGTGACTTGTGGCTCAGTGCCTGATAGGCCAGTGCTGGTCCTGTGGCTGCAGTTTGTAGTTTTGAGGTTCCTTGTGGCTGAGTGCCTGATAGGCCAGTGCTGGTCCTGTGGGTGCAGTTTGTGGCTGTGATGTCACTTGTGGCTGAGTGCCTGCTAGGCCAGTGCTGGTGATGTGGCTGCAGTTTGTGGCTGTGATGTCACATGTGTCTCAGTGCCTGATAGGCCAGTGCTAGTCACATGGTTGCAGTATGTGGTTATGATGTCACTTGTGGCTGAGTGCCTGCTAGGCCAGTGCTAGTCCTGTGGGTGCAGTTTGTGGTTGTGATGTCACTTGTGGCTGAGTGCCTGATAGGCCAGTGCTGGTGATGTGGGTGCAGTTTGTGTTTGTGATGTCACTTGTGGCTGAGTGCCTGATAGGCCAGTGCTGGTGATGTGGCTGCAGTTTGTGTTTGTGATGTCACTTGTGGCTGAGTGCCTGATAGGCCAGTGCTGGTGATGTGGCTGCAGTTTTTGTTTGTTATGTCACTCGTGGCTGAGTGCCTGATAGGCCAGTGCTGGTGATGTGGTTGCAGTTAGTGGTTGTGAGGTCACTTGTGCTCAGTGCCTGATAGGCCAGTGCTGGTGATGTGGCTGCACTTTGTGGTTGTGATGTCACTTGTGGCTGAATGCCTGATAGGCCAGTGCTGGTGATGTGGCTGCAGTTTGTGGTTGTGCTGTGACTTGTGGCTCAGTGCCTGATAGGCCAGTGCTGGTCCTGTGGCTGCAGTTTGTAGTTTTGAGGTTCCTTGTGGCTGAGTGCCTGATAGGCCAGTGCTGGTCCTGTGGGTGCAGTTTGTGGCTGTGATGTCACTTGTGGCTCAGTGCCTGATAGGCCAGTGCTAGTCACATGGTTGCAGTATGTGGTTGTGATGTCACTTGTGGCTGAGTGCCTGCTAGGCCAGTGCTAGTCCTGTGGGTGCAGTTTGTGTTTGTGATGTCACTTGTGGCTCAGTGCCTGATAGGCCAGTGCTGGTGATGTGGGTGCAGTTTGTGGTTGTAATGTCACTTGTGGCTGAGTGCCTGATAGGCCAGTCCTGGTCATGTGGGTGGAGTTAGTGTTTGTGATGTCACTTGTGGCTGAGTGCCTGATAGGCCAGTGGTGGTGATGTGGCTGCAGTTTGTGGTTGTGATGTCACTTGTAGCTGAGTGCCTGATAGGCCAGTGCTGGTGATGTGGCTGCAGTTTGTGGTTGTGATGTCACTGTGGCTCAGTGTCTGCTACGCCAGTGCTGTTCTTGTGGCTGCAGTTTTTGTTTGTGATGTCACTTGTGGCTGAGTGCCTGATAGGCCAGTGCTGGTCACCTGGCTGCAGTTTGTGGTTGTGATGTCACTTGTGGCTGAGTGCCTGATAGGCCAGTGCTGGTGATGTGGGTGCAGTTTGTGTTTGTTATGTCACTCGTGGCTGAGTGCCTGATAGGCCAGTGCTGGTGATGTGGCTGCAGTTTGTGTTTGTGATGTCACTTGTGGCTGAATGCCTGATAGGCCAGTGCTGGTGCTGTGGGTGCAGTTTGTGTTTGTGATGTCACTTGTTGGTGAGTGCCTGATAGGCCAGTGCTGGTGATGTGCCTGCAGTTTGTGGTTGTGCTGTCACTTGTGGCTCAGTGCCTGATAGGCCAGTGGTGGTGATGTGGCTGCAGTTTGTGGCTGTGATGTCACTTGTGGCTGAGTGCCTGATAGGCCAGTGCTGGTGATGTGGGTGCAGTTTGTGGTTGTGAGGTCACTTGTGGCTCAGTGCCTGATAGGCCAGTGCTGGTCCTGTGCCTGCAGTTTGTGGTTGTGATGTCACCTGTGGCTCAGTGCCTGATAGGCCAGTGCTGGTCCTGTGGGTGCAGTTTGTGGTTGTGATGTCACTTGTGGCTCAGTGCCTGATAGGCCAGTGCTGTTCCTGTGGCTGCAGTTTGTGGCTGTGAGGTCACATATAATGTGTGCGGAGTGAATGTGACGGGATACACTATTTCTAGTGCCAACAGGAGAGATGCCCACGTCAGCAGAGTGCCCTGGACTCCAGGCATTGTTTTCTGGCTCTGTGCCTCTCCCCATGGGCAGCAGCGAGAGCATTTCAGCCAAAAGTCTAAGATCTTTTGGTCGCGGAAGTCTAAATCAGCTGGAGCATTTATGCTAATATAGCTTCTGTCGGAAGCTGTAGAATACAACAAGCTCTCTCTGGAAAGAAAGAAAAAAAAGGGGGTTGGGGGAAACAACCCTCCTGGCTAGTTACTGGCTGAAGTGGCTTTGTAAGGTTTTTGTGAAAGGGAAAACGCATGTTGAAAGTGAATGAGAGCCTTCAGTGTGCCAGTGGCTGTTTCAGGCGTAGTCTGAACTCCCTTCTCCTAGGGGTGACCTTTGTAGTGTCCTGCCGTTTGCAGTAACGGTGGAAGATAAATTCCTTGTGCACCCTTAGGAGCCCTTTACTTAAATTAAGGTAGAGTTTAGACAAGACTCTTAAATAATCCCTTTGTAACTCTTTGGTGTGTGTGTGTATGTTTTTTTTGTTTGTTTTCTTGTTTGTTTGTTTTATGATGGCAGAGCTTCCAAAGCAAGTAAGCAAATCACATCTTTTCTGGACAAGGCCCGTTCCACTGTTTTGATCAAGGTAGTTTCTTTTCTGGACCTTCTCTAGAAAATTGGAGGTATGTAACTTGTGAGGGTGTCCTGAACTGTGCCCTGCGGAGAGGTCAGGTTAAATTGGTTTGCTGACAAACAATTTTCTTCTCTAGCCTGCAGTTTGTAAGAATGTCATGTGTACACATTTACTATTGCCCCAAAGAGTTTTTTTTTTAATCCTGTTTGTTATTTAAAGAATAGTTCACAAGTACTTCTTTTTACGTGTCTGATGTTATTATGCAGATATATGGGTTTTGTAATTATTTTTGAGTAGGTGCTGGAATTAGGGGCCTAATTTGGTCCAGTGTGGAGTCTCGACATGAAACCCCTAGCAGCTGCCTTGCTTCCGTGCTCATGAACTTTCACATGATATTCAAAAGGCCTGTTTGTCAGAGTTCGGGCTTCCTGCTCAGCAGTGAGTGTTAGGAAGCTGTCTGCACTGTCCCCCATAAACTGGCAGCCCCGTACATCTAATTGTCCTTGAAAGTTGACTTGTGCTTTTTCTCTTAACAACACTTTGCCTTCCTTAAGCACACTTGGATGCCAACAGCCATCTTGCAGCCAGTCGAACGCACACCATGGTGTTCCGATTGCCTGATTTCGTGTTGTCATCTGTTTCCCCTTGTGTTGTCAGCTCAGCTCCCTTTGAAGCTCAGCACCTTCAAGACCTTCCAGGCTCCTGTCCTAGGTGCCTTGGTGTGGGCAAGGCCTGCTGTGGTTGGCTCCTTCCTCGGAGATATTCAAGCCATCTGGACACAGTCCTGGGCAACATGTGCTAAGTGACCCTTCCTGAGCAGGAGGGTCGGACTAGATGATCTCCAGAGGTCCCTTCCAACCTCAACCATTCTGTGATTCTGTGAACTCTAGGATAAAAAGCAAAGATAAATTCATATATTTCAGGAATCTCTGTGGATGTCTTGTTTTTTTTGTTTTTTTTGTTTTTTTTAAACTTGTCCTGGGCCATGAATCAACATGTTAACAGAGAGACAAAGTAGGCCATGAACTAAATTTAAAAGTACAGGTTTTCTTCTTGTCTTAAAATATGCATCCATTTTCTCATCTCTCTTAGACTGACAGATATAGGCCTAAACCAGAATGTGCCTCTTGTGAAAACAGGTAAAACTAGATGGTTGGATTCCAGCAATGCTTCCTTGCTTTCTGCATCGTAGAACTGCATGCTCATCTTGTGTGTCCATGCAGAGCCTTGATAAAGTTACTGTGTAGGCACCAAGTGTGCATACGTCAGATTTTCTGCATGTTTGTGACTGACCCTTCTTGTTTCTTGTCATTAGGAAAACCTGGATACGTACTCCCGAGGAGAACTGATGAGGAAATCGCTGACACTCAAGACGGCAGTGCAGGTTAGTTCTGGCTTTCAATTTTCTTTACTGTGTTCTGGCCAAAAGCCTCCTCTGAAACAGCTGAAATGAGTTGAACTACTGGATGCTTTTTTATCTATTCACATTTCTGTATAGCCTTAGCGCTTACAAGCCATAGTCAGGGATTCCAGGGCCCTGCCGGTAAGCTCCGGACAGAGAGTCAGTAAACAAAACCAGTCCTTTTCCCAAATGCTTATAACCGAGCACAAGAGAAAAGGCAAGAGATGGCTGTCAAGAGGTGGGAATACAAGGAAATGCACAGGCCTACTCTGAATGATGAGCACTGCTCTCACTGCAGCAGTAGCCTGACAGTTTTCATGGGTTTTGAGCAGCCCAGCAAGAATTTTCAGGAGGTAAGGAAGACTGCCAGGTGCATATGAAAACCTTCTCCCAAGCGTGAAGGTGGCAGCTGAGAAGAGAACATGCTTCTGCATTTTTGTATTGAGGGCTTAGTCAGTGAGAGGTGCTGTCAGGGCCGGCTCAGAATTCAGAGCTGTTTTCTAGGCACTCAGTGGGAACTAATGTAGGAAGGAGGGTAATTCAGGAAAGGCCTTAGCAACTCTGTTTGCTGTGAGAGAAGACACACGAAGGGTTTCAGGAGAATGCGCTTTGTGATGAAGGGAATAAGTTCAGAAGATGACCTTTAGAGCAACTTTCTGAATGGATGTGAGTGGGGCAAGGCTGTATTTCAGGACAGAAGAGGATGTTGCAGTAGTTGAGCTGATCATGGCTTGAGGAAGAGGGGTAATTATGCAATACCTCGTGAAGGCAGTACCTCGCCCATGTTCCGCAGCCTGTGCAAGACTTGAACAAGGGGAATAAAAACCTATAAAAAGGTTCAAGCCAAAACTCATATGCATCATGATTATCATCCTGTATGCATCGTAATTAATTGAAGCTCTCTCAGGAGCTCCCTTCTTGACTTGTCCTGCTGTTTTTGGTAACAGCTGTGAATACGAAGTTCAGGGGAAATCGGGGGCAATAGATTCACAAATACAGCTACTTTGCAAGGCTTTACAGTTACTTTGCAAGGCTCTGGCCTATCATATGCCAAAGTCAAGCTGCATATAAGTACCATGTGCGCTTTTTTTTTTTTTTTTTTTAACTTCCCAACAAAGATGGAATTTTGCTCTCCCAAGGAAGAACATGCAATGCAGTTTGAAATCAGATGCATGACAAATACATATAATGGACTGGAAACTTCATAGATCTCACAGTACCTTCTGGGGTAGACTGCACTTGATTTTTGACTTAGTGTGACCTAATCTTGTTTTTGTTATTGCCTTTGAAATGGTTGCAGATGGAAACACGCAGTCTACAGCAGCGATTCCCCATCCTCCGCTGCTGCTGATGAGCAACATTCTGCCCAGGAATCTACTGAAGAGGAGGAGCAAGTGCCTGACTGTGAAGCATTCTCCTCCCTGCTCTTGTAGAGAGTCTAAATGGTGGCAATACTTAATGCGTTGGCATAATATGTAAGTTGTTGGCACTGGTGGCTCTTAACTGGGCTCTCTACCATTGGACTTTTAGAATTGATTCTTTAAGAGCAATTGGATTTCTTTGGAGAGGTTAGGCCTAAACTCTAAATAGTTTAATGTAAAATTCTGCTGCCCCTGCGCTTTACAGTAGGTTATTCAGAAAGAACCCCCCCCAACAGAAAATGTATAAATAGAGGCAAGGATGGGGTTTCTTTGCCTTCCTTTAACCTAGGACATGGGTTCTGTTGAATTTATCTTTAGGTAAACTGAGGCATCAATACATTTGTGTGCTTGAAAAACTTCTGCCAACACTGAGCTTTTATAGTAGTAGTAAAAAGCCAGTTCTTAAGAATTTTTAAAATGCAGACTATATGGAGATTCAAGGTAGAGGGAATCCCTTGCCATAGTTAAAGGCTTAGTGACTTGTGTGATCAAAGGAAAGTATACTCCAAAAGTGTCCTGCTTTAAAAAGGGGCTTTGGGGTTTTGTCGTCTTTGAGTGTTTCATGTACCTGTGACCTTGATTAGTGTATAAGCAGGAGAGGGTTATCTGTTAGAAGTCAATTGTAATCTTTTGCTTGAAAGACCAGGTGTTTCCCTTTATGGGCACAATAGCTGAAGATTTAAGAGTTAGCTGTATATATTCTCTATCATCAGGAAAACTCAATTCACAGCATGATGAAATAGAACTTTAAATTCTTCTCTTTCAATAAGGTTAAAAGTACTGCAAATAAGGAAACCAAAACCTTCAAATGTTTTGCTTTTTTATTCATTGACAGTCTCTTCTAAACAGCAGTAGGTTAGCTTTGCTAGTTGGTATTTAAGTATTATTTGGAAATGCAGAATACCTTTTTCTTCCTCCCACCTTTACCCTTTCTCCTCAGCTATTGCTGACCAATTCTGGGAGACAAAATCCAATAACTTGCAACTTTTTAAGAAGGAATGAAAGGCTTTGCTATCAAGTCCTGCTTGTCTATCTGGAGATAGATCAGATCCATGGACTAGTAGACTGAGTTTAGTGAACTGTTAAGGATATGAAGTGGAAATGGGAGGAGGCAGATGGACTGTGGAAAGCAGCAAAAGTTTGTGGAGAAGCTGCAAGGCTTTAGATAGCAGGACAGCATGAGTCGTGATATTTGATGTCATTTGAAGGAACTGCGAGAAAGGCTTCAGGTAGAGCCTCAAAGATGTCAATGTCTGAGGTAGTGCTACTTGGGCTGAAGGGCTTTGAACTCTTTGAGGAGGCCTACGTTAACTGTTATATCCTAAATCCATTTTTTTCTCATCCTCTTTGGAAAGATAAGGTGGAACCTTTGCACCTTGGCTACTGGACATCCGAGAGCGACGTGGCTCCCCCCATCCTGAGGAAATGGAGGACTGTTTCCAGGGCCAGCACTGACCCCTGACCTGCGGGCTTAGCCCTGAACTACTGGAGCCTTCTGTGAGAAAAGGGACCTGCTCTGATGCCGGAAACTCTTGTCGTGCTGGAATTTCAGTATTCAATTTTAGAAGGAATTTACCAACAGTATCCAAGTTAAGCACTTTCAAAGCCTTTGATGGTAAACACATCCAGTTAGGGTTTGTGTTTCCATGTTCAGGAAGACATCACCAGCTGGAGAGTAACCTGTTTCATCTTTTAAACACTTTCCTTCAAGGCCAACTCTCAGAAGCCTGGAAAGTGAAGGCTGTACTCCTCCTGAAGTCTGCTGATGGAAATCGAGGTAGTAGTTGTCTTCCTAAAGTCGCTGAAACACAAGATGGGATTGAACTTCGTAATTTTTCAAGCTTTGGCCTTTATGAAGCAAGAGCGGACACTGTAGTTAAGGCGTTGAAGTGCTCAACTGATTTCTCTGCTGAACAATGTAACAACTCTACTTTGCAGTGGCAGACTGTGGGAAGGTATGCTTTTAGTGAACACATCGTGATTGCCTTTTACATTGCACTCATTGCATACACTGGGCGCAGGATATAAACAGCCATCTCAAAGTCACCGCAGTGATTCCCCTAGGCAAACTTCCAGATCTGTCAAGTAAGCCTGTGTGTGTGAGAATGTGGGGAAGGCTGGGTCTGAGTGAATCTTGACTCCGAAAACACTTCAGAAAAAGTTTTCAGTATTGTTTTCCGGCTAAGCAAATGTTAATAGGTTCAGGTAGGGTGCCCTCGTGATAACAGTATCCAGTTGCTTGGGAAAGCACAGCATTCAGGTGCTTCATCTTCACTTAAGTGCCCTTGAAACTGGAAAAGGAAACTCAGAACAATACCTAGCCATCCATCTGAATTTGCAAGCAACAAAACTTGTGCATATGCTGGACTGTTCTGTAGTAATGTTGTAAATGGAGCTTCCCAGGAGACTCCCAAAGCCTCCCACCTTACGTGGACATGTGGAACATAAATGAGAGTTGGTGTTGTCCTCTGGCCTGCCTGTGTGCTGTGAAAAGGAAGTTTGTATGAGAATATTGAGCCATGTAGAATAGGCTGCTATGTAACTAATAACTCTGTATCTATGCAAACTAACACATGTAAACAAAAACATGTAAACAGGATGTAAAATGTAATCTGATGAAAACTGTATCAACCAGATAGATAGCACATCGAGACAAAGTGTCAGAACACACCTACCAAGACAAACCGATGACTTAATAATAGGGTATAATTTCTGCTCCGCTTAAATTACAGACCTAGCTACACAGACAGAAATAGAGCTTAACCTCTGCCTGACTTCAGAGCTACTGAGATGTAAGTCACTCCTAAGGAGCCTCGCAGCTCGGTTTGTGTGGGGCGTGCTTGAGGAAAGAAGCCGAGCCCTTCGGCAAGGTGGATGAGCCTGGGTGCACTGCTGCACCCCCGGGACTGCTGAGTTTGCAGCTCAGGATGGGCTTGTGCCCAAGTCAGTCTGGAGCGCAAGGCAGGAAAGGTGAGGGCAGGCACTGTCCTGTTCGCCTGGTCATGAATCATAATTTCAAAGGTCATTTTGGAAGAGGTGACCAGCCTTCAACCTGTCTGAAGAGCTCCCCAGCTCCCAGGCTGCTGCCTCATTTCCAGAGGCTCCTTCAGACCAGGTTTCTTGCTCAGGAACATCACAAGCCATTGCCTGTACGTGGTGCCTCAAGCACATTAGCACATGCTGTTGGTACATGGGGGCACTGACTAGACATTATTGGTAGATGACCAGAGAGGCAACCATCAGATAACCCAAATGGAGATCTTCCTCTTGTGTGACAGATGAGCCCTCAACCATGTAACATGTGTGCCCATACTGTCACAGCTCTCAAATGTTTCTAGTAAAGGTCCAGCTGCTGCAATACAGTGAATCTTCTGTAAATTCTCTCCCTGCCACCCTGGAGCATGGTTTCTGAAATACTCATGGATAGCTGGTGCCACTCGCTGGACCACTAGGCTCACTGCCAGCCTTTCATTAACATTTTCCACAGACATCCCTCCATAGCATAAGAGCATAATTTGCCGCAAGCAAATATTCCAAAAATCGAGCGTTCCTCAGACTTTTGCTAACGCTAGTACCTTTTCTGAGATAACCCCCATTTGCCCTGCAGTTCTTAGAGCTAAAACCAGATTTTGGCATGCCATTTCACATGCTGCCCAATCATTTGTATTATTATAATCCCAATTCGGATCTCCTCGTGGGCAAGGCTGTCGGTTATCATCTCAGTCTGCCAATTCCCTAATCCTTCTTGCAATATCCATTCTCTATCCCCTGGCTGAAATATCTGTTGAAACAATACTTGAACATCCCCCCTAACAAATGGGATGTCCCTCTGCTCTTGTACAAAAGAATGGGGCTGCCTTTTCCGGGTCCTCCCACACCCGGGGCATTTGCTGCGCCCATTGAAGTAGATCTCCGGGAGCCCATGGCCAATAAACGTAGGCATGCAAGACCAGTGCCAGTGCTCACCAGATGGGAACCTCGCTGTGTTCTATCTGGGGTGGCAAAGAAATAAAGTAATCTGTTCCATTTTGTTTGCTCTCGGGTACTGGTGATGAGAAAAAGGAGTTGTATTTCTAAGTTTTTAAGTAGTATTGCTGGCAATAAGTTCCTTCTTATGCTCCCAGCCATGTACTGAGAATCTGCATAGAAAAAATGTGCTTCCTCCTGCCCTAAAAGGTACAAGAGCACAATGACCTCACAACAGCAAAGACGAGCCATGCGACTACTGTGCCACTATGTGGTGCTCAGGTAGAAGTAACCTGACAGGTAAAAAACAGAAGACATGTGAACAGCACTGGACAATCAGGCACTGAGCCACAAGTGACATCACAACCACAAACTGCACCCACAGGACCAGCACTGGCCTATCAGGCACTGAGCCACAAGTGACATCACAACCACAAACTGCACCCACAGGACCAGCACTGGCCTATCAGGCATTCAGCCACAAGTGACATCACAAACACAAACTGCAGCCACATCACCAGCACTGGCCTATCAGGCACTCAGCCACAAGTGACCTCACAACCAAAAACTGCAGCCACATCACCACCACTGGCCTATCAGGCACTCAGCCACAAGTGACCTCACAACCACAAACTGCAGCCACATCACCAGCACTGGCCTATCAAGCACTGAGCCACTAGTGACATCACAACCACAAACTGCACCCACAGGACCAGCACTGGCCTATCAGGCACTCAGCCACAAGTGACATCACTAACACAAACTGCACCCACATCACCAGCACTGGCCTATCAGGCACTGAGCCACAAGTGACACCACAAGCACAAACTGCAGCCACATCACCAGCACTGGCCTATCAGGCACTGAGCCACAAGTGACATCACAAACACAAACTGCAGCCATGTGACCAGCACTGGCCTATCAGGCACTGAGCCACAACTGACATCACAACCACAAACTGCAGCCACATCACCAGCACTGGCCTATCAAGCACTGAGCCACAAGTGACATCACAAACACAAACTGCACCCACATCACCAGTACTGGCCTATCAGAAACTGAGCCACAAGTGCCATCACAACCACAAAATGCTGCCACAAGACTAGCACTGGCCTATCAGGCACTCAGCCACAAGTGACATCACAAACACAAACTGCAGCCACAGGACCAGCACTGGCCTATCAGGAATTCAGCCACAAGTGACATCACAACCAGAAACTGCACCCACAGGACCAGCACTGGCCTATCAGGCACTGAGCCATAGGTGACATCACAAACACAAACTGCAGCCACGTGACCAGCACTGGCCTATCAGGAATTCAGCCACAAGTGACATCACAACCAGAAACTGCACCCACAGGAACAGCACTGGCCTATCAGGCACTGAGCCACAAGTGACATCACAACCAGAAACTGCAGCCACGTGACCAGCACTGGCCTATCAGGCATTCAGCCACAGGTGACATCACAAACACAAACTGCAGCCATGTGACCAGCACTTGCCTATCAGGCACTGAGCCACAAGTGACATCACAACCACAAAGTGCACCCACAGGACCAGCACTGGCCTATCAGGCACTGAGCCACAGGTGACATCACAACCACAAACTTCACCCACATCACCAGCACTGGCCTATCAGGCACTGAGCCACAGGTGACATCACAAACAGAAACTGCACCCATAGGACCAGCACCGGCCTATCAGGCACTCACCCACACGTGACCTCAAAACCACAAACTGCAGCCATGTGACCAGCAGTTGCCTATCAGGCACTGAGCCACAATTGACATCACAATGACAAACTGCAGCCACAGGACCAGCACTGGCCTATCAGGCACTGAGCCACAAGTGACATTACAAACACAAACTGCATACACAAGACCAGCACTGGCCTATCAGGCACTGAGCCACAAGTGACATCACAACCACAAACTTCACCCACATCACCAGCACTGATCTAGCAGGCACTGAGCCACAGTTGACATCACAAACAGAAACTGCACCCATAGGACCAGCACTGGCCTATCAGGCACTCAGCCACACGTGACCTCAAAACCACAAACTGCAGCCATGTGACCAGCAGTTGCCTATCAGGCACTGAGCCACAATTGACATCACAATGACAAACTGCAGCCACAGGACCAGCACTGGCCTATCAAGCACTGAGCAACAAAGGATATCACAACCACAAACTGCACCCACAGGAGCAGCACTGGCCTATCAGGCACTGAGCCACAGGTGACATCACAACCACAGACTACAGCCACAGGACCAGCACTGGCCTATCAGGCACTCAGCCACAAGTGACATCACAGCCACAAACTGCAGCCACATCACCAGCACTGGCCTATCAGGCACTGAGCCACAAGTGACATCACAACCACAAACTGCAGCCACGAGAACAGCACTGGCCTATTAGGTAATAAGCCACAAGTGACGTCACAACCACAAACTGCTGCCACAAGACTAATACTGGCCTATCAGGCACTGAGCCACAAGTGACATCACAACCACAAACTGCAGCCAGAAGAACAGCACTGGCCTATCAGGCACTGAGCCACAAGTGACATCACAACCACAAACTGCACCCACAGGAGCAGCACTGGCCTTTCAGGCACTGAGCCACAAGTGACATCACAACCACAAACTGCACCCACATCACCAGCACTGGCCTATCAGGCACTGAGCCACAAGTGACCTCACAAACACAAACTGCACCCATAGGACCAGCAATGGCCTTTCAGGCACTGAGCCACAAGTGACATCACAACCACAAACTGCACCCACAGGACCAGCACTGGCCTATCAGGCACTGAGCCAGAAGTGACCTCAGAACTACAAACTGCACCCACCGGACCAGCACTGTCCTGTCAGGCACTGAGCCACAAGTGACATCACAAACAGAAACTGCTGCCACAAGACTAGCACTGGCCGATCAGGCACTGAGCCACAGGTGACATCACAAGCACAAACTGCACCCCCAGGACCAGCACTGGCCTATCAGGCATTCAGCCACAAGTGACATCACAACCACAAACTGCTGCCACAAGACTAGCACTGGCCTATCAGGCACTGAGCCACAAGTGACATCACAACCACAAAATGCTGCTACAAGACTAGCACTGGCCTATCAGGCACTCAGCCACAAGTGACATCACAACCACAAAATGCTGCCACAAGACTAGCACTGGCCTATCAGGCACTCAGCCACAAGTGACATCACAACCACAAACTGCACCCACAGGACCAGCACTGGCCTATCAGGCACTGAGCCATAGGTGACATCACAAACACAAACTGCAGCCATGTGACCAGCACTTGCCTATCAGGCACTGAGCCACAAGTGACATTACAAACACAAACTGCAGCCACAAGACTAGCACTGGCCTGTAAGGCACTCAGCCACAAGTGACATCACAACCACAAAATGCTGCCACAAGACTAGCACTGGCCTATCAGGCACTCAGCCACAAGTGACATCACAAACACAAACTGCACCCACAGGACCAGCACTGGCCTATCAGGCACTGAGCCATAGGTGACATCACAAACACAAACTGCAGCCATGTGACCAGCACTTGCCTATCAGGCACTGAGCCACAAGTGACATTACAAACACAAACTGCAGCCACAAGAACAGCACTGGCCTATCAGGCACTGAGCCACAGGTGACATCACAACCACAAACTTCACCCACATCACCAGCACTGGCCTAGCAGGCACTGAGCCACAGGTGACATCACAAACAGAAACTGCACCCATAGGACCAGCACTGGCCTATCAGGCACTCAGCCACACGTGACCTCAAAACCAAAAACTGCAGCCATGTGACCAGCAGTTGCCTATCAGGCACTGAGCCACAATTGACATCGCAATGACAAACTGCAGCCACAGGACCAGCACTGGCCTATCAGGCACTGAGCCACAAGTGACCTCACAAACACAAACTGCACCCATAGGACCAGCAATGGCCTTTCAGGCACTGAGCCACAAGTGACATCACAACCACAAACTTCACCCATAGGACTAGCACTGGCCTATCAGGCACTGAGCCAGAAGTGACATTACAAACACAAACTGCAGCCACAAGAACAGCACTGGCCTATCAGGCACTGAGCCACAGGTGACATCACAACCACAAACTGCAGCCATGTGACCAGCAGTTGCCTATCAGGCACTGAGCCACAATTGACATCACAACCACAAACTGCACCCACAGGAGCAGCACTGGCCTATCAGGCACTGAGCCACAGGTGACATCACAACCACAGACTACACCCACATCACCAGCACTGGCCTATCAGGCACTGACCACAAGTGACATCACAACCACAAAATGCAGCCACTTGACTAGCAGTTGCCTATCAGGCACTGAGCCACAAGTGAACTCACAACCACAAACTGCAGCCACAGGACTAGCACTGGCCTATCAGGCACTGAGCCACAAGTGACATCACAACCACAAACTTCACCCACAGGACCAGCACTGGCCTAGCAGGCATTCAGCCACAAGTGACATCACAACCACAAACTGCACCCACAGGACCAGCACTGGCCAATCAGGCACTGAGCCACAAGTGACCTCAGAACTACAAACTGCACCCACCGGACCAGCACTGTCCTGTCAGGCACTGAGCCACAAGTGACATCACAAACAGAAACTGCTGCCACAAGACTAGCACTGGCCGATCAGGCACTCAGCCACAAGTGACATCACAAACACAAACTGCAGCCACATCACCAGTACTGGCCTATCAGAAACTGAGCCACAAGTGACATCACAACCACAAAATGCTGCCAAAAGACTAGCACTGGCCTATCAGGCACTCAGCCACAAGTGACATCACAAACACAAACGGCAGCCACAGGACCAGCACTGGCCTATCAGGAATTCAGCCACAAGTGACATCACAACCAGAAACTGCACCCACAGGACCAGCACTGGCCTATCAGGCACTGAGCCATAGGTGACATCACAAACACAAACTGCAGCCACGTGACCAGCACTGGCCTATCAGGAATTCAGCCACAAGTGACATCACAAACAAAAACTGCACCCACAGCACCAGCACTGGCCTATCAGGCACTGAGCCACAAGTGACCTCACAAACACAAACTGCACCCATAGGACCAGCACTGGCCTTTCAGGCACTCAGCCACAAGTGACATCACAACCACAAACTGCACCCACAGGAGCAGCACTGGCCTATCAGGCACTGAGCCACAGGTGACATCACAACCACAGACTACACCCACATCACCAGCACTGGCCTATCAGGCACTGAGCCACAGGTGACATCACAAACAGAAACTGCACCCATAGGACCAGCACTGGCCTATCAGGCACTCAGCCACACGTGACCTCAAAACCAAAAACTGCAGCCATGTGACCAGCAGTTGCCTATCAGGCACTGAGCCACAATTGACATCACAATGACAAACTGCAGCCACAGGACCAGCACTGGCCTATCAGGCACTGAGCCACAAGTGACATCACAACCACAAAATGCTGCCACAAGACTAGCACTGGCCTATCAGGCACTCAGCCACAAGTGACATCACAAACACAAACTGCACCCACAGGACCAGCACTGGCCTATCAGGCACTGAGCCACAGGTGACATCACAAACACAAACTGCAGCCATGTGACCAGCACTTGCCTATCAGGCACTGAGCCACAAGTGACATTACAAACACAAACTGCAGCCACAAGAACAGCACTGGCCTATCAGGCACTGAGCCACAGGTGACATCACAACCACAAACTTCACCCACATCACCAGCACTGGCCTAGCAGGCACTGAGCCACAGGTGACATCACAAACAGAAACTGCACCCATAGGACCAGCACTGGCCTATCAGGCACTCAGCCACACGTGACCTCAAAACCAAAAACTGCAGCCATGTGACCAGCAGTTGCCTATCAGGCACTGAGCCACAATTGACATCACAATGACAAACTGCAGCCACAGGACCAGCACTGGCCTATCAGGCACTGAGCCACAAGTGACATCACAACCACAAACTGCAGCCACGAGAACAGCACTGGCCTATTAGGTAATGAGCCACAAGTGACGTCACAACCACAAACTGCTGCCACAAGACTAATACTGGCCTATCAGGCACTGAGCCACAAGTGACATCACAACCACAAACTGCAGCCAGAAGAACAGCACTGGCCTATCAGGCACTGAGCCACAAGTGACATCACAACCACAAACTGCACCCACAGGAGCAGCACTGGCCTTTCAGGCACTGAGCCACAAGTGACCTCACAACCACAAACTGCAGCCACAGGACCAGCACTGGCCTATCAGGCACTGAGCCACAGGTGACCTCACAACCACAAACTGCACCCACAGGACCAGCACTGGCCTATCAGGCACTCAGCCACAAGTGACATCACAACCACAAACTGCAGCCACAAGACTAGAACAGGCCTATCAGGCACTGAGCAACAAAGGACATCACAAGCAAAAACTCCACCCACAGGAGCAGCACTGGCCTATCAGGCACTGAGCCACTAGTGACATCACAACCACGAACTGCACCCACAGGACCAGCACTGGCCTATCAGGCACTCAGCCACAAGTGACATCACAACCACAAACTGCACCCACAGGACCAGCACTGGCCTATCAGGCACTGAGCCACAAGTAACCTCACAACCACAAACTGCAGCCACATCACCAGCACTGGCCTATCAGGCACTGAGCCACAAGTGACATCACAACCACAAACTGCAGCCACAGGACCAGCACTGGCCTATCAGGCACTGAGCCACAAGTGACCTCACAACCACAAACTGCAGCCACATCACCAGCACTGGCCTGTCAGGCACTGAGCCACAAGTGACATCACAACCACAGACTGCAGCCACAGGAACAGCACTGGCCTATCAGGAACAGAGCCACAAGTGAAATCACAACCACAAACTGCACCCACATCACCAGCACTGGCCTATCAGAAACTGAGCCACAAGTGACATCACAACCACAAAATGCTGCCACAAGACTAGCACTTGCCTATCAGGCACTGAGCCACAGGTGACATCACAAGCACAAACTGCAGCCACAGGACCAGCACTGGCCTATCAGGCATTCAGCCACAAGTGACATCACAACCACAAACTGCAACCATGTGACCAGCACTGGCCTATCAGGCACTGAGCCACAGGTGACACCACAACCACAAACTACACCCACATCACCAGCACTGGCCTATCAGGCACTGAGCCACAAGTGACCTCACAAACACAAACTGCACCCATAGGACCAGCACTGGCCTTTCAGGCACTGAGCCACAAGTGACATCACAAACACAAACTGCAGCCACAGGACCAGCACTGGCCTATCAGGAATTCAGCCACAAGTGACATCACAACCAGAAACTGCACCCACATCACCAGCACTGGCCTATCAGGCATTCAGCCACAAGTGACATCACAAACACAAACTGCAGCCATGTGACCAGCACTTGCCTATCAGGCACTGAGCCACAAGTGACCTCACAAACACAAACTGCAGCCACAAGAACAGCACTGGCCTACCAGGCACTGAGTCACAGGTGACATCACAACCACAAAATTCACCCACATCACCAGCACTGGCCTAGCAGGCACTGAGCCACAGGTGACATCACAAACAGAAACTGCACCCATAGGACCAGCACTGGCCTATCAGGCACTCGGCCACACGTGACCTCAAAACCACAAACTGCAGCCATGTGACCAGCAGTTGCCTATCAGGCACTGAGCCACAATTGACATCACAATGACAAACTGCAGCCACAGGACCAGCACTGGCCTATCAGGCACTGAGCCACAAGTGACATCACAACCACAAACTGCTGCCACAGGACCAGCACTGGCCTATCAGGCACTGAGCAACAAAGGACCTCACAACCACAAACTGCACCCACAGGAGCAGCACTGGCCTATCAGGCACTCAGCCACAAGTGACATCACAGCCACAAACTGCAGCCACGTGACCAGCACTGGCCTATCAGGCACTCAGCCACAAGTGACCTCACAACCACAAACTTCACCCACAGGACTAGCACTGGCCTATCAGGCACTCAGCCACAAGTGACATCACAACCACAAACTGCAGCCATGTGACCAGCAGTTGCCTATCAGGCACTGAGCCACAAGTGACATCACAACCACAAACTGCACCCACAGGAGCAGCACTGGCCTATCAGGCACTGAGCCACAGGTGACATCACAACCACAGACTACACCCACATCACCAGCACTGGCCTATGAGGCACTGAGCCACAAGTGACATCACAACCACAAACTGCAGCCACATCACCAGCACTGGCCTATCAGGCACTGAGCCACAAGTGACATCACAACCACAAACTGCAGCCACATCACCAGCACTGGCCTATCAGGCACTCAGCCACAAGTGAACTCACAACCACAAACTGCAGCCATGTGACCAGAACAGGCCTATCAGGCACTGAGCCACAAGTGACATCACAACCACAAACTGCAGCCACGAGAACAGCACTGGCCTATTAGGTAATGAGCCACAAGTGACATCACAACCACAAACTGCTGCCACAAGACTAATACTGGCCTATCAGGCACTGAGCCACAAGTGACATCACAACCACAAACTGCTCCCACAGGACCAGCACTGGCCTATCAGGAACTGAGCCGCAAGTGACATCACAACCACAAACTGCACCCACATCACCAGCACTGGCCTATCAGGCACTGAGCCACAAGTGACATCACAACCACAAACTGCTGCCACAAGACTAGCACTGGCCTATCAGGCACTGAGCCACAGGTGACATCACAAACACAAACTGCAGCCACGTGACCAGCACTGGCCTATCAGGAATTCAGCCACAAGTGACATCACAACCACAAACTTCACCCGAAGGAACAGCACTGGCCTATCAGGCACTCAGCCACAAGTGACATCACAAACACAAACTGCACCCACATCACCAGCACTGGCCTAGCAGGCACTGAGCCACAGGTGACATCACAAACAGAAACTGCACCCATAGGACCAGCACTGGCCTATCAAGAACTGAGCAACAAGTGACATCACAACCACAAACTTCACCCATAGGACCAGCACTGGCCTATCAAGCACTGAGCAACAAAGGACATCACAACCACAAACTGCAACCACAGGACCAGCACTGGCCTATCAGGCACTGAGCCACAAGTGACATCACAACCACAAACTGCACCCACATCACCAGCACTGGCCTATCAGGCACTGAGCCACAAGTGACATCACAACCACAAACTCCACCCACAGGACCAGCACTGGCCTATCAGGCACTGAGCCACAGGTGACATCACAACCACAGACTACAGCCACAGGACCAGCACTGGCCTATCAGGCACTCAGCCACAAGTGACATCACAACCACAAACTGCACCCACATCACCAGCACTGGCCTAAGAGGCACTGAGCCACAAGTGACATCACAACCACAAAGTGCAGCCATGTGACCAGCACTGGCCTATCAGGCACTGAGCCACAAGTGACCTCACAACCACAAACTGCAGCCACAGGACGAGCACTGGCCTGTCAGGCACTCAGACACAAGTGACATCACAACCACAAACTGCACCCACAGGACCAGCACTGGCCTATCAGGCACTCAGCCACAAGTGACATCACAACCACAGACTGCAGCCATGTGACCAGCACTGGCCTATCAGGCACTGAGCCACAAGTGACATCACAACCACAAACTGCAGCCATGTGACCAGCACTGGCCTATCAGGCACTCAGCTACAAGTGACATCACAACCACCAACTGAACCCACAGGAGCAGCACTGGCCTATCAAGCACTGAGCCACAAGTGACATCACAAACACAAACTGCACCCACAGGATTAGCACTGGCCTATCAGGCACTCAGCCACAGCTGACATCACAAACACAAACTGCATCCAAAAGGACCAGCACTGCCCTATCAGGCACTGAGCCACAGGTGACATCACAACCACAAACTGCACCCACAGGACCAGCACTGGCCTATCAGGCACTGAGCCACAAGTGACATCACAACCACAAACTGCAGCCACAGGACCAGCACTGGCCTAAGAGGCACTGAGCCACAAGTGACATCACAACCACAAACTGCAGCCACAGGACCAGCATTGGCCTATCAGGGACTGAGCCACAAGTGACATCACAACCACAACCTGCAGCCACTTGACCAGCACTGGCCTATCAGGCACTCAGCCACAAGTGACATCACAACCACAAACTGCAGCCATGTGACCAGAACTGGCCTATCAGGCACTGAGCCACAAGTGACATCACAACCACAAACTGCACCCACAGGAACAGCAACTGACCTATCAGGCACTGAGCCACAGGTGACATCACAACCACAAACTGCAGCCACAGGACCAGCACTGGCCTATCAGGCACTGAGCCACAAGTGACATCACAACCACAAAGTGCACCCACATCACCAGCACTGGCCTATCAGGCACTCAGCCACAAGTGACATCACAACCACAAAGTGCACCCACAGGAACAGCACTGGCCTATCAGGCACTGAGCCACAAGTGACATCACAACCACAAACTGCAGCCACAGGACCAGCACTGGCCTATCAGGCACTGAGCCACAAGTGACATCACAACCACAAAGTGCACCCGCAGGAACAGCACTGGCCTATCAGGCACAGAGCCACAAGTGACATCACAACCACCAACTGCACCCACAGGACCAGCACTGGCCTATCAGGCACTCAGCTACAAGTGACATCACAACCACAGACTGCAGCCATGTGACCAGCACAGGCCTATCAGGCACTGAGCCACAAGTGACATCACAAACACAAACTGCACCCTCAGGACCAGCACTGGCCTATCAGGAATTCAGGCACAAGTGACATCACAAACACAAACTGCAGCCATGTGACCAGCACTTGCCTATCAGGCACTGAGCCACAAGTGACATTACAAACACAAACTGCAGCCACAAGAACAGCACTGGCCTATCAGGCACTGAGCCACAAGTGACATCACAGCCACAAACTGCACCCACATCACCAGCACTGGCCTAGCAGGCACTGAGCCACAGGTGACATCACAACCACAAACTGCAGCCACATCACCAGCACTGGCCTATCAGGCACTCAGCCACAAGTGACATCACAACCACAAACTGCAGCCACAGGAGCAGCACTGCCCTATCAGGCACTGAGCCACAAGTGACATCACAACCACAAACTGCACCCACAGGAGCAGCACTGGCCTATCAGGCACTGAGCCACAGGTGACATCACAAACAGAAACTGCACCCATAGGACCAGCACTGGCCTTTCAGGCACTGAGCAACAAGTGACATCACAACCACAAACTTCACCCATAGGACTAGCACTGGCCTATCAGGCACTGAGACACAATTGACATCACAATGACATACTGCAGCCACAGGACCAGCACTGGCCTATCAGGCACTGAGCCACAGGTGACATCACAGCCACAAACTGCACCCACAGGACCAGCACTGGTCTATCAGGCACTCAGCCACAAGTGACATCACAACCACAAACTGCAGCCACAAGACTAGCACTGGCCTATCAGGCACCCAGCCACAAGTGACATCACAACCACAAACTGCACCCACAGGACCAGCACTGGCCTATCAGGCACTGAGCCACAAGTGACATCACAAACACAAACTGCAGCCACAGGAACAGCACTGGCCTATCAGGAATTCAGCCACAAGTGACATCACAAACACAAACTGCAGCCATGTGACCAGCACTTGCCTATCAGGCACTGAGCCACAAGTGACATTACAAACACAAACTGCAGCCACAAGAACAGCACTGGCCTATCAGGCACTGAGCCACAGGTGACATCACAAACACAAACTGCAGCCACGTGACCAGCACTGGCCTATCAGGCACTGAGCCACAAGTGACATCACAACCACAAACTTCACCCGAAGGAACAGCACTGGCCTATCAGGCACTGAACCACAAGTGACATCACAAACACAAACTGCACCCACAGGAACAGCACTGGCCTATCAGGCACTCAGCCACAGGTGACATCACAACCACAAACTGCAGCCACATCACCAGCACTGGCCTATCAGGCACTCAGCCACAAGTGACATCACAACCACAAACTGCAGCCACAGGAGCAGCACTGCCCTATCAGGCACTGAGCCACAAGTGACATCACAACCACAAACTGCACCCACAGGAGCAGCACTGGCCTATCAGGCACTCAGCCACAAGTGACATCACCACCACAAACTGCACCCACATCACCAGCACTGGCCTAGCAGGCACTGAGCCACAGGTGACATCACAAACAGAAACTGCACCCATAGGACCAGCACTGGCCTATCAAGAACTGAGCAACAAGTGACATCACAACCACAAAGTTCACCCATAGGACTAGCACTGGCCTATCAGGCACTGAGACACAATTGACATCACAATGACATACTGCAGCCACAGGACCAGCACTGGCCTATCAGGCACTGAGACACAGGTGACATCACAGCCACAAACTGCACCCACAGGACCAGCACTTGTCTATCAGGCACTCAGCCACAAGTGACATCACAACCACAAACTGCACCCACAGGAGCAGCACTGGCCTATCAGGCACTGAGCCACAGGTGACATCACAACCACAGACTACACCCACATCACCAGCACTGGCCTATGAGGCACTGAGCCACAAGTGACATCACAACCACAAACTGCAGCCACAAGACTAGCACTGGCCTATCAGGCACCCAGCCACAAGTGACATCACAACCACAAACTGCACCCACAGGACCAGCACTGGCCTAATAGGCACTTAGCCACAGGTGACATCACAAACACAAACTGCAGCCACAGGAACAGCACTGGCCTATCAGGAATTCAGGCACAAGTGACATCACAAACACAAACTGCAGCCATGTGACCAGCACTTGCCTATCAGGCACTGAGCCACAAGTGACATTACAAACACAAACTGCAGCCACAAGAACAGCACTGGCCTATCAGGCACTGAGCCACAGGTGACATCACAACCAGAAACTGCAGCCACGTGACCAGCACTGGCCTATCAGGCACTGAGCCACAAGTGACATCACAACCACAAACTTCACCCGAAGGAACAGCACTGGCCTATCAGGCACTGAACCACAAGTGACATCACAAACACAAACTGCACCCACAGGAACAGCACTGGCCTATCAGGCACTCAGCCACAAGTGACATCACAACCACAAACTGCACCCACATCACCAGCACTGGCCTAGCAGGCACTGAGCCACAGGTGACATCACAAACAGAAACTGCACCCATAGGACCAGCACTGGCCTATCAAGAACTGAGCAACAAGTGACATCACAACCACAAACTTCACCCATAGGACTAGCACTGGCCTAATAGGCACTCAGCCACAATTGACATCACAATGACAAACTGCAGCCACAGGACCAGCACTGGCCTATCAGGCACTCAGCCACAAGTGACATCACAACCACAAACTGCAGCCACGTGACTAGCACTGGCCTATCAGGCACTCAGCCACAAGTGACATCACAACCACAAACTGCAGCCATGTGAACAGAACAGGCCTATCAGGCACTGAGCCACAAGTGACATCACAACCACAAACTGCAGCCACAGGACCAGCACTGGCCTATCAGGCACTGAGCCACAAGTGACATCACAACCACAAACTGCACCCACAGGAACAGCACTGGCCTAAGAGGCACTGAGCCACAAGTGACATCACAACCACAAACTGCAGCCACGTGACTAGCACTGGCCTATCAGGCACTGAGCCACAAGTGACATCACAAACACAAACTACAGCCACAGGACTAGCACTGGCCTATCAGGCACTGAGCCACAAGTGACATCACAAACCAAAACTGTAGCCATGTGACCAGCACTGGCCTATCAGGCACTGAGCCAAAAGTGACATCACAACCACAAACTGCACCCACATCAACAGCACTGGCCTATCAAGCACTCAGCTACAAGTGATATCACAACCACAAACTGCAACCACAGGACCAGCACTGGCCTATCAGGCACTTAGCCACAGGTGACATCACAACCACAAACTGCAGCCACAGGACCAGCACTGGCCTATCAGGCACTGAGCCACAAGTGACATCACAACCACAAACTGCACCCTCAGGAGCAGCACTGGCCTAATAGGCACTCAGCCACAGGTGACATCACAAACACAAACTGCAGCCACGTGACCAGCACTGGCCTATCAGGAATTCAGCCACAAGTGACATCACAAACACAAACTGCAGCCATGTAACCAGCACTTGCCTATCAGGCACTGAGCCACAAGTGACATTACAAACACAAACTGCAGCCACAAGAACAGCACTGGCCTATCAGGCACTGAGCCACAGGTGACATCACAGCCACAAACTGCAGCCACGTGACCAGCACTGGCCTATCAGGCACTGAGCCACAAGTGACATCACAACCACAAAGTGCAGCAACAGGACCAGCACTGGCCTATCAGGCACTCAGCTACAAGTGACATCACAACCACAGACTGCAGCCACGCGACCAACACTGGCCTATCAGGCACTGAGCCACAAGTGACATCACAACCACAAACTGCAACCACAGGACCAGCACTGGCCTATCAGGCACTGAGCCACAAGTGACATCACAACCACAAACTGCAGCCACATCACCAGCACTGGCCTATCAGGCACTGAGCCACAAGTGACATCACAACCACAAACTCCACCCACAGGACCAGCACTGGCCTATCAGGCACTGAGCCACAAGTGACATCACAACCACAGACTACAGCCACAGGACCAGCACTGGCCTATCAGGCACTCAGCCACAAGTGACATCACAACCACAAACTGCACCCACATCACCAGCACTGGCCTAAGAGGCACTGAGCCACAAGTGACATCACAACCACAAAGTGCAGCCATGTGACCAGCACTGGCCTATCAGGCACTGAGCCACAAGAGACCTCACAACCACAAACTGCAGCCACAGGACCAGCACTGGCCTGTCAGGCACTCAGACACAAGTGACATCACAACCACAAACTGCACCCACAGGACCAGCACTGGCCTATCAGGCACTCAGCCACAAGTGACATCACAACCACAGACTGCAGCCATGTGACCAGCACTGGCCTATCAGGCACTCAGCTACAAGTGACATCACAACCACCAACTGAACCCACAGGAGCAGCACTGGCCTATCAAGCACTGAGCCACAAGTGACATCACAAACACAAACTGCACCCACAGGATTAGCACTGGCCTATCAGGCACTCAGCCACAGCTGACATCACAACCACAAACTGCAGCCACATCACCAGCACTGGCCTATCAGGCACTGAGGCACAAGTGACATCACAACCACAAACTGCACCCACATCACCAGCACTGGCCTATCAGGCACTCAGCCACAAGTGACATCACAACCACAAAGTGCACCCACAGGAACAGCAACTGACCTATCAGGCACTGAGCCACAGGTGACATCACAACCACAAACTGCACCCACAGGACCAGCACTGGCCTATCAGGCACTGAGCCACAAGTGACATCACAACCACAAAGTGCACCCACATCACCAGCACTGGCCTATCAGGCACTCAGCCACAAGTGACATCACAACCACAAAGTGCACCCACAGGAACAGCACTGGCCTATCAGGCACTGAGCCACAAGTGACATCACAAACACAAACTGCACCCTCAGGACCAGCACTGGCCTATCAGGAATTCAGGCACAAGTGACATCACAAACACAAACTGCAGCCATGTGACCAGCACTTGCCTATCAGGCACTGAGCCACAAGTGACATTACAAACACAAACTGCAGCCACAAGAACAGCACTGGCCTATCAGGCACTGAGCCACAAGTGACATCACAACCACAAACTCCACCCACAGGACCAGCACTGGCCTAGCAGGCACTGAGCCACAGGTGACATCACAACCACAAACTGCAGCCACATCACCAGCACTGGCCTATCAGGCACTCAGCCACAAGTGACATCACAACCACAAACTGCAGCCACAGGAGCAGCACTGCCCTATCAGGCACTGAGCCACAAGTGACATCACAACCACAAACTGCACCCACAGGAGCAGCACTGGCCTATCAGGCACTCAGCCACAAGTGACATCACCACCACAAACTGCACCCACATCACCAGCACTGGCCTAGCAGGCACTGAGCCACAGGTGACATCACAAACAGAAACTGCACCCATAGGACCAGCACTGGCCTATCAAGAACTGAGCAACAAGTGACATCACAACCACAAACTTCACCCATAGGACTAGCACTGGCCTATCAGGCACTGAGACACAATTGACATCACAATGACATACTGCAGCCACAGGACCAGCACTGGCCTATCAGGCACTGAGCCACAAGTGACATCACAACCACAAACTGCACCCACATCACCAAAACTGGCCTATCAGGCACTCAGCCACAAGTGACATCACAACCACAAACTGCACCCACAGGAGCAGCACTGGCCTATCAGGCACTGAGCCACAGGTGACATCACAACCACAGACTACACCCACATCACCAGCACTGGCCTATGAGGCACTGAGCTACAAGTGACATCACAACCACAAACTGCAGCCACAGGACCAGCACTGGCCTAATAGGCACTTAGCCACAGGTGACATCACAAACACAAACTGCAGCCACAGGAACAGCACTGGCCTATCAGGAATTCAGGCACAAGTGACATCACAAACACAAACTGCAGCCATGTGACCAGCACTTGCCTATCAGGCACTGAGCCACAAGTGACATTACAAACACAAACTGCAGCCACAAGAACAGCACTGGCCTATCAGGCACTGAGCCACAGGTGACATCACAACCAGAAACTGCAGCCACGTGACCAGCACTGGCCTATCAGGCACTGAGCCACAAGTGACATCACAACCACAAACTTCACCCGAAGGAACAGCACTGGCCTATCAGGCACTGAGCCACAAGTGACATCACAACCACAAACTGCACCCACATCACCAGCACTGGCCTAGCAGGCACTGAGCCACAGGTGACATCACAAACAGAAACTGCACCCATAGGACCAGCACTGGCCTATCAAGAACTGAGCAACAAGTGACATCACAACCACAAACTTCACCCATAGGACTAGCACTGGCCTAATAGGCACTCAGCCACAATTGACATCACAATGACAAACTGCAGCCACAGGACCAGCACTGGCCTATCAGGCACTCAGCCACAAGTGACATCACAACCACAAACTGCAGCCACGTGACTAGCACTGGCCTATCAGGCACTGAGCCACAAGTGAACTCACAACCACAAACTGCAGCCATGTGAACAGAACAGGCCTATCAGGCACTGAGCCACAAGTGACATCACAAACACAAACTGCACCCACAGGACCAGCACTGGCCTATCAGGCACTCAGCCACAAGTGACATCACAACCACAAACTGCACCCACAGGAACAGCACTGGCCTAAGAGGCACTGAGCCACAAGTGACATCACAACCACAAACTGCAGCCACGTGACTAGCACTGGCCTATCAGGCACTGAGCCACAAGTGACATCACAACCACAAACTACAGCCACAGGACTAGCACTGGCCTATCAGGCACTGAGCCACAAGTGACATCACAAACCAAAACTGTAGCCATGTGACCAGCACTGGCCTATCAGGCACTGAGCCAAAAGTGACATCACAACCACAAACTGCACCCACATCAACAGCACTGGCCTATCAAGCACTCAGCTACAAGTGATATCACAACCACAAACTGCAACCACAGGACCAGCACTGGCCTATCAGGCACTGAGCCACAGGTGACATCACAACCACAAACTGCAGCCACAGGACCAGCACTGGCCTATCAGGCACTGAGCCACAAGTGACATCACAACCACAAACTGCACCCTCAGGACCAGCACTGGCCTAATAGGCACTCAGCCACAGGTGACATCACAAACACAAACTGCAGCCACGTGACCAGCACTGGCCTATCAGGAATTCAGCCACAAGTGACATCACAAACACAAACTGCAGCCATGTAACCAGCACTTGCCTATCAGGCACTGAGCCACAAGTGACATTACAAACACAAACTGCAGCCACAAGAACAGCACTGGCCTATCAGGCACTGAGCCACAGGTGACATCACAACCAGAAACTGCAGCCACGTGACCAGCACTGGCCTATCAGGCACTGAGCCACAAGTGACATCACAACCACAAAGTGCAGCAACAGGACCAGCACTGGCCTATCAGGCACTCAGCTACAAGTGACATCACAACCACAGACTGCAGCCACGCGACCAACACTGGCCTATCAGGCACTGAGCCACAAGTGACATCACAACCACAAACTGCTGCCACAAGACTAGCACTGGCCTATCAGGCACTGAGCCACAAGTGACATCACAAACACAAACTGCACCCACAGGAACAGCACTGGCCTATCAGGCACTCAGCCACAAGTGACATCACAACCACAAATTGGACCCACATGACCATCACTGGCCTATCAGGCACTCAGCCACAAGTGACATCACAACCACAAGCTGCAGCCACAGGACCAGCACTGGCCTATCAGGCACTCAGCTACAAGTGACATCACAACCACAGACTGCAGCCATGTGACCAGCACAGGCCTATCAGGCACTGAGCCACAAGTGACATCACAAACACAAACTGCACCCTCAGGACCAGCACTGGCCTATCAGGAATTCAGGCACAAGTGACATCACAAACACAAACTGCAGCCATGTGACCAGCACTTGCCTATCAGGCACTGAGCCACAAGTGACATCACAAACACAAACTGCACCCACAGGACCAGCACTGGCCTAGCAGGCACTGAGCCACAGGTGACATCACAACCACAGACTGCACCCACAGGAACAGCAACTGACCTATCAGGCACTGAGCCACAAGTGACATCACAACCACAAACTGCACCCACAGGAGCAGCACTGGCCTATCAGGCACTCAGCCACAAGTGACATCACAAACACAAACTCCACCCACAGGACCAGCACTGGCCTAGCAGGCACTGAGCCACAAGTGACATCACAACCACAAACTGCACCCACAGGAACAGCAACTGACCTATCAGGCACTGAGCCACAAGTGACATCACAACCACAAACTGCACCCACAGGAGCAGCACTGGCCTATCAGGCACTCAGCCACAAGTGACATCACCACCACAAACTGCACCCACATCACCAGCACTGGCCTAGCAGGCACTGAGCCACAGGTGACATCACAAACAGAAACTGCACCCATAGGACCAGCACTGGCCTATCAAGAACTGAGCAACAAGTGACATCACAACCACAAACTTCACCCATAGGACTAGCACTGGCCTATCAGGCACTGAGCCACAATTGACATCACAATGACATACTGCAGCCACAGGACCAGCACTGGCCTATCAGGCACTGAGCCACAGGTGACATCACAGCCACAAACTACACCCACAGGACCAGCACTGGTCTATCAGGCACTCAGCCACAAGTGACATCACAACCACAAACTGCACCCACAGGACCAGCACTGGCCTAATAGGCACTTAGCCACAGGTGACATCACAAACACAAACTGCACCCACGTGACCAGCACTGGCCTATCAGGAATTCAGGCACAAGTGACATCACAAACACAAACTGCAGCCATGTGACCAGCACTTGCCTATCAGGCACTGAGCCACAAGTGACATTACAAACACAAACTGCAGCCACAAGAACAGCACTGGCCTATCAGGCACTGAGCCACAGGTGACATCACAACCAGAAACTGCAGCCACGTGACCAGCACTGGCCTATCAGGCACTGAGCCACAACTGACATCACAACCACAAAGTGCACCCACAGGACCAGCACTGGCCTATCAGGCACTCAGCTACAAGTAACATCACAACCACAGACTGCAGCCACGCGACCAACACTGGCCTATCAGGCACTGAGCCACAAGTGACATCACAACCACAAACTTCACCCGAAGGAACAGCACTGGCCTATCAGGCACTGAACCACAAGTGACATCACAAACACAAACTGCACCCACAGGAACAGCACTGGCCTATCAGGCACTCAGCCACAAGTGACATCACAACCACAAAGTGCACCCACATCACCAGCACTGGCCTATCAGGCACTGAGCCACAGGTGACATCACAAACAGAAACTGCACCCATAGGACCAGCACTGGCCTATCAAGAACTGAGCAACAAGTGACATCACAACCACAAACTTCACCCATAGGACTAGCACTGGCCTAATAGGCACTCAGCCACAATTGACATCACAATGACAAACTGCAGCCACAGGACCAGCACTGGCCTATCAGGCACTCAGCCACAAGTGACATCACAACCACAAACTGCAGCCACGTGACTAGCACTGGCCTATCAGGCACTGAGCCACAAGTGAACTCACAACCACAAACTGCAGCCATGTGACCAGAACAGGCCTATCAGGCACTGAGCCACAAGTGACATCACAACCACAAACTGCAGCCACGAGAACAGCACTGGCCTATCAGGCACTCAGCCACAAGTGACATTACAAACACAAACTGCAGCCATGTGACCAGCACTGGCCTATCAGGCACTGAGCCACAAGTGACATCACAACCACAGACTACACCCACATCACCAGCACTGGCCTATGAGGCACTGAGCCACAAGTGACATCACAACCACAAACTGCACCCACAGGAGCAGCACTGGCCTTTCAGGCACTGACCACAAGTGACATCACAACCACAAAATGCAGGCATGTGACCAGCACTGGCCTATCAGACACTGAGCCACAAGTGAACTCACAACCACAAACTGCAGCCATGTGACCAGAACAGGCCTATCAGGCACTGAGCAACAAGTGACATCACAACCACAAACTGCAGCCACGAGAACAGCACTGGCCTATTAGGTAATGAGCCACAAGTGACCTCACAACCACAAACTGCACCCACAGGACCAGCACTGGCCTATCAGGCACTCAGCTACAAGTGACATCACAGCCACAAAGTGCACCCACAGGAGCAGCACTGGCCTATCAGGCACTCAGCTACAAGTGACATCACAACCACAGACTGCAGCCATGTGACCAGAACAGGCCTATCAGGCACTCAGCCACAAGTGACATCACAACCACAAACTGCACCCACAGGACCAGCACTGGCCTATCAGGCACTGAGCCACAAGTGACATCACAACCACAAACTGCAGACACAGGACCAGCACTGGCCTATCAGGCACTGAGCCACAAGTGACATCACAACCACAAAATGCACCCACAGGACCAGCACTGGCCTATCAGGAACTGAGCCACAAGTGACATCACAACCACAAACTGCTGCCACAGGACCAGCACTGGCCTATCAGGCACTGAGCCACAAGTGACATCACAACCACAAACTGCAGCCACAGGACTAGCACTGGCCTATCAGGCACTGAGCCACAACTGACATCACAAACCAAAACTGCAGCCATGTGACCAGCACTGGCCTATCAGGCACTCAGCCACAAGTGACATCACAACCACAAACTGCACCCACATCACCAGCACTGGCCTATCAAGCACTCAGCTACAAGTGATATCACAACCACAAACTGCAACCACAGGACCAGCACTGGCCTATCAGGCACTGAGCCACAGGTGACACCACAACCACAAACTGCACCCACATCACCAGCACTGGCCTATCAGGCACTGAGCCACAAGTGACATCACAACCACAAAGTGCACCCACAGGAACAGCACTGGCCTATCAGGCACTCAGCCACAAGTGACCTCACAACCACAAACTGCAGCCACAAGAACAGCACTGGCCTATCAGGCACTGAGCCAGAAGTGACATCACAACCACAAAGTGCAGCCACAGGACCAGCACTGGCCTATCAGGCACTGAGCCACAAGTGACATCACAACCACAAACTGCAGCCACAGGACCAGCACTGGCCTGTCAGGCACTCAGCCACAGGTGACATCACAGCCACAAACTGCAACCACAGGACCAGCACTGGCCTAGCAGGCACTCAGCCACAAGTGACATCACAAACACAAACTGCAGGCAAAAGGACCAGCACTGGCCTGTCAGGCACTGAGCCACACGTGACATCACAACCACAAACTTCACCCACATCACCAGCACTGGCCTAGCAGGCACTGAGCCACAGGTGACATCACAACCACAAACTGCACCCACAGGAGCAGCACTGGCCTTTCAGGCACTGAGCCACAGGTGACATCACAACCACAAACTGCAGCCATGTGACCAGAACTTGCCTATCAGGCACTGAGCCATAGGTGACATCACAAACACAAACTGCAGCCACGTGACCAGCACTGGCCTATCAGGAATTCAGCCACAAGTGACATCACAACCAGAAACTGCACCCACAGGAACAGCAGTGGCCTATCAGGCACTGAGCCACAAGTGACATTACAAACACAAACTGCAGCCACAAGAACAGCACTGGCCTATCAGGCACTGAGCCACAAGTGACATCACAACCACAAACTTCACCCACATCACCAGCACTGATCTAGCAGGCACTGAGCCACAGGTGACATCACAAACAGAAACTGCACCCATAGGACCAGCACTGGCCTATCAGGCACTCGGCCACACGTGACCTCAAAACCACAAACTGCAGCCATGTGACCAGCAGTTGCCTATCAGGCACTGAGCCACAATTGACATCACAATGACAAACTGCAGCCACAGGACCAGCACTGGCCTATCAAGCACTGAGCAACAAAGGACATCACAACCACAAACTGCACCCATATCACCAGCACTGGCCTATCAATCACTCAGCCACAAGTGACATCACAACCACAAAGTGCACCCACAGGAACAGCACTGGCCTATCAGGAATTCAGCAACAAGTGACATCACAGCCACCAACTGCACCCACAGGAACAGCACTGGCCTATCAGGCACTCAGCCACAAGTGACATCACAAACACAAACTGCAGCCATGTGACCAGAACTGGCCTATCAGGCACTGAGCCACAAGTGACCTCACAAACACAAACTGCAGCAACAGGACCAGCACTGGCCTATCAGGCACCGGGCCACAGGTGACATCACAACCACAAACTGTAGCCACAGGACCAGCACTGGCCTATCAGGCACTGAGCCACAAGTGAACTCACAACCACAAACTGCAGCCATGTGACCAGAACAGGCCTATCAGGCACTGAGCCACATATGAAATCACAACCACAGACTGCACCCACAGGACCAGCACTGGCCTATCAGGCACTGAGCCACAAGTGACATCACAAACCAAAACTGCAGCCATGGACCTAGCACTGGCCTATCAGTCAGTCAACAGAAGTGGCCTCACAGATACAAAAAAGGAGCAATGTGGCTGCTGGTGGCCTAGCAGATACTGAGGCCAAATGACTCCACAAACACAAACAGCAGCAATATCCATCGAGCTGGACTGTCAGGTGCTGAGGCGGAAGTGACCTCACAGGCAGCCATGAAGCCATGTATCTCCTCCTGGCCTGTTTGGGACTGAGGCACAATTGACCTAAACAAGCACAAACAGCAGCAATGTGCATGCTGATCGCCAGTCACATACTGATGCACAACTGACCACAAAAGCACCAACAGCAGCAATGGGCCTGCTCCCCCTTTATGAGGCATGCAGACACAAGAGACCTCACCATCATCACCAAAGCTACATGCATGCTCTTGGCCTACCAGATTCAGAGGCACAACTCACCTCACAAGTACAAATGGCATCGACCTGCCTGCTGCTGCCCTATCTTTGACTGAGTCACAAGGGAGCTGAAAAGTGCAAACCTTCACCGAGGAGAAGCTCACCTGGGCCACTCGCACGTCCCTTGATTACGCTGTGATCACTCCATACAGAACAGTCTTCTGCAAACGGCTTTCATCTCCTGGCAAGACTCTCTCCAGATCATGGGACAGCTCCGCTCTGGCACCCTGCACACAAATCACAAAAGGAACAGTTGGTCTCGCTTTTCCTTTAGTACCATCAAGTCCCAGCTGGGAGCCTTTGCACTGCAGCACAATGGCAGCAGGATGCCACTTCCATTTCTAGTGCATTTCTAGGGACAGAGATCAGCTGAGGGAGCAGCTGCACTGCAAAGGCTTTCTGACACTCTCGGATCAACTCAGCACTGCACCAGGCATCAACCTGATGCCAGACCTCTGCTCTGACACCTACTCTACAAACACACTGCCTCTGCCCCACACAGCTGCCTCTTCTGCTAGATACAACCAAGTGCCAGCAAGAAGAGATGCATGCAGGACACTCGCCACTTGCACACTCCACAGTCACTGCTCTGCTCGCTGCCTTCCCTTGGCTCCTCAACCCAGACACACAGCAAAGCTCTTGCGGTAACACCACAAGGTGGCCAAGGCACTCTAGGCTCACAAGGCATGTGCAAAGGAGCAGCACAAGATCAGGCACAGAGCTGCCTCCTTGGGTGATGCTGCTCTTTTCAGAGGGAAGGATCCTGCTTGCTTTGGGCACAGCAGGCTGCTGCTTTCCACCCCCATCCCCTCAGGAATCTCCAGCTAGGGATGGGGGAAAGGGGATTTTCTTTAGTAATACAAAAGATACAGATACAATGCAGAAACAGTTGAAAGTCCTGAAGGCCTCCTGAGCCCAAAGGAACCTCCCTTCCTTTCCTTTAGTTACTTGGACAAGGAGCCCCGGGGAAGGGAAAAAGGGTGCAGAGCCTTTGACATGAGGCCCAAGCAATGAGACAGACCCACACTGGATGGCTGCTGAAATGACAGCTCTCCTGGTTGCACAGCCTCTGCAGCAGCATCTGGGCTCCACAGCTGGCTTCACAGAGCACAGAGGGCTGGGTGCCACGGGCAACCTGGCCATGGGTACATCTTCACCCCTCCCAGAGCCAGCAGCCCAAGAGCTCTGAGACTTCTTCAGGTCAAGCTACGGATGCTTTGGGACACTCACACAAAGGCACTCAAGACATGCTGGCATCTATTATAAGGCTCTTGGACTCGTCCTATATGGCACCACAACCTCCTAGGAAAAGGAGGGGGCACAAGAGCATTTGCTGAGCGGGCTGGCAGTAACAGCACTTGTGGGAGGCGGAATTTGCAGCACAGCAGAGGTATCAGGAAGTGAACCCACACCCCAAGTCACCCAGGGAAGACAGGCGCATTTATGGAAGCCTTCGCATCCATACGTAGCCTCTTCTCAGTCACTTGCAGCTGCTTTCACAGAGGGCTCACGATGCTGGCCAAGATGTTGACAGGTACAGGGACACAGCCTGGCATCCTGCCTCCATCCTCAGCGGCTCTAGCACTGCACTGGGAACCTCCAGGAGTGGAGCAACCTAGAAAGAAAGAATTGAAGTGTTACTGGCAGTTCTGCTGGCCTTACAGAGTCGCAACAGGCAGGGGCAAATGTCTCCCCTCTGAGACTCTGAGACTCTGAGACTCTATTGCTGAGAGCCCAGCCAGCAGGGCTACCAAGACATTCTACCCCTCTTTTTGGCACAGGTGACACCATGTCTGTATACCAGGTCCCATTTGGGCTCTCCAGTTCTGCACAGGCACTAACACACTGCAGGGAATCCTGCACAGGGACACCAAGATGGTCAGGGGCTGCAGCGTGGGGCATAAAAGGAGAGGCTGCGAGAGCTGGCTTTGTTCAGCCTAGACAAGAGAAGGCCAAGGGGCATCTTCATGCTGTGCACAGCTACCTTATGGAGGGCACAGAGAAGACGGAGCTGGATGTTCTTGGAGGTGCAAACTAGTAGCATGGGAGGCAACAGGGACAAATCGGACAATGGGAAATGCTTCTGAGACGTCATGAAGAAACCTTTTTCTCCGTGACGGTGGCCAAACTGCGGCACACGGATCCAGAGAGGTTCCCAGATCTCCATCCTCGCAGGTAATCAAAACTTCGCTGGAAAAGGCCCCAAGATACCTCCTCTACTGGCACCTGCCTGGAGCAGGGCGTTGGAGCCCTGCTACCTCCACATGGCTCCCCCATTACAGCCTCAAGGAATATGCTATTGTGAAACTCTTGCCAAAGGCACCAGAGGCTTTGGAGATGCCGCCTCCACCGCTGAACAAGGACAGGTGTCTCAGAGCCACCCATCGCCCTCACAGGCCTGACTTCTTGTGAGGGGGCATCTCCCCTCTCTGCAAGGGTCTGCGTAGGCACAACGTGGAGAAATGCCTCCGACTGCTTTCATTAACTACCCATCTCGCTGAGGGATAGCAATGGATTAGCGTCTGAGATGGGAAGATGCAATGAGGGTCCAGATTCAACAGAAAGCCTTTAAGGAGGGAGAAGAGAACTCTCGCCAGCAGTCAGTAAAATCCCAAAGACTCACGGAAGCATCAAACCCTTCCGAAACTGCAAGCCTGAACCTCAGCTGACAGAAACCACCAAACTGGGAGCAGCCCTGCCTCGCACCACGATGCTCCAAGGAGGGAACACGGTCACCAACAGTCCTCACCCACGTCTCCCAGAAGGACACTGTGATGGCAGGCTGGGCCTTGGGAGCAGAGCACTGCTCTCTCCAGACACCTCCTCCCACGCTGAGCAGCAAAACACTGGCGCCACCACCCGGCTCCACCACAGGGCATCTCGCACTGGAACACGCCGTTACCTCCACACCTCACAGAGGGTTGGCAACCAACACACACCTCTGCATCAGCGACACACAGCCCACAGCACCACACATGGCAGCACGCAGGGCACCCCAAGCACCCCACAACACACAAAGCCCCACTCTCCAGACCTTCCATTCCTTTCTAGTCCTCCAAGGCCTTGCAACAGGCTCTGCCTCTGAACAGCCACTCACAGCCAGGGGCCTGCTCACTTCCCACCTCCAGGAAGCAGAGAAGAAGTGCTCTCACAGGGGCTGATCAGGCCAGCTCTTGCCTCTCACTTGTGCCTCAACTTCTCTGAACAAGAAATCTCTTTCAAAATGTGGCCCATACCCTTTCTGGGGGGTGACATTCCTTCTGTCTCCTCCAACTGCCTTTGCACCCATTCTCCAATGACTGCATATGTGGACAGAAAATCAGAGACCCCTAAAGTGTTACAGTTCCAAACGTGTCATAAAAGCAGCTGGACACCTCAAAGACAGACACAGCATTCAGACCTTGCAGGAAAATCTCACAAGCTCCCTGCTCTTTTGACAGGGGCAACTTCTAAAGCACACACACCCTGGCAAGAAGAGATTACTCACACCACTGCTCACACCAGCACTACATTCACTTAGCAGCCTCAAAAGTCTAGCTGGACTCCCTAGCTGACTGCGAGGACGCTGCAAGCTTCTACTTAGCAACAAGTGGAAAGGCAAACTCCATGTCCACACTCACCACCAAACATCATCCGCATTTGAAATGTAGCAGTATTAACTCAGGATGACGGAGTGGAATAAAATTTGTGTCAGATGATGTGGAACATCCACTTCTGCTTGATTAATGAGTTGCATTTCTGTATTGCTGTAGAGCTCTGCAGGGGTCAATCCCTCCTCTGAGCACACGCAACAAACCCAGAACTGACCTCACCACCACCATCCAAGCCATGCGTCTTCTCCTCACCTGTCAGCTGCTCACATAGAGGTGTCATCACATCACAGATTCACATCATGGCCTCATAATACTCACAATGCTCTCAAACACCCATTGCCTACCAGTTACTACACCAAAAGATTACCTTCTGCTATGCATTATCAACACCTAGCCTATGAAACTTAAGAATTGGAGAACAGCCTGCAAGTAATTCTTGGCAACATTTTCTAACGGGAGGATTGCATGGGAACAGCGAACATGAACCTGAAGACAGCAGGGCCTCATGTCCCAGGCACAGGGAGAAGCTTCCAGCAACTCAGAAGTCTGCTTCCTTCTCAATGCTGAACAAAACCACAAAATCCTCTACACATCCAGGACAACAAGCATTCTCCTATTTTACGCCCTGACAATTGGAGACACACGGAAGGACTCAGGCCAGGGCATCTCAGTTGGTGAAACCAGCAGAGACACAATTCAGCAACTCTTCACCCTGACCTAGCAGCATCGAAAGGACAACGGCAAGTGCAAGCACTGGCCATTCATCAACTTTCAAGGCCCCTGACAAGCAAAACAGCTCACACTTACACAGCTCTTCTGCAAACACCCTTCACCCTGCTGCCAGGCTCACAGGTCTCGGCGCAAAGCAAGAGGCAGGGAGCAAAAACAACGGCTAAGGCACGGCATGACATGCGGGCACAGCCTCTCTCAGAGACACTCGGAAATGCAGTTTTCACAACAAAAGACAACACTGGGAAGGGCACCTCGCGAGGACACCAGCAGCCTGCTCACACTTTGCCCAGCACCTCCCAAACGCAGCTCCGAGCAGCACCTGGGGCTGCGCTGGCAGCAGCACCTCAGGGAAACGCTTTAACAGGGATCCCAGAGCCACCACAGGGGCAAAGGTTCCTGCACCCAAACCCCACCGAGCCGCCCCGGCCCAGCTGCTCGCGGCAGGCCGCCACGTCTGGCTGCAGGGCAGCTCCCCCCTCTAGCCCACGTCGCTCTGGCCCCTGCTCACGGCCCCACCAGCCCCTGCTGCAGCTCCTGCAGCAAAGCAGCCCCAGCGCCAGCACCGCTGCCCCCGCCCCGGTGGGAGGGCACCCGCCGCCATTTGAACGCGCCCGCAGCGCCCACCAAACCCTCTTGCCCGCTCGCTTCTCACCTGCTTTGCTCCTGTTCCTCTTTCACCTCTTTGACGTCTTTTTTTCCACACATATTGGACTGCAATTGGCTGACAGAGCCATCAGTGAAATCGGTGCCCGCCCTCCTCCTCCTGACAGCCAATAGGAGGGCTGCACTGGGGCGATGCCATGGCAACACTGGGCCCTCCTGCCCTGGCAGCCAGCTCCGCCCCTCCCCCGCGGTCGGGCGCCATGTTGTGGGCGGCAGCGCGGGGCTCGGCGCGGCCTGGGGGCAGCACAGCGCCGTGTGGGAGGGCAGTGCGGGGCCCCGGGGCATGGCCGCTGGGCTGTGGGGCAGGGGCCCCGCGGGGCTGCTGGCTGCCCTGCGCCTTGGGGGCCGTGCGGGGCGCGGAGGGCAGCGCTGGGGCCTGTGCTGGTGGCAGCCGTGGTGCCAGCGTATGGGCCCTGGGGCTGGCCAGGGCAGCGGAGCCCACGGGCAGCGTCCTGCTGCCCCCAGGGCAGGGCAGGGCAGTGTCCTCTTGCCCCTCCTGTCCCGGGCCCCTGCCCACAGCAGCCCTAGGGCTCGGCTAGGGAGCGGTGGTGTGGGGTCGTGAGAGGGCTGGGGGAGATGGCTGTGTTGGGCTCACCCCAGCACTGCCCACCACAGTTTAGAGAAAAAACCCTGGCGTCAGCCAGGACCTGTTGAATGAGGATTGCACCTCCGCCTGTTTTCAGTCTGCTCTCTGCAATGTATTTTCTTTTGGGTGCAGAGGTTTGAGCCCAGTTTGCAGGAGGACAGGGGCTGTGGCCATCTGAAGATGGCATCTGTGAGCACAAAACATGCTGCACCAAGTTGAAAGGATAAAAGGATCCAGGGGGAAGGAACAGAGATTTTTCCCAAACACCCAGTGGACTTGGGGTTATTAAAAGGTGAATGTTTTATTATCATATATATACATTTCCAGCAGGGTCTTGAGAGCCCCATGGAGCTGCAGGCCACCTCAGCCTCTGGGATGCAGGACCCATTTCCTGCCAGAGCCAGACCCCAAAGGGGGACCCACTCCCAGGGAAACCTGTCATGGATTCCCATGCCCCCCCCCCCCCCACACACACCCTAAGAGGTGATGGAGCTGGCCACACAGAAGCCTTGGGGCTCAGGACAGCCCCAGCCCCAGGACCCAGGAGTCCTGGCTGTCACATTGTCCCCTGAGCCAGAGGGGACCCTCAGGCAGGGCTCTCGCAGCAGCCCCCAGCCCTGTCCAGCCACCCCCACAGCCCGGGATCCACAGCAGTTTTGGCAGTTAACAGTCTCTGTGCGACACCTCGGGAAGAAGCTCCCAAAGCCCTTACCCTTGGTGGAGAGCCACAGGAGTGTTGGGAACAAGGAACTGTGGTCCTGGCTGATGGTGTCCATCCAGCAGTCCTCCATCTCGCTTGCCCTCTTGCTCTCGTTTCACCTCTCCAGCCAGAGAAACAGGACGCTCTTCCCATCTCATTACCCAAAACTCCTTTCCAACATGCCCCTGCTCCTCCGCGTGTTGGTGAGGAGCCCCAACGTGGCCCCACTGCCTCCTGTCCCCTCTCCTTGCCATGGAGCCACTATGAAGGGCAGCTGTGGGGAGGGTGTGAGCAGTGCCCAGGAGTGCCTGGGCCTCACAGGGAAGTGAGGGTCCCCACCCACGACACCGGGGAGACCTCCCTGTGATGGGGCACGTCCCATTGTGACCTCAGCTCGTGTCATCTGGGGGCTCAGTAGGTCACTGCCATGGAGATGGCACAGGCAGGGAGAGAGCAGAGAGATTTCCCCTCATGTGCTGGAAAGCAGCCACCTGCCTTCACTGCAGTTATTTTCCATAATTTTCTGATAAATCCTTCAGGAATGTCTCCAGACAGTGCCAAAGACTGTGAAATATCTCAAATGGGGCACTGGAGATGTCACTTCTGCCCCCCTGCACTGACAGGTCACTGCACTGGGCAGACCTGTGCAGGAATCTGGGGTTTGGGGGTTGGCGTTTTTACAGGATCCAAGGCATGTGGGGTGAACCAGCACAAAGCATGGCCACAGGCTGAGAAATGCTTTGGTGAGCCTCAAAACTGGTTTCTGCTGTGGGCCACTCTTTTTGTGGAAGCAGGATGTAGGACAATGTGGGACAGGACGTAGCCTTCCTCCTTTAGGCACCAAGGCAGACTCTCTGCTTTTAAAAGCGCTCCGCAAGGTTTCTCAGTCGGCAGTGCTTGAGCTAGAGATGCTATGCCAGAGAAGAGCAAACATAGCCTTAACACACATCATCCAGAGGCCCTTATCCAGGACCCTGGAGCCTGCCAGGCTCCAAAGCCATGGGCGAGGCCAGGTAGCAAATGTGGGGAAGTTTTCCCATTTCCCATGAAATTTGCCCATCTTTCCTTCTGGCTGAGCCTGAGGAAAGCCATTTCTCATCCCTGGGCCTCATTTGGTCCTTGGGCTTTTCAGTGTCACCTTGGGGCTGTGCTTCTCCCCTGGGTACGCTCCTCAGCCCCCTGCCCTCCTCCCTGCAGGCTGCCTTGCTCTCCCGGGGTCTGTACAGCCCTGACATCCTGGATCTCCCATGTCTTATGACTCTGGGCTTCTCAGGACATGCCCACACACTGCAGTGCTGCTGTCCAGGCTCCGGTGCAGAGCCTATGAGGCAGTGCAATGCCTCAGGACGTGCATTTTGACTCACTCCCAAGTTTGTGAGATGACCAGCTCCCAGCTCTGCAGCTGCTGAAGTCTGAGAACATCCCTACAACCAGCCTTCCTGCTATTCCTAGTCTCTACACAGTCCTGGGGCAAATCTTGCAGAAGGGAGACTCCATCTGCCTTGAATGCTGTGAGAGATGTGGCTTTCCAAGTCACTGCAAAAGGAAGGACTCCTTTACTTGTTTGGGTTGCTTCTTGAGCCTGTGGCACCCCCTCTGTGATGCTGGGAGCCCCAGCTCTGCACTCTGATGTCTCTGCCCTTTCTCTCCCCTGTCTCCTGTTTGTCTACCCAAAGTCTTCTCTAGACACCAGGGGCATGGAAAGTGCTGCTCTAGAGATCTCATTTGAAGCTGTGACATGTTGTGAAGCTGAAGGCCTGAAGGAGGCTACTCTGGGATGTGGCCTCTCCTCCTGCGCTCCTGTGTGCCTGGAAGCCCATCCATGGGCTGGGAGCAGACGTTTGCCTGCCGCTCCTTGCCCATCTCCAGGATCCTCTTCCAGAGACCTGCCACTCTGGCACCAAGGGGAGCTGCTTCCTCCTGATCGAGCCGCTCTCCTCAGAGTGAGGACCTCAGGGCTCTGGCCCCAGCAAAGACACGGTCACCACAGCCCTGGTGGTCTCTGTGGGGGCTCCCATCACAATGCCTTGGTGGTGACCATGGGGAACCCCATCTCAATGCCTTGGTGGTGACCATGGGGACCCCCCATCACAATGCCTTGGTGGTCACTGTGGGGACCCCCCCATCACAATGCCTTGGTGGCCACCGTGGGGACATCCATCACCACGTCATTGCCTCCAAGCCTCTTCTTCCAGCTCTGAGCCCGGCTGCGAGCTGGGATCTGCAGAGCAGGACAAATTTTCCTCTCCCCAGCTCAGCGCTCCTTGGGCCTTGCAGAGGCTGCCCTTCTTCAGACAATCCATTGCAGAAATCCACTACAAGGCCACCCCTGTTGGTCTGCCCCCTAATCCTCACCCATACACTCTCGAATGCCTCACCGTCCGTCCCTAGGCAGAGCTCCCTGCATTCCCACTGCTCTCTCGGCGTTTCTCTTCCCCACATCACCCTGCACCTTTTCATTGCCATCCCACGCCATTACATCCTCACTCTTTGTTGAGTCACCCTCTCCTCCCACTCACTCCCACTTTAAGGCTCTCTTCACCAGCTTGGCCACCTGGTTGACCATCAGGTTGGCAGATGGGAACAGTCTCCTTCCAAATGAAGCGTGACAACCTGCAGCTTCACTCCCTCACTGCGGGCTCGGCTTCAGCATCTCCTCCAGCTGCTGTAACCCCAGGCCAGCCCGCAAAGCAGGTGCTCCCCTCTCCTGTGATCCTCTTCCTACTCATGAGGTTTGTTTTCAGCCAGAAATCCCTCTCATCACAAAACTGCAAGGACTGGCATGGGCTGAGAGCAGGACTGTAGGTGATGGACCATGTGCGGCTGCAGCATGGTTTTACACTCCCCTCAGCTTGATGTGACATCAACCCCCAAGCTGCTACCATAAAAAGAGAGAAAAAAAAAAAAGCTGAACTTGAGTGCTGATCTTCAGAAGATGGGCTTGTTTCTCCCCACGCTCATTTACTACCCTCAAGCCCTCTGTCCTGTGGCTGCACTGAAGAGCCAGGCCGCAGCCTATTGACTCTGCCCTTTCCCATCGTGCCCCTGGGACAGCCAGAATGAAATTAAGCCATTGAGATTGAAGGGTGGGGGAATGGAGTTAATACCATTAATTAATTGCAATTAATATACAACCTACTGACTTTTATTTAAGAAAAGTTTCTTTTCTGTTCTTCCCCTCAATTTCCTGATTTTCCCCATAACAGGAGAGCAGAAAATCCGTATCTTTTAAAAGGGCTCCCTAGTTTTACATACCTGCCTTCTGCACCTTTTAAGCACCTTCTCTCCCCTGCCTCCCCCCCCACACCCCCTAGTTCCTTTCCTTTGCTTCAGCAGCATGCTAAGAGCGAGAAAGCTAAGTGGGGAGGGAGAGAACAAAAAAGAGATACAAGAATGAACAGCAGAGGGAAGACAACAGAACATTATGTATGGAAATGCTTGCAAGCCCTCTCAGACACACAGAAGAAATCATTTCCTTCCAAAACCTGTACAGTGAAAATGACCTACAAAGTGAACCAATTCTGCATCCGTGTGGAATTTAGCACCGAGAGTTGCCAGGGATACACTGCTGTAATGATCACTTTTGAGATGACAAAGCCTTCCAAGAGGCAGCCTAGCCTGCAGCAGACCACTTCCAGGAGCAGGGCAGAGCAAGGCAGGTGTCTTCACTGTGCTCCACTTCTTATCTTAGCCAGCCCTCACTTTTAATAACAGGTTTCTGATCAGGCTTTACAGGGTGTGAACTACAGGGACAGTAAAACAGAAGAAATTATCACTTGTGCACTTTCACACAGAAGCAACACACAAGAGGGAAGGGATAGTCATGAAAAAACTGCTATCGGGGTACATGACAGCAATATGAATTATGGTATCCAAAATGCAGAGTTAAAACATGACTCCTCAGGACATGTTTCTTCTTCTTGCATCAGTGCATGCTCAGATCTGCACGGCTGCTGCTGCTGGCAGCATGTTGGGTGCATCACTGTGCCAGGGCCAAGGCCACCCCACAGGCACTGGCTGAAGCCCCCGTCCCTCTTGCACTGACTCTCTCGCACTCCACGGTGAAGCGGCAGCATTGCATCACGGTGCTCTTGTGCCGGTGCTCTGCTGGCCAGCGGCCCAAGCGTCGGGTGCATCAGATGTACAAAACATCCCCAGAACAAAGCTGATATCCTTAACTGCACCTTTCCTATCACACAGGACATCGGTTGTCAATATGCTACTGAATTTGAGTAGAAAAATTGGAGGGGGTAGAGTTTAAATGCAAATCAATTCCTGTCAGAATACATTCTCATTCAGCACATGCTGGTACTTCAGAAGGGAAAACCCAAGGTGACAAAAAATGCCTGTGTGCTCCAGTCCAGCTTTTAGCCAGAGGCACATTTCATGCTGATCCTTCAGTCACAACTCGCCAGCATCGGTCTCCCAGCAGACACAAAGCACAACCCAGCCTTCTCCCGGCAACATCCAGGGGTAACTACAAACAGGGTGAACATGGGCTGCGGAAGCTCAGGGGGAAGGAGCAGCCCCGGCACGGCAGGCTCGTTCCCCATGCAGAGGGGCTGCGTGGGGCAGGGCTGCTCACAGCTCCCGCTCGCCCCCACGACACTTCCCCAGGGGCTTCTCAGCAGGAAGCTCCAGGCAGGGACAACACCAAAGGCAAGGAGCTTCCCCAAGCCTCCGCTTCCAGATCCCTGCTGCTGCGGTGGGGGGAAGGGAAAGGAGCCCGAGACTCTGAAGCCCACGGAGAGACCAGCAGGTCTGCGAGGAAGCTCAGAAAGCGCCTTCACACCACTCTGCCCACAGGCAGCACCAGCAGCACCTCTCCTGGCTCCACCACGCCTGCTGTCACCTCCAGCCTGGAGCCACCACAAGCCCAGATGCACCCGCGCCCTCCCCTCGCAGCCGGGATGGCGCTGACAAACAGCCACCACAGCCGGCACTGAGCCGCGGGGCCGCCAGCACAAGGGCGCAAGAGCCGGGGGCTCCCGCGGGGCCACAGGCGGCCCAGGCCGGGCCGCGCCTTCCCCAGCAGCTGCTCGCACTCACCAGGCCGCAGCGGCTCCGGCTGCCCCCGTGCGCACAGCTGCTCGCTCTGCCCAGGCCACGGCCCTCGGCCCTCGGCCCCGACGCAGCAGCTCCTGGCGCTGCGATTCGAGGCTCCGGACGGCCCCGCGCCGGGAGACGCTGCCCCGCACGGCACCAGCCGCCTCTCGCCCCCTCCCTCCCTCCCCACAGGGCCTGGGCAGCCCCGGCCCCGCCCCCACCCCGCCCCTCACTGCCCTCCTCTGTGCCAGTGCGCATGCTCCGCGGGAGGCAGTACTTCTGGCCTTGTGGGGGGCGGGGCCTGCGTGTCCATGGCCACCGCCCCTGGTGCCGCCAGCCCCGCCCCCCCTGGGTCCCACCGCGGCGCCGCTCTCAAGGCCGTGGAGAAGCAGCTGCGGCAGCGGTGGGTGTTGGCGGCTGCTGCGCAGGGAGCCCGGAGCGACGCTGCGGCCCGGCGTGTGCTCGTGTGGCCGGACCCTGCCGCGGCTGCTGCCGGCTGGGGCTGGGGCTGGGGGCGGGGAGTGAGGGGGATCCATGCCGGGGGCAGGGAGCGAGGGGGAGCGGCGCCGGGCTGGCCCTGGGCTGCGGGAGTTGTGCTGCAGGGGAGCGTTGGCAGGGAAACGCTGCTGCCCGGGCGCTGCTGCCACAGGGCCCCGTTGTGCCCCGAGGCCTGGGCGAGTCTCCGCAAGGGGACGCACGTGCACGTCACGGGAGCCCCGGGAGGCCGCAGCCTTTTTTTCAGAAGCAGATGAACAACCCAGGGGCCATCGCAGCCTTTGGCATTATGTGCCATGAACGGGTGGCCCTGAAATTTTGTCTCCATCAGCAGCCCAAGAAAGGGGCTGGAGGGGGGATCCCAGAGTGTCCCTCTGCCGGGAGAGCATAGAGAGGCGCTGGAGGCCGGCCCAGAGGAGCCACCTGAGCATAGAGATGGTAGGGAGGGTATCCCCCCCTCCAGGTGACCATAGAGGTGGGGCGTGGTGCTTTGCAGACTGTCCCTCGCCATGGGGACCTTCAAGCTGGTGTGGGCGGAGCCAACCCCAGAAAGTCCCCGAGACTCGTGACCCTCCTGAACTCCTGTTCTCACCGCGCTTTCCTTTCCACCCCTTCTTCATCCCACGCTACTTCCAGTTGCTACCTCCAGGAGAGAAATGTGATTGGTTCCAGTTTCCTGCACGTGTTACGCATCACAGCAAATACAGCCCTTCCCTATTTCTGGGGTTTGACCACAGGTGTGAAACACTGGTTCTGGCTGACGTTCAAGATCTTTTCACGGTACAAAAAGCATTCCCAGCTTTTACATTTGTGGTGCTTTTCCATGTAGACTGGGCACCTCTCTCACAAAATCCTGGACAAACCATTTAAAGACTAATAGCCAGGGCCTTGTGCTGCCCCAGATCTACACATCCGCTTGCAGTTAAGGCACCTTATTCTTGTGCCTGTGTTATCTGCAGTCTCAGAGCAGGCAGAAATGGCAATAATGCAGCTATGGAGATGTTTGTGCAATGCCTGATAAAGCTCAGAAAAGTTTCTCGACCCAAACGCCTTCCTACCATCCTTAACATGAGAGTAATGTTTGTTGTGCAAAAAGAGGAAACAGGTCTTGAGATATTTGAGAGAGTTATTTGGCTTAAATATCCCCCAGTTTTTTTTTACCCTTGGACATGATGAAGATGTGTTTAGTAATGTGTAGCAGATCCTCAGACAATGGAGTTTTGCTTAGCACAACTGTCCTGGTTATGGACCACCAGCAAAACAGTGGCCATTGCCCCTGCTATTTAGACTGACTAAACAGTGCTACTTTCTGTGGATGGTTTAGAAATGGAGGGTAGATCATATGGCACTGCCTGTCCAACCCCAGCCACTTTTATGATAAAGGCTGGCAGATGGAAAGTCTGATCAGAAAAAAACAAAACAAAACAAAACTCCCTTTGACTCTAGGGGATCACTGACCCAAACACTTATAAGATCTCGGTATTTGTATTGCTTAAATCAATAGTGGGGAACTAGAAAGATGTGTGCCAAAGCTGGTCCTTCATGCTGCAACCCCAAAGCCTAAGCCTCTGTGTCCTTTGGGAACCACAAGGTGACAGAGAAGCGAGACCTCGACATCAAGACCAAGTGGCTGCAGCACCTCCAAAGCTGCACTGTTAAAGGACGCTGGATCCAGTGGATTTTTGAATAAAGGGATTCCTCCTTCCTGGTCCACTGGAAGGGAGACTGCTGCGCTTCTCTGTTCCCTGGTCCTGCCAGCAGCGAGATGGGGCATGTACTTCCAAGAGGCATACACACACTCTGTACGGTCATGGTCAACCACCAAAAAATCAACTCCGGCAGGGGCACAGTACCTTTACAGGCACCATGGAGACACTAGCAGCACTCATAAACATGAACGATACAAACGGCCTGGTCCTGTTCTTGCTCACCAGCTAATCAGACTCAAAGCTTGCAGGAGACCTCACAGGCACCCTCGCACGGGTGCCTCTGGTAGCTGGCTGCCTTGACGTCTGCAAGCCTTCCACACATGCACTCATGCAGAACAGCGAGCATGCTCACCCAGAAAAGAGCTAGGAATAGGATTTAATACAATGATAGGCTACACCGCAGAGACCAGGTACACAGCCTGGCCGGACAAGTGTCCCCGCCAGCAGCTTGCTTACACCTGACTGGCCCCTTTTATTCCCTTTGCCTCCATTTTCCCATGCTGCTTCTTCCATGATGCAGCTTGATCCCTCCCTTTCTCCAGCTTTATCCCCTTTGAAATAAACAGCCCATCTCTAAGTATTGTTTTCTTCATTGGTCCCAGTTTTACTGCCTATGTACTCAAGTTTAATATTTCTGGTACGGTTAGCTAGTTAACCCCTGGCTCATGTGGTGCTTCTGATATCGTTACCTCAGTACTGCTGGTGCTGCAAGAGTCTACTCCCCGAAGGATCCCCAATATGCCAGTTATGTGTGAAGCTTGTCCTTTTCTCATATAACTCTCCCTTAACCACTGCTGAAATCCAGCCATCCCTCACTGTGCTGTCTGGAACTTGGCAGGGTCTCATTCTGTTCCCTGCAGTGTCCAATGATTTCTCATAGCCACTAGTTTCTCACGTCCTGTTCAGTTATCTCAACTCTGAGGCAGAGCCTAGTCGTCTGCCTGCATACCCTAACCCTGTGTTGCTGGTGGAGCTGCGGGCCTGGATGGGAAGACCCAGGGCCACCACATCCTTCACTGTGGTGCACAAGGACCCACCCAGAGCAGGATGACCAAGGTGCCCAAGAGCGCCCAAGTGCTCTGCTGGGCTGAGCTTTGGTCACCCAAGGTGCCATAGCTTCCCTGGGGTCCAACACGAGGAGATGGATTTTCCTATAAAGAGTTCACCCTTGTAGAATTCCCTTCGGAAATGGGACACTCACACACAAACTTTAAAAGAGCTGTTAACAGTAATTCTGCCCCTCAGAGGCCCTAACAAAATGAAATGCTGATTAGAAACAACTGCACAGGAGTAAAGCAATGGCAATGCCTTCCCTTCCTCTGTGCTTTGTTTTTCCCTGTGGAATGCAAAATAAAAGGAGAAAAGGGATCTCTGTCTGTTGATTATTTCTCTAAAATATGTTTCCTTTTATCAATTGTACATGCTTCTGCCCATCACTTTGCCATGTAAAGATATGGATGGAGACAGAAGTATAAAATAAGAGGGGATAGGGAGGAATATATAATTTCATTCATGGACAAGAAGAAAAAAGTGTGATAGAAGCATATATAGTTTATTTGAAAAATCTTGATGATGAAATAATCCTTCAGGAAAGAAAAGGAAGGTAGAAAATGCCTAATTATCCAAGAAGAATTTTTTTTTTCCTTCAGGAGAATGCATCCTAGAGTCATCAATGGCGATAGATAAAGCAGGGCTTTAAACAGTGGACATGCTGACAGTACCTTACGAAAATATGAATTTTTAAGAAATCTCCCTCCAGAGTGAATAATAAAACTATCGTCTGCATGCTATCATTGACAAATCAATGAGGCTGTCTTCATCACACTAATGAAACCGAGAAGTGTTTTATGGATTTGAATCCAGTGAATCTGAACCCATTGTAGTGTCTGAGCTTAATTTTCATGTTTAGCATCTTCTGTTATTCAGGGAAAGTGTTCTGAGCTTTTCTCAACAACCCTTGGACATTGTCCCAGAGTTTTCAGCCAAATTTCCTGAGATGACTTATGAAAACTTCCTTGTGTCAGCATGCACTGGCAGTCTATGCCCCAGTCCTAAGAAGTGTGTGTGTTCAACATTTTATTAATATTTTTTAGATTTTGTTTATAAGAACCCCCTGTAACCAAGACACACAATTCACGTTCCTTCCTTTCACCATTACAATCCAATGAGAACATAAATCTCCTGAGGCACCTGTATTTAATAGCTATATATATGTGTGTGTGATGTAATATATGGTACATAATTAGAACTGCTGTCATGAAAAGCACCATGACCGGGGGAAAAGCCAAACCTTTGCACAGCCAATGGCTTCCTTCAGGGCCAGTTTCACAGTCTTGTTTCTGAGACTGTAGATGGAGGGGTTTAAGAACGGGTACAGGACAGTGTTCAGTAAAGCTACAATTTTGTTGGTCTCCAAGGAAACCCCTTCTGAGGGCCGTGCATAGAGAACAATGCAGCTTCCATATGCGATGGCTAAGTTGGTGAGATGGGAAGAACATGTAGCAAAAGCTTTCTTCCTCCCAGATGCTGATGGCATGTGCAGAATACAGTGGAAGATGCACATGTAGGACACTATGATTAGACATAAGGAACCCAGCACTACAAGCGATATGAAAATGGTGCCTAATTTCCAAAGCAGGCTGGCATCAGAGCAGGACAGTGTGAATAAGGGGGAGCTGTCACAAAAAAAATGGTGGATCTTGTTGGGGCCACAGAAAGTCAACTTTGAGAGGAGGACCAGGCAGTAGCTGAAGAGTGTGAAGCCTAGGACCCATGCAGCAGCAACCAGATGGGTGCAGAGCTGCTGCTTCATGACAGCAGCATAATGCAAAGGTTGGCAGATGGCAACATAACGATCAAAGGACATGGCAACAAGGAGAGTGAACTCTATAAAACCCAGGGCAAAACAGAAATAGGATTGGGCAAAGCAGCTGCTTAATGAGATTGGTCTCCTTCCAGAGCTCAGAATCGCCAACAATATGACGGTTGTGGAGGATGTGAACCAGATTTCCAGGAATGCCAGGTTGCTGATGAAAAAGTACATGGGAGTTTGCAGGCGGTGATCCACACACACGAGGAAGATGATCATTGTGTTCCCCGTCACTGTTGTCAGGTATATGAGTAGAAGGAGCAGGGAGAGAAATTGCTGTAGTCTTTGATCAAGCCCTGAGAAACCCTCCAGGATGAACTCAGCAACCGCAGTTTCATTTCCTGGTCCCATGTCTAATTTCAGTACATCCTGCTGAGACAGGAGCATGAAGAAACAAGTGTGAGAATTTCACAGTCTCGACGGGAGGGTAGATCCTTCCTTCTTTGCTCCCTCACTTGCTTCCTAAGTAGCACAGACAGAAATATTCCTCTCAGCCATTCATCACACCCTGATTTCTCTGCTTCACATTTACAGTCCTCAGAGATTTTACTGTCTTCTTTCTACCTTTTCCAGCCACTCACAAAGGATTCTTTCTCGCAAGCACAGTATTGTAAAGAGGTGGTGAACTAGTTCATGCCATGCCTGGGAAATTCCCTGTTCACTTCGACCTATTGCAAACATCCATCACATCTGTGCTTCAAACGCCAACCTAATCTCCCAGCAAAAGTACTTACTATTATGTGCAGATGCTAGTCTATCCATTTAGATAAGTATTTGGAAAGTTATTCCTTCTATTTTTCGGTGCTTGCCTTTTTTGACTTGGAACATCTGTGGTTTCAAAACAAGCCAATATCGAGGACCTCTTTTGTAATCCCCTGCTTTCTTCCACGTCTTCTTCCTCTCTGTTTCTCCAGAAACATTGAGGAAACATTGTTATTAAATGTCCTGACCTAAATGCCTTGCTTTCCCTTTAGGGGAAGGGGGAAATCTTCTCATCTTAAAGAACTTAAAGGCTGTCCTTTTGATTATTTGACATAGGAAGCATCTGGAACAAAATAATACTAAGCAGGGTGATATTTGAGATGTCTAAAAGTCAGGCACTTCAGTTTGAGCAAGTTAGCTCCCTCCCATCTTGTCAGTGCAGAGAGGGAGAAGAGTATCTGGAAGAGACTGGTAACACTTCTTTCACATGCCAATTATAGTCTGGGAGGACCCAGCCTCTCTCTAGACCTCTTTCTTTGCCCCCATTAACAAAATAGGGAACAAGGGAAAACAAGTGCACACTCCAGCTGCTCACAGGCACCTCTAAGGAAGCTGATGAAACTCACTACTTCTGTCTCAAGCCTCTTAATTTACTAAGTAGCTCATTTCTTTTTCAAACCAAAGAACACGTCTAACAGAAGGAAGTCCAAGGAAAACATAGGCAATAAATACTGACATTTTTCCCTCCACCTTTGCATTTGGTTTTAGACATATAAAGGAAAGGAGCAGATGACTCCACAAACAGGATGCCTCAAAAATGCAGGGGTGGAGGGGAGAAGGAGATGATGGGTTTCAAGCAGTGAACCAGAGGTTCTCCACAGACTCTGTTGTCCCCCAGACCCTGTCTCAGAGCATAGTGGGTGGCTTTTATACAGAGAGTAAAACGGGAAGCTCAGTAATGGGCAATACCCTGTGTTTGCATTGGTGTTTTAACCTGGAGCTCAGGTTAGTCCTAGATCCCAAATGCTCTGTCTTGCTCTCTGCTTCTAGTCTGGCAGAGGGGAATCTCTGGACTTGGTTCATCTGGAAGATATGCTGAAATTGCTGTAATTATTTGAGCAAAAACTCAAGCCCAGTCACCTACAGCAATATCACTGCAGCCTCAGTGAATCAGAGGTGACAGTCTCAGCTCCCCATTTTCTGGGTAAGTTCCAATGCTCAAAGGGTTGTGTCTTCTTAGTCTGCTGGATGTCAGCTAAAATCATACTTCTCCTGAATGTACCTTCTTAGAGGAACTTGCAAAGCTGCTGAGAGCTTACAGAAAATCAGCTTCTCTGCTCACCATGTGGGTAACCCTCTGTTGAAGCCTATTATCTGGCTTTGGTTCATTCAAAGGATTTGCTGTATTCAGGCCCCATGTAGCCAAAAATGGAGCAGAGGGTACTTTGGTATATAAGATGGTGGGGCTGAGCAAGGATAGAGATGCCATCACCCAATGGATAAAGATGAGTGTGGAGCCCAACCAGGGCTTCATAAAGATGGTGCAGTGCAAAGGGTTGCAAATGGCCCCACAGCAATTGAAAGACATCACAACAAGCAGGTTGAACTCAGCTGTGCCCAGGAAGATGGAAAGGAAGGTCTGGGATTGGCAAGTAGCCACGGGATGGTCTTAATCTCCAAGATGAGGCCGACAAACCTTTTAGGGGCAAAGGGAACCAAATACCTGAGAAGGAGACGCTGCTGCGGAAGTGATATACTAGGGGTGAAACTGGTGGTTGAATCAAATGATAGATATCATGACCATATTCCTCATGGCAGTGAGCAGATAAATCACCCACGGCAGTGTGAAGAAGAGGATTTGCATTTGAGGAGTGACTGAAAAGGCCTTGAGGAAGAATTTTCCCACTATGGTATGGTTGGGAGGATCCATTTCAGAACCCAGTCAGTTGAAGGTGGGACAAGAGTAACTAATGTCATGTGTGGTGAAATTCGTCTTGCTACCTTCATCAACTTTCCCTTCCCTTTTCCTAGTCCTACTTTTCTTTCTTGAGGTGGGACACCAGAACTGCACAAGGGATCCTCATTTTCTCTTTGTTTATATCCAATGCCATGAAATAAAGGTTGATTCATCCCACCTGTCTTTAGACACAGGAAACAACTCTCCTGCCTCGCTTGCTTGCAGAGGTAGGCCAGAGTGCTAGCTAAGAGCCAGTACTTGTGGCAAAAGCTCTGGAAATCAAGTTCCAGGTATGAAATTCAGGTTTCTCTTACAGTTAGAATTGTGGCGTGGGTGGGCAACAGGCTATCAGGCCTGTGACTGTGTGCACACTCAGAGCACTCAAGTCATTAATCCCTTAGGTGGCCCAGGAACTCCCCCATCTAGTAATCCACACAGGTGAGCTGATGGCCAGGTTTGAGACAGGCAGTTTCAGACTTGAAACTAGGAGATTGACTGAACTGCTACCACTTTCCAAATTAAGTGTTGGACTGACTGGTGCAGAACCTCTCCAAGTGGGTATTTCAGACAGTTCTAGAGATTTCTAGAGGCAGATCCTGCTGTGCCTGGACCAATTCCTGTGCTTAAATGTGGTGAGTACCATCACAGCTGGAGTATCTGGCTGTTTCAGAATCTCTGCAGCAGCTCCTGCTGCAGAACTGATTAAATTGTAAAAACTTAAGGCCCTTAAAAATTGACAGTGGAAACTGCTCCTGCAAATGAAGAAGTGGCCATGTAGGACAGTCTTCTGTGCATTCTTAGGAGAGTTAGGAGATGCTTTGATACGCAGTTTAAGGTAATCAGTAGCAATGGCTCATGCATATGCTGGAGAGGTCACACAGGACCACAAGCCAGCTGGACTATAAAAATTCCCCAAAAGAACAGTTTGGGGAGTCTCATCTGATCCAGTGGAAACCACTGCTGGAAGGACCCTGGCAAAGGAGACTGCCACCACCATCTGGACAGTAACCAACCATCCCGTTCAAGAGATTTGATGCCCCTTGTGAGTGTTACCTGTGACACGCCAATTGAGGGGCGTCTGTGATTCTTTTGAATTCAGGGGTTATTTGCACTGAACTCCAAGAGATCAGCATTTGTCAAGTATGAGAATTTATTAGAGATAAGAGGTTATAACAAAAAAAGCTAGAAATAGAACAGAACTGAAAAAACATGTATACATATCAGAGCTCTACAGTTAAATCACGGGTGCACGGTACAGTGACTGCTCTCGCCCTTTATTGGCCACCCTTCCGGTACGGTTTTGCCTGGATTCTCTTCACCACACCATTGACATCCACAGGCCAGCTGATGGTCGGTCAGAGTCCACACCAACTTCTGTGGCTTACTCTCTTTTATAACCAGTCAAAACAACACCAGCCCGCAGTTACACAAAGGCCGTATGGCCTCAGTCAATAACAGCATGCACATCAACAGGTAACCTAGTGCTCAGCCCACAGCGCTGCTCAGTTAGTAACAATTCGCCCAGTAACAGGTCGTTCCGTGGGGAATGGTTCCACAGCACCTAGATGTTAATGGAGTGAGTCTGTGGTGTCACTTCTCCTCTGTCTGGACTTGTCAGTCATGGGGTCGGTAGATGGTGTGCCCCCAGGCTGCAGCAACCCCACAGCGTGGTGGCTCCAGCCATGATGCACCCGGGGTTCCTTAACTCCTGGGAGCACCCCAGAGCAAACCCCTCTTCTGTGGGCTGCACCATCCAGAGTCCCACGCTTGCCTGTGTGGCGCCTGTCACTCCACCCCTTGACACCGCCAGACACACACATTTATTTCAGAAGCCAGCAAATTCCCCTTGGTGTGCAGTGGGCGGCTTTTTGGTAAGCACAGTGTACTGGGGAAATGCGCACTGCTATTAATAGACACCAAAAGCAAAGCATGCCCATTTGTAGTAACACGTAAACAACTGTTAAAAATAACAGTCTTAATCCTAATAGCAACATGATTGGTCTGGCCTATTGACCCAAATTCGGTGAATCCGAGTGTTGTTCCAGTTCAATATCTTAACACAGAAATCTTATTTCCTTTAATTGCAAGCATTTCTTTCCTGCACCAAAAGATCAGTTTGTTCCCCAACCTGGAATAGTTCCCTTTAGAGGAGCTTCAAATACAGTTGGTCACCTTTTTTTTAATTATTTTTCCGTATTTCCCTGTCTTCTCTATAATAAACAGACAACTTTAACTTCAGATCAACAGCTGTTACACTTATGCATAGATTTTCCCATCTTTTTCTCTTTCTTTCCTTTCCTTTCATCAAGGGAAGGTGTTAGCCCCTTCCTTAGGATCATCAATTTTTACAAACACTAGAATACAGCTGTTGAGTTTGGTTATCAGCCTGGTATGAGTATCCTCTCATTCTTAGGTATGCCATCTTCCTTTGGTGTTACTTCTCTCCTGGCTCCTAGATTCATTCTGTTATTTAGATACTTTTAAAAAACACATTACTTAGCCTAACAATTCTACCACTCTTTCTGGCTGCTTCTTTTCAAGTTGTTGCTCTTCAGAGGGTCACTCTGTAAAACCCAAACAAAAAGTAAACCCTAGCAAGGCCATTCGGTGGTTATACTTTGGCTTTAACTGTAACTGCTGAAGCTATTTCTTTTAAGGTTACTTGGTTACATCCATCTATTATTCAAATTTGAACAGGGTTTTTTGGTTTTTTTTTTCATTGATTTTTCTTTATGCTCAGAATCTTTTACTACAGCTTGGGGCATTTTCCAGCCCCTGCTGGTTTCTGGTGTACTTAAAGATGCTGGTTTTTTGCATTCGAGGTCTTTTCTTGTTTCCTAACTCTGCCCCTGGGGCTCTTATCTGCAGAGCCCGATCTCCACCCTGAGTCCTCCTGTGCCTCAGTGCCAGGCAGAGCAGTTACACTGGGCAGGGGGGGCAGAGCGTTTCTCACGGTCTTGTGAGAAACAAGCTGCCCAAGCCCAGTCCTGCTTTCCACCCAAAGCCTCCCCTGCTTCGCTCCCTCTCCTCTTTCACTTCTCTCTTTCACGTCTTTTTTTCTTCCACATGGTGGACTCCAATTGGCTGACAGAGCCATCAGTGAAATCCAGACCCGCCCCCCTCCTCCTGCCAGCCAATAGGCAGGTCACAAATCAGCAGCTGCCTATGGGAATGAGCTAGGGGAGGAGTCACAATGTTGCAGTGTCCAGATGGTGTGTTGTAAAGGTGAGGCTACAAACTGTCAATTTAATCGGGGAATGTGGGAACAGAAGAGAGAGCCACACAGCTCCTGGGGGTCCCGGGCGATGCTGGGGGCCGTGCTGCTCTTGGGGATCTTGGACCAGGCTGGGTTTCTGTACAAAAGTCTGGAAAAGAATTGATGCAAGGCACTAGAGAAGAGGGATTTTCCTGGGCGCTTAGAGAAACCCATGCAGGACCCAGGGATGTTGAGGGAAATCCATCCCACCCACCCCCAAACCCACTGCTCTCCCTGGAGACCTTCCTGGATCCTCAGGCTGGCAGCAGGAGGGGGTGTGGGGGCACAGCCATGTCCCAGACTAGCCTCAATCAGGCCTTCAGCTTCACAACGTGTCACAGCTTCAAATGAGCTCTCTAAAGCAGCACTTCCCATGCCCCTGGTGTGCGAGAAGACTTTGGGTAGACAAACAGGAGACAGGGGAGAGAAAGGGCAGAGACACCAGGCTGCAGAGCTGGGGCTCCCAGCATCACAGAGGGGGTGCCACAGGCTCAAGAAGCAACCCAAACAAGTAAAGGAGTCCTTCCTTTTGCAGTGACTTGGAAAGCCACATCTCTCACAGCATTCAAGGCAGATGGAGTCTCCCCTCTGCAAGATTTGCCCCAGGACTGTGCAGAGACTAGGAAGAGCAGGAAGGCTGGTTGCAGGGATGCTCTCAAGCTTCAGCAGCTGCAGAGCTGGGAGCTGGTCATCTCACAAACTTGGGAGTGAGTCAAAATGCACGTCCTGAGGCATCGCACTGCCTCATAGGCTCTGCACCGGAGCCTGGACAGCAGCACTGCAGTGTGTGGGCATGTCCTGAGAAGCCCAGAGTCATAAATTGTGGGAGATCCAGGATGTCAGGGCTGTACAGACCCCGGGAGAGCAAGGGTGCCTGCGGGGAGAAGGAGGGCAGGGGGCTGAGGAGCATACCCAGGGAAGAAGCACAGCCCCAAGGTGACACTGAAAAGCCCAAGGACCAAATGAGGCCCAGGGATGAGAAATGGCTTTCCTCAGGCTCAGCCGGAAGGAAAGATGGGCAAATTTCATGGGAAATGGGAAAACTTCCCCACATTTGCTACCTGGCCTCGCCCATGGCTTTGGAGCCTGGCAGGCTCCAGGGTCCTGGATAAGGGCCTCTGGATGATGTGTGTTAAGGCTATGTTTGCTCTTCTCTGGCATAGCATCTCTATCTCAAGCACTGGAATTATGAATTATTCCAATTATGGAATTATGAATTATTCCAATTATGGAAAATAACTGCAGTGAAGGCAGGTGGCTGCTTTCCAGCACATGAGGGGAAATCTCTCTGCTCTCTCCCTGCCTGTGCCATCTCCGTGGCAGTGACCTACTGAGCCCCCAGATGACACGAGCTGAGGTCACAATGGGACGTGCCACATCACAGGAACGTCTCCCTGGTGTCGTGGGTGGGGACACTCACTTCCCTGTGAGGCCCAGGCACTTCTGGGCACTGCTCATACCCTCCCCACGGCTGCCCTTCCTAGTGGCTCCATGGCAAGGAGAGGGGACAGGAGGCAGTGGGACCACGTTGGGGCCCCTCACCAACAGGCGGAGGAGCAGGGGCATGTTGGAAAGGAGTTTTGGGTAATGAGATGGGAAGAGCGTCCTGTTTCTCTGGCTGGAGAGGTGAAACGAGAGCAAGAGGGCAAGCGAGATGGAGGACTGCTGGATGGACACCATCAGCCAGGACCACAGCTCCTTGTTCCCAGCACTCCTGCAGCTCTAGACCAAGGGTAAGGGCTTTGGGAGATCCTTCCCGAGGTGTCGCAGAGACTGTTAACTGCCAAAACTGCTGTGGATCCCGGGCTGTGGGGGTGGCTGGGCAGGGCTGGGGGCTGCTGCAAGAGCCCTGCCTGAGGGTCCCCTCTGGCTCAGGGGACAATGTGACAGCCAGGACTCCTGGGTCCTGGGGATGGGGCTGTCCTGAGCCCCAAGGCTTCTGTGTGGCCAGCTCCACCACCTCTTAGGGGGTGGGGGGGCATGGGAATCCATGACAGGTTTCCCTGGGAGAGGGTCCCCCTTTGGGGTCTGGCTCTGGCAGGAAAGGGGTCCTGCATCCCAGAGGATGAGGTGGCCTGCAGCTCCATGGGGCTCTCAAGAGCCTGCTGGAAATGTCCATATACCATAATGAAACCATCACCTTTTAATAACCCCAAGTCCTCTGCGTGTTTGGGAAAATCTCTGTTCCTTCCCCCTCGATCCTTTTATGCTTCCAACTTGGCGCAGCATGTTTTGCGCTCAGAGATGCCATCTTCAGATGGCCACTGCCCCTGTCTTCCTGCAAACTGGGCTCAAACCTCTGCACCCAAAAGAACATACATTGGAGAGAGCAGATTGGAAACAGGCGGAGGTGCAATCCCCATTCAACAGGTCCTGGCTGACCCCAAGGTTTTTTCTCTGAGCTGTGGTGGGCAGTGCTGGAGTGAGCCCAACACAACCATCTCCCCCAGCCCTCTCACGACCCCACACCACCGCTCCCTAGCCGAGCCCCGGGGCTGCCGTGGGCAGGAGGCCGGGGCAGGAGGGGCGAGAGGACACTGCCCTGCCCTGCCCTGCCCTGCCCTCCCCTGGGGGCAGCAGGACGCTGCCTGTGGGCTTCGCCGCCCTGGTCAGCCCCAGGGACCATACGCTGGTGCCACGGCTGCCAGCAGCACAGGCCCCAGCGCTGCCCTGGAACGCCCCACATGGCCCCCAGGGCGCAGGGCACCCAGGAGCCCCGCAGGGCCCCTGCCGCAGAGCCCAGCCCCACCGGGGCAGCGGCCAAGCCCCGGGGCCCCGCACTGCCCTCCCACACGGCGCCGCGCTGCCCCCAGGCCCCGCCGCGCCCTGTGCTGCCGCCCACAACATGGCGCCCGACCGCGGGGGAGGGGGCGCAGCTTGCCGCCAGGGCAGGAGGGCCCAACGTTGCTATGGCATCGCCCCAGTGCAGCCCTCCTATTGGCTGTCAGGAGGAGGAGGGCGGGCATCGATTTCACTGATGGCTCTGTCAGCCAATTGCAGTCCAACATGTGGGGAAAAAAAAGACGTCAAAGAGGTGAAAGAGGAGCGGGAGCAAAGCAGGCGAGAAGCGAGCGGGCAAGAGGGTTTGGTGGGGGCTGCGGGCGCATTCAAATGGCGGCGGGTGCCCTCCCGCCGGGGCGGGGCAGCGGTGCTGGCACCGGGGCTGCTTTGCTGCAGGAGCTGCAGCAGGGGCTGGTGGGGCCATGAGCAGGGGCCAGAGCGACGTGGGCCAGAGGGGGGAGCTGCCCTGCAGCCAGACGTGGCGGCCTGCCGCGAGCAGCTGGGCCGGGGCGGCTCGGTGGGGTTTGGGTGCAGGAACCTTTGTCCCTGTGGTGGCTCTGGGATCCCTGTTAAAGCGTTTCCCTGAGGTGCTGCTGCCAGCACAGCCCCAGGTGCTGCTCGGAGCTGCGTTTGGGAGGTGCTGGGCAAAGTGTGAGCAGGCTGCTGGTGTCCTCGCGAGGTGCCCTTCCCAATGGTGTCTTTTGTTGTGAGAACTGCATTTCTGAGTGTCTCGGAGAGAGGCTGTGCCCGCATGTCATGCCGTGCCTTAGCCGTTGTTTTTGCTCCCTGCCTCTTGCTTTGCGCCGAGACCTGTGAGCCTGGCAGCAGGGTGAAGGGTGTTTGCAGAAGAGCTGTGTAAGTGTGAGCTGTTTTGCTTGTCAGGGGCCTTGAAAGTTGATGAACAGCCAGTGCTTGCACTTGCCGTTGTCCTTTCGATGCTGCTAGGTCAGGGGGAAGAGTTGCTGAATTGTGTCTCTGCTGGTTTCACCAACTGAGATGCCCTGGCCTGAGTCCTTCCACGTGTCTCCAATTGTCAGGGCGTAAAATAGGAGAATGCTTGTTGTCCTGGATGTGTAGAGGATTTTCTGGTTTTGTTCAGCATTGGGGAAGGAAGCAGAGTTCTGAGTTGCTGGAAGCTTCTCCCTGTGCCTGGGACATGAGGCCCTGCTGTCTTCAGTTTCATGATCACTGCTCCCATGCAATCCTCCCGTTAGAAAATGTTGCCAAGAATTACTTGCAGGCTGTTCTCCAATTCTTAAGTTTCATAGGCTAGGTGTTGATAATGCATAGCAGAAGGTAATCTTTTGGTGTAGTAACTGGTAGGCAATGGGTGTTTGAGAGTATTGTGAGTATTATGAGGCCATGATGTGAGTCTGCGATGTGATGATGTGAATCAGGGAGGCCGTTCAGTAGGTGGCTCAGCCCTGGAGGATGGGAGGGGGAGCTGCAGGCGGCAAGAGCCCCATGGTGAGGGTGTGGGTAGTGAGGTCAGCACTGTCTATGAGAGCTATGCCAGAAAATCACCAGTGTGAAATCAATTCTTTGTAAGTAGCTGATAGGCCAGCAGGAGGCAGATGACTGGGCTCTTGCTGATGAGGTCATTTCTGCTTGAGTACCTGAAAGGCCGTCTGGAGGAAGAAGGTTTGTCTGTTGCTTGTGAGGTGACTTGTGAGTGATGACCTGATTGGATCTCAGGAGCTCTGTGAGTGGAAAGGTGTTTCTGAGGTCGTTTCTACCTGAGCAGTTGGTAGGGCAGCAGCAGGTCCACATCTGGGATATGTTTGGGATATGTTTATTTTTGAGATGATTTCAGGCTGAGGAGCTGATAAGGCAGGATTTGTCTCATGGCTGGGGAACTTATAGTGAGGTAGTTTCTGTCTTGGAGTCTTCTAGGCGAGTGACAGAGACATGGCCGTGAAGATGACTGTGAGGTCATGTCTTTCTGAGTCCCTGCTAGGCCAGCAGCAGGCAGTTAGGCATGGGCGTTGCTTGTGAGGTCTCTTTTGTCAGAGTACCTGCTAGGCCGGCAGTAGTTGATGGCTGGGGAAGTTATTTGGAGGAAAGTTCTGTCCCTGACAGGCCATCAGCAGGCATGTGGTGGGGATATGGACTTGTGAGATCACCTCTATGTGAGCAGCTGAGAGGTGAGGAGAAGACACATGGCTTGGATGGTGGTGGTGAGGTCAGTTCTGGGTTTGTTGCGTGTGCTCAGAGGAGGGATTGGCCCCTGCAGAGCTCTACAGCAATACAGAAATGCAACTCATTAATCAAGCAGAAGTGGATGTTCCACATCATCTGACACAAATTTTATTCCACTCCGTCACCATGAGTTAGTACTGCTACATTTCAAATGCAGATGATGTTCTGTGGTGAGCATGGACATGGAGTTTGCCTTTCCACTTGTTGCTAAGTAGAAGCTTGCAGCGTCCTCGCAGTCAGCTAGGGAGTCCAGCTAGACTTTTGAGGCTGCTAAATGAATGTAGTGCTGGTGTGAGCAGTGGTGTGAATAATCTCTTCTTGCCAGGGTGCATGTGCTTTAGAAATTGCCCCTGTCGAAAGAGCAGGGAGCTTGTGAGATTTTCCTGCAAGGTCTGAATGCTGTCTCCTAAACATGACCCGTTATACAAACACGGTGTCAGCTGTGCCAAAAAGAGGGGTGGAACATCTCGGTGGATCTGCTGACTGTGCTCTCACCAACAGAGCTCAGCAAAGAGGGGAGATATTTGCCCCTGCCTGTTGCGACTATGCAAGGTCAGCAGAACTGCCAGTAACACTCTGATTCTTTCTTTCTTTCTAGCTTCCTCCACTCCTGGAGGTTCCCAGTGCAGTGCTAGAGCCGCTGAGGATGGAGGCAGGATGCCAGGGTGTGTCCCTGTACCTGTCAACATCTTGGCCAGCATCATGAGCCCTCTCTGAAAGCAGCTGCAAGTGACTGAGAAGAGGCTACGTATGGATGCGAAGGCTTCCATAAATGCACCTGTCTTCCCTGGGTGACTTGGGGTGTGGGTTCACCTCCTGATACCTCTGCTGTGCTGCAAATTCCACCTCCCACAAGTGCTGTTACTGCCAGCTCACTCAAAAAATGCTCTTGTGCCCCCTCCTTTTCCTAGGAGGTTGTGGTGCCATATAGGACGAGTCCAAGAGCCTTATAATAGATGCCAGCACGTCTTGAGTGCCTTTGTGTGAGTGCCCCAAAGCGTCCATAGCTTGACCTGAGGAAGTCTCAGAGCTCTTGGGCTGCTGGCTCTGGGAGGGGTGAAGATGTGCCCATGGCCAGGTTGCCCGTGGCACCCAGCCCTCCGTGCTCTGTGAAGCCAGCTGTGGAGCGCAGATGCTGCTGCAGAGGCTGCACAGCCAGGAGAGCTGTCATTTCAGCAGCCGTCCAGTGTGGGGCTGTCTCATTGCTTGGGCCTCATGTCAAAGCCTTTGCACCCTTTTTCCCTTCCCCGGGGCTCCTTGTCCAAGTAACTAAAGGAAAGGAAGGGAGGTTCCTTTGGGCTCAGGAGGCCTTCCGGACTCTCAAGTGTTTCTGTGTTGTATCTGTAACTTTTGTCTTGCTACAGAAAATCCCCATGCCCCCATCCATAGCAGGAGGTTTGTGAGGGGATGGGGGTGGAAAGCAGCAGCCTGCTGTGCCCAAAGCAAGCAGGATCCTTCCCTCTGAAAAGAGCAGCATCACCCAAGGAGGCAGCTCTGTCCCTGCCTGATCTTGTGCTGCTCCTTTGCACATGCCTTGTGAGCCTAGAGTGCCTTGGCCACCTTGTGGTGTTACCGCAAGAGCTTGCCTGTGTGTCTGGGTTGCAGAGCCAAGGGAAGGCAACGAGCAGAGCAGTGGCTGTGGAGTGTGCAAGTGGCGAGTGTCCTGCATGCATCTCTTCTTGCTGGCACTTGGCTGTATCTAGGAGAAGAGGCGGCTCTGTGGGGCAGAGACAGTGTGTTTGTAGAGTAGGTGTCAGAGCAGAGGTCTGGCATCAGGTTGATGCCTGGTGCAGTGCCGAGTTGATCCGAGAGTGTCAGAAGCCCTTTGCAGTGGAGCTGCTGCCTCAGCTGATCTCTGTCCCTAGAAATGCACTAGAAATGGAAGTGGCATGCTGCTGTCATTGTGTAGGTGCTGCAGTGCAAAGGCTCCCGGCTTGGACTTGATGGTACTAAAGGAAAAGCGAGACCAATTGTTCCTTTTGTGATTTGTGCACAGGGTGCCAGAGTGGAGCTGTCCCATGATCTGGAGAGAGTCTTGCCAGGAGATGAAAGCATTTTGCAGAAGACTGTTCTGTGTGGAGTGATCACAGCGTAATTGAAGGACGTGAGGGTGGCCCAGGTGAGCTTCTCCTCTGTGAAGGTTTGCACTTTTCAGCTCCCTTGTGACTCAGTCAAAGATAGGGCAGCAGCAGGCAGGTCGATGCCATTTGTGCTTGTGAGGTGGGTTGTGCCTCTGAATCTGGTAGGCCAACAGCATGCATGTAGCTTTGGTGATGATGGTGAGGTCTCTTGTGTCTGCATGCCTCATAAAGGGGGAGCAGGCCCATTGCTGCTGTTGGTGCTTTTGTGGTCAGCTGTGCATCAGTATGCGATTGGCGATCAGCATGGACATTGCTGCTGTTTGTGCTTGTTTAGGTCAATTGTGCCTCAGTTGCAAAGAGGCCAGGAGCAGGTATCAGGCTTCATGGCTGCCAGTGAGGTCACTTCAGCCTGAGCACCTGACAGTCCAGCTCGATGCATATGGATGCTGTTTGTGTTTGTGGAGTTATATACCTCAGTATCTGCTAGGCCACGAGCAACCACGTTGCTACTTTTTTGTATCTGTGAGGCCACTTGTGTTGAGTGACTGAAAGGCCACTGCTAGGTCCATGGCTGCAGTTTGTGGTTGTGATGTCACTTGTGGCTCAGTGCCTGATAGGCCAGTGCTGGTCCTGTGGGTGCAGTTTGTGGTTGTGATGTCACTTGTGGCTCAGAGCCTGATAGGCCAGTGCTGGTGATGTGGCTGCAGTTTGTGGTTGTGATGTCACTTGTGGCTGAGTGCCTGATAGGCCAGTGCTGGTGATGTGGCTGCAGTTTGTGGTTGTGATGTCACTTGTGGCTGAGTGCCTGCTAGGCCAGTGCTGGTGATGTGGGTGCAGTTTGTGTTTGTGATGTCACTTGTGGCTCAGTGCCTGATAGGCCAGTGCTAGTCACGTGGCTGCAGTTTGTGTTTGTGAAGTCACTTGTGGCTCTGTGCCTGATAGGCCAGTGCTGGTGATGTGGTTGCAGTTTGTGGTTGTGATGTCACTTGTGGCTGAGTGCCTGCTAGGCCAGTGCTAGTCACGTGGCTGCAGTTTGTGTTTGTGAAGTCACTTGTGGCTCTGTGCCTGATAGGCCAGTGCTGGTGATGTGGTTGCAGTTTGTGGTTGTGATGTCACTTGTGGCTGAGTGCCTGCTAGGCCAGTGCTGTTGATGTGGCTGCAGTTTGTGGTTGTGATGTCACTTGTGGCTGATTGCCTTATAGGCCAGTGCTGGACCTGTGGGTGCAGTTTGTGGTTGTGATGTCACTTGTGGCTGAGTGCCTGATAGGCCAGTGCTGTTCCTGTGGGTGCAGTTTGTGGTTGTGATGTCGCTTGTGGCTCAGAGCCTGATAGGCCAGTGCTAGTCAAGTAGCTGCAGTTAGTGGTTGTGATGTCACTTGTGGCTCAGTGCCTGATAGGCCAGTGCTGTTCCTGTGGGTGCAGTTTGTGGTTGTGATGTCACTTGTGGCTCTGTGCCTGATTGGCCAGTGCTGGTGATGTGGCTGCAGTTTGTGGTTGTGATGTCACTTGTGGCTGAGTGCCTGATAGGCCAGTGCTGTTCCTGTGGCTGCAGTTTGTGGTTGTGATGTCACTTGTGGCTCTGTGCCTGATAGGCCAGTGCTGTTCCTGTGGGTGCAGTTTGTGGTTGTGAAGTCACTTGTGGCTCTGTGCCTGATAGGCCATTGCTGGTCCTGTGGGTGCAGTTTGTGGTTGTGATGTCACTTGTGGCTGAGTGTGTGATAGGCCAGTGCTGGTCCTGTGGGTGCAGTTTGTTGTTGTGATGTCACTTGTGGCTCAGTGCCTGATAGGCCAGTGCTGGTGATGTGGCTGCAGTTTGTGGTTGTGATGTCACTTGTGGCTGAGTGCCTGATTGGCCAGTGCTGGTGATGTGGCTGCAGTTTGTGGTTGTGATGTCGCTTGTGGCTGAATTCCTGATAGGCCAGTGCTGTTCCTGTGGGTGCAGTTTGTGGTTGTGATGTCACTTGTGGCTCAGTGCCTGATAGGCCAGTGCTGGTCACATGGCTGCAGTTTGTGGTTGTAATGTCACTTGTGGCTGAGTGCCTGATAGGCCAGTGCTGTTCCTGTGGGTGCAGTTTGTGGTTGTGATGTCACTTGTGGCTGAGTGCCTGATAGGCCAGTGCTGTTGATTTGGGTGCAGTTTGTGGTTGTGATGTCATTTGTGGCTGAGTGCCTGATAGGCCAGTGCTGTTGATTTGGGTGCAGTTTGTGGTTGTGATGTCATTTGTGGCTGAGTGCCTGATAGGCCAGTGCTTGTGATGTGGCTGCAGTTTGTGGTTGTGATGTCACTTGTGGCTGAGTGCCTGATAGGCCAGTGCTAGTCAAGTGCCTGCAGTTTGTTGTTGTGAGGTCACTTGTGTCTAAGAGCCTGATAGGCCTGTGCTAGTCAAGTGGCTGCAGTTTGTGGTTGTGATGTCACTTGTGGCTCAATGCTTCATAGGCCAGTGCTAGTCAGGTGGCTGCAGTTTGTGGTTGTGATGTCACTTGGGGCTGAGTGCCTGATAGGCCAGTGCTGGTGATGTGGGTGCAGTTTGTGTTTGTGATGTCCCTTGTGGCTGAGTGCCTGATAGGCCAGTGCTAGTCACGTGGCTGCAGTTTGTGGTTGTGAAGTCACTTGTGGCTCTGTGCCTGATAGGCCAGTGCTGCTCCTGTGGTTGCAGTTTGTGGTTGTGATGTCACTTGTGGCTGAGTGCCTGATAGGCCAGTGCTGGTGATGTGGCTGCAGTTTGTGGTTGTGATGTCACTTGTGGCTCAGTGCCTGATAGGCCAGTGCTGGTCCTGTGCCTGCACTTTGTGGTTGTGATGTCACTTGTGGCTGAGTGCCTGATAGGCCAGTGCTGTTCCTGTGGGTGCAGTTTGTGGTTGTGATGTCACTTGTGGCTGAGTGCCTGATAGGCCAGTGCTGGTGATGTGGCTGCAGTTTGTGGTTGTGAGGTCACTTGTGGCTCAGTGCCTGATAGGCCATTGCTAGTCAGGTGGCTGCAGTTTGTGTTTGTGAGGTCAGTTGTGGCTCAGTGCCTGATCGCCAGTGCTGTTCCTGTGGTTGCAGTTTGTGGTTGTGATGTCACTTGTGGCTCAGTGCCTGATAGGTCAGTTGCTGTTTCTGTGGGTGCAGTTTCTGGTTGTTATGTCACATGTGGCTTAGTTCCTCATAGGCCAGTGCTGGTCCTGTGGGTGCAGTTTGTGGTTGTGATGTCACTTGTGGCTGAGTGCCTGATAGGTCAGTTGCTGTTCCTGTGGGTGCAGTTTGTGGTTGTGATGTCACTTGTGGATCAGTGCCTGATAGGCCAGTGTTTTTTGTATGGGTGCAATTTCTGGTTATGATGTCTCTTGTGGCTCCGAGCCTCATGGGCCAGTACTGGTCACATAGCGGCAGTTTGTGGTTGTGATGTCACTTGTGGCTGAGTGCCTGATAGGCCAGTGCTGGTCCTGTGGGTGCAGTTTGTGGTTGTGATGTCACTTGTGGCTCAGAGCCTGATAGGCCAGTGCTAGTCAAGTGGCTGCAGTTTGTGGTTGTGATGTCACTTGTGGCTGAGTGCCTGATAGGCCAGTGCTGGTGATGTGGCTGCAGTTTGTGGTTGTGATGTCACTTGTGGCTCTGTGCCTGATTGGCCAGTGCTGGTGATGTGACTGCAGTTTGTGGTTGTGATGTCACTTGTGGCTGAGTGCCTGATAGGCCAGTCCTGGTCAGGTGGCTGCAGTATGTGTTTGTGAGGTCACTTGTGGCTCAGTGCCTGATAGGCCAGTGCTAGTCACGTGGCTGCAGTTTGTGGTTGTGATGTCACTTGTGGCTGAGTGCCTGATAGGCCAGTGCTAGTAACGTGGCTGCATTTTGTGGTTGTGATGTTACTTGTGGCTAAGTGCCTGATAGGCCAGTGCTGTTCCCGTGGCTGCAGTTTGTGGTTGTGATGTCACTTGTGGCTGAGTGCCTGATAGGCCAGTGCTGGTGATGTGTCTGCAGTTTGTGGCTGTGATGTCACTTGTGGCTGAGTGCCTGATAGGCCAGTGCTGGTGATGTGGCTGCATTTTGTGGTTGTGATGTCACTTGTGGCTGAGTGCCTGATAGGCCAGTGCTGTTCCTGTGGTTGCAGTTTGTGGTTGTGATGTCACTTGTGGCTGAGTGCCTGATAGGTCAGTTGCTGTTCCTATGGCTGCAGTTTGTGGTTGTGATGTCACTTGTGGATCAGTGCCTGATAGGCCAGTACTGTTCCTGTGGGTGCAGTTTGTGGTTTTGAGGTCATTTGTGGCTGAGTGCCTGATAGGCCAGTGCTGTTCCTGTGGGTGCAGTTTGTGGTTTTGAGGTCACTTGTGGCTGAGTGCCTGATAGGCCAGTGCTGGTGATGTGGGTGCAGTTTGTGGTTGTGATGTCACTTGTGGCTGATTGCCTTATAGGCCAGTGCTGGTCCATCTGCCTGCAGTTTGTGGTTGTGATGTCACTTGTGGCTGAGTGCCTGATAGGCCATTGCTGGTCCTGTGGGTGCAGTTTGTGGTTGTGATGTCACTTGTGGCTCAGTGCCTGATAGGCCAGTGCTAGTCACGTGGCTGCAGTTTGTGGTTGTGAAGTCACTTGTGGCTCTGTGCCTGATAGGCCAGTGCTGGTGATGTGGCTGCAGTTTGTGGTTGTGATGTCACTTGTGGCTGAGTGCCTGATAGGCCAGTGCTGGTGATGTGGGTGCAGTTTGTGGTTGTGATGTCACTTGTGGCTCAGTGCCTGATAGGCCAGTGCTGGTCCTGTGGGTGCAGTTTGTGTTTGTGATGTCACTTGTGGCTGAGTGCCTGCTAGGCCAGTGTTGTAGATGTGGGTGCAGTTTGTATTTGTGATGTCGCTTGTGGCTCAGAGCCTGCTAGGCCAGTGCTAGTCAAGTGGCTGCAGTTTGTGGTTGTGAGGTCAGTTGTGGCTCATTGCCTGATCGCCAGTGCTGTTCCTGTGGGTGCAGTTTGTGGTTGTGATGTCACTTGTGGCTTAGTGCCTGATAGGTCAGTTGCTGTTTCTGTGGGTGCAGTTTCTGGTTGTGATGTCACATGTGGCTTACTTCCTCATAGGCCAGTGTTGGTCTTGTGGTTGCAGTTTGTGGTTGTGATGTCACTTGTGGCTGAGTGCCTGATAGGCCAGTGCTAGTCAAGTGGCTGTAGTTTGTGGTTGTGATGTCACTTGTGGCTCAGTGCCTGATAGGCCAGTGCTGGTGATGTGGGTGCAGTTTGTGGTTGTGATGTCACTTGTGGCTGAGTGCCTGATAGGCCAGTACTGGTGATGTGGCTGTAGTTTGTGGTTGTGATGTCACTTGTGGCTGAGTGCCTGATAGGCCAGTGCTGGTGATGTGGCTGCAGTTTCTGTTTGTGATGTCACTTGTGGCTCAGTGCCTGATAGGCCAGTGCAAGTCAAGTGGCTGCAGTTTGTGGTTGTGATGTCACTTGTGGCTCAATGCTTGATAGGCCAGTGCTAGTCAGGTGGCTGCAGTTTGTGGTTGTGATGTCACTTGTGGCTGAGTGCCTGATAGGCCAGTGCTGGTGATGTGGCTGCAGTTTGTGGTTGTGAGGTCACTTGTGGCTCTGTGCCTGATAGGCCAGTGCTGGTGATGTGGGTGCAGTTTGTGGTTGTGATGTCACTTGGGGCTCAGTGCCTGATAGGCCAGTCCTGGTGATGTGGGTGCAGTTTGTGGTTGTGATGTCACTTGTGGCTCAGTGCCTGATAGGCCAGTGCTGTTCCTGTGGTTGCAGTTTGTGGTTGTGATGTCACTTGTGGCTGAGTGCCTGATAGGCCAGTGCTGGTGATGTGGGTGCAGTTTGTGGTTGTGATGTCACTTGTGGATCAGTGCCTGATAGGCCAGTGCTGGTGATGTGGCTGCCGTTAGTGGTTGTGAGGTCACTTGTGCTCAGTGCCTGATAGGCCAGTCCTGGTGGTGTGGCTGCAGTTTGTGGTTGTGATGTCACTTGTGGCTGAGTGCCTGATAGGCCAGTGCTGGTGATGTGGGTGCAGTTTGTGGTTGTGATGTCGCTTGTGGCTCAGTGCCTGATAGGCCAGTGCTGGTGATGTGGCTGCAGTTTGTGGTTGTGATGTCACTTGTGGCTGAGTGCCTGATAGGCCAGTGCTGTTGATGTGGCTGCAGTTTGTGGTTGTGATGTCACCTATTGCTCAGAGCCTGATAGGCCAGAGCTGTTGCTGTGGCTGCAGTTTGTGGTTGTGATGTCACTTGTGGCTGAGTGCCTGATAGGCCAGTGCTAGTCAAGTGGCTGCAGTTTGTGGTGGTGATGTCACTTGTGGCTCAATGCTTGATAGGCCAGTGCTGGTCCTGTGGGTGCAGTTTGTGGTTGAGATGTCACTTGTGGCTCAGTGCCTGATAGGCCAGTGCTGGTCCTGTGGGTGCAGTTTGTGGTTATGATGTCACTTGTGGCTCAGAGCCTGATAGGCCAGTCCTGGTCCTGTGGGTGCAGTTTGTGGTTGTGATGTCACTTGTGGCTGAGTGCCTGATAGGCCAGTGCTGGTGATGTGGCTGCAGTTTGTGGTTGTGATGTCACTTGTGGCTGAGTGCCTGATAGGCCAGTGCTGGTGATGTGGCTGCAGTTTGTGATTGTGATGTCACTTGTGGCTGAGTGCCTGATAGGCCAGTGCTGGTGATGTGGGTGCAGTTTGTGGTTGTGATGTCACTTGTGGCTCAGTGCCTGATAGGCCAGTGCTGTTCCTGTGGGTGCAGTTTGTGGTTGTGATGTCACTTGTGGCTGAGTGCCTGATAGACCAGTGCTGGTCCTGTGGGTGCAGTTTGTGTTTGTGATGTCACTTGTGGCTCAGTGCCTGATAGGCCAGTGCTGTTCCTGTGGGTGTAGTTTGTGGTTATGATGTCACTTGTGGCTCAGAGCCTGATAGGCCAGTGCTGGTCCTGTGGGTGCAGTTTGTGGTTGTGATGTCACTTGTGGCTGAGTGCCTGATAGGCCAGTGCTAGTCACGTGGCTGCAGTTTGTGTTTGTGAAGTCACTTGTGGCTTTGTGCCTGATAGGCCAGTGCTGTTCCTGTGGTTGCAGTTTGTGGTTGTGATGTCACTTGTGGCTGAGTGCCTGATAGGCCAGTGCTGGTGATGTGGGTGCAGTTTGTGGTTGTGATGTCACTTGTGGCTGATTGCCTGATAGGCCAGTGCTGTTCCTGTGGGTGCAGTTTGTGGTTGTGATGTCACTTGTGGCTGAGTGCCTGATAGGCCAGTGCTGGTGATGTGGGTGCAGTTTGTGGTTGTGATGTCGCTTGTGGCTCAGAGCCTGATAGGCCAGTGCTAGTCAAGTGGCTGCAGTTTGTGGTTGTGATGTCACTTGGGGCTCAGTGCCTGATAGGCCAGTACTGGTGATGTGGCTGCAGTTTGTGGTTGTGATGTCGCTTGTGGCTCAGAGCCTGATAGGCCAGTGCTAGTCAAGTGGCTGCAGTTTGTGGTTGTGAGGTCACTTGTGGCTCAGTGCCTGATAGGCCATTGCTAGTCAGGTGGCTGCAGTTTGTGTTTGTGAGGTCAGTTGTGGCTCAGTGCCTGATCGCCAGTGCTGTTCCTGTGGTTGCAGTTTGTGGTTGTGATGTCACTTGTGGCTCAGTGCCTGATAGGTCAGTTGCTGTTTCTGTGGGTGCAGTTTCTGGTTGTTATGTCACATGTGGCTTAGTTCCTCATAGGCCAGTGCTGGTCCTGTGGGTGCAGTTTGTGGTTGTGATGTCACTTGTGGCTGAGTGCCTGATAGGTCAGTTGCTGTTCCTGTGGGTGCAGTTTGTGGTTGTGATGTCACTTGTGGATCAGTGCCTGATAGGCCAGTGTTTTTTGTATGGGTGCAATTTCTGGTTATGATGTCTCTTGTGGCTCAGAGCCTCATGGGCCAGTACTGGTCACATAGCGGCAGTTTGTGGTTGTGATGTCACTTGTGGCTGAGTGCCTGATAGGCCAGTGCTGGTCCTGTGGGTGCAGTTTGTGGTTGTGATGTCACTTGTGGCTCAGAGCCTGATAGGCCAGTGCTGGTGATGTGGCTGCAGTTTGTGGTTGTGATGTCACTTGTGGCTGAGTGCCTGATAGGCCAGTGCTGGTGATGTGGCTGCAGTTTGTGGTTGTGATGTCACTTGTGGCTCTGTGCCTGATTGGTCAGTGCTGGTGATTTGACTGCAGTTTGTGGTTGTGATGTCACTTGTGGCTGAGTGCCTGATAGGCCAGTCCTGGTCAGGTGGCTGCAGTATGTGTTTGTGAGGTCACTTGTGGCTCAGTGCCTGATAGGCCAGTGCTGGTGATGTGGCTGCAGTTTGTGGTTGTGATGTCACTTGTGGCTGAGTGCCTGATAGGCCAGTGCTAGTAACGTGGCTGCATTTTGTGGTTGTGATGTTACTTGTGGCTAAGTGCCTGATAGGCCAGTGCTGTTCCCGTGGCTGCAGTTTGTGGTTGTGATGTCACTTGTGGCTGAGTGCCTGATAGGCCAGTGCTGGTGATGTGGCTGCAGTTTGTGGCTGTGATGTCACTTGTGGCTGAGTGCCTGATAGGCCAGTGCTGGTGATGTGGCTGCATTTTGTGGTTGTGATGTCACTTGTGGCTCTGTGCCTGATAGGCCAGTGCTGTTCCTGTGGTTGCAGTTTGTGGTTGTGATGTCACTTGTGGCTGAGTGCCTGATAGGTCAGTTGCTGTTCCTGTGGCTGCAGTTTGTGGTTGTGATGTCACTTGTGGATCAGTGCCTGATAGGCCAGTACTGTTCCTGTGGGTGCAGTTTGTGGTTTTGAGGTCATTTGTGGCTGAGTGCCTGATAGGCCAGTGCTGTTCCTGTGGGTGCAGTTTGTGGTTTTGAGGTCACTTGTGGCTGAGTGCCTGATAGGCCAGTGCTGGTGATGTGGGTGCAGTTTGTGGTTGTGATGTCACTTGTGGCTGAGTGCCTGATAGGTCATTGCTGGTCCTGTGGGTGCAGTTTGTGGTTGTGATGTCACTTGTGGCTGAGTGCCTGATAGGCCAGTGCTAGTCACGTGGCTGCAGTTTGTGGTTGTGATGTCACTTGTGGCTGAGTGCCTGATAGGCCATTTTTTTTCGTATGGGTGCAATTTCTGGTTATGATGTCTCTTGTGGCTCAGAGCCTCATCGGCCAGTACTGGTCACATGGCTGCAGTTTGTGGTTGTGATGTCACTTGTGGCTGAGTGCCTGATAGGCCAGTGCTGGTCACATGGTTGCAGTTTGTGGTTGTGATGTCACTTGTGGCTCAGTGCCTGATAGGCCAGTGCTGGTGATGTGGGTGCAGTTTGTGGTTGTGATGTCACTTGTGGCTGAGTGCCTGATAGGCCAGTGCTGGTCCTGTGGCTGCAGTTTGTTGTTGTGAAGTCACTTGTGGCTCAGTGCCTGATAGGCCAGTGCTAGTCACGTGGCTGCAGTTTGTGGTTGTGATGTCACTTGTGGCTGAGTGCCTGATAGGCCAGTCCTGGTGGTGTGGCTGCAGTTTGTTTTTGTGATGTCGCTTGTGGCTCAGTTCCTGATAGGCCAGTGCTGGTGATGTAGCTGCAGTTTTTCTGCAGGACAAGGATCCAGACTTCTGAGTTGTGGGAAGGCTTCTCCCTCTGCCTTGGACATGAGGCCCTGCTGTCTTCAGTTTCGTAATTTCTCATCCTATGAAATCATCTTTTTCAAAAATTTTTCGAAAATGTTGCCAATAGTTACTTGCAGGACTTTTTCCAATTCCTAAGTTTTATGGGCTACGCGTAGGGACTACCTAGGCAAAAGCTAATCCTTTTTTGGGGTAGTAACTAGTACGTAATGGGTTTTTTGGTGCACTATGAGCATTGTGAAGCCACGAGGTGAATCAGGGATGCCGTTGAGGAGCTGGCTGAGCCTTGGGGGAAGGCAGGGAGAGCTGCAGGTGGCACCAGCCACATGGTCAGGGTGTGGGTAGAGAGGTCAGCACTGTCTATGAGAGCTATGCCAGAAAGTCACCAGTGTCATATCAAGTCTTTGTAAGTAGCTGACAGGCCAGCAGGAGGCACATGACTTGGCTATTGATTCTGAGGTCACTTCTGCCTGAGTACCTGATAGGCCATCTGGAGGAAGAAGGCTTCTCTGTTGCTTGTGAGGTCACTTGTGAGTGATGACCTGATTGGATAGGAGCAGAGATGTGTCTGGAAAGGTGATTGTGAGGTCATTTTTACCTGAGCGGTTGATAGGGCAGCAGCAGATCCACGTCTGGGATCTGTGTTTTTGAGATCATTTCTGCCTGAGCAGCTGATAAGGCAGGATTGGGCTCATGGCTGAGGAAGTTATAGTGAGGTAATTTCTGTCTCAGAGGCTTCTAGGCCAGTGACAGAGACGTGGCTGTGAAGGTGACTGTGAGGTCATGTCTTTCTGAGTGCCTGCTAGGCCAGCAGCAGGCAGTTAGGCATGGGCGTTGCTTGAGAGGTCTCTTTTGTCTGAGTAGCTGCTAGGCCAGCAGTAGTTGATGGCTGGAGAAGTTATTTGGAGGAAACTTCTGTCTGCCAAGCTCTGCTAGAAGATGCCCAGTGGAAGAACAAGAGGCAACAGGCACAAGTGGAAACACAGGACATTTCACTTGAAAAAAAGAAAAACATTTTCTCCTTAAAGGATCAAAGAATGGACCAGCCCAGCCAGCCCCTCCCCCGCTCTCCCCACCCCCCCTGTCCACCCCAGTCCAGCCCAGAAGAGCAGTCCATTCTAGAGGTGGCCCCGCAGCAGTGCCCACCGCAGGGTGCTGCAGTGCTCTGAGCACTCACAGCACAGCCACAGCCCCCCTGAAGGGCACAGCAGCTCCTGGGGGGCAGAGAGGGGTGTCACTCCGTCTCCACTGCTCTCTCATCTGGGAGACCTTAACCCGGACTACATGCAGCCATTCTGTGCCAGCCCCTCTCCCCAGGAGGGCACAAGAGTCCTGGTCCCAGGGCTCCTCAAGCAATTCCAGTTGCTCCAGCAGTGGAGCAGCCTGCCCTGAGTTGACACATATAGAAAGAAGCTTTCATTTATTTTTCCCCCCAAGCACACATTTGCTCCTTTACTCTTTTCCAGACATGGGATGAATTCAAACATTTGAGTACAAACACGATTATCACAGACAGAACACCCAAAGCACAAGAGCTGAGTAAAGAGAGGTGGGCAGCTTATTGCTGCTGAAATAGTACCAGCTAAATCAGTTTCTTCAGTGCCTCCTTGAGCTCCTTGTTCCTCATGCTATAGATGAGGGGGTTCACTACTGGAGGCACCACCAGATACAGAACAGCCACCACCAGATCCAGAGCTGGGGAGGAGATGGAGGGTGGCTTCAGGTAGGAAAATAAGGCAGTAATAACAAACAGGGAGACGACAACAGGTGAGGGAGGCACATGGAAAAGGCTTTGTGCCTGCCCTGCTCAGAGGGGATCCTCAGCACAACAGTGAAGATCTGCACGTAGGACAGCACAATGAAAACAAAACACCCCAAAGCTAAACAAACACTAACCACAAGAACCGCAGCTTCCCTGAGGTAGGAGCCTGAGCAGGAGAGCCTGAGGATCTTGGGAATTTCACAGAAGAATTGCTCCACGACATTGCCTTGGCAGAGTGGTATTGAAAATGTGTTTGCAGTGTGCAAGCCAGCATAGAGAAAACCAGTGCCCCAGGCAGCTGCTGCCATTTTGACACAAGCTCTGGTGTCCATGAGGGTCCCGTAGTGCAAGGGTCTGCAGATGGCAACAAAGCGGTCATATGCCATGATGGTAAGAAGGAAATATTCTGCCGAAACTAAGAAAAAGAAGAAAAATATCTGGGCAGCACATCCTGAGTAGGAAATGACCCTGGTGTTCCAGAGGGAGTTGGCCATGGATTTGGGGACAGTGGTGGAGATGGTGCCAATGTTGAGGAGGGAGAGGTTGAGGAGGAAGAAGTACATGGGGGTGTGGAGGCGGTGCTCACAGGCTATGGCTGTGATGATGAGGCCATTGGCAAGGATAGCAGCCAGGTAGATGCCCAGGAAGAACGAGATGCAAGAGCTGCATCTCCCACGTGTCTGCAAACGCCAGGAGGAGGAAATCAGTGAGGGAGCTGCCATTGGACATTTTCTCCTTTGGAGCCCAGGAGGCCTGTCCAAAGAAGAAAAGAAAGTAAAAAGTTAGAGCAGGCTTCTCTGAGCAAATCCCTTTCCACTCCTCATAGTACCCCCCACATTTCCTCTGTCCTTTACCTTCTTTCAGCTCCCTTTCCGGAGCTCTGGTCTGTGCTGGCTGAGTGGGCCATGCGCAGCAGGGGCCTCTGCCTGTGGCTCCAGAGGAGTTGGTTCTGCTTTGCCACAGGTGCAAATGGAGGTGTCAAACAGGCCCAGGGATTTGGTGGGATACCTGGGAACAGGCACTGTGAGTTGGTGGAGGGGACTTGGTCCAGTGACCCAGTGGGAATATTCTCTATTCACCATAATGAGAGCTGATTACAGCACCCATGTCAGCTATCTCGGAAAGAGAAGACCCTTGTGATGGATTCATCCCCCCCAACCTTGCCCTCTCAAACAGAGATGTCTGTATCTGAGTCAGTCACACCGGCTCCCACTCTAGCAAGGGTGAGAAACAGGCAAGTGAAGGCAGGGGGTGACCTGACTTTTTCTAGACATCTTCATTCCAATGATATAGACCATCTCCTCACTTTAATTTACCATCTGTGCTCTCTGTCTAGGAACTGTAGTCGGAATGGCGAGTGGCTGGTTCCGATGTACATATCCTGCAGCACATTATGTCCACCCCTTGTGTGGAAGGGCTGTTCAACATTTTGATACCTATTATCTCCAGAAAATAATCTGCAGCAGAGGAGTCTGATTATATATGGATTTAGATTTTAGATGCCTCCATTACACTGTGGGACCCTTCTTTGACAGGGTAGAAATCTTTGGCATTTCAGTTGCTCTCAGCATGAGCACTTGTGCATCCCAAGAAGAAAAATGGGCTCACTGTGACTTTATACAGAGTCATGGGATCTGGTCTGTCAATGAGTCTTGTCCCTCACTGCCCTGCACTTGTGCCTCTCCCAGCTAAACGACACTCACACTCACAAGTTCCTCTCAGAAAAAAAAAAAAAAAAGACTGAGGTGAGAGCAGAGGACTCCAGTTTTAAAGGGAAGATTTCCAAATTCTTCTCTCTCATCCCAGATGCGGAGAGAGTGATGAAGAGTGTGACAAGGTTTCTGACTCAGAGGATCAGACCAAGGACTCTCACAGAAATGGTACAGGAAAGTTGTGCTGTTCTGGAGGACAGCTTGCAGCTTGGCAGGACACCCCAGAGAAACCGTCAAGGGTCCTAAAGATGGGCTCTCCTTAGGAGGTAGACAGCTCATGAAGAGTCAGTTCTCTCTTTTAAGAGAGATGCAGATCAAAAAGTCTGTGAGAAACCTCAGCAAGTCCCTTCCTCCCCACTTCAGCCTACATACAGCACCAGCATCACCTTTATGGCTTCATCAGGGTTTTTCCGATATGCTCCTTAGGACCTGCGAGCACAGAGATGCTCCTGGCCAGGGCCCTGGCCTAAGAGGTTTCTGTAGAGCAGAACTGAGCACACAGAGGGTGAGATGGGGTCTGTGAGTACCAACTGGGAAAAGACGTTGGGACAGAGAAAAAGCTCTTGGCAGGAACAGCTCCAGGCAGCAGGGATGGGCAGGGAATGATAGAGAATTGCTAATGGAAACTTCATGGGAAGACAGATATGAGCAAGTCATGGTCAGTCGTGCAACGCCATAGCCTTCCCCAGCGTGCTCAGGTCTGCCTTGCAGAAACCTCCCAGCAGCAGGGCACTTTCCAGGGCTGTCCTGTGTGCACGTGAGAAGGGGCAGGTCCCTGAGGAGGCCACCATCAAAGGGGAATTTGGTGCTGTCTGTAGACTAAGGGGTTGGTGAAGGGTCTTCCAGAAGTTCCTAGCAGAACTACTGATTGTTAATTAAAACTGCTAATGAGTCTCAGTCCCTTGTCAGACACTAAATGTGACAGCTCCATTTCCATTTTCCCCTTGCCAGGTGGAAGGAAACTTAAAGCACTATCTCAGGGAATTGCCTTTTCTTTCACTAAACACCTGCCTTCACCTTCCTTTTGAAAAGTCCCCTCTGAAATGTCCTGTGCATGAGCTACAGCTGTGAGCAGCCCTGACCCACGCAGCACCCTCTCAACAGCAGAATGAACCTGCCCGGACGGGGGCTGATCCTTCCACCCAGACTTTCTCCCCACAGTGCCATGAGGAGTTCCCCGGGCAGGCTGAGTGCTGACCCTCGCGAGTGGCAGAGTCACTGCCCTGGGCGCACAGCAGGGCACTGCTCAGAATTACAGCCCTGGGCAGACTTGTGTGCACGACCCAGCTTCACACCCCTGCAGCATCCCTGTGAGAAGGTAGCAGCATGTCCTGTCCCTCTGACGGTGTGGCAGGGAATCTGTGCTCTAAAGAACCTCCTTCTCCTCTGCACTGGAGAAGCCAGGAGTGTGATCCTTAAAAAAAAAATCATGGGATGGGATGGGTTTAGAAGATCCCTCCAGCATCGCTCTCCAGCCAGAGACTTACCATGTAAAGGGCTCTTAAAGTTTCTTCCACAGTGAGCTGTCTGCTGTCCTCCCACTCCACACTGCTTTTCGCTTCTCTCTCTGTCTTCTCTCATCTTGTCAGCAAGAGCAGGCAGTGCCCGGAGCCCTGCTGCTCTTTGCAGAGGAGCTGCTCCTGGGCACAGCTGTCTCTCAGCAGTGCTGCCAGGTTGCCATGAGCTCCCTCTGTCCCAGGAGCCTGGGCCTGTCAGGACCAGAGGCCCAGCTGCAAGCATGAATTTCTCTGTCCCTTGCACTCCCTCCTCCTGGGAAATGGTCACTGAAGTAGACAAAATAATCACTGATGGTCCCTCTCTAAACACTGAAGGGAGACTGATCCAGCATTGCAATTTTTCTTATCAACGGATGGTTATCTGCGATCAGAGGATGGTTATCTGTGAGAAGTGGAAACGTCCCATTCTGTAAGCCCCTATTCCCATCTCTTAACTAGGCAGGACACCTAGAAAAGAAGAGGCAAGAAGAGAGCTGATTTACCCATGATTCAGGTATTGATTCAGATGAGTCAATCTAGGCATCTCATGCTGATTTAGAAGCCCTTGAGCTGGAGTGAGGTTCAGCTCTCTCCTGTGAATGCTACAAATATACAGGAGGTGGGATTTCCCTTGCCCAAGCTGAAGTGTGCACAACATAGATGCCTGCAGGCAAGCTCCTTGTTTAAGCTCTCATTATAACCACTGGACATGGAGGGTGGGAGCCAGTTGCCCGCACACAAACACCTGGTGACATCTGCAGAGACAGAGGTGGTCCAAGACACGTGCCAGTGTCTGCTTGCTCTGATGGAGCAAGTGTGAGACCCACATCCTTCATCAGGTGGGGGCCAGGTGGGGAATTTCTTTGGCCATCTGAAATGACCCTCGATGCCTACTGCTACTACTAGAGCACCACCCACCGTCAAGCTGAGGAACAAGCAGATCCCTACAGTGCAGACAGCTAATGCAATTCAGTGCAGACCCTTGATTTAATGACATAAAAATAGGCCGGCAGGGCCATGTCAGATGCCTGGGGTTTCTTCCACAACTGCATGTTTCTAGCAGATACAGCATGGGACCTACAGGAAAACCATGTCTTTCTGGAGTGGTTACTGGGCAAGTGCCCCAGGGCCTCTCTGGTTTCCTGCCTGTGCCCAAACATCTTAATCCTACCTCTGTCTTTAGGCAAAGTCCATCATGTCTACATCCAAGCGTGCTGCATAAATGGGAGGTACATCACACCAAGGTCTCCACTCACGTCCCTGCACTCTTAAAAGCTTCCAACTCTCCTCTCCCTGAACCTCTTCTCACCACCAGATGATATGAACAGGGACTGTGGTAATGATGTCCACAGGGTGGCTGGATCACAGGCTGTCTGGGCCCAGGGACTTCTTCAGTGGCACCTTGTCCTTCCTGGAGATCGATTCAGCTCTGTCACAGGCCCCAAGGTGCTGCAGAGTCAGTTCAGGCAGCAAATCCCTTTCCTGCCATTTCTGCACAGCCCCGCTCTGTTTCTCCCTGGCCTCAGATACTGCAGGGTTTGCTCTCTCAGTGGGAACCTTGTTTCACCATTACATTGCCACCTGCTATCTATGCCAGCATGTCTCTGCTCTGAAGTGGGGCCATTGCACACATGGTGTCCTTGGCTCTTGATAACAGGTTTCACTATGACAAATCTGTTCTCTGTGCCACAGCGGAGGTCTTGCAGCGCAAATATACATAAGTGCCTGCAGCCTGGGGCACAGACTGGAGCAGATGGAGATGCACAAGCTGTCACAGAACGGTCACGTTGTAGGAACAACTGAGATGTTGTGGGACCGCTCATGTGACTCGAGCGCTGTGATTGTAGGATACAAGCTGTTCAGAAGAAACTGTCAAAGAAGATGAGGAGAGAGGATGCCCTTTGTGTGAAGGGGCAGTTCGGATATATGGAGCTCTTCCAAGGGATGGAAAGGAGCTGGGTGAGAGCTTGTGAGTGAGCATCAGAGTAAGGGTGACATTGTGATGGGAGTTTCAGACAACCTGATCAGGGTGAGGAGGTGGGCACAGTCTCCTTAAGCAACCTGATGAAGTCTGTGGATCACAGGGCCTGGTTCTTATGGGAGGGGGGACTTTAATCTCCCTGACATTCACTGGAAGGGAAAACAGCAGGACACTGCAAGCAGTCCAGGAGGTTTCTGGAGGGTGTTGGGGATAGCTTCTAAGCACAGCTCTCTGATGGGCCAATAAGGGCAGTGCTCACCCGGATCTAGTACTTGCAGACAAGGAAGACCTGATCAGGGATGTGATCATTGGTGGAAACCTTGGCTGCAATGACTGTGAAATAGTGGAGTCCCAGACTGTGAGGGCAGTGAGTAAAGATAGTAGTAGGGTACAGACTCTGGCCTTCAGAGGAGCAGACTTTGATCTCTTCTGGGGAGTGCTGTGGGATCCCATGGGAGGCAGCTACGAAGGGCAATGGACCTTAGGAAAGCCAGCCAGTCTATAAGGACAGCAGCCACCAAGCACAAGGATGGTTCATACCGATGCTCAGTAATACTAGTAAACAGCTCAGGAGACCACCTTGACTAAACAGGGCACCATTGTCCAGGGAAGTAGGGATGGTGCTGGGGAAGCCAAAGCTCCCCTAGGATACACACATGCAGGGGATGCCAAGGGCCTGAAGAAGAGCTGCTAATGCTTCAATAACAGTGAAAGAATAAACAAAGGAAATGTGGTCTCACTGCTGAATGGGGCAGGGAATCTAGAAACAGCAAATGCAGGTAGGTCTGAGGAACTCAAGCCCTTCTTGACTTCCATCTTCACCAACAAGGTCTCCTGGGCTGCTGTGCCTAGATTCAGGACTCCAGAAGAGAAAAACAACCAGCTGTGGATGAGGGTTGAGTGAGGGATTACTTGCAAGAGCTCAACCCCTACAAGTCTATGGGACTGGATGGGCTGCATCTTGTCATAGCAAGGCCACTCTCTGTCATCTTTGAAAGGTTTTGGAGATCAGGAGAGGTCCCACTGACCAGAAAAAAGAATATGTTGTGCCCATTTTCAAAAGAGGCCACAAGAACAACCCCGGGAACTGCAGGCTGTTCAGTCTCACTTTGGTGAGGAGTGTGTCATGGAGCCAGTCCTCTTGCATCACATTTCTGGGCCCATGAGGAAGGTGACTGGGAGCAGTCAGCATGGATTTACTGAAGGTAAAACCATTCCTGACCAACCTGATTGCTTTCTGTGATAAAAGACCAGTACTTGGGAGGAGTGGAGAGTAGTGGATGTCATTAACCATGATTTTAGCGAGGTGTTTGACACTGTCTCCCACAATGTCCTTGTATACAAGTAAGGCATTACAATAGGCTGGGCAGACAACCAGATGGGTGAAAAGCTGGTTGGATGATCGAGCTTAGAGGGTTTTTATGAAAGGGTCATGCTTTACCTGGAACCCAGTGACAAGTGGAATATGCAGAGGTCTATACTGTGACCTGTTCTGTCTAATAAGTTCATCAGTGACCTGCAGGACACACCTCTCCTCGCAGCAGTAGATGACACCTAATTGGACAGAACAGTCATATGCTTGAGGGTTGCCATTCGAGGGACCTTAGCAGGCAGGAGAAATGGGCTGTCAGGCCCTGCACCTGGGATAGACCAACACCCTGCAACAATACAGGCTGGGGAGTCCCTGGCTTGGCAACAGCTCTGCAGAAAAGGACCCGGGAGTCTTTGTGGGCAGCGAGCTGAACATGAGCCAGCAGTGTGCTGTGGCAGCAATGGTGGCCACAGCTCCCTGGGTTGCATGAACAGGAGCAAAGCCAGGAGATGGAGGGAAGTGATTATCCCCCTCTACTCAGCACCTGTTAGAGCACATCTAGATTCTGCATCCATTTAAGCCTCCTGTAGAAGAATGCTGCTGATTACTTGGAGTGAGTTCAGTGGCAGACCTCCAAAGTGGTCAGGGGCTGGAGCACTTGCCTCGTGAGGAGAGGCTGAGGGAATGGGGTTTGTTCTGCCTGGAGAAGGGAAGCCTTTTGGGGGCACTCATAGCAGCTTCCCAGCTCAAGCTTAGCACTGATAAAGAATCCGGTTTTTACAGAGATTCATGGCAGGAGAATGAGAGGCAAAGGCTATAAGCTGACACAAGTGTAGTTAAAATTGGATATAAGGGAGAAAAATCAATGAGGGGAATGAAGCATTTGAAGAAGGGTCCAGAGAGGTTACTGACTCTCTGTTCTTGGAAGCTTTCAGGACGCTGTTGGACAAAGCCCTGAGGAACTTGGTGTGAATTCAGTGTTGATCCCGACATGACTAGGAGTTGGACTAGAGACCTCCAACCTCCTTTCCAACCTGAATGGTCTGGTCATTCGGTCATGTCTGGCAATAGCTACTGTGATTCTTGCAGTCATGAATTCCTTTTCTACATGTGGGTTAGCACCAAACATGTCATTCCCAGAGCCAGCCTCTCCTAGTGGTGTGAGATTGCCTCTTGGGCCTGAAAGGCTTTAAGTTCAAAGCTTAATTTTGAATAACTGCTTGTCCAGAATGGGCCCTCCTTACAGCCTACAACACCTGCACATTACAACATGATGTCAAATGAGTGGGCCTTGAAAGACTTGGGGATTTGGCTAACAGAAACCTCATGACATTGTACAAGGAGAAGTGGCAGGTCCTGCATCGGAGGGTAGAATAGCCCGTGCATCAGGACAGGCTGGGACCTGACTGGTAGAGGAGTGACCCTGAGGAGAAGGGCCTGGACCTTACGAGGGATGCCATATGAGCCAGTGGTGCGTGCTCACCACAAATCAGGCCAGCTTCATATGGGGCTGCATTAGGAAGCAAGTGGCCACCCAGACAAGGTGAATTAATATCCCCCTCGACTCAGCACTGGTGTGGCCACATCTGGAATAGTGTGTCCCAGTGTGGGAATGCCAGTGCTGGAGGAATGGAGAGGAAGTGGAGAGAGTCCAGAGGAGGTCTGCCAAGATGGGGTTAGGGGCCTAAACCACATGGCCTATATGGAGAAGCTGAGGGACCTGCACTTCTTTAGCCTGGTGAAGTGGAGACTAAGGGCAGTAGTGTAGTAGCCCGTGACTGCTCGAAAGGTGATTCCAGAGATGATGGGGCTTTTCTTGGCAGTGGGAAACAGCATGAGAAGGGGAAAGAGGCACAAACTGCCCCTTGACAGGTTCCGACTGGACTTTGGGAAAGGAAATGTCACTTGAAGGGTAGTGCTGTGGTGCTACAGATCACCCAGAGGGAGTCTGTGATCAGGCCCTGGCTTTGCATTTCAAGGAAGGGTGGAGAGGCATCAGTAAAAGTGGGGAGATGCCAGGGTGAGATCAAGGTGGGGAAGCAGGCTGGGTGTCTATAGTCTGCAGGGAAACAGGCAGAGGATTAGGACAACACAGGACAGCCTGTGGTGGAGACAACAAAGGGCACTGCCAAGGCTGAAAGCCTCCAAAGGTCTTTGTCCCCCGGCTATGGATGTTGTCTCTACCACCAAGGCCTCTGAGAACGTGCTGTTTCCGTAAAGCATGGTGGCCTCAACGCCTCCTCATCCCCGGGGAGTTCAGGAGGTGCCGTATTGTTGTCCTGCGCTTGGCACTGCACACCCCCACTCTCACACTGCCCCCAGGAAGAGCCCTGAGCAAAGTGTGAGGGAAAGGATCACCCTACCCAGGGGCTGGCTGACAGTGGCCTGGCCATTCTGCTTGATAAAACACATCAAGGCTTACTTGGCATCAGAGCCACCTGCACATTGCCTTTGCCTACCTGCAGTCAGGCCTCCAACTTTCTGCTCTCATCAGCCCCTGGGGAGCCTTCTTTGGTAACGACCCTCAGTGGGACCCATTAACACTCCAAGAAACTTTGGGATTTACTTCTGACTTTAACTTCTTGAGAAGTTTGTTCAGTCTCCTTTCAGCATCTGTGGTTCATGGGCTCAGCACTAAATACACCAGAAGCACCATTAAAATGCCAAAAGCCCTAACATGGCATGTCACTCCCCATAATTTTCATCAGTTCTTGTGTGACTAACTGGAGAGGTTTCAGGAGTGTATTTACAAGAGCAAGATTTCAATGAGCACCTAAAAAAAAAAAAAAAATTTTTTTTGCTTCTTAAGTTTTAATTTCCAGCTTACAGAATAAGTGATATCCACATTCTCCAATTCATACTGACCCAGAGGGTCTCCTAATGAAGTCTGGACATATAGGAAAAGCAGTATTTTCAATATGAAACCTGTATGGACAACCTTCCTCCTCACCTCCCCAACTGTGTCATTTCTCTCATCAGCCACTGGGGACTCACCTCACTCCTGTTAAAATTTAAACTTTTTCCACTCAAGTCTGTAGCTGAATGTTATATCTCCTACACACCAATTCCCACCTGCTTTCCTTAGAGAAATAGTTGCAGACAAAGGAGGATTTTTCTTAACTGCAAACAAGCAAAAATAGAATATGATACAGTTTAATCAAAAGTCAAATACACTCCTCAACTCTATGTTAAATCCAAGCTGCTTCCAGTGAGGTCCACTTTCCACAAGACATAACCTTCCCTGAAATGTTTTTGACAGATAGATAGGAAACGATAAATGGAAACACAACTAAGGAGCTGGCTAAGGAGACAGTAAGACTACTGAAAGACAAGGCAAGCTTCAGACTTAAGCTCAGAGCAGCAACTGGAGAGTTGAGAGGTATCGGAATGGATAAAGAGTAAGGGGAGGAGAAAAAATGGAAAAAAATGGAAAGTGCATATGTCCAGATAGTCCGATGCAAAGATGACTTCAGAAACAGTCAATTTAATCAGGACATGACGATATGTGAGAGATTACTGAGACCCTATCCACAGCATAGCAGACAGAGCAGTGGTAACACAAGTTGACAGGAACAGATCAATATTTCTTCACCTGAGATTAATAGCCTTCCTGAAAATTTGCACTATTTCATCATGGGATGATGAAAGTGTGTTCATATTTCTTAAAATGTTGAAAACAGTTCTTCACCTTTTCAGGCAGACCTCAGGTGTCTAACCATAAGCATCTAGGGACATTTGGTGTTAAAAAATATTGGACTGAAGCTGCCTAGAGCTGATCACTTAGCATAACTTGCTTAGCATTAGCAGCTAAATTTGCTGAAGCCTTAGGCTGCAAGCTGTGAACCTTCTCCTAGATATCACCTAGTTATGGGAAAGAGGGCCCCAGAGCTGGTTCAAGCTAGAAAGATAAAGAAGTTACAACCGAGAGCAGAAGCTGCAACCTTGAAAACAGGATAAGAAGCAGCCTGTCTAGAGACAATGAAGGAGCCCAATGAAGAAGGGGAAGACCCCAGATCTGAGGGGTGGGGAACTTAGATTGTAAGGGTATAATTGCCCAGGAATTTCTTTGTTCGGGGTCCCTCTTCGGAGGCACCCAGCTCGAGCTGTAATTATTGCATGCGTGTCATTAAAATTTATTTCGTTCCAATCTGACTTCAAACTTCTGCCTCAGCGGGAACCTAGGATCGGACCCTGTTATGGTGGCTGGTGAGTTTAATTTTCCATAACAGCTCTTGCTGCTGCCCATGGGGAGAGGCACACAACCAGACAACAATGCCTGCAGTCCAGGTCATGACTGATTTCGGATCCCTCCTGCTGGCAATAGCGTATCCTGTCATATTCACTTGGCACAGACAATATCATGCCTAGGACTAGCCCCCACAAAACCTCCTCAGGCCCCTGGCTGCACAGACAGTCACAAAGAGAAAAGAATGGATGAAAAAACACACACAGTAACAATGATTTAGGAGAAGCAGCAGAGTTTTCCAAAGTACATGACACCTAAGAACAATAAGGCATATTAATTACATGAATAATGGGTAACTCCTGTTTTTGTCTTCCTTCCCTGACTCTGGCCAGGGTCCTTCATGCTTGGCTCAATGCTGAGGAAAGAACAGGCACAACAGGGTTGGGCAGCCACAGGCAAGTCTCTCGCAGACTGAGTGCCCTGCACAGGGCCCTGACTCCCAACATTACATTTCAGCTCCCAAAGTTCTCCCCTCCAAGCACATCCCGGATCACCTCCCACAGAAACACGGGAAGGTCTCTCCAGCAGCAGCTACCGCCACCACTGCAGCATCTCAGCAACCCCACACACCTCGCCCAGGCAACAGCCTGCTCACACAGCTACTTCTCCCACCACAGCATCTTCAGCCTCTCTCTCACAGGCCTTCCAGTAACACCCCCTTCCAGTACCCAAGGTTGCTGGTGTTACGAGCAACAGCATACTGCCCTGGCCTAGACGTAAAGCTTGCTGCCTTCCTGAAGGAAAGCAACACACTAAAGATCACCAAGCCGTCTCAGATCATAAGCAAACATGTAAATCACTACCTCTGTAAGGTCCAAAAAAAGAAGAGTCCACCTAGGACAGGAAAGAAAAGACAGAAAAGCAACTCAGACACTCACTGAAATAACATCCTGCTAAAGCAGGGCTCAGGATCCAGGTCTTTCAGTAAGTCGCAGCTGCACACTTCCTCACCAGGCACAAGGCAATAGTCAGGTGAAAGATTTCGTCAGCTGATACAAAGATGGAGTCTTGCACGTAGTTCTGCTTCATGAACAGAGACTGAAAGCGGTTTCTAAGTTTTCTTCTAGTTGCTTTCAAAAAGACTAGGCAACACTGTAAGGATTCTGCAATCTGGGTTCGACAAAAAAATCGCTTCTTTTCCTTTCTTTTGCTCCCAAACCCAGCTGCTACCATCACTACTGGACCATCTCCCTTTTGTGTCAGGTGCACAAAAACTTCCTACAACAGAACTGAGATCCTTCACTGCACCTTTCACTGAACACATTCTCCTTCAGCATGGTCTGGAATTTCAGAAGGTTAAACTCAAGCAGGCAAAACATTTCTGTATCCTCCAGTTCAACTTTTAGCAAGACAGAAGTTTCCGCCGAGCTGTCTTCAGTCACAGCTTGCCAGCACCAACCTTCCAGCAGACAGAAAGAACAAGTCAACATTCCCAATGTGACATTCAGAGAGAATTTTAACAGAACAGTTTAAATACCTGGCTACAGTAACAATACCTGCTCCTAAACAGAAGCACATCCTGCTCCAGCTGCAGGAGAGCACTCACCATCCATGAGGCTCTTGTTCTGTCCGTCTTTATCAAGCACTTGCGGGGTCAGAAGTAGTTTGATCACACAGGAAGATCCATTTTCTCTTCATAATTCAGAAATGAATGGGAAAAGCTTGGATTTGCTAAAGCAGCCAGAGCCAGGGAACATGAATGGACAGAAGGCAGAAGCAAAGAAAAAAAGAATCAATCTATGCTTAGATACCTCTGTCTCCAACAGCAATGCACACCTCCATGAGAGAGTTACGCTCTGGCTTTACCATTTAGGTTTAACCAAGGCCCTGGGAGAAAGGAATAAGGACACTGGTGTCGAGGAATATTGGAAACAAACTGAAAAAGTGGGCCCTAACCTGTAAATTTTTTGAAAACGCTTCTAGAGAGGACAGTGCCCATTTGTGGCATCCTTTTACTTTCCTCCTTAGCAACCACAGGAAGAAAGGAAGCTATCAAAAAAGTACGAGAACTCTGCAAAGACTTGCATAAGCTCAGGCCCTGCTCTTTTCACAGCCCTCGTTTCTCCCCATCCCTGGACATGACACCTTGCTAATGTTCATAACTGAAAGCTGAAGAAAACAAGTCCAATTTTCACAGGTTAATCAAGAAAACTGAATGCTGCACTTCCCTGGCACAGCACAACAGCAGCTCAGGCCTATCCACATCCCCCACCACTTTCCCCACCCGCACCCAGAGCGTTGCAGCTTCCCACTGCGGGAGGACACCAGGGGCAGCAGGAGCACAGATAGCAGCTTCTCTGCTCCTCTCCCTCCTCACCTGCTGCCTGCGGTTTCACTAGTGATGGAGCTCGCACAGCTCAGGGCTCCTCTGCACCTGCCGGGTGGCAGCGTGGGCTGGAAACACCCCCCTGTGTCCCCAGGGTGCTCGCAGGCAGCACCTGCCCCCACCCACAGCGCAGAGCTTTCTCTCCCGCCCTGGCCCGGCCCGGCCCATCCTGTCCTGTCCCCTGGCACAGACTCGCCCAGGCCCCGGGGCAGAGCGGGGCCCTGTGGCAGCAGCGCCCCAGCAGCAGCGTTTCCCCGCCGACGCTCCCCTGCAGCACAACTCCCGCAGCCCAGGGCCAGCCCGGCACCGCTCCCCCTCGCTCCCTGCCCCCGGCGTGGATCCCCCTCACTCCCTGCCCCCGGCCCCGGCCCCAGCCGGCAGCAGCCGCCGCAGGCTCCGCACACACGAGCACACGCCGGGCCGCAGTGTCGCTCCGGGCTCCCTGCGCAGCAGCCGCCAACACCTGCCGCTGCCGCAGCTGCTTCTCCGCGGCCTCAAGAGCGGCGCCGCAGCAGGGCCTGGCGGGGGCGGGGCCGGCAGCACCAGGGGCGGTGGCCATGGACACACAGGCCCCACCCCCACAGGGCCGGAAGTGCTGCCGCCTCCCTCGGAGCATGCGCACTGGCACAGATGAGGGCGGTGAGGGGTGGGGCGGGGCCGGGGCCGGGGCTGCCCGGGCCCTGCAGGGAGGGAGGGGGCGAGAGGCGGCTGGTGCCGCGCGGGGCAGCGTCTCCCGGTGCGGGGCCACCCGGAGCCTCGAGCCACAGTGCCGGGAGCTGCCGCGCTGGGGCCGAGGGCCGAGGGCCGAGGGCCGCGGGCTGGGCAGAGCGAGCGGCTGTGCACACGGGGGCAGCCAGAGGCGCCGCGGCCCGGTGTGTGCGAGCAGCTGCTGGGGAAGGCGCGGCCCGGCCTGGGCCGCCTCCGGCCCCGCGGGAGCCCCCGTTTCTTGGGCCCCTTCTGCTGTCGGGCCAGTGACAGCACCAGCTGGGTTTGGGAGCATAACAGTGGCAAAGGAATGATTTTTTTGGATAAAAGACCAAAGTACCCTTCCAGTGTCTCCTTTTTGAAAGGACATAGAAAAAAACCCTTAGAAAGTGCTTCTGCTCTCTGTTCCTGAAGTAGAAGTTTTCCCAAGACTTCCTCTTTGCCTTAGCTGATCTAATACTTTGCCTCTCGCCTTCTGCTGAGTGGGGAAGTGTGCGGCTGAGAAGTTTTTACAGACCTAGTTGGTGAGCCCTCCTTTAGCGTTAAGTTATTTAAGTGGGTGTATGAGTTGCTTTTCCATCTTTTATTTCCTCCCCCCCTTAGACATTTCTACCCTAGGTTTGAGTGTGTTCAAAGCAGAGGTCTGCGCAACACCTCTGAGTGTCTCTTGTTTCTTGGAGATGGTTCTTGCGGCATCTTTGTGAAATCTTCAGAGCTTGCGTTTAACCTGCTGCCAAGTCCCTGCAGCTGCTGCCTGCCTCTACGAGGGTCAGCCCCACATCTGGCGTCAGGGTCCCCGCGCTCCTCCAGTTCTGCTGGTTTAAGTGTTTGTGGGCTGGTGTGAGGAGGCCAATAGCTGGTGCAGGTGTGAGAGCAGTGCAGGCAGAGCAGTCTGTGATCCCCATGTGTTTAGTGAGCTGGTGCCTGCAGCTCTGCTGGTGCTGCCTCTTCACCTGTTCAGTCCCCATCCACCCCAGGCCCTGAGGTGCCGCAGTCACTAGGTCTCAAACACATCTGCAGGTTAACAGTACTGAACATCGGTTCCCTGCAAGTTTTCTGGAGAAGCTCACTGGCAAGGGAAGGACCCGCTGGTTCAACCGCCCAGAAGAAGGTTTTGGTCGCTGCCAAGTCATTGCTGGGCGTTTTGGTGCGGTCAGTTGTCAGCGCTTCCTCCCCGGTGGCAGCAGCCACCTGTGCTGTGTCGCCATGGGGCGAGTGCGGTGCAGTGCCCGCTGCCCTCCCTCGCAGCCAGGTTTCCCGCATGGGGGCCATGGCCGGGTGAGCACAGCCGCAATGCCCAGCCTGGCCGGGACCCCCAGTGGGGTTCTCCCTGTGGCCCAGCCTGCGTGGGGGCAGGGGCAGTCCCCGACTGCTCCATGCAGTCCCTGCCCACTGCAGGGCCAGCCCTGGCCAGGGCACTGGGGCGAGGGGGGCCGTGCCCCCTCTGTGACACGGGCTGTGGTCACAGGGGACATCCCGTGTCATGGCAACAGCTGCTCTCTCCCACGTGGCCCCAGCCTCTCCCCACACATCGCGGCGAGGCCGGGGGAGCCCAGGCGCTGGGGCTGCTCTCAGCACCACTCTGCTGCAAGGAGCTGCCGACCCTGAGCAGGAGCCGGCGAGGGGAGGCTGGGGCAGAGCGGGGCTGCAGTGACGTGTGGAGGAGGAGGAGGAGAGAAGCTGTTTCATTGTCACCTCCTGCTGCGGGGTGACCCAAGGCGAGGAAGACAAAGATGGAGCTCTGGGACACTGGCCACGGGACGCAGCATGGGCAGGTGGTGCCAATGCTCCCCACCCATGGTAAGGCCTTCAGGATCTCCTTCCCGGGAGCTGTCGCAGAGACCATTAACTCTGAACATGGCTGTGGAAACCCTGGGCCGGGGGGAGGCTGGCTGGGGCTGGGGGCTGCAGCCAGATCCCCCACTGATGGTCCCCTCTGGCTCAGGTGCCATTGTGGCCAGCAGAACTCCTGGGTGCTGGCCCTGATGTCTGAAAAAGGCTGAGGGCTCCTGCAGCTCCTGCTGGGCTCTGAAGAAGCAGATAGAATCACATGTGCTGGAAAGGAATCCTTAGACTTTTCCTCAGCTCAGCAAGACTTTCTTTCTGGGACCCTGAGCACTGCCTGTAATTCCTTCCTGCAGACTTTGAGCTCAGGGACACATTGTGGATGTCCCGTGGTAGGATCTGCATGTCCTAATGCCTCTGTTTCAGCTGCAGACCCCTCGTGGGGGCAGATAAAGGTTGTAGCCTCAAGGCAGTGCCCACCTCAGCTGCTGAGCCCCTGTCAGGGATGGGGTATGTTTGGGGAGGGGGATGCAGTTTGAATATGCTTGCACTTGTCATCTCCTTGGCTAGGCATGTGCTGAACGGCTGTGAGCTGGCCCCCCCCAGAGCATGACATGTCTTTCCCTTATTTTCCAGAGACCGCTGCTGTCTGGGAAGGTGTGTCTGACTACATTGTACGGCAGCTGATGCTGAACCAGGTGTGTCTGTCATGCTGGGCCTGCCCAGGAAAGCCTTCTTCTGGATCTTCTGGATCTGAGGGATGATTTCTCTGCTTTGACTTGTATTTTTGAGAGGGTGAAGAGGAGGGGGATGAAAACATCTGGAAAGTTCTTCAGAAGAACTTCTCCAAGGCTTCTCCAAAGCTTTTCTGAGTGCTTCATCTGTCCCCTTTGTACAGCAGGATTGGGCAGGGCACTGAGCACCATCCCCATGCGCTGACAAGTCACCTGCCTGTCCACCTACCAGTCTCATAATTCTTCTCTTGCTTTGTGTTTTCAGGGAGTGAGAGTTACTCGGCTTGGGACCTTTGGTGTTGTAACTGAACAAGTTGGTGTTGGGAAGCATGGTTTCCTGACTGTTCGCAGACCCATGTTCTGTCTTTCGAAGACTATTGCAGAGGTTCATGGCCTCACCTATGATAAGGCCTATGCTACTGGTAAGAAGACAGGCTGAAACTTTTGCTTTGCCTTAGGACATCTTTGGGGTGTGCATAACTGCTGTTCAACAGTGACTGTTAGAAACCTAGAATTGCTTCCCCAGGTCCTGAGAACAGCTTCAATTTTTAATTATCATGTCATCATAATGCACATTACAATTATACTCCCTCTCTCCCTGACTTGTTTAACAGCTGGCTACATGCCAGATGTATTGGTGCTGCTACTTCTCATCAGATTGATTTAAAAACATTGGTCCATGTTTATGCCACACTGGAGCTTGTAAAGCTGAATAAGGGCATTCATGCTGGCTCTTCCTTTCTCCTTCTACTTTGAAGTAGGTCAAAGGCAGCTGTAGAGAGCCTTGAAATGGAGATGGGGACCATACTATGTATGAAGACCCATCAGAGGCCAGCTTTGCTGTGACTGCTGATCATCCCTGTGAGCCCTGCATCTGTAGTGGACATCGGTGATGCCTGTGGGGTAGCAGGAGCTCCGAGTTGTGTTTGGAGTGGGTCTTTCCTTTCAAAGGATTCCACATGTTTTCTGTGATGTCAACATCAGTCTGGCGCTTCTTGGAGCTGGGCCGCTGGCACCAAAAGCAGGGATGTTTGCTGTGCAGTTCTGAGGGTGCTGGGGGTGGCTGGAAGGATCTGAAGGGGTGTAGTGCAATGCTTGTGTTTTCCTTCTTTCTTTCACCATGTGATGTGGCACAGCTAAATGTCTCCCAACCTGGAATGCACGGAGTGTGAGCACAAGTACCTGGCACCCACTCCACCCTCTTGGGAAATGGCCCCCTTTCTCCTCTCCTTGTCCTTCCATCGTGCCCCATGTTCATAGGAGATGGCCAGGCCCTTTCTTTCGATCTCTGTAAGGAAGAAAGCATTGCTGTACACTTGGCACATCTGGTTGTAGAGTGCTTTGAACTTTTCCTAGGGAGAGATGACATGAGATTCCTTCAGGAGCTTTACCAGATGTTAAAGAAAACAGCTCTGTAGCAGTGTCTTGCTTGAAGACCTCAAAGCTGCCGATGCTCTGTTTTAGCCTGCTTTGCTAGTGACTTTGTTCCTCTTTTTCTGCTTCCTAGGTCATAAGCTCTCTGAGCCCCTGAAGTATGCTCGCATAGCCTCAGACATCTCTGTTCCTTGGAAAACAGTGGAGGCTTGCATAGAAGAGACCACGCATCTTTTCTCCCACTGCCTCGAGAGCGGGAAGAATGTTGCCCTTGTGTTGAAGGACATTGGCATGCTTGTTATTCAAGGAGTAGATGTGAAAATGAGATTTTACAGAGACTTTCTGAGAAGGCTGAATGGGACGGAGCAGCTGGTAGAAGTTCTTCTTCGGGTAAGTTTTCCATTTCTCCAGTGCTTCCTGTCATCCTTTTGAAATCACAAGTGACTGCAGTTCTATTAGCCTGCCATGACCTGTTTAGGCACATGGACAGTCCTGGCCTAGAGTAATGCCAACTCCCTGGACAGTTTGTCTTGAACATTCAGAGGATTTGGCAACAAAGACAACCCTGGGAATAACAGTGCTGGGTCCACCCAAAGATTCATCCAGCCCAGGAGCCTGTTTCTATGTGCTGAGGGAAAAAAGTCCAAGGAAAGGGCAGGTCTTGTGTGTTTTTTCCAGGTAGACCTCCCTCCTTCCAGAAAGTCATGGTTTAGTGCCCTTTAGTGATGACATTTGAACCCATGTGTCCTTTGGCTGTGCCTGGGATGGTAAGGCAGTGAGTTCAGCATTTTGCCCTTAAGCTGTGTAGCAATATTTCTGTGTGTCCCTTTGGAAGCTCCGCCTGATCCCTTCATGGGATGCCCTTGAGCTCTGCTGTGGTGAGGAATCGTAATGGATCCCTCCTCCCCTTGCCTGGACCAGTGGGGATGTCAGACATTGCTGTGAAATCTCTGCTGACCTCAGTCCTCTCTCTTTGCAGCTGGAGGGCCTGAGTGTGTTTCATCTCTCCCATATGGCAGCTGGTCAGAATATTTATCACCCTCATGCTCTTGCTCTGTAGCGTTTCTAGGTCTGTGTCTGTGTAGGTTTGTTTTTGCAGGGATCATTGCTGACCCCACTCTCTGGGCAGGAAGCAGAGGCCCAGGCAGACCAAGGCCCATATGGGACCAGCCCCCTGTTGCTGCTGTTGCTGTGTTGGTCTAGTTGTGCTGACCAGCTCTTCCCAGTGCCCTGGAGTGTCACCAGCATGAAGGGGGTCTTTCTGTCCTTATGTGTTCATCTGCACGCTGGCAGTTGTGGTTGCAGCATGTCCCAGAAAGAATCATTTGAGCCCAATGCCCTTCCCCAGGTTTCTAGTGCAGCCCTGTCCTTCATGCTGGTCTTTCAGGTGCCGCTGGAAAGGTGAGATGTGAAAGCAGGCTGAGGTGAGCCCCTCGAGGGTTAAGGCAGAGATGCAAGCAGGCCGTAGGCCAGCCCTGCTTCCCAGCTCTGTCTCTTCCTTCTGTCCTAGTCTGTGGTGTCTTTTCAGTCCATTCTCTGGGCCAGGGCCTTTTCTCCAGCCTTTGTTGCAGTGGGTCCCAGAGCAGCTGCCCCTTGAACACACCCCAGAGGTTTGGCCTTCCCAGTTGTTACCCGCTTTGCCTCTCCATTCCTCTATGGTGCAGAGGCAGTTGTCTGAATGTTAGGAGAGACTGTGGGGTTAACCCCACATCAAGCCGGCAGGGAAAACGCAGCCGCCAGGAACCCCAGCTAGTGCAATGCCTTCCCCTGTACTTGCCTCCATCAGGTTCTACATTAGGAAAGACCTAGTCTCCTGACTGAGTCTCTGGATCCTCAGCCTTGCAAAAAGCCTGACAGTGTTCTTACCCTTTCTCATTTATTTCCCTCCAGCTTCTGTGCTGCATAACTGAGGGACTGTTGAGAGGAATGGAAAAATTCAGCATTTCAGTGAGGCAGCTTCTTCTCTGAGCAGTGGAAAAGTTTGCTGCCCTTGTGAGCACTTTGATAATTTTCTTGGCATCACCTCACACGTGTCTGTCACCTTGCAGATGCCAGAGATGAGGGATTCAGTCCTCTCAGGCACCAAAACTGCTGCTTCTCAGACCCATTCTGGTCAGGTCATCATCTTTCCTGAGTGAGTATGTTTCCTTCTTAGCCCCTGGGTGGCCAAGCGAGCAGCTTCTCACAGCATGTTTGGTAGCATTGTGTTGCCAGTGCTTGTGAAGGCTGCTCAGAAATTCATCTGAGAGTAACTCTTTGAAATGTGCATCAAAGTGCAGGTCCCCACTAGTTGCTGGCTTGGGACATTTTCATATCTTCTGTGAGACCTGTGTGAATCAAATGTGTCCTGAATGTGTTTTCTGGGGTCAAAAGTTTTTTTGTGGGAGACCTATCTAGGCCAAAGTGAAGCGTGTGCCCAGTGGGGTTTTGGCAAGCTTTGTCCTGGCTCCCATCATGCTCAGTGTTTTGTTCCATTACTTGTCTGGGAGATGGAGGTTCCTTTTTACAGATGGATGGACATGAGCTTGGGAGGGCCTGCAAGTGATTTGGAGGGTGAGACGGGAATTAGAAATGGTGCTGGAAAGCTGTAGGAAAGGAGACTATTGTGTTCTGCCTGGACATGAACATTGAACAGGAGATGGGAGATGGTCCCAACGGCAGCACAGAGGATCTGGGTTAAAATGAGCTTTCTCACAGGAAGGCTAGGAAAGCTCTCAAAGGGCCTGATGAGGAAGCTCATGCCCCTCTAGGTTCTGGAGGTCTTCACGATGTCACTCAGCTTGCTACTGCACTCCTCCAGCATCTGGCGTATTCTTCATATTCTGCTTTGGAAAAAGATGGACTTCGCAGTAGCTCCCAAATGCCCCTGTGTCCTCATTATTCACCCAAGGGGCAAAGGAAGTGTGGTGCCCTCCCTTTAGACTGGTGTCTTTTTCCTGTTTCCAGGTACAAGTTTGAGAGTACAGCTAGAAAACCACCCGTGGCACCTGTGAAGCCGACCCGGGAAGAAGAGATGGGAAAAGATGAGTCCAGTGGCAAGAAAGGTAATGAAGCAGCTGGTTCCTGGCAGGGGTTTGTGTCTTCTCCCTCTGTCCTCTTTGGCAGGGCATTGGAGCCAAGGTGACAGTGGGATGTCTCAGGTAGCATGAGGCACTAGAGGAGATGCTGCTTACCCAATATGGGAAATCTCAAGTGACTCCTGAGGGAACAAGACCTCGGGGCAGCCCAACACTCCCACCTGCAGTTGATACCTCCAAGTTAAACTTTCCCCCATTTCCACAGGACTCAGTGCCCTGGCGTGCACTGCAAACTGCTCTTCCTTTTGAGGCATTGGTGCAGAAGGGAGGCAAACTTGAGAACTGTCCTTGGGCAATGTGAATCCTAAATTGTGCCTGGAGCTGTATGTAATGGAGGGGCTGAGCTATTTCATGGAATCAGTGTGTTTTCAACTGATGGGAAGAGTCACCTTGAGTAGATGGTACAAAGTCTAGTAACCTATGCCAAGACTTCCTTTCATTTTCAAAGCAAGGAGTTCTTACCTTTCTTTCCGAATTTCTCATAAACATCCCCAAAACTGCCTTTGGGTTGACTGTGTCACCAGAGGAACTGCAGGCATATGAGATCAGTAGACAGATCCAAGGATCTGCTCCCCTTGTGTGAAATTGTTGCCCCCAGAGAGACTCTGATCATTCACCAGTACATCCCAGCAAGCCTCCTTTTTCGTAATGTGACTAGGATAGAACATGAATAAACAGAAAAAACAGTACCTCAAGAAATGATGTTGCACAGTAAAAACTAAAAGAAAGAGAGAAGCCATTGTCCGGAAGGGCCAAAGACCACCCAGGAAAGAAGACATAAAAGGAATCAGCTGGAGGCCTGACAGTTTTATCACAGGCTTGATCAGATCTGCATATCCTTCCTTTTCAAAAGGTCTCTGCAATTCTATCCTGAGGTGTTTTCTTGTCTCCTGCTTATAGGAAATCTTCCTGCCCAGCGCCTCCTCTTGAGAGGGAGGCATCCTCCAGCCAAAATAACAGCTCCGACTATGCAGAAAGGAAAGGGGAAGAAAGCTGAGGGCAAAGCGCCTCATGGCAGGTGAGACACTTGGAGGAATGGATGAGGGTGACCCTGGACCCTTGTGCTTGTTTGGGTGAGATGCTTCCTCTGGACACCAGGTTCATAGCAGCTCTGAATATCTTTTATCACATGTTGCGGTGACTCCTGATCCCTCGATGGCAAGAATGCCTTACACCACTTTCTCCTTCTTTGACACTGGGTCTCCAGGAACAATCAGTTTTCCATACCTAAACACACAGCAGCTGAGACCATCAAGCAGTGTTTAATATATTTGCGAGGACGGGGTAACTGTGTCTCTTAGAGGCTGTCTTTATAAAGGACCCTGCTGCTCTCCTTGCCACATCAAGACAGAGCCTGTATCTGGTCATGCTGAGCATTCCTGCAGGCACATCATGCAGCCCTGGGCATTTCAGCTGAGGGTGATCTCTGTCTCTGCCCAGCTTGTGAGTACAGGATGGAGACCAAACTCCCCCTGTGCTCACACCACCTCCCCACAATGTGTATTTTCAGCGTGTTGCCAGGCATCCAAGGGAGCTGCTCAAGGAAGGTGGAGCGAGGCAGGAGGAAGGGCAGTGCTGAAGGCATGCCGCCACCTGAGAAACTGGTTACAAGAATCCAGAGGTGGCCAGGAGAGGTACGTGCTACTGACTGAGGTCCTCCTTGTGCCATATGGACTTGTGGAAAAGCGCGGTTCTATGGGCAGTGAGTATGAAAGACCCCTTCCTGCATGTTCATTTGGCCATTGACCGATCTTGTCTGAGCCTTGCTTTAAAAGGTGCAGGTCATGCTGTAGTTTTGCCATGCATTTGTCACTGCTGCATTCTCAGGAAACACCTCAGAAGAACACCCCCCCCCCTTTGGCCCTGTTTCTGGAGGGAATGTACCTGCTGGGCCTTTCAGGGATAGAATATGGACAGTATCTGTTTAGCTCAGTGATCATTTAGCTCATTGGTCCGAGCAAATATGTGATTTGCAGACCTGCCAGTATTAGCTTAGGGGCATAAGAGCACTGACAGGAAGGCTGAAGACAAGGGGCAGAAGAGAGGATGAGAAATGACCTTTGCACACTGGAAAATACCAGATGCCAGTAATAATCTTTGCTGTTTCTTTTCTATGGTCCTCCAGGTGGAATATCACTTCAGAATCATGGGGGAAGGGATTCTTGTCTTTCCTCCAATCTGAACCCCTGGGAAGATTTCCCTTTCCTGTGCCTTTTGCTGAAGAGACAAGCAAAGCAAGTGAAGAGAGAAGAGCACTTTTGGAGAACTCATTTGAAGAAACCCCAGTACTTCCTCTGGAGCTGTTTTCCAGAAGCATCTCTAAGAGGCAAGGAACCATGAGGAAGGGGGCTTGTGGTCCAAGCGAAGTCCCAGCATTATTAAAGTCCCATAGTTGGGCTGCCAGCTGTTGGGGAAGCTCAAGTGAGGCCATGAACACTCATGCTGAGAGTAAAAGCTGAGGTCCTAAGGGGTGTTTCGGGTCATTTGATCTGACCTGCCAAACCTCCCAGTAGGGTTTCAATAAAAGTTCCTGCTCTGCCCATGGCAATTTCTTCCCCTCATTTGCGATGCTATGGGAGATGTCTGACTGAGATGGAGGGGTGAGTAGGCAGCCTGGCCCTTGCCCTCTGAAGGGCAGTGGGCCTGCGAGGGAGAAAGTTTGCATTTGTGGAAAAGGATGGGATTTGTATGGCAAGAGACAAAGCAGAGTGCAGAGCAGGGTCTGTCCTTGGCGTCCTGGCCCAGCAGATGTAGAGGGGGAAGCGCTGAATGCGAGTGGCAGGGAGGGGGCTGTTTAAGCAGCTGCGCAGGGAGCAGGGACTTCAGTGTGAGGAAGAGCACAGAGGGACCTGTCTGGGACCCCTACTGAACATCCCTCTGCATGAGCTCCTTCCTGCTGAAAGGGCGCAAGGCAGGGCAAAAAGGCAGTGACTCCCCTGGGGTCTAGCAGGGAGGCTAAAAGCTGCCTGTAAAACCATGACTTCACAACAGCCCCAGATCAAAGACTGGCAGTCAGTTTTGCTCTCCAAATTTACTTTTTTTTTTTTTAATACTTCTCCTGAACGTTGCATACAGACTTTGCTTTTGTGTTCTCTATCCTCTCTGTACTAGCTCACAACACAAATGTCTTGATGTCTTTCCTTACCCAAATGTACTCACCCATGAGGCTGCTCTGCCCAGCCCAGCTGCAGCACCTTGCAGCCTCCCATCCCTGCACAGAGGGAGAAGCCCTGCTCCTGCAGCCCCACATGCTGCATTGGCCATCTTGGCAGCTCTTGCTGCTGCTGAACCCTGCTCTCCCATCAGGAGCTCAGCTGCAACTGCGACCCAGGACATCCCTCTCTGTCTCCAGACTCAGCATCTCTCCAGCCAACAAGTCAGGCTAAGGATCAAGCACAGCCTGGATGGAGAGCGCTGTCCTCTACCCTGATGTTGTGCTGGGGCAGATGAAGGACTGACCCTGCCACAGGGTGGGGGGTCTCTGGCACAGCTGTCTGCACATCAGGCAGATGTCTGAATCACTCCCACGTCCCCACACAGTCTGTGGAGCAGGGACTCAGCTGGGCTCTTTCCCTGCCCCATGGCACTGCACCCTCCCTTCTCCCCATTCAGTAATGAGATGTACAGACACAACCACCTGGCCCTGACACACACTCTTCCCTCTTCTGTCCTTCCCATCAGGCAAGGGGATGGGACAAGTCAGCTCAGCTCAGGGTCAACAGGACACATGTACATCCTTCGTGCTGCTCTCCAGCCTCTCTGGCCATCCCCCATGGTCTAGAAAGGACGTCCCACATCAAGATGCATGTCCCAGCCAGCAGCAGATCTGCTGTCCCAGAGCTGGGACATGGTGACTGTGAGCAAAACCCAGGGTGCTGGGCAACACAATCCCCCAGGCACCCCACCAACAGGGCAACGTCCCTGGGTGGGCTCGAACCACCACAACCTTTCGGTTAACACCCAAATGCGCTACCTGCTGCACCACAGAGACCCCCACCTGGTGCTCTCCTGGGGCAGCTCCAGTGTCCAGTTCCTGGTGCTGCAGGAATGGGAATGTTCCTGATCCCAGCCCCGTCCTCAGTCCCAGGGAAGGGGCCACGTCCCCAGCCCCAGGGAAGGGGACACTGCCATTTGCCCACTGCCAGGTGCTGGTGGGCAGAGCAGTGCAGAGGGAGGCCTAATACCTAGGTGAGGGGCTGTGGGCAGCTCCCTGCCCAGGATCGGCTCTGCCTGCTTTCATGGCCCTTCCAATGCACACACCAGGGGGCAACTGGAGCTGTGGGCACATCACCCTGGGGAGGGCATTTCCCTCACCCCATTTGCTCCTGCTGCTGGCATCGAAGACAGGTGTGATGCACACACAGCAGTGCTGCACGGGGTGGCAGAGGTGACTCAGGGAAGGGGTTTGCTCCTCTCCATTGACCCTCCCTGGGAGGGCCAGAGCATGGGAGCAGCACCTGCAGCGAGAGTCTCCTCCTGCCCCCATCAACTGCAGAGATGTTGAAGGGGCAGCACTCCATGATGCAGCCCTGCTCCAGGACCAGCCCCAGCTGAGAGGCAATCTCAACTTCCCTCATCCCAGCCTGTGGCCCAGCAGGAGGGTTCAAATGCTGCTTTCTGCTGAGGCTCTCAGGGCACCAGGGGCCAACAGGGCTGTGCTTGTCAGGGGCACATCATGGGACAAGAGTATGTCCCACCCCTCAGCAGGCTCTTAGGGGATGTAGCTCAGTGAAGAGCACCTGCTTTGCATGCAGGAGGTCCTGGGTTCAATCCCCAGCATCTCCAGGGGAAGCTTTTGTCCTGAATCTCCATCCCTCCCCCCCAACAAGGGTGAGGGCTGGGAACAGGGTGCATTGCTCCTCTCCAGAAAGTGTATGCTTGCCCTCTGTCATGTGGGAAGTGGAGCTCCCCATGTGGGAGGAGCCCAGGCTGATCATCAGAAAGCCTGCCCAGGTGAAATGCCATCATTATGTCACTACTATTACAACAACCTGATTGGCCAGCAGTAGGCAAACAGGCAGGAGCTGAGAGGTCATCAAGTGCATCTCAGGAGAGATGGCAGCCCTGTGAGACAAGGGTCAGTAGCATGCATGAAGGTGAGAGGACTGGATGCTGGCTGGGAGGTTATTTCAGCTGCAGCATCAGGATTGCCCTGGGCAGGCAGACAGGCACTGTGAGGGCATCAGGCACACCAGATGCACCTGACCATGGGAGGTGAGAGCTCAGCAGGGGAGAGGGGAGGCAGGTGGAGGTGCCAGCTGGGACATCACTGGTGAATCACTCCTGTCCCAGCAGCTCCTGGCCAGCAGCAGGTGAGCAGGCACTGGGGTCACTGCAGGTGACAGGAGCTGATTCAGCAGCTGGGGAAGTGGGAGTGGGAGCAGGAGAGGGAGCAGGAGAGGGAGAGGCAGGCAAGAGCACAATGGCTGGTGTGTTGGTTGTGAGGTCACTTCCATTACACTTCCCTGATTGGCCAGCAGTGGGCAGGCAGCATTATGAGGTCATCAACAGCATCACAGAGGCTGCCCATCAGCAAGGAGAGCTTGGGAGGAGGTGGGAGGGAGGGAGGGACAGGTGAAGGTGACATTGGTGGCTTTGATTGTGAGGTGTCTCCTTTCACAGCAGCTGATTGGCCAGCAGCAGGTGGGCAGGCCTGTGAGGTCATCAGGGGCATGACAAAGTCCATGAGGTAGAGGTGAGAGCCTGGAGGGAGGAAGAGGCAGATGATCATGACACTGCTGGCAATAGTGATTGTGAGGTCACCTCTATGAGTGCAGCCTGATTGGTCAGCAGCAGGCAGGTGGGTGGGCACTGTGAGGTCATCAAGGACAGGAGGAAGCCCCCAGGAGAGATGAGAACTCCTGAAGGGGGTGGGGGCGGGGGCAGGGGCGGGGGCGGGGGCAGGGGCGGGGGCAGGGGCGGGGGCAGGGGCAGGGGCAGGGGCAGGGGCAGGGAAATGTAGCATGACTGGGAGCTGGTTTGTGAGGTCACTTCTACTGCAGCAATCTGATTGGGCAGCAAGCTGGCAGGCACTGTGAGGTCATGAAGCAGGTCAGAAAACCTTCCCCATGGAGAGAAGAGCTCAGGGGAGGGGATGACATTCAAATTTATCCGATGACATTCAAATTTATCTGATATAGTCCTATATCAATGGGAGTGGATCGTGCATGCTCTGGAGTGGTTACATGGGACCACAGGCCAGCTGGATTATCAGGATTCACTGAAACAACCCCCCTGAGGGACTGTCACCTGACCCAGGTGAAGATGCTATTGCAAGGACACTTGTGACAGGGAATACCATCAACAGCTGGACAGCAACCAAACAATCTTGTTCAAGAGGTTTGGATTCCCTAAATGAGCATTATCTAAGCAAAATATCCAAAGGAATTAGTTTTTTTTTTTTTTTTTTTAACAAACACTTTGTCTATGAATGTTTGTGAAGCAAACGAATCACTTTGATCCATCACCTTCTGGTTATGGACCCAGGCACTTGTGCTGTGCCCCTCTGCCCCTGCTGTGGGCTCTGCATGGAGCTTCAGAGCAGGCATGCCATTTCCTGCAGCCAGGGTGAGAGATTTGGACCTGGCAAACAACATCTGGGCATGCCCAAAACATCATCCGAGGGATGGAACAGGCATGTCTTCATTTTGTCACTCTTTGTCCATCTCTGGCCCATGTCCATGTGTGAGTGTAGTGACATTTCTGCAGCTGAGCAGAGAGGTCCCTGCACCAGATGTTGGGGAGAGTGTGTCCTTCATGTGAGGGATGAGCCCAGCCCCACATGTCCCTGTGGGGAAGGGCAGGGCCTGATGCAGCCCCAGGACTGGCTGAGCAGGTGCTAACCCCATGGTGGAGGGGCCATGGGGCTGAGCAGAGCCGGCACCACTTGTCTCCAGCCAGACTGTGGGAAGCCTATGGGAGAAGGGTATTCGCAGAGCAAGACCCCCATGGAGGTGAGTAATGCACATGGGTGCTGCAAACCCAACCCCCGTCCCCATGGGAAACCCCCGCTCCCACTGGACTCAGGCTTGAGCCCTGCATCTCCCACAGAGAGAGAGAGGGGCCAAGGGCTGGGGAGGGAGGGGGCTGTCTCAGGGCAGGGGCTGCCAGCAGGGAGGCTCCAGGTCCTGGGTACAGAGGTGGTGTCTGAGCCCCAGCTCCCCCCAGAGCCCCCAGGGTCTCCCCTGCCCTGCCCCACCGCCCTGAGGCTGTGCTGGTGACACCATGGGTGTCCCTGGCAGAGAGCAGTGCATGTGGGGCCAGAGCCAGGCTGAGCAGGGCCGTGTTCCCAGGAAGGGGCAGGAGGGCAGGGCAGACCCTGAGCGGGGCCGGCATAGCCCAGCTCTCCTGCAACCCAGCCGAGGGCTGGACGTGGCACCAAGCGCCAGCTGAGCCCTGCGCTCCTCGCAGCTGCCCAAGTCCCAGAGCCCAGGGCTCGTGCAGGGCCCCTGTCCAGCCCCAAGGGGAGAGTGGCTGGTCTGGGAGCAGCAAGGAGAAGGAGCAGGATCCGGCCCTTGCTCACACTGCGCTATGGTCCTGAGGTGTAAATCTCCATCTTTGCCACAGCTTGGTGTGGGCAGAGCTCCAGGGCAGAAGAGGCTGGTTAGGGGCACCTGGCGCAGGACAAGGTCCCTGCAGAGCGGGTGCTCCAGCATGGAGGTGTCTGCCCCAGAGCAAGAGCCCCTCTGCGCCCCAGTGTCCCCCTGCCCTGGCACATGCAGCGCTGCTGGGGCTGAGCCCTGAGGTCAGTGGGACAGAGATGTCTGAGAGCCCTTGCTGAGCAGTGCTGGTACTTTTCCCTCACGCCTACGCTGGGGGTCCAGGCTCCTCTCGCGATCCCTTCCCAGCTCTGCACACACGGCCCAGCCATTCTGCAAGGTCCCCAGCACCAGGGCTCTGTCCTGGAGAGGAGCCAAGACATCCCCAGCCCCGGGACATGCTGCTGCCCATGGAGGGTCAGTACAGGGCCTGGGGCTGGAGTAGCTCCCAGCACAACACGGGGAAACGCTGCCATGGGAGAGGGTGCTGGTGACAGCCACTGGCTCCCTCCTCTCCTGGAGGGCAGGATCCTGCTGTTTGCAGCACTACCGAGCTGTGGCTGTTCCCAGCAGGGAGCCCAGCTTTGCCCTGCCCCGGCTGGGGGGATGGAGGGGGCTCACACAGCCCCACTGTCGGGCTGTGGCTTGGCTGCTGGGGCAGAGGAGAACTGCCCCTCCTGGGCCCCAGAGCTGAAACCCTCCTGCGAAGCAGAGCCAGCGCTGGGCAGCACTGGGGCTGGGGACATTATCTTCTGCCTCCCCGAGAGAGGCACCAGACCCTGGGCAGAGACATCTGATTTTGTCTCCCAGCCTGATGGTGCCTGTTGCGGGGGAGGGGCGAGCTGTGCTGGGGCAGCTGGGCAGGGAGAGCTGTTGGCAGTGGCGTGGCCCCACGCTTTCCTGTGCCTGCCAAGGCTGAAATCAGTAAATGAGTGGAGGATGGATGCAGAAGTGGTGGGGTGGGGGGATGACAAAAGGAAGGAAAGAGAAAAATGCAAGGGAAAAAGTAGGGAACATAAATAATTTCAGTGTAGGAAAGGAAAATTAAAGCAGGAAGAAAAGCTGCTCAGAAACTGCCAGTTTAGTCACAGAATCCCAATGTTTTTTACATATAGATACAGATCATATAGATTCAGACACAGGTACAGATACAGATGCATTTGGTGACTCCTCCTCATTCCAGGAGATCTCTCCCAGTAGCTCAGGTGTCAGCTCAGTGCAGGAAAAGAAATGAGCCAGGGCAAAGGTGGAGTGTGTTTTTGTGTGCTTGGCCTTAGCCCCACTGCCTGTCAGTGTGTGGCATGGGGAATCCATCAGGAAGAGCCAGCGGGGTCCAGAGACCCCCCCGGCTGGAGGAGGAAGGGCAGTTTGGGTGCCAGATGCTGCACAGCTGTCGAACCCTCCTCCCCACTCAGCTCCTGTGTGAGAAGTTTCTCACCTGCGGGCGCTGGGGCGCAGTTGGTTAAAACCCGGCCTAGGACCAAGAATCTTCTCTTAGCTCCCATCGGCAACTGCTTTAGGAGTGGGCATGAAATCTTCTCTCCATGGAAATATGCCCTTGTGAGCATCCTTGGGGATGGGCCTGTCCCAAGGCCAGGGGCTGAACTGTGATTTTGGGCTGGAGCCCGCATATTGTGGTGGTCCCTTCTCCAGCCCACTGCCCTCTCCCTCTTCTGCCTCCCACCCTGCTGAAGGAAATGTCCTCTCCTGTCACTGACTGCTCCTGTCCCCTGCGTCTGCACACAGATAGTCCCCTGCACAGAGCCAAACTGGTGCCCCAGCTGAGGCAGCTCCTTCTTCTGCCCTTGCAGCCCATCAGCGGGAGGGCAGAGGGGTGGGGGGGGATGGGAGCAGGGGGGCGTCCCAGGGCTTCCCTAAGCCTGGTGCCTCACAGCCCCTGCCAGGAAGGAGCCAGCTCTGGGCTGTGCCAGGAATGCTCAGGGGTCCGTGAGGGCCACAGGAGCCAGGAGCAGCCCCTGGAAATGGGAGACCCCGCGGAGCCAGAGGAGGGGAAATCACAGCCCCTGGCACCCCAACAAGCTGCTCTGCACCATCTGCAGGGTCTGTGGGAAGCAGAGCTGCCTCCCAACTGCTGTGGGGAGGTGATCCCCAGGGAATGAGCCCCTCTGGGGCTGGCTGGGGTGTTCAGGGCTCTGCTGTCACCTCCAGGCTCTCTGCTGTGGGGCCACAGCCCAGGACTAACCCTGTCAGTGCCTCTTGGTGGTGGCCTCCGTGCCTGGGACCAGGGTGGTCCAGGCAGAGGCCCTGGGAAAAGAGCAAGCAGGGGCACTCCTGGGGTGAGGAGACTGGACCTCCCTGCCCAGGGGGGCATTACGGGACCCTGCAGAGAGACCCAGTTTGGCTGGAAGCTCTGCGTGTGGTTTGCAGGATGGAAATGTCTCTGCCAGCAGGAATATACTCCAGCTGGACTGTTCACTATTCCCGCACTCCAGGGTCCATGGGCACTTGCAGGTGCACAGCCTGTCTCAGAGCCTGCTGGTCCCGAGACGTGCCCCTTCCCCACTGCTGGTTCTTGGTGCTTTACCCTCCCTGATCAGCCTCGGGGAGACACCCCGACACCTGGGGAGGGAAGCACCAGCTCTGGATCAAACTCCCAAATGGTTTTAATAAGAACAAATACCAATGCATGGCATAGAAGTAGACAAAAATAGACAAAATGCCCAGCTCTTTCTACTACCCATGGGAGAAGGGGGCCTTGTCTCTGGCACTCATGGCTCTCCCAGCTGCACAGACCTCTCTTCCATCCCAGGTGCACCCAACGGCACGGCAGGGGTGGGCTCTCCTGGCCCTGGGCTCAGGGACCTTTGGGCACCAGGGTCCAGTCTCTCAGCCTTGGTGTCCTCATGGGGATGTGTCAGAGTTGCCTCTTCAGCATCATCATATCCCGTGTCTGTGGGGAGCAGGGATGGGGCGTCTCTCTTGGCTCCTGGGGCCCCGTCACTTCCCCAGGAGGGCAGGCTCCCCTCTGGAAGCAGCAAGGCCGCTGCATTGCAGTTGGCCCCATGCATGTGCCCCTCCTGGGCTGTAAATCCCCTTCCTCTCCCTCCTCTTACTGTCCCGAGATGTCCGGCCCCTTATCCCACCCCAGTTTCCCCACCAGGAAAACTCCTGGCGCAGGTTCCCTCCCTGTCCCGGGAGGTCGGGCTCTCAGTATGCAGTGACTCTCCGGGCACTGGGGACGGCACCCCAGTAGCCAGCAGCACTGCACTTCCCCCTCACCTCTCTGTGCCTCCCCAGGCCTGTTTCCCTCCTCCACTTCCCTGGGCACTTCCCAGTCTCGCTGCCCAGGAACAACATCCTCCCCGGGGTCAGAGACTTCCCTGGCATCATCATAGCTGTCTGCTGGGTCACCTCTGGGCAGGACAGGGAGATCTGAAAGGAGAGGGGAGCTGGTGGCAATGAGAAGAGCCCTCCTGCAGAGAGGAGGAAGGAAGGACACGCAGGAATGAGAGGCTGAGACGCTGGTGTTGGCAGGGCCACAGGAGACTCAGTATCCGTCCCACCTCCCCCAGGGTTGTGGGAGCGTGCATATGGCAGCGGGGATCCCTCTTGCCCAGCCACAGGGTCAGCAGTGCTGGGATCTGCACCGGATCTGGCTATGGAGACTCCCTGTGTGCTCAGGGAGATGTCAGTGCCTCAGGGTGAGCTTGGGGCCTGCCGGAGGCAGGGACAAGTTGAGCCCGGGAAGTCCCCCTGCGACCCCCCAGGGCACAGGGCTGCAGACACCCAGCTCAGATGGGCATGTGTGACCCTCACATGCTCTGCAGGGCTCTGGAGTGACTCCCGAGGGCGATTCCTCCCCACCCTGATGGTGACACTCAGTGACACCACTGTTGGTCACACAGCTACAGGGAGGAGAGACCAACCCTTCCTCTGCCTCACCCTCCATTACCTGGTGCTGACCCAGGACCGTCCTCCTCCTCGCTGTCCCCAGGCTCGGGCTGCAGCTTGGTCAGGGACCCCTCCAAAGAGGAGCCTGGCGAGAGGAGCAGCGGGTGTTATTGGGGTGAGCCCTGCTGACCCTGCTCAGGGCCAGTGCGGCTGGGGACGAGGACCCACACAGCAGGGACTGTGCAGGGAGGAGGGCTCCGGCCTCGTCCTGCTCCCATGGGACAAACCCCATCTCAAAGGGCCTTTTGGAGTTGCCCTGGGACAGCCCCTTCCCTCACCCACCAGGTACAACCCTGGACAGGCAGCCTGGCAGGCAGGGAGGAGCTGTGCCCCGGGCTGGGATGGGCAGAACTGGTGGGGAGGAAGCTCCTCACTGGGCTGCTCTCCCCACAGACCCCGTGGCCCAGCGCTGTGGGGATCACTGGCCCAGGGGCTGCCAAGGTCCTGTCCTGGGTCAGGGCTGGGGGAAAGGGCCCTGCAGACGTGCTCCCTCCAAAGTGGACCCACACCGACCTGAGTGACCAAACATCGCCTGCTTCTCCCATGTCAAGCTGTAGTCCATCTCCTGGTACACGGCCTCAGAGAAGGGCTCCAGAGACCTCCTGGAGCCTGGCGACAGAGGCAGGGTCGGCACAGGGACGTGGAGACAGGAGACCAGACTCCGATGTGCTCACCCAGCCCTTCCCCCCAGGCCAGACCAGCACTGACCCCACAGCCCAGCCCCACTGCTCTGGCCAGGCACCACTGCCACGTCCCCAGTGACAGCAACGTCCCTGTGGAGATGGTCTGGGACAACGTCACCCTCACCCTGTCCCTTCAGAGACAGCCCCATGCCCCTTTTGGCACCAAGTCTGGTCCCTGGTCTGACCCCGGAGCAGCTCCCGCAGCTCCTCTCCCTGGGGAGCTCCCTGCTCTCTGCCAGACAGGTCCATAACACGGCCCTGCCCTGCCATGGGTGGGCAGGGCTGGGCAGAGAGAGCAGCCTGGGGACCGGACACCCGCACTGAGAGACACCCTGCCCTGGGCTCCTCCTGGCATTGCTCCTGCCCCACAGCTTCCCCTCCAGCACTGCCCAGAGCACAGCCAGCAGCATCCTCAGATGTCTCCTGCTGCTCCCGTCTCCCCCGGCCTCTTGCTGCCATTTCTCTCCTCACCCATCACCATCTCCTCCTGCATCTGGACTCTCTCCTCCCCTGGTTGCTGGTGTCCCACAGCCCAACAGTGGAGGGGCAGGGAATAGGGCAGGAGGCAGCACCCCTACCCCAGCTCCATCTGTGCCCCTCACAGACACCCCACAGCACCTGCGGGGCTGCCAAGAGGCATTGCCCACCCTGGGACCGATGGGGAAGGACCCACCTCTGCGCTGAGCCCTGGCACTTCGCACTTGTCCCACCAGGAGGGCCAGCAGCAGGCAGAGCAGGGCCCCCAGGATGATGCAGATGACGACAGGCACCGAGATTCTCCCGCTGTCCCTCGCACGGCCCTGGATGGGATCTGCATGGGCAGGGACATGGATGAGGCAGCCCTGGCCTGGGGGAGGTGGGGGTCCAGGGACATCCCAGTCCTGACCCCCCCCACACACACACATGGCAGCAGGGGGTGGAGGTACAGGGTTGGGTCACAGGGCAGTTCCCACCCTGCTGGCTGAATCACAACCCTCCCCAAAGCCACCTGCTCCTACCCCAGGGCCTCCTCTCTGGGGCTTCACACCCCAGCACAGAGCCCCTTCCCTCGGGCTGCAGGTCACAACCTGCCCCAGAGAGATCAACCCCAGGGAGGAGGGGAGGTTACCTGCTCGAGGAGGTGATGTTGTTGTCCTCGGTGCAGCTGCAGAGCAGAGAGAGAGATGGGGGGGGGGGGGGGGGTGTGTGCGCGCGCGCGCACGGACATCCCCTTAAAGTCCCATCTGAACTGTCCTTCTCTGGGTCCCCGTGACAGGCCCAGGGTCCTCTGCTCTGGGCCGTGGGGAGGACAGCACCGGCAGACCACGGGATGCACTTACAGGGGTTGCAGGAGTCCCATGGGCAGAGGCCTGAGGACACCCAGCCCCACAACAGCTGCTCCCCACCTGACACCAGACACCTGAGCTCCCCAGGGACATCCTTGCTCTGAGGAGCTCAGGGGCCTTGTGAGGACCCAGCTGGGGAAACATGTCCTGGAACAAGGGGACGAAGCACTGCTACTCACTGGAGCAATTCACAGCAGCATCTTCCTTGTGCTGGCAGGCACCGCTGTCCCCAGGCTGGATGCAGCAGTCCCAGAGAGATCGCTCCGTCCCTCTGCACTCCACCCGCTCCAGCCAGATGAGACCTGTCCCCTTCCCAAATGCAGCCTCCCCCAGGGCAGACACGGCAGGGCCACAGCCCAGCTGCCTGCAGGCAACCTCGGCATCCTTCGTGTCCCAGGAGTCATCGCACACCGTCCCCCAGGAGCCGCGGTGCCAAACCTCCACTCTGCCTGAGCACCTGTCCTCTTCTCCCACAGCACGAATCTTCTCCATCTCTGGAAAACACAGAACCCCCCATGTCACTGGGGCAGCTGGGAGAGCCTGGCCAAGTGAGAAGGGCACATGGAGGAGCAGCTACCTGTGCAGCTCGTAGAGTTGGGGCATTCGGCCACCGGGGCTGGAGTGGCTTCTGGTTGTCTCCCTGCAGAAGGAAATGCTGCGGTGAAGGGGCTGCTTCATGGGAATCATGTGGACAGGAGCAGGACTGACCTGTGCTTGAACCTCCCAGTGCCTCCTTGCTCATGGACACAGCTGGATACCTGGTAATTCAGGGTAGAACAGCGCTGCACTGAAGGCTTACCCCTGGCTGCTCACCCCCAAAGGGTCCCTGGTTAGCAGAGGAGCAGAAGGATGTTCCCAGAGGGGAGGCCTCTCTGAGCTCTGCTGCCAGCAGTGTCCTGCACGCTGCCTGTTTCCTACATAACCCTCAGGCCACCAGGACTGGTTTCACTCTCCCCCTTCCCGTTCCCTCAGCAAAACACAGCCATGAGCAGGATGTTCTGCATGGACTTCCCAAGCTAAAAGGTGGTTGTCTGGGCCCTCTCTATGGGCAACAGAGAGCAACAGGCACCTCTGAGAGGTGTCCAAGGGGAGCTGGAGGAGACCCTGCCTGGAGGTGCCTCTGCCCCTCCTTGGGCTACGCAGGGAGCTCAGGACAGCTATTGCTGATGGACATGTGTCACTCTGAGAGATGAAGTCTTGTTTGTGTCACTGACAGCACAGTGGTCTGAAATGGAACGTAAAAGCCACTCCAAGCTCTTTCTCTGCATTGCACCTTGCTGAACAGGGAGCAAGACCTGCTGTGAGCCTTTGTGCCCAGGTGGCTCCAGCCTTAGCACTGCAGATGATGCGAGTCTCGTCTTGTTGGTAATCACATGACTGCAGCTTCCAGGGAGCAGAGGGGCACTGCCAAAAGGAGCTGTTCATCTTCCCACACTCAACACGATCCAGCCATGTGGAGCCAGATATCCTGCCACACGGCAGGTCTGTTTCAAGAAACCCTTCATCTCCACAGCCCAGCTCTTTGCACACCAGGGACATGGTGTCACGAGCCATCGAGTTGGAGCAAACACTCCCCCACGTCCCATTGTAGAAAACCTGTAGGCGCCCAGAGCAGTCGTCGCTCTTCTCCAGCCTCAGGACCGTGAACTCTGGAAGGAAAGGCACAAAGTGGGGGGGAACAAGCTGGTCCTGGGCTGAGGAGAGAGAAACCTGAAGCATCCCTGAAAATCCCCCAGGTTATTCTATGGCATCCATGGGCAGGAAGGCTTACTGCAAGGGGCAGGGACTCTTCTGGACACCCCACGGCTCAGACAGGCAGAGGGCACTGCCAGCAAGTCACTGTTTCACCAAGGGAGCAGAGAGAAGTCCCCAACGTGCAGCACTACCCTCCCCTCTAAGCCCTGGGGACGTCTGTGCTCTCCCTATAACCCTGACTAGGTCCAGTGAGGACTGTGCACAGATGTCCCCAGGATGTCCCAGGAAGGGGGGCTCAGGGTAGCCAGGGGCAGTCTCGGCCATGCCCTGCTCTCCCTGCATCCCTATCTTCCTGGGCACCAGGCTCCCACCACTGCTCCCCACACAGACCTGAGCAGACGACTCCTGCGTCCTCTTTGTGCCTGCAGTCGTGCTGCCCCCAGGCCTCGGCAGGGCAGTCCCAGAGAGCAGCTTCACCCCCGGAGCAGTTCACGTCATCCAGCCAGATCTTCCCGGAGCCTTCCCCGTAACGAGCAGAACTGGTCACCTCCACAGCCACCCCACAGCCCAGCTGGCGGCAAACAACAGTGGCATCGGACAGGTTGTCGCAGGGAGTCCAGGGAGTCATCGCAGATGGTCCCCCAGGTGCCCTCGTAGTAGATCTCCACTCTCCCGGCACAGCGCCCTGCCCCATTCACCAGCCGGACCCGCCGGCTCCCTGCAGCCGGGAGAAACCCCAGCTGTCAGCGGCTCCCGGCCCTGGGGAGCACAGTGTGTTGGGGACTGTCAGTGACTCACCTGAGCAAACCACTCCCACATCCTCTGCAATTCCTTCCAGCTCTGCCTCAGGAAGGGAGGTGTTGCAGAGGGTCAGGCGAGTCTCCTTCCCTGCACACTGGACCCTTCTCAGCCCCACGGGGCCCGTCTCTCGCTCAGGCTTCGACAAGTTGTAGGCTCGTTCTGCCTCTCCGCACTGGAGCTGCCGGCACACCACGCTGGCATCGTTCACATCCCACTGGTCATCCAGGACTCTGACCCATGTTCCGTGCAGCAGCATCTCCACTCGCCCGTCACAGCGGCTCCCTCTGCCCACCAGCCACAGGGATTCAGAGGATCCTGCTCGGAGACAGGCAAAGTGCCCTGGACCCTCTGTGACACCGGGGAGCCCTGCACCCTGCCATGTGTCTCCCATTTCTGATGCCCTGGGACACCCAGGGGCTCACCCATCTGTAGCCGGCTCACAGTGAGGAACTTGAGGATGGAAGTTTTCCAAGTTTTTTTTTTCCTCCAGTCACTAAACCTTGCTGACTACAAATGTCATTTCTCAGGAAGGGACAGGGATGGGGAAGCATGGGAGGTGAGGGCAAATCCCAGAGCCACCAGATATGTCCTTAATGATGAATGTGGAGCAGCTTCAGCAGGAGGAAGCACTGGCCTGTGCAATGGCTTGGGTGACAGACAGGATGAGTACAAGCCTTGCTCCATCTCCACGCTGGGACTGGCCCCTGCTGAGACACCCAGGGGAGAACACACACGTCTCTACCCCTCTGCATCCCTAGGGATCAGGGACGTGGAGCTTGTGTCCTTGGCAGGAAGCAGAGGGATGAGGGCCTTTCTTACAAAACAGGACGCGTTTGGGGTTCATACTGACAAGAAGCAAGGGCAAATCCCAGCCCTGCTCTGCAGCTCAGCCTCAGGGATTGCTCCTGCTGGACGTGCCCACAGCAGCCCCTGCAGGCGGTGGGATCAGGGTCTGCAGGGCTCTCTGTGGTCTGGGACGGGGCTGCGTGCTGCAGGAGGGAGTGGAGGGTCTGCACTGAGTGGAGCTGTGTCCCACAGCCCCATCCTGTGCCTGTGCTGCAGGAGGGCAGCAGAGGAGCCCAGGCCTGGCAGTGGTCTCCAGGGCCTGAACCAGCTGCCCTGGGGAGGCAGAGACCTGAGCAGGCAAAGCCATTTGAACCCCTCCATGGGAAGCCAGGGTTTCTCCAGGGAGAAATTCAGCTTGTCATTGCCATGGGCTCCCCAGCTTTGGGTTGCCATGTCACACACAAGGGGCAAGTTTAGTTAATCCTGCATTTTCCCTGCACTCACCTGAGCAAAAAACACCAGCATCGTTGTCATGTGAGCATGAGGAGGCCCCCAGGGCAGTCACAGGGCACTGTCCCAAATGGGATTCGGTCCCCTCACGGTGGAAGGTGTCTCTCCAGACAGGGCCGGTTCCTCTCCCAAAATGCCCTCCTCCGGGAACAGACTCAGCAAATCCACAGTTGAGGTGATGACAGAGAACGTGTGCATCAGAGATGTCCCAGTGAGAATCACAGAGGGTTCCCCAGGTCCCCTGCACCTGGATCTCCACCCGCCCCGAACACCTGCTGCCATTCACCAGCCTGAACCCTGGATATATTGCAAGGGAGAGAGAGGGTGATTAGAGAGGATCACTTTGTGCTTGTGCTCATCCATCAGTGGAGAGGGAAATGTCACAGAGATTCAATCCCATCTCCTTCGCTTCCGTCTACGCAGGACTACAGATGACTCCACCCCTCCTGCACTCGCACCATGCTCAGCGCAGTCACTTCCCTGCTCCCCTACCCCGCAGCGCACAGCTCACAGGAGGCATTTCACACGTCCTCCCTGAATGCTCACGTGTGCAGGTGACACCAGCGTCGTTCGCGTGGGTCCAGGTCTGGTTGCTGAGGGACATCCTGGGGCAGGAGGAGAGGAGGGATCCATTCCCCACACACTGCAGCTCTTCGTCCCAGATGGCACCGACCCCCTCTCCAAAGTGAGCTGCCCCAGGGATGGACAGGACTGTGCCACACTGCAGCTCCCTGCAGATAACGTCAGCGGCTTTGAGACCAAAGTGTGAGTCACAGACTGTTCTCCTCAGGTCTCCATCTCTGATCTCCACACGTCCTGAGCAGGGGCTGGCCCCTCCAACCAGCTGGACAAATCCTGGAGAAAACACCAATGACAGGCAGTTCCCAGAGGCTTCCAGCAGTTACATACCTGCATCCCACATGATTTCCAAGGCAGCCACATCCAAAATGACCCATGAACACCCCAGCAGCAGCCGTCCATGGGTGTTGATGACACAAACCCTTCAGGGCCCCTTGCACCTCCTTTCACACCCACACAGTGCCCCAGGGCTTGTGTCTATCCTGGACCCACAGCCACAGGCACTGCTCAGGGAAATGCTGCTGCCCCAGGAGCCCAGCGCTGCCCGGCACAGGCCCCCAGCACCACAGTGCCTGGACCAGGAAAACAGGCCCAGGTGCTGCGGAGCTCAGAGCCAGGCTGGGGAATCGCCTCAGAGCAGCCCAAAATGCTCCCTGTTCCTGGGGGTGTCCTGGGGCTTTGGGGTGTCTGTGAGGGGAGACACGTCCCAGGCACAGAAATGGTGCAGCTGTAACCAGGTCAGAGTCTGGGCCAGCTGTCTCCTCCGACACGTGCTTGGGGAGAGGTGTCCCCAGGCAGGGCCACAGTGCACTGCTGGGGCTGTGCACATCACGGCCAGTGACCGGGCAGAGGAACAGGAGATCCGTGTGCAGCCCTGGGCTGACACCGGCGCATGCTGCAAAAGCAGGTGCAGATGAGGGTCAGCAAGTGCTGGCAAAGCCCTGTGGCAGGGGGCAGCGTGAGGAGCCGAGGGCCGGCAGGAGTGGCTGGACAGCGGGTCAGTGCTGCCTGGACAGGCCGCGTTCCCCGCGGGGCTGTGACAGCCCCAAGGACCCTGCAGGGCCTGAGCGTGCGGTGATGTGGGAGGGAGCAGCCAGGGGCCTCGCAGCCGCCAAGCCCTGAGCTCGCGTGGGGCTGGTCCTCATGGGGTGGCCCTGGGCACGGAGTGCAAGGTGCTGCCCGTCACCTTGCTCCTCTGCCCCAGGCCCTGCTCTTCTCCCCTCTGAAAAGCCCCTTTGGTTCAGCCTGAGGGTGGGCTGAGCCCCCAGGACCCTGATGGGGTCTGTGCACCTGCAGTGGGCTCACCCGGGGCTTTCCCCAGGGACAGCAGCAGCAACAGTCCCAGCTTGGCAGCGAGAGCAGCCACGTCGGGGCCTGCTCCGGTACCCACGCATTTCTCCTTCAGGGCACAGCCCGGTTAGTCCCCGATCCCAGGACCCGCCCCAAAGGTGAGGAACTGGCTGACTCCTTACCTGAACAAACCACTCCAGCATCCACAGTATGATCGCACAAAGGTTTACTCAGATCAGTATGTTTGCACTCAGACAGGGCAGTCTCAGTGCCTTGACACTCAAGATTGCTCAGCCAAATCGGGCCAGATCCTGGACTAAAACATCCATACCAAGGGGCTTCGAGAGCAGATCCACAGTCCAGCTGCTTACAAACTACAGCAGCATCTTTCATGTCCCAGTCCAAACCACACACCGTCCCCCACTGGCCCTGGTGTTTCACCTCCACTCTCCCAGCACAGGGGCTGCCTCCAGCCTCCAGCCTCACCTCCGCAGCACCTTCAAACACAGACATGGGGCTGGTTAGGAGAATGCCGAGGCCGAATGCCGAATGCCGAATGCTGAATGCGCTGCGGCTTTGCAGGGTCCCCTGCACAGGGCCGAGTCCCAGGCACCGGGGCTGTGAGCCCTCTCCCCTCTGGGCTGTTCCAGGGGCAGTGTCGGGGTCCCTCCTCTCCCTGCGGGCTCTGCTGGGCTGGGCTGGGGGATGCCCAGCTCTGGCCCTGCTGGGCCATTCCCACCCCAGAGCCCTCGGCACCTCCTCGCACCCCGCACCCTGCCCATGCCCACCCAGACACCATACCAGGCTCTGCACAGGGCACCTGCTCCTCCCCAGCATGACACCTCATGAGCAGCCCTGAACTCCCAGGCCTCCCCACACTGCTGCATCCCCCATGACCCCAGCCCCCTGTCCACCACCCACCCTGGGCACCACTCAAACCCACCCACCTCCCGCAGGGCTTTCCATGTCCCCAGGGAGCACCAAGATGATCCCCACAATCCCTCCAATGCTCATTACCTCCTTGCCCATGGGCGTGAGCCCAGCCCCTGCCCTCAGCCAGGGCCCCTGGGAAGGACATCTCTCTGCTGGGCTGTGGATGCAGATGCCCTCATCCCCTTCTGTCTGCGGGGCACAAACTGCCCCTCCTCAGGCCAGGCACACCCTGACCCCAGGGCAGTCAACAGCACAGAAACCCTCCTGGGCACCCGGGGGTTGGCTGTGCCCTGGGGATTGCTGAGCTCTGCAGTCACAAGCTGACCCACCACCAGCTCCAGGGGCACAGTACTGGGGGAACAGGGGGTCCCGAAAGAGTGCCCAAGGATGAGGTGTCTATAAGCACACTCAGGCACCAACTGCCATAAGCACAGGAGCCCTGGAAGCACAAACATCCTTCTCCCACCCAGAGAGGCACAGGGTGGATGGACTTGAGCAACCTTCTGACCCTTGTCTCACCGCTTTCTGGGATGAAACCCCTTTTCCAGAGGGATCCCCATGACCCCACTGGTGCCCATTGGCCCCATGGCCATGTGATAAGGAAGCAGGCACTTACCCCAGCAGAGCTGCACCCAGAGGAGCAGCCACAGCACCCGAGGGACAAGGAGTCCCTCTGCCTCCATCCGCAGCCTTCTGCCCTGACGGCACTGCCCTGATGCACCCCACTCCCTGACACAGCTCCTGGGGACTCGCACAGGACAACAAAGGCAGGAGGCCAATATATATCTGCAGGTGCTGGCTCAGCTGCAGGAGGAGCCAATCGAAGCAGCAGGCACCTTTTTAGACATTATCAGGGGTTATCTCCCTTCTGACACAGCCCAGCCCTCCAATGAACTTCTCCAGCGCTCTTCATGACCATATATAAGGCACGGCTCCACTGCGGATGTCACGGTTGCTGATCTGAGGCATCATCACGGGGCCCATCCCAGTGGGACAGGGCAGATCATGGTGGGGAAATGGGTCTGTCGCCCCTTGTACCCCACTGTGGGGACCGGGAGCTTTGGGCATGTCGTATGCTGTGTTTGCCCGAGTGCCCAAGGTGCGAGTGTCCAGCTGTCCCCGCACCATGGGAACTGTGGAGCTGGGATTGCCCCTGGGACAGGCTGTGTCAGGAAGGGAAGGAAACAGAAACAGCCCCTCATCCTGCTACAGCCCTGCTGTGCCGGGAGCAGCAGCGGTGAAAGGCCTCTTTGCCATGGCCAGAGCCCCATCCCGTGAGTGCAGGCTTGTCGTTCCCTTCCTGGACAGCCCTGCGGTGGGTGCCCTGGTCAGGAGCAGGGAGCTGGGCCATTTCACTCCTCTGACAGCACACAGGGCAGCCCAGGCGTTCAGACCCCCCCCGACTCTCAGGCTGTTCACCCCACAGCCCGTTATTCCCTCGCAGGGGCTGATCGGGAGATCAAAGCCTCGCCTGCAGGTGCACAAACCACAGCCCACGTGACCTCGGCAGCCTGCGCCGCGCTCTCCCTGCAGCAGCGCCCGAGCCAGGAAGACGGTGGTTTCTCTCTGGGCTTGCTTCCCCAAGCACTGTCACTGCATGTAGCCGCTGTGCCAGCTCCAGCCTCAAACCTGCTCCCAGGGATGGGGCTGCTCCTGCTGCCTTTGCAGACATGGCTGCTGGGCACAGCTCCTAGAGGGGGATTTTTCCTCGCAGGTGACCAAACCACCCCCGGGGCCCTGCACTCAAGGCTGGGCAGGGGGACGGGTGTCCCCTGTGCAGCAGGGTCTCAGTGCTCACAGCTCACAGCACTACCACAGCCCAGGGCCATCGGCACTTGGCACCTCGCCATCTCTCTGTAACTCCCGTCCATCGCACACCGCCATTTATGCAAAACAGCACACACATTCCACTGCAGTTTCTCATTAGTGACACTGCATCTCACACCACCCCACCATGCTGCTATTGCACATCTTCATACATTTCGAATTTCACATATGGTCATGTATTTTACTTTTCCACTTACTCAGTGGTTTTCTATTCAGAAATGCTGGGGCATTGTATTAGGCTCTTTGAATATCATTGTGCCTTTCTTTTCTCACATTACTGCATTATGTTCCCCTTCCATGGGATGCTGTCCTTATCCTCTCAGGAGCACTTTGCATTTAACTTATTCACCTTCCCTTCCCTTCCCTTCCCAACAGGCACACGGCTTGGATACTGATTGTGAGGTCACTGCTGCTGGAGTGCCTGATAGGTCAGCAGCAGGCACATGGGTGGGACATGTGCTTTTGAGGTCATTCCTGCTGCAGTAACTGATAGGCCAGCAGCAGGCACATGGGTGGGACATGTGCTTTTGAGGTCATTCCTGCTGCAGTAACTGATAGGCCAGCAGCAGGCACATGGGTGGGACATGTGCTTTTGAGGTCATTCCTGCTGCAGTAACTGATAGGCCAGCAGCAGGCACTTGGCTTGAATGTCGACTGTCAGGTCAGTGCTCCCTGAATAGCTCATAGGCCAGCGGCAGACACAGCGCTTGGATGTTGATTCTCAGGTCACTTCTCCCAGAGCCCCTGATAGGCCAGCAGCAGGCACATAGCTTTGATGCTGATTGTGAGGTCACTGCAGCTTGAATGCCTGATAGGCCAGCAGCAGGCACTTGGCTTGCATGGTGAGTGTGAGGTCACTACTGACTGAGTCCCTCATAGGCAAGGAGCAAGCACATGACTTGGTTGTTGACTGTGACATCACTTCTTCCCGAGTACCTGATTGGCCGGTAGAAGGCACATGGCTTGGATCTGGATTCTGAGGTCACTGCTGCCTTAGCATGGTGCATCGGGGACACAGAGGGGACATGACTAGACATGGCAGCAGGCAGAGCCCCCCAAGGGCCTGAAAACACAGCAAGGCCAACTCTCCATCCCTGGAAGTTGCTTTTATTCCCCCAAAAGGCTTTGAAAAGGGACTTTCTGGGAACATCCATGTTCAGCCCTGATCATGTTCACTTCCCACCTCAAGGAAGCAGATGAAGTGGTCCCAAGGGGCTTCACCTGGCCAAATCTTTCCTCTCTCTTGTGCCTATTCTGCTGCCATAGAGAGGCCTCTGTGGGGATTTTTCTCATGCCTTTCTTTGGGGCTCACATTAGCTCTGCCTCCTCCAAGAGCCTTTGCACCCAGTCTCCAATCAGAACATACTTGGACAGAGAATCGGAGACCACTAACATGTTACAGTCCCGAAGGTGATATTAAAGCAGGTGAACACATGAAGAACAGAGACCCAGTACGGACCTTTGAGGAAAATCTAACAAGCTCCCTGCTGCTGGACAGGGGGAATTTCTACAGCACACAGACCCTGGAAATCAGAGATTACCAATGCTGCAGGCCTATAGGCTGCTGGGACAGCAGTGACCTCAAAGTCAGTTCCTAGCCATGTGCTTGTTGCTGGCCTAGCAGGGATTCAGAAAGACATGACCTCACTGTCACCTTCACAGCCAGGTCTCTGTCACTGGCCTAGAAGCCTCTGAGACAGAAGTTACCTCACTGTAACGTCCCCAGCCATGAACCAAATGCTGCCCTATCAACTGCTCAGGTAGAAGTGACCTCACAGTCACCTTTCCAGACACATCTCTGCTGCTATCCAATCAGTTCAGCACTCACAAGTGACCTCACAAGCAACAGACAAGCCTTCTTCCTCCAGATGGCCTATCAGGTACTCAGGCAGAAGTGACCTCATCATCAAGAGCCGAGCCATGTGCCTCCTGCTGGCCTGTCAGCTACTTACAAAGATTTGATTTGACAATGGTGACTTTCTGGCATAGCTCTCTCAAACAGTGGTGACCTCACTACCCACACCCCGGCCATGGGGCTCTTGCCACCTGCAGCTCTCCCTGCCCTCCCCCAAGGCTGAGCCAGCTCCTGAACGGCCTCCCCGAATCACCTCGTGGCTTCACAACGCTCATGTCACTGAAATCGGAAGTAAAACTCCTTAACACCGATGTACTACTAAAAAGAAGGCATTCTCTTTATTACGGCGCCGGATGCACGGGGGATCGCTCCACCCAACGTGCATGCCCTATGTTGCATTAGCCAAAGCTTATATTGCTCTGTTACATACATATGCATTAAATTTCCCAGAATTATTATACATATTCATTCTATTTCCTGGAACTAATTATCATATTTACATAGTCATTACGAATGCAGTTTGAGTCTCTGGGGGGCTTCTATGGGGGCCTCTGGTGGTTGCTGGTGGTCCCTAGTGGTTGCTGAAGAGGTGTCTTTTCCATGAACTCTGAGCTCCTTTTCTATATATGGTCTCAGCTTGGCTCATTTCTTTGCTTGAGAAAGCTGTCTTGTTCCTAACCTTGGTTTCAACTGGTTTCTGCTGGTTTAGCTGTACTCCTCTAGGATGTATCAGTTACAGTTGCGAGAATTGTGTCTTCGGGTGCATTCTTGTCTGAAGCTCCTGGTAACAGCTCCCCCCTTTCCGTCCCCCTTTTGAGACTCCTTGTCTGAGGCCTCTGGTAACACTCATAGTGAGCAAAACACCCGTTATGTACCAGTTACTACACCAAAAAAAGATTAACTTCTGCCCAGGTATTACCCACACCTAGTCTATGACACTTAGGAATTGGGGAACAGCCTGCAAGTAATTCCTGGCAACATTTTCTAACAGGAGCATTGTATGGGAACAGTGATCTTGCAACTGAAGACAGCAGGGCCTCATGTCCCAGGCAGAGGGAAAAGCCTTCCTGCAACTCAGAAGTCTGGTTCCTTCCCCAATGCTGAACAAACCCAGTAAATCCTCCACACATCCAGGACAACAAGCATTCTCATATTTCATGGTTTGACCTTCTGGAGCTCCTGCAGCAAAGCAGCCCCGTCACCAGCACCGCTGCCCCCGCCCTGGCGGGAGGGCACCCGTCGCCATTTGAACACGCCCGCAGCCCCCAACAAACCCACTCGCACCCACTCGCTCTCCCACTCGCTTCTCTCCTTTCCTCCCTCTCCTCTTCCCCACCGGCTCCCCAGGGACCTGCCGCAATTCAGGGCATGGCCTCCCTCTCCCCGGGGGTCACTGCAGAGCAGCGCAGCGCCCTGCTCTGGGCGCAGGCCTGGCTGCGGAGGAAGCTGCCTTGCCGGCTGCCGGCGCAGGGAGCTGCCTCGCTCCTGACGTGCTGCCTGAGGGGGCTGTTTGCGCCCTGCCCCGAGCGACTGGCCCTGCAGGGCTGCGGGGCGCCACCGCTGCATGGTTCTGCCCTGCTCTCGGCGCTGCCCTGCTCTCCTGCTCCTCCTCTCCCCTCTCCTCTCCCCCTTCCCTTTCGCTTCGCTCTTTCACGCCTTTTCCTCCCTCTCCCCCTCGCTCCCTCTTTCTCTCCTATCTCTCCTCTCTCCCCCCAGGTCAGGCCCCACCCCTTCCTCCCCTCCCTGAGGACCCTGCATACTGGACTCTGATTGGCTGACAGAGCTGTTAGTTCAAGGGAGCCCCGCCCTCCTCCTCTTGCCAGCCAACAGGAGGGCTGCACTGGGGGCGTTGCCATGGCAATACCATGGCCACGTGACCCAGCGGCGACCCCTTCCCCGGGCAGGATAGCGCCATCTTATTGGTGGCTGCAATGTGAGAGGCTCCTTCAGTGCTGACGAGCTGCTGTTCCGGGCTGACGCACGTTGAAACACGGTTCGTGCACGGGGCGAGTCAGGACACGGAGGAAGAGGGGGCTGCAGCCCACCTGAAGGAGTCCTGGCATTTCTGCAGCTCTGCCTGCGGCCTCCTTCCTGACGTGGCCTTTGCGCAGCCCAGGCTGGCGTTGTCTCCTCGAGGATTTGCAGCGTGTCCCAGCTGTGGGGTGGCCTGTGTGACGGGTGCAACCGTGGAAGAAGCACCCGCAGTTTGCACCACAGTTAAGAATAAAGAGTCGCTGTATCTGGGGAAGGTGTTAGCTGTGAATGACTTACTGCTACCATGCAGAGCAGTTGAAGTACTGTTAAAAGCTGCCATAATTTCTTTCTAATATCTGACTATAATCTTTGGAATTTCTCTTTCTCGTACAAAAGTGGATTTCTCACTGTGTTCAGCAGGAGGGAAAAATAAACCTAAGTGCAGAGTGTGATTGCAAATTCTCTAGCACTTGTTCTTAAATCTCTATCAAAAGGGAACATTTGAACTATTTTTTTTTAATTTTTTATGTTTTTTAGGTTTTAGTAACCTGGCTAAGTGTCAGTTTGACTCTGTCATTATGTGCACTCTATATTAAGATGCCCTACTGCTTATAAATATTGTTTCAAACCTTTTGTCACACTTGCTTTTCTTTGCTCTTACAAGTGCAGCTCTGTATCGGTCCCGCAGAAGCAGTATTGCAAACCAGCAGATGACATGAAGATGATGGAAGATCTTGGGTTGTTCAGTGATGCAGAAAAATCTAAATATTCATTTATCTTTCTCTTTTTGTGTAAGTAATATATTTCACACAGAAAAATAATACTTCTAATGTAGCTGAAGTAACTTCTTCCACAGAGTACCACAGTCTGAGAAAGCTTTTATTTTTCCTCTCTAATTATAACTTACATATTGATAGGTATGACCATATTAGAGGTATCCTCTGAGCAGGGAGGGCATATCTTCTTCCTCAGAAAATGTGAAATAGCAGTCAGAAGCTGTATACATCTTATGCTGCATTCTCTGAATTGCCTTTTTGTGATTTTTTTGAATGGACACTGTTTACAAACAGCTGTTTCAGGACTTGCTTTTTCACTCTAAAACTTACCAAAAATAATGGCTGGCATTGAAATATGCAAGAAGACTGTGTGATGCCTTCCATCACATAGGCACAGCTAAGCTGTTAATCTGTTGTGCTTTTAGTCCTCAGTTACTAAATATTACTGTTCCTCATGCACAAAGGAATGATGTTTGCTTGGGCAGTGTGGTTAGCCTACAGGCTAAAAAGGTGCTGTACAGCTTCCTGTGCTTATCCCTGTGACTGAGGTTTGGATTGCCGTTTGCCTGTTTTTCCTTGACATCTCATCACCTCCCAGAGAAGCTCCTGGGTCTTGTAGTTTAATCGCCTGTTAGAGGGAAATGTGTCCTAGGATCGTTTTCATAAATGGACTTAAGCTCCCTTGTGAACTGCTCCCTTCATGGAGAGCCACTTCCAGAATTTCCTTGTCACAGATGTGAAGCCTCCTCAAATCCAGGCTGCATTTAGTGATGGCAACTCTATGTGTATTTGTTCCTGTGCCAGCATTACCTGTGAGCGTAACTGGTTCTCTGTCCCTAGAGCAACTTCTGTTATCTGTACCAACCATGTTTCCTCTGTCTTTGTTTTGCTCCGTTAAATTAAATGCTCCCAGCTGGGTGCTTCCTGTGGGTACTACTGCCCTGTTCTTTGAGAACTCTGGGATAAAAAGCAAAGATAGATTCATGTACTTCAGGAATCCCTGTGGATGTCCTGCTTTTTGCTTTGCTAATCTCTCTCTCTCTTTTTTTTTTTCTAACTTGTCCTGGGCCATGAATCAACATGTTAACAGAGAGGCAAAGTAGGCCATGAACAAAATTTAAAAGTACTAGTTTTTTTCTTGTATTAAAATATGCATCCATTTTCTCATCTCTTTTTAGACTGACAGATACAGGCCTAAAATAGAATGGGTCTCTTGTGAAAACAAGTAGACCTTTATGGTTGGATTCCAGTGATCCTTCCTTGTTTTCTGCATCGTAGAACTGCATGCTAATCTTTTGTGTACATGCAGAGCCTTGATAAAGCTACTGTGTAGGCACCAAGTGTGCACATGTCAGATTTTCTGTGTGTGTGTGACTGATCCTTCTTGTTTCTTGTCATTAGGAAAACCTTGAGGTGTACTCCCAAGGAGGGAAGAACCAGAAAGAAACTTAAAGAACTGATGATGAGATCGCTGACACTCAAGATGGCAACTCAGGTTAGTTCTGACTTTCAATTTCCTTTATTGCGTTCTGGCCAAAAGTCTCCTCTGAAACAACTGAAAGAAGCTGAACCACTGGCCATTTTTTATCTATTCACATTTCTGTATAGCCTTAGAGCTTACAAGCCATAGTCAGGGACTCCAGGGCCCTGCTAGTAAGCTCAGGGCAGAGAAGTCAGGAAACAAAACCAGACCTTTTCCCAAATGCTTATAACCGAGCACAAGAGAAAAAGCAAGAGATGGCTGTCGACAGGTGGGAATACAAGGAAATGCGCAGTCCTACTCTGAATGATGAGCACTGCTCTCACTGCAGCAGTAGCCTGACAGTTTTCATGGGTTTTGAGCAGCCCAGCAAGAATTTTCTGGAGGTAAGGAAGACTGCCAGGTGCATATGAAAACCTTCTCCCAAGTGCATATGAAAACCTTCTCCCAAGCGTGAAGGTGGCAGGTGAGAAGAGAACATGCCTCTGCATTTTTGTATTGAGGGGTTAGTCAGTGAGAGGTGCTGTCAGGGCCGGCTCAGAATTCAGAGCTGTTTTCTGGGCAGCCAGTGGGAAATAATGTAGGAATTAAGGTAATTCATGAAAGGCCTTAGCAACTCTGTTTGCTGTGAGAGGAGAAATTTGAAGGGTTTCAGGAGCATGCGCTTTGTGATGAAGGGAATAAGTTCAGAAGATGATCTTTAGAACAGGCTGTATTAAGGGCAAGGCTGTATTTCAGGACAGAAGAGGATGTTGCAGTAGTTGAGCTGATCATGCCTTGAGGAAGAGATGTAATTATTGCAATACCTCGTGAAGGCAGTACCTCGCCCATGTTCCGCAGCCTGTGCAAGACTAGAACAAGGGGAATAAAAACCTATAAAAAGGCTCAAGCCAAAACTTGTATGCATCATAATTATCATCCTGTATGCATCGTAATTAATTGAAGCTCTCTCAGGAGCTCCCTTCTTGACCTGTCCTGCTGTTTTTGGTAACAGCTGTGAACACGAAGTTCAGGGGAAATCAGGTGGAACAGATTCACAAATACGTTTACTTTGCAAGGCTTTACAGTTACTTTGCAAGGCTCTGGCCTATCATATGCCAAAGTCAAGCTGCATATAAGTACCATGTGCTTTTTTTTTTTTTTAAACTTCCCAACAAAGACAGAATTTTGCTCTCACAAGGAAGAACATGTAATGCAGTTTGAAATCAGATGCACGACAAATACATATAATGGGCTGGAAACTTCCTAGATCTCACAGTACCTTCTGGGGTAGACTTCACTTGATTTTTGATGCGACTTAGTGTGACCTAATCTTGTTTTTGTTATTGCCTTTGAAATGCTTGCAGATGGAAACATGCAGTCTACAGCAGTGATTCCCCATCCTCCGCTGATGATGATGAGGAACATTTTGCCCAGGAATCTACTGAAGAGGAGGAACAGCTGCCTGACTGTGAAGTGTTCTCCTCCCTGCTCCTGTACAGAGTCTAAAGGGTGGCAATATTTAATCCATTGGCATAATATGTAATTTGTTGGCACTGGTGGCTCTTAAGTGAGCTCTCTACCATTGGACTTTTAGAATTGATTCTTTAAGAGCAATTGGATTTCTTTGGAGAGGTTAGGAGTAAACTCTAACTATTTTAATGTAAAATTCTACTGCCCCTCTGCTTTACAGTAGGCTATTCAGAAAGACAACCCCCATAACAGAAAATGTATAAATAGAGGCAAGGATGGGGTTTCTTTGCCTTCCTTTAACCTAGGACATGGGTTCTGTTGAATTTATCTTTAGGTAAACTGAGGCATCAATACATTTGTGTGCTTGAAAAACTTCTGCCAAAACTGAGCTTTTATAGTAGCAGTAAAAAGTCATTTCTTAAGAATTTTTAAAATGCAGCATATCTGTAGATTCAAAGTAGAGGGAATTCCTTGCCATAGTTAAAGGCTTAGTGTCTGGTGTGATCAAAGGAAAGTATACTCAAAAGGTGTCCTGGTTTCAAAAGGTAGTTTGGGGTGGGGTTTTTTTTGGTTTTGGGTGTTTTCTGTACAGGTCAGCTTGACTGATTTATAAGCAGGAAAGGTTTGTCTTTCGGAAGTCAATTGCAATTTGTTGCTTGAAAGACCAGCTGTTTTCTTTCATGGGCATAATATCTATAGTTTTGAAGATTTAAATCTAAAGAGCTAAATATGCTTTTGGTCTGCAAAATTCAGCTCACAGTAGGATGAAATATAACTATATTCTTTGCTTTCAGTAATGTTAGAAGTACTGCAAGTAATAAAGCATAAAACCTTCAAAGGTTTTGCTGCTTTATTCACTTTGAAATTCTTTTCTAAACAACAATAGGCTAGCTTTTCTAGTTGGTATATAAGTATTAGCTGGAAATGCAGAATAACTTTTTCTTCCTCTCAGCTTTAGACTCCTGAGTTTCTCCTCAGGTATTGCTGACCAATTCTGGGTGACAAAATCCAATTACTTACAACTTTTTAAAGAGGAATGAAAGGCTTTACTATCAAGTCTTACCTAGATCTAGAGATAGATTGGATCCATGGATGAGGATTGACCAGTGGACTGAGTTTAGTGAACTGTTAAAGATATGAAATGGAAATGGGAGGAGGCAGATGGGCTGCGGGGAAGCAGCAAAAATTTGGGGAGAAGCTGCAAAGCTTTAGATAGTGGGACAGCATTAGTCATGCCATTTCATGATATAATTTGAAGGAATTGCAAGAATGGCTTCAGGTAGAGGCTCAAAGATGTCAGTGTTTGAGGTACTGTTATTTGGGCTGAAGGGCTTTGAATTCTTTGAGGAGGCCTACATTAACGATTCTATCCTAAAACCATTTCTGTCTCATCCTCTTTGGAAAAATGAGGTGGAAGCTTAGCACCCTGGCTACTGGACTATTCCATCAGAGAGCGAAATGACTTCTCTGATCCTGAGGAAATGGAGGACTGTTTCCAGGGCCAGCACTGACCCCTGACCTGGGGGCTTAGCCCTGAACTACTGGAGCCTTCTGTCGGAAAAGGGACCTGCCTTGATGCCAGAAATTGTTGATGTACTGGAATTTCAGTAGTTACTCTAGGAGGAATTTATCAACATTCTGTATGTTACGCACTTTGAAAGTGTTTGGTGATAAACACATCCAGTTAGGGTTTGTGTTTCCATATTCAGGAAGACACCACCAGCTGGAGAGTAACCTGTTTCATCTTTTAAACACCTTCCTTTAAGGCCAACTCTCAGAAATCTAGAAAGTGAAGGCTGTACTCCTCCTGAAGTCTGCTGATGGAAGTTGGTGTAGCTGTCTTCTCAGTGTTACTGAAACACAAGATGGAATTTAGCTGCCAAATTTATAAGCTTTGGCCTTTATGAAGAAAGAGCTGACATTGTAGTTAAGGCACTGAAATGCTCAGCTGATTTCTATTATGAACACTGTAACAACTATACTGTGCAATGTCAGACTGTGGGAAGGTATGTTTTTAGTGAACACATCTTGTATGCCTTTTCCATGTCAAACCTTGCATACAGTTGACTTGGGATATAAAAACCTAATTTGAAGTCACTGGAATTATTCTCCTAGGCAGAGTTATACATCTGTCTAATAAGCCTGTGTGTGCAGGAAGCGTGGGAAGGCTGGCTCAAAGTGAGTGTCTTGACTCAGCAAACATAAATGTCTTCAGTAGTGTGTTCTGCATAAGCAAATTTTAAGAGATTCAGGTAGGGTGCCGTCATGATAACAGTATCCAGTTACTTGGGAAAGCACAGCATTTAGGTGCTTCAAGGGCACATAAATGAAAATGAAACTGGAAAAGGAAAATGAAATGAAACTCAAAAATATACATATCCATCCATCTGAAGTTGCAAGCAAAAAACCTGGTGCCTATGCTGGGCAGTTCTGTAATAATGTTGTAAGTGTAGCTTCCAGTGAGACTCCAGAAGCCTGCCACCATACACGGACATGTGGAATATCAATGATAGCTAGTGCTGTCCTCTGGGCTTCCCATGTGCTGGTGAAAAGGAATTTTGAATGAGAATATTGACCCATGTAGACTAGGCTGCTATGTAACTAATAACTATGTATCTATGCAAACTAACACATATAAACACAGGCAAACAGGATGTAAACTGAAAACTGTATCAACCAGACAGTACATAGAGGAAAAAGTGTCAGAACACACCTGCCAAGATAAAACAATTATTTAATAATAGGGTATAATTTCTACTTTGATTAAATTACAGACCTAGCTACACAGACAGAAATAGACCTTAACCTCTGCCTGACTTCAGAGCTCCTGAGATGTAAGGTCACTCCTAAGGAGCCTCACAGCTCGATTCGTGGGGGGGGGGTGTGCTTGAGAAAAGAAGCCGAGTCCTTCAGCAAGGTGGATGAGCCTGGGTGCACTGCTGCACCCCCAGGACTGCTGAGTTTGCAGCTCAGGATGGGCTTGTGCCCAAGTCAGTCTGGAGCGCAAGGCAGGAAAGGTGAGGGCAGGCACTGTCCTGTTTGCCTGGTCATGAATCATAATTTCAAAGGTCATTTTGGAAGAGGTGACCAGCCTTCAACCTGTCTGAAGAGCTCCCCAGCTCACAGCCTGCTGCCTCATTTCCAGAGGCTCCTTCAGACCAGGTCTCTTGCTCAGGAACATCACAAGCCGTTGCCTGTACGTGGTGCTTCAAGCACATTAGCACATGCTGCTGGTATATGTGAGCACTGACTAGACATTTTTGGTAGATGACCACAGGGACAACCATCAGATAACCCAAATGGAGATCTTCCTCTTATGTGACAGATGAGCCCTCAATCATGTAACATGTCTGTCCATACTGTCACAGCTCCCAAATGCTTCTACTGAAGGTCCAGATGCTGTAATACAGGGGTGTGAAACAACAGAATGGATTTCCTGCCTAAAAGTAAAAAGGAACAAAACAGCACTGAGTCTATTTATGCTTTTTCTCTTTAAGAAAAAGACACACATGTGCAGATAGAAGTGTTCTGAGAGTTGAAATGCTTTTAGTGCCTACAATGCGGCATTGCAGGCTGTGGTATTGTCTATGTTTGGTAAACTTATTCAACTAAAGGAAATGTTTATATTAACTGACAGATGTGTTATAATATTTCCTTCTCAATACAACAGAAAAAAAAAAAGATGTTTGCACAAAAAATTCTTGGTCGCATTACACCATTATAAAAATAAAAGAAGCTAGAAAAAGTGCATGCCATGCCATCAGGCTGATGGATCTACTGGGAGCTGTTCTTCAGAGCTACAGAGTCTTTTAGAGGTGGTGAAAACCATGGTCTGAATCCCATTGAGGTCAGCTGGAGTTCTTGCCACTGAGATTCATGAGCAGCATCTTCCAGCCCCCTGAGCTGCCAGCAACCTTCTGACTGTTTAATTTGAAGTGGAAAATATGGCCATGCACAACATCGTCATTGATGACATTCAATCTAAAAGAAATGTAGATTTTCAGACAGAAATAATAGGAAGCACAGGAAAACCAGGCCACCTCCATAACAATGAGTCCCACCTACATCATTTGAGTCGATTAATCCTATGATTAAAGAAGGAAAAAGATATCTTGGTGCATCTTTCTGCAGGCAATGTGGTGCTAAAAACCAGAGCTGACAGGTCCAGTGTATGAACTGCAAACTTTTCCCAAGCATGTATTCCGGCAGGCTCCAAGGGAGACCTTTGCCTGTATCCTGGCTCTGCAGGTGTTCAGAGCCCTGGCCTATACTGTGTTGACTGGCAATAAGCATTTCTAGAACATTACCTAGAAAGGGAAAATTTAAAAACAAAGTTACCAAGGAAGACAGTGATACTAACTTTTTTTCCTTCCCCCCTCCCCCCTGCTTTTATTGTTGTTAATACCCTCCAGCCTCCAGCAAGGAATAAGCTGTTTGGTGATCAAGATGACTACCAAAGCCCATTTTCTTGCCGGCTTGTACCATACCTCCCCTAAGCAGTCATGTTGATCCCCACCATGCCTGCTGGTCCCCACCATGTTGGCTGGGCAAGTGATCATCTCACATCACACCTGCGCACTGGCCAACCAAATACACACAGGCCAAGAGGTCAGTTAGCTGATATGGGGGAGAAATATAACTTTCTCTCTCAGCACACAGCCATGGGGATCTCTTCACCACCCAGACACTAATTTCCATGATGACTAGAGTTTGAAAACTTTGACATCCCTACATTTGTCAAGTTTAGCTGAAAGTAGTCATCAGTTATGAAAGAAGGTGGGAAGGGAGGAAGGAACAGAACAACATTTTTAGAAAAAAAATTGACCTGGGCATTGAACCACAAGCTGTATCTAAGGAACTGCAAATTGGATGGTTTAAGTTACAGCATTATCGTAAGTATATATATGATTTTTATTTTTGTTATTTCAGCCATTCCAATGGTTTCATCTTTCCTTGTGTGTTGATTATTATCCCAGATTGCAAATAAACTTTGTAGTGATCTCGCTTTAGTACTAGGAAATATATTTGTGGACAGCATTTCTTTGTGCCACCACAGCACTGCACTACCTTTACTGGCTCAAGTCAAAGATCCTAGAGACATAATTGAGTTCAATAGGTCAGAAGATTTCCTGACCAGCACAGTAACAGAAATGGAGATAAATGATTGACCCAAGTGGGACAACCTAACCTCACTTTTCAACTGTGGGTTTAAATGACTTCCACATTGAAATATCAAAATATTAACATAAGCTTAGAGGCTTAAAGGTAACAAATGCCGACATTGTTTCAAGTTTTTTCTTATGCTGTTTTAACAAACTCTTTCTCAATTTTGGTCCTGCTACATAATTCATTGCTGTTTTAACAATCCTAGAAAGGCAGAGATGGCTACACAAACTCGTATTTTTTTTTTTATCTAAAGGCTAGACAACACATTTCTTTGTTCTTGAGTCACGGAAGGAATACTATGGATTAAATCAACATGTCCTCATAGTCCCTAAATAGTCCATATCCCCCACTTGCACTAGTACACCTTCTCAATTAGTGCTGAAATACATTCTCTTGCATTTCTTGATTTAATGGGAACACACTATATTCTTAAGTCTTCATCCTACCACACAGCAAAAGAGACTGTACAAGTCTCTGCAAAGCTCTCTAAATATCATGATTTGCCTCAGTATATTTCTCCAGTGCTGAAAATACCTGTTCTCCTAAGAATAAAAGTAGATGATGATCAGGAACACATTCTGTAGTTCCTGGACACCTACACTATATATATAATGTGTATATGTATATACATATATGTGTGTCTATATTCATGTAGGCATATATATATATACACATATATACATGTGTATATATATGTATTTCATGACAGAGCACTTGTGTAGAATAACAGAGTCACCACACAACTGCATGAACTGTGTTTTCATAGGCCTTTTGTACAGGCTGATAAATACTTGTTTTTAAAGGCAACAGCAGGCTCTTTCGTTCGGCATGCAAAATATCCCAAAGAAAGCAACCAAATCCCTGCTTGTGTGAACTCGGTGATGAGTCTGTTCAGTGGACTCCAGGCACCCTGCTGGATCCACAGCAGCGGGAGCCCAGCACAAGCCCCCTGCCCAGCGCAGCCTGGGGCGGCTCAGGCCTCCCTGGAGAGCCCCAGCCCAGCAGGGACCAGCCCTGCAAGGCCAGCGCCTTTCTGGCCTGTCGTCTTCAGAGACAGCAGCGTCCTCACAAGCCATTTCACAGCCCTGTTGCTGCTGCTCAGCTGCTCAGGCTGAAGTGACCTCGCAGCTGCTTTGCTGACACTGCTCCTGCTGCTGGCCGATCCAGTGCACAGGCAGCAGTGACCTCACAGCTGCTTTGCTGACGCTGTTCCTGCTGCTGGCCGATCCGGTGCACAGGCAGCAGTGACCTCGCAGCTGCTTTGCTGACGCTGTTCCTGCTGCTGGCCGATCCGGTGCACAGGCAGCAGTGACCTCACAGTCTGCACTGAAGCCATCAACCTGCTTCTGGCCTGTCAGCAGCAGAGACAGAGGGGACTTTACAAGAAACCACAGCAACCAAGAGCCTGCTGATGGCAGACAGTCCACAGAGAAGGAAGTGACCTCACAATCAACATCCGAGCCATGGCCCTGCTGCTGGCCTATCAGGTACTGAGGCAGCAGTGACCTCACAATCAGCATCCTAGCATGAAGCCTGTTTTTGGCCTATCAGCAGCAGAGACTGAAGTGACATCAGAAGAACCTACATGAGCCAAGGGCCCCCTGTTGACCTATCAGCTCCAGGGAATAAGTGACCTCACAATCAGCATTGAAGCCATGTGCCTGCTGCTGGCCTATCAGGTGCTGAGGCAGCAGTGACCTCACAGGCCCATAGCTGAGCATGCACCTAGCACTGGCCTATCATTTCCTTGGGCAGAAGGGACCCCACAAGCACAAACCCCAGTCATCTCCCTGCTGCTAGTCTGTCATGTTCTCACACGCAAGTGTCCCTGTCATTGGCTCCCAGGAACGTGGGAAAGGTTGTTCTCTGGGATTTGCTTGCTTCTGCAGTGGCTTCCCAGCAGCTGGGAGAGGCCTAGGAGGTTGCAGGGCCCTGGCCCCAGGCCTGTGTCAGCACCTTCACCTCGTGAGTCACGGAACCTGTCCCACCTCCCCTCAGTCCTCTCGGCAGCCAGCTCCTCTCCAACAGGGTACCAAGAACCTGAGGTGTCCTTGCCCACCCAGAGGACATGGTGCTGATGGACTCCCATAAGCACTGCCAGCTGCTTGTCCCCAAGCACCTGGCCCGGGAAGCGTTTGCAGGAGGGGGCTAGTCAGTTATCACAACCTCAGGCATTGCAGTTCCATGAGGATCCCTCCAGGCCAGTTCTTCTAGCACTTCCTTGAATGACATGCTTGGGAAGACCAGGAAGGGCCAGGTCCCGTCTGTGCCTGTCCAGCTGCCTGCAGGGGGGGGATGTGGCCACTGCTCCTGTAGCTCTGCCACTCCATGTGTCCAGGCTGGCTGCAGCCAGCGAGCCCCTTCATCCCCAGAGCCTGGAACAGAGAAGGAGACAATTGCAGAGAAAGCCACGCAGCCAGCAGGCACTGGCCCCAGGGCCTCTTTTCCTCCCTGACCCCAGGCCAGGTGGTGGTGAGTGGAGGCATTTCTTTGCTTGCCCTGAACAGGCTCCCTTCCACCTGCAGCCCATTTTCCTGGACTGGAGAAAAGTGTGGACACACGGACAGTTACACTGCAGAGCTGGTCACCTGGGGACTTGGTTTAGTTCAACAGAATGAAAATGTGAGTGTAGCGTCAGGACTGGCAGGCACTGGTGCCTTCCCCGCCAGTCCAAGAGCTGAGACTTCTCCCCAGTGCTAAGGAGCTAAAGAGAAAGTTTTAGGTGCAGGGAGAAAGGCAGAGAAATACAGCAGGTCTCGTTCAGGCCAGATGTCACAGGATCTGCTTCTGGGGGTGTTTCAATGGTCACTGTGATGTGACTCGGGTCCCTTGTGACCAAGCCAGTTACACAGTCCCGTGTGCAGCTTATCAGCCTGGGGCTGAATCCTGCAGGGCTGAAACCTTGGCCTGAGCAGGTATCGACCCCCAGGGAAAGGCATCTTGGTTTTGATCCTCTGAGAGAGCAAAGAGACTCTGGTTTAAAACAGGAGAACAAAACATTGGAGGCATCTTGTAGTCTTCAGCCACCCAGGACTTTAAGGTTCCAGACTGAAATCTTTGCTTGAGTGCCCAGCAACTCCCCCTTGGCTGGAAGGAGTCTCTCCAGTGTTGCTGCCCTCCATCCCAAGAGGGGCATCAGGAAAAGACCCTCCTTCCCCCAGGTGCTGCTTGTCATGGAAGAAACAGCCTTGCCAGAGAGGGGGTAAAATCCACCTGTATTTGGAGATGTTTACTGGTGGGACTCCTGGCCTTCATTCCCCATTTTTGATTCATTTCTACTTTCTTCCTCCCATTCTCCCACAGAAATTTATTTGACTCTGTGAGGTGTGTCATGTGCCCATGTCATGAGCAATCAGAGGAGGCCGTATCCAGCCCCATGGCAACCAGCTTTTCCAGGCCTTTGCTGTGAGCTCTCACACACACACTTACTCTTTCAGTGGACTTCCCAGGCTGCCCAGATTATTTGCATGTTGTTTCCCTGGATTCAGTTCTTTCTCCACACGTCTGGTCTATTATGCAAAGTGTGTTGTAGACTGAGCAGCAACCAGAATAAATATCCCTGAAAAGCACAGAAGGTATCAAGTAGTTTATAGTCACTCGCTGGACTTTCAGTCCTAATCTTTTCTCTTTCAAACCAAACTTAGGCTTCATCCCACAGCCACTGGAGCCAATGGAAACGGTGTTTTTGACTTTTTTTTTTTTCCCCCCCTCATTGGTGTGCTTGAGCATTTGTTCTAATGCTTTAATTAAAAAGTTAGACTTGCAAAAACATGTTCTGTCACTAAAAAAGCATAATCCTGGCCATGCTATTAGAGGTAGAATAAATCAGAAGTTGCCTGGAGCTCCCGCCCTTGAGCAAGTCTGGGTACCTCTGGCTCTAGCCACTTGGCAGCAGGCTGAAATGCCACATTTCGGGCTGTTTTCAAATGTTTGCAGTACCTGGGCACTCTGTTGCTCATACCTCTCTCTCCAAGATTGGTAGTCTGCCAATTCTACCCTTTCTTTATCTTCTCTTTCTTCAAGGCTGCCAGGATATTTCGTCTGTCCCACTGTACTCACCCTGCTGCCTGCACCCTTGCTGATACAACCCAAAATAAGGGTGGCTGTCTTTGCTACAAGAGCACCCTGAGGACTTCTTGTCAACTTGCTGTCCACCAGGACCCTGCAGGCCCTTTCCTGCAAAGCTGCTTTCCAACCTCTCAACCCCGCCTTGTCCTGCTGCATGGGGTTATTTCATCCCAGGGACAGGACTTGATTGATCCTCCCATGTTCCTCTCAGCCCGTACTACAGCCTGTCACTGCCCCTCTGCTTAGCTGCCCTGCCCTCCAGCATATCAGTCACTCACCCCAATTCGGCATCATCCATGAACTGGCTGAGAGTGCACTCCATCCCATCATCTAAATCATTCATAAAGACAAACACCATTGGCTCCAGTATCGACCTCTGAAGAACAGCATTGGTAACCATTAGTCAGGTGGAGTTTGGATCACTGTTCTCCACCCTTTGAGCCCGGCGGCCTCCAGCTCATTTCCCGCACCTCCATTGCCTACTCCTCCATTCCACATCTCCCCAGTATGGCTACAAAGGAGTTATGGAAGAGCATGCCAAAGGCCTTCTGAAATTCAAGGTATACAGCATGCACTGCTCTCCTCTTGTCCACACAGCCAGTCACCCCATCACAGAAAGCAATCATGTTGATCAGGCACCATTTGCCCCTGAGGATTTCACGCTGGCTGTTCCCAATCCCTTCATGTGGCTGGAACTAGCTTCCAGGAAGATTTGTTTCCTAGGGACGGAAGTGATGCTGATCAGCCGGTCATTCCCCAGATCCTCTTTCTTCTCCTTCTTGAAGACAGATGTAATGCTTGGGAGGGGGATGGAGAGTGTCAGGGGCCAGGAAGTGGCTGTGGGGCTGTGCCAGTTTCTGCTGCACCACTGGTCCCTGCAGTGTGGGGAGAGGGGACAGGAGATGGGGTAGAACAGGGGTGCCAGCAGGTCAGCAGGGGCAGGGGGCAGTGGGGGCTGCAGCGAGGGGTTGTGGCCAGCATTTCTGCAGCGCAGTGGCTGTCACATTCACCTCACATGCAAAAGTCTCATGCTGACCCCAGGCAGAAACAGGCTATATCCCTGGTGCCCATGCCACCCTCCCAGCAGGACATGGACGTAGGAGGAGGGGGCCTCATGGTACTCAGGGCAGCTCCCCAAGGCTGTCACAGCTTTGCCTGAGGGACCTCTTGGTCCTCGGCCTCTGCTCTGCCATGCCTGGAGCAGGGACAAGAGCTCGTTGGGCAGGGCTGGGAGAGCTCCCCTGGGATTTTCTCTTTTGCAGAGGAGCAGTAAGGAGCATCATGGCTCCCATGTGTGTCCCGTCCCTGTGCCCACTCAGCCTTCCTGCCCCACATACAGCCCCATGGCCTGACTGTGCAGGCACCGCATAGGACAAGGTGCATTCTGGGCTGGAGAAACATCCCCCCAGTGCGGTCCCCATGATGGGGCCCTCTGTGCCCCATCCCTCCACAGCCCTCCTGCTTTGGCAGCCTCCCCCAGCACCCAGACCCTGCCCAGCCCTGGCTGCGTCCCACTCAGGGGTTAGCACACTGCCATCCCCAGGGTCTGCCAGGGTCTCAGCCAGGAGAGAGGCCAAGCAAGGCTGGCCATTCCCCTCAATACAGCACTGAGCCCAGCAGGACAGAGCTGGCCATGCAGCAAAATGCACCCCGAAACCTGGGGTGCACCACCAGGGCTAGAAAGAGATGATGTGAGAGGCTGGTGTGTGACAAATGCCCGGGGGAGCCTTTCTGGTTGGCCCATGCAACCAAAGGCACAGACTGGCCTCCTCTCTTCTGTGCCCGGCATGTCTTGGTTCCCCTCACAAGATCTGGCTCTGCACCACAAACCCACCAGTGCATGTCCTCACCCTGCCTCTTCGCATAGATTAGCTAACACTGCTGTTTTCCTCTCCGGGGCCCTTTTCAGCCCAGCCCAGCCCAGCCCAGCCCAGCCCAGCCCCTCCTCGACTCTCCCCACCTTCCCTGCCCTCTCCCCAACCCACCCAGCACAGCAGCCCTGGCTGGGGTGGCCCCGCAGCAGTGCCCAACGCAGGGTGCTGCAGAGCTCTGGGCACTCACACCATAACCCAAGCCCCACTGTGGGCACAGCAGCTCCGGGGTGCAGGTGTGTGTGTCAGCTGCCCCATCAGCCTCCAAGCTGGAACTGGCCCCCGTGGCGCAAGAACCCAGAGGACAGTGACACTCCGTGTCCCTTGTTCTTGTGTCCAGGAGATTCCCTACCCCCAGACTGCCTGCAGTCCCCCGTGCCAGCCCTCTCTCCAGGACAGCATATGAGTCCCTGCCCTGGGGCTCCCCAGGCAGCTCTTGCTGTCCCAAGGATGCAGCAGCCTGCCCTTAGTTGATACACATAGAAACAGATTTCTTTTTCTCATTTCTTCCTCTTTCCAAGCACACAATTGCTCCTTTCCTCTTCTCCAGGGATGTCCCTGCTCCCCGGAGAGCCTTTCCCCAAATGAGTGCATCAGTGCTGGCCTACTCAGCCATTTCTAGACCCTCTCCTGTGCTCCCTGCAGGGTCTCGAGCTGGTGGTGCTGCTCTGCAGAGCGAGTGGGCTGTGGTGCCCTGGGACCATGGGGTGATGCTGCACTGGCCATGGTGGGCAGGGCAGGAAGCTGACCCAGATGGACAGGCATCGCTGCACCTGAAAACCCCCTACCAAGGGGTCTGTGGCCAAAAGTGATGCTCTGAGCAATCACAGGGCATTTCAAATGGCTCAGGCTGTGGTCAGGTGTTTCCCTAGACCCAACCTGTGGTTTTTCATTGAAAATGAAAAGTGTACATGAACCACTCTGCAGGCACCCTTCCCTGTGCCTGCAGGGTCTGCACTGTGGGTATCTGTCACCAGCCCTGTCGTATGGGAGACAGTCCCAGGCAGATACCACATGATCATTCACCACTATCAGGAGCACTGGGAACCCACAAGTGAGAGCTGAATCCAGCCCTCATGCCCTAACACATCACCCCATGAGCTCATTGCCTTGAGCCCATGGAGATCCCTGGAAAAGCAACAGGCCCTTTCCAGCTGAAAGTCCTTGAGCGCATTCTTGGCTCCAGCTTTGGAAGAAGAAACCAACCCTCAAGCACTGCACTGAGGAAATCCACTTTTATTACAGAAAGGCCAGCTCTGACACAGTGATAGACAAATTCGCAGAAGGCCTCTGGGTCAGACCAACTGGATTTGTGCCTCTGGAGAAGTGGGATGAAATCAAACACTTCTGCACAAACATTATTATCACAGTGAGAATGCCCAAAGCACAGGAGTTGTCTGAGATGAATTAGAAATCACTTGTGAAGAGTGATAGGCACCTCATTGCTGCTGAACTAGTACCAGCTGAATCAATTTCTTCAGTGCATCCCTGAGCTCCTTGTTCCTCCTGCTGTAGATGAGAGGGTTCACTGCTGGAGGCACCACCGCGTACAAAACGGCCAGTGCCAGATCCAGAAGTGCAGAGGAGGCAGAGTGGGGCTTCAGGTAGGCAAAAAATGAGGTGCCGAGAAACAGGGAGACCACGGCCAGGTGAGGGAGGCACATGGAGAAGGCTTTGTGCCTGCCCTGCTCAGAGGGGATCCTCAGCACAGCTGTGAAGATCTGCACATAGGACAGCACAATGAAAACCAAACACCCAAAAGCTAAACAAATACCAACCACAAGAACCCCAGCTTCCCTGAGGTAGGAGTCAGAGCAGGAGAGCTTGAGGATCTGTGGAATTTCACAGAAGAACTGCTCCACAACATTGCCTTGGCAGAGTGGTATTGAAAAGGTATTTGCAGTGTGCAGGAGAGCATAGAGAAAACCACTGGCCCAGGCAGCTGCTGCCATTTTGGCACAAGCTCCGCTGCCCAGGAAGGTCCCATAGTGCAGGGGTTTGCAGATGGCAATGTAGCGGTCATAGGCCATGACTGTGAGAAGACAATACTCAGCTGACATGAAAAAGACAAACAAAAATATCTGGGCAGCACATCCAGAGTAGGAAATGGCCCTGGTGTTCCAGAGGGAATTGGCCATGGATTTGGGGACAGTGGTGGAGATGGTGCCAAGAACCAGAAGAGAGAGGCTGAGGAGGAAGAAGTACATGGGGGTGTGGAGGCGGTGGTCACAGGCTATGGATGTGATGATGAGGCCGTTGCCCAGGAGGGCAGCCAGGTAGATGCCCAGGAAGAGTGAGAAGTGCAAGAGCTGCAGCTCCTGTGTTTTCGCAAATGCCAGGAGGAGGAATTCATTGAGGAAGCTGCTGTTGGACATTTGCTCTTGGTTCGGGGCACTGTCCAAGGAGGAAAAGACATTGACAAGTTAGAAGAGGATTCTCTGAGCAAAACCTATTCCACTTCTCATAGTACCTGCCACATTTCCTCTCTCTTTTACCTTTGCTCAGCTCTGTTTCCTGACCTCTGGTTCATGCTGACTGAGTGTGCTCTGCAGAGCAGGGGCCTCTGCACATGGACTTCAGAAGAGTCAGGCCTGCTCTACTGAGGTGTGTAAATGGAGGTGTCACACTGCCCTGTGTATTTTTGGGGGATACCTGTGGATAGGCACTGTGAACTGAGTGAAGGGGATTTTGTCCAGTGACCCGGTGGGAATATTCTATTTACTATTGTGAGAGACGAATGCAGCACTCATGCCAGCTGTGTCTGAAAGAGAAGATCCTTGTGAGGGATTCATCCCCCCAACCTTGCCCTCTTGAACAGAGGTGTCCATATCTGAATCAGTCACACCAGCTCCCACTCCAGCAAGTGAGAGAAAGAGTGCAGTGAAGGCAGGGGCTGACCTGACCCTTCCTAGACATCTCTGTCCCACTGAGATGGACACTGTCCTCACATCAGTTTACTGTCTTCACTGTTGCTTCAGGCAATGTAGTGGGAGTGCGAAGTTACTGCCTTAACTGCAGCTGAAGCCCCTCCTTAACTCCAGAGAGCAAGAACCAGACCAGCACGGAGAGGAGAAGAAATGAAGAGCAATACTATGACCCTTCTGCCAAGGGGAAGTAAGGAGTGACAGACAGATGAGCACTCAGGAAAGCCTTCACCTCACCCAGCTGTGCACACCACTTCCTAGACAGCAACATCTCAGGACAGTCACTCTCAGTCCCTTTGTTCTGCAGAGGGAAATGGGCACATCGCAGGAGAGATGCACCCCCTCTTCTACCAAGGAGGTAGAAGGCTCATGGCCTGGACCCCATGGCCTTGAGGGCAGAGGCTCTGCTGGGTGGGAGAGGAGACATGGGGCTTTGCTTAGAGGAAGATGTCTGCATTGCAGGGACTGACTGGCAGTGTTCCAAATTCCCCCTCCCACAGCATTTATGCTTCTATTTTCCTCCCATTCGCTGATCGTATCTCCGCTGCCTGTAGCTTTTCCTGCTGGCAGCTGTTTCTCTGTCCCATGTCTTTTCCCTGTGGGTGCTCACAGACCCCATCCCACCCTCTGTGCACTCAGTCTGCCCTACAGAAGTCTCTCGGCAGCAGGGCACTGTCCAGGGGCATCTCCATGTTTGCAGGTGGTAAGGAGAAAGTTAGACAAATGCTGATGAGGCCAGAGAAGATGATGATGGTGGTGCTTTCTGTAGTCAGGGGAGTGGGGAAAGGGCTTTCCGAGGTTCCTCACAGACCTCCTGATCTCTCAGTATAAAGGACTAAGAGTGTCAGTCTCTCGTCCAAATCTGACAGCTCCTTTTCCACACCTTCCCCCGCCCCCAAACAGTAGGAAACTGAAAACAGACATTCAGGAAAGCACCTAATCTTTGAGGTAAACACTGCCTTGGCTGTCCTCTTGAAAAGGCTCCTTCAGAAAATGTTCTGGGGGTGAGCTAGAGCTGTGGGCAGCCCTGACCCACACAGCACCCTCTAAACTGGAAAACGAACCTGCCCTGCCAAGGGTCGCTCCTTCCACCCAAAGCTTCTCCCTGCAGTGCTGTGGGAAGGTCCCCAGGCAGGCAGAATGCTGACCCTCGCAGGAGGCAGAGTCACCGTCCCAGGCACACAGCACCCTGGGGCGCAGGGACACTGCTCTGAATTACAGCCCATGCAGACCTGGGTGCACTCCCTGGCTTCACACCCCTCCACCATCCCTGGGAGAAGGTAGCCGTGATGCCCTGTCCCTCTGATGGTGTGGCTGGAAATCCCTGCTCTAGCACTACCTGCTCCAAACAGAAGAAGCTGGGAGAGCCATCCTGACAGACCCTATCAGCTGTGGAAGGTGCCAGCTTCAGAAGAACTCTCCAGGAACTGCAGCAGTGTTGCCCTGCAGCCAGAGACTTACTGTGTGAAGGGCTGTGAAGATTTCTCCCTGCAGTAAGCTCTCAGATGTCCTCCCATTCCTGACTGTCTTTAACTTCTGAGTTGCTCATCTCATCCTGGTGCCTGCAGGCAGCGCCCCGACTCTTGCTGCTCCTTTAAGAGGAGCTGCTCCTGGACAGAGCTGTGTCTGTGCAGCATCTGCCAGGTTGCCATGGGCTCCTGCAGTCCCAGGAGCCAGGCCCAGCTCAGGAACACAGGCCCAGCTGAAGACATGACATATTCTGTCCCCTGCGAAGCCTTGAGATGTTTCCAGGGCTCCAGGGCTGACAGTTCCTGAAAGGCAGCAGGGTCACCCCTGGGAAATATACGCTGAAATAGTCTAAAATGATCACTGATGGTCCCTGTCTAAACAGTGGAGAGAGACTGATCCCACCATTGCAGTTGGTCTCATCAGAGGACGGTTATCTAAGAGAGATGGAAATGCCCCACTCTGGAGTGTCCTGCTCCCATCTCATAAGAAGACAGAACACCTGCACAGGGCCAAGAAAGGAGTTCATTTACTCGTGCTTCAGAAACTGATTTAGAGGAGTTAATCAATACATGCAATGCCCACTGAGAAGCTCCTGAGATGGAGTGGGATTCAGTTCCCTCCCGTGCATTCCACCAGCTCACAGGAGGTTTCCTCTTGCCCAACTTTTGGGGTGCACAAAATGGCTGTCTGCAGGTGAGCTCCTTGTCTAAGCTCCCACTGTAATCAGTGGAGATGGAGGGAGGGAGTCAGCTGTATGCACTCACCCCTCTTTGGACTTTTGAAGGGACAGAGGTGGTCCAACACATGTGCAATTGTCTTCTTGCTCTGATGGAACAACTAGGAGACCCACATCCTTCTAGAGCATCAGGTGGAGAATCTCCTTGGCCATCTGAAATGACACTCAATGCCTACTACCCCTAGAGCTCCACTCACTAAGAAGCTCAGACCTATGCAAATCCAGGCATTGCAAATAGCTTATGTAATTCTGTGCAAACACTTGATTTCATGCAGTGAAAACAGGCCTGCAGGGCTGACCCTGCAGTGAGCACAAGGTTGGGCTAGAGGCCACATGAAGTCCCATCCAGCCTCAAACATTATTGCATTCCTTCCACCAAGGGTCTTCTCTCTTTGATGGTAGGGAAAGCACTCAGTTCTCCTGACCATGGAAGTAAGTCAGACAAACGTATGATCAGATCAAGCAGCTTTCCTGTCCTGCTCCAGTCAGAGATGTTCAGAAGCAGGGCTGCTTGGCAGGTACCTTTGAACAGCCCTGATCACTCCTTTGCTTTACCTTTTATTCTGTTTTTCTCTCCCTTACCCCTTCCAAGTTCTACTCTCTTACTATCCTCATACCCTTCCATACAAACAGCCCACCTCTCTTTACCCCTTCCCCACAGGCTTTGGTTGTGCTTGCTTTGTACCCTCACTTGGCGTTTCTGAGATGGTTGCCATAGTAATTCCTACCTACGTCAGTAATTCCATTCAACTAGTATCTCCTTTTAGTCCTTGAAGTGACCTGCAATGCCTCATGCTGTTGTCTTCTTAGAGGCACCACAAGTCAGGGTGAGCCGTCTCCACGCACCCATTAACTGCTGACACAATGAGCTTCACTATGGGGGACCTAGAGAAACTTGGGGATTCGGCCAATGGAAACCTCATGAACTTTTACAAGGAGAAGCTGCAAGTTGTATACATGGGGAAGAATAACCCTGTGCATCAGGACAGGTTGGGACCTGACCGGCTCAGGAGTGGCCTGAGAAGAAGGGCCTGGGTGTTACAAGGGCTGCCATACAGGCCAGTGGTGCATGCTCACTGTGAATAAGGCCAGATGCCTATGGGGCTGCATTAGTAGAAGCATGGCTACCCAGACAAGGGGAGCCGTAATCTCCCTCCACTCAGCACTAGTGTGTCCCATTGTGGGCTGCCAGGAGCTTTTCTTGGTACTGGGAACCTGCATGAAAAGAGGAAAGAGCCCCAAACTGTAGCTTGGGAAGTTCAGACTGGACATTAGGATGAAGAAATATCACTCGAAGGGTAGTGCTGTGGTGGAGCAGGCCACCCAGAGGGAGTCTGTGATCAGTCCTTGGCTTTGTGTTTCAAGAAACAGCCAGTGAGGATGGAGAGACACCAGGAAAGGGAGGGAGATCCCAGGGTGAGAGCAAGGTGGGGAAGCAGGTTGGGGGTCTGCCAGCTGTAGGGACACAGGAGCAGGTGTGGGAAAGCATAAGACAGCCTGTGTTGGAGATGGCTGAGGGTGCTGGCAAGGCTGAAGGGCTCCAACAGAACTGAGGTCTTTGTCCTCTTGGCTATGGCTGTTGTCTCTGCCACCAAGGCCTATCAGGAAACACCGCACCGGGGCCTTGCTCCCCCCTCCCCTTCAGGGGACCCCGGGAGGTGTCGTGTGTTTGTCCTGCACTCAGCATTGTACACCCCCAGCCGCACGCTGCCCCCAGGAAGAGCCCTGGGCAATGCACGGGGGAAAGAATCTCCCTTTCCAGGGGTTCGCTGTCCGTGCTTGGCCATTTTCCTTGATAAAACACACGAAGGGTTTACGTGGCATCAGACCCACCTGAGTATTTCCTCTGCCTACCTGTAGTCAGTGATTACAATTTTCTGCTCTAATCAGCCCCCCCGAGAGGCTTTGTTGCTAGTGGGACCCAGTCATGCTCTACAAAACTTTGGGGTTTGCTTCTGACTTGGACTTCTTGAACACTTTGTTCAACCTCCTCTCAGTGGCTGGGATCATGGACTTAGCACCAAATACACCATGGGGCTCATTAAAATGCAAAAAGCCCTGACGAACCAGGTCTCCCCCAATAATTTCCTTCAAGTCTTGTATGGCTAATTGGAGAGGTTTCGGGACTGTACCTGAAAGATGGAGACTTCAAAATATACAAGTATTTCTGCTTTTAAAGGGTATTATTATTATTATTATTATTATTATTTCAACTTTCAGAATAAGTGATGGCAACATTCTCCAACTGATAGCAATCCAGAGTGTCTCCTAATGAAGTCTGGACATGTAGGAAAAGCAGTGTCCCAGAGGTCAGGCACTCTGTGGACAACCTTCCTCCCCATCTCCCCAACCCTGCCATTTCTCTCATCAGCCACCTGGGCCTTACATCACTCTGGTTAAAAGCTACCCTTATTCCACTGAAGTCTGCAACTGAATGTTACAGCTCATATGCCTCACTTCCCACCTGCTTTTCTTAGACAACCAGCTGCAAACAGACACAGAAGGATTTTCTTTTAATTGCAAAGAAACAAAAAATAAAGCCTGATATAGTTTCATAAAAAAGAATGACACTCTTTGACTGTATGCTAAGTCCAAGCTGCCTCCAATGAGGTCCACTTTCTGCAAGGGACAGCCATACTAGAAATCTTTTTGAGAGACAGGAAAGGCTAGATGTAAAGAGAATTAAGGTTTTGGCTAAAGGGACAGACTGCTGAAAGATGGAGCAAGCTTTGAACTCCCTGAAGTGCAAACCAACAGCTGGGAATGTGAGTGAACAAAGAGTAATGGGAGGAGTCACAAAGTTGCAATGTTACAGTGTTACAATGTCCAGATAGTGTGCTGTAAAGGTGATGTTAAAAATTGTCAAATTAGTCAGGGCATATGGAAATGGAAGAGCCATACAGCTCCCGGGGATTCCAGGCTGTGGCGGGGGCCATGTTGCTCTTGGGGATCCCGGACCAGGCTGTGCTTCTGTACAAAAGCATGCAAAAGCCTTGATGGAAGCCCCTAGAGAAGACGGATTTTCCGAAGTGTTCAGAGCAACCCAGGCAGGACTCAGGGCATGTCACAAGAAACCCATCCCATCCACACCAAAGCCACTGCTCTCCCCAGAGACCTTCCTGGATCCTCAGGTTGGGAGCAGGAGGGGACATGGGGGCACAGCCACGTCCCAGACTTGCCTCCATCAGGCCTGCAGCTCCACAGTGTGTCATAGCTTCAAGTGAGCTCCCTAAAGCAATACTTCCCATGTCCCTGGTGCATAGAGAAGGCTTTGGGTGGACACACAGGAGACAGGGGAGAGAAAGGGCAGAGACACCAGGGTGCAGAACTGGGGCTTCCAGCATCACAGAGGGGCTGCCACAGGCTGAATAAGCAACCCAAAGAATTAAACAAGTCCTTCCTTTTGCAGTGACTTGGAAAGGCACATCTCTGACAGTATTCAAGGGGGATGGAGTCTCTCTCTTCTGCAAGATTTGCACAGCTGGGAGCTGGTCATCTCACAAACTTCTTAACCAGTCAAAATGCAGGTCCTGAGACATTCCACTGTCTTATACGTTCCACATCGGAACCCAGACAGCAGCACTGCAGTGTTTCGGCATGTTCTGAGAAGCCCAGGGTCAAAAATGTGGGAGATCCAGGGTGCCAGGGCTGCACAGTCCCTGGGGAGAGCCGGGGTCCCAGGAGTATCCAGGGTGCCAGGGAGTGTACCCAGGGGAGAAGCACTGCCCTGAGGCGACACTGAAAAGGACAAGGACCAATTGAAGCCCAGAGATGAGAAATTGCTTTCCCCAGCTTCAGTCAGACGGAAAGCTGGGCAAATTTCATGGGAAATGGGAAAAATTCCTCAGGTTTGCTATCAAGCCTGACCCACGGTATTGGAGGCTGGCAGGAACCAGGGTCCTGGAGAAAGCCCTCTGGATGATGTGTGCTAAGGGCATGTTTGCTCTTTTCTGGCAGATCATCTCTATCTCAAGCACTGCAGACTGAGAAACCTTGCTGAGGGCTTTTAAAAGCAAAGAGCCTGCTTTGGAGCCTAAAGGAGCAAGTCTCCATCCTGACCCATATTGTCCTACATACAACTTCTAGAAAAAGAGTGACCCACAGTAGAAATCTGTTTTGAAGCTCACCAAAGCATTTCTCAGCCTGCGGCCACATTTTGCACTGTTTCATCCCACATGACTTGGATCCTGTAAAAATGCCAACCCCCAAACCCCAGATTCCTGCACAGGTCTGCCCAGTGCAGAGACCTGTTGGTGCAGGGGTACAGAAGTGACTTCTCCAGTGCCCCATTTGAGACATTTCACTGCCTTTGACACCATCTGAAGACATTCCTGAAGGATTTATCAGAGAATAGTTATACAAATGCCTAGTTATACAAAAAGAGCAACCCACAGTAGAAACCAGTTTTGAGGCTCACCAAAGCATTTCTCAGCCTGTGGCCACACTTTGTGCTGTTTCATCCCACATGTCTTGGATCTTGCAAAAATGCCAACCCCCAAACTCCAGATTCCTGCACACATCTGCCCAGTGCAGTGACCTGTCAGTGCAGGGGCGCAAAAGTGACATCTCCAGTGCCCCATTTGAGACATTTCACAGCCTTTGGCACTGTCTGAGGACATTCCTAAAGCACTGGGCCATCTCCATGACAGTGACCTACTGAGACCCCAGATGACATGAGCTGAGGTCACAGTGGGATGTGCTGCATCACAGGGAGGTCTCCCCAGTGTCCTGGTGGGGAGGTCTCACTTCCCTGTGAGGCCCAGGCACTCCTGGGCACTGCTCACACCCTCCCCACGGCTGCCCTTCATAGTGGCTTCATGGCAAGGAGAGGGGACAGGAGGCCACATTGGGGCCCCTCACCAACAGGCAGAGGAGCAGGGGCATGTTGGAAAGGAGTTTTGGGTGATGAGACGGGAAGAGCGTCCTTCCTCTTCGGCTGGAGAGGTGATCTGAGGGCAAGGGGGCAAGCGAGATGGAGGACTACTGGATGGACATCATCAGCCGGGACTGCAATTCCTTGGTCCCAATGCTTGTGCAGCTCTCCACTGAGGGTAAGGGCTTTGGGAGCTCCTTCCCATAGACTGTTAACTGCAAAAACTGCTGTGGATGCCGGGCTGTGGCGGTGGCTGGACAGGGCTGAGGGCTGCTGTGAGAGTCCTGCTTCAGGGTCCCCTGTGGCTTGGGGGACAATGTGGCAGCCAGGACTCCTGGGTCCTGGGGCTGGGGCTGCCCTGAGCCTCAAGGCTCCTGTTGAGCCAGCTCCATCTGCTCGTGGGCAATGGGGAGGGGGTAGCCAGGTTTCCCTGGGAGGGGTTCCCCCTTTGGGGTTTGGTCTGAGAGGAAAGGGGTCCTACATCCCAGAGGCTGAGGTGGTCTGCAGCTCCATGGGGCTCTCAGGAGCCTGCTGGAAATGTCCATATACCATAATGAAACCTTCACCTTGTAATAACCTCAAGTTCTCCACAAGTTTTGGAAAACCTATGTTCCTTCCCCCGAATCCTTTTTTGCTTCCAACTTGGCACAGCATGTTTTGGACTCACAGATGCCATCTTCAGATGGCCACAGCCCCTGTCCTCCTGCAAATTGGGCTCAAAACTCTGCACCCAAAGATAGCATGTTTGGGAAAGCAGCTTGAAAACAGGTGGAGGCACAATCCCCACTGCAAAGGTCCTGGCTGATCACAAGGATTTTTCTCTGAGCTGTGGTGGGCAGTGCTGGGGTGAGCCCCACACAGCCATCTCCCCCAGCCCCCTCACGGCCCCACACCACCGCTCCAGAGCACCAGCAGGCCCACAGCTGCTCTCCCCATGGCTGCCCTGTGCTCCTGTGGGTCTCCTCAGCCCTCCGGAGTGACCCCCCGGGGCACAGCCCAGCCTTGCAGAGAGCAGCCCCTGCCTGGCCGCGGCCCAGCCCTACTGGGCGCAGCGCAAGGGCTGCCAAGCCCCGGGGCTGCCGCGGGCAGGGGGCCAGGGAAGGAGGGATGAGAGGACACTGCCCTGCCCTGCCCTGCCCTGGGGGCAGCAGGACGCTGCCCACGGGCTCTGGTGCCATGGCCAGCCCCAGGGCCCCCATGCCGGCGCCACGGCTGCCATCAGCACACGCCCCAGTGCTGCCCCCCGGCACCCCACACAGCCCCCAGGGCGCAGGGCAGCCAGCAGCCCCGCAGGGAACCTGCCGCACAGCCCAGCCACTCCGGGACAGCAGCCGCGCCCCGGGGCCCCGCACTGCCTGCCCACACGGCGCCGCGCTGCCCCCAGGCCCCGCCGCGCCCCGCGCTGCCGCCCACAACATGGCGCCCGACTGCGGGGGAGGGGGCGGAGCTGGCCGCCAGGGCAGGAGGGCCCAGCGTTGCCATGGCATCGCCCCAGTGCAGCCCTCCTATTGGCTGTCAGGAGGAGGAGGGCGGGCACCGATTTCACTGATGGCTCTGTCAGCCAATGGCAGTCCAACATGTGGAAAAAAAAGACATCAAAGAAAGACGTGAAAGTGGAGCGAGAGCAAAGCAGGGGGGAAGCGATCGGGCGAGAGAGCGGGTGCGAGTGGGTTTGGTGGGGGCTGCGGGCACGTTGAAATGGCGGCGGGTGCCCTCCCGCCGGGGCGGGGGCAGCGGGGCTGGCGATGGGGCTGCTTTGCTGCAGGAGCTGCAGCAGGGGCTGGTGGGGCCGTGAGCAGGGGCCAGAGCGACGTGGGCCAGAGGGGGGAGCTGCCCTGCAGCCAGACGTGGCGGCCTGCCGCGAGCAGCTGGGCCGGGGCGGCTCGGTGGGGTTTGGGTGCAGGAACCTTTGCCCCTGTGGTGGCTCTGGGATCCCTGTTAAAGCGTTTCCCTGAGGTGCTGCTGCCAGCGCAGCCCCAGGTGCTGCTCAGAGGTGCGTTTGGGAGGTGCTGGGCAAAGTGTGAGCAGGCTGCTGGTGTCCTCGCGAGGTGCCCTTCCCAATGGTGTCTTTTGTTGTGAAAACTGCATTTCTGAGTGTCTCGGAGAGAGGCTGTGCCCGCATGTCATGCCGTGCCTTAGCCGTTGTTTTTGCTCCCTGCCTCTTGCTTTGCGCCGAGACCTGTGAGCCTGGCAGCAGGGTGAAGGGTGTTTGCAGAAGAGCTCTGTAAGTGTGAGCTGTTTTGCTTGTCAGGGGCCTTGAAAGTTGATGAACAGCCAGTGCTTGCACTTGCCGTTGTTCTTTCCATGCTCCTAGATCAGGGTGAAGAGTTGCTGAATTGTGTCTCTGCTGGTTTCACCAACTGAGATGCCCTGGCCTGAGTCCTTCCGTGTGTCTCCAATTGTCAGGGCGTAAAATAGGAGAATGCTTGTTGTCCTGGATGTGTAGAGGATTTTCTGGTTTTGTTCAGCATTGGGGAAGGAAGCAGACTTCTGAGTTGCTGGAAGCTTCTCCCTGTGCCTGGGACATGAGGCCCTGCTGTCTTCAGTTTCATGTTCGCTGTTCCCATGCAATCCTCCCATTAGAAAATGTTGCCAAGAATTACTTGCAAGCCTTTTTCCAATTCCTAAGTTTTATGGGCTACGTGTAGATACTATCTAGGCAAATGTAATCTTATTTTGGGTCTCCTAACTGATCCGTAAGGGGTGTTTTGCTGCAGTATAAGCATTGTGTGGGAACGACATGGATCAGGGAGGCTGTTCAGTAGGTGGCTCAGCCCTGGAGGATGGGAGGGGAAGCTGCAGGCGGCAATAGCTGCGTGGCCATGATGTGGGTAGTGAGGTCAGCACTGTCTATGAGAGCTATGCCAGAAAATCACCAGTGTGAAATCAATTCTTTGTAAGTAGCTGATAGGCCAGCAGGAGGCAGATGACTGGGCTCTTGCTGATGAGGTCATTTCTACTTGAGTACCTGAAAGGCCATCTGGAGGAAGAAGGTTTGTCTGTTGCTTGTGCGGTCACTTGTGAGTGATGAACTGATTGGATCTCAGGAGCTCTGTGAGTGGAAAGGTGTTTCTGAGGTTGTTTCTACCAGAGCAGTTGATAGGGCAGCAGCAGGTCCACATCTGGGATATGTTTGGGATATGTTTATTTTTGAGATGATTTCAGGCTGAGGAGCTGATAAGGCAGGATTTGTCTCATGGCTGGGGAACTTATAGTGAGGTAGTTTCTGTCTTGGAGGCTTCTAGGTGAGTGACAGAGACATGGCTGTGAAGATGACTGTGAGGTCATGTCTTTCTGAGCCCCTGCTAGGCCAGCAGCAGGCAGCTAGGCATGGGCATTGCTTGTGAGGTCTCTTTTGTCAGAGTACCTGCTAGGCTGGCAGTAGTTGATGGCCGGGGAGGTTATTTGGAGGAAAGTTCTGTCCCTGACAGGCCATCAGCAGGCATGTGGTGGGGATATGCACTTGTGAGGTCACCTCTATGTGAGCAGCTGACAGGTGAGGAGAAGACACATGGCTTGGATGGTGGTGGTGAGGTCAGTTCTGGGTTTGTTGCGTGTGCTCAGAGGAGGGATTGACCCCTGCAGAGCTCTACAGCAATACAGAAGTGCAACTCATTAATCAAGCAGAAGTGGATGTTCCACATCATCTGACACAAATTTTATTCCACTCCGTCATCATGAGTTAGTACTGCTACATTTCAAATGCAGATGATGTTCTGTGGTGAGCATGGACATGGAGTTTGCCTTTCCACTTGTTGCTAAGTAGAAGCTTGCAGCGTCCTCGCAGTCAGCTAGGGAGTCCAGCTAGACTTTTGAGGCTGCTAAATGAATGTAGTGCTGGTGTAAATGAATGTAGTGCTGGTGTGAGCAGTGGTGTGAGTAATCTCTTCTTGCCAGGGTGTGTGTGCTTTAGAAATTGCTGCTGTCGAAAGAGCAGGGAGCTTGTGAGATTTTCCTGCGAGGTCTGAATGCTGTCTCCCAAACATGACCCGGTATACAGACACGGTGTCAGCTGTGCCAAAAAGAGGGGTGGAACATCACAGTGGATCTGCTGACTGTGCTCTCACCAACAGAGCTCAGCAAAGAGGGGAGACATTTGCTCCTGCCTGTTGCGACTCTGTAAGGCCAGCAGAACTGCCAGTAACACTCCGATTCCTTCTTTCTTTCTAGGTTGCTCCACTCACGGAGGTTCCCAGTGCAGTGCTAGAGCCGCTGAGGATGGAGGCAGGATGCCAGGCTGTGTCCCTGTACCTGTCAACATCTTGGCCAGCATCGTGAGCCCTCTGTGAAAGCAGCTGCAAGTGACTGAGAAGAGGCTACGTATGGATGCGAAGGCTTCCATAAATGCGCCTGTCTTCCCTGGGTGACTTGGGGTGTGGGTTCACCTCCTGGTACCTCTGCTGTGCTGCAAATTCCACATCCCACAACTGCTGTTATTGCCAGCCCTCTCAACAAATGCTCTTGTGCCCCCTCCTTTTCCTAGGAGGTTGTGGTGCCATATAGGACGAGTCCAAGAGCCTTATAATAGATGCCAGCATGTCTTGAGTGCCTTTGTGTGAGTGCCCCAAAGCATCCGTAGCTTGACCTGAGGAAGTCTCAGAGCTCTTGGGCTGCTGGCTCTGGGAGGGGTGAGGATGTGCCCAGGGCCAGGTTGCCCGTTGCACCCATCCCTCAGTGCTCTGTGAAGCCAGCTGTGGAGCCCGGACTGGTGCTGCAGAGGCTGCACAGCCAGGAGAGCTGTCATTTCAGCAGCCGTCCAGTGTGGGGTCTGTCTCATTGCTTGGGCCTCATGTCAAAGCCTTTGCACCCTTTTTCCCTTCCCCGGGGCTCCTTGTCCAAGTAACTAAAGGAAAGGAAGGGAGGTTCCTTTGGGCTCAGGAGGCCTTCAGGACTCTCAAGTGTTTCTGTGTTGTATCTGTATCTTTTGTATTACTACAGAAAATCCCCATGCCCCCATCCATAGCAGGAGGTTCATGAGGGGACAGGGGTGGAAAGCAGCAGCCTGCTGTGCCCAAAGAAAGCAGGATCCTTCCCTCTGAAAAGAGCAGCATCACCCAAGGAGCCATCTCTGTGCCTGATCTTGTGCTGCTCCTTTGCACATGCCTTGTGAGCCTAGAGTGCCTTGGCCACCTTGTGGTGTTACCGCAAGAGCTTCCCTGAGTGTCTGGGTTGTGGAGCCAAGGAAAGGCAACGAGCAGAGCAGTGGCTGTGGGGTGTGCAAGTGGCGAGTGTCCTGCATGCATCTCTTCTTGCTGGCACTTGGTTGTATCTAGCAGAAGAGGCAGCTCTGTGGGGCAGAGGCAGTGTTTGTAGAGTAGGTGTCAGAGCAGAGGTCTGGCATCAGGTTGATGCCTGGTGCAGTGCTGAGTTGATCTGAGAGTGTCAGAAAGCCTTTGCAGTGGAGCTGCTGCCTCAGCTGATCTCTGTCCCTAGAAATGCACTAGAAATGGAAGTGGCATGCTGCTGTCATTGTGTAGGTGCTGCAGTGCAAAGGCTCCCAGCTGGGACTTGATGGTACTAAAGGAAAAGCGAGACCAATCGTTCCCTTTTGTGATTTGTGCGCAGGGTGCCAGAGTGGAGCTGTGCCATGATCTGGAGAGAGTCTTGCCAGGAGATGAAAGCCGTTTGCAGAAGACTGTTCTGTATGGAGTGATCACAGCGTAATCAAGGGACATGCGAGTGGCCCAGGTGAGCTTCTCGTCTGTGAAGGTTTGCACTTTTCAGCTCCCTTGTGACTCAGTCAAAGATAAGGCAGCAGCAGGCAGGTCGATGCCATTTGTGCTTGTGAGGTGAGTTGTGCCTCTGAATCTGGTAGGCCAAGAGCATGCATGTAGCTTTGGTGATGATGGTGCGGTCTCTTGTGTCTGCATGCCTCATAAAGGGGGAGCAGGCCCATTGCTGCTGTTGGTGCTTTTGTGGTCAGTTGAGCATCAGTATGTGATTGGCGATGAGCATACGCATTGCTGCTGTTTGTGCTTGTTTAGGTCAATTGTGCCTCAGTCGCAAAGAGGCCAGGAGCAGATATTTGGCTTCATGGCTGCCTGTGAGGTCACTTCAGCCTGAGCACCTGACAGTCCAGCTCGATGGATATTGCTCCTGTTTGTGTTTGTGGAGTCATTTGGCCTCAGTATCTGCTAGGCCACGAGCAACCACGTTGCTCCTTTTTTGTATCTGTGAGGCCATTTCTGTTGAGTGCCTGAAAGGCCACTGCTAGGTCCATGGCTGCAGTTTGTTGTTGTGATGTCACATGTGGCTCAGTGCCTGATAGGCCAGTGCTGGTCACATGGCTGCAGTTTGTGGTTGTGATGTCACTTGTGGCTGAGTGCCTGATAGGCCAGTGCTGTTTCTGTGGCTGCACTTTGTGATTGTGAGGTCACTTGTGGCTCAGTGCCTGATAGGCCAGTGCTGGTGATGTGGCTGCAGTTTGTGGTTGTGAGGTCACTTGTGGCTGAGTGCCTGATAGGCCAGTGCTGTTCCTGTGGGTGCAGTTTGTGGTTATGAGGTCACTTGTGGCTTTACTGCCTGATAGGCCAGTGCTGGTGATGTGGCTGCAGTTTGTGGTTGTGAGGTCACTTGTGGCTCAGTGCCTGATAGGTCAGTGCTGGTCACATGTGTGCAGTTTGTGGCTGTGATGTCGCTTGTGGCTGAATGCCTGATAGGCCAGTGCTGGTCCTGTGGCTGCAGTTTGTGGTTGTGATGTCACTTGTGGCTCAGTGCTTTATACGCCAGTGCTGGTCCTGTGGGTGTAGTTTGTGTTTGTGATGTCACTTGTGGCTGAGTGCCTGATAGGCCAGTGCTGGTGATGTGGCTGCAGTTTGTGTTTGTGATGTCACTTGTGGCTGAGTGCCTGATAGGCCAGTGCTGGTGATGTGGGTGCAGTTTGTGGTTGTGATGTCCCTTGTGGCTGAGTGCCTGATAGGCCAGTGCTGGTGATGTGGCTGCAGTTTGTGGTTGTGATGCCACTTCTGGCTCAGTGCCTGATAGGCCAGTGCTGGTCCTGTGGGTGCAGTTTGTGGTTGTGATGTAACTTGTGGCTGAGTGCCTGATAGGCCAGTGCTGGTCCTGTGGGTGCAGTTTGTGTTTGTGAGGTCACTTGTGGCTCAGTGCCTGATAGGCCAGTGCTGGTGATGTGGCTGCAGTTTGTGGTTGTGATGTCACTTGTGGCTCAGTGCCTGAAAGGCCAGTGCTGGTGATGTGGCTGCAGTTTGTGGTTGCGATGTCACTTGTGGCTGAGTGCCTGATAGGCCAGTGCTGTTCATGTGGCTGCAGTTTGTGGTTGTGATGTCACATGTGGCTCAGTGCCTGATAGGCCAGTGCTGGTCCTGTGGCTGCAGTTTGTGGTTGTGAAGTCACTTGTGGCTTAGTTCCTCATAGGCCAGTGTTTGTCCTGTGGCTGCAGTTTGTGTTTGTGAGGTCACTTGTGGCTGAGTGCCTGCTACGGCCGTGCTGGTCCTGTGGGTGCAGTTTGTGGCTGTGATGTCGCTTGTGGCTGAATGCCTGATAGGCCAGTGCTGGTGATGTGGGTGCAGTTTGTGGTTGTGATGCCACTTGTGGCTGAGTGCCTGACAGGCCAGTGCTGGTGATGTGGCTGCAGTTTGTGGTTGTGATGCCACTTCTGGCTCAGTGCCTGTTAGGCCAGTGCTGGTGATGTGGCTGCAGTTTGTGGTTGTGATGTCACTTGTGGCTCAGTGCCTGATAGGCCAGTGCTGGTGATGTGGGTGCAGTTTGTGGTTGTGCTGTCGCTTGTGGCTGAATGCCTGATAGGCCAGTGCTGGTGATGTGGCTGCAGTTTTTGTTTGTGATGTCACTTGTGGCTCAGTGCCTGATAGGCCAGTGCTGTTCCTGTGGCTGCAGTTTGTGGTTGTGATATCACTTGTAGCTGAGTGCCTGATAGGCCAGTGCTGGTGATGTGGGTGCAGTTTGTGTTTGTGATGTCACTTGTGGCTCAGTGCCTGATAGGCCAGTGCTGGTCCTGTGACTGCAGTTTGTGGTTTTGATGTCACTTGTAGCTGAGTGCCTGATAGGCCAGTGCTGGTGATGTGGCTGCAGTTTGTGGTTGTGATGTCGCTTGTGGCTCAGTGCCTGATAGGTCAGTTGCTGTTCCTGTTGCTGCAGTTTGTGGTTGTGAAGTCACTTGTGGCTTAGTTCCTCATAGGCCAGTGTTTGTCCTGTGGTTGCAGTTTGTGGTTGTGAGGTCACTTGTGGCTCATTACCTTATAGGCCAGTGCTGGTGATGTGGGTGCAGTTTGTGGTTGTGATGTCACTTGTGGCTGAATGCCTGATAGGCCAGTGCTGGTCCTGTGGGTGCAGTTTGTGGTTGTGATGTCACTTGTGGCTGAGTGCCTGATAGGCCAGTGCTGGTGATGTGGCTGCCGTTAGTGGTTGTGATGTCACTTGTGCTCAGTGCCTGATAGCCCAGTGCTGTTCATGTGGGTGCGGTTTGTGGTTGTGAGGTCACTTGTGGCTCAGTGCCTGATAGGCCAGTGCTGGTGATGTGGCTGCAGTTTGTGGCTGTGATGTCACATGTGGCTAAGTGCCTGATAGGCCAGTGCTAGTCACATGGTTGCAGTATGTGGATGTGATGTCACTTGTGGCTGAGTGCCTGATAGGCCAGTGCTGGTCCTGTGGGTGCAGTTTGTGTTTGTGAGGTCACTTGTGGCTGAGTGCCTGATAGGCCAGTGCTGGTGATGTGGCTGCAGTTTGTTGTTGTGATGTCGCTTGTGGCTGAATGCCTGATAGGCCAGTGCTGGTGATGTGGGTGCAGTTTGTGGTTGTGATGTCACTTGTGGCTCAGTGCCTGATAGGCCAGTGGTGGTGATGTGGGTGCAGTTTGTGGTTGTGATGTCGCTTGTGGCTGAGTGCCTGATAGGCCAGTGCTGGTCCTGTGGCTGCAGTTTGTGGCTGTGATGTCACTTGTGGCTGAGTGCCTGATAGGCCAGTGCTGGTCCTGTGGGTGCAGTTTGTGGTTGTGATGTCACTTGTGGCTCAGTGCCTGATAGGCCAGTGCTGGTGATGTGGCTGCAGTTTGTGGTTGTGATGTCGCTTGTGGCTGAGTGCCTGATAGGCGAGTGCTGGTGATGTGGGTGCAGTTTGTGGTTGTGATGTCACTCGTGGCTGAGTGCGTGATAGGCCAGTGCTGGTCCTGTGGCTCCAGTTTGTGGTTGTGAGGTCACTTGTGGCTGAGTGCCTGATAGGCCAGTCCTGGTCATGTGGGTGGAGTTAGTGTTTGTGATGTCACTTGTGGCTCAGTGCCTGATAGGCCAGTGCTGGTGATATGGCTGCTGTTTGTGGTTGTGATGTCAGTCGTGGCTGAGTGCCTGATACGCCAGTGCTGGTCCTGTGGCTGCAGTTTGTGGTTTTGAGGTCACTTGTGGCTGAGTGCCTGATGGGCCAGTGCTGGTGATGTGGGTGCAGTTTGTTGTTGTGATGTCACTTGTGGCTGAGTGCCTGAAAGGCCAGTGCTGGTGATGTGGGTGCAGTTTGTTGTTGTGATGTCACTTGTGGCTGAGTGCCTGATAGGCCAGTGCTGGTCCTGTGGGTGCAGTTTGTGGTTGTGATGTCACTTGTGGCTGAGTGCCTGATAGGCCAGTGCTGGTGATGTGGCTGCCGTTAGTGGTTGTGATGTCACTTGTGCTCAGTGCCTGATAGCCCAGTGCTGTTCATGTGGGTGCAGTTTGTGGTTGTGAGGTCACTTGTGGCTCAGTGCCTGATAGGCCAGTGCTGGTGATGTGGCTGCAGTTTGTGGCTGTGATGTCACATGTGGCTAAGTGCCTGATAGGCCAGTGCTAGTCACATGGTTGCAGTATGTGGATGTGATGTCACTTGTGGCTGAGTGCCTGATAGGCCAGTGCTGGTCCTGTGGGTGCAGTTTGTGTTTGTGAGGTCACTTGTGGCTGAGTGCCTGATAGGCCAGTGCTGGTGATGTGGCTGCAGTTTGTTGTTGTGATGTCGCTTGTGGCTGAATGCCTGATAGGCCAGTGCTGTTGATATGGGTGGAGTTTGTGGTTGTGATGTCACTTGTGGCTCAGTGCCTGATAGGCTAGTTCTAGTCACATGGCTGCAGTTTGTTTCTGTGATGTCACTTTTTGGTGAGTGCCTGATAGGCCTGTGCTGGTCCTGTGGGTGCAGTTTGTGGTTGTGATGTCACTTGTGGCTCAGTGCCTGACAGGCTAGTCTGGTCATGTGGGTGCAGTTTGTGTTTGTGATGTCACTTGTGGCTGAGTGCCTGATTGGCCAGTGCTGTTCACATTCCTGCACTTTGTGGTTGTGATGTCACTTGTGGCTCAGTGCCTGATAGGCCAGTGCTGGTCCTGTGGCTGCAGTTTGTGGTTGTGATGTCACTTGTGGCTGAGTGCCTGATAGGCCAGTGCTGGTCCTGTGGCTGCAGTTTGTGGCGGTGATGTCACTTGTGGCTCAGTGCCTGATAGGCCAGTGCTGGTCCTGTGGGTGCAGTTTGTGTTTGTGAGGTCACTTGTGGCTCAGTGCCTGATAGGGCAGTGCTGGTCCTGTGGCTGCAGTTTGTGGTTGGGATGTCACTTGTGGCTCAGTGCCTGATAGGCCAGTGCTAGTCTTGTGGCAGCAGTTTATAATTGTGATGTCCCTTGTGGCTCAGTGGCTGATGGGCCAGTGCTGGTCCTGTGGGTGCAGTTTGTGGTTGTGATGTCACTTGTGGCTGAGTGCCTGATAGGCCAGTGCTGGTGATGTGGGTGCAGTTTGTGGTTGTGATGTCACTTGTGGCTCAGTGCCTGATAGGCCAGTGCTGGTGATGTGGCTGCAGTTTGTGTTTGTGATGTCACTTGTGGCTGAGTGCCTGATAGGCCAGTGCTGGTCCTGTGGGTGGAGTTTGTGGTTGTGAGGTCACTTGTGGCTGAGTGCCTGATAGGCCAGTGATAGTCACGTGGCTGCAGTTTGTGGCTGTGATGTCACTTGTGGCTGAATGCCTGATAGGCCAGTGCTGGTGATGTGGCTGCAGTTTGTGGTTGTGCTGTCACTTGTGGGTCAGTGCCTGATAGGCCAATGCTGGTGATGTGGCTGCAGTTTGTAATTGTGATGTCACTTGTGGCTCTGTGCCTGATAGGCCAGTGCTGGTGATGTGGCTGCAGTTTGTGGTTGGGATGTCACTTGTGGCTGAGTGCCTGATAGGCCAGTGCTAGTCACATGGTTGCAGTTTGTGGTTGTGATGTCACTTGTGCTCAGTGCCTGATAGGCCAGTGCTGTTCATGTGGGTGCAGTTTGTGGTTGTGAGGTCAGTTGTGGCTCAGTGCCTGACAGGCCAGTGCTGGTCCTGTGGCTGCAGTTTGTGGTTGTGAGGTCACTTGTGGCTCGGTGCCTGATAGGCCAGTGCTGGTCACATGGTTGCAGTTTGTGGTTGTGATGTCACTTGTGGCTGAGTGCCTGATAGGCCAGTGCTGGTGATATGGCTGCTGTTTGTGGTTGTGATGTCACTTGTGGCTCAGTGCCTGATAGGCCAGTGCTGTTCCTGTGGGTGCAGTTTGTGGTTTTGAGGTCACTTGTGGCTGAGTGCCTGCTAGGCCAGTGCTAGTCCTGTGGCTGCAGTTTGTGGTTGTGTTGTCACTGTGGCTCAGTGCCTGCTACGCCAGTGCTGTTCTTGTGGCTGCAGTTTGTGGTTGTGAGGTCACTTGTGGCTTAGTGCCTGATAGGCCAGTGCTGGTCCTTTGGCTGCAGTTTGTAGTTTTGAGGTTACTTGTGGCTCAGTATCTGATAGGCCAGTGCTGGTCCTGTGGGTGCAGTTTGTGGTTGTGATGTCGCTTGTGGCTCAGTGCCTGATAGGCCAGTGCTGGTCCTGTGGCTGCAGTTTGTAGTTTTGAGGTTACTTGTGGCTCAGTGCCTGCTAGGCCAGTGCTGGTGATGTGACTGCAGTTTGTGGTTGTGATGTCACTTGTGGCTGAGTGCCTGATAGGCCAGTGCTGGTCCTGTGGCTGCACTTTGTAGTTTTGAGGTTTCTTGTGGCTCAGTGCCTGATAGGCAAGTGCTAGTCACATGGTTGCAGTTTGTTGTTGTGATGTCATTTGTGGCTCAGTGCCTGATAGGCCAGTGCTGGTGATGTGGGTGCAGTTTGTGTTTGTGATGTCACTTGTGGCTGAGTGCCTGATAGGCCAGTGCTGGTCACGTGGCTGCAGTTTGTGGTTGTGATGTCACTTGTGGCACAGTGCCTGATAGGCCAGTGCTGGTGATGTGGGTGCAGTTTGTGGTTGGGATGTCACATGTGGCTCAGTGCCTGATAGGCCAGTGCTGGTCCTGTGGCTGCACTTTGTGGTTGTGATGTCACTTGTGGCTCGGTGCCTGATAGGCCAGTGCTGGTCCTGTGGGTGCAGTTTGTGTTTGTGATGTCACTTGTGGCTGAGTGCCTGATAGGCCAGTGCTGGTCCTGTGTGTGCAGTTTGTGGTTGTGATGTCACTCGTGGCTCAGTGCCTGATAGGCCAGTGCTGGTGATGTGGCTGCAGTTTGTGGTTGTGATGTCACTTGTGGCTCAGTGCCTGATAGGCCAGTGCTCTTCTTGTGGCTGCAGTTTGTGGTTGTGAGGTCACTTGTGGCTCAGTGCCTGATAGGCCAGTGCTGGTGATGTGGGTGCAGTTTGTGGTTGTGATGTCACTTGTGGCTGAGTGCCTGATAGGCCAGTGGTGGTCCTGTGGGTGCAGTTTTTGTTTGTGATGTCACTTGTGGCTGAGTGCCTGATAGGCCAGTGCTGGTCCTGTGGGTGCAGTTTGTGGTTGTGAGGTCACTTGTGGCTCAGTGCCTGATAGGGCAGTGCTTTTGATGTGGCTGCAGTTTGTGGTTGTGAGGTCACTTATGGCTCAGTGCCTGATAGGCCAGTGCTGGTGATGTGGGTGCAGTTTGTGGTTGTGATGTCACTTGTGCCTGAGTGCCTGCTAGGCCAGTGCTAGTCCTGTGGCTGCAGTTTGTGGTTGTGATGTCGCTGTGGCTCAGTGCCTGCTACGCCAGTGCTTTTCTTGTGGCTGCAGTTTGTGGCTGTGATGTCACTTGTGGCTGAGTGCCTGATAGGCCAGTGCTGGTGATGTGACTGCAGTTTGTGGTTGTGATGTCACTTGTGGCTGAGTGCCTGATAGGCCAGTGCTGGTCCTGTGGCTGCAGTTTGTAGTTTTGAGGTTACTTGTGGCTCAGTGCCTGATAGGCCAGTGCTGGTCACGTGGCTGCAGTTTGTGGTTGTGATGTCACTTGTGGCTGAGTGCCTGATAGGCCAGTGCTGGTCACATGGTTGCAGTTTGTGGTTGTGATGTCACTTGTGGCTGAGTGCCTGATAGGCCAGTGCTGGTGGTGTGGCTGCAGTTTGTGGTTGTGATGTCACTTGTGGCTCAGTGCCTGATAGACCAGTGCTGGTGATGTGTCTGCACTTTGTGGTTGTGATGTCACTTGTGGCTCGGGGCCTGATAGGCCAGTGCTGGTCACGTGGGTGCAGTTTGTGGCTGTGATGTCACTTGTGGCTGAATGCCTGATAGGCCAGTGCTGGTCCTGCGGCTGCAGTTTGTGTTTGTGATGTCACTTGTGCCTCAGTGCCTGATAGGGCAGTGCTGGTCCTGTGGCTGCAGTTTGTGGTTGTGATGTCACTTGTGGCTCAGTGCCTAATAGGCCAGTGCTGGTCACATGGCTGCAGTTTGTGGTTGTGATGTCACTTGTGGCTGAATGCCTGATAGGCCAGTCTTGGTCCTGTGGGTGCAGTTTGAAGTTCTGAGGTCACTTGTGGCTGAATGCCTGATAGGCCATTGCTGGTCCTGTGGCTGCAGTTTGTGGCTGTGATGTCACTTGTGGCTGAATGCCTGATAGGCCACTGCTGGTCCTGTGGGTGCAGTTTGTGTTTGTGAGGTCACTTGAGGCTCAGTGCCTGATATGGCAGTGCTGGTGATGTGTCTGCACTTTGTGGTTGTGATGTCACTTGTGGCTCAGTGCCTGATAGGCCAGTGCTAGTCTTGTGGCAGCAGTTTATAATTGTAATGTCCCTTGTGGCTCAGTGGCTGATTGGCCAGTGCTGGTCCTGCGGCTGCAGTTTGTGTTTGTGATGTCACTTGTGGCTCAGTGCCTGATAGGGCAGTGCTCGTCCTGTGGCTGCAGTTTGTGGTTGTGTTGTCACTTGTGTCACAGTGCCTGATAGGCCAGTGCTGGTGATGTGGCTGCAGTTTGTGGTTGGGATGTCACTTGTGGCTGAATGCCTGATAGGCCAGTCTTGGTCCTGTGGGTGCAGTTTGTAGTTCTGAGGTCACTTGTGGCTGAATGCCTCATAGGCCATTGCTGGTCCTGTGGCTGCAGTTTGTGGCTGTGATGTCACTTGTGGCTGAATGCCTGATAGGCCAGTGCTGGTCCTGTGGGTGCAGTTTGTGTTTGTGAGGTCACTTGTGGCTCAGTGCCTGATAGGGCAGTGCTGGTGATGTGTCTGCACTTTGTGGTTGTGAGGTCACTTGTAGCTCAGTGCCTGATAGGCCAGTGCTAGTCTTGTGGCAGCAGTTTGTGATTGTGATGTCCCTTGTGGCTCAGTGGCTGATTGGCCAGTGCTGGTCCTGTGGGTGCAGTTTGTGGTTGTGATGTCACTTGTGGCTGAGTGCCTGATAGGCCAGTGCTGGTGATGTGGCTGCAGTTTGTGGTTGTGATGTCACTTGTGGCTGAGTGCCTGATAGGCCAGTGCTGGTGATGTGGCTACAGTTTGTGGTTGTGATGTCACTTGTGGCTGAGTGCCTGATAGGCCAGTGATAGTCACGTGGCTGCAGTTTGTGGCTGTGATGTCACTTGTGGCTCAGTGCCTTATAGGCCAGTGCTGGTGATGTGGGTGCAGTTTGTGGTTGTGAGGTCACTTGTGGCTGAGTGCCTGATAGGCCAATGCTGGTGATGTGGCTGCAGTTTGTGGTTGTGATGTCACTTGTGGCTCAGTGCCTGATAGGCCAGTGCTAGTCACATGGTTGCAGTTTGTGGTTGTGATGTCACTTGTGCTCAGTGCCTGATAGGCCAGTGCTGGTCCTGTGGGTGCAGTTTGTGGTTGTGATGTCACTTGTGGCTGAGTGCCTGCTAGGCCAGTGCTGGTCCTGTGGGTGCAGTTTGTGTTTGTGATGTCACTTGTGGCTGAGTGCCTGATAGGGCAGTGCTGGTCCTGTGGGTGCAGTTTGTGTTTGTGATGTCACTTGTGGCTCAGTGCCTGATAGGCCAGTGCTGGTGATGTGGCTGCAGTTTGTTGTTGTGATGTCACTTGTGGCTCAGTGCCTGATAGGCCAGTGCTGGTTGTGTGGGTGCAGTTTGTGGTTGTGCGGTCACTTGTGGCTCAGTGCCTGATAGGCCAGTGCTGTTGATGTGGCTGCAGTTTGTGGTTGTGAGGTCACTTGTGGCTCAGTGCCTGATAAGCCAGTGCTGGTCCTGTGGCTGCAGTTTGTGGTTGTGATGTCACTTGTTGGTGAGTGCCTGATAGGCCAGTGCTGGTCCTGTGGCTGCAGTTTGTGGTTGTGATGTCACTTGTTGGTGAGTGCCTGATAGGCCAGTGCTGGTCCTGTGGCTGCAGTTTGTGGTTGTGATGTCACTCGTGGCTCAGTGCCTGATAGGCCAGTGCTGGTGATGTGGGTGCAGTTTGTTGTTGTGATGTCAGTTGTGGCTGAGTGCCTGATAGGCCAGTGCTGGTCCTGTGGCTGCAGTTTGTTGTTGTGATGTCACTTGTGGCTCAGTGCCTGATAGGCCAGTGCTGGTCACGTGGGTGCAGTTTGTTGTTGTGATGTCACTTGTGGCTGAGTGCATGATAGGCCAGTGCTGTTTACATGCCTACTGGTTTTACCTGTCAGGTTAGTTCTACCTGAGCACCACATAGTGGCATAGTAGGCGCATGGCTCCTCTTTGCTGTTGTGAGGTCATTGTGCTCTTGTACCTTATAGGGCAGCAGGAAGCACATGGTTTCGATGCAGATTCTCAGTACATGGCTGAGAGCCTAAGAAGGACCTTATTGCCAGCAATAATACTTAAAAACTTAGAAATACAACTGCTCCTTTTTACCAGTACCCGAGAGCAAACAAAATGGAACAGATTATTTTATTTGTTTGCCACCCCAGATAGAACACAGCGAGGTTCCCATCTGGTGAGCACTGGCACTGGTCTTGCATGCCTAAGTTTATTGGCCGTGTGCTCCTGGAGATCTACTTCAATGGGCACAGCAAATGCCCCGGGTGTGGGAGGACCCGGAAAAGGCAGCCCCACTGTTTTCTACAAGAGTAGAGGGACATCCCATTTGTTAGGGGGATGTTCAAGTATTGTTTCAACAGATATTTCAGCCAGGGGATAGAGAATGGATATTGAAAAAAGGATAGGGAATTGGCAGACTGAGATGATAACCGACAGCCTTGCCCACGAGGAGATCCGAATTGGGATTATAATAATACAAATGATTGGGCAGCATGTGAAATGGCATGCCAAAATCTGGTTTTAGCTCTAAGAACTGCAGGGCAAATGGGGGTTATCTCAGAAAAGGTACTAGCATTAGCAAAAGTCTGAGGAACGCTCGATTTTTGGACTAGTTTGCTTGTGGCAAATTATGCTCTTATGCTATGGAGGGATGTCTGTGGAAAATGTTAATGAAAGGCTGGCAGTGAGCCTAGTGGTCCAGCAAGCGGCACCGGCTATCCATGAGTATTTCAGAACCATGCTCCAGGGTGGCAGGGAGAGAATTTACAGAAGTGTCACTGTATTGCAGCAGCTGGACCTTTACTAGAAACATTTGAGAGCTGTGACAGTATGGGCACACATGTTACATGGTTGAGGGCTCATCTGTCACACAAGAGGAAGATCTCCATTTGGGTTATCTGATGGTTGCCTCTCTGGTCATCTACCAATAATGTCTAGTCAGTGCCCCCATGTACCAACAGCATGTGCTAATGAGCTTGAGGCACCACGTACAGGCAATGGCTTGTGATGTTCCTGAGCAAGAGACCTGGTCTGAAGGAGCCTCTGGAAATGAGGCAGCAGGCTGTGAGCTGGGGAGCTCTTCAGACAGGTTGAAGGCTGGTCACCTCTTACAAAATGACCTTTGAGATTATGATTCATGACCAGGCAAACAGGACAGTGCCTGCCCTCACCTTTCCTGCCTTGTGCTCCAGACTGACTTGGGCACAAGTCCATCCTGAGCTGAAAACTCAGCAGTCCCGGGGGTGCAGCAGTGCACCCAGGCTCATCCACCTTGCTGAAGGACTCAGCTTCTTTCCTCAAGCACGCCCCACACAAACCGAGCTGTGAGGCTCCTTAGGAGTGACTTACATCTCAGTAGCTCTGAAGTCAGGCAGAGCTTAAGCTCTATTTCTGTCTGTGTAGCTAGGTCTGTAATTTAAGCGGAGCAGAAATTATACCCTATTATTAAGTCATCGGTTTGTCTTGGTAGGTGTGTTCTGACACTTTGTCTCGATGTACTCTCTATCTGGTTGATACAGTTTTCATCAGATTACATTTTACATCCTGTTTACATGTTTTTGTTTACATGTGTTAGTTTGCATAGATACAGAGTTATTAGTTACATAACAGCCTATTCTACATGGCTCAATATTCTCATACAAACTTCCTTTTCACAGCACACAGGCAGGCCAGAGGACAACACCAACTCTCATTTATGTTCCACATGTCCACGTAAGGTGGGAGGCTTTTGGAGTCTCCTGGGAAGCTCCATTTACAACATTACTACAGAACAGTCCAGCATATGCACAAGTTTTGTTGCTTGCAAATTCAGATGGATGGCTAGGTATTGTTTTGAGTTTCCTTTTCCAGTTTCAAGGGCACTTAAGTGAAGATGAAGCACCTGAATGCTGTGCTTTCCCAAGCAACTGGATACTGTTATCACGAAGGCACCCTACCTGAACCTATTAACATTTGCTTAGCCGGAAAACAATACTGAAAACTTTTTCTGAAGTGTTTTCGGAGTCAAGGTTCACTCGGACCCAGCCTTCCCCACGTTCTCACACACACAGGCTTACTCGACAGATCTGGAAGTTTGCCTAGGGGAATCACTGCGGTGACTTTGAGATGGCTGTTTATATCCTGCGCCCAGTGTATGCAATGAGTGCAATATAAAAGGCAATCAAGATGTGTTCACTAAAAGCATACCTTCCCACAGTCTGCCACTGCAAAGCAGAGTTGTTACATTGTTCAGCAGAGAAATCAGTTGAGCACTTCAACGCCTTAACTAAGTGTCAGCTCTTGCTTCATAAAGGCCAAAGCTTGAAAAATTACGAAGGTCAATCCCATCTTGTGTTTCAGCGACTTTAGGAAGACAACAGCTACCTCGATTTCCATCAGCAGACTTCAGGAGGAGTACAGCCTTCACTTTCCAGGCTTCTGAGAGTTGGCCTTGAAGGAAAGTGTTTAAAAGATGAAACAGGTTACTCTCCAGCTGATGATGTCTTCCTGAACATGGAAACACAAACCCTAACTGGATGTGTTTACCATCAAAGGCTTTGAAAGTGCTTAACTTGGATACTGTTGGTAAATTCCTTCTAAAATTGAATACTGAAATTCCAGCACGTCAAGAGTTTCCGGCATCAGAGCAGGTCCCTTTTCTCACAGAAGGATCCAGTAGTTCAGGGCTAAGCCCCCAGGTCAAGGGTCAGTGCTGACCCTGGAAACAGTCCTCCATTTCCTCAGGACTGGGGAAGCCATGTTGCTCTCTGATGTCCAGTAGCCAAGGTGCAAAGGTTCCACCTTATCTTTCCAAAGAGGATGAGAAAAAAATGGATTTAGGATATAACAATTAACATAGGCCTCCTCAAAGAGTTCAAAGCCCTTCAGCCCAAGTAGCACTACCTCAGACATTGACATCTTTGAGGCTCTACCTGAAGCCTTTCTCGCAGTTCCTTCAAATGACATCATCAAATATCACGACTCATGCTGTCCTGCTATCTAAAGCCTTGCAGCTTCTCCACAAACTTTTGCTGCTTCCCCACAGTCCATCTGCCTCCTCCCATTTCCACTTCATATCTTTAACAGTTCACTAAACTCAGTCTACTAGTCCATGGATCTGATCTATCTCCAGATAGACAAGCAGGACTTGATAGCAAAGCCTTTCGTTCCTTCTTAAAAAGTTGCAAGTTATTGGGTTTTGTCTCCCAGAATTGGTCGGCAATAGCTGAGGAGAAAGGGTAAAGGTGGGAGGAAGAAAAAGGTATTCTGCGTTTCCAGATAATACTTAAATACCAACTAGCAAAGCTAACCTGCTGTTGTTTAGAAGAGAATGTCAATGAATAAAGCAGCAAAACATTTGAAGGTTTTGGTTTCCTTATTTGCAGTACTTTTAACCTTATTGAAAGAGAAGAATTTAAAGTTCTATTTCATCATGCTGTGAATTGAGTTTTCCTGATGATAGAGAATATATACAGCTAACTCTTAAATCTTCAGCTATTGTGCCCACAAAGGGAAACACCTGGTCTTTCAAGCAAAAGATTACAATTGACTTCTAACAGATAACCCTCTCCTGCTTATACACTAATCAAGGTCACATGTACATGAAACACTCAAAGACGACAAAACCCCAAAGCACCTTTTTAAAGCAGGACACTTTTGGAGTATACTTTCCTTTGATCACACAAGTCACTAAGCCTTTAACTATGGCAAGGGATTCCCTCTACCTTGAATCTCCATATAGTCTGCATTTTAAAAATTCTTAAGAACTGGCTTTTTACTACTACTATAAAAGCTCAGTGTTGACAGAAGTTTTTCAAGCACACAAATGTATTGATGCCTCAGTTTACCTAAAGATAAATTCAACAGAACCCATGTCCTAGGTTAAAGGAAGGCAAAGAAACCCCATCCTTGCCTCTATTTATACATTTTCTGTTAGGGGGGGGTTCTTTCTGAATAGCCTACTGTAAAGCGCAGGGGCAGCAGAATTTTACATTAAACTATTTAGAGTTTAGGCCTAACCTCTCCAAAGAAATCCAATTGCTCTTAAAGAATCAATTCTAAAAGTCCAATGGTAGAGAGCCCAGTTAAGAGCCACCAGTGCCAACAACCTACATAGTATGCCACCGCATTAAGTATAGCCGCCATTTAGACTCTGTACAAGAGCAGGGAGGAGAATGCTTCACAGTCAGGCACTTGCTGCTCCTCTGCAGTAGAGTCCTGGGCAGAATGTTGCTCATCATCATCAGCGGAGGATGGGGAATTGCTGCTGTAGACTGCGTGTTTCCATCTGCAAGCATTTCAAAGGCAATAACAAAAACAAGATTAGGTCACACTAAGTCAAAAATCAAGTGCAGTCTACCCCAGAAGGTACTGTGAGATCTATGACGTTTCCAGCCCATTATATGTATTTGTCGTGCATCTGATTTCAAACTGCATTACATGTTCTTCCTTGGGAGAGCAAAATTCCATCTTTGTTGGGAAGTTTAAAAAAAAAAAAAAGCGCACATGGTACTTATATGCAGCTTGACTTTGGCATATGATAGGCCAGAGCCTTGCAAAGTAACTGTAAAGCCTTGCAAAGTAGCTGTATTTGTGAATCTATTGCCCCCGATTTCCCCTGAACTTCGTATTCACAGCTGTTACCAAAAACAGCAGGACAAGTCAAGAAGGGAGCTCCTGAGAGAGCTTCAATTAATTACGATGCATACAGGATGATAATTATGATGCATACAAGTTTTGGCTTGAACCTTTTTATAGGTTTTTATTCCCCTTGCTCAAGTCTTGCACAGGCTGCGGAACGTGGGCGAGGTACTGCCTTCACGAGGTATTGCATAATTACCCCTCTTCCTCAAGGCATGATCAGCTCAACTACTGCAACATCCTCTTCTGTCCTGAAATACAGCCTTGCCCCACTCACATCCATTCAGAAAGTTGCTCTAAAGATCATCTTCTGAACTTATTCCCTTCATCACAAAGCGCATTCTCCTGAAACCCTTCGTGTGTCTTCTCTCACAGCAAACAGAGTTGCTAAGGCCTTTCCTGAATTACCCTCCTTCCTACATTAGTTCCCACTGAGTGCCCAGAAAACAGCTCTGAATTCTGAGCCGGCCCTGACAGCACCTCTCGCTGACTAAGCCCTCAATACAAAAATGCAGAAGCATGTTCTCTTCTCACCTGCCACCTTCACGCTTGGGAGAAGGTTTTCATATGCACCTGGCAGTCTTCCTTACCTCCTGAAAATTCTTGCTGGGCTGCTCAAAACCCATGAAAACTGTCAGGCTACTGCTGCAGTGAGAGCAGTGCTCATCATTCAGAGTAGGCCTGTGCATTTCCTTGTATTCCCACCTCTTGACAGCCATCTCTTGCCTTTTCTCTTGTGCTCGGTTATAAGCATTTGGGAAAAGGACTGGTTTTGTTTGCTGACTCTCTGTCTGGAGCTTACCGGCAGGGCCCTGGAGTCCCTGACTATGGCTTGTAAGCGCTAAGGCTATACAGAAATGTGAATAGATAAAAAAATTTCCAGTAGTTCAACTCATTTCAGCTGTTTCAGGGGAGGCTTTTGGCCAGAACACAGTAAAGAAAATTGAAAGCCAGAACTAACCTGCACTGCCATCTTGAGTGTCAGCGATTTCCTCATCAGTTCTCCTCAGGAGTACGTATCCAAGTTTTCCTAATGACAAGAAACAAGAAGGGTCAGTCACAAACATGCAGAAAATCTGACGTATGCACACTTGGTGCCTACACAGTAACACTGACCTCACAACCACAAACCACACCCACATGACCAGCACTGGCCTATAAGGCACTGAGCCACAAGTGACATCACAGCCACAAACTGCACCCACAGGACCAGCACTGGCCTGTCAGGCACTGAATCAGAAGTGACATCACAACCACAAACTGCACCCACAGGACCAGCACTGGCCTATCAGGCACTCAGCCACAAGTGACCTCACAACCACAAACTGCACCCACAGGACTAGCACTGGCCTATCAGGCACTGAGCCACAAGTGACATCACAAACACAAACTGCACCGCAGGACCAGCACTGGCCTATCAGGCACTGAGCCACAAGTGACCTCACAAACCAAAACTGCAGCCACAGGACCAGCACTGGCCTATCAGGCACTCAGCCACAAGTGACCTCACAAACCAAAACTGCAGCCACAGGACCAGCACTGGCCTATCAGGCACTGAGCCACAAGTGACATCACAACCACAAACAGCAGCCATGTGACCAGCACTGGCCTATCAGGCACTGAACAGAAGTGGCCTCACAGATACAAAAAAGTAGCAACGTGGCTGCTGGTGGCCTAGCAGATACTGAGGCCAAATGACTCCACAAACACAAACAGCAGCAATATCCATCGAGCTGGACTGTCAGGTGCTGAGGCGGAAGTAACCTCACAGGCAGCCATGAAGCCATGTATCTCCTCCTGGCCTGTTTGGGACTGAGGCACAATTGACCTAAACAAGCACAAACAGCAGCAATGTCCATGCTGATCGCCAGTCACATACTGATGCACAGCTGACCACAAAAGCACCAACAGCAGCAATGGGCCTGCTCCCCCTTTATGAGGCATGCAGACACAAGAGACCTCACCAGCATCACCAAAGCTACATGCATGCTGTTGGCCTACCAGATTCAGAGGCACAACCCACCTCACAAGCACAAATGGCATCGACCTGCCTGCTGCTGCCCTATCTTTGACTGAGTCGCAAGGGAGCTGAAAAGTGCAAACCTTCACAGAGGAAAAGCTCATCGGGGCCACTCTCACGTCCCTTGATTACGCTGTGATCACTCCACACAGAACAGTCTTCTGCAAAAGACTTTCATCTCCTGGCAAGACTCTCTCCAGATCATGGCACAGCTCCACTCTGGCACCCTGCGCACAAATCACAAAAGGAACAATTGGTCTCGCTTTTCCTTTAGTACCATCAAGTCCCAGCTGGGAGCCTTTGCACTGCAGCACCTACACAATGACAGCAGCATGCCACTTCCATTTCTAGTGCATTTCTAGGGACAGAGACCAGCTGAGGCAGCAGCTCCACTGCAAAGGGTTTCTGACACTCTCAGATCAACTCGGCACTGCACCAGGCATCAACCTGATGCCAGACCTCTGCTCTGACACCTACTCTACAAACACACTGCCTCTGCCCCACAGAGCTGCCTCTTCTGCTAGATACAACCAAGTGCCAGCAAGAAGAGATGCATGCAGGACACTCGCCACTTGCACACTCCACAGCCACTGCTCTGCTAGCTGCCTTCCCTTGGCTCCGCAACCCAGACACACAGGGTAGCTCTTGCAGTAACACCACAAGGTGGCCAAGGCACTCTAGGCTCACAAGGCATGTGCAAAGGAGCAGCACAAGATCAGGCACAGAGCTGCCTCCTTGGGCGATGCTGCTCTTTTCAGAGGGAAGGATCCTGCTTTCTTTGGGCACAGCAGGCTGCTGCTTTCCACCCCTGTCCCCTCACGAACCTCCTGCTATGGATGGGGGCATGGGGATTTTCTGTAGTAATACAAAAGATACAGATACAACACAGAAACACTTGAGAGTCCTGAAGGCCTCCTGAGCCCAAAGGAACCTCCCTTCCTTTCCTTTAGTTACTTGGACAAGGAGCCCCGGGGAAGGGAAAAAGGGTGCAAAGGCTTTGACATGAGGCCCAAGCAATGAGACAGACCCCACACTGGACGGCTGCTGAAATGACAGCTCTCCTGGCTGTGCAGCCTCTGCAGCACCAGTCCGCGCTCCACAGCTGGCTTCACAGAGCACTGAGGGATGGGTGCAACGGGCAACCTGGCCCTGGGCACATCCTCACCCCTCCCAGAGCCAGCAGCCCAAGAGCTCTGAGACTTCCTCAGGTCAAGCTACGGATGCTTTGGGGCACTCACACAAAGGCACTCCAGACATGCTGGCATCTATTATAAGGCTCTTGGACTCGTCCTATATGGCACCACAACCTCCTAGGAAAAGGAGGGGGCACAAGAGCATTTTTTGAGCGAGCTGGCAATAACAGCAGTTGTGGGATGTGGAATTTGCAGCACAGCAGAGGTACCAGGAGGTGAACCCACACCCCAAGTCACCCAGGGAAGACAGGCGCATTTATGGAAGCCTTCGCATCCATACGTAGCCTCTTCTCAGTCACTTGCAGCTGCTTTCACAGAGGGCTCACGATGCTGGCCAAGATGTTGACAGGTACAGGGACACAGCCTGGCATCCTGCCTCCATCCTCAGCGGCTCTAGCACTGCACTGGGAACCTCCAGGAGTGGAGGAACCTAGAAAGAAAGAAAGAATCGAAGTGTTACTGGCAGTTCTGCTGGCCTTACAGAGTCGCAACAGGCAGGAGCAAATGTCTCCCCTCTGTGCTGAGCTCTATTGGTGAGAGCCCAGCCAGCAGGGCTACCAAGACATTCTACCCCTCTTTTTGGCACAGGTGACACTATGTCTGTATACCAGGTCCCATTTGGGCTCTCCAGTTCTGCACAGGCACTAACACACTGCAGGGAATCCTGCACAGGGACACCAAGATGGTCAGGGGCTGCAGCGTGGGGCATAAAAGGAGAGGCTGCGAGAGCTGGCTTTGTTCAGCCTAGACAAGAGAAGGCCAAGGGGCATCTTCATGCTGTGCACAGCTACCTTATGGAGGGCACAGAGAAGACGGAGCCGGATGTTCTTGGAGGTGCACACTAGTAGCATGGGAGGCAACAGGGACAAATCGGACAATGGGAAATGCTTCTGAGACGTTAAGAAGAAACCTTTTTCTCCGTGACGGTGGCCAAACTGCGGCACACGGATCCAGAGAGGTTCCCAGATCTCCATCCTCGCAGGTAATCAAAACTTCGCTGGAAAAGGCCCCAAGATACCTCCTCTACTGGCACCTGCCTGGAGCAGGGCGTTGGAGCCCTGCTACCTCCACATGGCTCCCCCATTGCAGCCTCAAGGAATATGCTATTGTGAGACTCTTGCCAAAGGCACCAGAGGCTTTGGAGATGCCGCCTCCACCGCTGAACAAGGACAGGTGTCTCAGAGCCACCCATCGCCCTCACAGGCCTGACTTCTTGTGAGGGGGCATCTCCCCTCTCTGCAAGGCTCTGTGTAGACACGAACTGGAGAAATGCCTCTGACCGCTTTGATTAACTACCCATCTCGCTGAGGGATAGGAATGGATTAGCGTCTGAGATGGGAAGATGCAATGAGGGTCCAGATTCAACAGAAAGCCTTTAAGGAGGGAGAAGAGAACACTCGCCAGCAGTCAGTAAAATCCCAAAGACTCACGGAAGCATCAAACCCTTCCAAAACTGCAAGCCTGAACCTCAGCTGACAGAAACCACCAAACTGGGAGCAGCCCTGCCTCGCACCACGATGCTCCAAGGAGGGAACACGGTCACCAACAGTCCTCACCCACGTCTCCCAGAAGGACACTGTGACGGCAGGCTGGGCCTTGGGAGCAGAGCACTGCTCTCTCCAGACACCTCCTCCCACGCTGAGCAGCAAAACACTGGCGCCACCACCCGGCTCCACCACAGGGCATCTCGCACTGTAACACGCCGTTACCTCCACACCTCACAGAGGGTTGGCAACTAACACACGCCTCTGCATCAGTGACACACAGCCCACAGCAACACACATGGCAGCAGAGAGGGCACCCCAAGCACCCCACAACACACAAAGCCCCACTCTCCAGACCTTCCATTCCTTTCTAGTCCTCCAAGGCCTTGCAACAGGCTCTGCCTCTGAACAGCCACTCACAGCCAGGGGCCTGCTCACTTCCCACCTCCAGGAAGCAGAGAAGAAGTGCTCTCACAGGGGCTGATCAGGCCAGCTCTTGCCTCTCACTTGTGCCTCAACTTCTCTGAACAAGAAATCTCTTTCAAAATGTGGCCCATACCCTTTCTGGGGGGTGACATTCCTTCTGTCTCCTCCAACTGCCTTTGCACCCATTCTCCAATGACTGCATATGTGGACAGAAAATCAGAGACCCCTAAAGTGTTACAGTTCCAAACGTGTCATAAAAGCAGCTGGACACCTCAAAGACAGACACAGCATTCAGACCTTGAAGGAAAATCTCACAAGCTCCCTGCTCTTTTGACAGGGGCAACTTCTAAAGCACACACACCCTGGCAAGAAGAGATTACTCACACCACTGCTCACACCAGCACTAGATTCACTTAGCAGCCTCAAAAGTCTAGCTGGACTCCCTAGCTGACTGCGAGGATGCTGCAAGCTTCTACTTAGCAACAAGTGGAAAGGCAAACTCCATGGCCATGCTCATCACAGAACATCATCTGCATTTGAAATGTAGCAGTACTAACTCATGATGACGGAGTGGAATAAAATTTGTGTCAGATGATGTGGAACATCCACTTCTGCTTGATTAATGAGTTGCATTTCTGTATTGCTGTAGAGCTCTGCAGGGGTCAATCCCTCCTCTGAGCACACGCAACCACCCCAGAACTGACCTCACCACCACCATCCAAGCCATGTGTCTTCTCCTCACCTGTCAGCTGCTCACACAGAGGTGACCTCACAAGTGCATATCCCCACCACATGCCTGCTGATGGCCTGTCAGGGACAGAACTTTCCTCCAAATAACTTCCCCAGCCATCAACTACTGCCAGCCTAGCAGGTACTCTGACAAAAGAGACCTCACAAGCAACGCCCGTGCCTAGCTGCCTGCTGCTGGCCTAGCAGGGACTCAGAAAGACATGACCTCACAGTCATCTTCACAGCCATGTCTCTGTCACTCGCCTAGAAGCCTCTGGGGCAGAAATTACCTCACTATAACTTCCTCAGCCATGAACCAAATCCTGTCTTATCAGCTCCTCAGGCAGAAATCATCCCAAAAATAAACATATCCCAAACATATCCCAGATGTGGACCTGCTGCTGCCCTACCAACTGCTCAGGTAGAAACGACCTCAGAAACACCTTTCCACTCACAGAGCTCCTGAGATCCAATCAGTTCATCACTCACAAGTGACCGCACAAGCAACAGACAAGCCTTCTTCCTCCAGATGGCCTTTCAGGTACTCAAGTAGAAATGACCTCATCAGCAAGAGCCCAGTCATCTGCCTCCTGCTGGCCTATCAGCTACTTACAAAGAATTGATTTCACACTGGTGATTTTCTGGCATAGCTCTCATAGACAGTGCTGACCTCACTACCCACATCATGGCCACGCAGCTATTGCCGCCTGCAGCTTCCCCTCCCATCCTCCAGGGCTGAGCCACCTACTGAACGGCCTCCCTGATTCACATCATCACATCGCAGACTCACATCATGGCCTCATAATACTCACAATACTCTCAAACACCCATTGCCTACCAGTTACTACACCAAAAGATTACCTTCTGCTATGCATTATCAACACCTAGCCTATGAAACTTAAGAATTGGAGAACAGCCTGCAAGTAATTCTTGGCAACATTTTCTAATGGGAGGATTGCATGGGTGCAGTGATCATGAAACTGAAGACAGCAGGGCCTCATGTCCCAGGCACAGGGAGAAGCTTCCAGCAACTCAGAACTCTGCTTCCTTCCCCAATGCTGAACAAAATCAGCAAATCCTCCACGCATCCAGGACAACAAGCATTCTCCTATTTTAGGCCCTGACAATTGGAGACACGCGGAAGGACTCAGGCCAGGGCATCTCAGTTGGTGAAACCAGCAGAGACACAATTCAGCAACTCTTCACCCTGACCTAGCAGCATGGAAGGAACAACAGCAAGTGCAAGCACTGGCCATTCATCAACTTTCAAGGCCCCTGACAAGCAAAACAGCTCACACTTACAGAGCTCTTCTGCAAACACCCTTCACCCTGCTGCCAGGCTCACAGGTCTCGGCGCAAAGCAAGAGGCAGGGAGCAAAAACAACGGCTAAGGCACGGCATGACATGCGGGCACAGCCTCTCTCCGAGACACTCAGAAATGCAGTTTTCACAACAAAAGACACCATTGGGAAGGGCACCTCGCGAGGACACCAGCAGCCTGCTCACACTTTGCCCAGCACCTCCCAAACGCACCTCTGAGCAGCACCTGGGGCTGCGCTGGCAGCAGCACCTCAGGGAAACGCTTTAACAGGGATCCCAGAGCCACCACAGGGGCAAAGGTTCCTGCACCCAAACCCCACCGAGCCGCCCCGGCCCAGCTGCTCGCGGCAGGCCGCCACGTCTGGCTGCAGGGCAGCTCCCCCCTCTGGCCCACGTCGCTCTGGCCCCTGCTCACGGCCCCACCAGCCCCTGCTGCAGCTCCTGCAGCAAAGCAGCCCCGGCGCCAGCACCGCTGCCCCGCCCCGGCGGGAGGGCACCCGCCGTCATTTCAACGCACCCGCCGCCCCCACCAAACCCTCTCACCCGCTCGCTTCTCGCCTGCTTTGCTCCCGCTCCTCTTCCATGTATTTGACATCTTTTTTTTCCACATGTTGGACTGCCATTGGCTGACAGAGCCATCAGTGAAATTGATGCCCGCCCTCCTCCTCCTGACAGCCAATAGAAAGGCTGCACTGGGGTGATGCCATGGCAACGCTGGGCCCTCCTGTCCTGGCAGCCAGCTCTGCCCCCTCCCCCGCGGTCTGGCGCCATGTTGTGGGCGGCAGCACGGGGTGCGGCAGGGCCTGGGGGCTGCGTGGTGCCGTGTGGGCGGGCAGTGCGGGCCCCTGGGGCGCGGCCGCTGCCCCGGCGGGGCTGGGCTCTGTGGCAGGGGCCCCGCAGGGCTGCTGGCTGCCCTGCGCCCTGGGGGCCATGCGGGGCGTTCCAGGGCAGCGCTGGGGCCTGTGCTGGTGGCAGCCGTGGCGCCAGCGTATGGGCCCTGGGGCTGGCCAGGGCAGCGGAGCCCACGGGCAGCGTCCTGCTGCCCCCAGGGCAGGGCAGGGCAGGGCAGTGTCCTCTCGCCCCTCCTGCCCCGGCCTCCTGCCCACGGCAGCCCCGGGGCTCGGCTAGGGAGCGGTGGTGTGGGGTCATGAGAGGGCTGGGGGAGATGGCTGTGTTGGGCTCACCCCAGCACTGCCCACCACAGCTTAGAGAAAAAATCCTGGCGTCAGCCAGGACCTGTTGAATGAGGATTGCACCTCCGCCTGTTTCCAATCTGCTCTCTCCAATGTATGTTCTTTTGGGTGCAGAGGTTTGAGCCCAGTTTGCAGGAGGACACGGGCTGTGGCCATCTCAAGATGGCATCTCTGAGCACAAAATATGCTGCGCCAAGTTGGAAGCATAAAAGGATTGAGGGGGAAGGAACAGAGATTTTCCCAAACACCCAGTGGAGTTGGTGTTATTCCAAGGTGATGGTTTCATTATGGTATATGGACATTTCCAGCAGGCTCTTGAGAGCCCCATGGAGCTGCAGGCCACCTCAGCCTCTGGGATGCAGGACCCCTTTCCTCTCAGAGCCAGACCCCAAAGGGGGACCCACTCCCAGGAAAACCTGTCATGGATTCCCATGCCCCCCCGCCCCACCCTAAGAGGTGATGGAGCTGGCCACACAGAAGCCTTGGTGCTCAGGACAGCCCCTGCCCCAGGTCCCAGGAGTCTTGGCTGTCACATTGTCCCCTGAGCCAGAGGGGACCCTCAGGCAGGGCTCTTGCAGCAGCCCCCAGCCCTGTCCCGCCACCCCCACAGCCCGGGATCCACAGCAGTTTTGGCAGTTAACAGTCTCTGTGCGACACCTCGGGAAGAAGCTCCCAAAGCCCTTACCCTTGGTGGAGAGCCACAGGAGCGCTGGGAACAAGGAACTGTGGTCCTGGCTGATGCTGTCCGTCCAGCAGTCCTCCATCTCGCTTGCCCTCTTGCTCTCGTTTCACCTCTCCAGCCAGAGAAACAGGACGCTCTTCCCATCTCATTACCCAAAACTCCTTTCCAACATGCCCCTGCTCCTCCGCCTGTTGGTGAGGGGCCCCAACGTGGTCCCACTGCCTCCTGTCCCCTCTCCTTGCCATGGAGCCACTAGGAAGGGCAGCCGTGGGGAGGGTATGAGCAGTGCCCAGAAGTGCCTGGGCCTCACAGGGAAGTGAGGGTCCCCACCCACGACACCAGGGAGACGTTCCTGTGATGTGGCACGTCCCATTGTGACCTCAGCTCGTGTCATCTGGGGGCTCAGTAGGTCACTGCCATGGAGATGGCACAGGCAGGGAGAGAGCAGAGAGATTTCCCCTCATGTGCTGGAAAGCAGCCACCTGCCTTCACTGCAGTTATTTCCCATAATTTTCTGATAAATCCTTCAGGAATGTCTCCAGACAGTGCCAAAGACTGTGAAATATCTCAAATGGGGCACTGGAGACGTCACTTCTGCGCCCCTGCACTGACAGGTCACTGCACTGGGCAGACCTGTGCAGGAATCTGGGGTTTGGGGGTTGGCGTTTTTACAGGATCCGAGGCATGTGGGATGAACCAGCACAAAGCATGGCCACAGGCTGAGAAATGCTTTGGTGAGCCTCAAAACTGGTTTCTGCTGTGGGCCACTCTTTTTGTGGAAGCAGGATGTAGGACAATGTGGGACAGGACGTAGCCTTCCTCCTTTAGGCACCAAGGCAGACTCTCTGCTTTTAAAAGCGCTCAGCAAGGTTTCTCAGTCGGCAGTGCTTGAGCTAGAGATGCTATGCCAGAGAAGAGCAAACATAGCCTTAACACACATCATCCAGAGGCCCTTATCCAGGACCCTGGAGCCTGCCAGGCTCCAAAGCCATGGGCGAGGCCAGGTAGCAAATGTGGGGAAGTTTTCCCATTTCCCATGAAATTTGCCCATCTTTCCTTCTGGCTGAGCCTAAGGAAAGCCATTTCTCATCCCTGGGCCTCATTTGGTCCTTGTGCTTTTCAGTGTCACCTTGGGGCTGTGCTTCTCCCCTGGGTGCGCTCCTCAGCCCCCTGCCCTCCTCCCTGCAGGCTCCCTTGCTCTCCCGGGGTCTGCACAGCCCTGACATCCTGGATCTCCCATGTCTTATGACTCTGGGCTTCTCAGGACATGCCCACACACTGCAGTGCTGCTGTCCAGGCTCCGGTGCAGAGCCTATGAGGCAGTGCAATGCCTCAGGACATGCATTTTGACTCACTCCCAAGTTTGTGAGATGACCAGCTCCCAGCTCTGCAGCTGCTGAAGTCTGAGAACATCCCTACAACCAGCCTTCCTGCTCTTCCTAGTCTCTGCACAGTCCTGGGACAAATCTTGCAGAAGGGAGACTCCATCTGCCTTGAATGCTGTGAGAGATGTGGCTTTCCAAGTCACTGCAAAAGGAAGGACTCCTTTACTTGTTTGGGTTGCTTCTTGAACCTGTGGCACCCCCTCTGTGATGCTGGGAGCCCCAGCTCTGCACTCTGATGTCTCTGCCCTTTCTCTCCCTTGTCTCCTGTTTGTCTACTCAAAGTCTTCTCTACGCACCAGGGGCATGGGAAGTGCTGCTTTAGAGAGCTCATTTGAAGCTGTGACACGTTGTGAAGCTGAAGGCCTGATGGAGGCTAGTCTGGGACATGGCTGTGCCCCCACACCCCCTCCTGCTGCCAGCCCGAGAATCCAGGAAGGTCTCCAGGGAGAGCAGTGGGTTTGGGGGTGGGTGGGATGGGTTTCCCTCAACATCCCTGGGTCCTGCATGGGTTTCTGTAAGTGCTCGGGAAAATCCCTCTTCTCTAGTACATTGCATCAAGGCTTTTCCAGACTTTTGTACAGAAACCCAGCCTGGTCTGGGATCCCCAAGAGCATCATGGCCCCCAGCATCACCCGGGACCCCCAGGAGCTGTCTAGCTCTCTCTTCTGTTCCCACATTCCCCGATTAAATGGACAGTTTGTAGCCTCACCTTTACAACACACCATCTGGACGCTGCAACATTGTGACTCCTCCCCTAGCTCATTCCCATAGGCAGCTGCTGATTTGCGACCTGCCTATTGGCTGGCAGGAGGAGGGGGGCGGGTCTGGATTTCACTGATGGCTCTGTCAGCCAATTGGAGTCCACCATGTGGAAGAAAAACAGACCTGAAAGAGAGAAGTGAAAGAGGAGAGGGAGTGAAGCAGGGGAGGCTTTGGGTGGAAAGCAGGACTGGGCTTGGGCAGCTTGTTTCTCACAAGACCGTGAGAAACGCTCTGCCCCCCCTGCCCAGTGTAACTGCTCTGCCTGGCACTGAGGCACAGGAGGACTCAGGGTGGAGATCGGGCTCTGCAGAGAAGAGCCCCAGGGGCAGAGTTAGGAAACAAGAAAAGACCTCGAATGCGGAAAGCCAGCATCTTTAAGTACACCAGAAACAAGCAGGGGCTGGAAAACGCCCCAAGCTGTAGTAAAAGATTCTGAGCATAAAGAAAAATCAATGAAAAAAAAAAAACCTGTTCAAATTTGAATAATAGATGGATGTAACCGAGTAACCTTAAAAGAAATAGCTTCAGCAGTTACAGTTAAAACCAAACTATAACAACCGAATGGCCTTGGGAGGGTTTTCTTTTTGTTTGGGTTTTACAGAGCGACCCTCTGAAGAGCAACAACTTGAAAAGAAGCAGCCAGAAAGAGTGGTAGAATTGTTACACTAAGTAATGTGGTTTTTTAAAGTATCTAAATAATAGAATGAATCTAGGAGCCAGGAGAGAAGTAACATCAAAGGAAGATGGCATACCTAAGAATGAGAGGATACTCATACCAGGCTGAAACTTAACAGCTGTATTCTAGTGTTTGTAAAAATTGATGATCCTAAGGAAGGGGCTAACACCTTCCCTTGATGAAAGGAAAGGAAAGAAAGAGAAAAAGATGGTAAAATCTAAGCATAAGGGTAACAGCCGTTGATCTGAAGTTAAAGTTGTCTGTTTACTATAGAGAAGACAGGGAAATACGGAAAAATAATAAAAAAAAGGTGACCAACTCTATCTGAAGCTCCTCTAAAGGGAACTATTCCAGCTTGGGAAACAAACTGATCTTTCGGTGCAGGAAAGAAATGCTTGCAATTAAAGGAAATAAGATTTCTGTGTTAGCATATTGAACTGGAACAACACTTGGATTCACCGAATTTGGGTCAATAGGCCAGACCAATCATGTTGCTATTAGGATTAAGACTGTTATTTTTAACAGTTGTTTACGTGTTACTACAAATGGGCATGCTTTGCTTTTGGCGTCTAGTAATAGCAGTGCGCATTTCCCCAGTACACTGTGCTTACCAAAAAGCCGCCCACTGCACACCAAGGGGAATTTGCTGGCTTCTGAAATAAATGTGTGTGTCTGGCAGTGTCAAGGGGTGGAGTGACAGGCGCCACACAGGCAAGCGTGGGACTCTGGATGGTGCAGCCCACAGAAGAGGGGTTTGCTCTGGGGTGCTCCCAGGAGTTAAGGAACCCCGGGTGCATCACGGCTGGAGCCACCACACTGTGGGGTTGCTGCAGCCTGGGGGCACAACCTCTAATGACCCCAGGAGTGACAAGTCCAGACAGAGGAGGTGACACCACAGACTCACCCCATTAACATCTAGGTGCTGTGGAACCATTCCCCACAGAACGACCTGTTAGTGGGCGAATTGTTACTAACTGAGCAGTGCTGTGGGCTGAGCACTAGGTTACCTGTTGATGTGCATGCTGTTATTGACTGAGGCCATATGGCCTTTGTGTAACTGCGGGCTGGTGTTGTTTTGACTGGTTATAAAAGAGAGTAAGCCACAGAAGTTGGTGTGGACTCTGACCGACCATCAGCTGGCCTGTGGATGCGAATGGCGTGGTGAGGAGAATCCAGGCAAAACCGTGCCGGAAGTGTGACCAATAAAGGGCGAGAGTGGTCGCTGTACCGTGCATCCGTGATTTAACTGTAGAGCTCTGATATGTATACATATTTTTTCAGTTCTGTTCTATTTCTAGCTTTTTTTGTTATGACCTCTTATCTCTAATAAATTCTCATACTTGACAAATGATGATCGCTTGGAGTTCAGTGCAAATAACCCCCGAATCCGAAAGAATCACAGACGCCCCTCAATTGGCGTGTCACAGGTAACACTCACAAGGGGCATCAAATCTCTTGAATGGGATGGTTGGTTACTGTCCAGATGGTGGTGGCAGTCTCCTTTGCCAGGGTCCTTCCAACAGTGGTTTCCACTGGATCAGATGAGACTCCCCAAACTGTTCTTCTGGGGAATTTTTATAGTCCAGCTGGCTTGTGGTCCTGTGTGACCTCTCCAGTATATGCATGAGCCATTGCTACTGATTACCTTAAATTGCATATCAAAGCAACTTCTAACTCTCCTAAGAATGCACAAAAGACTGTTCGACATGGCCACTTCTTCATTTGCAGGAGCAGTTTCCACTGTCAATTTTCAAGGGCCTTAAGTATTTACAGTTTAATCAGTTCTGCAGCAGGAACTGCTGCAGAGATTCTGAAACAGCCAGATACTCCACCTGTGATGGTACTCACCACATTTAAGCACAGGAATTGGTCCAGGCACAGCAGGATCTGCCTCTAGAAATCTCTAGAACTGTCTGAAACACCCACTTGGAGAGGTTCTGCACCAGTCAGTCCAACACTTAATTTGGAAAGTGGTAGCAGTTCAGTCAATCTCCTAGTTTCAAGTCTGAAACTGCCTGTCTCAAACCTGGCCATCAGCTCACCTGTGTGGATTACTAGATGGGGGAGTTCCTGGGCCACCCAGGGGATTAATGACTTGAGTGCTCTGAGTGTGCACACAGGCACAGGCCTGATAGCCTGGTACCCACCCACGCCACAATTCTAACTGTAAGAGAAACCTGAATTTCATACCTGGAACTTGATTTCCAGAGCTTTTGCCACAAGTACTGGCTCTTAGCTAGCACTCTGGCCTACCTCTGCAAGCAAGTGAGGCAGGAGAGTTGTTTCCTGTGTCTAAAGACAGGTGGGATGAATCAACCTTTATTTCATGGCATTGGATATAAGCAAAGAGAAAATGAGAATCCCTTGTGCAGTTCTGGTCTCCCACCTCAAGAAATGAAAATAGGACTAGGAAAAGGGAAGGGAAAGCTGATGAAGGTAGCAAGACGAATTTCACCACTCATGACATTAGTTACTCTCATCACACCTTCAACTGACTGGATTCTGAAATGGATCCTCCCAACCATACCATAGCAGGAAAATTCTTCCTCAAGGCCTTTTCAGTCACTCATGAAATGCAAATCCTCTTCTTCACACTGCCGTGGGTGATTTATCTGCTCACTGCCATGAGGAATATGGTCATGATATCTATCATTTGATTCAACCACCAGTTTCACCCCTAGTATATCACTTCCGCAGCAGCGTCTCCTTCTCAGATATTTGGTTCCCTTTGCCCCTAAAAGGTTTGTCAGCCTCATCTTGGAGATTAAGACCATCCCGTGGCTACTTGCCGATCCCAGACCTTCCTTTCCGTCTTCCTGGGCACAGCTGAGTTCAGCCTGCTTGTTGTGATGTCTTTCAATTGCTGTGGGGCCATTTGCAACCCATTGCACTGCACCATCTTTATGAAGCCCTGGTTGGGCTCCACGCTCATCTTTACCCATTGGATGATGGCATCTCTATCCTTGCTCAGCCCCACCATCTTATATACCAAGGTACCCTGTGTCCCCAGTAAAGAGACTCTTTCTTCTGTGGCCTCATCCCTTTGATGAGAGCAGCCTGCATGGGCACCAGCTACCTTCAAACATGAGCTTTGCTCTCTCCTCTGCTGTGTTGCTGAGCTCCTTCACATTGACCCCTGTGTCTTATGCCTGCACTAGATGCACTATCCTGAGAATACCCTCTGGGAAAGCCATAAGAAGCCTTCTTCACCTGCATATCTCACACTGCCATCGTCACTATTGCATATGGTAGCTCCATTTTTGGCTACGAGGGGCCTGAATACAGCAAATCCTTTGAACCAACCAAAGCCTGATGAAAGGGTTCAAGAGGGTTACCCCCACTGTGAGCAGAGAAGCTGCTTTGCTGTAAGCTCTCAGCGGCTTTGCAGGTTTCTCTAAGAAAGTACATTGAGGAGAAGCATGATTTTAGCTGACATTCAGCAGACTAAGAAGACACAACATTTTGAGTGCTGGAACTTACCCAGAAAATGGGGAGCTGAGACTGTCACCTCTGATTCACGGAGGCTGCAGTGATATTGCTGTAGGTGACTGGGCTTGAGTTTTTGCTCAAATAATTACAGCTAGTGGTTCAATTTCAGCATGTCTTCCAGATGAACCCAGTCCAGAGATTCCCCTCTGCCAGACTAGAAGCAGAGAGCAAGACAGAGCATCTGGGATCTAGGACTAACCTGAGCCCCAAGTTAAAATGCCAGTGCAAACATGGGGTATTGCCCATTACTGAGCTTCCCGTTTTACTCTCTGTATAAAAGTCACCCATTACACTCTGAGACAGGGTCTGGGGGACAACAGAGTCTGCGGAGAACCTCTGCTTCACTACTTGAAACCATCATCTCCTTCTTCCCTCCACCCTTGTATTTTTGAGGCATCCTGTTTGTGGAGTCATCTGCTCCTTTCCTTTATATGTCTAAAACCAAATGCAAAGGTGGAGGGAAAAATGTCAGTATTTATTGCCTATGTTTTCCTTTGGCTTCCTTCTGTTAAATGTGTTTTTTTTTGGTTTAAAAAAGAAATTAGCAGCTAAATAAATGAAGAGATTTGAGACTGAAATAGTGAGTTCATCAACTTCACTGGAGGTGCCTGTGAGCAGCTGGAGTGTGCACTTGTTTTCCCTTGGTCCCTATATAGTCAACAGAGGGAAAGAGAGAGCTCTAGAGGCTGGCTGCTCCCAGACTGTAACCGGCAGGCGAAAGAAGTGTTACCAGTCTCTTCCAGACACTCTTCTCTCTCTCTGCATTGACAAGATGGGACGAAGCTAACTTGCTCAAACTGAAGTGCCTGACTTTTAGGCATCTCAAATATAACCCTACTTAGTATTTTCTTTGTTCCAGACCCTTCCTATTTCAAATAACCAAAAGGACAGCCTTTAAGTTCTTTAAGATGGGACAATTCCCCCCTCCCCTAGAGGGAAGGCAAGGCATTTAGGTCAGGACATTTAATAACAATGGAATTTGGCAATGCTTTGGCAAGAACTCTATTTCATTGCACAATGATATCAGATGAGACTGTCTGACACAGACATTTCCAATGACTGAATGGAACCCTCCTGAATTTCACTATTTAGAGTATTAAAGAAGGCAAGCTATACTTGTTCTCTATGTCTCCCCCTTTTCTGGAGAAAGAGAGAGGAAGAAGCTGTGGAAGAAAGCAGGGGATTACAGAAGAGATGCTCAGTACTGGCTTGTTTTGAAAGCAACAGCCTCACAGAAGTTCCAGGTCAAAAAAGGCAAGCACCGAAAAGTAGAAGGAAGAACTTTCCAAATACTTATCTAAATGGATGGACTGGCATCTGCAGATAATAGTAAGTACTTTTGCTGGGAGATAAGGTTGGCTTTTGAAGCACAGATGTGATGGATGTTTGCAATAGGTCGAAGTGAACAGGGAATTTCCCAGGCATGGCATGAACTAGTTCACCACCTCTTTACAATACTGTGCTTGCGAGAAAGAATCCTTTGTGAGCATTTGGAGAAGGCAGAAAGAGGACAGTAAAATCTCTGAGGACTGTAAATGTGAAGCAGAGAAATCAGGGTGCGATGAATGGCTGAGAGGAATATTTCTGTCTGTGCTACCTAGGAAGCAAGCAAGGGAGCAAAGAAGGAAGGATCTACCCTCCCGTCGAGACTGTGAAATTCTCACACTTGTTTCTTCATGCTCCTGTCTCAGCAGGATGTACTGAAATTAGACATGGGACCAGGAAATGAAACTGCAGTTGCTGAGTTCATCTTGGAGGGTTTCTCAGGGCTTGATCAAAGACTACAGCAATTTCTCTCCCTGCTCCTTCTACTCATATACCTGACAACAGTGACGGGGAACACAACGATCATCCTCCTCGTGTGTGTGGATCACCGCCTGCAAACTCCCATGTACTTTTTCATCAGCAATCTGGCATTCCTGGAAATCTGGTTCACATCCTCCACAACCATCACATTGTTGGCGATTCTGAGCTCTGGAAGGAGACCAATCTCATTAAGCAGCTGCTTTGCCCAATCCTATTTCTATTTTGCCCTGGGTTTTATAGAGTTCGCTCTCCTTGTTGTCATGTCCTTTGATCGCTATGTTGCCATCTGCCAACCTTTGCATTACGCTGCCATCATGAAGCAGCAGCTCTGCACCCGTCTGGTTGTTGCTGCGTGGGTCCTAGGCTTCACACTCTTCAGCTACCACCTGGTCCTCCTCTCAAAGCTGACTTTCTGTGGCCCCAACAAGATCCACCTTTTTTTTTTTTTTTGACTATTCCCCCTTATTCACGCTGTCCTGCTCTGACACCAGCCTGCTTTGGAAAGCAGACCCCATTTTGATATCGTTTCCATTGCTGGGTTCCTTATGTTTAATCCTGGTGTCCTACATGGGCATCTTCCACTGTATTCTGCACATGCCATCAGCATCTGGGAGGAAGAAAGCTTTTGCTACATGTTCTTCCCATCTCACCAACTTAGCCATCGCATATGGAAGCTGCATTGTTCTCTATGCACGGCCCTCAGAAGGGGTTTCCTTGGAGACCAACAGAATTGTAGCTTTGCTGAACACTGTCCTGTACCCGTTCTCAAACCCCTTCATCTACAGTCTCAGAAACAAGACTGTGAAGGTGGCCCTGAAGGAAGCCATTGGCTGTGCAAAGGTTTGGCTTTTTCCCCGGTCATGATGCTTTTCAAGACAGCAGTTCTAATTATGTATCATATATTACATCACACACACATATATATATAGCTATTAAATACAGGTGCCTCAGGAGATTTATGTTCTCATTGGATTGTAATGGTGAAAGGAAGGAACGTGAATTGTGTGTCTTGGTTACAGGGGGTTCTTATAAACAAAATCTAAAAAATATTAATAAAATGTTGAACACACACACACACTTCTTAGGACTGGGGCATAGACTGCCAGTGCATGCTGACACAAGGAAGTTTTCATAAGTCATCTCAGGAAATTTAGCTGAAAACTCTGGGACAATGTCCAAGGGTTGTTGAGAAAAGCTCAGAACACTTTCCCTGAATAACAGAAGATGCTAAACATGAAAATTAAGCTCAGACACTACAGTGGGTTCAAATTCATTGGATTCAAATCCATAAAACACTTCTCAGTTTCATTAGTGTGATGAAGACAGCCTCATTGATTTGTCAATGATAGCATGCAGACGATAGTTTTATTATTCACTCTGGAGGGAGATTTCTTAAAAATTCATATTTTCGTAAGGTACTGTCAGCATGTCCACTGTTTAAAGCCCTGCTTTATCTATCTCCATTGATGACTCTAGGATGCATTCTCCTGAAGGAAAAAAAAAAAAATTCTTCTTGGATAATTAGGCATTTTCTACCTTCCTTTCCTGAAGGATTATTTCATGATCAAGATTTTTTCAAATAAACTATATATGCTTCTATCACACTTTTTTCTTCTTGTCCATGAATGAAATTATATATTCCTCCCTATCCCCTCTTATTTTATACTTCTGTCTCCATCCATATCTTTACATGGCAAAGTGATGGGCAGAAGCATGTACAATTGATAAAAGGAAACATATTTTAGAGAAATAATCAACACACAGAGATCCTTTTTCTCCTTTTATTTTGCATTCCACAGGGAAAAACAGAGCACAGAGGAAGGGAAGGCATTGCCATTGCTTTACTCCTGTGCAGTTGTTTCTAATCAGCATTTCATTTTGTTAGGGCCTCTGAGGGGCAGAATTACTGTTAACAGCTCTTTTAAAGTTTGTGTGTGAGTGTCCCATTTCCGAAGGGAATTCTACAAGGGTGAACTCTTTATAGGAAAATCCATCTCCTCGTGTTGGACCCCAGGGAAGCTATGGCACCTTGGGTGACCAAAGCTCAGCCCAGCAGAGCACTTGGGTGCTCTTGGGCACCTTGGTCATCCTGCTCCGGATGGGTCCTTGTGCACCACAGTGAAGGATGTGGTGGCCCTGGGTCTTCCCATCCAGACCCACAGCTCCACCAGCAACACAGGGTTAGGGTATGCAGGCAGACGACTAGGCTCTGCCTCAGAGTTGAGATAACTGAACAGGATATGAGAAACTAGTGGCTATGAGAAATCATTGGACACTGCAGGGAACAGAATGAGACCCTGCCAAGTTCCAGACAGCACAGTGAGGGATGGCTGGATTTCAGCAGTGGTTAAGGGAGAGTTATATGAGAAAAGGACAAGCTTCACACATAACTGGCATATTGGGGATCCTTCGGGGAGTAGACTCTTGCAGCACCAGCAGTACTGAGGTAATGATATCAGAAGCACCATATGAGCCAGGGGTTAACTAGCTAACAGTACCAGAAATATTAAACTTGAGTACATAGGCAGTAAAACTGGGACCAATGAAGAAAACAATACTTAGAGATGGGCTGTTTATTTCAAAGGGGATAAAGCTGGAGAAAGGGGGATCAAGCTGCATCATGGAAGAAGCAGCATGGGAAAATGGAGGCAAAGGGAATAAAAGGGGCCAGTCATGTGTAAGCAAGCTGCTGGCAGGGACACTTGTCTGGCCAGGCTGTGTACCTGCTCTCTGCGGTGTAGCCTATCATTGTATTAAATCCTTTTCCTAGCTCTTTTCTGGGTGAGCGTGCTCGCTGTTCTGCGTGAGTGCATGTGTGGAAGGCTTGCAGACGTCAAGGCAGCCAGCTACCAGAGGCACCCGTGCGAGGGTGCCTGTGAGGTCTCCTGCAAGCTTTGAGTCTGATTAGCTGGTGAGCAAGAACAGGACCAGGCCGTTTGTATCGTTCATGTTTATGAGTGCTGCTAGTGTCTCCATGGTGCCTGTAAAGGTACTGTGCCCCTGCCGGAGTTGATTTTTTGGTGGTTGACCATGACCGTACAGAGTGTGTGTACGCCTCTTGGAAGTACATGCACCGTCTCGCTGCTGGCAGGACCAGGGAACAGAGAACCGCAGCAGTCTCCCTTCCAGTGGACCAGGAAGGAGGAATCCCTTTATTCAAAAATCCACTGGATCCAGCGTCCTTTAACAGTGCAGCCTTGGAGGTGCTGCAGCCACTTGGTCTTGATGTTGAGGTCCCGCTTCTCTGTCACCTTGTGGTTCCCAAAGGACACAGAGGCTTAGGCTTTGGGGTTGCAGCATGAAGGACCAGCTTTGGCACACATCTTTCTAGTTCCCCACTATTGATTTAAGCAATACAAATACCGAGATCTTATAAGTGTTTGGGTCAGTGATCCCCTAGAGTCAAAGGGAGTTTTGTTTTGTTTTGTTTTTTTCTGATCAGACTTTCCATCTGCCAGCCTTTATCATAAAAGTGGCTGGGGTTGGACAGGCAGTGCCATATGATCTACCCTCCATTTCTAAACCATCCACAGAAAGTAGCACTGTTTAGTCAGTCTAAATAGCAGGGGCAATGGCCACTGTTTTGCTGGTGGTCCATAACCAGGACAGTTGTGCTAAGCAAAACTCCATTGTCTGAGGATCTGCTACACATTACTAAACACATCTTCATCATGTCCAAGGGTAAAAAAAATCTGGGGGATATTTAAGCCAAATAACCATCTCAAATATCTCAAGACCTGTTTCCTCTTTTTGCACAACAAACATTACTCTCATGTTAAGGATGGTAGGAAGGCGTTTGGGTCGAGAAACTTTTCTGAGCTTTATCAGGCATTGCACAAACATCTCCATAGCTGCATTATTGCCATTTCTTCCTGCTCTGAGACTGCAGATAACACGGGCACAAGAATAAGGTGCCTTAACTGCAAGCTAATGTGTAGATCTGGGGCAGCACAAGGCCCTGGCTATTAGTCTTTAAATGGTTTGTCCAGGGTTTTGTGAGAGAGGTGCCCAGTCTACATGGAAAAGCACCACAAATGTAAAAGCTGGGAATGCTTTTTGTACCGTGAAAAGATCTTGAACGTCAGCCAGCACCAGTGTTTCACACCTGTGGTCAAACCCCAGAAATAGGGAAGGGCTGTATTTGCTGTGATGCGTAACACGTGCAGGAAACTGGAACCAATCACATTTCTCTCCTGGAGGTAGCAACTGGAAGTAGCGTGGGATGAAGAAGGGGTGGAAAGGAAAGCGCGGTGAGAACAGGAGTTCAGGAGGGTCACGAGTCTCGGGGACTTTCTGGGGTTGGCTCCGCCCACACCAGCTTGAAGGTCCCCATGGCGAGGGACAGTCTGCAAAGCACCACGCCCCACCTCTATGGTCACCTGGAGGGGGGGATACCCTCCCTACCATCTCTATGCTCAGGTGGCTCCTCTGGGCCGGCCTCCAGCGCTTCTCTATGCTCTCCCGGCAGAGGGACACTCTGGGATCCCCCCTCCAGCCCCTTTCTTGGGCTGCTGATGGAGACAAAATTTCAGGGCCACCCGTTCATGGCAGATAATGCCAAAGGCTGCGATGGCCCCTGGGTTGTTCATCTGCTTCTGAAAAAAAGGCCGCGGCCTCCTGGGGCTCCCGTGACGTGCACGTGCGTCCCCTTGCGGAGACTCGCCCAGGCCTCGGGGCAGAACGGGGCCCTGTGGCAGCAGCGCCCCAGCAGCAGCGTTTCCCTGCCGACGCTCCCCTGCAGCACAACTCCCGCAGCCCAGGGCCAGCCCGGCGCTGCTCCCCCTCGCTCCCTGCCCCCGGCATGGATCCCCCTCACTACCCGCCCCCGGCCCCAGCCCCAGCCGGCAGCAGCTGCCGCAGGGTCCGGCCACACGAGCACACGCCGGGCCGCAGCGTCGCTCCGGGTTCCCTGCGCAGCAGCCGCCAACACCCACCGCTGCCGCAGCTGCTTCTCCACGGCCTTGAGAGCGGCGCCGCGGTGGGACCCAGCGGGGGCGGGGCTGGCGGCACCAGGGGCGGTGGCTATGGACACGCAGGCCCCGCCCCCCACAAGGCCAGAAGTACCGCCTCCCGCGGAGCATGCGCACTGGCGCAGAGGAGGGCAGTGAGGGGCGGGGTGGGGGCGGGGCCGGGGCTGTCCAGGCCCTGTGGGGAGGGAGGGAGGGGGCGAGAGGCGGCTGGTGCTGCGCGGGGCAGCGTCTGCCGGTGCGGGGCTGTCCGGAGCCTCGAATCGCAGCACCAGGAGCTGCTGCGTCGGGGCCGAGGGCCGAGGGCCGTGGCCTGGGCAGAGCGAGCAGCTGTGCGCACGGGGGCAGCCGGAGCCGCTGCGGCCTGGTGAGTGCGAGCAGCTGCTGGGGAAGGCGCGGCCCGGCCTGGGCCGCCTGTGGCCCCGCGGGAGCCCCCGGCTCTTGCGCCCTTGTGCTGGCGGCCCCGCGGCTCAGTGCTGGCTGCGGTGGCCGTTTGTCAGCGCCATCCCGGCTGCGAGGGGAGGGCGCAGGTGCAGCTGGGCTTGTGGTGGCTCCAGGCTGGAGGTGACAGCAGGCGTGGTGGAGCCAGCAGAAGTGCTGCTGGTGCTGCCTGTGGGCAGAGTGGTGTGAAGGCGCTTTCTGAGCTTCCTCGCAGACCTGCTGGTCTCTCCGTGGGCTTCAGAGTCTCTGGTTCCTTTCCTTTCCCCCCACCGCAGCAGCAGGGATCTGGAAGCAGAGGCTCAGGGAAGCTCCTTGCCTTTGGTGTCGTCCCTGCCTGGAGCTTCCTGCTGAGAAGCCCCTGGGGAAGTGTTGTGGGGGTGAGCGGGAGCTGTGAGCAGCCCTGCCCCACGCAGCCACTCTGCATGGGTGTTGGGGCCCTTGCGGTACTTCAGAACAACAATCTATATGAAATATAGAGTATGGAACTACACTGTTTAGGATTAGTTGCTTAGCACAACTTGCTTAGCATTAGTAGCTAAATTTGCTGAAGCCTTAGGCCTCAGGCTGTAGCCGCTGCTACGTGCTTTAAAGTAGTTTTACCAAGGACACTGGTGCAGCTGGGAATGATACATCCTGAGAAAGTACAGATAAGCTAGCAGAAGCCAGTGGGAACCAAGGTTAAGGGCTAGACAGCTTTGCTAAAAAAGCAGAAAGGTACAAGGCATGACCGCTGCGTGCGTGATCGGTGCAATGATTGGCTACCTGTGACATAATCTGTATGAACCACAAATCAAGGGCCAGAGCGCCGAATACCTGTACTTATAAAATGGGCAAATTGCTGAATAAAGATGGAATTGAACCTGCATTCTGTGAATGCGTATGATTCATTCCCGTCACTCCCGCGGACCGCGACATATGGGGAATGAGCCTGCCGTGCCGGGGCTGCTCCTTCCCCCTGAGCTTCCGCAGCCCATGTTCACCCTGTTTGTAGTTACCCCTGGATGTTGCCGGGAGAAGGCTGGGTTGTGCTTTGTGTCTGCTGGGAGACCGATGCTGGCGAGTTGTGACTGAAGGATCAGCATGAAATGTGCCTCTGGCTAAAAGCTGGACTGGAGCACACAGGCATTTTTTGTCACCTTGGGTTTTCCCTTCTGAAGTACCAGCATGTGCTGAATGAGAATGTATTCTGATAGGAATTGATTTGCATTTAAACTCTACCCCCTCCAATTTTTCTACTCAAATTCAGTAGCATATTGACAACCGATGTCCTGTGTGATAGGAAAGGTGCAGTTAAGGATATCAGCTTTGTTCTGGGGATGTTTTGTACATCTGATGCACCCGACGCTTGGGCCGCTGGCCAGCAGAGCACCGGCACAAGAGCACCGTGATGCAATGCTGCCGCTTCACCGTGGAGTGCGAGAGAGTCGGTGCAAGAGGGACGGGGGCTTCAGCCAGTGCCTGTGGGGTGGCCTTGGCCCTGGCACAGTGATGCACCCAACATGCTGCCAGCAGCAGCAGCTGTGAAGATCTGAGCATGCACTGATGCAAGAAGAAGAAACATGTCCTGAGGAGTCATGTTTTAACTCTGCATTTTGGATACCATAATTCATATTGCTGTCATGTACCCTGATAGCAGTTTTTTCATGACCATCCCTTCCCTCATGTGTGTTGCTTCTGTGTGAAAGTGCACAAGTGATAATTTCTTCTGTTTTACTGTCCCTGTAGTTCACACCCTGTAAAGCCTGATTGGAAACCTGTTGTTAAAAGTGAGGGCTGGCTAAGATAAGAAGTGGAGCACAGTGAAGACACCTGCCTTGCTCTGCCCTGCTCCTGGAAGTGGTCTGCAGCAGGCCAGGCTGCCTCTTGGAAGGCTTTGTCATCTCAAAAGTGATCATTACAGCAGTGTGTCCCTGGCAACTCTCGGTGCTAAATTCCACACGGATGCAGAATTGGTTCACTTTGTAGGTCATTTTCAGTGTACAGGTTTTGGAAGGAAATGATTTCTTCTGTGTGTCTGAGAGGGCTTGCAAGCATCTCCATACATAATGTTCTGTTGTCTTCCCTCTGCTGTTCATTCTTGTATCTCTTTTTTGTTCTCTCCCTCCCCACTTACGCTTTCTCGCTCTTAGCATGCTGCTGAAGCAAAGGAAAGGAACTAGGGGGTGGGGGGGGGAGATGGGGGAGAGAGGGTGCTTAAAAGGTGCAGAAGGCAGGTATGTAAAACTAGGGAGCCCTTTTAAAAGATATGGATTTTCTGCTCTCCTGTTATGGGGAAAAATCCTGAAATTGAGGGGAAGAACAGAAAAGAAACTTTTTTCTTAAATAAAAGTCAGTAGGTTGTGTATTAATTGCAATTAATTAATGGTATTAACTCCATTCCCCCGCCCTTCAATCTCAAGGGCTTAATTTCATTCTGGCTGTGCCAGGGGCACAATGGGAAAGGGCAGAGTCAAGAGGCTGCGGCCTGGCTCTTCAGTGCAGCCACAGGGCAGAGGGCTCAAGGGTAGTAAATGAGCGTGGGGAGAAACAAGCCCATCTTCTGAAGCTCAGCACCCAAGTTCAGCTTTTTTTTTTTTCTCTTTTTATGGTAGCAGGTTGGGGGTTGATGTCACATTGAGCTGAGGGGGGTGTAAAACCATGCTGCAGCAGCACATGGTCCATCGACTACAGTCCTGCTCTCAGCCTGTGCCAGTCCTTGCAGTTTTGTGATGAGAGGGATTTCTGGCTGAAAACAAACCCCATGAGTAGGAAGAGGATCACAGGAGAGGGGAGCACCTGCTTTGCGGGCTGGCCTGGGGTTACAGCAGCTGGAGGAGATGCTGAAGCCGAGCCCGCAGTGAGGGAGTGAAGCTGCAGGTTGTCACGCTTCGTTTGGAAGGAGACTGTTCCCATCTGCCAACCTGATGGTCAACCAGGTGGCCAAGCTGGTGAAGAGAGCCTTAAAGTGGGAGTGAGTGGGAGGAGAGGGTGACTCAAAGAAGAGTGAGGATGTAATGGCGTGGGATGGCAATGAAAAGGTGCAGGGTGATGTGGGGAAGAGAAACGTGAGAGAGCAGTGGGAATGCAGGGAGCTCTGCCTAGGGACGGACGGTGAGGCATTCGAGAGTGTATGGGTGAGGATTAGGGGGCAGACCAACAGGGGTGGCCTTGTAGTGGATTTCTGCAATGGATTGTCTGAAGAAGGGCAGCCTCTGCAAGGCCCAAGGAGCGCTGAGCTGGGGAGAGGAAAATTTGTCCTGCTCTGCAGATCCCAGCTCGCAGCCGGGCTCAGAGCTGGAAGAAGAGGCTTGGAGGCAATGACGTGGTGATGGATGTCCCCACGGTGGCCACCAAGGCATTGTGATGGGGGGTCCCCACAGTGGCCACCAAGGCATTGTGATGGGGGGTCCCCATGGTCACCACCAAGGCATTGAGATGGGGGTCCCCATGGTCACCACCAAGGCATTGTGATGGGAGTCCCCACAGAGACCACCAGGGCTGTGGTGACCGTGTCTTTGCTGGGGCCAGAGCCCTGAGGTCCTCACTCCGAGGAGAGCGGCTCGATCAGGAGGAAGCAGCTCCCCTTGGTGCCAGAGTGGCAGGTCTCTGGAAGAGGATCCTGGAGATGGGCAAGGAGCGGCAGGCAAACGTCTGCTCCCAGCCCATGGATGGGCTTCCAGGCACACAGGAGCGCAGGAGGAGAGGCCACATCCCAGAGTAGCCTCCTTCAGGCCTTCAACTTCACAACGTGTCACAGCTTCAAATGAGCTCTCTAGAGCAGCACTTTCCATACCCCTGGTGTCTAGAGAAGACTTTGGGTAGACAAACAGGAGACAAGGGAGAGAAAGGGCAGAGACATCAGAGTGCAGAGCTGGGGTTCCCAGCATCACAGAGGGGGTGCCACAGGCTCAAGAAGCAACCCAAAGAAGTAAAGGAGTCCTTCCTTTTGCAGTGACTTGGAAAGCCACATCTCTCACAGCATTCAAGGCAGATGGAGTCTCCATTCTGCAAGATTTGCCCCAGGACTGTGCAGAGACTAGGAAGAGCAGGAAGGCTGGTTGTAGGGATGTTCTCAGACTTCAGCAGCTGCAGAGCTGGGAGCTGGTCATCTCACAAACTTCGGAGTGAGTCAAAATGCACGTCCTGAGGCATTGCACTGCCTCATAGGCTCTGCACCGGAGCCTGGACAGCAGCACTGCAGTGTGTGGGCATGTCCTGAGAAGCCCAGAGTCATAAGACATGGGAGATCCAGGATGTCAGGGCTGTGCAGACCCCGGGAGAGCAAGGGAGCCTGCAGGGAGGAGGGCAGGGGGCTGAGGAGCGCACCCAGGGGAGAAGCACAGCCCCAAGGTGACACCGAAAAGCACAAGGACCAAATGAGGCCCAGGGATGAGAAATGGCTTTCCTCAGGCTCAGCCAGAAGGAAAGATGGGCAAATTTCATGGGAAATGGGAAAACTTCCCCACATTTGCTACCTGGCCTCGCCCATGGCTTTGGAGCCTGGCAGGCTCCAGGGTCCTGGATAAGGGCCTCTGGATGATGTGTGTTAAGGCTATGTTTGCTCTTCTCTGGCATAGCATCTCTAGCTCAAGCACTGCCGACTGAGAAACCTTGCTGAGCGCTTTTAAAAGCAGAGAGCCTGCCTTGGTGCCTAAAGGAGGAAGGCTACGTCCTGTCCCACATTGTCCTACATCCTGCTTCCACAAAAAGAGTGGCCCACAGCAGAAACCAGTTTTGAGGCTCACCAAAGCATTTCTCAGCCTGTGGCCATGCTTTGTGCTGGTTCATCCCACATGCCTCGGATCCTGTAAAAACGCCAACCCCCAAACCCCAGATTCCTGCACAGGTCTGCCCAGTGCAGTGACCTGTCAGTGCAGGGGCGCAGAAGTGACGTCTCCAGTACCCCATTTGAGATATTTCACAGTCTTTGGCACTGTCTGGAGACATTCCTGAAGGATTTATCAGAAAATTATGGGAAATAACTGCAGTGAAGGCAGGTGGCTGCTTTCCAGCACATGAGGGGAAATCTCTCTGCTCTCTCCCTGCCTGTGCCATCTCCATGGCAGTGACCTACTGAGCCCCCAGATGACACGAGCTGAGGTCACAATGGGACGTGCCACATCACAGGAACGTCTCCCTGGTGTCGTGGGTGGGGACCCTCACTTCCCTGTGAGGCCCAGGCACTTCTGGGCACTGCTCATACCCTCCCCACGGCTGCCCTTCCTAGTGGCTCCATGGCAAGGAGAGGGGACAGGAGGCAGTGGGACCACGTTGGGGCCCCTCACCAACAGGCGGAGGAGCAGGGGCATGTTGGAAAGGAGTTTTGGGTAATGAGATGGGAAGAGCGTCCTGTTTCTCTGGCTGGAGAGGTGAAACGAGAGCAAGAGGGCAAGCGAGATGGAGGACTGCTGGACGGACAGCATCAGCCAGGACCACAGTTCCTTGTTCCCAGCGCTCCTGTGGCTCTCCACCAAGGGTAAGGGCTTTGGGAGCTTCTTCCCGAGGTGTCGCACAGAGACTGTTAACTGCCAAAACTGCTGTGGATCCCGGGCTGTGGGGGTGGCGGGACAGGGCTGGGGGCTGCTGCAAGAGCCCTGCCTGAGGGTCCCCTCTGGCTCAGGGGACAATGTGACAGCCAAGACTCCTGGGACCTGGGGCAGGGGCTGTCCTGAGCACCAAGGCTTCTGTGTGGCCAGCTCCATCACCTCTTAGGGTGGGGCGGGGGGGCATGGGAATCCATGACAGGTTTTCCTGGGAGTGGGTCCCCCTTTGGGGTCTGGCTCTGAGAGGAAAGGGGTCCTGCATCCCAGAGGCTGAGGTGGCCTGCAGCTCCATGGGGCTCTCAAGAGCCTGCTGGAAATGTCCATATACCATAATGAAACCATCACCTTGGAATAACACCAACTCCACTGGGTGTTTGGGAAAATCTCTGTTCCTTCCCCCTCAATCCTTTTATGCTTCCAACTTGGCGCAGCATATTTTGTGCTCAGAGATGCCATCTTGAGATGGCCACAGCCCGTGTCCTCCTGCAAACTGGGCTCAAACCTCTGCACCCAAAAGAACATACATTGGAGAGAGCAGATTGGAAACAGGCGGAGGTGCAATCCTCATTCAACAGGTCCTGGCTGACGCCAGGATTTTTTCTCTAAGCTGTGGTGGGCAGTGCTGGGGTGAGCCCAACACAGCCATCTCCCCCAGCCCTCTCATGACCCCACACCACCGCTCCCTAGCCGAGCCCCGGGGCTGCCGTGGGCAGGAGGCCGGGGCAGGAGGGGCGAGAGGACACTGCCCTGCCCTGCCCTGCCCTGGGGGCAGCAGGACGCTGCCCGTGGGCTCCGCTGCCCTGGCCAGCCCCAGGGCCCATACGCTGGCGCCACGGCTGCCACCAGCACAGGCCCCAGCGCTGCCCTGGAACGCCCCGCATGGCCCCCAGGGCGCAGGGCAGCCAGCAGCCCTGCGGGGCCCCTGCCACAGAGCCCAGCCCCGCCGGGGCAGCGGCCGCGCCCCAGGGGCCCGCACTGCCCGCCCACACGGCACCACGCAGCCCCCAGGCCCTGCCGCACCCCGTGCTGCCGCCCACAACATGGCGCCAGACCGCGGGGGAGGGGGCAGAGCTGGCTGCCAGGACAGGAGGGCCCAGCGTTGCCATGGCATCACCCCAGTGCAGCCTTTCTATTGGCTGTCAGGAGGAGGAGGGCGGGCATCAATTTCACTGATGGCTCTGTCAGCCAATGGCAGTCCAACATGTGGAAAAAAAAGATGTCAAATACATGGAAGAGGAGCGGGAGCAAAGCAGGCGAGAAGCGAGCGGGTGAGAGGGTTTGGTGGGGGCGGCGGGTGCGTTGAAATGACGGCGGGTGCCCTCCCGCCGGGGCGGGGCAGCGGTGCTGGCGCCGGGGCTGCTTTGCTGCAGGAGCTGCAGCAGGGGCTGGTGGGGCCGTGAGCAGGGGCCAGAGCGACGTGGGCCAGAGGGGGGAGCTGCCCTGCAGCCAGACGTGGCGGCCTGCCGCGAGCAGCTGGGCCGGGGCGGCTCGGTGGGGTTTGGGTGCAGGAACCTTTGCCCCTGTGGTGGCTCTGGGATCCCTGTTAAAGCGTTTCCCTGAGGTGCTGCTGCCAGCGCAGCCCCAGGTGCTGCTCAGAGGTGCGTTTGGGAGGTGCTGGGCAAAGTGTGAGCAGGCTGCTGGTGTCCTCGCGAGGTGCCCTTCCCAATGGTGTCTTTTGTTGTGAAAACTGCATTTCTGAGTGTCTCGGAGAGAGGCTGTGCCCGCATGTCATGCCGTGCCTTAGCCGTTGTTTTTGCTCCCTGCCTCTTGCTTTGCGCCGAGACCTGTGAGCCTGGCAGCAGGGTGAAGGGTGTTTGCAGAAGAGCTCTGTAAGTGTGAGCTGTTTTGCTTGTCAGGGGCCTTGAAAGTTGATGAATGGCCAGTGCTTGCACTTGCTGTTGTTCCTTCCATGCTGCTAGGTCAGGGTGAAGAGTTGCTGAATTGTGTCTCTGCTGGTTTCACCAACTGAGATGCCCTGGCCTGAGTCCTTCCGCGTGTCTCCAATTGTCAGGGCCTAAAATAGGAGAATGCTTGTTGTCCTGGATGCGTGGAGGATTTGCTGATTTTGTTCAGCATTGGGGAAGGAAGCAGAGTTCTGAGTTGCTGGAAGGCTTCTCCCTGTGCCTGGGACGTGAGGCCCTGCTTTCTTCAGTTTCATGTTCGCTGTTCCCATGCAATCCTCCCATTAGAAAATGTTGCCAAGAATTACTTGCAGGCTGTTCTCCAATTCTTAAGTTTCATAGGCTAGGTGTTGATAATGCATAGCAGAAGGTAATCTTTTGGTGTAGTAACTGGTAGGCAATGGGTGTTTCAGAGTATTGTGAGTATTATGAGGCCATGATGTGAATCTGCGATGTGATGATGTGAATCAGGGAGGCCGTTCAGTAGGTGGCTCAGCCCTGGAGGATGGGAGGGGGAGCTGCAGGCGGCAAGAGCCCCATGGTGAGGGTGTGGGTAGTGAGGTCAGCACTGTCTATGAGAGCTATGCCAGAAAATCACCAGTGTGAAATCAATTCTTTGTAAGTAGCTGATAGGCCAGCAGGAGGCAGATGACTGGGCTCTTGCTGATGAGGTCATTTCTACTTGAGTACCTGAAAGGCCATCTGGAGGAAGAAGGCTTGTCTGTTGCTTGTGCGGTCACTTGTGAGTGATGAACTGATTGGATCTCAGGAGCTCTGTGAGTGGAAAGGTGTTTCTGAGGTCGTTTCTACCTGAGCAGTTGGTAGGGCAGCAGCAGGTCCACATCTGGGATATGTTTGGGATATGTTTATTTTTGGGATGATTTCAGGCTGAGGAGCTGATAAGACAGGATTTGGTTCATGGCTGAGGAAGTTATAGTGAGGTAATTTCTGCCCCAGAGGCTTCTAGGCGAGTGACAGAGACATGGCTGTGAAGATGACTGTGAGGTCATGTCTTTCTGAGTCCCTGCTAGGCCAGCAGCAGGCAGCTAGGCACGGGCGTTGCTTGTGAGGTCTCTTTTGTCAGAGTACCTGCTAGGCCGGCAGTAGTTGATGGCTGGGGAAGTTATTTGGAGGAAAGTTCTGTCCCTGACAGGCCATCAGCAGGCATGTGGTGGGGATATGGACTTGTGAGGTCACCTCTGTGTGAGCAGCTGACAGGTGAGGAGAAGACACATGGCTTGGATGGTGGTGGTGAGGTCAGTTCTGGGGTGGTTGCGTGTGCTCAGAGGAGGGATTGACCCCTGCAGAGCTCTACAGCAATACAGAAATGCAACTCATTAATCAAGCAGAAGTGGATGTTCCACATCATCTGACACAAATTTTATTCCACTCCGTCATCATGAGTTAGTACTGCTACATTTCAAATGCAGATGATGTTCTGTGGTGAGCATGGACATGGAGTTTGCCTTTCCACTTGTTGCTAAGTAGAAGCTTGCAGCGTCCTCGCAGTCAGCTAGGGAGTCCAGCTAGACTTTTGAGGCTGCTAAGTGAATCTAGTGCTAGTGTGAGCAGTGGTGTGAGTAATCTCTTCTTGCCAGGGTGTGTGTGCTTTAGAAGTTGCCCCTGTCAAAAGAGCAGGGAGCTTGTGAGATTTTCCTTCAAGGTCTGAATGCTGTGTCTGTCTTTGAGGTGTCCAGCTGCTTTTATGACACGTTTGGAACTGTAACACTTTAGGGGTCTCTGATTTTCTGTCCACGTATGCAGTCATTGGAGAATGGGTGCAAAGGCTGTTGGAGGAGACGGAAGGAATGTCACCTCCCAGAAAGGGTATGGGCCACATTTTGAAAGAGATTTCTTGTTCAGAGAAGTTGAGGCACAAGTGAGAGGCAAGAGCTGGCCTGATCAGCCCCTGTGAGAGCACTTCTTCTCTGCTTCCTGGAGGTGGGAAGTGAGCAGGCCCCTGGCTGTGAGTGGCTGTTCAGAGGCAGAGCCTGTTGCAAGGCCTTGGAGGACTAGAAAGGAATGGAAGGTCTGGAGAGTGGGGCTTTGTGTGTTGTGGGGTGCTTGGGGTGCCCTGTGTGCTGCCATGTGTGGTGCTGTGGGCTGTGTGTCGCTGATGCAGAGGCGTGTGTTAGTTGCCAACCCTCTGTGAGGTGTGGAGGTAACGGCATGTTACAGTGCGAGATGCCCTGTGGTGGAGCTGGGTGGTGGCGCCAGTGTTTTGCTGCTCAGCGTGGGAGGAGGTGTCTGGAGAGAGCAGTGCTCTGCTCCCAAGGCCCAGCCTGCCGTCACAGTGTCCTTCTGGGAGACGTGGGTGAGGACTGTTGGTGACCGTGTTCCCTCCTTGGAGCATCGTGGTGCGAGGCAGGGCTGCTCCCAGTTTGGTGGTTTCTGTCAGCTGAGGTTCAGGCTTGCAGTTTCGGAAGGGTTTGATGCTTCCGTGAGTCTTTGGGATTTTACTGACTGCTGGCGAGAGTTCTCTTCTCCCTGCTTAAAGGCTTCCTGTTGAATCTGGACCCTCATTGCATCTTCCCATCTCAGACGCTAATCCATTGCTATCCCTCAGCGAGATGGGTAGTTAATGAAAGCAGTCGGAGGCATTTCTCCACGTTGTGCCTACGCAGACCCTTGCAGAGAGGGGAGATGCCCCCTCACAAGAAGTCAGGCCTGTGAGGGCGATGGGTGGCTCTGAGACACCTGTCCTTGTTGAGCGGTGGAGGCGGCATCTCCAAAGCCTCTGGTGCCTTTGGCAAGAGTTTCACAATAGCATATTCCTTGAGGCTGCAATGGGGGAGCCATGTGGAGGTAGCAGGGCTCCAACGCCCTGCTCCAGGCAGGTGCCAGTAGAGGAGGTATCTTGGGGCCTTTTCCAGCGAAGTTTTGATTACCTGCGAGGATGGAGATCTGGGAACCTCTCTGGATCCGTGTGCCGCAGTTTGGCCACCGTCACGGAGAAAAAGGTTTCTTCTTAACGTCTCAGAAGCATTTCCCATTGTCCGATTTGTCCCTGTTGCCTCCCATGCTACTAGTGTGCACCTCCAAGAACATCCGGCTCCGTCTTCTCTGTGCCCTCCATAAGGTAGCTGTGCACAGCATGAAGATGCCCCTTGGCCTTCTCTTGTCTAGGCTGAACAAAGCCAGCTCTCGCAGCCTCTCCTTTTATGCCCCACGCTGCAGCCCCTGACCATCTTGGTGTCCCTGTGCAGGATTCCCTGCAGTGTGTTAGTGCCTGTGCAGAACTGGAGAGCCCAAATGGGACCTGGTATACAGACATAGTGTCACCTGTGCCAAAAAGAGGGGTAGAATGTCTTGGTAGCCCTGCTGGCTGGGCTCTCACCAATAGAGCTCAGCACAGAGGGGAGACATTTGCTCCTGCCTGTTGCGACTCTGTAAGGCCAGCAGAACTGCCAGTAACACTTCGATTCTTTCTTTCTTTCTAGGTTCCTCCACTCCTGGAGGTTCCCAGTGCAGTGCTAGAGCCGCTGAGGATGGAGGCAGGATGCCAGGCTGTGTCCCTGTACCTGTCAACATCTTGGCCAGCATCGTGAGCCCTCTGTGAAAGCAGCTGCAAGTGACTGAGAAGAGGCTACGTATGGATGCGAAGGCTTCCATAAATGCGCCTGTCTTCCCTGGGTGACTTGGGGTGTGGGTTCACCTCCTGGTACCTCTGCTGTGCTGCAAATTCCACATCCCACAACTGCTGTTGTTGCCAGCCCGCTCAGCAAATGCTGTTGTGCCCCTTCCTTTTCCTAGGAGGTTGTGGTGCCGTACAGGACGAGTCCAAGAGCCTTATAATAGATGCCAGCATGTCTTGAGTGCCTTTGTGTGAGTGCCCCAAAGCGTCCGTAGCTTGACCTGAGGAAGTCTCAGAGCTCTTGGGCTGCTGGCTCTGGGAGGGGTGAAGATGTGCCCAGGGCCAGGTTGCCCATGGCACCCAGCCCTCCGTGCTCTGTGAAGCCAGCTGTGGAGCGCGGACTGCTGCTGCAGAGGCTGCACAGCCAGGAGAGCTGTCATTTCAGCAGCTGTCCAGTGTGGGGCTGTCTCATTGCTTGGGCCTCATGTCAAAGCCTTTGCACCCTTTTTCCCTTCCCCGGGGCTCCTTGTCCAAGTAACTAAAGGAAAGGAAGGGAGGTTCCTTTGGGCTCAGGAGGCCTTCCGGACTCTCAAGTGTTTCTGTGTTGTATCTGTATCTTTTGTATTACTACAGAAAATCCCCATGCCCCCATCCATAGCAGGAGGTTTGTGAGGGGATGGGGGTGTAAAGCAGCAGCCTGCTGTGCCCAAAGAAAGCAGGATCCTTCCCTCTGAAAAGAGCAGCATCACCCAAGGAGGCAGCTCTGTGCCTGATCTTGTGCTGCTCATTTGCAGAGGCCTTGTGAGCCTAGAGTGCCTTGGCCACCTTGTGGTGTTACCGCAAGAGCTACCCTGTGTGTCTGGGTTGCGGAGCCAAGGGAAGGCAACGAGCAGAGCAGTGGCTGTGGAGTGTGCAAGTGGCGAGTGTCCTGCATGCATCTCTTCTTGCTGGCACTTGGTTGTATCTAGCAGAAGAGGCAGCTGTGTGGGGCAGAGGCAGTGTGTTTGTAGAGTAGGTGTCAGAGCAGAGGTCTGGCATCAGGTTGATGCCTGGTGCAGTGCCAAGTTGATCTGAGAGTGTCAGAAAGCCTTTGCAGTGCAGCTGCTGCCTCAGCTGATCTCTGTCCCTAGAAATGCACTAGAAATGGAAGTGGCATGCTGCTGTCATTGTGTAGGTGCTGCAGTGCAAAGGCTCCCAGCTGGGACTTGATGGTACTAAAGGAAAAGCGAGACCAATCGTTCCTTTTGTGATTTGTGCGCAGGGTGGCAGAGTGGAGCTGTGCCATGATCTGGAGAGAGTCTTGCCAGGAGATGAAAGCATTTTGCAGAAGACTGTTCTGTGTGGAGTGATCACAGCGTAATTGAAGGACGTGAGAGTGGCCCAGGTGAGCTTCTCCTCTGTGAAGGTTTGCACTTTTCAGCTCCCTTGTGACTCAGTCAAAGATAGGGCAGCAGCAGGCAGGTCGATGCCATTTGTGCTTGTGAGGTGAGTTGTGCCTCTGAATCTGGTAGGCCAAGAGCATGCATGTAGCTTTGGTGATGCTGGTGAGGTCTCTTGTGTCTGCATGCCTCATAAAGGGGGAGCAGGCCCATTGCTGCTGTTGGTGCTTTTGTGGTCAGCTGTGCATCAGTATGTGACTGGCGATCAGCATGGACATTGCTGCTGTTTGTGCTTGTTGAGGTCAATTGTGCCTCAGTTGCAAAGAGGCCAGGAGCAGATATCTGGCTTCATGGCTGCCTGTGAGGCCACTTCAGCCTGAGCACCTGACAGTCCAGCTTACTTCATATTGCTGCTGTTTTTGTTTGTGGATTCATTTGGCCTCTGTATATGCTACGCCACCAGGAGCTCCTTTTTTGTATTTGTGAGGTCACTTCTGTTGAGTGCCTGATAGGCCAGTGCTGGTCCTGTGGGTGCAGTTTGTGGTTGTGATGTCCCTTGTGGCTGAGTGCCTGATAGGCCAGTGCTGGTCACGTGGCTGCAGTTTGTGGTTGTGAGGTCACTTGTAGCTGAGTGCCTGATAAGCCAGTGCTGCTCCTGTGGGTGCAGTTTGTGGTTGTGATGTCACTTGTGGCTGAGTGCCTGATAGGATAGTGCTGGTCACATGGCTGCAGTTTGTGTTTGTGATGTCACTTGTGGCTCAGTGCCTGATAGGCCAGTGCTGGACCTGTGGGTGCAGTGTGTGGTTGTGAGGTCACTTGTGGCTGAGTGCCTGATAGGCCAGTGCTGGTCCTGTGGGTGCAGTTTGTGGTTGTGAGGTCACTTGTGGCTCAGTGCCTGATAGGCCAGTGCTGGTCCTGTGGGTGCAGTTTGTGGTTGTGAGGTCACTTGTGGCTCAGTGCCTGATAGGCCAGTGCTGGTGATGTGGCTGCAGTTTGTGGCTGTGATGTCACTTGTGGCTCAATGCCTGATAGGTCAGTTGCTGTTCCTGTGGCTGCAGTTTGTGGTTGTGATGTCCCTTGTGGCTCAGTGCCTGATAGGCCAGTGCTGGTCACATGGCTGCACTTTGTGTTTGTGATGTCACCTGTGGCGCAGTGCCTGCTAGGCCAGTGCTGGTCCTGTGGGTGCAGTTTGTAGTTGTGATGTCACTTGTGGCTGAGTGCCTGATAGGCCAGTGCTGGTCCTGTGGCTGCAGTTTGTGGTTGTGATGTCACTTGTGGCTCAGTGCCTGATAGGTCAGTGCTGGTGATGTGGCTGCAGTTTGTGGTTCTGATGTCACTTGTGGCTGAATGCCTGATAGGCCAGTGCTAGTTACGTGGCTGCAGTTTCTGGTTGTGATGTCACATGTGACTTTGTTCCTCATAGGCCAGTGTTGGTTGTGAGGTCACTTGTGGCTCAGTGCCTGCTAGGCCAGTGCTGGTGATGTGGCTGTAGTTTGTGGTTGTGATGTCAGTTGTGGCTCAGTGCCTGATAGGCCAGTGCTGGTGATGTGGGTGCAGTTTGTGGTTGTGATGTTACTTGTGGCTGAGTGCCTGATAGGCCAGTGCTGGTCCTGTGGGTGCAGTGTGTGGTTGTGAGGTCACTTGTGGCTGAGTGCCTGATGGGCCAGTGCTGGTGATGTGGCTACAGTTTGTGTTTGTGATGTCACTTGTGGCTCAGTGCAGGATAGGCCAGTGCTGTTCCTGTGGGTGCAGTTTGTGGTTGTGATGTCACTTGTGGCTCAGTGCCTGATAGGCCAGTGCTGGTAATGTGGCTGCAGTTTGTGGTTGTGATGTCACTTGTGGCTCAGTGCCTGATAGGCCAGGGCTGGTCACATGGCTGCAGTTTGTGGTTGTGATGTCACTTGTGGCTCAGTGCCTGATAGGCCAGTACTAGGCCCATGGCTGCTGTTTTCAATTGTGAGGTCACTTGTGGCTCAGTGCCTGATAGGCCAGTGCTAGGTGCCTGGGTGCTGTTTGTGATTGTGAGGTCACTTGTGGCTCAGTGCCTGATAGGCCAGTGCTGGTCCTGTGGGTGCAGTTTGTGTTTGTGATGTCACTTGTGGCTCATTGCCTGCTAGGCCAGTGCTGGTCTTGTGGGTGCAGTTTGTGTTTGTGATGTCACTTGTGGCTCAGTGCCTGATAGGCCAGTGCTGGTGATGTGGCTGCAGTTTGTGGTTGTGATGTCACTTGTGGCTCAGTGCCTGATAGGCCAGTGCTGGTGATGTGGCTGCAGTTTGTGGTTGTGATGTCACTTGTGGCTGAGTGCCTGATAGGCCAGTGCTAGTCACGTGGCTGCAGTTTGTGGTTGTGATGTCACTTGTGGCTCAATGCCTGACAGGCCAGTGCTCGTGATGTGGGTGCAGTTTGTGGTTGTTATGTCACTTGTGGCTCAGTGCTTGTTAGGCCCGTGCTGTTCTTGTAGGTGCAGTTTGTGGTTGTGAGGTCACTTGTGGCTCAGTGCCTGATAGGGCAGTGCTGGTGATGTGTCTGCAGTTTGTCTTTGTGATGTCAGTCATGGCTCAGAGCCTGATAGGCCAGTGCTGGTCCTGTGGCTGCAGTTTGTGGTTGTGAGGTCACTTGTGGCTCAGTGCCTGAAAGGCCAGTGCTGGTGATGTGGCTGCACTTTGTGGTTGTGATGTCACTTGTGGATCAGTGCCTGATAGGCCAGTGCTGGTCCTGTGGCTGCAGTTTGTGGTTGTGATGTCACTTGTGGCTGAGTGCCTGCTAGGCCAGTGCTGGTCCTGTGGGTGCAGTTTGTGGTTGTGAGGTCACTTGTGGCTCAGTGCCTGATAGGCCAGTGCTGGTGATGTGGGTGGAGTTTGTGGTTGTGATGTCACTTGTGGCTCAGTGCCTGATAGGCCAGTGCTGTTCCTGTGGGTGCAATTTGTGGTTGTGATGTCACTTGTGGATCAGTGCCTGATAGGCCAGTGCTGGTGATGTGGGTGCAGTTTGTGGTTGTGAGGTCACTTGTGGCTGAGTGCCTGATAGGCCAGTGCTGGTCACATGGCTGCAGTTTGTGGTTGTGATGTCACTTGTGGCTCAGTGCCTGCTAGGCCAGTGCTGGTCCTGTGGGTGCAGTTTGTGGTTGTGATGCCACATGTGGCTGAGTGACTGATAGGCCAGAGCTGTTGCTGTGGCTGCAGTTTGTGGTTGTGAGGTCACTTGTGGCTCAGAGCCTGATAGGCCAGTGGTAGTCCTGTGGGTGCAGTTTGTGGTTGTGATGTCACTTGTGGCTCAGTGCTTGATAGGCCAGTGCTGGTCCTGTGGCTGCAGTTTGTGGTTGTGAGGTCACTTGTGGCTCAGTGCCTGATAGGCCAGTGCTGTTCCTGTGGGTGCAGTTTGTGGTTGTGAGGTCACTTGTGGCTCAGTGCCTGATAGGCCAGTGCTGGTCCTGTGGGTGCAGTTTGTGGTTGTGATGTCACTTGTGGCTCAGTGCCTGAAAGGCCAGTGCTGGTGATGTGGCTGCAGTTTGTGGTTGTGATGTCACTTGTGGCTCAGTGCTTGATAGGCCAGTGCTGGTCACATGGCTGCAGTTTGTGGTTGTGAGGTCACTTGTGGCTCAGTGCCTGATAGGGCAGTGCTGGTCCTGTGGGTGCAGTTTGTGGTTGTGATGTCACTTGTGGCTCAGTCCCTGATAGGCCAGTGCTGTTGTCGTGGCTGCAGTTTGTGGTTGTGATGTCACTTGTGGCTGAATGCCTGACAGGCCAGTGCTCGTGATGTGGGTACAGTTTGTGTTTGTGAGGTCACTTGTGGCTCAGTGCCTGATAGGGCAGTGCTGGTGATATGGCTGCAGTTTGTGGTTGTGAGTTGTACTTGTGGCTGAGTGCCTGATAGGCCCGTGCTGGTGATGTGTCTGCACTTTGTGGTTGTGATGCCACTTGTGGCTCGGTGCCTGATAGGTCAGTGCTGGTCCTGTGGGTGCAGTTTGTTTTTCTGATGTCACTTGTGGCTCAGTACCTGATAGGCCACTGCTGGTCCTGTGGGTGGAGTTTGTGGTTGTGATGTCGCTTGTGGCTCAGTGCCTGATAGGCCAGTGCTGGTGATGTGGGTGGAGTTTGTGCTTGTGATGTCACTTGTGGCTAGGTGCCTGATAGGCCAGTGCTGGTCCTGTGGGTGCAGTTTGTGGTTGTGATGTCACTTGTGGCTCAGTGCCTGATAGGGCAGTGCTGGTGATGTGTCTGCAGTTTGTGCTTGTGGTGTCACTTGTGGCTCAGTGCCTGATAGGGCAGTGCTGGTGATGTGTCTGCAGTTTGTGCTTGTGGTGTCACTTGTGGCTCAGTTCCTGATAGGCCAGTGCTGGTGATGTGTCTGCAGTTTTTGGTTCTGATGTCACTTGTGGCTGAGTGCCTGATAGGCCAGTGCTGGTGATGTGGTTGCAGTTTGTGGCTGTGATGTCACTTGTGGCTGAGTGCCTGATAGGCCAGTGCTGGTCATGTGGTTGCAGTTTCTGGTTGTGATGTCACTTGTGGCTGAGTGCCTGATAGGCCAGTGCTGGTCACATGGCTTCAATTTGTGGTTGTGATGTAACTTGTGGCTCAGTGCGTGATAGGCCACTGCTGGTAACGTGGGTGCAGTTTCTGTTTGTGAAGTCACTTGTGGCTAGGTGCCTGATAGGCCAGTGCTGGCCATGTGGGTACAGTTTGTGGTTGTGATGTCACTTGTCTCTTAGTGCCTGATTGTCCAGTGCTGTTCACATGTCTACTGTTTTTTTACCTGTCAGGTTACTTCTACCTGAGCACCACATAGTGGCATAGTAGGCGCATGGCTCCTCTTTGCTGTTGTGAGGTCATTGTGCTCTTGTACCTTATAGGGCAGGAGGAAGCACATTTTTTCTATGCAGATTCTCAGTACATGGGTGAGAGCATAAAAAGGACCTTATTGCCAGCAATAATACTTAAAAACTTAGAAATAGAACTCCTGCTCCTCATCACCAGTACCCGAGAGCAAACAAAATGGAACAGATTATTTGATTTGTTTGCCACCCCAGATAGAACACAGCGAGGTTCCCATCTGGTGAGCACTGGCACTGGTCTTGCATGCCTACGTTTATTGGCTCTGGGCTCCTGGAGATCTACTTCAATGGGCACAGCAAATGCCCCGGGTGTGGGAGGACCCGGAAAAGGCAGCCCCACTGTTTTCCACAAGAGTAGAGGGACATCCCATTTGTTAGGGGGATGTTCAAGTATTGTTTCAACAGATATTTCTGCCAGGGGATAGAGAATGGATATTGAAAAAAGGATAGGGAATCGGCAGACTGAGATGATAACCGACAGCCTTGCCCACGAGGAGATCCGAATTGGGATTATAATAATACAATGATTGGGCAGCATGTGAAATGGCATGCCAAAATCTGGTTTTAGCTATACGAACTGCAGGGCAAATGGGTGTTATCTCAGAAAAAGTACTAGCGCTAGCAAAAGTCTGAGGAACGCTCGATTTTTGGAATATTTGCTTGCGGCGAAGTCTGCTATTATGCTATGGAGGGACGTCTGTGGAAAATGTTAATGAAAGGCTGGCAGTGAGCCTAGTGGTCCAGCAAGCGGCACCAGCTATCCATGAGTATTTCAGAAACCATGCTCCAGGGTGGCAGGGAGAGAATTTACAGAAGATTCACTGTATTGCAGCAGCTGGACCTTTACTAGAAACATTTGAGAGCTGTGACAGTATGGGCACACATGTTACATGGTTGAGGGCTCATCTGTCACACAAGAGGAAGATCTCCATTTGGGTTATCTGATGGTTGCCTCTCTGGTCATCTACCAATAATGTCTAGTCAGTGCCCCCATGTACCAACAGCATGTGCTAATGTGCTTGAGGCACCACGTACAGGCAATGGCTTGTGATGTTCCTGAGCAAGAGACCTGGTCTGAAGGAGCCTCTGGAAATGAGGCAGCAGGCTGTGAGCTGGGGAGCTCTTCAGACAGGTTGAAGGATGGTCACCTCTTCCAAAATGACCTTTGAAATTATGATTCATGACCAGGCGAACAGGACAGTGCCTGCCCTCACCTTTCCTGCCTTGCGCTCCAGACTGACTTGGGCACAAGTCCATCCTGAGCTGAAAACTCAGCAGTCCCAGGGGTGCAGCAGTGCACCCAGGCTCATCCACCTTGCCGAAGGGCTCGGCTTCTTTCCTCAAGCACGCCCCACACAAACCAAGCTGCGAGGCTCCTTAGGAGTGACTTACATCTCAGTAGCTCTGAAGTCAGGCAGAGGTTAAGGTCTATTTCTGTCTGTGTAGCTAGGTCTGTAATTTAAGCGGAGCAGAAATTATACCCTATTATTAAGTCATCGGTTTGTCTTGGTAGGTGTGTTCTGACACTTTGTCTCGATGTACTCTCTATCTGGTTGATACAGTTTTCATCAGATTACATTTTACATCCTGTTTACATGTTTTTGTTTACATGTGTTAGTTTGCATAGATACAGAGTTATTAGTTACATAACAGCCTATTCTACATGGCTCAATATTCTCATACAAACTTCCTTTTCACAGCACACAGGCAGGCCAGAAGACAACACCAACTCTCATTTATGTTCCACATGTCTGCGTAAGGTGGGAGGCTTTTGGAGTCTCCTGGGAAGCTCCATTTACAACATTACTACAGAACAGTCCAGCATATGCACAAGTTTTGTTGCTTGCAAATTCAGATGGATGGCTAGGTATTGTTCTGAGTTTCCTTTTCCAGTTTCAAGGGCACTTAAGTGAAGATGAAGCACCTGAATGCTGTGCTTTCCCAAGCAACTGGATACTGTTATCACGAGGGCACCCTACCTGAACCTATTAACATTTGCTTAGCTGGAAAACAATACTGAAAACTTTTTCTGAAGTGTTTTCGGAGTCAAGGTTCACTCGGACCCAGCCTTCCCCACGTTCTCACACACACAGGCTTACTTGACAGATCTGGAAGTTTGCCTAGGGGAATCACTGCGGTGACTTTGAGATGGCTGTTTATATCCTGCGCCCAGTGTATGCAATGAGTGCAATGTAAAAGGCAATCACGATGTGTTCACTAAAAGCATACCTTCCCACAGTCTGCCACTGCAAAGTAGAGTTGTTACATTGTTCAGCAGAGAAATCAGTTGAGCACTTCAACGCCTTAACTACAGTGTCAGCTCTTGCTTCATAAAGGCCAAAGCTTGAAAAATTACCAAGCTCAATCCCACCTTGTGTTTCAGCGACTTTAGGAAGACAACTACTACCTCGATTTCCATCAGCAGACTTCAGGAGGAGTACAGCCTTCACTTTCCAGGCTTCTGAGAGTTGGCCTTGAAGGAAAGTGTTTAAAAGATGAAACAGGTTACTCTCCAGCTGATGATGTCTTCCTGAACATGGAAACACAAACCCTAACTGGATGTGTTTACCATCAAAGGCTTTGAAAGTGCTTAACTTGGATACTGTTGGTAAATTCCTTCTAAAATTGAATACTGAAATTCCAGCATGTCAAGAGTTTCCGGCATCAGAGCAGGTCCCTTTTCTCACAGAAGGCTCCAGTAGTTCAGGGCTAAGCCCCCAGGTCAAGGGTCAGTGCTGACCCTGGAAACAGTCCTCCATTTCCTCAGGATGGGGGGAGCCACGTCGCTCTCTGATGTCCAGTAGCCAAGGTGCAAAGGTTCCACCTTATCTTTCCAAAGAGGATGAGAAGAAAATGGATTTAGGATATAACAATTAACATAGGCCTCCTCAAAGAGTTCAAAGCCCTTCAGCCCAAGTAGCACTACCTCAGACATTGACATCTTTGAGGCTCTACCTGAAGCCTTTCTCGCAGTTCCTTCAAATGACATCATCAAATATCACGACTCATGCTGTCCTGCTATCTAAAGCCTTGCAGCTTCTCCACAAACTTTTGCTGCTTCCCCACAGTCCATCTGCCTCCTCCCATTTCCACTTCATATCTTTAACAGTTCACTAAACTCAGTCTACTAGTCCATGGATCTGATCTATCTCCAGATAGACAAGCAGGACTTGATAGCAAAGCCTTTCGTTCCTTCTTAAAAAGTTGCAAGTTATTGGGTTTTGTCTCCCAGAATTGGTCGGCAATAGCTGAGGGGAAAGGGTAAAGGTGGGAGGAAGAAAAAGGTATTCTGCGTTTCCAGATAATACTTAAATACCAACTAGCAAAGCTAACCTGCTGTTGTTTAGAAGAGAATGTCAATGAATAAAGCAGCAAAACATTTGAAGGTTTTGGTTTCCTTATTTGCAGTACTTTTAACCTTATTGAAAGAGAAGAATTTAAAGTTCTATTTCATCATGCTGTGAATTGAGTTTTCCTGATGATAGAGAATATATACAGCTAACTCTTAAATCTTCAGCTATTGTGCCCACAAAGGGAAACACCTGGTCTTTCAAGCAAAAGATTACAATTGACTTCTAACAGATAACCCTCTCCTGCTTATACACTAATCAAGGTCACATGTACATGAAACACTCAAAGACGACAAAACCCCAAAGCACCTTTTTAAAGCAGGACACTTTTGGAGTATACTTTCCTTTGATCACACAAGTCACTAAGCCTTTAACTATGGCAAGGGATTCCCTCTACCTTGAATCTCCATATAGTCTGCATTTTAAAAATTCTTAAGAACTGGCTTTTTACTACTACTATAAAAGCTCAGTGTTGGCAGAAGTTTTTCAAGCACACAAATGTATTGATGCCTCAGTTTACGTAAAGATAAATTCAACAGAACCATGTCCTAGGTTAAAGGAAGGCAAAGAAACCCCATCCTTGCCTCTATTTATACATTTTCTGTTAGGGGGGGGTTCTTTCTGAATAGCCTACTGTAAAGCGCAGGGGCAGCAGAATTTTACATTAAACTATTTAGAGTTTAGGCCTAACCTCTCCAAAGAAATCCAATTGCTCTTAAAGAATCAATTCTAAAAGTCCAATGGTAGAGAGCCCAGTTAAGAGCCACCAGTGCCAACAACCTACATAGTATGCCACCGCATTAAGTATAGCCGCCATTTAGACTCTGTACAAGAGCAGGGAGGAGAATGCTTCACAGTCAGGCACTTGCTGCTCCTCTGCAGTAGAGTCCTGGGCAGAATGTTGCTCATCATCATCAGCGGAGGATGGGGAATTGCTGCTGTAGACTGCGTGTTTCCATCTGCAAGCATTTCAAAGGCAATAACAAAAACAAGATTAGGTCACACTAAGTCAAAAATCAAGTGCAGTCTACCCCAGAAGGTACTGTGAGATCTATGACGTTTCCAGCCCATTATATGTATTTGTCATGCATCTGATTTCAAACTGCATTACATGTTCTTCCTTGGGAGAGCAAAATTCCATCTTTGTTGGGAAGTTTAAAAAAAAAAAAAGGCACATGGTACTTATATGAAGCTTGACTTTGGCATATGATAGGCCAGAGCCTTGCAAAGTAACTGTAAAGCCTTGCAAAGTAGCTGTATTTGTGAATCCATTGCCCCTGATTTCCCCTGAACTTATGCACCTGGCAGTCTTCCTTACCTCCTGAAAATTCTTGCTGGGCTGCTCAAAACCCATGAAAACTGTCAGGCTACTGCTGCAGTGAGAGCAGTGCTCATCATTCAGAGTAGGACTGTGCATTTCCTTGTATTCCCACCTCTTGACAGCCATCTCTTGCCTTTTCTCTTGTGCTCGGTTATAAGCATTTGGGAAAAGGACTGGTTTTGTTTGCTGACTCTCTGTCTGGAGCTTACCGGCAGGGCCCTGGAGTCCCTGACTATGGCTTGTAAGCACTAAGGCTATACAGAAATGTGAATAGATAAAAAAATTTCCAGTAGTTCAACTCATTTCAGCTGTTTCAGGGGAGGCTTTTGGCCAGAACACAGTAAAGAAAATTGAAAGCCAGAACTAACCTGCACTGCCATCTTGAGTGTCAGCGATTTCCTCATCAGCTTTCCTCGGGAGTACGTATCCAAGTTTTCCTAATGACAAGAAACAAGAAGGGTCAGTCACAAACATGCAGAAAATCTGACGTATGCACACTTGGTGCCTACACAGTAACTTTATCAAGGCTCTGCATGGACACAAAAGATGAGCATGCAGTTCTACGATGCAGAAAGCAAGGAAGCATTGCTGGAATCCAACCATCTAGTTTTACCTGTTTTCACAAGAGGCACATTCTGGTTTAGGCCTATATCTGTCAGTCTAAGAGAGATGAGAAAATGGATGCATATTTTAAGACAAGAAGAAAACCTGTACTTTTAAATTTAGTTCATGGCCTACTTTGTCTCTCTGTTAACATGTTGATTCATGGCCCAGGACAAGTTTAAAAAAAAACAAACAAAAAAAACAAGACATCCACAGAGATTCCTGAAGTATATGAATTTATCTTTGCTTTTTATCCTAGAGTTCACAGAATCACAGAATGGTTGAGGTTGGAAGGGACCTCTGGAGATCATCTAGTCCGACCCTCCTGCTCAGGAAGGGTCACTTAGCACATGTTGCCCAGGACTGTGTCCAGATGGCTTGAATATCTCCGAGGAAGGAGCCAACCACAGCAGGCCTTGCCCACACCAAGGCACCTAGGACAGGAGCCTGGAAGGTCTTGAAGGTGCTGAGCTTCAAAGGGAGCTGAGCTGACAACACAAGGGGAAACAGATGACAACACGAAATCAGGCAATCGGAACACCATGGTGTGCGTTCGACTGGCTGCAAGATGGCTGTTGGCATCCAAGTGTGCTTAAGGAAGGCAAAGTGTTGTTAAGAGAAAAAGCACAAGTCAACTTTCAAGGACAATTAGATGTACGGGGCTGCCAGTTTATGGGGGACAGTGCAGACAGCTTCCTAACACTCACTGCTGAGCAGGAAGCCCGAACTCTGACAAACAGGCCTTTTGAATATCATGTGAAAGTTCATGAGCACGGAAGCAAGGCAGCTGCTAGGGGTTTCATGTCGAGACTCCACACTGGACCAAATTAGGCCCCTAATTCCAGCACCTACTCAAAAATAATTACAAAACCCATATATCTGCATAATAACATCAGACACGTAAAAAGAAGTACTTGTGAACTATTCTTTAAATAACAAACAGGATTAAAAAAAAAACTCTTTGGGGCAATAGTAAATGTGTACACATGACATTCTTACAAACTGCAGGCTAGAGAAGAAAATTGTTTGTCAGCAAACCAATTTAACCTGACCTCTCCGCAGGGCACAGTTCAGGACACCCTCACAAGTTACATACCTCCAATTTTCTAGAGAAGGTCCAGAAAAGAAACTACCTTGATCAAAACAGTGGAACGGGCCTTGTCCAGAAAAGATGTGATTTGCTTACTTGGTTTGGAAGCTCTGCCAGCATAAAACAAACAAACAAGAAAACAAACAAAAAAACCATACACACACACCAAAGAGTTACAAAGGGATTATTTAAGAGTCTTGTCTAAACTCTACCTTAATTTAAGTAAAGGGCTCCTAAGGGTGCACAAGGAATTTATCTTCCACCGTTACTGCAAACGGCAGGACACTACAAAGGTCACCCCTAGGAGAAGGGAGTTCAGACTACGCCTAAAACAGCCACCGGCACACTGAAGGCTCTCATTCACTTTCAACATGCGTTTTCCCTTTCACAAAAAACCTTACAAAGCCACTTCAGCCAGTAACTAGCCAGGAGGGTTGTCTCCCCCAACCCCCTTTCTTTTCTTTCTTTCCAGAGAGAGCTTGTTGTATTCTACAGCTTCCGACAGAAGCTATATTAGCATAAATGCTGCAGCTGATTTAGACTTCTGCGACCAAAAGATCTTAGACTTTTGGCTGAAATGCTCTCGCTGCTGCCCATGGGGAGAGGCACAGAGCCAGAAAACAATGCCTGGAGTCCAGGGCACTCTGCTGACGTGGGCATCTCTCCTGCTGGCACTAGAAATAGTGTATCCCGTCACATTCACTCTGCACAGATTATATCCTACCTGGGGCTAGCCCCCACGACACCTCCTCGGGCTCCTGGCTGCACAGCTGGTCACCAAGAGAAAAGAATGGGGGAAAAGCCTCACCATTTCAGCAACAATGGGTTAGTAGAAGAAGCAGAGTTTTCCAAGGCACCTGACACCTAAGAACAAGAACGCCCATTAATTACTTGAATAAGGTGTAACTCCTGATTTTCTCTTCCCTGCTCGAGTCTAGCCAGCGTCCTCCACATGTGGCTCAATGCTGAGGAAAGAACAGACACAACAGGGTTGGGCAGCCACAGGCAAGTCTCTCGCAGACCGAGCGCCCTGCACAGGGCCCTGACTCCCAACATTACATTTCAACTCCCAAAGTTCTCCCCTCCAAGCACCTCGCAGATCATCTCCCACAGAAACATGGGAAGGTCTCTCGAGGGGCAGCTACTGCCACCGCTGCAGCATCTCAGCAACCCCACACACCTTGCCCAGGCAACAGCCCGCTCACACACAGCTACTTCTCCCACCACTGCGTCTTCGGCCTCTTTCTCACAGGCCTTCCAGTAACACCCCCTTTGAGCACCCAAGGTTGCTGGTGTTACTAGCAACAGCATACTGCCCCGGCCTAGACGTAAAGCTTGCTGCCTTCCTCAAGGAAAGCAACACACTAAAGGTTACAAAGCCATCTCAGATCATAAGCAAACATGTAAATCACTACCTCTGTAAGCTCCAGAAAAAGAAGAGTCCACCTAGGACAGGAAAGAAAAGACAGAAAAGCAACTCAGACACTCACTGAAATAACATACTGCTAAAGCAGGGCTCAGGATCTAGGTCTTTCAGTAAGTCTCAGCTGCACACTTCCTCACCAGGCACAAGGCAATAGTCAGGTGAAAGATTTCGTCAGCTGATACAAAGAAGGAGTCTTGCAAGTAGTTCTGCTTCACGAACAGAGACTGAAAGCAGTTTCTAAGTTTTCTTCTAGTTGCTTTCAAAAAGACTAGGCAACACTGTAAGGGTTCTGCAATCTGGGATCGACAAAAAAATCACTTCTTTTCCTTTCTTTTGCTCCCAAACCCAGCTGCTACCATCACTACTGGACCATCTCCCTTTTGTGTCAGGTGCACAAAAACTTCCTGCAACAGAACTGAGAGCCTTAAGCGCACCTTTCACTGAACACATGGAATACTTGCTGTCAATTTACTACTAACGTCAAGCAGAAAATATTGGCGGCTGGATGGTAAATGCAAATCTGTTCCTACTAAAAGAGATTCTCATTCAGCATGCTTTGGTATTTCAGAAGGCAAAACTCAAGGTGGCAGAAGACTTCTGTGTCCTCCAGTTCAACTTTTAGCACGTGAGTTTCAGTCGAGTTGTCTTCAGTCACAGCTTGCACACATCAGCTCTCCTGCAGAGAGAAAGAACAATTCAACATTCTCAAGGTGACATTCAGAGAGAACTACAGTTTCAATACCTGGCTACAGTAACAATACCTGCTCTTAAACAGAAGCACATCCTGCTCCAGGTTTTGGAGAGCACTCACCATCCATGAGACTCGTGTTCTGTCAGTCTTTATCAAACACTTGGGGGGTCAGAAGTAGTTTGATCACACAGGAAGATCCATTTTCTCTTCACAGTTCAGAAATGAATGGGGAAAGCTTGGATTTGCTAAAGCAGCCACAGCCAGGGGACACAGATGGACAAAAAGCAGAAGCAAGGAAAAATCAATTTCTGCTCATCTACCACTGTCCTCAACAGCAATGCACACCTCCATGAGAGGGTTCCGCTCTGGCTTTACCATTTAGGTATAACCAAGGGCCTGGGAGAAAGGAATAAGGACACTGGTGTCGAGGAACACTGGAAGCAAACTGACAAAATGGGCCCTAACCTGTAAATCCTTTGAAAATGCTCTCCATGCAGGGGTGTGTTCATGTCATCCTCCTTGGTCTAGTAAGGACAGTGCCCATTTGTGGCATCCTTTTACTTTCAACCTTAGCAAGTGCAGGAAGAAAGGAAGCTACCAAAAAGCACAAGAACTCTGCAAAGACTTCCTTAAGCTCAGGCCCTGCTCTTTTCATAGTCCTTGTTCCTGCTCAGAACTGGCCTGTCAGGCACTGAGCCACAAGTGACCTCACAACCACAAACTGCAGCCACAGGAACAGCACTGGCCTATCAGGCACTGAGCCACAATTGACATCACAACCACAAACTGCAGCCACATCACCAGCACTGGCCTATCAGGCACTCAGCCACAAGTGACATCACAAACACAAACTGCAGCCACAGGAACAGCACTGGCCTATCAGGCACTGAGCCACAAGTGACATCACAAACACAAACTGCACCCACAGGACCAGCACTGGCCTATCAGGCACTGAGCCACAATTGACATCACAACCACAAACTGCAGCCACACCACCAGCACTGGCCTATCAGGCACTGAGCCACAAGGGACATCACAACCACAAACTGCACCCACAGGACCAGCCCTGGCCTATCAGGCACTCAGCCACAAGTGACATGACAACCACAAACTGCAGCCACCTGACTAGCACTGGCCTATCAGGCACTGAGCCACAAGTGACATCACAAACACAAACTGCACCCACGTGACTAGCACTGGCCTATCAGGCACTCAGCCACAAGTGACATCACAACCACAAACTGCAGCCATGTGACCAGCACTGGCCTATCAGGCACTGAGCCACAAGTGACATCACAACTACAAACTGCAGCCACACCACCAGCACTGGCCTAGCAGGCACTGATCCACAAGTGACATCACAACCACAAACGGCAGCCACACCACCAGGACTGGCCTATCAGGCACTCAGCCACAAGTGACATCACAACCACAAACTACAGCCACATCACCAGCACTGGCCTATCAGGCACTCAGCCACAAGTGACATCACAACCACAAACTGCAGCCACAGGACCAGCACTGGCCTATCAGGCACTGAGCCACAAGTGACCTCACAACCACAAACTGCAGCCACATCACCAGCACTGGCCTATCAGGCACTCAGCCACAAGGGACATCACAAACACAAACTACAACCACATCACCAGCACTGGCCTATCAGGCACTCAGCCACAAGGGACATCACAACCACAGAACTGCAGCCATGTGACCAACACTGGCCTATCAGGCAGTAAAGCCACAAATGACATCACAACCACAAACTGCAGCCACAGGACTACCAGTGGCCTATCAGGCACTCAGCCACAAGTGACATCACAACCACAAACTGCACCCACAGGACCAGCACTGGCCTATCAGGCACTGAGCCACAAGTGACATCACAACCACAAACTGCAGCCATGTGACTAACACTGGCCTATCAGGCACTGATCCACAAGTGACATCACAACCACAAACTACAGCCACATCACCAGCACTGGCCTATCAGGCACTCAGCCACAAGTGACATCACAACCACAAACTGCAGCCACAGGACCAGCACTGGCCTATCAGGCACTGAGCCACAAGTGACCTCACAACCACAAACTGCAGCCACATCACCAGCACTGGCCTATCAGGCACTCAGCCACAAGGGACATCACAAACACAAACTACAACCACATCACCAGCACTGGCCTATCAGGCACTGAGCCACAAGTGACATCACAACCACAAACTGCAGCCACAGGACCAGCACTGGCCTATCAGGCACTGAGCCACAAGTGACATCACAACCACAAACTGCAGCCACATCACCAGCACTGGCTTATCAGGCACTGAGCGACAAGTGACCTCACAACCACAAACTGCAGCCACACCACCAGCACTGGCCTATCAGGCACTCAGCCACAAGGGACATCACAAACACAAACTACAACCACATCACCAGCACTGGCCTATAAGGTACTGATCCACAAGTGACATCACAACCACAAACTGCACCCACATCACCAGCACTGGCTTATCAGGCACTGAGCCACAAGTGACCTCACAACCACAAACTGTAGCCATGCGACCAACACTGGCCTATCAAGCAGTAAAGCCACAAGTGACATCAGAACCACAAACTGCAATCACAGGACTACCACTGGCCTATCAGGCACTCAGCCACAAGTGACATCACAACCACAAACTGCAGCCACATCACCAGCACTGGCCTATCAGGCACTGAGCCACAAGTGACCTCACAAACACAAACTGCACCCACAGGACCAGCACTGGCCTATCAGGCACTGAGCCACAAGTGACATCACAACCACAAACTGCACCCACAGAACCAACACTGGCCTATCAGGCACTCAGCCACAACTGACCTCACAAACACAAACTGCAATCACAGGACGAGCACTGGCCTATCAGGCACTGAGCCACAAGTGACATCACAACCACAAACTGCAGCCACACCACCAGGACTGGCCTATCAGGCACTCAGCCACAAGTGACATCACAACCACAAACTGCAGCCATGTGACCAGCACTGGCCTATCAGGCACTGAGCCACAAGTGACATCACAACCACAAACTGCACCCACATCACCAGCACTGGCCTATCAGGCACTGAGCCACAAGTGACATCACAACCACAAACTGCAGCCACGTGACTAGCACTGGCCTATCAGGCACTCAGCCACAAGTGACATCACAACAACAAACTGCAGACACATCACCAGCACTGGCCTATCATGCACTGAGCCACAAGTGACATCAAAACTACAAACTGCAGCCACCTGCCTAGCACTGGCCTATCAAGCACTGAGCCACAAGCGACATCACAACCACAAACTGCACCCACATCACCAGCACTGGCCTATCAAGCACTCAGCCACAAGTGACATCACAACCACAAACTGCACCACATCACCAGCACTGGCCTATCAGGCACTCAGCCACAAGTGACATCACAACCACAAACTGCACCCACAGAACCAGCACTGGCCTATCAGGCATTCAGCCGCGAGTGATATCACAACAACAAACGGCAGCCATGTGACTAACACTGGCCTATCAGGCACTGAGCCACAAGTGACATCACAACCACAAACTGCACCCACGTGACTAGCACTGGCCTATCAGGCACTCAGCCACAAGTGACATCACAACCACAAACTGCAGCCACAGGACCAGCACTGGCCTATCAGGCACTCAGCCACAAGTGACATCACAACCACAAACTGCAGCCATGTGACTAACACTGGCCTATCAGGCACTGAGCCACAAGTGACATCACAAACACAAACTGCACCCACAGGACCAGCACTGGCCTATCAGGCACTGAGCCACAAGTGACATCACAAACACAAACTGCACCCACAGGAACAGCACTGGCCTATCAGGCACTCAGCCACAAGTGACATCACAACCACAGAACTGCAGCCACATCACCAGCACTGGCCTATCAGGCACTGAGCCACAAGTGACATCACAACCACAAACTGCAGCCACACCACCAGGACTGGCCTATCAGGCACTCAGCCACAAGTGACATCACAACCACAAACTGCACCCACAGGACCAGCACTGGCCTATCAGGCACTCAGCCACAAGGGACATCACAAACACAAACTACAACCACATCACCAGCACTGGCCTATCAGGCACTCAGCCGCAAGGGACATCGCAACCACAAACTGCAGCCACATCACCAGCACTGGCCTATCAGGCACTGATCCACAAGTGACATCACAACCACAAACTGCACCCACAGGAAAAACACTGGCTATCAGTCACTGAGCCACATGTGACCTCACAACCACAAACTGTAGCCACGCGACCAACACTGGCCTATCAGGCAGTAAAGCCACAAATAACATCACAACCACAAACTGCAGCCACAGGACCAGCACTGGCCTATCAGGCACTGAGCCACAAGTGACATCACAACCACAAACTGCAGCCACATCACCAGCACTGGCTTATCAGGCACTGAGCGACAAGTGACCTCACAACCACAAACTGCAGCCACACCACCAGCACTGGCCTATCAGGCTCTCAGCCACAAGTGGCCTCACAACCACAAACTGCAGCCACATCACCAGCACTGGCCTATCAGGCACTGAGCCACAAGGGACATCACAAACACAAACTACAACCACATCACCAGCACTGGCCTATAAGGTACTGATCCACAAGTGACATCACAACCACAAACTGCACCCACATCACCAGCACTGGCTTATAAGGCACTGAGCCACAAGTGACCTCACAACCACAAACTGTAGCCATGCGACCAACACTGGCCTATCAGGCAGTAAAGCCACAAGTGACATCAGAACCACAAACTGCAGCCACAGGACTACCACTGGCCTATCAGACACTGAGCCACAAGTGACATCACAACCACAAACTGCAGCCACATCACCAGCACTGGCCTATCAGGCACTGAGCCACAAGTGACCTCACAACCACAAACTGCACCCACAGGACCAGCACTGGCCTATCAGGCACTCAGCCACAAGTGACATCACAACCACAAACTGCACCCACAGAACCAGCACTGGCCTATCAGGCACTGAGCCACAACTGACCTCACAAACACAAACTGCAATCACAGGACCAGCACTGGCCTATCAGGCACTGAGCCACAAGTGACATCACAAACACAAACTGCACCCACAGGAACAGCTCTGGCCTATCAGGCACTCAGCCACAAGGGACATCACAACCACAGAACTGCAGCCACATCACCAGCACTGGCCTATCAGGCACTGAGCCACAAGTGACATCACAACCACAAACTGCACCCACAAGACTAGCACTGGCCTATCAGGCACTGATCCACAAGTGACATCACAACCACAAACTGTAGCCACATCACCAGCACTGGCCTATCAGGCTCTCAGCCACAAGTGACATCACAACCACAAACTGCAGGCATGTGACCAGCACTGGCCTATCAGGCACTGAGCCACAAGTGACCTCACAAACACAAACTGCACCCACAGAACCAGCACTGGCCTATCAGGCACTGAGCCACAAGTGACCTCACAACCACAAACTGCAGCCACATCACCAGCACTGGCCTATCAGGCACTGCGCCACAAGGGACATCACAACCACAGAACTGCAGCCACATCACCAGCACTGGCCTATCAGGTACTGAGCCACAAGTGACTTCACAACCACAAACTGCAGCCACACCACCAGCACTGGCCTATCAGGCACTGATCCACAAGTGACATCACAACCACAAACTGCAGCCACATCACCAGCACTGGCCTATCAGGCACTCAGCCACAAGTGACATCACAACCACAAACTGCAGCCATGTGACCAGCACTGGCCTATCAGGCACCGAGCCACAAGTGACATCACAACCACAAACTGCAGCCACACCACCAGGACTGGCCTATCAGGCACTGAGCCACAAGTGACATCACAACCACAAACTGCAGCCACAGGACCAGCACTGGCCTATCAGGCACTCAGCCACAAGTGACATCACAACCACAAACTGCACCCACACCACCAGCACTGGCCTATCAGGCACTCAGCCACAAGTGACATCACAACCACAAACTGCAGCCACGTGACTAGCACTGGCCTATCAGGCACTCAGCCACAAGTGACATCACAACAACAAACTGCAGACACATCACCAGCACTGGCCTATCATGCACTGAGCCACAAGTGACATCAAAACTACAAACTGCAGCCACCTGCCTAGCACTGGCCTATCAGGCACTGAGCCACAAGCGACATCACAACCACAAACTGCACCCACATCACCAGCACTGGCCTATCAAGCACTCAGCCACAAGTGACATCACAACCACAAACTGCACCCACAGAACCAGCACTGGCCTATCAGGCACTCAGCCACAACTGACCTCACAAACACAAACTGCAATCACAGGACCAGCACTGGCCTATCAGGCACTGAGCCACAAGTGACATCACAAACACAAACTGCACCCACAGGAACAGCTCTGGCCTATCAGGCACTCAGCCACAAGGGACATCACAACCACAGAACTGCAGCCACATCACCAGCACTGGCCTATCAGGCACTGAGCCACAAGTGACATCACAACCACAAACTGCACCCACATCACCAGCACTGGCCTATCAGGCACTGATCCACAAGTGACATCACAACCACAAACTGTAGCCACACCACCAGCACTGGCCTATCAGGCACTCAGCCACAAGTGACATCACAACCACAGAACTGCAGCCACAGGAACAGCACTGGCCTGTCAGGCACTGAGCCACAAGTGACATCACAACCACAAACTGCACCACATCACCAGCACTGGCTTATCAGGCACTGAGCCACAAGTGACCTCACAACCACAAACTGCAACCACATCACCAGCACTGGCCTATCAGGCACTGAGCCACAAGTGACATCACAACCACAAACTGCAGCCACGTGACTAGCACTGGCCTATCAGGCACTCAGCCACAAGTGACATCACAACCACAAACTGCAGCCATGTGACCAGCACTGGCCTATCAGGCACTGAGCCACAAGTGACATCACAACTACAAACTGCAGCCACACCACCAGCACTGGCCTAGCAGGCACTGATCCACAAGTGACATCACAACCACAAACGGCAGCCACACCACCAGGACTGGCCTATCAGGCACTCAGCCACAAGTGACATCACAACCACAAACTACAGCCACATCACCAGCACTGGCCTATCAGGCACTCAGCCACAAGTGACATCACAACCACAAACTGCAGCCACAGGACCAGCACTGGCCTATCAGGCACTGAGCCACAAGTGACCTCACAACCACAAACTGCAGCCACATCACCAGCACTGGCCTATCAGGCACTCAGCCACAAGGGACATCACAAACACAAACTACAACCACATCACCAGCACTGGCCTATCAGGCACTCAGCCACAAGGGACATCACAACCACAGAACTGCAGCCATGTGACCAACACTGGCCTATCAGGCAGTAAAGCCACAAATGACATCACAACCACAAACTGCAGCCACAGGACTACCAGTGGCCTATCAGGCACTCAGCCACAAGTGACATCACAACCACAAACTGCACCCACAGGACCAGCACTGGCCTATCAGGCACTGAGCCACAAGTGACATCACAACCACAAACTGCAGCCATGTGACTAACACTGGCCTATCAGGCACTGATCCACAAGTGACATCACAACCACAAACTACAGCCACATCACCAGCACTGGCCTATCAGGCACTCAGCCACAAGTGACATCACAACCACAAACTGCAGCCACAGGACCAGCACTGGCCTATCAGGCACTGAGCCACAAGTGACCTCACAACCACAAACTGCAGCCACATCACCAGCACTGGCCTATCAGGCACTCAGCCACAAGGGACATCACAAACACAAACTACAACCACATCACCAGCACTGGCCTATCAGGCACTGAGCCACAAGTGACATCACAACCACAAACTGCAGCCACAGGACCAGCACTGGCCTATCAGGCACTGAGCCACAAGTGACATCACAACCACAAACTGCAGCCACATCACCAGCACTGGCCTATCAGGCACTGAGCGACAAGTGACCTCACAACCACAAACTGCAGCCACACCACCAGCACTGGCCTATCAGGCACTCAGCCACAAGGGACATCACAAACACAAACTACAACCACATCACCAGCACTGGCCTATAAGGTACTGATCCACAAGTGACATCACAACCACAAACTGCACCCACATCACCAGCACTGGCTTATCAGGCACTGAGCCACAAGTGACCTCACAACCACAAACTGTAGCCATGCGACCAACACTGGCCTATCAAGCAGTAAAGCCACAAGTGACATCAGAACCACAAACTGCAATCACAGGACTACCACTGGCCTATCAGGCACTCAGCCACAAGTGACATCACAACCACAAACTGCAGCCACATCACCAGCACTGGCCTATCAGGCACTGAGCCACAAGTGACCTCACAAACACAAACTGCACCCACAGGACCAGCACTGGCCTATCAGGCACTGAGCCACAAGTGACATCACAACCACAAACTGCACCCACAGAACCAACACTGGCCTATCAGGCACTCAGCCACAACTGACCTCACAAACACAAACTGCAATCACAGGACGAGCACTGGCCTATCAGGCACTGAGCCACAAGTGACATCACAACCACAAACTGCAGCCACACCACCAGGACTGGCCTATCAGGCACTCAGCCACAAGTGACATCACAACCACAAACTGCAGCCATGTGACCAGCACTGGCCTATCAGGCACTGAGCCACAAGTGACATCACAACCACAAACTGCACCCACATCACCAGCACTGGCCTATCAGGCACTGAGCCACAAGTGACATCACAACCACAAACTGCAGCCACGTGACTAGCACTGGCCTATCAGGCACTCAGCCACAAGTGACATCACAACAACAAACTGCAGACACATCACCAGCACTGGCCTATCATGCACTGAGCCACAAGTGACATCAAAACTACAAACTGCAGCCACCTGCCTAGCACTGGCCTATCAAGAACTGAGCCACAAGCGACATCACAACCACAAACTGCACCCACATCACCAGCACTGGCCTATCAAGCACTCAGCCACAAGTGACATCACAACCACAAACTGCACCACATCACCAGCACTGGCCTATCAGGCACTCAGCCACAAGTGACATCACAACCACAAACTGCACCCACAGAACCAGCACTGGCCTATCAGGCATTCAGCCGCGAGTGATATCACAACAACAAACGGCAGCCATGTGACTAACACTGGCCTATCAGGCACTGAGCCACAAGTGACATCACAACCACAAACTGCACCCACGTGACTAGCACTGGCCTATCAGGCACTCAGCCACAAGTGACATCACAACCACAAACTGCAGCCACAGGACCAGCACTGGCCTATCAGGCACTCAGCCACAAGTGACATCACAACCACAAACTGCAGCCATGTGACTAACACTGGCCTATCAGGCACTGAGCCACAAGTGACATCACAAACACAAACTGCACCCACAGGACCAGCACTGGCCTATCAGGCACTGAGCCACAAGTGACATCACAAACACAAACTGCACCCACAGGAACAGCACTGGCCTATCAGGCACTCAGCCACAAGTGACATCACAACCACAGAACTGCAGCCACATCACCAGCACTGGCCTATCAGGCACTGAGCCACAAGTGACATCACAACCACAAACTGCAGCCACACCACCAGGACTGGCCTATCAGGCACTCAGCCACAAGTGACATCACAACCACAAACTGCACCCACAGGACCAGCACTGGCCTATCAGGCACTCAGCCACAAGGGACATCACAAACACAAACTACAACCACATCACCAGCACTGGCCTATCAGGCACTCAGCCGCAAGGGACATCGCAACCACAAACTGCAGCCACATCACCAGCACTGGCCTATCAGGCACTGATCCACAAGTGACATCACAACCACAAACTGCACCCACAGGAAAAACACTGGCTATCAGTCACTGAGCCACATGTGACCTCACAACCACAAACTGTAGCCACGCGACCAACACTGGCCTATCAGGCAGTAAAGCCACAAATAACATCACAACCACAAACTGCAGCCACAGGACCAGCACTGGCCTATCAGGCACTGAGCCACAAGTGACATCACAACCACAAACTGCAGCCACACCACCAGGACTGACCTATCAGGCACTCAGCCACAAGTGACATCACAACCACAAACTGCACCCACAGGACCAGCACTGGCCTATCAGGCACTCAGCCACAAGGGACATCACAAACACAAACTACAACCACATCACCAGCACTGGCCTATCAGGCACTCAGCCGCAAGGGACATCGCAACCACAAACTGCAGCCACATCACCAGCACTGGCCTATCAGGCACTGATCCACAAGTGACATCACAACCACAAACTGCACCCACAGGAAAAACACTGGCTATCAGTCACTGAGCCACATGTGACCTCACAACCACAAACTGTAGCCACGCGACCAACACTGGCCTATCAGGCAGTAAAGCCACAAATAACATCACAACCACAAACTGCAGCCACAGGACCAGCACTGGCCTATCAGGCACTGAGCCACAAGTGACATCACAACCACAAACTGCAGCCACATCACCAGCACTGGCTTATCAGGCACTGAGCGACAAGTGACCTCACAACCACAAACTGCAGCCACACCACCAGCACTGGCCTATCAGGCTCTCAGCCACAAGTGGCCTCACAACCACAAACTGCAGCCACATCACCAGCACTGGCCTATCAGGCACTGAGCCACAAGGGACATCACAAACACAAACTACAACCACATCACCAGCACTGGCCTATAAGGTACTGATCCACAAGTGACATCACAACCACAAACTGCACCCACATCACCAGCACTGGCTTATAAGGCACTGAGCCACAAGTGACCTCACAACCACAAACTGTAGCCATGCGACCAACACTGGCCTATCAGGCAGTAAAGCCACAAGTGACATCAGAACCACAAACTGCAGCAACAGGACTACCACTGGCCTATCAGGCACTGAGCCACAAGTGACATCACAACCACAAACTGCACCCACAGAACCAGCACTGGCCTATCAGGCACTGAGCCACAACTGACCTCACAAACACAAACTGCAATCACAGGACCAGCACTGGCCTATCAGGCACTGAGCCACAAGTGACATCACAAACACAAACTGCACCCACAGGAACAGCTCTGGCCTATCAGGCACTCAGCCACAAGGGACATCACAACCACAGAACTGCAGCCACATCACCAGCACTGGCCTATCAGGCACTGAGCCACAAGTGACATCACAACCACAAACTGCACCCACAAGACTAGCACTGGCCTATCAGGCACTGATCCACAAGTGACATCACAACCACAAACTGTAGCCACATCACCAGCACTGGCCTATCAGGCTCTCAGCCACAAGTGACATCACAACCACAAACTGCAGGCATGTGACCAGCACTGGCCTATCAGGCACTGAGCCACAAGTGACCTCACAAACACAAACTGCACCCACAGAACCAGCACTGGCCTATCAGGCACTGAGCCACAAGTGACCTCACAACCACAAACTGCAGCCACATCACCAGCACTGGCCTATCAGGCACTGCGCCACAAGGGACATCACAACCACAGAACTGCAGCCACATCACCAGCACTGGCCTATCAGGCACTGAGCCACAAGTGACATCACAACCACAAACTGCAGCCACAGGACCAGCACTGGCCTATCAGGCACTGAGCCACAAGTGACATCACAACCACAAACTGCAGCCACATCACCAGCACTGGCTTATCAGGCACTGAGCGACAAGTGACCTCACAACCACAAACTGCAGCCACACCACCAGCACTGGCCTATCAGGCACTCAGCCACAAGGGACATCACAAACACAAACTACAACCACATCACCAGCACTGGCCTATAAGGTACTGATCCACAAGTGACATCACAACCACAAACTGCACCCACATCACCAGCACTGGCTTATCAGGCACTGAGCCACAAGTGACCTCACAACCACAAACTGTAGCCATGCGACCAACACTGGCCTATCAAGCAGTAAAGCCACAAGTGACATCAGAACCACAAACTGCAATCACAGGACTACCACTGGCCTATCAGGCACTCAGCCACAAGTGACATCACAACCACAAACTGCAGCCACATCACCAGCACTGGCCTATCAGGCACTGAGCCACAAGTGACCTCACAAACACAAACTGCACCCACAGGACCAGCACTGGCCTATCAGGCACTGAGCCACAAGTGACATCACAACCACAAACTGCACCCACAGAACCAACACTGGCCTATCAGGCACTCAGCCACAACTGACCTCACAAACACAAACTGCAATCACAGGACGAGCACTGGCCTATCAGGCACTGAGCCACAAGTGACATCACAACCACAAACTGCAGCCACACCACCAGGACTGGCCTATCAGGCACTCAGCCACAAGTGACATCACAACCACAAACTGCAGCCATGTGACCAGCACTGGCCTATCAGGCACTGAGCCACAAGTGACATCACAACCACAAACTGCACCCACATCACCAGCACTGGCCTATCAGGCACTGAGCCACAAGTGACATTCACAACCACAAACTGCAGCCACGTGACTAGCACTGGCCTATCAGGCACTCAGCCACAAGTGACATCACAACAACAAACTGCAGACACATCACCAGCACTGGCCTATCATGCACTGAGCCACAAGTGACATCAAAACTACAAACTGCAGCCACCTGCCTAGCACTGGCCTATCAAGCACTGAGCCACAAGCGACATCACAACCACAAACTGCACCCACATCACCAGCACTGGCCTATCAAGCACTCAGCCACAAGTGACATCACAACCACAAACTGCACCACATCACCAGCACTGGCCTATCAGGCACTCAGCCACAAGTGACATCACAACCACAAACTGCACCCACAGAACCAGCACTGGCCTATCAGGCATTCAGCCGCGAGTGATATCACAACAACAAACGGCAGCCATGTGACTAACACTGGCCTATCAGGCACTGAGCCACAAGTGACATCACAACCACAAACTGCACCCACGTGACTAGCACTGGCCTATCAGGCACTCAGCCACAAGTGACATCACAACCACAAACTGCAGCCATGTGACCAGCACTGGCCTATCAGGCACTCAGCCACAAGTGACATCACAACCACAAACTGCAGCCATGTGACTAACACTGGCCTATCAGGCACTGAGCCACAAGTGACATCACAAACACAAACTGCACCCACAGGACCAGCACTGGCCTATCAGGCACTGAGCCACAAGTGACATCACAAACACAAACTGCACCCACAGGAACAGCACTGGCCTATCAGGCACTCAGCCACAAGTGACATCACAACCACAGAACTGCAGCCACATCACCAGCACTGGCCTATCAGGCACTGAGCCACAAGTGACATCACAACCACAAACTGCAGCCACACCACCAGGACTGGCCTATCAGGCACTCAGCCACAAGTGACATCACAACCACAAACTGCACCCACAGGACCAGCACTGGCCTATCAGGCACTCAGCCACAAGGGACATCACAAACACAAACTACAACCACATCACCAGCACTGGCCTATCAGGCACTCAGCCGCAAGGGACATCGCAACCACAAACTGCAGCCACATCACCAGCACTGGCCTATCAGGCACTGATCCACAAGTGACATCACAACCACAAACTGCACCCACAGGAAAAACACTGGCTATCAGTCACTGAGCCACATGTGACCTCACAACCACAAACTGTAGCCACGCGACCAACACTGGCCTATCAGGCAGTAAAGCCACAAATAACATCACAACCACAAACTGCAGCCACAGGACCAGCACTGGCCTATCAGGCACTGAGCCACAAGTGACATCACAACCACAAACTGCAGCCACATCACCAGCACTGGCTTATCAGGCACTGAGCGACAAGTGACCTCACAACCACAAACTGCAGCCACACCACCAGCACTGGCCTATCAGGCTCTCAGCCACAAGTGGCCTCACAACCACAAACTGCAGCCACATCACCAGCACTGGCCTATCAGGCACTGAGCCACAAGGGACATCACAAACACAAACTACAACCACATCACCAGCACTGGCCTATAAGGTACTGATCCACAAGTGACATCACAACCACAAACTGCACCCACATCACCAGCACTGGCTTATAAGGCACTGAGCCACAAGTGACCTCACAACCACAAACTGTAGCCATGCGACCAACACTGGCCTATCAGGCAGTAAAGCCACAAGTGACATCAGAACCACAAACTGCAGCCACAGGACTACCACTGGCCTATCAGGCACTGAGCCACAAGTGACATCACAACCACAAACTGCAGCCACATCACCAGCACTGGCCTATCAGGCACTGAGCCACAACTGACCTCACAACCACAAACTGCACCCACAGGACCAGCACTGGCCTATCAGGCACTCAGCCACAAGTGACATCACAACCACAAACTGCACCCACAGAACCAGCACTGGCCTATCAGGCACTGAGCCACAACTGACCTCACAAACACAAACTGCAATCACAGGACCAGCACTGGCCTATCAGGCACTGAGCCACAAGTGACATCACAAACACAAACTGCACCCACAGGAACAGCTCTGGCCTATCAGGCACTCAGCCACAAGGGACATCACAACCACAGAACTGCAGCCACATCACCAGCACTGGCCTATCAGGCACTGAGCCACAAGTGACATCACAACCACAAACTGCACCCACAAGACTAGCACTGGCCTATCAGGCACTGATCCACAAGTGACATCACAACCACAAACTGTAGCCACATCACCAGCACTGGCCTATCAGGCTCTCAGCCACAAGTGACATCACAACCACAAACTGCAGGCATGTGACCAGCACTGGCCTATCAGGCACTGAGCCACAAGTGACCTCACAAACACAAACTGCACCCACAGAACCAGCACTGGCCTATCAGGCACTGAGCCACAAGTGACCTCACAACCACAAACTGCAGCCACATCACCAGCACTGGCCTATCAGGCACTGAGCCACAAGGGACATCACAACCACAGAACTGCAGCCACATCACCAGCACTGGCCTATCAGGTACTGAGCCACAAGTGACTTCACAACCACAAACTGCAGCCACACCACCAGCACTGGCCTATCAGGCACTGATCCACAAGTGACATCACAACCACAAACTGCAGCCACATCACCAGCACTGGCCTATCAGGCACTCAGCCACAAGTGACATCACAACCACAAACTGCAGCCATGTGACCAGCACTGGCCTATCAGGCACCGAGCCACAAGTGACATCACAACCACAAACTGCAGCCACACCACCAGGACTGGCCTATCAGGCACTGAGCCACAAGTGACATCACAACCACAAACTGCAGCCACAGGACCAGCACTGGCCTATCAGGCACTCAGCCACAAGTGACATCACAACCACAAACTGCACCCACACCACCAGCACTGGCCTATCAGGCACTCAGCCACAAGTGACATCACAACCACAAACTGCAGCCACGTGACTAGCACTGGCCTATCAGGCACTCAGCCACAAGTGACATCACAACAACAAACTGCAGACACATCACCAGCACTGGCCTATCATGCACTGAGCCACAAGTGACATCAAAACTACAAACTGCAGCCACCTGACTAGCACTGGCCTATCAGGCACTGAGCCACAAGCGACATCACAACCACAAACTGCACCCACATCACCAGCACTGGCCTATCAAGCACTCAGCCACAAGTGACATCACAACCACAAACTGCACCCACAGAACCAGCACTGGCCTATCAGGCATTCAGCCGCGAGTGATATCACAACAACAAACGGCAGCCATGTGACTAACACTGGCCTATCAGGCACTGAGCCACAAGTGACATCACAACCACAAACTGCACCCACGTGACTAGCACTGGCCTATCAGGCACTCAGCCACAAGTGACATCACAACCACAAACTGCAGCCATGTGACCAGCACTGGCCTATCAGGCACTGAGCCACAAGTGACATCACAACTACAAACTGCAGCCACACCACCAGCACTGGCCTATCAGGCACTGATCCACAAGTGACATCACAACCACAAACTGCAGCCACGTGACTAGCACTGGCCTATCAGGCACTCAGCCACAAGGGACATCACAACCACAGAACTGCAGCCACATCACCAGCACTGGCCTATCAGGCACTCAGCCACAAGTGACATCACAACCACAAACTGCAGCCACAGGACCAGCACTGGCCTATCAGGCACTGAGCCACAAGTGACCTCACAACCACAAACTGCAGCCACATCACCAGCACTGGCCTATCAGGCACTCAGCCACAAGGGACATCACAAACACAAACTACAACCACATCACCAGCACTGGCCTATAAGGCACTCAGCCACAAGTGACATCACAACCACAAACTGCAGCCACATCCCCAGCACTGGCCTATCAGGCACTCAGCCACAAGTGACATCACAACCACAAACTGCAGCCACATCACCAGCACTGGCCTATCAGGCACTGAGCCACAAGTGACATCACAACCACAAACTGCAGCCACGTGACTAGCACTGGCCTATCAGGCACTCAGCCACAAGTGACATCACAACAACAAACTGCAGACACATCACCAGCACTGGCCTATCATGCACTGAGCCACAAGTGACATCAAAACTACAAACTGCAGCCACCTGCCTAGCACTGGCCTATCAGGCACTGAGCCACAAGCGACATCACAACCACAAACTGCACCCACATCACCAGCACTGGCCTATCAAGCACTCAGCCACAAGTGACATCACAACCACAAACTGCACCCACAGAACCAGCACTGGCCTATCAGGCACTCAGCCACAACTGACCTCACAAACACAAACTGCAATCACAGGACCAGCACTGGCCTATCAGGCACTGAGCCACAAGTGACATCACAAACACAAACTGCACCCACAGGAACAGCTCTGGCCTATCAGGCACTCAGCCACAAGGGACATCACAACCACAGAACTGCAGCCACATCACCAGCACTGGCCTATCAGGCACTGAGCCACAAGTGACATCACAACCACAAACTGCACCCACATCACCAGCACTGGCCTATCAGGCACTGATCCACAAGTGACATCACAACCACAAACTGTAGCCACACCACCAGCACTGGCCTATCAGGCACTCAGCCACAAGTGACATCACAACCACAGAACTGCAGCCACAGGAACAGCACTGGCCTGTCAGGCACTGAGCCACAAGTGACATCACAACCACAAACTGCACCACATCACCAGCACTGGCTTATCAGGCACTGAGCCACAAGTGACCTCACAACCACAAACTGCAACCACATCACCAGCACTGGCCTATCAGGCTCTCAGCCACAAGTGACATCACAACCAGAAACTGCAGGCATGTGACCAGCACTGGCTTATCAGGCACTGCGCTACAAGTGACATCACAACCACAGAACTGCAGCCACAGGAACAGCACTGGCCTATCAGGCACTGAGCCACAAGTGACCTCACAACCACAAACTGCAGCCACATCACCAGCACTGGCCTATCAGGCACTGCGCCACAAGGGACATCACAACCACAGAACTGCAGCCACATCACCAGCACTGGCCTATCAGGCACTGAGCCACAAGTGACATCACAACCACAAACTGCAGCCACAGGACCAGCACTGGCCTATCAGGCACTGAGCCACAAGTGACATCACAACCACAAACTGCAGCCACATCACCAGCACTGGCTTATCAGGCACTGAGCGACAAGTGACCTCACAACCACAAACTGCAGCCACACCACCAGCACTGGCCTATCAGGCACTCAGCCACAAGGGACATCACAAACACAAACTACAACCACATCACCAGCACTGGCCTATAAGGTACTGATCCACAAGTGACATCACAACCACAAACTGCACCCACATCACCAGCACTGGCTTATCAGGCACTGAGCCACAAGTGACCTCACAACCACAAACTGTAGCCATGCGACCAACACTGGCCTATCAAGCAGTAAAGCCACAAGTGACATCAGAACCACAAACTGCAATCACAGGACTACCACTGGCCTATCAGGCACTCAGCCACAAGTGACATCACAACCACAAACTGCAGCCACATCACCAGCACTGGCCTATCAGGCACTGAGCCACAAGTGACCTCACAAACACAAACTGCACCCACAGGACCAGCACTGGCCTATCAGGCACTGAGCCACAAGTGACATCACAACCACAAACTGCACCCACAGAACCAACACTGGCCTATCAGGCACTCAGCCACAACTGACCTCACAAACACAAACTGCAATCACAGGACGAGCACTGGCCTATCAGGCACTGAGCCACAAGTGACATCACAACCACAAACTGCAGCCACACCACCAGGACTGGCCTATCAGGCACTCAGCCACAAGTGACATCACAACCACAAACTGCAGCCATGTGACCAGCACTGGCCTATCAGGCACTGAGCCACAAGTGACATCACAACCACAAACTGCACCCACATCACCAGCACTGGCCTATCAGGCACTGAGCCACAAGTGACATCACAACCACAAACTGCAGCCACGTGACTAGCACTGGCCTATCAGGCACTCAGCCACAAGTGACATCACAACAACAAACTGCAGACACATCACCAGCACTGGCCTATCATGCACTGAGCCACAAGTGACATCAAAACTACAAACTGCAGCCACCTGCCTAGCACTGGCCTATCAAGCACTGAGCCACAAGCGACATCACAACCACAAACTGCACCCACATCACCAGCACTGGCCTATCAAGCACTCAGCCACAAGTGACATCACAACCACAAACTGCACCACATCACCAGCACTGGCCTATCAGGCACTCAGCCACAAGTGACATCACAACCACAAACTGCACCCACAGAACCAGCACTGGCCTATCAGGCATTCAGCCGCGAGTGATATCACAACAACAAACGGCAGCCATGTGACTAACACTGGCCTATCAGGCACTGAGCCACAAGTGACATCACAACCACAAACTGCACCCACGTGACTAGCACTGGCCTATCAGGCACTCAGCCACAAGTGACATCACAACCACAAACTGCAGCCATGTGACCAGCACTGGCCTATCAGGCACTCAGCCACAAGTGACATCACAACCACAAACTGCAGCCATGTGACTAACACTGGCCTATCAGGCACTGAGCCACAAGTGACATCACAAACACAAACTGCACCCACAGGACCAGCACTGGCCTATCAGGCACTGAGCCACAAGTGACATCACAAACACAAACTGCACCCACAGGAACAGCACTGGCCTATCAGGCACTCAGCCACAAGTGACATCACAACCACAGAACTGCAGCCACATCACCAGCACTGGCCTATCAGGCACTGAGCCACAAGTGACATCACAACCACAAACTGCAGCCACACCACCAGGACTGGCCTATCAGGCACTCAGCCACAAGTGACATCACAACCACAAACTGCACCCACAGGACCAGCACTGGCCTATCAGGCACTCAGCCACAAGGGACATCACAAACACAAACTACAACCACATCACCAGCACTGGCCTATCAGGCACTCAGCCGCAAGGGACATCGCAACCACAAACTGCAGCCACATCACCAGCACTGGCCTATCAGGCACTGATCCACAAGTGACATCACAACCACAAACTGCACCCACAGGAAAAACACTGGCTATCAGTCACTGAGCCACATGTGACCTCACAACCACAAACTGTAGCCACGCGACCAACACTGGCCTATCAGGCAGTAAAGCCACAAATAACATCACAACCACAAACTGCAGCCACAGGACCAGCACTGGCCTATCAGGCACTGAGCCACAAGTGACATCACAACCACAAACTGCAGCCACATCACCAGCACTGGCTTATCAGGCACTGAGCGACAAGTGACCTCACAACCACAAACTGCAGCCACACCACCAGCACTGGCCTATCAGGCTCTCAGCCACAAGTGGCCTCACAACCACAAACTGCAGCCACATCACCAGCACTGGCCTATCAGGCACTGAGCCACAAGGGACATCACAAACACAAACTACAACCACATCACCAGCACTGGCCTATAAGGTACTGATCCACAAGTGACATCACAACCACAAACTGCACCCACATCACCAGCACTGGCTTATAAGGCACTGAGCCACAAGTGACCTCACAACCACAAACTGTAGCCATGCGACCAACACTGGCCTATCAGGCAGTAAAGCCACAAGTGACATCAGAACCACAAACTGCAGCCACAGGACTACCACTGGCCTATCAGGCACTGAGCCACAAGTGACATCACAACCACAAACTGCAGCCACATCACCAGCACTGGCCTATCAGGCACTGAGCCACAACTGACCTCACAACCACAAACTGCACCCACAGGACCAGCACTGGCCTATCAGGCACTCAGCCACAAGTGACATCACAACCACAAACTGCACCCACAGAACCAGCACTGGCCTATCAGGCACTGAGCCACAACTGACCTCACAAACACAAACTGCAATCACAGGACCAGCACTGGCCTATCAGGCACTGAGCCACAAGTGACATCACAAACACAAACTGCACCCACAGGAACAGCTCTGGCCTATCAGGCACTCAGCCACAAGGGACATCACAACCACAGAACTGCAGCCACATCACCAGCACTGGCCTATCAGGCACTGAGCCACAAGTGACATCACAACCACAAACTGCACCCACAAGACTAGCACTGGCCTATCAGGCACTGATCCACAAGTGACATCACAACCACAAACTGTAGCCACATCACCAGCACTGGCCTATCAGGCTCTCAGCCACAAGTGACATCACAACCACAAACTGCAGGCATGTGACCAGCACTGGCCTATCAGGCACTGAGCCACAAGTGACCTCACAAACACAAACTGCACCCACAGAACCAGCACTGGCCTATCAGGCACTGAGCCACAAGTGACCTCACAACCACAAACTGCAGCCACATCACCAGCACTGGCCTATCAGGCACTGAGCCACAAGGGACATCACAACCACAGAACTGCAGCCACATCACCAGCACTGGCCTATCAGGTACTGAGCCACAAGTGACTTCACAACCACAAACTGCAGCCACACCACCAGCACTGGCCTATCAGGCACTGATCCACAAGTGACATCACAACCACAAACTGCAGCCACATCACCAGCACTGGCCTATCAGGCACTCAGCCACAAGTGACATCACAACCACAAACTGCAGCCATGTGACCAGCACTGGCCTATCAGGCACCGAGCCACAAGTGACATCACAACCACAAACTGCAGCCACACCACCAGGACTGGCCTATCAGGCACTGAGCCACAAGTGACATCACAACCACAAACTGCAGCCACAGGACCAGCACTGGCCTATCAGGCACTCAGCCACAAGTGACATCACAACCACAAACTGCACCCACACCACCAGCACTGGCCTATCAGGCACTCAGCCACAAGTGACATCACAACCACAAACTGCAGCCACGTGACTAGCACTGGCCTATCAGGCACTCAGCCACAAGTGACATCACAACAACAAACTGCAGACACATCACCAGCACTGGCCTATCATGCACTGAGCCACAAGTGACATCAAAACTACAAACTGCAGCCACCTGACTAGCACTGGCCTATCAGGCACTGAGCCACAAGCGACATCACAACCACAAACTGCACCCACATCACCAGCACTGGCCTATCAAGCACTCAGCCACAAGTGACCTCACAACCACAAACTGCACCCACAGAACCAGCACTGGCCTATCAGGCATTCAGCCGCGAGTGATATCACAACAACAAACGGCAGCCATGTGACTAACACTGGCCTATCAGGCACTGAGCCACAAGTGACATCACAACCACAAACTGCACCCACGTGACTAGCACTGGCCTATCAGGCACTCAGCCACAAGTGACATCACAACCACAAACTGCAGCCATGTGACCAGCACTGGCCTATCAGGCACTGAGCCACAAGTGACATCACAACTACAAACTGCAGCCACACCACCAGCACTGGCCTATCAGGCACTGATCCACAAGTGACATCACAACCACAAACTGCAGCCACACCACCAGGACTGGCCTATCAGGCACTCAGCCACAAGGGACATCACAACCACAGAACTGCAGCCACATCACCAGCACTGGCCTATCAGGCACTCAGCCACAAGTGACATCACAACCACAAACTGCAGCCACAGGACCAGCACTGGCCTATCAGGCACTGAGCCACAAGTGACCTCACAACCACAAACTGCAGCCACATCACCAGCACTGGCCTATCAGGCACTCAGCCACAAGGGACATCACAAACACAAACTACAACCACATCACCAGCACTGGCCTATAAGGCACTCAGCCACAAGTGACATCACAACCACAAACTGCAGCCACATCCCCAGCACTGGCCTATCAGGCACTCAGCCACAAGTGACATCACAACCACAAACTGCAGCCACATCACCAGCACTGGCCTATCAGGCACTGAGCCACAAGTGACATCACAACCACAAACTGCAGCCACGTGACTAGCACTGGCCTATCAGGCACTCAGCCACAAGTGACATCACAACAACAAACTGCAGACACATCACCAGCACTGGCCTATCATGCACTGAGCCACAAGTGACATCAAAACTACAAACTGCAGCCACCTGCCTAGCACTGGCCTATCAGGCACTGAGCCACAAGCGACATCACAACCACAAACTGCACCCACATCACCAGCACTGGCCTATCAAGCACTCAGCCACAAGTGACATCACAACCACAAACTGCACCCACAGAACCAGCACTGGCCTATCAGGCACTCAGCCACAACTGACCTCACAAACACAAACTGCAATCACAGGACCAGCACTGGCCTATCAGGCACTGAGCCACAAGTGACATCACAAACACAAACTGCACCCACAGGAACAGCTCTGGCCTATCAGGCACTCAGCCACAAGGGACATCACAACCACAGAACTGCAGCCACATCACCAGCACTGGCCTATCAGGCACTGAGCCACAAGTGACATCACAACCACAAACTGCACCCACATCACCAGCACTGGCCTATCAGGCACTGATCCACAAGTGACATCACAACCACAAACTGTAGCCACACCACCAGCACTGGCCTATCAGGCACTCAGCCACAAGTGACATCACAACCACAGAACTGCAGCCACAGGAACAGCACTGGCCTGTCAGGCACTGAGCCACAAGTGACATCACAACCACAAACTGCACCACATCACCAGCACTGGCTTATCAGGCACTGAGCCACAAGTGACCTCACAACCACAAACTGCAACCACATCACCAGCACTGGCCTATCAGGCTCTCAGCCACAAGTGACATCACAACCAGAAACTGCAGGCATGTGACCAGCACTGGCTTATCAGGCACTGCGCTACAAGTGACATCACAACCACAGAACTGCAGCCACAGGAACAGCACTGGCCTATCAGGCACTGAGCCACAAGTGACCTCACAACCACAAACTGCAACCACATCACCAGCACTGGCCTATCAGGCACTGAGCCACAAGTGACTTCACAACCACAAACTGCAGCCACACCACCAGCACTGGCCTATCAGGCACTGATCCACAAGTGACATCACAACCACAAACTGCAGCCACACCACCAGGACTGGCCTATCAGGCACTCAGCCACAAGTGACATCACAACCACAAACTGCAGCCACATGACTAGCACTGGCCTATCAGGCACTCAGCCACAAGTGACATCACAACAACAAACTGCAGACACATCACCAGCACTGGCCTATCATGCACTGAGCCACAAGTGACATCAAAACTACAAACTGCAGCCACCTGACTAGCACTGGCCTATCAGGCACTGAGCCACAAGCGACATCACAACCACAAACTGCACCCACATCACCAGCACTGGCCTATCAAGCACTGATCCACAAGTGACATCACAACCACAAACTGCACCCACAGAACCAGCACTGGCCTATCAGGCATTCAGCCGCGAGTGATATCACAACAACAAACGGCAGCCATGTGACTAACACTGGCCTATCAGGCACTGAGCCACAAGTGACATCACAACCACAAACTGCACCCACGTGACTAGCACTGGCCTATCAGGCACTCAGCCACAAGTGACATCACAACCACAAACTGCAGCCATGTGACCAGCACTGGCCTATCAGGCACTGAGCCACAAGTGACATCACAACTACAAACTGCAGCCACACCACCAGCACTGGCCTAGCAGGCACTGAGCCACAAGTGACATCACAACCACAAACTGCAGCCACACCACCAGGACTGGCCTATCAGGCACTGAGCCACAAGTGACATCACAACCACAAACTGCACCCACATCACCAGCACTGGCCTATCAGGCACTCAGCCACAAGTGACATCACAACCACAAACTGCACCCACAGGAAAAACACTGGCTATCAGGCACTCAGCCACAAGTGACATCACAACCACAAACTGCACCCACAGGACCAGCACTGGCCTGTAAGGCACTCAGCCACAAGTGACATCACAACCACAAACTGCACCCACAGGACCAGCACTGGCCTATCAGGCACTCAGCCACAAGTGACATCACAACCAGAAGCTCCAGGTACAGGACCAGCACTGGCCTATGAGGAACTAAGCCACATGTCACATCACAACCACAAACTGTACCCACAGGACCAGCACTGGCCTATCAGGCTCTGAGCCACAAGCGACATCACAACCACAAACTGCAGCCACATCACCAGCACTGGCCCATCAGGCAGTGATCCACAAGTAACATCACAACCACAAACTGCACCCACAGGACCAGCACTGGCCTATAAGGCAATCAGCCACAAGTGACATCACAACCACAAACTGCAGCCACATCAACAGCACTGGCCTATCAGGCACTGAGCCACAAGTGACATCACAACCACAAACTGCACCCACAGGACCAGCACTGGCCTAGCAGGCACTGAGCCACAAGTGACATCACAACCACAAACTGCACCCACATCACCAGCACTGGCCTATCAGGCACTGAGCCACAAGTGACATCACAACCACAAACTGCAGCCACAGGACTAGCACTGGCCTATCAGGCACTGAGCCACAAGTGACATCACAACCACAAACTGCACCCACAGGACCAGCACTGGCCTAGCAGGCACTTCAGCCACAAGCAACATCACAACCACAAACTGCAGCCACATCACCAGCACTGGCCCATCAGGCAGTGATCCACAAGTGACATAACAACCACAAGCTGCACCCACAGGACCAGCACTGGCCTAGCAGGCACTCAGCCACAAGTGACATCACAACCACAAACTGCACCCACAGGACCGGCACTGGCCTATCAGGCACTCAGCCACAAGTGACATCACAACCACAAACTGCAGCCACACCACCAGGACTGGCCTATCAGGCACTCAGCCACAAGTGACATCACAACCACAAACTGCAGCCACAGGACCAGCACTGGCCTATCAGGGACTGATCCACAAGTGACATCACAACCACAAACTGCAGCCACATCACCAGCACTGGCCTAGCAGGCACTGAGCCACAGGTGACATCACAACCACAAACTGCACCCACATCACCAGCACTGGCCCATCAGGCAGTGATCCACAAGTGACATCACAACCACAAACTGCAACCATGGACCTAGCAGTGGCCTTTCAGGCACTCAGCAGAAGTGGCCTCACAGATACAAAAAAGTAGCAACGTGGTTGCTCGTGGCCTAGCAGATACTGAGGGAAATAACTCCACAAACACAAACAGCAGCAATACGCAGCGAGCTGGACTGTCAGGTGCTCAGGCTGAAGTGACCTCGCAGGCAGCCATGAAGCCATATAGCTGCTCCTGGCCTCTTTGTGACTGTGACACAATTGACCTCAACAAGCACAAACAGCAGCAATGTGCATGCTGATCGCCAGTCACATACTGATGCACAGCTGACCACAAAAGCACCAACAGCAGCAATGGGCCTGCTCCTTGTTTATGAGGCATGGAGACACAAGAGACCGCACCATCATCACCAAAGCTACATGCATGCTCTTGGCCTACCAGCTTCAGACGCACAACTCACCTCACAAGCACAAATGGCATCGACCTGCCTGCTGCTGCCCTATCTTTGACTGAGTCACAAGGGAGCTGAAAAGTGCAAACCTTCACAGAGGAGAAGCTCACCTGGGCCACTCGCATGTCCCTTGATTACGCTGTGATCACTCCATACAGAACAGTCTTCTGCAAAAGGCTTTCATCTCCTGGCAAGACTCTCTCCAGATCATGGGACAGCTCCACTCTGCCACCCTGCGCACAAATCACAAAAGGGAACGATTGGTCTCGCTTTTCCTTTAGTACCATCAAGTCCCAGCTGGGAGCCTTTGCACTGCAGCACCTACACAATGACAGCAGCATGCCACTTCCATTTCTAGTGCATTTCTAGGGACAGAGATCAGCTGAGGCAGCAGCTCCACTGCAAAGGCTTTCTGACACTCTCGGATCAACTCGGCACTGCACCAGGCATCAACCTGATGCCAGACCTCTGCTCTGACACCTACTCTACAAACACACTGTCTCTGCCCCACACAGCTGCCTCTTCTGCTCGATACAACCAAGTGCCAGCAAGAAGAGATGCATGCAGGACACTTGCCACTTGCACACTCCACAGCCACTGCTCTGCTCGCTGCCTTCCCTTGGCTCTGCAACCCAGACACACAGGGTAGCTCTTGCAGTAACACCACAAGGTGGCCAAGGCACTCTAGGCTCACAAGGCATGTGCAAAGGAGCAGCACAAGATCAGGCAGGGACAGAGCTGCCTCCTTGGGTGATGCTGCTCTTTTCAGAGGGAAGAATCCTGCTTTCTTTGGGCACAGCAGGCTGCTGCTTTCCACCCCCATCCCCTCACGAACCTCCTGCTATGGATGGGGGCATGGGGATTTTCTGTAGTAATACAAAAGATACAGATACAACACAGGAACACTTGAGAGTCCTGAAGGCCTCCTGAGCCCAAAGGAACCTCCCTTCCTTTCCTTTAGTTACTTGGACAAGGAGCCCTGGGGAAGGGAAAAATAGTGCAGAGGCTTTGACATGAGGCCCAAGCAATGAGACAGCCCCACACTGGACAGCTGCTGAAATGACAGCTCTCCTGGCTGTGCAGCCTCTGCAGCAGCATCTGCGCTCCACAGCTGGCTTCACAGAGCACGGAGGGCTGGGTGCCACGGGCAACCTGGCCCTGGGCACATCTTCACCCCTCCCAGAGCCAGCAGCCCAAGAGCTCTGAGACTTCCTCAGGTCAAGCTACGGACGCTTTGGGGCACTCACACAAAGGCACTCCAGACATGCTGGCATCTATTACAAGGCTCTTGGACTCGTCCTATATGGCACCACAACCTCCTAGGAAAAGGAGGGGGCACAAGAGCATTTGTTGAGCGGGCTGGCAGTAACAGCAGTTGTGGGAGGTGGAATTTGCAGCACAGCAGAGGTACCAGGAGGTGAACCCACACCCCAAGTCACCCAGGGAAGACAGGCGCATTTATGGAAGCCTTCGCATCCATACGTAGCCTCTTCTCAGTCACTTGCAGCTGCTTTCACAGAGGGCTCACGACGCTGGCCAAGATGTTGACAGGTACAGGGACACACCCTGGCATCCTGCCTCCATCCTCAGCGGCTCTAGCACTGCACTGGGAACCTCCGTGAGTGGAGCAACCTAGAAAGAAAGAAGGAATCGGAGTGTTACTGGCAGTTCTGCTGGCCTTACAGAGTCGCAACAGGCAGGAGCAAATGTCTCCCCTCTGTGCTGAGCTCTATTGGTGAGAGCACAGTCAGCAGATCCACCGAGATGTTCCACCCCTCTTTTTGGCACAGCTGACACCATGTCTGTATACTGGGTCGTGTTTGGGAGACAGCATTCAGACCTTGCAGGAAAATCTCACAAGCTCTCTGCTCTTTTGACAGGGGCAATTTCTAAAGCACACACACCCTGGCAAGACGAGATTACTCACACCACTGCTCACACCAGCACTACATTCACTTAGCAGCCTCAAAAGTCTAGCTGGACTCCCTAGCTGACTGCGAGGACGCTGCAAGCTTCTACTTAGCAACAAGTGGAAAGCCAAACTCCATGTCCATGCTCACCACAGAACATCATCTGCATTTGAAATGTAGCGGTACTAACTCATGATGACGGAGTGGAATAAAATTTGTGTCAGATGATGTGGAACACCCACTTCTGCTTGATTAATGAGTTGCATTTCTGTATTGCTGTAGAGCTCTGCAGGGGTCAATCCCTCCTCTGAGCACACGCAACCACCCCAGAAGTGACCTCACCACCACCATCCAAGCCATGTGTCTTCTCCTCACCTCTCAGCTGCTCACACAGAGGTGACCTCACAAGTGCATATCCCCACCACATGCCTGCTGATGGCCAACAGGGAAAGAAGTTTCCTCCAAATAACTTCCCCAGCCATCGACTACTGCCGGCCTAGCAAGTACTCTGACAAAAGAGACCTCACAAGCAACACCCATGCCTAGCTGCCTGCTGCTGGCCTAGCAGGGACTCAGAAAGACATGACCTCACAGTCATCTTCACAGCCATGTCTCTGTCACTCGCCTAGAAGACTCCAAGATAGAAACTACCTCACTATAAGTTCCCCAGCCATGAGACAAATCCTGCCTTATCAGCTCCTCAGCCTGAAATCATCTCAAAAATAAACATATCCCAAACATATCCCAGATGTGGACCTGCTGCTGCCCTACCAACTGCTCAGGTAGAAACGACCTCAGAAACACCTTTCCACTCACAGAGCTCCTGAGATCCAATCAGTTCATCACTCACAAGTGACCGCACAAGCAACAGACAAGCCTTCTTCCTCCAGATGGCCTTTCAGGTACTCAAGTAGAAATGACCTCATCAGCAAGAGCCCAGTCATCTGCCTCCTGCTGGCCTATCAGCTACTTACAAAGAATTGATTTCACACTGGTGATTTTCTGGCATAGCTCTCATAGACAGTGCTGACCTCACTACCCACATCATGGCCACGCAGCTATTGCCGCCTGCAGCTTCCCCTCCCATCCTCCAGGGCTGAGCCACCTACTGAACGGCCTCCCTGATTCACATCATCACATCGCAGACTCACATCATGGCCTCATAATACTCACAATACTCTCAAACACCCATTGCCTACCAGTTACTACACCAAAAGATTACCTTCTGCTATGCATTATCAACACCTAGCCTATGAAACTTAAGAATTGGAGAACAGCCTGCAAGTAATTCTTGGCAAAATTTTCTAACGGGAGGATTGCATGGGAGCAGTGATCATGAAACTGAAGACAGCAGGGCCTCATGTCCCAGGCACAGGGAGAAGCCTTCCAGCAACTCAGAACTCTGCTTCCTTCCCCAATGCTGAACAAAACCAGAAAATCCTCTACACATCCACGACAACAAGCATTCTCCTATTTTACGCCCTGACAATTGGAGACACGCGGAAGGACTCAGGCCAGGGCATCTCAGTTGGTGAAACCAGCAGAGACACAATTCAGCAACTCTTCACCCTGACCTAGCAGCATGGAAGGAACAACAGCAAGTGCAAGCACTGGCCGTTCATCAACTTTCAAGGCCCTTGACAAGCAAAATAGCTCACACTTACAGAGCTCTTCTGCAAACACCCTTCACCCTGCTGCTAGGCTCACAGATCTCGGCGCAAAGCAAGAGGCAGGGAGCAAAAGCAAAGGCTAAGGCACGGCATGACATGCGGGCACAGTCTCTCTCAGAGACACTCGGAAATGCAGTTCTCACAACAAAAGACACCATTGGGAAGGGCACCTCGCGAGGACACCAGCAGCCTGCTCACACTTTGCCCAGCACCTCCCAAACGCAGCTCCGAGCAGCACCTGGGGCTGCGCTGGCAGCAGCACCTCAGGGAAACGCTTTAACAGGGATCCCAGAGCCACCACAGGGGCAAAGGTTCCTGCACCCAAACCCCACCGAGCCGCCCCGGCCCAGCTGCTCGGGACAGGCCGCCACGTCTGGCTGCAGGGCAGCTCCCCCCTCTAGCCCATGTCGCTCTGGCCCCTGCTCACGGCCCCACCAGCCCCTGCTGCAGCTCCTGCAGCAAAGCAGCCCCGGTGCCAGCACCACTGCCCCGCCCCGGCGGGAGGGCACCCGCCGCCATGTGAATGCGCCCGCAGCCCCCACCAAACCCTCTCGCCCGCTCGCTTCTCGCCTGCTTTGCTCCCGCTCCTCTTCCACGTCTTTGACATCTTTTTTTCCCCACGTTGGACTGCAATTGGCTGACAGAGCCATCAGTGAAATAGATGCCCGCCCTCCTCCTCCTGACAGCCAATAGGAGGGCTGCACTGGGGCGATGCCATGGCAACAGTGGGCCCTCCTGTCCTGGCAGCCAGCTCTGCCCCCTCCCCCGCCGTCGGGCGCCATGTTGTGGGCGGCAGCGCGGGGCGCGGCGGGGCCTGGGGGCAGCGCGGTGCCGTGTGGGCGGGCAGTGCGGGGCCCTGGGGCATGGCCGCTGGGCTGTGGGGCAGGGGCCCCGCGGGGCTGCTGGCTGCCCTGCACCCTGGGGGCCATGCGGGGCATGGAGAGCAGCACTGGGGCGTGTGCTGGTGGCAGCTGTGGCGCCGGCGTGGGGGCCCTGGGGCTGGCTGGGGTGGCGGAGCCCGCGGGCAGTGTCCTACTGCCCCCAGGACAGGGTAGGGCAGGGCAGGGCAGAGTCCTCCCCCCCTACTTCCCTGGCCCACCACCCACGGCAGCCCTAGGGCTCGGCTAGGGAGTGGTGGTGTGAGGTCGTGAGAGGGCTGGGGGAGATGGCTGTGTTGGGCTCACCCCAGCACTGCCCACCACAGCTCAGAGAAAAGACCTTCGCGTTAGCCAGGACCTATTGAATGGGGATTGCACCTCCTCCTGTTTCCAATCTGCTCTCTCCAATGTATGTTCTTTTGGGTGCAGTGATTTGAGCCCAGTTTGCAGGAGGACAAGGGCAGTGGCCATCTGAAGATGGCACCTCTGAGCACAAAACATGCTGCGCCAAGTTGGAATTATCCAGGGGGAAGGAACAGAGATTTTCCCAAACACACCGAGGACTTGGGGTTATTAAAAGGTGAAGGTTTCGTTATGGTATATGGACATTTCCAGCAGGCTCTTGAGAGCCCCATGGAGCTGCAGGCCACCTCAGCCTCTGGGATGCAGGACCCCTTTCCTCTCAGAGCCAGACCCCAAGGGGGACCCACTCCCAGGGAAACCTGTCATGGATTCCCATGCCCCCCCGCCCCACCCTAAGAGGTGATGGAGCTGGCCACACAGAAGCCTTGGGGCTCAGGACAGCCCCAGCCCCAGGACCCAGGAGTCCTGGCTGTCACATTGTCCCCTGAGCCAGAGGGGACCCTCAGGCAGGGCTCTCGCAGCAGCCCCCAGCCCTGTCCAGCCACCCCCACAGCCCGGGATCCACAGCAGTTTTGGCAGTTAACAGTCTCTGTGCGACACCTCGGGAAGAAGCTCCCAAAGCCCTTACCCTTGGTGGAGAGCCACAGGAGTGTTGGGAACAAGGAACTGTGGTCCTGGCTGATGGTGTCCATCCAGCAGTCCTCCATCTCGCTTGCCCTCTTGCTCTCATTTCACCTCTCCAGCCAGAGAAACAGGACGCTCTTCCCATCTCATTACCCAAAACTCCTTTCCAACATGCCCCTGCTCCTCCGCCTGTTGGTGAGGGGCCCCAACGTGACCCCACTGCCTCCTGTCCCCTCTCCTTGCCATGGAGCCACTAGGAAGGGCAGCCGTGGGGAGGGTATGAGCAGTGCCCAGGAGTGCCTGGGCCTCACAGGGAAGTGAGGGTCCCCACCCACGACACCAGGGAGACGTTCCTGTGATGTGGCACGTCCCATTGTGACCTCAGCTCGTGTCATCTGGGGGCTCAGTAGGTCACTGCCATGGAGATGGCACAGGCAGGGAGAGAGCAGAGAGATTTCCCCTCATGTGCTGGAAAGCAGCCACCTGCCTTCACTGCAGTTATTTCCCATAATTTTCTGATAAATCCTTCAGGAATGTCTCCAGACAGTGCCAAAGACTGTGAAATATCTCAAATGGGGCACTGGAGACGTCACTTCTGCGCCCCTGCACTGACAGGTCACTGCACTGGGCAGACCTGTGCAGGAATCTGGGGTTTGGGGGTTGGCGTTTTTACAGGATCCGAGGCATGTGGGATGAACCAGCACAAAGCATGGCCACAGGCTGAGAAATGCTTTGGTGAGCCTCAAAACTGGTTTCTGCTGTGGGCCACTCTTTTTGTGGAAGCAGGATGTAGGACAATGTGGGACAGGACGTAGCCTTCCTCCTTTAGGCACCAAGGCAGGCTCTCTGCTTTTAAAAGCGCTCAGCAAGGTTTCTCAGTCGGCAGTGCTTGAGCTAGAGATGCTATGCCAGAGAAGAGCAAACATAGCCTTAACACACATCATCCAGAGGCCCTTATCCAGGACCCTGGAGCCTGCCAGGCTCCAAAGCCATGGGCGAGGCCAGGTAGCAAATGTGGGGAAGTTTTCCCATTTCCCATGAAATTTGCCCATCTTTCCTTCTGGCTGAGCCTGAGGAAAGCCATTTCTCATCCCTGGGCCTCATTTGGTCCTTGTGCTTTTCAGTGTCACCTTGGGGCTGTGCTTCTCCCCTGGGTGCGCTCCTCAGCCCCCTGCCCTCCTTCTCCCCCCAGGCACCCTTGCTCTCCCGGGGTCTGTACAGCCCTGACATCCTGGATCTCCCACATTTTATGACTCTGGGCTTCTCAGGACATGCCCACACACTGCAGTGCTGCTGTCCAGGCTCCGGTGCAGAGCCTATGAGGCAGTGCAATGCCTCAGGACGTGCATTTTGACTCACTCCCAAGTTTGTGAGATGACCAGCTCCCAGCTCTGCAGCTGCTGAAGTTTGAGAGCATCCCTGCAACCGACCTTCCTGGCTAGTCTGGGACATGGCTGTGTCCCCATGCCCCCTCCTGCTCCTAGCCTGAGGATCCAGGAAGGTCTCCAGGGAGAGCAGTGGGTTTGGTGTGGGTGGGATGGATTTCCCTCAACATCCCTGGGTCCTCCATGGGTTTCTCTAAGCGCCCAGGAAAATCCCTCTTCTCTAGGGGCTTGCATCAAGACTTTTCCAGACTTTTGTACAGAAACCCAGCCTGGTCCAAGATCCCCAATAGCAGCACAGCCCCCAGCATCGCCCGGGACCCCCAGGAGCTGTCTGGCTCTCTCTTCTGTTCCCACATTCCCCGATTAAATTGATTGACAGTTTGTAGCCTCACCTTTACAACACACCATTTGGACACTGCAACATTGTGACTCCTCCCCTAGCTCATTCCCATAGGCAGCTGCTGATTTGTGACCTGCCTATTGGCTGGCAGGAGGAGGGGGGCGGGTCTGGATTTCACTGACGGCTCTGTCAGCCAATTGGAGTCCACCATGTGGAAGGAAAAAAAGACGTGAAAGAGAGAGGTGAAAGAGGAGAGGGAGCGAAGCAGGGGAGGCTTTGGGTGGAAAGCAGGACTGGGCTTGGGCGGCTTGTTTCTCACAAGAACGTGAGAAACGCTCTGCGTCCCCTGCCCAGTATAACTGCTCTGCCTGGCACTGAGGCACAGGAGGACTCAGGGTGGAGATCGGGCTCTGCAGATAAGAGCCCCAGGGGCAGAGTTAGGAAACAAGAAAAGACCTCGAATGCGAAAAACCAGCATCTTTAAGTACACCAGAAACCAGCAGGGGCTGGAAAATGCCCCAAGCTGTAGTAAAAGTTTCTGAGCATAAAGAAAAATCAATGAAAAAAAAATCCCTGTTCAAATTTGAATAATAGATGGATGTAACCGAGTAACCTTAAAAGAAATAGCTTCAGCAGTTACAGTTAAAACCAAACTATAACAACTGAATGGCCTTGGTAGGGTTTACTTTTTGTTTGGGTTTTACAGAGTGACCCTCTGAAGAGCAACAACTTGAAAAGAAGCAGCCAGAAAGAGTGGTAGAATTGTTAGGCTAAGTAATGTGGTTTTTAAAAGTATCTAAATAATCGAATGAACCTAGGAGCCAGGAGAGAAGTAACACCAAAGGAAGATGCATACCTAAGAATGAGAGGATACTCATACCAGGCTGATAACGAAACTCAACAGCTGTATTCTAGTGTTTGTAACATTTCATGATCCTAAGGAAGGGGCTAACACCTTCCCTTGATGAAAGGAAAGGAAAGAAAGAGAAAAAGATGGTAAAATCTATGCATAAGGGTAACAGCTGTTGTTAAAGTTGTCTGTTTACTATAGAGAAGACAGGGAAATACAGAAAAATAATAAAAAAAGGTGACCAACTGTATTTGAAGCTCCTCTAAAAGGAACTATTCCAGGTTGGGGAACAAACTGATCTTTCAGTGCAGGAAAGAAATGCTTGCAATTAAAGGAAATAAGATTTCTGTGTTAACATATTGAACTGGAACAACACTCGGATTCACCAAATTTGGGTCAATAGGCCAGACCAGTCATGTTGCTATTAGGATTAAGACTGTTATTTTTAACAGTTGTTTACGTGCTACTACAAATGGGCATGCTTTGCTTTTGGCGTCTATTAATAGCAGTACGCATTTCCCCAGTACACTGTGCTTACCAAAAAGCCGCCCACTGCACACCAAGGGGAATTTGCTGGCTTCTGAAATAAATGTGTGTGTCTGGCAGTGTCAAGGGGTGGAGTGACAGGCGCCACACAGGCAAGCGTGGGACTCTGGATGGTGCAGCCCACAGAAGAGGGGTTTGCTCTGGGGTGCTCCCCAGGAGTTAAGGAACCCCCGGGTGCATCACGGCTGGAGCCACCACGCTGTGGGGTTGCTGCAGCCTGGGGGCACAACCTCTACCGACCCCATGACTGACAAGGCCAGACAGAGGAGAAGTGACACCACAGACTCACCCCATAAACATCTAGGTGCTGTGGAACCATTCCCCACAGAACGACCTGTTCATGGGTGCTGGTGCTAACTGAGCAGTGCTGTGGGCTGAGCACTAGGTTACCTGTTGATGTGCACGCTGTTATTGACTGAGGCCATACGGCCTTTGTATAACTGTGGGCTGGCATTGTTTGGACTGGCTATAAAAGAGAGTAAGCCATAGAAGTTGGTGTGGACTCTGACCGACCATCAGCTGGCCTGTGGATGTCAATGGCGTGGTGAGGAGAATCCAGGCAAAACTGTACCAGAAGGGTGGCCAATAAAGGGCGAGAGCGGTTGCTGTATTGTGCATTCATGATTTAACTGTAGAGCTCTGATATGTATATATATTTTTTCAGTTCTGTTCTATTTCTAGCTTTTTTTTTATAACCTCTTATCTCTAATAAATTCTCATACTTGACAAATGATGGTCTCTTGGATTTCAGTGCAAATAACCCCAGAATCTGAAAGAATCCCAGAGGCCCCTCTATTGGCATGTCACAGGTAACACTCACAAGGGGCATCAAATCTCTTGAACGGGATGGTTGGTTACTGTCCAGATGGTGGTGGCAGTCTCCTTTGCCAGGGTCCTTCCAACAGTGGCTTCCACTGGATCAGATGAGACTCCCCAAACTGTTCTTCTGGGGAATTTTTATAGTCCAGCTGGCTTGTAGTCCTGTGTGACCTCTCCAAAATATGCATGAGCCATTCCTACTGATTACCTCAAACTACATACCAAAGCATCTCCTAACTTTCCTAAGAATGCACAAAAGACTGTCCTACATGGCCGCTTCTTCATTTGCAGGAGCAGTTTGTACTGTCAATTTTCAAGGGCCTTAAGTATTTACAGTTTAATCAGTTCTGCAGCAGGAACTGCTGCAGAGATTCTGAAACAGCCAGATACTCCACCTGTGATGGTACTCACCACATTTAAGCACAGGAATTGGTCCAGGCACAGCAGGATCTGCCTCTAGAAATCTCTAGAACTGTCTGAAACACCCACTTGGAGAGGTTCTGCACCAGTCAGTCCAACACTTAATTTGGAAAGTGGTAGCAGTTCAGTCAATCTCCTAGTTTCAAGTCTGAAACTGCCTGTCTCAAACCTGGCCATCAGCTCACCTGTGTGGATTACTAGATGGGGGAGTTCCTGGGCCACCTAAGGGATTAATGACTTGAGTGCTCTGAGTGTGCACACAGGCACAGGCCTGATAGCCTGGTGCCCACCCACGCCACAATTCTAACTGTAAGAGAAACCTGAATTTCATACCTGGAACTTGATTTCCAGAGCTTTTGCCACAAGTACTGGCTCTTAGCTAGCACTCTGGCCTACCTCTGCAAGCAAGTGAGGCAGGAGAGTTGTTTCCTGTGTCTAAAGACAGGTGGGATGAATCAACCTTTATTTCATGGCATTGGATATAAACAAAGAGAAAATGAGAATCCCTTGTGCAGTTCTGGTGTCCCACCTCAAGAAATGAAAGTAGGACTAGGAAAAGGGAAGGGAAAGTTGATGAAGGTAGCAAGACGAATTTCACCACTCATGACATTAGTTACTCTTGTCCCACCTTCAACTGACTGGGTTCTGAAATGGATCCTCCCAACCATACCATAGTGGGAAAATTCTTCAGGAAGGCCTTTTCAGTCACTCATGAAATGCAAATCCTCTTCTTCACACTGCCGTGGGTGATTTATCTGCTCACTGCCACAGGGAATATGGTCATGATAGCTATCATTTGACTCAACCACCAGTTTCACCCCTAGTATATCACTTCCGCAGCAGCGTCTCCTTCTCAGATATTTGATTCCCTATGCCCCTAAAAGGTTTGTCGGCCTCATCTTGGAGATTAAGACCATCCCGTGGCTACTTGCCAATCCCAGACCTTCCTTTCCATCTTCCTGGGCACAGCTGAGTTCAACCTGCTTGTTGTGATGTCTTTCAATTGCTGTGGGGCCATTTGCAACCCGTTGCACAGCACCATCTTTATGAAGTCCTGGTTGGGCTCCACGCTCATCTTTACCCATTGGGTGATGGCATCTCTATCCTTGCTCAGCCCCACCATCTTATATACCAAGGTACCCTGTGTCCCCAGTAAAGAGACTCTTTCTTCTGTGGCCTCATCCCTTTGATGAGAGCAGCCTGCATGGGCACCAGCTACCTTCAAACATGAGCTTTGCTCTCTCCTCTGCTGTGTTGCTGAGCTCCTTCACACTGACCCCTGTGTCTTATGCCTGCACTAGATGCACTATCCGGAGAATACCCTCTGGGAAAGAGCCTTCTTCACCTGCATATCTCACACTGCCATCGTCACTATTGCATATGGTAGCTCCATTTTTGGCTACGAGGGGCCTGAATACAGCAAATCCTTTGAACCAACCAAAGCCTGATGAAAGGGTTCAAGAGGGTTACCCCCATTGTGAGCAGAGAAGCTGCTTTGCTGTAAGCTCTCAGCGGCTTTGCAGGTTTCTCTAAGAAAGTACATTGAGGAGAAGCACGATTTTAGGTAACATCCAGCAGACTAAGAAGACACAACATTTTGAGTGCTGGAACTTACCCAGGAAGTGGGGAGCTGAGACTGTCACCTCTGATTCACTGAGGCTGCAGTGATATTGCTGTAGGTGACCGGGCTTGAGTTTTTGCTCAAATAATTACAGCTAGTGGTTCAATTTCAGCATGTCTTCCAGATGAACCCAGTCCAGAGATTCCCTTATGCCAGACTAGAAGCAGAGAGCAAGACAGAGCATCTGGCATCTAGGACTAACCTGAGCCCCAAGTTAAAATGCCAGTGCAAACATGGGGTATTGCCCACTACTGAGCTTCCCGTTTTACTCTCTGTATAAGAGTCACCCATTACACTCTGAGACAGGGTCTGGGGGACAACAGAGTCTGTGGAGAACCTCTGGTCCACTACTTGAAACCCATCATCTCCTTCTTCCCTCCACCCTTGTATTTTTGAGGCATCCTATTTGTGGAGTCTTCTGCTCCTTTCCTTTATATGTCTAAAACCAAATGCAAAGGTGGAGGGAAAAATGTCAGTATTTATTGCCTATGTTTTCCTTTGGCTTCCTTCTGTTAAATGTGTTGGGTTTTTTTTGTTTAAAAAAGAAATTAGCAGCTAAATAAATGAAGAGATTTGAGACTGAAATAGTGAGTTCATCAACTTCACTGGAGGTGCCTGTGAGCAGCTGGAGTGTGCACTTGTTTTCCCTTGGTCCCTATATAGTCAACAGAGGGAAAGAGAGAGCTCTAGAGGCTGGCTGCTCCCAGACTGTAACCGGCAGGCGAAAGAAGTGTTACCAGTCTCTTCCAGACACTCTTCTCTCTCTCTGCATTGACAAGATGGGACGAAGCTAACTTGCTCAAACTGAAGTGCCTGACTTTTAGGCATCTCAAATATAACCCTACTTAGTATTTTCTTTGTTCCAGACCCTTCCTATTTCAAATAATCAAAAGGACAGCCTTTAAGTTCTTTAAGATGGGACAATTCCCCCCTCCCCTAGAGGGAAGGCAAGGCATTTAGGTCAGGACATTTAATAACAATGGAATTTGGCAATGGTTTGGCAAGAACTCTATTTCAGTGCACAGTGATATCAGATGAGACTGTCTGACACAGACATTTCCAATGACTGAATGGAACCCTCCTGCATTTCACTATTTAGAGTATTAAAGAAGGCAAGCTATACTTCTTCCCTATTTCTCCCCCTTTTCTGGAGAAAGAGAGAGGAAGAAGCTGTGGAAGAAAGCAGGGGATTACAGAAGAGATGCTCAGTACTGGCTTGTTTTGAAAGCAACAGCCTCACAGAAGTTCCAGGTCAAAAAAGGCAAGCACCGAAAAGTAGAAGGAAGAACTTTCCAAATACTTATCTAAATGGATGGACTGGCATCTGCACATAATAGTAAGTACTTTTGCTGGGAGATTAGGTTGGCGTTTGAAGCACAGATGTGATGGATGTTTGCAATAGGTCGAAGTGAACAGGGAATTTCCCAGGCATGGCATGAACTAGTTCACCACCTCTTTACAATACTGTGCTTGCGAGAAAGAATCCTTTGTGAGCATTTGGAGAAGGCAGAAAGAAGACAGTAAAATCTCTGAGGACTGTAAATGTGAAGCAGAGAAATCAGGGTGCGATGAATGGCTGAGAGGAATATTTCTGTCTGTGCTACCTAGGAAGCAAGCAAGGGAGCAAAGAAGGAAGGATCTACCCTCCCGTCGAGACTGTGAAATTCTCACACTTGTTTCTTCATGCTCCTGTCTCAGCAGGATGTACTGAAATTAGACATGGGACCAGGAAATGAAACTATAGTTGCTGAGTTCATCTTGGAGGGTTTCTCAGGGCTTGATCAAAGACTACAGCAATTTCTCTCCCTGCTCCTTCTACTCATATACCTGACAACAGTGACGGGGAACACAACGATCATCCTCCTCGTGTGTGTGGATCACCGCCTGCAAACTCCCATGTACTTTTTCATCAGCAATCTGGCATTCCTGGAAATCTGGTTCACATCCTCCACAACCATCACATTGCTGGCGATTCTGAGCTCTGGAAGGAGACCAATCTCATTAAGCAGCTGCTTTGCCCAATCCTATTTCTATTTTGCCCTGGGTTTTATAGAGTTCGCTCTCCTTGTTGTCATGTCCTTTGACCGCTATGTTGCCATCTGCCAACCTTTGCATTATGCTGCCATCATGAAGCAGCAGCTCTGCACCCGTCTGGTTGTTGCTGCGTGGGTCCTAGGCTTCACACTCTTCAGCTACCACCTGGTCCTCCTCTCAAAGCTGACTTTCTGTGGCCCCAACAAGATCCACCTTTTTTTTTGTGACAGTTCCCCCTTATTCACACTGTCCTGCTCTGACACCAGCCTGCTTTGGAAAGCAGACCCCATTTTGATATCGTTTCCATTGCTGGGTTCCTTATGTTTAATCCTGGTGTCCTACATGGGCATCTTCCACTGTATTCTGCACATGCTATCAGCATCTGGGAGGAAGAAAGCTTTTGCTACATGTTCTTCCCATCTCACCAACTTAGCCATCGCATATGGAAGCTGCATTGTTCTCTATGCACGGCCCTCAGAAGGGGTTTCCTTGGAGACCAACAGAATTGTAGCTTTGCTGAACACTGTCCTGTACCCATTCTTAAACCCCTTCATCTACAGTCTCAGAAACGAGACTGTGAAGGTGGCCCTGAAGGAAGCCATTGGCTGTGCAGAGGTTTGGCTTTTCCCCCGGTCATGATGCTTTTCAAGACAGCAGTTCTAATTATGTATCATATATTACATCACACACACATATATATATAGCTATTAAATACAGGTGCCACAGGAGATTTATGTTCTCATTGGATTGTAGTGGTGAAAGGAAGCAATGTGAATTGTGTGCCTTGGTTACAGGGGGTTCTTATAAACAAAATCTAAAAAATATTAATAAAATGTTGAACACACACACACACTTCTTAGGACTGGGGCATAGACTGCCAGTGCATGCTGACACAAGGAAGTTTTCATAAGTCATCTCAGGAAATTTAGCTGAAAACTCTGGGACAATGTCCGAGAGCTGTTGAGAAAAGCTCAAAACACCTTCTCTCCCCGAATAACAGAAGGTGCTCAGCATGAAAATTAAGCTCAGACATTACAATGGGTTCAGATTCACTGCATTCAAATCCGTAAAACGCTTCTCGGTTTCATTAGTGTGATGAAGACAGCCTCACTGATTTGCCAGTGATAGCATGCAGACAACAGCTTTTTTTATTCACTTTGTCTTATGGGGGGGGTACTACCTATAAACATAATTGGTGCAAACTCTCTTTTCTTCTAATATAGCAGTATCCTAGAAACTCTTTGCTCTTAATTAACCATCCAAGTAACCTCCCAATCCAGTGAAATGGGGTGGGGGGGCAGGGTTCTGAGCTCTCCCTGCCAAAAGGCTCGCTGCCTTGCGGATCTCTGCTGCAGCCTGCACACCATGCACTGCCCCGGGCCCTGAAACAAGACATCCAGGGGCTGACTTCCAGGAGGAGGCGGCAGAGAGCAGTTTTGACATAGTGGGACTTTTTTCTCTGCCACAGTGAACAAGGAAATGGTCTTGCCATGACGGAGCTCTCAGAGGTACTCTTCTGAGCAGCAGTGCCACAGTCATTACCTTTCAAAATGGGCACATAAGGAAAACTTCCAAAGACAAAGTATTTCTTCAGAAAAGAATTGGCCTCTTACAACAAGTTCTCCCAGACGCACATACAACAGTGAGTGATGTTTCAAGGGCTCAGAGCTTATTTTTTGTGCTGACAACGAAGAAAATCACAACATTGCTTTTGGACCCTGAAAATCATCGCCTGCATGAATACCTGACTGGATAGAAGCCAAAAACATGCTGAGGTGATGTCCATAAGGCAAGGTAAAAGACCAGCAGCAGGCCCATTGGCTTGGTAGGTGATTATGAGGTCAGTCGTGTCTGATAGGCCACCAGGAAGCTGATGGCTGGGGACATTTTTATGAGATTAGTTGTTTCTCAGAAGCTCATAGGAGAGTAGGAGACCCACGATCATAAAGATGAAAGTGAGGTAACTTATGCCTCTACAGGTGATGGACCACGAGCAGGCACATGGGTGGGAAAGTGGCTGTGAGGTGACTTGTATGGGTGAAGCTGATAGGCCATCACTTGACTCCTGTCTGGGGTAAGAGGTTGCGAGGTCCTGCCTGCCTGAGTACCTGCTAGGCCACCAACAGGCATAGGGCTAGGATGTGGGTTTAGTGGTCACTCCTGTCTCTGGTGGGTGCGACTTGGTCTGTGCAGAGAGTGAGGAGTAGCATGGACAGCCCTGGGCTGCGAGTGGTTTTGGGCCACTGGGCTCTGTGCGAGACACAGAAATATATTTTTTAATGGTGCAGGCCTGATAATACCAGAGATATTTAGAAAACGTCAATAAAAAATGAAACAAGAAAAAAAGAAAGAAAATGATCTAAAATGAAGAAAAGTTTTGTTACACTTTCCAGCTTTTAAATTTTTTTGTGTTCTTGTTGTCTGTCTTTGCTTTACTGTCTTTTTTTTTTTTTTTAATAGACTGGTCTTTTTTTTTTTTTTTTTTGAAAAGGAAAGCAATTTCCAGAATTGGGGTGGGATGCAGTCACAGGGTCACTGACGGTTGGTGCCATTGTAGGTGTCCTGGTCCAGTCTACCCACCCTCTATCTGCAGATTCAAGGGGCTCCGGTCTTCCGCAGGTCCCCTGTGAGAGCTGCCAGGCCTAGGGAGGTACCTCAGACATACCAGGACCTCTCCACGTGCCACTGGGTGCTTGTGGTTAGAACAGAGCTCTGCCTGAAAAGGTGGAGAAGAGTTTTCAACATTTAAAAAATATGAGCACACTTTCATCAGCTAAAATGACTAATTTTAGTGTCCACTTTTCCCATGATAAAATAGTGGACATGTTCAGGCAGGGTATGAATCTCAGGAGAAGAAATATTGATCTGCCCCTGAACTTGTGTTACCACTGTTCTGTCTGTTATGCTGTGGATATAATACACAGTGTGTATGTGGATACCCTCAGTAATTTCTCACATATTTTCACGTGTCCTGATTAAATTGATCATTTCTAAAGGCATCTTTGCATCAGACTATCTGGACATATCTAACTCTTTATCCATCAGGTACCTCTCAACTCTCCAGCTGCTGCTCTGAGCTTCAGGGCATCTGAAGCCTGCCTCGTCGTTCAGGAGTCTAATTATCTCTTTAGCCAGCTCCTTAGTTCTGTTTCTATCTATCCTTTCCTATCTATCTGTCAAAATCATTTCAAGGAGGGTTATTCCTTGTGGAAAGTGGACCACACTGGAGGCAGCTTGCACTTAACATACAGTTGAGGAGTGTCTTTTACCTTTTATTAAACTGTATCCTATTTTATTTTTGCTTGTTTGCAGTTGAGAAAAATCCTTCTGTGTCTGCAGCTAGTTGTCTAAGGAAAGCAGGTGGGAACTGCTGCGTAGGAGCTGTAACATTCAGCTACAGACTCGAGTGGAAAAAAGTTAGATTTTAACAAGAGTCATGTAAGTCCCCAGTGGCTAATGAGAGAAATGGCAGGGTTGGGGAGGTGAGGAGGAAAGTTGTCCATAAAGGTCTCATATGGAGAATACTGCTTTTCCTACCTGTCTGGACTTCATTAGGAGACCCTCTGGGACAGTATGAATTGGAGAATGTGGCTATCATTTATTCTGTAAGCTGAAAAATAAAGGCAGCTTAAAAAGGAGAAATCCTTTCTTTTTCAGGTGCTCATGGAAATCTTGCTCTTGTAAATACACTCCTGAAACCTCTCCAGTTAGTCACACAAGAACTGATGAAAATTATGGGGAGTGACATGCCTTGTTAGGGCTTTTTGCGTTTTAATGGCCTCTTGAGTGTATTTGGTGCTGAGTCCATGAACCTCAAATACTGAGGGGACATTGAACAAACCTCTCAAGAAATTAAAAGCAGAAGTAAATTCCAAAGTTTCTTGGAGCGTTAATGGGTCCCACTGAGGGTTGTTACCAAGGAAGGCTCCCCAGGGGCTGATGAGAGCAGAAAGCTGGAGGCCCTGATTGCTGGTAGGCAAAGGCAATGTGCAGGTAGCTCTGATGCCAAGTAAGCCTTGATGTGTTTTATCAAGCAGAATGGCCAGGCACTGACACCCAGCCCCTGGGCAGGGTGATCTTTTCCCTCGTGCTTTGCTCAGGGCTCTTCCTGGGGGCAGTGTGAGGATGGGGGTGTGCAATGCCGAGTGCAGGACAGTGATACAGCACCTCCTGAGTCCCCGGGGATGAGAAGGCAGCGAGGTCACAGCGCTTTAAGGAAACATCTTCTTGAGGGCCTCAGTGGCAGGGACAACAGCCATAGCCAAGAGGACAAAGAGCTCGGTTTTGTAGGCAGCTTTCAGCCTTGGCAGTGCCCATGGCTGTCTCCACTACAGGCTGTCCTACGCTGTCCCATGCCTGTGTCTGTTTCCCTGCAGACTGTACACACCAACCTTCTTTGCCACCTTGTTCTCACCCATGGATGTCCCTACCTCTGCTCATGTCTCTCGGTCCTCACTTGGTTTTCCTTGAAGCACAAAGCCAGGGGCTGATTACAGACTCCCTCTAGGTGACCTGTAGCACCACAGCACTGCCCTTCAAGTGACATTCCCTTTTCCTGATGTTACATCTGAACCCCGCAAGCTGCTGTTTGTGGCTTTTTTCCCTTCTCATGCTTTTTCCCACTACCAAGAAAAGCTCCATCATCTCTGAAATCACCCTTCAAGCAGTCACAAGCTACTACTCTCCTGCCCTTCACCTCCACTTCATCAGGCTAAAGAAGCACAGGTCCCCCAACCTCTCCTCGCGGATGCGGTTATTCCTCCCTACTCACAGGACTTGACACTTCTCTTGTAAATTTTCATGAGGTATCTGTTGGCTGAATCACCCAAATTTCTCAAGGTCCTTTTGGGGTGAATCTCCTCTGTATCAAAAAAAAAAAAACAACCACAAAACAGACAAAACAGCACCAATGGGGAAAGGGTAAGCAGGTGTGGTCTGACTGTATGGGAGGGGATAAGGATGGTGGAAGACACAAATTTAGATGGGGGAAAAGGGAAAAAAAAAAGAAATTAAAAGTGAAGCAAAGGATTGATCAAGACCGTTTGGGGATTCCTGCCAAGAGGCCCTGCATCTGAACAATTCTGAATGGAGGAGGAGAAAAAAGCTGACCTACTTCCACTGTTACGGGGAACCCATGTGCTTTCCCTGACATTGACAAGCTAAAACCCAGAGGGGGAAGAATCACAGACTCCATCAGGGTGGAGGGGACCTCAGGAGCTCTCTAGCCCAGTCTCCTTGCTTGCAGCAGGGTCAGCTCTGGGGTCAGCCATGTTGCTCGGGGCTTGATCCAGTCTGGTCTTGGAAACTTCCGAGGGAGGAGACTGCACAGCCTCTCTGGGCATCCAGTTCCAATGCCTGACCATCCTCTTAGCGGAAAAGCTTCTTATCCCCTGCATGAACCTCTCTTCTTTCAACTTATGCCCATTGTCACTTGTCCATCTATCATGCACCATGGTGAAGATCCTGGCTCCATCTTCCTGGTGACCTCCTTGTAGCCTTTGGAAGGCTGTTATGAGGTCCCTCCATGCCATCTGTTCTGCAGGTTGAACAAGCCCTGTATCTTCACAGACAAAGTGCTCCAGCTCCCCAAGTATCGCGAGGGCCCTCTGCCAAACACATTCCCAGTTACCAACCTCTTTCTTTTTCTGGGGACCCAAACTGGATGCAGTACTCTGTACGTGGTCGAATGAATACTGACTAGAGGGGGATCATCCTTTCCCTCCACCTCCTGGCTGTGCTCCTGGTCCTACAGCCCACAGTGCTTTTTCACCTTCTTTGCTGCCGGGGAACACTGCTGGCTTGCATTTTGGCTCCTGTCCACCAGGACCCTCAAGGCCTTTCCGCAGAGCCACTCCTCAGGCCCCAGCCTGTAACACTGTGGGGTATTGGTCTATGCCAGGTGCAAGACCTGGCATTTGTCCTTGATGAATTTTGTGAGGTTTCTGAAGCTCATTCCTCCTGCCTGCCTATGTCCCTCTGAATGGCAGCCCTCAAGCATATGACTGGTCTTCCCCTTCCATTTTGGGGCAATCTGCAAGCATGATGAGTGTTGCTTCCTCCGTGTCACTAATAAAGATGATAAACAGGACAGGTTCCTGGAGAGATCAGTGGTACTCCACTTATCTCTGGCTACCAGGGAGAGTGCTACCCATTCACCAGTGCCCTCTGAGCCTGACTATCCAAGCAGCTTTTTACCTATCTGGTTGTCTATCTGTCTAGGCAGTAATGTTCTAACTTGCATACAAGAATATTGTTGAAGACAGTGTCCAACACCTTGCTAAAGTCTAGGTAAAAGACATTTACTGCATCCACAAATACAGTTATTTAATCATAGAAGTCAATCATGTCAGTGAGGCACAATTTACCCCAGGTAAATCCATGCTGACTGTTCTCTATCACCTTCTTCTCCTTCGTGTGCCCAGAAATGTGATGTGAGAGGATTCACTCCATGACACACTCCTCACCAAAGTGAGGCTAAACTACCTGCAGCTCCCCAGGTAGTCCTGCTGGCCTTTTTTGAAGATGGATGTAACATTTGCATTTTTCCAGTCACTGGGACCTCTCCCTATCTCCACAGCCTTTCAAAGACGACAGCGAGTGGCCTTGCTATGACAGCAGCCAGCTCTCACAGCATCCTTGTATGTAGCCCATCCAGCCTCATTGACTTGCATAGTTTGAGTTCTCACAAGTAAGTAACCTCATCCCCTGTTGGTTGTTCTTCTCCTCAGGAGTCCTGACTCAAGGCACAACAGTCTGGGAGACCTTTTTTTGTGAAAACGGAAGCTAACAAAGCATTGATTTCTTCAGACCTATCTGCATCTGCTGTCACTAGATTCCCTGCCCCATTCAGCAGTGAGCCCATCTTTTCCTTTTTATTCTTGCTGGAGCAGTAGCAGCTCATCCTCATGCTCTTGACATCCTCTGCAAGTGTCAATCCTAGGGGAGCTTTGTCTTCCCGAACACCATGCCTACCTTGCCCAACAATATTTCTAAATTCCTCCTTGCAGCCTCTCTCTCCCTCCCCTTCCCGTACGCTGCCTTATTGTCCTGGAGCTCAGGTGTGAGTTCCCTCTTTAGCCAGGCTGGTCCCCTGACATGGCTACTGGTTTTACTGTGCATCAGGATGGACCATTCTTGTGCTTGGTGGGTGCTGTCCTTAAAGCCCTGCCAGTTTTCCAGAGCTGCCTCTCATGGGCTCCCCCACCAGTCCCCAGGACAGGCCCAAGTCTGCTCTTCTGAAGTCCAGGGTCTGTACTCTGCTGCTGTCCTTCTTCGCTCCCTTCAGGATCTGGGAGTCCACTTTTTCATGGTCTCTGTAGGCAAGGCTGACACTGACTATCCCATGCCTGAGCAGTTCCTCCTTGTTTGCAATTTCCACATCCAGGAAAGCATCACCTTTATTGGCCCATCTGGCAGCTGTGCTAAGAAGTTTTCCCTGACGTCTTCCAAAAACCTCCTGGACTCCTTGCACTCTGCTGTTTGTCCTTCCAGTGAATGTCAGGGAGATTACGGTCTCCCCATAAGAACCAGAGCCCGTGAGCCACAGATTTCCTCAGGTTGCTTAAAGGAGATTGCGTCCACCTCCTCACCCAGATCACATGGTCGGTAGCTCCCATCACAATGTCATCCTTCTTCTCATGCTTACCCACAAGCTCTCATGCAGCTCCTTGTCCATCTCAGGGAAGAGCTCCATACATCTGAGCTGCCCCTTCACAGAAAGGCCATTCCCCCTCCTCATCTTCCCCAACAGTTTCTCCTGAAGAGCTTGTACTGTGCTATCACAGCCCTCCAGTCATGTGAGTGATCCCACCACATCTCAGTTATTCTGGCAATGCTGTAGTCCTCTGACAACTTGTGCATCTCCATCTGCTCTTGTCTGTGCCCCAGGCTGCATTCGCTTGCATATATTTGGGTTGCAGAGCCTCAGCTGTGGCACAGAGCATAGATTGCTCATGGTGAACCAGGTTACCAAGAGTCAAGGACACTGTATGTGCAATGGCCCACTTCAGTGCAGGGACATGCTGGCATAGACAGCAGGTGTCAATGTAATGGTGAAAGGAGGTTCCCACTAAGGGAGCAAACCCTGCAGTACCTGAGGCTGGAGGAAAACAGGGCTGGGCTGGGCAGAAATGGCAGGAAAGGGCTTTGCTGCCTGAGCTGGCTTTGTAGCACCACAGGGCCTGTGAAAGAGGTCAACCGATCTCCAGGAAGGACAAGGTGTCACTGAAGAAGTCCCTGGGCCTGAACAGCCTGTGATCCAGCCATCCTGTGGACATCGTTAGCACAGTCCCTCTTCATATCATCTGGGATGAGAAGAGGTTCAGAGGTGGGAGAGCTTGAAGGGTTTGAGAGTGCAGAAACTACAGCGGAGGCCTTGGTGTGATGTGCCTCCCAGTTATGCAGCTGCTTGAATGTAGATGGGATGGACTTTGCCTAGAGGCAGTGGTGGAATTCAGCTATTTGGGTACAGGTAGAAAACCTGAGATGGCAGCACCAACAGAGAAAGGAGATCTTTCTCTGACAGCCCTCCTGAGACAGAAGCAGGTCTTCTTTGAGTCTGGCCTTGAACTGAATGTCCCTGACATCCAAGAGGAAGTTCTTGGGCACTTGAAATAGAATTGAATAGCATTGAATAGGCTTTCAATATGGCACATGTGAGTTCTGGCTGAAGACAAAAGGATCCCTCTGACATTTGCCTCTGCCTTTTCCAAACCAGTTGGTCTGTCCTTCCATCACAGAGCACTGGCACTGAGACCCCTTGCCCTGAGGGTCGATCCCTGTTCAGGCCAAGGTCTCAGCCCACCTGACTCAGCCCCTCGCTGACTAGCTGCACATGGGACCCTGTCATGGGCACCAAGGGCCCATGGACCGCTACACAGAGACCTTGCCACTTCTTCAGAAGCAGATCCCATAATATACGGCCTAAATTAGGCCTCCAGTATTTCTCTGCCTTCTCCCTATACATACAACTCTACAGCTTTCTTTTTAACTCCCTAGCACTAGCAGAAGATGCTGAGATGGGACTGGAAGGACTAGGAGCGCGTCCTAGGAAAGGCAGCTATGCAAAAGAGAGAAGAGCAACATGAGCAAGCTCAAAGGCAGGTCCTGAGCGATTACTCTGGAGTGTGCTTGGCCCTAAAGCTTGGCCAGCCCCAGGGGATGGCACCTCCAGGGCAGAGCGAAGACGTGTTCATGTGGGAGCTCCTGCTGACACTCTACCTGTTTTCCCTTTTATAGCAATGGAGCTGTCAGTAAAGGGGATGGAGTGCTTTCAAAATGTGAACATCCACCTACAAATGCAAAATAAAGAGCACTGGTGCCTGTTCCCCGTGAGAGTGACTGACCTGTGCCTGGGGATGGATTGAGCTGCAGGGCTTACACAGACCAGGGGCTGTACAGCCCCACTGGGAGAGTCAGGGTGCCCAGGAGCATCGAGGGTGCGCAGGACTGTACAGAGCTCCAGATGTCTCTGTGGGACCGACAGGGTCTGAGGGAGATCCTCACACTCTGAGAGTGGGAAGCCAGGCAGTACAGCCTACGGCAACTCCAATGATGCTGGACACCATCGTGAACAAGGAAATCTCACTGTTGTGGGGGAGAGAGACCCACTTCCTGAGCGGGATCCCTCCTCGCCTACACCTGCTCTCCAAAGTACATGAGGTCAGTCAGTCTCTCTATTGACCAGAAAAGGAGTTTTCAGCAGAAATTGCTCCCCCAAGTTTTGCCATTGCCAGACAAGCTGGGTATCTCCGGCCTCATTTCTGAGCAGCAGAGAGCAGGAGATGTTTCTGGGGCATGAATCATCCTGTGCTATATGTTACCATGTAAACCCAGGCAGAACACCACCTCCTCTTCACTGAAAGCAAGGGCAACATGAGAGGCACTGCCTCAGACATCTCTGCATCGTGTACGAAACTCCTTGCATCTGTCGTTAATCCCTTCTGGCCTCTACTCGCCATTCCACAAGAGTGCAGGTGTTATGGAAGTCCCATAACATATTTTCCAGCTCTGTACTGGAGCTACATGCCTACAGCTGGGCAAATGAATCTTGCTACTGAATAACTCTCTAGACCCAACTGACTGTATTCACCAACTGTCCAATGATTTCACTAAAGCAGGAACTGAAAGTACCTAACTCGCATGTAGACATCTGCATTATCAAAAGCCATTTTTAGGTGTTTAAATACAGAACTGAACTTTCATCCCGAAGGATGGGTAATGTGGATCCCACAGTTACCTAACATGTCCCAGGAGAGCCTGCCTGGCCTCTAGTTGATGTTCAAAGAAAGCTTTGGTCTCCTGGAGGTCTTGAGTCATATGTCACAGCCCAATGTGGCTGTCTCTGATTTTCTAGGATGCCCTTCCCTACCTTTAGGGAAGTGGTTGGTCTCTTACTTATGTAAATTGTGATGTTCGTTAAGAACAAGCCTTTAGAGTCACCAGGAGAAATCAACAGTGCCTATATGAACCCATTTTTCATCTACTGCAGGACAGATGAATCATCTCAAAAGGGATGCCTATGCCTTTTCAAAGACATATTAGAAGCCTAGATAATGAGATCAACTGTAGCTATCTAAAACTGGCAGACATGATTTCAAACCGAGCACAGTTATCACATACAGCCTAGTCATCATCAGAACCAGTTCCCAAGTTCTTTCATGCTTTGTAGGGTGTTGAGCTCTACCCACAGAGCAAGTCCCTTGTGCCCTGTGTGGCTTTGGGCAAGATGGTGTCTCCTGCAGAACTGAAACTGAAGGCAAATTCTTACACTCTGGGCCCCTTTACAATGTATTCAGAGGCCAGTTGAGGCCCTGCTCAAGAGCCCTAAGTTGCCTTTTACGCAAACAGCTGAAGCTCTCAGCCTTTCAGTCATGGCATGGGGGCTCCAGACGCAATTGAATGGTTCTGCCCTTGGAGTTGGCCTCCTGGTGCTGGTTAAAGTCTCTCAGCAGAGGTCTGTGACAGTCTCTGGAGGGAACAGCAGGGACTCCAGAGATTACCAGCCCAGACAGTGGTGTTTCATCTACTGCACAAACATAGGCAATGCCCCTCCATCCCCAGGAAACATGGTCGTCACAAGGCAGTATCGCTCTCATGTCAAGAGTGGGTCAGCGTCTACCTCTTTGTAGGAGGATTTATTGATTCTTCTGAGGAAAATTGATTAAATGAGAACCTACACTGCCAACATTGTTTGGAAGAAAAGACTGTAGCATTTCCCAGCTACTATTATACTGACTTAAGCTGCACTTCTAGGGGAACAACCTGTACAGTAGGCTGCGTAGGCAATGCTGCGGAGACACGGACAGTAAAATGTTTCCCCTACTACCAGACCACTACCTGAAGTGGGATTTTGTTCATCTAACTTTCGCCTTCTAAAAAACAGACATCAGGGGCTCAGTCCAGTTGTTTACACAAAGATTCCCAAAGCTCTCTGAAATGTGTGATGGGCTGCTGTTCAGATGGACACTGAGAGTCTGGAGAAACAGGCTGACAGAAATCTCATGAAGTGCAACAAGAGCAAATGCCAAGTCCTGCTTCTTGGGGACGGAGGGACCTCATGCAGCAAGCCTGGCTGCAGCCTGCCGGGGGCTGGAAAGCAGCTTTGCAGAAAAGGACCATGGGAGTGCTGTTGGACACCAGGTCGACCAGAAGTCACCAGCGTACCCTTGCAGCAAAGACCACCAATTGCGCCCTGGGCTGTATTAGCAGACATGCAGGGCAAAGGAAGTCTTTTTTCTCCTCTACTCGGCACTTCCGAGATGGCATGTGGAGCACTGTGTCCAGTTTGGGGCTCCTAGCACAGGAAAGATGTTGACATCTATTGGAGAAAATCCAGCAGAGGCCATCAGTATGGTGGGGGTCTGGAGCACTGGATGTATGATGACAGACTGGGAGAACTGGGCTTGTCCAGCGTGGAGAAGGGAAGGCTGAGGGGTGATCTTGTGGCTGTCTGCAGCTGTCTCGTGGGAGGCTGCAGGGAGGAGAGAGCCAGGCTGTTTTGGAGGTGCACAGAGACAGGAATGGGCAGAAGCTGAAGCAAGGGAAACTCCAGTTAGACAGCAGGAGTAATTTTTCACCGTGACAGTAGTCAAACACTGGAACAGGGACCCAGAGCAGTCGTGGGATCTCCTAGCCAGGAGGTTTTTCTAAACGAGGCAGTCCTTCCTTTAGGCCACTCTGAACCTGTATGCTAAATATACTACATTGGGTTAACACAGAGAGGTCACTCAAAGAAATACTAAAAGGTAGATGCTGATGAATGGTGTTCACCTGCAAAGGTCCTGGATTCCTGTCAAAATAGATAAATGTAAATCATCACTAACAAAACCATTTGGATGCCTGGCTAACACCACAGGAGCCAATCCAGTTCAATATGTCCTAGCTCTTAGAATTACCCAGGACCAATATATGAGAAGCTGGGAAATTAGTGAAGACTCTTGTGGGAAAGAAGGTGTTTTTTTGAAGTTGTTCAGAGAGTAGCCAGGAGAAGGTGGGGTTGGAAAGACAGTGCGTGAACACATACTGTGGAGAATCAAGCCTGCAAACAATCTGTGCTTTCTTTTGCTTCTTCCCTTCTGTGTCCTTCTTTCCCCCACCCTGATGAACTGATTTTCATAACCTCACCCTACATCAAACATTTCTATCCGTTTCCACAGCTAAGAGCAGAGTTTTCTTCCCTGTGACCCCAAAGCATGGCCATGATACAAATGACCAACAGTGTTAATAACAGTAGTGCTGTTTCCCAAGGAGAGACGGAAGCCATAAAAACCCCGATGGTTTGCAAAGAACCTGTGGAAGTGCTCAGCGTCTCATCACTTGGCACATTTGTTGAAGGATGAGAGAGCCAAAAACTGATATTTCACTTGTTCACACTGAATCCATCTCAGAAGACTGTAAGAATAAGTAGAATTGCTAAAGACAAAGAATACACTGGGCAAAAATCTGTACAATGATATTCATGCTTAAACAGAGAGAATTTCAAATCGGGGGGAGAACAGCAGAGGGCTTTTGGTGCCTGTGCCCTCCTTGTGGTCTTTGGGAAAGAGAGGAGTGCCTCAGCACTCCTAGAGAGTCATGGCGGTCTGTGGCCAGTAAAAGAGTCAGAGAGTTTGGGCTGCTCTCGCCATTGGTGTCAGCCCTGGAAGAGGATGGGCTCTCTCTTCGAGCTCGAGGGGAGTGGGCCGTTGTGTCTGCTAAATCATCTGAGATGTTGGAGGTACATGGCTTTGGAGAAGACGCTGATTGCTGCCAGGGAGCTGCAGAACTCTTCTGTGTAATAATAAGGTGGTAGACAGGGTCCCGAGGCTCTCAGGGGTAGCACTAGCTCTTTCAGAGTGGGCACAGGGCTTTGAAGGCTCCATCCGATTTCCTGCAATGTCTGGGAAGAAGGAGAGTGGCTTTTGGCTACCAGGCTTTGGAGGAGGTATGGGTGGCCTTGCAGAGGTGTTGACTTGAGTGTTTGGTAAAACAGGTCGTTTTCTCTGGCTCTCATTTGCAATCCTTGGTTTTGTAGAAGATGATGTTTGCCCGAGAAATTGCACAGCAGCCAGCTGTGGTGAGTCCTCTGCCTTTTGTGTTAGCACCTGAGGGAATTTTGGAGGTGCTGTTTCTGTGGGTGCTGGCAGAGGAGTGGCATGCTGCCTAATGTGTTTCTTGGGCAATTCTGCTTTGCTGAGAATCATTTCTCGTTGAGGAGAAATCTTCTTGCCCATCCCTTCTGCTGTCGGCTTTCGAGCTTGAGAAGAAGTCTTCAGATCTCCTTGCTTATACACCTCAGCCCAGTCAATCTGCGACGTTAACTGTATGCCACTGCCCTTCAGCTTTTTAAAGCCCAACACCATCTCAAGGAGCACCTTTGTTACCAGAACAGAGCTAAATCCAAGTTTCTCTGAAAGTGATCGTTCATTCTTATACTTGCGTAGTATGTGCCTGACCGCCTTTTCCACAAGAGACTCGATAATCTGCTCTTCGTTTTGGAAACGCTTGCCTCCTCCGGGCTGATTCTTCTTCACCACCATTTTAGCAAGCTGGTTCCTTGGAGGGAGATGAGGTCCCACCTATCCATATGTCCAGTTGCCAAGAGAGAATCAGCATGAAAAAAAAATAATTATATATTTCGTTACAATTTGGAATGTGAAAGTTAGCAAATATTTTCTAAACATGAAGACCCCTTTGTGGTGTTTTTTTTATTGGTAGTAGTGGCTTCTGATTAACTTTGGTCAAAACCAGAACCAGGCTAAACTCTGCTCTTGTTTGGACCATGCCCACTGAAGCCAAGGGAGCAAGGTGGGAGTGGAAAAGAGCAAATGGCCTCTTCTGCTGAAGACGTGACAGAGTTTTGGTGTGACAGAACAGCTGATGGGATGTGGGAGTCTAGACTAAATCCACACAGTTAAACAGTTGCTTTTTGAGAACCATCATTTTGGCTTGTCAAAGGGCTCCCTGCCCCAACTCTCTCATGACCAGCAGCTTTGGATATTGAGTGGACCTCAGCAGCGTGAGGCATCAGAGACATTTGTAACCGAAAGTAGCATCTTTGCCTTTCAATCTGTCACCAATCGTGGATGCTACAGCTCAGCTCAGCCTCAGCTATGACTTAATGTGTTTTCAGTCCACATGAGAGACACTGGAAGAAATGCAGCAGAGGAAAAAATGGCCCTCTGAAGGATGGAAGTAGAAAAGGGATTCAAATTCACTCTCAGTGAGCACTGAAGTTATCATCCCCTAGTACAGGAAGGCTGTTCTTGCCTCACCTTGGGACTGCGTATGGTTGTTGGCTCAAGGGTTCATGTGAAGGCTTATGGAAGTGCTATGGCTGTAAGAAACGTGACTCCTGCAGCTGCCTGAGCCCCGAGACAGCCTCACTGAAGTCCTCAGGCCTGCCTACCTGCACTGTCTTGCTGGAGACGATTTTTGTATCCCATTTCCCTGTAGAGCTCATCTTACATTACTACCTATGCCAGAAGTGAATCTGCCTTCAAGATAGACAGCACAAGACATGCACCACCTACTGTAAAAGCAAGAGCTGCAGTGACATCACGCACATGCGTCTCCACTGTGCCCATAAAGCACACTGGCTATCGTGCGACTACTCCAAAAGCAGTGTTTCAGGGACAACCCTAAGAATACCTGAATTTGAAGACTACATTGTTCTAGTGCAATGTAAAGGAGCAAGATGTGATTCTTAGGCAGACACTGTAGTTACAATTCATGCAGATATCATGCAGAGTTGGATGGGATACCAAGAAAAAACACCTGCAACATGCGACTGATCCTAGGATGTCATTTTGCTTGAGCTGGAAAAACAGAAAGTTACCTAGGAAAGCGGAGGGTTTTCTTTGATCCTCTCCAATTTCTTGGCTTTAAGTTTCTGCTTCCGCAGTGGAGGTGGCTTGTTGTTTAGCCTAGGTGGAGGTTTCTCCAGGGGTGGTCTTGGAGCAATTTTAGCCAGCGGAGGTGGCACAGATGTAGGCTTGAGCTGAGGTTCCTCCGCAGATGGTTTTGGTTTGCTCTCCCCATGTCCCCAGGACTTGTCAGGCAGGTGGGATCCTTCTTCCATTACTGCACTGAATACTTGGACAACAATGTCCTTGGTGAGATCTTGGAGGGCTGAGAATAATGCTGTCTTTTCTTTGAAGAAATGAGGAGTGCCAGAGGGAAACTGGCCATGATGGTACTGAGAAGCTTCAGGGGGGCTTGCTTTTTTCAGGACAGCTGTGATTTCTTTTTCACACTCTTTGCTAGCCCCTGGTGCAGATCTCATCTTGGTCTTGTGAGACAGAAATTCAGCTGCCTTTTCATGAACAGTCTGCAAGAAGAGGGAAGAGGATGAAAATCTTACCAGAGTAAGCCCGTGAAGCACAGAGACTCAGTGAGGGAAGGCTAAACTAGGCAAATCCCATCTCTAGTTTGAAGAGGGGCCAAAGCCCAGTCTGAGGTCCAAGCCTCAGTGAATTTTAATGACAGGTCTAGTGGAATCCAAGTTTTTAACTGGGCAAGTTCAGATCTTGCCCCCAAGGTGGACACCAGGTCAGGCAGCCCAATGTCATGTTTTGGACACCACGGGATGCTGCTGAGCACATGCTCTGCCAACACCTGCAGAGAGCTGGGCAGTGCTGTGAGCACAGCTGAGCTCATGACATAGGTGGCACTTGTGCCTCCCCAGGCTTGAGGGCAGGATCATGAGTGTCAGAGGCAGACTGCAGCTTTCATTCAGCCACACATTCAGGGCTGCCAGTTCTTGCAATTTGAGTGTGATTTTCCCAGGGGATTTGCTTCAAGCCCCGCCCTCCAGAAATGAGCAGACTATGGATTCTAAGAGCTTCTGTTCTGGGATAGTTGTAGCTTCATAGCTGTGGGAAAAAACCTTGACAGCTTCATCCAAGTCTACTCTGAATAGCTCAGAAGGTAGCAGAACATACACAATCTCTCTGTCTCTGTCCTTATTTTAAAAACTTGTAGACTTTTACTGTCTGGCTTATGGGGGCTTTAGATAACTAAACGCCATGACTCTAGTTTAGAGCAAAACAGCATGTACTTGCTCTTCTTCCAGGATCTTGTCCCATGCATTTGTCCCGCTTATAGCACCAAGATTGTTCTCTGGCCCTCACCCTTGAGATTGAAGGGTGGGGGAATGGAGTTAATACCATTAATTAATTGCAATTAATATACAACCTACTGACTTTTATTTAAGAAAAAAGTTTCTTTTCTGTTCTTCCTCTCAATTTCAGGATTTTCCCCATAACAGGAGAGCAGAAAATCCATATCTTTTAAAAGGGCTCCCTAGTTTTACATACCTGCCTTCTGTACCTTTTAAGCATCCTCTCTCCCCCCCACCTCCCCCCCCCCACACCCCCTAGTTCCTTTGCTTCAGCAGCATGCTAAGAGTGAGAAAGTGTAAGTGGGGAGGGAGAGAACAAAGAAGAGATAACAAGAATGAACAGCAGAGGGAAGACAAAAGAACATTATGTATGGAAATGCTTGCAAGCCCTCTCAGACACACAGAAGAAATCATTTCCTTCCAAAACCTGTACACTGAAAATGACCTACAAAGTGAACCAATTCTGCATCCGTGTGGAATTTAGCACCGAGAGTTGCCAGGGACACACTGCTGTAATGATCACTTTTGAGATGACAAAGCCTTCCAAGAGGCAGCCTGGCCTGCAGCAGACCACTTCCAGGAGCAGGGCAGAGCAAGGCAGGTGTCTTCACTGTGCTCCACTTCTTATCTTAGCCAGCCCTCACTTTTAACAACAGGTTTCCAATCAGGCTTTACAGGATGTGAACTACAGGGACAGTAAAACAGAAGAAATTATCACTTGTGCACTTTCACACAGAAGCAACACACATGAGGGAAGGGATGGTCATGAAAAAACTGCTATCAGGGTACATGACAGCAATATGAATTATGGTATCCAAAATGCAGAGTTAAAACATGACTCCTCAGGACATGTTTCTTCTTCTTGCATCAGTGCATGCTCAGATCTGCACGGCTGCTGCTGCTGGCAGCATGTTGGGTGCATCACTGTGCCAGGGCCAAGGCCACCCCACAGGCACTGGCTGAAGCCCCCGTCCCTCTTGCACCGACTCTCTCGCACTCCACGGTGAAGCGGCAGCATTGCATCACGGTGCTCTTGTGCCGGTGCTCTGCTGGCCAGCGGCCCAAGCGTCGGGTGCATCAGATGTACAAAACATCCCCAGAACAAAGCTGATATCCTTAACTGCACCTTTCCTATCACACAGGACATCGGTTGTCAATATGCTACTGAATTTGAGTAGAAAAATTGGAGGGGGTAGAGTTTAAATGCAAATCAATTCCTGTCAGAATACATTCTCATTCAGCACATGCTGGTACTTCAGAAGGGAAAACCCAAGGTGACAAAAAATGCCTGTGTGCTCCAGTCCAGCTTTTAGCCAGAGGCACATTTCATGCTGATCCTTCAGTCACAACTCGCCAGCATCGGTCTCCCAGCAGACACAAAGCACAACCCAGCCTTCTCCCGGCAACATCCAGGGGTAACTACAAACAGGGTGAACATGGGCTGCGGAAGCTCAGGGGGAAGGAGCAGCCCCGGCACGGCAGGCTCGTTCCCCATGCAGAGGGGCTGCGTGGGGCAGGGCTGCTCACAGCTCCCGCTCGCCCCCACGACACTTCCCCAGGGGCTTCTCAGCAGGAAGCTCCAGGCAGGGACGACACCAAAGGCAAGGAGCTTCCCCAAGCCTCCGCTTCCAGATCCCTGCTGCTGCGGTGGGGGGAAGGGAAAGGAGCCCGAGACTCTGAAGCCCACGGAGAGACCAGCAGGTCTGCGAGGAAGCTCAGAAAGCGCCTTCACACCACTCTGCCCACAGGCAGCACCAGCAGCACCTCTCCTGGCTCCACCACGCCTGCTGTCACCTCCAGCCTGGAGCCACCACAAGCCCAGCTGCACCCACGCCCTCCCCTCACGGCCGGGACGGCACTGACAGACGGCCACCACAGCCAGCACTGAGCTGCGGGGCCGCCAGCACAAGGGCGCAAGAGCCGGGGGCTCCCGCGGGGCCGCAGGCAGCCCAGGCCGGGCCGCGCCTTCCCCAGCAGCTGCTCGCACTCACCAGGCCGCAGCGGCTCCGGCTGCCCCCGTGCGCACAGCTGCTCGCTCTGCTCAGGCCACGGCCCTCGGCCCTCAGCCCTCGGCCCCGGCGCGGCAGCTCCCGGTGCTGCGGCTCGAGGCTCTGGGCAGCCCCGCGCCGGCAGACGCTGCCCCGCGCGGCACCAGCCGCCTCTCGCCCCCTCCCTCCCTCCCCACAGGGTCTGGACGGCCCCGGCCCCGGCCCCGCCCCCACCCCGCCCCTCACTGCCCTCCTCTGCGCCAGTGCGCATGCTCCGTGGGAGGCAGTACTTCTGGCCTTGTGGGGGGTGGGGCCTGTGTGTCCATAGCCACCGCCCCTGGTGCCACCGGCCCTGCCCCCCCTGGGTCCCACCGCGGCACTGCTCTCGAGGCCGTGGAGAAGCAGCCGCGGCAGCGGCGGGTGTTGGCGGCTGCTGCGCAGGGAGCCCGGAGCGACGCTGCAGCCCAGCGTGTGCTCCTGTGGCCAGAGCCTGCGGCGGCTGCTGCCGGCTGGGGCCGGGGCCGGGGGCAGGGAGTGAGGGGGATCCACGCCGGGGGCAGGGAGCGAGGGGGAGCGGCGCCGGGCTGGCCCTGGGCTGCGGGAATTGTGCTGCAGGGGAGCGTTGGCGGGAAAACGCTGCTGCCCGGGCGCTGCTGCCACAGGGCCCCGTTCTGCCCCGAGGCCTGGGCGAGTCTCCGCAAGGGGACGCACGTGCACGTCACGGGAGCCCCGGGAGGCCGCGGCCTTTTTTTCAGAAGCAGACGAACAACCCAGGGGCCATCGCAGCCTTTGGCATTATCTGCCATGAGTGGGTGGCCCTGAAATTTTGTCTCCATCAGCAGCCCAAGAAAGGGGCTGGAGGGGGGATCCCAGAGTGTCCCTCTGCCGGGAGAGCATAGAGAGGCGCTGGAGGCCGGCCCAGAGGAGCCACCTGAGCATAGAGATGGTAGGGAGTGTATCCCCTCCAGGCGACTATAGAGGTGGGGCGTGGTGCTTTGCAGACTGTCCCTCGCCATGGAGACCTCCAAGAAGGCATGGGCGGAGCCAACCCCAGAAAGTCCCCGAGACTCGTGACCCTCCTGAACTCCTGTTCTCACCGCGCTTTCCTTTCCACCCCTTCTTCATCCCACGCTACTTCCAGTTGCTACCTCCAGGAGAGAAATGTGATTGGTTCCAGTTTCCTGCACGTGTTACGCATCTCAGCAAATACAGCCCTTCCCTATTTCTGGGGTTCGACCACAGGTGTGAAACACTGGTTCTGGCTGACGTTCAAGATCTTTCACGGTACAAAAAGCATTCCCAGCTTTTACATTTGTGGTGCTTTTCCATGTAGACTGGGCACCTCTCTCACAAAATCCTGCACAAACCATTTAAAGACTAATAGCCAGGGCCTTGTGCTGCCCCCGATCTACACATCCGCTTGCAGTTAAGGCACCTTATTCTTGTGCCCGTGTTATCTGCAGTCTAAGAGCAGGCAGAAATGGCAATAATGCAGCTATGGAGATGTTTGTGCAATGCCTGATAAAGCTCAGAAAAGTTTCTCGACCCAAACACCTTCCTACCATCCTTAACAGGAGAATAATGTTTGTTGTGCAAAAAGAGAAAACAGGTCTTGAGATATTTGAGATAGTTATTTGGCTTAAATATCCCCCAGCTTTTTTTTTACCCTTGGACATGATGAAGATGTGTTGAGTAATGTGAGACAGATCCTTAGACAACAGAGTTTTGCTCAGCACAACTGTCCTGTTCACGGAACACCACAAAACAGTGGCCATTGCCCCTGCTATTTAGACTGACTAAACAGTGCTACTTTCTGTGGATGGTTTAAAAATGGAGGGTAGATCATATGGCACTGCCTGTCCAACCCCAGCCACTTTTATGATAAAGGCTGGCAGATGGAAAGTCTGATCAGAAAAAACGAAAACAAAACAAAACTCCCTTTGACTCTAGGGGATCACTGACCCAAACACTTATAAAATCTCTGTATTTGTATTGCTTAAATCAATAGTGGGGAACTAGAAAGATGTGTGCCAAAGCTGGTCCTTCATGCTGCAACCCCAAAGCCTAAGCCTCTGTGTCCTTTGGGAACCACAAGGTGACAGAGAAGCGGGACCTCGACATCAAGACCAAGTGGCTGCAGCACCTCCAAGGCTGCACTGTTAAAGGACGCTGGATCCAGTGGATTTTTGAATAAAGGGATTCCTCCTTCCTGGTCCACTGGAAGGGAGACTGCTGCGCTTCTCTGTTCCCTGGTCCTGCCAGCAGCGAGACGGTGCATGTACTTCCAAGAGGCGTACACACACTCTGTACGGACATGGTCAACCACCAAAAAATCAACTCCGGCAGGGGAACAGTACCTTTACAGGCACCATGGAGACACTAGCAGCACTCATAAACATGAACGATACAAACGGCCTGGTCCTGTTCTTGCTCACCAGCTAATCAGACTCAAAGCTTGCAGGAGACCTCACAGGCACCCTCGCACGGGTGTCTCTGGTAGCTGGCTGCCTTGACGTCTGCAAGCCTTCCACACATGCACTCACGCAGAACAGCGAGCACGCTCACCCAGAAAAGAGCTAGGAAAAGGATTTAATACAATGATAGGCTACACCGCAGAGAGCAGGTACACAGCCTGGCCAGACAAGTGTCCCCACCAGCAGCTTGCTTACACATGACTGGCCCCTTTTATTCCCTTTGCCTCCATTTTCCCATGCTGCTTCTTCCATGATGCAGCTTGATCCCTCCCTTTCTCCAGCTTTATCCCCTTTGAAATAAACAGCCCATCTCTAAGTATTTTTTTCTTCATTGGTGCCAGTTTTACTGCCTATGTACTCAAGTTTAATATTTCTGGTACTGTTAGCTAGGTAACCCCTGGCTCATATGGTGCTTCTGATATCATTACCTCAGTACTGCTGGTGCTGCAAGAGTCTACTCCCCGGAGGATCCCCAATACGCCAGTTATGTGTGAAGCTTGTCCTTTTCTCATATAACCCTCCCTTAACCACTGCTGAAATCCAGCCATCCCTCACTGTGCTGTCTGGAACTTGGCAGGGTCTCATTCTGTTCCCTGCAGTGTCCAATGATTTCTCATAGCCACTAGTTTCTCACGCCCTGTTCAGTTATCTCAACTCTGAGGCAGAGCCTAGTCGTCTGCCTGCATACCCTAACCCTGTGTTGCTGGTGGAGCTGCGGGCCTGGATGGGAAGACCCAGGGCCACCACATCCTTCACTGTGGTGCACAAGGACCCACCCGGAGCAGGATGACCAAGGTGCCCAAGAGCGCCCAAGTGCTCTGCTGGGCTGAGTTTTGGTCACCCAACGTGCCATAGCTTCCCTGGGGTCCAACATGAGGAGATGGATTTTCCTATAAAGAGTTCACCCTTGTAGAATTCCCTTCAGAAATGGGACACTCACACACAAACTTTAAAAGAGCTGTTAACAGTAATTCTGCCCCTCAGAGGCCCTAACAAAATGAAATGCTGATTAGAAACAACTGCACAGGAGTAAAGCAATGGCAATGCCTTCCCTTCCTCTGTGCTCTGTTTTTCCCTGTGGAATGCAAAATAAAAGGAGAAAAGGGATCTGTGTGTGTTGATTATTTCTCTAAAATATGTTTCCTTTTATCAATTGTACATGCTTCTGCCCATCACTTTGCCATGTAAAGATATGGATGGAGACAGAAGTGTAAAATAAGAGGGGATAGGGAGGAATATATAATTTCATTCATGGACAAGAAGAAAAAAGTGTGATAGAAGCATACATAGTTTATTTGAAAAAAATCTTGATGATGAAATAATCCTTCAGGAAAGAAAAAAGGTAGAAAATGCCTAATTCTCCAAGAAGAAATATGATGTTCTTTTTTTTTTTCCTTCAGGAGAATGCATCCTAGAGTCATCAATGGAGATAGATAAAGCAGGGCTTTAAACAGTGGACATGCTGACAGTACCTTACGAAAATATGAATTTTTAAGAAATCTCCCTCCAGAGTGAATAATAAAACTATCGTCTGCAGGCTACCATTGACAAATCAATGAGGCTGTCTTCATCACACTAATGAAACTGAGAAGTGTATTATGGATTTGAATCCAATGAATTTGAACCCACTGTAGTGTCTGAGCTTAATTTTCATGTTTAGCATCTTCTGTTATTCAGGGAAAGTGTTCTGAGCTTTTCTCAACAACCCTTGGACATTGTCCCAGAGTTTTCAGCTAAATTTCCTGAGATGACTTATGAAAACTTCCTTGTGTCAGCATGCACTGGCAGTCTATGCCCCAGTCCTAAGAAGTGTGTGTGTGTGTTCAACATTTTATTAATATTTTTTAGATTTTGTTTATAAGAACCCCCTGTAACCAAGGCACACAATTCACGTTCCTTCCTTTCACCATTACAATCCAATGAGAACATAAATCTCCTGTGGCACCTGTATTTAATAGCTATATATATATGTGTGTGATGTAATATATGATACATAATTAGAACTGCTGTCTTGAAAAGCATCATGACCGGGGGAAAAGCCAAACCTCTGCACAGCCAATGGCTTCCTTCAGGGCCACCTTCACAGTCTCGTTTCTGAGACTGCAGATGGAGGGGTTTAAGAATGGGTACAGGACAGTGTTCAGCAAAGCTACAATTCTGTTGGTCTCCAAGGAAACCCCTTCTGAGGGCCGTGCATAGAGAACAATGCAGCTTCCATATGCGATGGCTAAGTTGGTGAGATGGGAAGAACATGTAGCAAAAGCTTTCTTCCTCCCAGATGCTGATGGCATGTGCAGAATACAGTGGAAGATGCCCATGTAGGACACCAGGATTAAACATAAGGAACCCAGCAATGGAAACGATATCAAAATGGGGTCTGCTTTCCAAAGCAGGCTGGTGTCAGAGCAGGACAGTGTGAATAAGGGGGAACTGTCACAAAAAAAATGGTGGATCTTGTTGGGGCCACAGAAAGTCAGCTTTGAGAGGAGGACCAGGTGGTAGCTGAAGAGTGTGAAGCCTAGGACCCACACAGCAACAACCAGACGGGTGCAGAGCTGCTGCTTCATGATGGCAGCATAATGCAAAGGTTGGCAGATGGCAACATAGCGGTCAAAGGACATGACAACAAGGAGAGCGAACTCTATAAAACCCAGGGCAAAATAGAAATAGGATTGGGCAAAGCAGCTGCTTAATGAGATTGGTCTCCTTCCAGAGCTCAGAATCGCCAGCAATGTGATGGTTGTGGAGGATGTGAACCAGATTTCCAGGAATGCCAGATTGCTGATGAAAAAGTACATGGGAGTTTGCAGGCGGTGATCCACACACACGAGGAGGATGATCGTTGTGTTCCCCGTCACTGTTGTCAGGTATATGAGTAGAAGGAGCAGGGAGAGAAATTGCTGTAGTCTTTGATCAAGCCCTGAGAAACCCTCCAGGATGAACTCAGCAACTATAGTTTCATTTCCTGGTCCCATGTCTAATTTCAGTACATCCTGCTGAGACAGGAGCATGAAGAAACAAGTGTGAGAATTTCACAGTCTCGACGGGAGGGTAGATCCTTCCTTCTTTGCTCCCTTGCTTGCTTCCTAGGTAGCACAGACAGAAATATTCCTCTCAGCCATTCATCGCACCCTGATTTCTCTGCTTCACATTTACAGTCCTCAGAGATTTTACTGTCTTCTTTCTGCCTTCTCCAAATGCTCACAAAGGATTCTTTCTCGCAAGCACAGTATTGTAAAGAGGTGGTGAACTAGTTCATGCCATGCCTGGGAAATTCCCTGTTCACTTCGACCTATTGCAAACATCCATCACATCTGTGCTTCAAACGCCAACCTAATCTCCCAGCAAAAGTACTTACTATTATGTGCAGATGCCAGTCCATCCATTTAGATAAGTATTTGGAAAGTTCTTCCTTCTACTTTTCGGTGCTTGCCTTTTTTGACCTGGAACTTCTGTGAGGCTGTTGCTTTCAAAACAAGCCAGTACTGAGCATCTCTTCTGTAATCCCCTGCTTTCTTCCACAGCTTCTTCCTCTCTCTTTCTCCAGAAAAGGGGGAGAAATAGGGAAGAAGTATAGCTTGCCTTCTTTAATACTCTAAATAGTGAAATGCAGGAGGGTTCCATTCAGTCATTGGAAATGTCTGTGTCAGACAGTCTCATCTGATATCACTGTGCACTGAAATAGAGTTCTTGCCAAACCATTGCCAAATTCCATTGTTATTAAATGTCCTGACCTAAATGCCTTGCCTTCCCTCTAGGGGAGGGGAGAATTGTCCCATCTTAAAGAACTTAAAGGCTGTCCTTTTGATTATTTGAAATAGGAAGGGTCTGGAACAAAGAAAATACTAAGTAGGGTTATATTGAGATGCCTAAAAGTCAGGCACTTCAGTTTGAGCAAGTTAGCTTCCTCCCATCTTGTCAGTGCAGAGAGAGAGAAGAGTGTCTGGAAGAGACTGGTAACACTTCTTTCGCCTGCCGGTTACAGTCTGGGAGCAGCCAGCCTCTAGAGCTCTCTCTTTCCCTCTGTTGACTATATAGGGACCAAGGGAAAACAAGTGCACACTCCAGCTGCTCACAGGCACCTCCAGTGAAGTTGATGAACTCACTATTTCAGTCTCAAATCTCTTCATTTATTTAGCTGCTAATTTCTTTTTTAAACCAAAAAAAACCACATTTAACAGAAGGAAGCCAAAGGAAAACATAGGCAATAAATACTGACATTTTTCCCTCCACCTTTGCATTTGGTTTTAGACATATAAAGGAAAGGAGCAGAAGACTCCACAAATAGGATGCCTCAAAAATACAAGGGTGGAGGGAAGAAGGAGATGATGGGTTTCAAGTAGTGGACCAGAGGTTCTCCACAGACTCTGTTGTCCCCCAGACCCTGTCTCAGAGTGTAATGGGTGACTCTTATACAGAGAGTAAAACGGGAAGCTCAGTAGTGGGCAATACCCCATGTTTGCACTGGCATTTTAACTTGGGGCTCAGGTTAGTCCTAGATGCCAGATGCTCTGTCTTGCTCTCTGCTTCTACTCTGGCATAAGGGAATCTCTGGACTGGGTTCATCTGGAAGACATGCTGAAATTGAACCACTGGCTGTAATTATTTGAGCAAAAACTCAAGCCCGGTCACCTACAGCAATATCACTGCAGCCTCAGTGAATCAGAGGTGACAGTCTCAGCTCCCCATTTTCTGGGTAAGTTCTAACGCTCAAAATGTTGTGTCTTCTTAGTCTGCTGGATGTCAGCTAAAATCATGCTTCTCCTGAATGTACTTTCTTAGAGAAACCTGCAAAGCCGCTGAGAGCTTACAGCAAAGCAGCTTCTCTGCTCACAATGGGGGTAACCCTCTTGAACCCTTTCATCAGGCTTTGGTTGGTTCAAAGGATTTGCTGTATTCAGGCCCCTCGTAGCCAAAAATGGAGCTACCATATGCAATAGTGACGATGGCAGTGTGAGATATGCAGGTGAAGAAGGCTCTTTCCCAGAGGGTATTCTCCGGATAGTGCATCTAGTGCAGGCATAAGACACAGGGGTCAGTGTGAAGGAGCTCAGCAACACAGCAGAGGAGAGAGCAAAGCTCATGTTTGAAGGTAGCTGGTGCCCATGCAGGCTGCTCTCATCAAAGGGATGAGGCCACAGAAGAAAGAGTCTCTTTACTGGGGACACAGGGTACCTTGGTATATAAGATGGTGGGGCTGAGCAAGGATAGAGATGCCATCACCCAATGGGTAAAGATGAGCGTGGAGCCCAACCAGGGCTTCATAAAGATGGTGCAGTGCAACGGGTTGCAAATGGCCCTGCAGCAATTGAAAGACATCACAACAAGCAGGTTGAACTCAGCTGTGCCCAGGAAGATGGAAAGGAAGGTCTGGGATTGGCAAGTAGCCACGGGATGGTCTTAATCTCCAAGATGAGGCCGACAAACCTTTTAGGGGCAAAGGGAACCAAATATCTGAGAAGGAGACGCTGCTGTGGAAGTGATATACTAGGGGTGAAACTGGTGGTTGAGTCAAATGAGAGCTATCATGACCATATTCCCTGTGGCAGTGAGCAGATAAATCACCCACGGCAGTGTGAAGAAGAGGATTTGCATTTGAGGAGTGACTGAAAAGGCCTTCCTGAAGAATTTTCCCACTGTGGTATGGTTGGGAGGATCCATTTCAGAACCCAGTCAGTTGAAGGTGGGACAAGAGTAACTAATGTCATGAGTGGTGAAATTCGTCTTGCTACCTTCATCAGCTTTCCCTTCCCTTTTCCTAGTCCTACTTTTCTTTCTTGAGGTGGGACACCAGAACTGCACAAGGGATTCTCATTTTCTCTTTGTTTATATCCAATGCCATGAAATAAAGGTTGATTCATCCCACCTGTCTTTAGACACAGGAAACAACTCTCCTCTGCCTCACTTGCTTGCAGAGGTAGGCCAGAGTGCTAGCTAAGAGCCAGTACTTGTGGCAAAAGCTCTGGAAATCAAGTTCCAGGTATGAAATTCAGGTTTCTCTTACAGTTAGAATTGTGGTGTGGGTGGGCACCAGGCTATCAGGCCTGTGCCTGTGTGCACACTCAGAGCACTCAAGTCATTAATCCCTTAGGTGGCCCAGGAACTCCCCCATCTAGTAATCCACACAGGTGAGCTGATGGCCAGGTTTGAGACAGGCAGTTTCAGACTTGAAACTAGGAGATTGACTGAACTGCTACCACTTTCCAAATTAAGTGTTGGACTGACTGGTGCAGAACCTCTCCAAGTGGGTGTTTCAGACAGTTCTAGAGATTTCTAGAGGCAGATCCTGCTGTGCCTGGACCAATTCCTGTGCTTAAATGTGGTGAGTACCATCTCAGGTGGAGTATCTGGCTGTTTCAGAATCTCTGCAGCAGCTCCTGCTGCAGAACTGATTAAACTGTAAATACTTAAGGCCCTTGAAAATTGACAGTACAAACTGCTCCTGCAAATGAAGAAGCGGCCATGTAGGACAGTCTTTTGTGCATTCTTAGGAAAGTTAGGAGATGCTTTGGTACGTAGTTTGAGGTAATCAGTAGCAATGGCTCATGCATATGCTGGAGAGGTCACACAGGACCACAAGCCAGCTGGACTATAAAAATTCCCCAGAAGAACAGTTTGGGGAGTCTCATCTGATCCAGTGGAAGCCACTGCTGGAAGGACCCTGGCAAAGGAGACTGCCACCACCATCTGGACAGTAACCAACCATCCTGCTCAAGGATGCCCCTTGTGAGTGTTACCTGTGACACGCCAATAGAGGGGCGTCTGTGATTCTTTCGGATTTGGGGGTTATTTGCACTGAACTCTGAGAGATCATCATTTGTCAAGTATGAGAATTTATCAAGAATTTGTCAAGTATGAGAATTTATTAGAGATAAGAGGTTATAACAAACCTGGTAGTTTGCCTGGATTCTCCTCATCACGCCATTGACATCCACAGGCCAGCTGATGGTCAGTCAGAGTCCACACCAACTTCTGTGGCTTCTGGCTCTCTTTTATAGCCAGTCCAAACAATGCCAGCCCACAGTTACACAAAGGCTGTATGGCCTCAGCCAATAACAGCGTGCACATCAACAGGTAACCTAGTGCTCAGCCCACAGCACTGCTCAGTTAGTAACAATTCGCCCACTAACAGGTCGTTCCGTGGGGAATGGTTCCACAGCACCTAGATGTTTATGGGGTGAGTCTGTGGTGTCACCTCCTCTGTCTGGACTTGTCACTCCTGAGGTCATTAGATGTTGTGCCCCCAGGCTGCAGCAACCCCACAGTGTGGTGGCTCCAGCCATGATGCACCCAGGGTTCCTTAACTCCTGGGGAGCACCCCAGAGCAAACTCCTCTTCTGTGGGCTGCACCATCCAGAGTCCCACACTTGCCTGTGTGGCGCCTGTCACTCCACCCCTTGACACCGCCAGACACACACATTTATTTCAGAAGCCAGCAAATTCCCCTTGGTGCGCAGTGGGCAGCTTTTTGGTAAGCACAGTGTGCTGGGGAAATGCGCACTGCTATTAATAGACGCCAAAAGCAAAGCATGCCCATTTGTAGTAACACGTAAACAACTGTTAAAAATAACAGTCTTAATCCTAATAGCAACATGATTGGTCTGGCCTATTGACCCAAATTCGGTGAATCCGAGTGTTGTTCCAGTTCAATATGTTAACACAGAAATCTTATTTCCTTTAATTGCAAGCATTTCTTTCCTGCACCGAAAGATCAGTTTGTTCCCCAACCTGGAATAGTTCCCTTCAGAGGAGCTTCAAATAGAGTTGGTCACCTTTTTTTCATTATTTTTCCATATCTCCCTGTCTTCTCTATAGTAAACAGACAACTTTAACAACAGCTGTTACCCTTATGCATAGATTTTACCATCTTTTTCTCTTTCTTTCCTTTCCTTTCATCAAGGGAAGGTGTTAGCCCCTTCCTTAGGATCATGAAATGTTACAAACACTAGAATACAGCTGTTGAGTTTGGTTATCAGCCTGGTATGAGTATCCTCTCATTCTTAGGTATGCATCTTCCTTTGGTGTTACTTCTCTCCTGGCTCCTAGGTTCATTCGATTATTTAGATACTTTTAAAAAACACATTACTTAGCCTAACAATTCTACCACTCTTTCTGGCTGCTTCTTTTCAAGTTGTTGCTCTTCAGAGGGTCACTCTGTAAAACCCAAACAAAAAGTAAACCCTACCAAGGCCATTCAGTTGTTATAGTTTGGTTTTAACTGTAACTGCTGAAGCTACTTCTTTTAAGGTTACTCGGTTACATCCATCTATTATTCACATTTGAACAGGGATTTTTTTTTCATTGATTTTTCTTTATGCTCAGAAACTTTTACTACAGCTTGGGGCATTTTCCAGCCCCTGCTGGTTTCTGGTGTACTTAAAGATGCTGGCTTTCCGCATTCGAGGTCTTTTCTTGTTTCCTAACTCTGCCCCTGGGGCTCTTATCTGCAGAGCCCGATCTCCACCCTGAGTCCTCCTGTGCCTCAGTGCCAGGCAGAGCAGTTACACTGGGCAGGGGGCGCAGAGCGTTTCTCACGTTCTTGTGAGAAACAAGCCGCCCAAGCCCAGTCCTGCTTTCCACCCAAAGCCTCCCCTGCTTCGCTCCCTCTCCTCTTTCACCTCTCTCTTTCACGTCTTTTTTTCCTTCCACATGGTGGACTCCAATTGGCTGACAGAGCCATCAGTGAAATCCAGACCCGCCCCCCTCCTCCTGCCAGCCAATAGGCGGGTCACAAATCAGCAGCTGCCTATGGGAATGAGCTAGGGGAGGAGTCACAATGTTGCAGTGTCCAGATGGTGTGTTGTAAAGGTGAGGCTACAAACTGTCCATTTAATCGGGGAATGTGGGAACAGAAGAGAGAGCCAGACAGCTCCTGGGGGTCCCGGGCGATGCTGGGGGCTGTGCTGCTCTTGGGGATCCCAGACCAGGCTGTGTTTCTGTACAAAAGTCTGGAAAAGCCTTGATGCAAGCCCCTAAAGAAGAGGGGTTTTCCTGGGCGCTTAGAGAAACCAATGCAGGACCCAGGGATGTTGAGGGAAATCCATCCCACCCACCCCCAAACCCACTGCTCTCCCTGGAGACCTTCCTGGATCCTCAGGCTAGGAGCAGGAGGGGGCATGGGGGCACAGCCATGTCCCAGACTAGCCAGGAAGGTCGGTTGCAGGGATGCTCTCAAACTTCAGCAGCTGCAGAGCTGGGAGCTGGTCATCTCACAAACTTCGGAGTGAGTCAAAATGCACGTCCTGAGGCATTGCACTGCCTCATAGGCTCTGCACCAGAGCCTGGACAGCAGCACTGCAGTGTGTGGGCATGTCCTGAGAAGCCCAGAGTCATAAAATGTGGGAGATCCAGGATGTCAGGGCTGTACAGACCCGGGGAGAGCAAGGGTGCCTGGGGGGAGAAGGAGGGCAGGGGGCTGAGGAGCGTACCCAGGGGAGAAGCACAGCCCCAAGGTGACACTGAAAAGCACAAGGACCAAATGAGGCCCAGGGATGAGAAATGGCTTTCCTCAGGCTCAGCCAGAAGGAAAGATGGGCAAATTTCATGGGAAATGGGAAAACTTCCCCACATTTGCTACCTGGCCTCGCCCATGGCTTTGGAGCCTGGCAGGCTCCAGGGTCCTGGATAAGGGCCTCTGGATGATGTGTGTTAAGGCTATGTTTGCTCTTCTCTGGCATAGCATCTCTAGCTCAAGCACTGCTGACTGAGAAACCTTGCTGAGCACTTTTAAAAGCAAAGAGCCTGCCTTGGTGCCTAAAGGAGGAAGGCTACATCCTGTCCCACATTGTCCTACATCCTGCTTCCACAAAAAGAGTGGCCCACAGCAGAAACCAGTTTTGAGGCTCGCCAAAGCATTTCTCAGCCTGTGGCCATGCTTTGTGCTGGTTCATCCCACATGCCTTGGATCCTATAAAAACGCCAACCCCCAAAACCCAGATTCCTGCACAGGTCTGCTCAGTGCAGGGGGGCAGAAGTGACATCTCCAGTGACCCATTTGAGATATTTCACAGTCTTTGGCACTGTCTGGAGACATTCCTGAAGGATTTATCAGAAAATTATGGAAAATAACTGCAGTGAAGGCAGGTGGCTGCTTTCCAGCACATGAGGTGAAATCTCTCTGCCCTTTCCCTGCCTGTGCCATCTCCATGGCAGTGACCTACTGAGCCCCCAGATGACACGAGCTGAGGTCGCAATGGGATGTGCCACATCACAGGGAGGTCTCCCCGGTGTCGTGGGTGGGGACCCTCACTTCCCTGTGAGGCCCAGGCACTCCTGGGCACTGCTCACACCCTCCCCACGGCTGCCCTTCATAGTGGCTCCATGGCAAGGAGAGGGGACAGGAGGCAGTGGGGCCACGTTGGGGCCCCTCACCAACAGGCGGAGGAGCAGGGGCATGTTGGAAAGGAGTTTTGGGTAATGAGATGGGAAGAGCGTCCTGTTTTTCTGGGTGGAGAGGTGAAACGAGAGCAAGAGGGCAAGCAAGATGGAGGACTGCTGGATGGACACCATCAGCCAGGACCACAGCTCCTTGTTCCCAGCACTCCTGCAGCTCTCCACCAAGGGTAAGGGCTTTGGGAGCTTCTTCCCAAGGTGTCGCACAGAGACTGTTAACTGCCAAAACTGCTGTGGATCCCGGGCTGTGGGGGTGGCTGGACAGGGCTGGGGGCTGCTGCGAGAGCCCTGCCTGAGGGTCCCCTCTGGCTCAGAGGAAAATGTGACAGCCAGGACTGCTGGGTCCTGGGTCTGGGGCTGTCCTGAGCCCCAAGGCTTCTGTGTGGCCAGCTCCATCACCTCTTAGGGTGGGGGGGCATGGGAATCCATGACAGGTTTTCCTGGGAGTGGGTCCCCCTTTGGGGTCTGGCTCTGAGAGGAAAGGGGTCCTGCATCCCAGAGGCTGAGGTGGCCTGCAGCTCCATGGGGCTCTCAAGAGCCTGCTGGAAATGTCCATATACCATAACGAAACCTTCACCTTTTAATAACCCCAAGTCCTCGGTGTGTTTGGGAAAATCTCTGTTCCTTCCCCCTGGATAATTCCAACTTGGCGCAGCATGTTTTGTGCTCAGAGGTGCCATCTTCAGATGGCCACTGCCCTTGTCCTCCTGCAAACTGGGCTCAAATCACTGCACCCAAAAGAACATACATTGGAGAGAGCAGATTGGAAACAGGAGGAGGTGCAATCCCCATTCAATAGGTCCTGGCTAACGCGAAGGTCTTTTCTCTGAGCTGTGGTGGGCAGTGCTGGGGTGAGCCCAACACAGCCATCTCCCCCAGCCCTCTCACGACCCCACACCACCACTCCCTAGCCGAGCCCTAGGGCTGCCGTGGGTGGTGGGCCAGGGAAGTAGGGGGGGAGGACTCTGCCCTGCCCTGCCCTACCCTGTCCTGGGGGCAGTAGGACACTGCCCGCGGGCTCCGCCACCCCGGCCAGCCCCAGGGCCCCCACGCCGGCGCCACAGCTGCCACCAGCACACGCCCCAGTGCTGCTCTCCATGCCCCGCATGGACCCCAGGGTGCAGGGCAGCCAGCAGCCCCGCGGGGCCCCTGCCTCACAGCCCAGCGGCCATGCCCCAGAGCCCCGCACTGCCCGCCCACACGGCACCGCGCTGCCCCCAGGCCCCGCCGAGCCCCGCGCTGCCTCCCACAACATGGCGCCCGACCGCGGGGGAGGGGGCGGGGCTGGCTGCCAGGACAGGAGGGCCCAGCGTTGCCATGGCATCGCCCCAGTGCAGCCCTCCTATTGGCTGTCAGGAGGAGGAGGGCGGGCATCGGTTTGACTGATGGCTCTGTCAGCCAATTGCAGTCCAACATGTGAAAAAAAAAAAAGACGTCAAAGAGGTGAAAGAGGAGCGGGAGCAAAGCAGGCGAGAAGCGAGCGGGCAAGAGGGTTTGGTGGGGGCAGCGGGCGCGTTGAAATGGCGGCGGGTGCCCTCCCGCCGGGGCGGGGCAGCGGTGCTGGTGCCGGGGCTGCTTTGCTGCAGGAGCTGCAGCAGGGGCTGGTGGGGCCGTGAGCAGGGGCCAGAGCGACATGGGCTAGAGGGGGGAGCTGCCCTGCAGCCAGACGTGGCGGCCTGCCGCGAGCAGCTGGGCCGGGGCGGCTCGGTGGGGTTTGGGGGCAGGAAGCTTTGGCCCTGTGGTGGCTCTGGGATCCCTGTTAAAGCGTTTCCCTGAGGTGCTGCTGCCAGCACAGCCCCAGGTGCTGCTCGGAGCTGCGTTTGGGAGGTGCTGGGCAAAGTGTGAGCAGGCTGCTGGTGTCCTCGCGAGGTGCCCTTCCCAATGGTGTCTTTTGTTGTGAAAACTGCATTTCTGAATGGCTCTGAGAGACGCTGTCCCCACATGTCATGCCGTGCCTTAGCCGTTGTTTTTGCTCCCTGCCTCTTGCTTTGCGCCGAGACCTGTGAGCCTGGCAGCAGGGTGAAGGGTGTTTGCAGAAGAGCTCTGTAAGAGTGAGCTGTTTTGCTTGTCAGGGGCCTTGAAAGTTGATGAATGGCCAGTGCTTGCACTTGCCGTTGTTCTTTCCATGCTCCTAGGTCAGGGTGAAGAGTTGCTGAATTGTGTCTCTGCTGGTTTCACCAACTGAGATGCCCTGGCCTGAGTCCTTCCGCGTGTCTCCAATTGTCAGGGCGTAAAATAGGAGAATGCTTGTTGTCCTGGATGCGTAGAGGATTTTCTGGTTTTGTTCAGCATTGGGGAAGGAAGCAGAGTTCTGAGTTGCGGGAAGGCTTCTCCCTGTGCCTGGGACATGAGGCCCTGCTGTCTTCAGTTTCATGTTCGCTGTTCCCATGCAATCCTCCCATTAGAAAATGTTGCCAAGAACTACTTGCATGCTGTTCTGCAATTCTTAAATTTCATAGGCTAGGTGTTGATAATGCATAGCAGAAGGTAATCTTTTGGTGTAGTAACTGGTAGGCAATGGGTGTTTCAGAGTATTGTGAGTATTATGAGGCCTTGTTGTGAATCTGTGATGTGATGATGTGAATCAGGGAGGCCGTTCAGTAGGTGGCTCAGCCCTGGAGGATGGGAGGGGAAGCTGCAGGTGGCAATAGCTGCGTGGCCATGATGTGGGTAGTGAGGTCAGCACTGTCTATGAGAGCTATGCCAGAAAATCACCAGTGTGAAATCAATTCTTTGTAAGTAGCTGATAGGCCAGCAGGAGGCAGATGACTGGGCTCTTGCTGATGAGGTCATTTCTACTTGAGTACCTGAAAGGCCATCTGGAGGAAGAAGGCTTGTCTGTTGCTTGTGAGGTGACTTGTGAGTGATGAACTGATTGGATCTCAGGAGCTCTGTGAGTGGAAAGGTGTTTCTGAGGTCGTTTCTACCTGAGCAGCTGGTAGGGCAGCAGCAGGTCCACATCTGGGATATGTTTGGGATATGTTTATTTTTGAGATGATTTCAGGCTGAGGAGCTGATAAGGCAGGATTTGTCTCATGGCTGGGGAACTTATAGTGAGGTAGTTTCTATCTTGGTGGCTTCTAGGCCAGTGACAGAGACATGGCTGTGAAGATGACTGTGAGGTCATGTCTTTCTGAGTCCCTGCTAGGCCAGCAGCAGGCAGCTAGGCATGGGTGTTGCTTGTGAGGTCTCTTTTGTCAGAGTACTTGCTAGGCCGGCAGTAGTCGATGGCTGGGGAAGTTATTTGGAGGAAACTTCTTTCCCTGATAGGCCATCAGCAGGCATGTGGTGGGGATATGCACTTGTGAGGTCACCTCTGTGTGAGCAGCTAAGAGGTGAGGAGAAGAGACATGGCTTGGATGGTGGTGGTGAGGTCAGTTCTGGGGTGGTTGTGTGTGCTCAGAGGAGGGATTGACCCCTGCAGAGCTCTACAGCAATACAGAAATGCAACTCATTAATCAAGCAGAAGTGGATGTTCCACATCATCTGACACAAATTTTATTCCACTCCGTCATCATGAGTTAGTACTGCTACATTTCAAATGCAGATGATGTTCTGTGATGAGCATGGACATGGAGTTTGCCTTTCCACTTTTTGCTAAGTAGAAGCTTGCAGCGTCCTCGCAGTCAGCTAGGGAGTCCAGCTAGACTTTTGAGGCTGCTAAGTGAATGTAGTGCTGGTGTGAGCAGTGGTGTGAGTAATCTCGTCTTGCCAGGGTGTGTGTGCTTTAGAAGTTGCCCCTGTCAAAAGAGCAGGGAGCTTGTGAGATTTTCCTGCAAGGTCTGAATGCTGTCTCCCAAACATGACCCGGTATACAGACATGGTGTCAGCTGTGCCAAAAAGAGGGGTGGAACATCTCAGTGGATCTGCTGACTGTGCTCTCACCAATAGAGCTCAGCACAGAGGGGAGACATTTGCCCCTGCCTGTTGCGACTCTGTAAGGCCAGCAGAACTTCCAGTAACACTCCGATTCCTTCTTTCTTTCTAGGTTGCTCCACTCACGGGGGTTCCCAGTGCAGTGCTAGAGCCGCTGAGGATGGAGGCAGGATGCCAGGGTGTGTCCCTGTACCTGCCAACATCTTGGCCAGCGTCGTGAGCCCTCTGTGAAAGCAGCTGCAAGTGACTGAGAAGAGGCTACGTATGGATGCGAAGGCTTCCATAAATGCGCCTGTCTTCCCTGGGTGACTTGGGGTGTGGGTTCACCTCCTGGTACCTCTGCTGTGCTGCAAATTCCACCTCCCACAAGTGCTGTTACTGCCAGCCCTCTCAACAAATGCTCTTGTGCCCCCTCCTTTTCCTAGGAGGTTGTGGTGCCATATAGGACGAGTCCAAGAGCCTTGTAATAGATGCCAGCATGTCTTGAGTGCCTTTGTGTGAGTGCCCCTAAGCGTCCGTAGCTTGACCTGAGGAAGTCTCAGATCTCTTGGGCTGCTGGCTCTGGGAGGGGTGAAGATGTGCCCAGGGCCAGGTTGCCCGTGGCACCCAGCCCTCCGTGCTCTGTGAAGCCAGCTGTGGAGCGCAGATGCTGCTGCAGAGGCTGCACAGCCAGGAGAGCTGTCATTTCAGCAGCCGTCCAGTGTGTGGCTGTCTCATTGCTTGGGCCTCATGTCAAAGCCTCTGCACTATTTTTCCCTTCCCCAGGGCTCCTTGTCCAAGTAACTAAAGGAAAGGAAGGGAGGTTCCTTTCGGCTCAGGAGGCCTTCCGGACTCTCAAGTGTTTCTGTGTTGTATCTGTATCTTTTGTATTACTACAGAAAATCCCCATGCCCCCATCCATAGCAGGAGGTTCGTGAGGGGATGGAGGTGGAAAGCAGCAGCCTGCTGTGCCCAAAGAAAGCAGGATTCTTCCCTCTGAAAAGAGCAGCATCACCCAAGGAGGCAGCTCTGTCCCTGCCTGATCTTGTGCTGCTCATTTGCAGAGGCCTTGTGAGCCTAGAGTGCTTGGCCACCTTGTGGTGTTACCGCAAGAGCTTCCCTGAGTGTCTGGGTTGAGGAGCCAAGGGAAGGCAGCGAGCAGAGCAGTGGCTGTGGGGTGTGCAAGTGGCGAGTGTCCTGCATGCATCTCTTCTTGCTGGCACTTGGTTGTATCGAGCAGAAGAGGCAGCTCTGTGGGGCAGAGGCAGTGTTTGTAGAGTAGGTGTCAGAGCAGAGGTCTGGCATCAGGTTGATGCCTGGTGCAGTGCCGAGTTGATCTGAGAGTGTCAGAAAGCCTTTGCAGTGGAGCTGCTGCCTCAGCTGATCTCTGTCCCTAGAAATGCACTAGAAATGGAAGTGGCATGCTGCTGTCATTGTGTAGGTGCTGCAGTGCAAAGGCTCCCAGCTGGGACTTGATGGTACTAAAGGAAAAGCGAGACCAATCGTTCCCTTTTGTGATTTGTGCGCAGGGTGCCAGAGTGGAGCTGTGCCATGATCTGGAGAGAGTCTTGCCAGGAGATGAAAGCCTTTTGCAGAAGACTGTTCTGTATGGAGTGATCACAGCGTAATCAAGGGACATGCGAGTGGCCCAGGTGAGCTTCTCCTCTGTGAAGGTTTGCACTTTTCAGCTCCCTTGTGACTCAGTCAAAGATAGGGCAGCAGCAGGCAGGTCGATGCCATTTGTACTTGTGAGGTGAGTTGTGCGTCTGAAGCTGGTAGGCCAAGAGCATGCATGTAGCTTTGGTGATGATGGTGAGGTCTCTTGTGTCTCCATGCCTCATAAACAAGGAGCAGGCCCATTGCTGCTGTTGGTGCTTTTGTGGTCAGTTGAGCATCAGTATGTGATTGGCGATCAGCATGCACATTGCTGCTGTTTGTGCTTGTTGAGGTCAATTGTGTCACAGTCACAAAGAGGCCAGGAGCAGCTATATGGCTTCATGGCTGCCTGCGAGGTCACTTCAGCCTGAGCACCTGACAGTCCAGCTCGCTGCATATTGCTGCTGTTTGTGTTTGTGGAGTTATTTCCCTCAGTATCTGTTAGGCCACGAGCAACCACGTTGCTACTTTTTTTGTATATGTGAGGCCACTTCTGCTGAGTGCCTGAAAGGCCACTGCTAGGTCCATGGTTGCAGTTTGTGGTTGTGAGGTCACTTGTGGCTCAGTGCCTGATAGGCCAGTGCTGGTGATGTGGCTGCATTTTGTGGTAGTGATGTCACTTGTGGCTGAGTGCCTGATAGGCCAGTGCTGGTGATGTGGGTGCAGTTTGTGGTTGTGATGTCACTTGTGGCTCAGTGCCTGATAGGCCAGTGCTGGTGATGTGGGTGCAGTTTGTGGTTGTGATGTCACTTGTGGCTCAGTGCCTGATAGGCCAGTGCTAGTCAGGTGGCTGCAGTTTGTGGTTGTGATGTCACTTGTGGCTCAGTGCCTGATAGGCCAGTGCTGATCACATGGCTGCAGTTTGTGGTTGTGATGTCACTTGTGGCTCAGTGCCTGATAGGCCAGTGCTGATCACATGGCTGCAGTTTGTGGTTGTGATGTCACTTGTGGCTCAATACTTGATAGGCCAGTGCTATTCAGGTGGCTGCAGTTTGTGGTTGTGATGTCACTTGTGGCTGAGTGCCTGATAGGCCAGTGCTGGTGATGTGGCTGCAGTTTGTGGTTGTGATGTCACTTGTGGCTCAGTGCCTGATAGGCCAGTGCTGGTGATGTGGGTGCAGTTTGTGGTTGTGATGTCACTTGTGGATCAGTGCCTCATAGGCCAGTGCTGGTGATGTGGGTGTAGTTTGTGGTTGCGATGTCGCTTGTGGCTCAGAGCCTGATAGGCCAGTGCTGGTGATGTGGCTGCAGTTTGTGGTTGTGATGTCACTTGTGGCTGAGTGCCTGATAGGCCAGTGCTGGTGATGTGGGTGCAGTTTGTGGTTGTGATGTCACTTGTGGCTGAGTGCCTGATAGGCCAGTGCTGTTGATGTGGCTGCAGTTTGTGGTTGTGATGTCACTTGTGGCTCAGTGCCTGATAGGCCAGTGCTGGTGATATGACTGCAGTTTGTGGTTGTGATGTCACTTGTGGCTGAGTGCCTGATAGGCCAGTGCTGTTCCTGTGGGTGCAGTTTGTGGTTGTGATGTCACTTGTGGCTGAGTGCCTGATAGGCCAGTGCTGGTGATATGGGTGCAGTTTGTGATTGTGATGTCACCTATTGCTCAGAGCCTGATAGGCCAGAGCTGTTGCTGTGGCTGCAGTTTGTGGTTGTGATGTCACTTGTGGCTCAGTGCCTGATAGGCCAGTGCTGTTCCTGTGGGTGCAGTTTGTTGTTGTGATGTCACTTCTGGATCAGTGCCTGATAGGCCAGTGCTGGTGATGTGGCTGCAGTTTGTGGTTGTGATGTCACTTGTGGCTGAGTGCCTGATAGGCCAGTGCTGTTGATGTGGCTGCAGTTTGTGGTTGTGATGTCACTTGTGGCTCAGTGCCTGATAGGCCAGTGCTGTTGATGTGGCTGCATTTTGTGGTTGTGATGTCACTTGTGGCTGATTGCCTGATAGGCCAGTGCTGTTCCTGTGGCTGCATTTTGTGGTTGTGATGTCACTTGTGGCTGAGTGCCTGATAGGCCAGTGCTGGTGATGTGGGTGCAGTTTGTGATTGTGATGTCACCTATTGCTCAGAGCCTGATAGGCTAGAGCTGTTGCTGTGGCTGCAGTTTTTGGTTGTGATGTCATTTGTGGCTGAGTGCCTGATAGGCCAGTGCTGGTGATGTGGCTGCAGTTTGTGGTTGTGATGTCACTTGTGGCTGAGTGCCTGATAGACCAGTGCTAGTCAAGTGGCTGCAGTTTGTGGTTGTGATGTCACTTGTGGCTCAGTGCCTGATAGGCCAGTGCTGGTCCTGTGGGTGCAGTTTGTGGTTGTGATGTCACTTGTTGCTCAGTGCCTGATAGGCCAGTGCTAGTCTTGTGGCTGCAGTTTGTGGTTGTGATGTCACTTGTGGCTGAGTGCCTGATAGGCCAGTGCTGTTCCTGTGGGTGCAGTTTGTGGTTGTGATGTCACTTGTGGCTGAGTGCCTGATAGGCCAGTGCTGGTGATGTGGGTGCAGTTTGTGGTTGTGATGTCACTTGTGTCTCAGAGCCTGATAGGCCAGTGGTAGTCAAGTGGATGCAGTATATGTTTGTGATGTCACTTGTGGCTCAATGCTTGATAGGCCAGTGCTAGTCAGGTGGCTGCAGTTTGTGGTTGTGATGTCACTTGTGGCTGAGTGCCTGATAGGCCAGTGCTGTTGATGTGGCTGCAGTTTGTGGTTGTGATGTCACTTGTGGCTGAGTGCCTGATAGGCCAGTGCTGGTGATGTGGCTGCAGTTTGTGGTTGTGATGTCACTTGTGGCTCAGTGCCTGATAGGCCAGTGCTGGTCCTGTGGGTGCAGTTTGTGGTTGTGATGTCACTTGTTGCTCAGTGCCTGATAGGCCAGTGCTAGTCTTGTGGCTGCAGTTTGTGGTTGTGATGTCACTTGTGGCTCAGTGCCTGATAGGCCAGTGCTGGTGATGTGGGTGCAGTTTGTGTTTGTGATGTCACTTGTGGCTGAGTGCCTGATAGGCCAGTGCTGTTCCCGTGGGTGCAGTTTGTGGTTGTGATGTCACTTGTGGCTGAGTGCCTGATAGGCCAGTGCTGTTCCTGTGGGTGCAGTTTGTGGTTGTGCTGTCACTTGTGGCTGAGTGCCTGATAGGCCAGTGCTGGTGATGTGGGTGCAGTTTGTGGTTGTGATGTCACTTGTGTCTCAGAGCCTGATAGGCCAGTGGTAGTCAAGTGGCTGCAGTATATGTTTGTGATGTCACTTGTGGCTCAATGCTTGATAGGCCAGTGCTAGTCAGGTGGCTGCAGTTTGTGTTTGTGATGTCACTTGTGGCTGAGTGCCTGATAGGCCAGTGCTGGTGATGTGGGTGCAGTTTGTGGTTGTGATGTCACTTGTGGCTGAGTGCCTGATAGGCCAGTGCTGTTCCCGTGGGTGCAGTTTGTGGTTGTGATGTCACTTGTGGCTCAGTGCCTGATAGGGCAGTGCTGGTGGTGTGGGTGAAGTTTGCGGTTGTGATGTCACCTGTTGCTCAGAGCCTGATAGGCCAGTGCTGGTCCTGTGGGTGCAGTTTGTGGTTGTGATGTCACTTGTGGCTCAGAGCCTGATAGGCCAGTGCTGTTCCTGTGGGTGCAGTTTGTGGTTGTGATGTCACTTGTGGCGCAGTGCCTGATAGGCCAGTGCTAGTCAAGTGGCTGCAGTTTGTGTTAGTGATGTCACTTGTGGCTGAGTGCCTGATAGGCCAGTGCTGGTGATGTGGGTGCAGTTTGTGGTTGTGATGTCACTTGTGGCTGAGTGCCTGATAGGCCAGTGTTTTTCGTATGGGTGCAATTTCTGGTTATGATGTCTCTTGTGGCTCAGAGCCTCATCGGCCAGTACTGGTCACATGGCTGCAGTTTGTGGTTGTGATGTCACTTGGGGCTGAGTGCCTGATAGGCCATTGCTGGTCCTGTGGGTGCAGTTTGTGGTTGTGATGTCACTTGTGGCTGAGTGCCTGATAGGCCAGTGCTGGTGATGTGGCTGCAGTTTGTGGTTGTGATGTCACTTGTGGCTCAATGCTTGATAGGCCAGTGCTAGTCAGGTGGCTGCAGTTTGTGGTTGTGATGTCACTTGTGGCTCAGTGCCTGATAGGCCAGTGCTGGTCCTGTGGGTGCAGTTTGTGGTTGTGATGTCACTTGTGGCTGAGTGCCTGGTAGGCCAGTGCTGGTGATGTGGCTGCATTTTGTGGTAGTGATGTCACTTGTGGCTCAGTGCCTGATAGGCCAGTGCTGGTGATGTGGCTGCCGTTAGTGGTTGTGATGTCGCTTGTGGCTCAGTGCCTGATAGGCCAGTGCTAGTCAGGTGGCTGCAGTTTGTGTTTGTTATGTCACTTGTGGCTGATTGCCTGATAGGCCAGTGCTGGTGATGTGGCTGCAGTTTGTGGTTGTGATGTCACTTGTGGCTCAGAGCCTGATAGGCCAGTGCTATTCCTGTGGGTGCAGTTTGTGGTTGTGATGTCACTTGTGGCTCAGTGCCTGATAGGCCAGTGCTAGTCAGGTGGCTGCAGTTTGTGGTTGTGATGTCACTTGTGGCTCAGTGCCTGATAGGCCAGTGCTGCTCCTGTGGGTGCAGTTTGTGGTTGTGATGTCACTTGTGGCTCAGTGCCTGATAGGCCAGTGCTGATCACATGGCTGCAGTTTGTGGTTGTGATGTCACTTGTGGCTCAATACTTGATAGGCCAGTGCTATTCAGGTGGCTGCAGTTTGTGGTTGTGATGTCACTTGTGGCTGAGTGCCTGATAGGCCAGTGCTGGTGATGTGGCTGCAGTTTGTGGTTGTGATGTCACTTGTGGCTCAGTGCCTGATAGGCCAGTGCTGGTGATGTGGGTGCAGTTTGTGGTTGTGATGTCACTTGTGGATCAGTGCCTCATAGGCCAGTGCTGGTGATGTGGGTGTAGTTTGTGGTTGCGATGTCGCTTGTGGCTCAGAGCCTGATAGGCCAGTGCTGGTGATGTGGCTGCAGTTTGTGGTTGTGATGTCACTTGTGGATCAGTGCCTGATAGGCCAGTGCTGGTCACGTGGTTGCAGTTTGTGGTTGTGATGTCACTTGTGGCTGAGTGCCTGATAGGCCAGTGCTGTTGATGTGGCTGCAGTTTGTGGTTGTGATGTCACTTGTGGCTCAGTGCCTGATAGGCCAGTGCTGGTGATGTGACTGCAGTTTGTGGTTGTGATGTCACTTGTGGCTGAGTGCCTGATAGGCCAGTGCTGTTCCTGTGGGTGCAGTTTGTGGTTGTGCTGTCACTTGTGGCTGAGTGCCTGATAGGCCAGTGCTGGTGATATGGGTGCAGTTTGTGATTGTGATGTCACCTATTGCTCAGAGCCTGATAGGCCAGAGCTGTTGCTGTGGCTGCAGTTTGTGGTTGTGATGTCACTTGTGGCTCAGTGCCTGATAGGCCAGTGCTGTTCCTGTGGGTGCAGTTTGTTGTTGTGATGTCACTTCTGGATCAGTGCCTGATAGGCCAGTGCTGGTGATGTGGCTGCAGTTTGTGGTTGTGATGTCACTTGTGGCTGAGTGCCTGATAGGCCAGTGCTGTTGATGTGGCTGCAGTTTGTGGTTGTGATGTCACTTGTGGCTCAGTGCCTGATAGGCCAGTGCTGTTGATGTGGCTGCATTTTGTGGTTGTGATGTCACTTGTGGCTGATTGCCTGATAGGCCAGTGCTGTTCCTGTGGCTGCATTTTGTGGTTGTGATGTCACTTGTGGCTGAGTGCCTGATAGGCCAGTGCTGGTGATGTGGGTGCAGTTTGTGATTGTGATGTCACCTATTGCTCAGAGCCTGATAGGCTAGAGCTGTTGCTGTGGCTGCAGTTTTTGGTTGTGATGTCATTTGTGGCTGAGTGCCTGATAGGCCAGTGCTGGTGATGTGGCTGCAGTTTGTGGTTGTGATGTCACTTGTGGCTGAGTGCCTGATAGACCAGTGCTAGTCAAGTGGCTGCAGTTTGTGGTTGTGATGTCACTTGTGGCTCTGTGCCTGATAGGCCAGTGCTGGTCCTGTGGGTGCAGTTTGTGGTTGTGATGTCACTTGTTGCTCAGTGCCTGATAGGCCAGTGCTAGTCTTGTGGCTGCAGTTTGTGGTTGTGATGTCACTTGTGGCTGAGTGCCTGATAGGCCAGTGCTGGTGATGTGGGTGCAGTTTGTGGTTGTGATGTCACCTATTGCTCAGAGCCTGATAGGCTAGAGCTGTTGCTGTGGCTGCAGTTTTTGGTTGTGATGTCATTTGTGGCTGAGTGCCTGATAGGCCAGTGCTGGTGATGTGGCTGCAGTTTGTGGTTGTGATGTCACTTGTGGCTGAGTGCCTGATAGACCAGTGCTGGTGATGTGGCTGCAGTTTGTGGTTGTGATGTCACTTGTGGCTCAGTGCCTGATAGGCCAGTGCTAGTCTTGTGGCTGCAGTTTGTGGTTGTGATGTCACTTGTGGCTGAGTGCCTGATAGGCCAGTGCTGGTGATGTGGGTGCAGTTTGTGGTTGTGATGTCACTTGTGGCTGAGTGCCTGATAGGCCAGTGCTGTTCCCGTGGGTGCAGTTTGTGGTTGTGATGTCATTTGTGGCTGAGTGCCTGATAGGCCAGTGCTGTTCCTGTGGGTGCAGTTTGTGGTTGTGATGTCACTTGTGGCTGAGTGCCTGATAGGCCAGTGCTGGTGATGTGGGTGCAGTTTGTGGTTGTGATGTCACTTGTGTCTCAGAGCCTGATAGGCCAGTGGTAGTCAAGTGGCTGCAGTATATGTTTTTGATGTCACTTGTGGCTCAATGCTTGATAGGCCAGTGCTAGTCAGGTGGCTGCAGTTTGTGGTTGTGATGTCACTTGTGGCTGAGTGCCTGATAGGCCAGTGCTGTTGATGTGGCTGCAGTTTGTGGTTGTGATGTCACTTGTGGCTGAGTGCCTGATAGGCCAGTGCTGTTCTTCTGGCTGCAGTTTGTGGTTGTGAGGTCACTTGTGGCTGAGTGCCTGATAGGCCAGTGCTGGTGATGTGGGTGCAGTTTGTGGTTGTGAAATCACTTGTGGCTGAGTGCCTGATAGGCCAGTGCTGTTCCCGTGGGTGCAGTTTGTGGTTGTGATGTCACTTGTGGCTGAGTGCCTGATAGGCCAGTGCTGTTCCTGTGGGTGCAGTTTGTGGTTGTGATGTCACTTGTGGCTGAGTGCCTGATAGGCCAGTGCTGGTGATGTGGGTGCAGTTTGTGGTTGTGATGTCACTTGTGTCTCAGAGCCTGATAGGCCAGTGGTAGTCAAGTGGCTGCAGTATATGTTTGTGATGTCACTTGTGGCTCAATGCTTGATAGGCCAGTGCTAGTCAGGTGGCTGCAGTTTGTGGTTGTGATGTCACTTGTGGCTGAGTGCCTGATAGGCCAGTGCTGTTGATGTGGCTGCAGTTTGTGGTTGTGATGTCACTTGTGGCTGAGTGCCTGATAGGCCAGTGCTGTTGATGTGGCTGCAGTTTGTGGTTGTGATGTCACTTGTGGCGCAGTGCCTGATAGGCCAGTGGTAGTCAAGTGGCTGCAGTTTGTGTTAGTGATGTCACTTGTGGCTGAGTGCCTGATAGGCCAGTGCTGGTGATATGGGTGCAGTTTGTGACTGTGATGTCACCTATTGCTCAGAGCCTGATAGGCCAGAGCTGTTGCTGTGGCTGCAGTTTTTGGTTGTGATGTCATTTGTGGCTGAGTGCCTGATAGGCCAGTGCTGGTGATGTGGCTGTAGTTTGTGGTTGTGATGTCACTTGTGGCTGAGTGCCTGATAGACCAGTGCTAGTCAAGTGGCTGCAGCTTGTGGTTGTGATGTCACTTGTGGCTCAATGCTTGATAGGCCAGTGCTGGTGCTGTGGTTGCATTTTGTGGTTGTGAGGTCACTTGTGGCTGAGTGCCTGATAGGCCAGTGCTGGTGATGTGGGTGCAGTTTGTGGTTGTGATGTCACTTGTGGCTGAGTGCCTGATAGGCCAGTGCTGGTGATGTGGGTGCAGTTTGTGGTTGTGATGTCACTTGTGGCTGAGTGCCTGATAGGCCAGTGCTGGTGCTGTGGGTGCAGTTTTGGGTTGTGATGTCATTTGTGGCTGAGTGCCTGATAGGCCAGTGCTGGTGATGTGGCTGCAGTTTGTGGTTGTGATGTCACTTTTGTCTCAGAGCCTGATAGGCCAGTGCTGGTGATGTGGGTGCAGTTTGTGGTTGTGATGTCACTTGTGGCTGAGTGCCTGATAGGCCAGTGCTGGTGATGTGGGTGCAGTTTTGGGTTGTGATGTCATTTGTGGCTGAGTGCCTGATAGGCCAGTGCTGGTGATGTGGCTGCAGTTTGTGGTTGTGATGTCACTTGTGTCTCAGAGCCTGATAGGCCAGTGCTGGTGATGTGGGTGCAGTTTGTGGTTGTGATGTCACTTGTGGCTCAGTGCCTGATAGGCCAGTGCTGGTGATGTGGCTGCATTTTGTGGTAGTGATGTCACTTGTGGCTCAGTGCCTGATAGGCCAGTGCTGGTGATGTGGCTGCCGTTAGTGGTTGTGATGTCGCTTGTGGCTCAGTGCCTGATAGGCCAGTGCTAGTCAGGTGGCTGCAGTTTGTCTTTGTTATGTCACTTATGGCTGATTGCCTGATAGGCCAGTGCTGGTGATGTGGCTGCAGTTTGTGGTTGTGATGTCACTTGTGGCTGAGTGCCTGATAGGCCAGTGCTGTTCCTGTGGGTGCAGTTTGTGGTTGTGATGTCACTTGTGGCTCAGTGCCTGATAGGCCAGTGCTGTTCCTGTGGCTGCAGTTTGTGGTTGTGATGTCACTTGTGGCTGAGTGCCTGATAGGCCAGTGCTGGTGATGTGGGTGCAGTTTGTGGTTGTGATGTCACTTGTGGATCAGTGCCTCATAGGCCAGTGCTGGTGATGTGGGTGCAGTTTGTGGTTGTGATGTCACTTGTGGCTCAGTGCCTGATAGGCCAGTGCTGGTGATGTGGGTGCAGTTTGTGATTGTGATGTCACCTATTGCTCAGAGCCTGATAGGCTAGAGCTGTTGCTGTGGGTGCAGTTTGTGGTTGTGATGTCATTTGTGGCTGAGTGCCTGATAGGCCAGTGCTGGTGATGTGGCTGCAGTTTGTGGTTGTGATGTCACTTGTGGCTCAGTGCCTGATAGGCCAGTGCTAGTCAAGTGGCTGCAGTTTGTGGTTGTGATGTCACTTGTGGCTCAGTGCCTGATAGGCCAGTGCTGGTGATGTGGGTGCAGTTTGTGGTTGTGATGTCACTTGTTGCTCAGTGCCTGATAGGCCAGTGCTAGTCTTGTGGCTGCAGTTTGTGGTTGTGATGTCACTTGTGGCTGAGTGCCTGATAGGCCAGTGCTGGTGATGTGGGTGCAGTTTGTGGTTGTGATGTCACTTGTGGCTGAGTGCCTGATAGGCCAGTGCTGTTCCCGTGGGTGCAGTTTGTGGTTGTGATGTCACTTGTGGCTGAGTGCCTGATAGGCCAGTGCTGTTCCTGTGGGTGCAGTTTGTGGTTGTGATGTCACTTGTGGCTGAGTGCCTGATAGGCCAGTGCTGGTGATGTGGGTGCAGTTTGTGGTTGTGATGTCACTTGTGTCTCAGAGCCTGATAGGCCAGTGGTAGTCAAGTGGCTGCAGTATATGTTTTTGATGTCACTTGTGGCTCAATGCTTGATAGGCCAGTGCTAGTCAGGTGGCTGCAGTTTGTGGTTGTGATGTCACTTGTGGCTGAGTGCCTGATAGGCCAGTGCTGTTGATGTGGCTGCAGTTTGTGGTTGTGATGTCACTTGTGGCTGAGTGCCTGATAGGCCAGTGCTGTTCTTCTGGCTGCAGTTTGTGGTTGTGATGTCACTTGTGGCTCAGTGCCTGATAGGCCAGTGCTGGTGATGTGGGTGCAGTTTGTGGTTGTGAAATCACTTGTGGCTGAGTGCCTGATAGGCCAGTGCTGGTGATGTGGCTGCAGTTTGTGGTTGTGATGTCACTTGTGGCTGAGTGCCTGATAGGCCAGTGCTGTTCCTGTGGGTGCAGTTTGTGGTTGTGATGTCACTTGTGGCTGAGTGCCTGATAGGCCAGTGCTGGTGATGTGGGTGCAGTTTGTGGTTGTGATGTCACTTGTGTCTCAGAGCCTGATAGGCCAGTGGTAGTCAAGTGGCTGCAGTATATGTTTGTGATGTCACTTGTGGCTCAATGCTTGATAGGCCAGTGCTAGTCAGGTGGCTGCAGTTTGTGGTTGTGATGTCACTTGTGGCTGAGTGCCTGATAGGCCAGTGCTGTTGATGTGGCTGCAGTTTGTGGTTGTGATGTCACTTGTGGCTGAGTGCCTGATAGGCCAGTGCTGTTGATGTGGCTGCAGTTTGTGGTTGTGATGTCACTTGTGGCGCAGTGCCTGATAGGCCAGTGCTAGTCAAGTGGCTGCAGTTTGTGTTAGTGATGTCACTTGTGGCTGAGTGCCTGATAGGCCAGTGCTGGTGATATGGGTGCAGTTTGTGACTGTGATGTCACCTATTGCTCAGAGCCTGATAGGCCAGAGCTGTTGCTGTGGCTGCAGTTTTTGGTTGTGATGTCATTTGTGGCTGAGTGCCTGATAGGCCAGTGCTGGTGATGTGGCTGTAGTTTGTGGTTGTGATGTCACTTGTGGCTGAGTGCCTGATAGACCAGTGCTAGTCAAGTGGCTGCAGCTTGTGGTTGTGATGTCACTTGTGGCTCAATGCTTGATAGGCCAGTGCTGGTGCTGTGGTTGCATTTTGTGGTTGTGAGGTCACTTGTGGCTGAGTGCCTGATAGGCCAGTGCTGGTGATGTGGGTGCAGTTTGTGGTTGTGATGTCACTTGTGGCTGAGTGCCTGATAGGCCAGTGCTGGTGATGTGGGTGCAGTTTGTGGTTGTGATGTCACTTGTGGCTGAGTGCCTGATAGGCCAGTGCTGGTGCTGTGGGTGCAGTTTTGGGTTGTGATGTCATTTGTGGCTGAGTGCCTGATAGGCCAGTGCTGGTGATGTGGCTGCAGTTTGTGGTTGTGATGTCACTTGTGTCTCAGAGCCTGATAGGCCAGTGCTGGTGATGTGGGTGCAGTTTGTGGTTGTGATGTCACTTGTGGCTCAGTGCCTGATAGGCCAGTGCTGGTGATGTGGCTGCATTTTGTGGTAGTGATGTCACTTGTGGCTGAGTGCCTGATAGGCCAGTGCTGGTGATGTGGCTGCCGTTAGTGGTTGTGATGTCGCTTGTGGCTCAGTGCCTGATAGGCCAGTGCTAGTCAGGTGGCTGCAGTTTGTGTTTGTTATGTCACTTGTGGCTGATTGCCTGATAGGCCAGTGCTGGTGATGTGGCTGCAGTTTGTGGTTGTGATGTCACTTGTGGCTCAGAGCCTGATAGGCCAGTGCTGTTCCTGTGGCTGCAGTTTGTGGTTGTGATGTCACTTGTGGCTCAGTGCCTGATAGGCCAGTGCTGTTCCTGTGGGTGCAGTTTGTGGTTGTGATGTCACTTGTGGCTGAGTGCCTGATAGGCCAGTGCTGGTGATGTGGCTGCAGTTTGTGGTTGTGATGTCACTTGTGTCTCAGTGCCTGATAGGCCAGTGCTGTTCCTGTGGGTGCAGTTTGTGGTTGTGATGTCACTTGTGGATCAGTGCCTCATAGGCCAGTGCTGGTGATGTGGGTGCAGTTTGTGGTTGTGATGTCACTTGTGGCTGAGTGCCTGATAGGCCAGTGCTGGTGATGTGGGTGCAGTTTGTATTTGTGATGTCACTTGTGGCTCAGTGCCTGATAGGCCAGTGCTGGTGATGTGGGTGCAGTTTGTGGTTGTGATGTCACTTGTGGCTGAGTGCCTGATAGGCCAGTGCTGGTGATGTGGCTGCAGTATGTGTTTGTGATGTCACTTGTGGCTCAGTGCCTGATAGGCCAGTGCTAGTCACGTGGCTGCAGTTTGTGGTTGTGATGTCACTTGTGGCTGAGTGCCTGATAGGCCAGTGCTGTTCCTGTGGTTGCAGTTTGTGGTTGTGATGTCACTTGTGGCTCAGTGCCTGATAGGCCAGTGCTAGTCACGTGGCTGCAGTTTATGGTTGTGTTGTCACTTGTGGCTCAGTGCCTGATAGGCCAGTGCTGGTCTTGTGGTTGCAGTTTGTGGTTGTGATGTCACTTGTGGCTGAGTGCCTGATAGGCCAGTGCTGGTGATGTGGGTGCAGTTTGTGGTTGTGATGTCACTTGTGGCTGAGTGCCTGATAGGCCAGTGCTGGTGATGTGGGTGCAGTTTGTGGTTGTGATGTCACTTGTGGCTCAGTGCCTGATAGGGCAGTGCTGGTGGTGTGGGTGAAGTTTGCGGTTGTGATGTCACCTGTTGCTCAGAGCCTGATAGGCCAGTGCTGGTGATGTGGGTGCAGTTTGTGGTTGTGATGTCACTTGTGGCTCAGAGCCTGATAGGCCAGTGCTGTTCCTGTGGGTGCAGTTTGTGGTTGTGATGTCACTTGTGGCGCAGTGCCTGATAGGCCAGTGCTAGTCAAGTGGCTGCAGTTTGTGTTAGTGATGTCACTTGTGGCTGAGTGCCTGATAGGCCAGTGCTGGTGATGTGGGTGCAGTTTGTGGTTGTGATGTCACTTGTGGCTGAGTGCCTGATAGGCCAGTGCTGTTCCTGTGGGTGCAGTTTGTGGTTGTGATGTCACTTGTGGCTCAGTGCATGATAGGCCAGTGCTGTTGATGTGGCTGCAGTTTGTGGTTGTGATGTCACTTGTGGCTGAGTGCCTGATAGGCCAGTGCTGTTGATGTGGCTGCAGTTTGTGGTTGTGATGTCACTTGTGGCTCAGTGCTTGATAGGCCAGTGCTGGTGATGTGGCTGCAGTTTGTGGTTGTGAAGTCACTTGTGGCTCAGTGCCTGATAGGCCAGTGCTGGTCCTGTGGGTGCAGTTTGTGGTTGTGATGTCACTTGTGGCTGATTGCCTTATAGGCCAGTGCTGGTGATGTGGCTGCAGTTTGTGGTCTTGATGTCACTTGTGGCTGAGTGCCTGATAGGCCAGTGCTAGTCACGTGGTTGCAGTTTGTGGTTGTGATGTCACTTGTGGCTCAGTGCCTGATAGGTCAGTTGCTGTTCCTGTGGGTGCAGTTTCTGGTTGTGATGTCACATGTGGCTTAGTTCCTCATAGGCCAGTGTTGGTCCTGTGCCTGCAGTTTGTGGTTGTGATGTCACTTGTGGCTCAGTGCCTGATAGGCCAGTGCTGGTCCTGTGGGTGCAGTTTGTGGTTGTGATGTCACTTGTGGCTGAGTGCCTGATAGGCCAGTGCTGGTGATGTGGCTGCAGTTTGTGGTTGTGATGTCACTTGTGGCTGAGTGCCTGATAGGCCAGTGCTGGTGATGTGGCTGCAGTTTGTGGTTGTGATGTCACTTGTGGCTCAGTGCATGATAGGCCAGTGCTGGTGATGTGGGTGCAGTTTGTGGTTGTGATGTCACTTGTGGCTGAGTGCCTGATAGGCCAGTGCTGTTGATGTGGCTGCAGTTTGTGGTTGTGATGTCACTTGTGGCTCAGTGCCTGATAGGCCAGTGCTAGTCAAGTGGCTGCAGTTTGTGGTTGTGATGTCACCTGTGGCTCAATGCTTGATAGGCCAGTGCTGGTGCTGTGGGTGCAGTTTGTGGTTGTGCTGTCACTTGTGGCTCAGTGCCTGATAGGCCAGTGCTAGTCACGTGGCTGCAGTTTGTGGTTGTGATGTCACTTGTGGCTGAGTGCCTGATAGACCAGTGCTAGTCAAGTAGCTGCAGTTTGTGGTTGTGATGTCACTTGTGGCTCAATGCTTGATAGGCCAGTGCTGGTCACGTGGCTGCAGTTTGTGGTTGTGATGTCACTTGTGGCTGAGTGCCTGATAGGCCAGTGCTGGTGATGTGCCTGCAGTTTGTGGTTGTGATGTCACTTGTGGCTGAGTGCCTGATAGGCCAGTGCTGGTGATGTGGGTGCAGTTTGTGGTTGTGAGGTCACTTGTGGCTCAGTGCCTGATAGGCCAGTGCTGTTCCTGTGGCTGCAGTATGTGTTTGTGATGTCAGTTGTGGCTCAGTGCCTGATAGGCCAGTGCTAGTCACGTGTCTGCAGTTTATGGTTGTGTTGTCACTTGTGGCTCAGTGCCTGATAGGCCAGTGCTGGTCTTGTGGTTGCAGTTTGTGGTTGTGATGTCACTTGTGGCTCAGTGCCTGATAGGCCAGTGCTGGTGATGTGGCTGCAGTTTGTGGTTGTGATGTCACTTGTGGCTGAGTGCCTGATAGGCCAGTGCTGGTGATGTGGGTGCAGTTTGTGGTTGTGATGTCACTTGTGGCTCAGAGCCTGATAGGCCAGTGCTGTTCCTGTGGGTGCAGTTTGTGGTTGTGATGTCACTTGTGGCGCAGTGCCTGATAGGCCAGTGCTAGTCAAGTGGCTGCAGTTTGTGTTAGTGATGTCACTTGTGGCTTAGTGCCTGATAGGCCAGTGCTGGTGATGTGGGTGCAGTTTGTGGTTGTGATGTCACTTGTGGCTGAGTGCCTGATAGGCCAGTGTTTTTCGTATGGGTGCAATTTCTGGTTATGATGTCTCTTGTGGCTCAGAGCCTCATCGGCCAGTACTGGTCACATGGCTGCAGTTTGTGGTTGTGATGTCACTTGGGGCTGAGTGCCTGATAGGCCATTGCTGGTCCTGTGGGTGCAGTTTGTGGTTGTGCTGTCACTTGTGGCTCAGTGCCTGATAGGCCAGTGCTGGTGATGTGGCTGCAGTTTGTGGTTGTGATGTCACTTGTGGCTCAATGCTTGATAGGCCAGTGCTAGTCAGGTGGCTGCAGTTTGTGGTTGTGATGTCACTTGTGGCTCAGTGCCTGATAGGCCAGTGCTGGTCCTGTGGGTGCAGTTTGTGGTTGTGATGTCACTTGTGGCTGAGTGCCTGATAGGCCAGTGCTGGTGATGTGGCTGCAGTTTGTGGTTGTGATGTCACTTGTGTCTCAGAGCCTGATAGGCCAGTGCTATTCCTGTGGGTGCAGTTTGTGGTTGTGAAGTCACTTGTGGCTGAGTGCCTGATAGGCCAGTGCTGGTCCTGTGGGTGCAGTTTGTGGTTGTGATGTCACTTGTGGCTGATTGCCTTATAGGCCAGTGCTGGTGATGTGGCTGCAGTTTGTGGTCTTGATGTCACTTGTGGCTGAGTGCCTGATAGGCCAGTGCTGGTCACGTGGTTGCAGTTTGTGGTTGTGATGTCACTTGTGGCTCAGTGCCTGATAGGTCAGTTGCTGTTCCTGTGGGTGCAGTTTCTGGTTGTGATGTCACATGTGGCTTAGTTCCTCATAGGCCAGTGTTGGTCCTGTGCCTGCAGTTTGTGGTTGTGATGTCACTTGTGGCTCAGTGCCTGATAGGCCAGTGCTGGTCCTGTGGGTGCAGTTTGTGGTTGTGATGTCACTTGTGGCTGAGTGCCTGATAGGCCAGTGCTGGTGCTGTGGGTGCATTTTGTGGTTGTGATGTCACTTGTGGCTGAGTGCCTGATAGGCCAGTGCTGGTGATGTGGCTGCAGTTTGTGGTTGTGATGTCACTTGTGGCTCAGTGCATGATAGGCCAGTGCTGGTGATGTGGGTGCAGTTTGTGGTTGTGATGTCACTTGTGGCTGAGTGCCTGATAGGCCAGTGCTGGTGATGTGGCTGCAGTTCGTGGTTGTGATGTCACTTGTGGCTCAGTGCCTGATAGGCCAGTGCTGGTGATGTGGGTGCAGTTTGTGGTTGTGATGTCACTTGTGGCTGAGTGCCTGATAGGCCAGTGCTGGTGATGTGGGTGCAGTTTGTGGTTGTGATGTCACTTGTGGCTGAGTGCCTGATAGGCCAGTGCTGGTGCTGTGGGTGCAGTTTGTGGTTGTGATGTCACTTGTGGCTGAGTGCCTGATAGGCCAGTGCTGGTGCTGTGGGTGCAGTTTGTGGTTGTGAGGTCACTTGTGGCTGAGTGCCTGATTGGCCAGTGCTGGTGATGTGTCTGCAGTTTGTGGTTGTGATGTCGCTTGTGGCTCAGAGCCTGATAGGCCAGTGCTGTTCCTGTGGCTGCAGTTTGTGGTTGTGATGTCAGTTGTGGCTGAGTGCCTGATAGGCCAGTGCTGGTGATGTGGGTACAGTTTGTGTTTCTGATGTCACTTGTGGCTCAGTGCCTGATAGGCCAGTGCTGTTGATGTGGATGCAGTTTGTGGTTGTGATGTCACTTGTGGCTCAATGCTTGATAGGCCAGTGCTGGTGCTGTGGGTGCAGTTTGTGTTTGTGAGGTCACTTGTGGCTGAGTGCCTGATAGGCCAGTGCTAGTCACGTGGCTGCAGTTTGTGGTTGTGATGTCACTTGTGGCTGAGTGCCTGATAGACCAGTGCTAGTCAAGTAGCTGCAGTTTGTGGTTGTGATGTCACTTGTGGCTCAATGCTTGATAGGCCAGTGCTGGTCACGTGGCTGCAGTTTGTGGTTGTGATGTCACTTGTGGCTCAGAGCCTGATAGGCCAGTGCTGGTGATGTGGCTGCAGTTTTTCTGCAGGACAAGGAACCAGACTTCTGAGTTGTGGGAAGGCTTCTCCCTCTGCCTTGGACATGAGGCCCTGCTGTCTTCAGTTTCGTAATTTCTCATCCTATGAAATCATCTTTTTCGAAAATTTTTCGAAAATGTTGCCAATAGTTACTTGCAGGACTTTTTCCAATTCCTAAGTTTTATGGGCTACGTGTAGGGACTACCTAGGCAAAAGCTAATCCTTTTTTGGGGTAGTAACTAGTACGTAATGGGTGTTTTGGTGCACTATGAGCATTGTGAAGCCACGAGGTGAATCAGGGATGCCGTTGAGGAGCTGGCTGAGCCTTGGGGGAAGGCAGGGAGAGCTGCAGGTGGCACCAGCCACATGGTCAGGGTGTGGGTAGAGAGGTCAGCACTGTCTGTGAGAGCTATGCCAGAAAGTCACCAGTGTCAAATCAAGTCTTTGTAAGTAGCTGACAGGCCAGCAGGAGGCACATGACTTGGCTATTGATTCTGAGGTCACTTCTGCCTGAGTACCTGATAGGCCATCTGGAGGAAGAAGGCTTCTCTGTTGCTTGTGAGGTCACTTGTGAGTGATGACCTGATTGGATAGGAGCAGAGATGTGTCTGGAAAGGTGATTGTGAGGTCATTTTTACCTGAGCGGTTGATAGGGCAGCAGCAGATCCACGTCTGGGATCTGTGTTTTTGAGATCATTTCTGCCTGAGCAGCTGATAAGGCAGGATTGGGCTCATGGCTGAGGAAGTTATAGTGAGGTAATTTCTGTCTCAGAGGCTTCTAGGCCAGTGACAGAGACGTGGCTGTGAAGGTGACAGTGAGGTCATGTCTTTCTGAGTGCCTGCTAGGCCAGCAGCAGGCAGTTAGGCATGGGCGTTGCTTGAGAGGTCTCTTTTGTCTGAGTAGCTGCTAGGCCAGCAGTAGTTGATGGCTGGAGAAGTTATTTGGAGGAAACTTCTGTCTCTGAAGCCCATAGGCCAGCAGCAGGCATGTGGTGGGGTTATGGACTTGTGAGGTCACCTCTATGTGAGCAGGTGAGAGGTGAGGAGAAGACAGATGTCTTGGATGTTGGTGGTGAGGTCAGTTCTGGGTTTGTTGCGTGTGTTCAGAGGAGGGATTGACCCCTGCAGAGCTCTACAGCAATACAGAAATGCAACTACTTAATTAAGCAGAAGTCGATGTTCCACATCATCTGACACACGTTTTGTTCCACTCCATCATCCTGATTTAGTACTGCTACATTTCAAATGTGGATGATGTTCTGTGGTGAACATGGACATGGAGTTTGCCTTTCCGCTTGTTGCTGAGTAGAAGCTTGCAGCCTCATCCCGGTCATCTGGGGAGTCTGGCTAGACTTTTGAGGCTGCTAAATTAATCTAGTATTGGTGTGAGCAGTGGTGTTAGTAATGTCTTATTGCCAGGGTGTGTGTGCTTTAGAAATTGCCCCTGTCAAAACATCAGGGAGCTTGTGAGATTTTCCTGCAAGGTCCGAATGCTGTCTCCGTCTTTGAGGTGTCCACCTGCTTTTATGACATATTTGGAACTGTAACCCCTTTAGAGGTCTCTGATTTTTCCATTCACGTATGCAGTCACTGGAGAATGGGTGCAAAGGCTGTTGGAGGAGACAGAAGGAATGTCACCCCCCCCCCAAATAAAAGGTATGGTCCACATTTTCAAAGAGATTTCTTGTTCAGAGAAGTTAGAGAAGCTGAGGCACAGAAGGGTGGCAAGAGCTGGCCTGATCAACTGCTGTGAGAGCACTTGATCTCTGCTTCCTGGAGGTGGGAAGTGAGCAGGCCCCAGGCTGTGAGTGGATGTTCAGAGGCAGTGCCTGTTGCAAGGCCTTGGAGGACTAGAAGGGAATGGAAGGTCTGGAGAGTTGGGCTTTGTGTGTTGTGAGGCGCTTGGGGTGCCCTCTCTGCTGCCATGTGTGGTGCTGTGGGATGTGTGTCACTGATGCAGAGGTGCGTGTTGGCTGCGAAGCCTCTGTGATGTGTGGGGGTGGCGGCGTGTTACAGTGCGAGATGCCCTGTGGTGGAGCCAGATGTTGGCCCCAGTGTTTTTCTGCTCAGCCTGGGAGTAGGTGGCTGGCGAGAGCAGTGCTCTGCTCCCAGAGCCCAGCCTGCCATCACAGGGTCCTTCTGGGAGACCTGGGTGAGGACTGTTGGTGACCGTGTTCCCTCCTTGGAGCATCGTGGTGTGAGCCAGGGCTGCTCGCAGTCTGGTGGTTTCTGTCAGCTGAGGTTCAGGCTTGCAGTTTTGGAAGGTCTTGCTGTTTCTGTGAGTCTTTGGGATTTTACTGACTCTGCTGGAGAAAATTATCTTCTCCTTCCTTAAAGGCTTCCTGTTGAAGCTGGACCCTCATTGCATCTTCCCATCTCAGACGCTAATCCATTCCGATCCCTCAGAGATGGGTAGTTAATCAGAGCAGCCAGAGCCATTTCTGCACTTTGTGCCTATGCAGACCCTTGCAGAGAGGGGAGATGCCACCTTACAAGAAGTCAGGCCTCTGAGGGTGATGGGTGGCTCTGAGACACCTGTCCTTGGTCTGTGGTGGAGGTGGCATCTGCAAAGCCACTGGTGCCTTTGGCAAGAGTCTCAGAATAGCAGACTCCTTGAGACTGCAATGGGGGAGACATGTGGTGGTAGGGCTCCAACACCGTGCTCAAGGGAGGTGCTAGTAGAGGAGGTATCTTGGGGCCTTTTCCAGTGAAGTTTTGATTATCTCCAAGGATGGAGATCTGAGAACCTCCACAGAATCACAGAATCACAGAATCACTGAGGTTGGAAGGGACCTCTGGAGATCATCTAGTCCAACCCCCCTGCTCAAGCAGGGTCACCTAGAGCACATTGCACAGGATTGCATCCAGGCGCATTTTGAATATCTCCAGAGAAGGAGACTCCACCACCTCTCGGGGCAACCTGTTCCAGTGCTCTGTCACCCTCACAGTGAAAAAGTTTTTCCTCATGTTAAGATGGAAGTGTCTGTGTTTCAGTTTGTGCCCATTGCCTCGCGTCCTGTCGCTCGTCACCACTGAAAAGAGTCTGGCCCCATCCTCTCGACACCCTCCCTTCAGATACTTGTACACATTGATAAGATCTCCTCTCAGCCTTCTCTTCTCCAAGCTAAACAGGCCCAGCTCTCTCAGCCTTTCCTCATAAGAGAGATGCTCCAGTCCCCTAATCATCTTTGTGGCCCTTCGCTGGACTTGCTCCAGTAGTGCCACATCCCTCTTGTACTGGGGAGCCCAGAACTGGACGCAGTACTCTAGATGTGGCCTCACCAGGGCTGAGTAGAGGGGGAGAATCACCTCCCTCGACCTGCTGGCAACACTCTTTCTGATGCAGCCCAGGATACCATTGGCCTTCTTGGCCACAAGGGCACATTGCTGCCTCATACTTAACTTGGTGTCCACCAGCACTCCCAGGTCCTTCTCAGCAGAGCTGCTTTCCAGCAGGTCAACCCCCAGCCTGTACTGGTGCATGGGGTTATTCCTCCCCAGGTGCAGGACCCTGCACTTCCCTTTGTTGAATTTCATGAGGTTCCTCTCTGCCCACCTCTCCAGCCTGTCCAAGTCTCTTTGAATGGCAGCACAGCCCTCTGGCGTATCGGCCACTCCTCCCAGTTTTGTATCGTCAGCAAACTTGCTGAGGGTGCACTCTGTGCCTTCATCCAGGTCATTGATGAAGAAGTTGAACAAGACTGGACCCAGGACTGACCCCTGGGGGACACCGCTAGCTACAGGCCTCCAACTAGACTCTGTGCCACTGAGCACAACTCTCTGAGCTCTGCCATTCAGCCAGTTCTCAATCCACCTCACTGTCCACTCATCTAACCCACACTTCCTGAGCTTGTCTATGAGGATGCTATGGGAGACAGTGTCAAAAGCCTTGCTGAAGTCTAGGTAGACAACATCCACTGCTCTCCCCTCATCTACCCAGCCAGTCATTCCATCATAGAAGGCTATCAGATTGGTTAGGCATGATTTCCCCTTGGTGAAGCCATGCTGACTACTCCTGATCACCTTCTTTTCCTCCACATGCGTGGAGATGGCTTCCAGGATGAGCTGCTCCATCACCTTTCCAGGGATGGAGGTGAGGCTGACTGGCCTGTAGTTCCCTGGGTCCTCCTTCTTGCCCTTTTTAAAGACTGGGGTGACATTGGCTTTCTTCCAGTCCTCGGGCACCTCTCCTGTTCTCCATGACCTTTCAAAGATGATGGAGAGTGGCTTAGCAATAATGTCCGCCAGCTCCCTCAGCACTCGTGGGTGCATCCCATCAGGGCCCATGGATTTGTGGGTGTCAAGTTTGCTTAAATGATCTCTAACCCACTCCTCCTCCACCAAGGGAAAGTCTTCCTCTCTCCAGACTTTCTCTCTTGCCTCCAGGGTCTGGGGTTCCTGAGGGCTGGCCTGAGCAGTAAAGACTGAAGCAAAGAAGGCATTCAGTAACTCTGCCTTCTCTGCATCCTTCGTCACCAGGGCACCCACCCCATTCAGCAAAGGGCCCACATTTTCCCTAGTCTTCCTCTTGCTGCTGATGTATTTGAAGAAGCCCTTCTTGTTGTCCTTGACATCTCTAGCCAGATTTAATTCCAAACGGGCCTTAGCCTTCCTCGTCGCATCCCTGCATACTCTGACAACATTCCTATATTCATCCCAAGTGGCCTGTCCCCCTTTCCACTTTCTGTAGACTTCCTTCTTCTGGTTGAGTTTTGCCAGGAGCTCCTTGCTCATCCATGCAGGTCTCCTACCTCCTTTGCTTGACTTCCTACTCATAGGGATGCACCGCTCTTGAGCCTGGAGGAAGTGATGTTTGAATATTAACCAACTCTCTTGAACACTCCTTCCTTCCAGGGCCCTCACCCATGGGATTCCTCCAAGTAGGTCCCTGAAGAGGACAAAGTTTGCTCTCCTGAAGTCCAGGGTTGCGATCCTACTTGGTGCCCTGCTGCCTCCTCGCAGGATCCTGAACTCCACCATCTCATGGTCACTGCAGCCAAGGCAGCCCCCAACCTTCACATCTTCCACCAGTCCTTCTTTGTTTGTTAGTACGAGGTCCAGCAGCACACCTCTCCTTGTTGGCTCCTCCACCACCTGTGTCAAGAAGTTGTCACCAATGCTCTGCAGGAATCTCCAGGACTGTTTGTGCCTAGCTGTGTTGTCTTTCCAGCAGATATCGGGGTGGTTGAAGTCCCCCATGAGAACCAGGGCCTGGGATCGTGAGGCTACTTCCCTGGATCCCTGTGCCACAGTTGAGCCACCCTCACGGGGAAAAAGGTTTCTTCTTAACATCTCAGAAGAATTTCCCATTGTCCAATATGTCCCTGTTTCCTCTCTTGCTCTTAGTGTGTACCTCCAAGAAAATCCAGCTCCGTCTTCTCTGTGCCCTCCATAAGGCAGCTGTGCACAGCATGAAGATCCCCCTTGGTCTTCTCTTGTCTAGGCTGGACAAATCGAGCTCTCGCAGCCTCTCCTTATATGCCCCACACTGCAGCCCCTGACCATCTTGATTTCCCTGTGCTGGACTCTGTGCAGTGTGTTAGTGCCTTTGCAGAACTGGAGAGCCCAAACAGGAGCCGGAATACAGACATGATCTCACGTTTCCCAAAAAGAGGGGTAGAACAACTCAGTGGCCCTGCTGGCTGTGTTCTCACCAATACAGCTCAGCATAGAGGGGAGACATTGGCCCCTGACTGTTGTGACTATGTAAGGCCAGCAGAACTGCCAGTAACACTCTGATTCTTTCTTTCTTTCTTTCTAGGTTGCTCCACTCATGAGGTTCCCAGTGCAGTGCTAGAGCCCCTGAGGGTGGAGGCAGGATGCCAGGGTGTGTCCCTGTGCCTGTCAACATCTTTGCCAGCATCGTGAGCCGTCTGTGAAAGCAGCTGCAAGTGAATGAGCTGAGGCTACGTATGGATGCAAAAGCTTCCATGAATGCACCTGGCTTGCCTGGGTGACTTGGGGTGTGGGTTCACCTCCTGGTACCTCTGCTGTGCTGCAAATTCTGCATCCTACAAATGCTGTTACTGCCAGCCTGCTCAGCAAATGCTACTGTGCCTCCTCCTTTTCCTCGAAGGTTGTGATGCCATATATGATGAGTGCAAGACCCTTATAATAAATGCCAGCATCTCCTGAGTGCATTTCTGTGAGTGGGCAGGCCGCAAGAACATTGCAGCTGTTGTGCTTCTGAGCTCACTTCTGCCTCAGTACGTAGTAGGGCAACAGTAGGAGCATGGTTTTGGGGCATATTGTGAGGTCGCTTCTGCCTTAGTACCTTGGAGGCCAGCAGCAGGGACACAGCTGCTCTTTGTGCTTGTGAGGTCACATTTTCCTGAGTATGTTACAGGCGAGCAGCTAGCTGATAGCTTCAAGGCTGATAGCGAGGTCACTTGTGCCTCATTACTGGATATCCAAGCAAAAGGCATGTTGCTACTGTTTGCGCTTGTGAGGTCATTTGTGACTCAGACACTTGTAGGGCAGCTTCAGGCATATGGCTTTGGAATTGACTGTGAGGTAACTATTGCATCACTACTCGATAGATCAGAAGCAGGAATTGGCTGCTGCTTGTGGTTGTGAGGTCACTTGTGGCTCAGTGCCTGATAGGCCAGTGCTAGGCCCATGGCTGCTGTTTGTGGTTGTGAGGTCACTTGTGCCTCAGTGCCTGATAGGTTGCTGTTAGGCCCATGGATGCTGTTTGTGGTTTGTGAAGGCTGGAAATTCCACCTGAAGGCTGGAAATGCATCCTTACAGGAGTAGAAATAATTATCGGTACAGGGAACGTGCACCCTACCAGAGCTGCAAGTGGTCTAGCAAGCAGTGCTGGTTTGAACCAGTGGCTTGCTGCTTTCCCAGAGAAATACAATCTGACAATGGATCACATTTGAAGAATAAAGAAGTGCAAACCTGGTGTGCTTCAAATGGAGTTCGGCAGACGACGGAAACAACAGCTCACCAGAGTGACTCTTCTCTCATAGAATACTTCTAAGTGGGGATCCCAGTTGTGGGAGGTTGGCTAAATAAGTGACAAACGCCCATGGGAAGTCTCATAGATAAGGCGTTTGTGTCAGCAGCTGCATGAATTCCTGTTGAAACAGAAGTGAAACTCTCTCAAAGTTCTGGAGATGAGGTTGTGGTTAAACACCCAACTCAGGGATCAGTCTGGGTGACTCTGCTGTTTTACAAAGGAAAAGGGGTATGGGATGCTGTAGACACTAAAGGAAGCAAGTGAACCGTAAGTGAGGCTTGGATGATGTCCGAGACCTAAGTGTCTTCCCTTGCAGTGAAGCGTGGTGTTACCTTCTCACTGTGGGAACACTGATAACTGCAACAGACACCTGAAACCTGCCTCTCACAGCTTCTGCCTTTTCACATGGCCCATGGGAGAACTTGAGTATTGAAGGTAAGTCGCAACCCATCTTTAAAACTACAGTAACAAGAGGAATACCAGCTGTAATAGCACGAGGTCAAGGACTGATAGGAGGCAATAATGTTACACTAACTATGATTACATTTAACTATATTTACATTTACATTTAACTATATTTTCATTTAACTATAGTTACATTCATGTCTAAATGTAACTATATGTAATAACACACTGGATGGGAAGCTGCAGGCGGTTTTGCAGTGGAGTGAAATGGGTACTACAGACATGAAAAGCAGCATTTGCCATAGTAATGTGACTTATATTTTTGACCAAATCGCCAAGCAGACTTACTGGTTAACTTCTCACTTGACTGAACAGACGGTGTGTTATTTTTGCACCATTTAATACATCAGTAACACTTGGAGTAACCTTCCCTCAACTCAACAACTTTCGCAAACAAAACACCAAGATTACTCAACATCTGTCTAAAACGGGAACATGCTTAGAAGAAAGAAAAGGAACAATGATATATGATAATAATGAGCACATTCTGTTAGTAAAAGTGGAAAGCAGCCTTACTGAGCATCACGAGTATGATATCTTTAAAGGTTTTTCCCCCAAAGCTACCAGTGTATTGCGACCGATGTTACATCCTGTGCCCGTACTGTTAATGATCCCTGTATTGATCCCCACCTCTCCTTATGCCAGGGATCCAGCTCCAGGCTAGCAGTGGGATACTGGCCTCTCCCCAGCCTGCTCCCCCTGTGCCCCTTCCCCCTCTTGGGGGCTGGAGCTGCCCCAGCCCAGGGCAGCTGGCCAGCACCGAGGCTGGGACAGGGCATGGAGGGGACAGGAGTGTGGAGGGCAGTGAGGCAAGGCAAGCAGGCCTGCTTGGGGCCCCACTGCTGGGCTGGGGAGGGCTGAGGCCTCTGGGGCTGGCCGAGTTCTGAATGCTGCTTCAATGTCAGCTCCATGCTGGGAACATCGGGGTTTCTGCCCTTTGCAGAGGAGCAGCCTGTGGTGGAGGCCCCTCCATCCAGCACTTGTGAGCTGCATGTGGAGTGCTATGTCCAGTTGTGGCTCCCCCAGGCAAGAAGGATGGTGACAGATGGGAGTGAGAGCAGCAGAGGCCAGAATGATGGTTTGGGCCTGGAGCCCATCAGGCATTAGGAGATGCTGAGAGACCTGGGTGTGTTGAGCCTGGAGAAGGGAAGGCTCAGGGGAGAGGTTGTTGCTGTTTATAGTGACCAAATGGGAGGATATCAAGAAATCAGAGCCAAGCTCTGCTAGAAGATGCCCAGTGGAAGAACAAGAGGCAACAGGCACAAGTGGAAACACAGGACATTTCACTTGAAAAAAAGAAAAACATTTTCTCCTTAAAGGATCAAAGAATGGACCAGCCCAGCCAGCCCCTCCCCCGCTCTCCCCACCCCCCCTGTCCACCCCAGTCCAGCCCAGAAGAGCAGTCCATTCTAGAGGTGGCCCCGCAGCAGTGCCCACCGCAGGGTGCTGCAGTGCTCTGAGCACTCACAGCACAGCCACAGCCCCCCTGAAGGGCACAGCAGCTCCTGGGGGGCAGAGAGGGGTGTCACTCCGTCTCCACTGCTCTCTCATCTGGGAGACCTTAACCCGGACTACATGCAGCCATTCTGTGCCAGCCCCTCTCCCCAGGAGGGCACAAGAGTCCTGGTCCCAGGGCTCCTCAAGCAATTCCAGTTGCTCCAGCAGTGGAGCAGCCTGCCCTGAGTTGACACATATAGAAAGAAGCTTTCATTTATTTTTCCCCCCAAGCACACATTTGCTCCTTTACTCTTTTCCAGACATGGGATGAATTCAAACATTTGAGTACAAACACGATTATCACAGACAGAACACCCAAAGCACAAGAGCTGAGTAAAGAGAGGTGGGCAGCTTATTGCTGCTGAAATAGTACCAGCTAAATCAGTTTCTTCAGTGCCTCCTTGAGCTCCTTGTTCCTCATGCTATAGATGAGGGGGTTCACTACTGGAGGCACCACCAGATACAGAACAGCCACCACCAGATCCAGAGCTGGGGAGGAGATGGAGGGTGGCTTCAGGTAGGAAAATAAGGCAGTAATAACAAACAGGGAGACGACAACAGGTGAGGGAGGCACATGGAAAAGGCTTTGTGCCTGCCCTGCTCAGAGGGGATCCTCAGCACAACAGTGAAGATCTGCACGTAGGACAGCACAATGAAAACAAAACACCCCAAAGCTAAACAAACACTAACCACAAGAACTGCAGCTTCCCTGAGGTAGGAGCCTGAGCAGGAGAGCCTGAGGATCTTGGGAATTTCACAGAAGAATTGCTCCACGACATTGCCTTGGCAGAGTGGTATTGAAAATGTGTTTGCAGTGTGCAAGCCAGCATAGAGAAAACCAGTGCCCCAGGCAGCTGCTGCCATTTTGACACAAGCTCTGGTGTCCATGAGGGTCCCGTAGTGCAAGGGTCTGCAGATGGCAACAAAGCGGTCATATGCCATGATGGTAAGAAGGAAATATTCTGCTGAAACTAAGAAAAAGAAGAAAAATATCTGGGCAGCACATCCTGAGTAGGAAATGACCCTGGTGTTCCAGAGGGAGTTGGCCATGGATTTGGGGACAGTGGTGGAGATGGAGCCAAGGTCAAGGAGGGAGAGGTTGAGGAGGAAGAAGTACATGGGGGTGTGGAGGCGGTGCTCACAGGCTATGGCTGTGATGATGAGGCCATTGGCAAGGATAGCAGCCAGGTAGATGCCCAGGAAGAACGAGATGCAAGAGCTGCATCTCCCACGTGTCTGCAAACGCCAGGAGGAGGAAATCAGTGAGGGAGCTGCCATTGGACATTTTCTCCTTTGGAGCCCAGGAGGCCTGTCCAAAGAAGAAAAGAAAGTAAAAAGTTAGAGCAGGCTTCTCTGAGCAAATCCCTTTCCACTCCTCGTAGTACCCCCCACATTTCCTCTGTCCTTTACCTTCTTTCAGCTCCCTTTCCGGAGCTCTGGTCTGTGCTGGCTGAGTGGGCCATGTGCAGCAGGGGCCTCTGCCTGTGGCTCCAGAGGAGTTGGTTCTGCTTTGCCACAGGTGCAAATGGAAGTGTCAAACAGGCCCAGGGATTTGGTGGGATACCTGGGAACAGGCACTGTGAGTTGGTGGAGGGGACTTGGTCCAGTGACCCAGTGGGAATATTCTCTATTCACCATAATGAGAGCTGATTACAGCACCCATGTCAGCTATCTCGGAAAGAGAAGACCCTTGTGATGGATTCATCCCCCCCAACCTTGCCCTCTCAAACAGAGATGTCTGTATCTGAGTCAGTCACACCGGCTCCCACTCTAGCAAGGGTGAGAAACAGGCAAGTGAAGGCAGGGGGTGACCTGACTTTTTCTAGACATCTTCATTCCAATGATATAGACCATCTCCTCACTTTAATTTACCATCTGTGCTCTCTGTCTAGGAACTGTAGTCGGAATGGCGAGTGGCTGGTTCCAATGTACATATCCTGCAGCACATTATGTCCACCCCTTGTGTGGAAGGGCTGTTCAACATTTTGATACCTATTATCTCCAGAAAATAATCTGCAGCAGAGGAGTCTGATTATATATGGATTTAGATTTTAGATGCCTCCATTACACTGTGGGACCCTTCTTTGACGGGGTAGAAATCTTTGGCATTTCAGTTGCTCTCAGCATGAGCACTTGTGCATCCCAAGAAGAAAAATGGGCTCACTGTGACTTTATACAGAGTCATGGGATCAGGTCTGTCAATGAGTCTTGTCCCTCACTGCCCTGCACTTGTGCCTCTCCCAGCTAAACGACACTCACACTCACAAGTTCCTCTCAGAAAAAAAAAAAAAGACTGAGGTGAGAGCAGAGGACTCCAGTTTTAAAGGGAAGATTTCCAAATTCTTCTCTCTCATCCCAGATGCGGAGAGAGTGATGAAGAGTGTGACAAGGTTTCTGACTCAGAGGATCAGACCAAGGACTCTCACAGAAATGGTACAGGAAAGTTGTGCTGTTCTGGAGGACAGCTTGCAGCTTGGCAGGACACCCCAGAGAAACCGTCAAGGGTCCTAAAGATGGGCTCTCCTTAGGAGGTAGACAGCTCATGAAGAGTCAGTTCTCTCTTTTAAGAGAGATGCAGATCAAAAAGTCTGTGAGAAACCTCAGCAAGTCCCTTCCTCCCCACTTCAGCCTACATACAGCACCAGCATCACCTTTATGGCTTCATCAGGGTTTTTCCGATCTGCTCCTTAGGACCTGCGAGCACAGAGATGCTCCTGGCCAGGGCCCTGGCCTAAGAGGTTTCTGTAGAGCAGAACTGAGCACACAGAGGGTGAGACGGGGTCTGTGAGTACCAACTGGGAAAAGACGTTGGGACAGAGAAAAAGCTCTTGGCAGGAACAGCTCCAGGCAGCAGGGATGGGCAGGGAATGATAGAGAATTGCTAATGGAAACTTCATGGGAAGATAGATATGAGCAAGTCATGGTCAGTCGTGCAACGCCATAGCCTTCCCCAGCGTGCTCAGGTCTGCCTTGCAGAAACCTCCCAGCAGCAGGGCACTTTCCAGGGCTGTCCTGTGTGCACGTGAGAAGGGGCAGGTCCCTGAGGAGGCCACCATCAAAGGGGAATTTGGTGCTGTCTGTAGACTAAGGGGTTGGTGAAGGGTCTTCCAGAAGTTCCTAGCAGAACTACTGATTGTTAATTAAAACTGCTAATGAGTCTCAGTCCCTTGTCAGACACTAAATGTGACAGCTCCATTTCCATTTTCCCCTTGCCAGGTGGAAGGAAACTTAAAGCACTATCTCAGGGAATTGCCTTTTCTTTCACTAAACACCTGCCTTCACCTTCCTTTTGAAAAGTCCCCTCTGAAATGTCCTGTGCATGAGCTACAGCTGTGAGCAGCCCTGACCCACGCAGCACCCTCTCAACAGCAGAATGAACCTGCCCGGACGGGGGCTGATCCTTCCACCCAGACTTTCTCCCCACAGTGCCATGAGGAGTTCCCCGGGCAGGCTGAGTGCTGACCCTCGCGAGTGGCAGAGTCACTGCCCTGGGCGCACAGCAGGGCACTGCTCAGAATTACAGCCCTGGGCAGACTTGTGTGCACGACCCAGCTTCACACCCCTGCAGCATCCCTGTGAGAAGGTAGCAGCATGTCCTGTCCCTCTGACGGTGTGGCAGGGAATCTGTGCTCTAAAGAACCTCCTTCTCCTCTGCACTGGAGAAGCCAGGAGCGTGATCCTTAAAAAAAAAATCATGGGATGGGATGGGTTTAGAAGATCCCTCCAGCATCGCTCTCCAGCCAGAGACTTACCATGTAAAGGGCTCTTAAAGTTTCTTCCACAGTGAGCTGTCTGCTGTCCTCCCACTCCACACTGCTTTTCGCTTCTCTCTCTGTCTTCTCTCATCTTGTCAGCAAGAGCAGGCAGTGCCCGGAGCCCTGCTGCTCTTTGCAGAGGAGCTGCTCCTGGGCACAGCTGTCTCTCAGCAGTGCTGCCAGGTTGCCATGAGCTCCCTCTGTCCCAGGAGCCTGGGCCTGTCAGGACCAGAGGCCCAGCTGCAAGCATGAATTTCTCTGTCCCTTGCACTCCCTCCTCCTGGGAAATGGTCACTGAAGTAGACAAAATAATCACTGATGGTCCCTCTCTAAACACTGAAGGGAGACTGATCCAGCATTGCAATTTTTCTTATCAACGGATGGTTATCTGTGATCAGAGGATGGTTATCTGTGAGAAGTGGAAACGTCCCATTCTGTAAGCCCCTATTCCCATCTCTTAACTAGGCAGGACACCTAGAAAAGAAGAGGCAAGAAGAGAGCTGATTTACCCATGATTCAGGTATTGATTCAGATGAGTCAATCTAGGCATCTCATGCTGATTTAGAAGTCCTTGAGCTGGAGTGAGGTTCAGCTCTCTCCTGTGAATGCTACAAATATACGGGAGGTGGGATTTCCCTTGCCCAAGCTGAAGTGTGCACAACATAGATGTCTGCAGGCAAGCTCCTTGTTTAAGCTCTCATTATAACCACTGGACATGGAGGGTGGGAGCCAGTTGCCCGCACACAAACACCTGGTGACATCTGCAGAGACAGAGGTGGTCCAAGACACGTGCCAGTGTCTGCTTGCTCTGACGGAGCAAGTGTGAGACCCACATCCTTCATCAGGTGGGGGCCAGGTGGGGAATTTCTTTGGCCATCTGAAATGACCCTCGATGCCTACTGCTACTACTAGAGCACCACCCACCGTCAAGCTGAGGAACAAGCAGATCCCTACAGTGCAGACAGCTAATGCAATTCAGTGCAGACCCTTGATTTAATGACATAAAAATAGGCCGGCAGGGCCATGTCAGATGCCTGGGGTTTCTTCCACAACTGCATGTTTCTAGCAGATACAGCATGGGACCTACAGGAAAACCATGTCTTTCTGGAGTGGTTACTGGGCAAGTGCCCCAGGGCCTCTCTGGTTTCCTGCCTGTGCCCAAACATCTTAATCCTACCTCTGTCTTTAGGCAAAGTCCATCATGTCTACATCCAAGCGTGCTGCATAAATGGGAGGTACATCACACCAAGGTCTCCACTCACGTCCCTGCACTCTTAAAAGCTTCCAACTCTCCTCTCCCTGAACCTCTTCTCACCGCCAGATGATATGAACAGGGACTGTGGTAATGATGGCCACAGGGTGGCTGGATCACAGGCTGTCCAGGCCCAGGGACTTCTTCAGTGGCACCTTGTCCTTCCTGGAGATCGATTCAGCTCTGTCACAGGCCCCAAGGTGCTGCAGAGTCAGTTCAGGCAGCAAATCCCTTTCCTGCCATTTCTGCACAGCCCCGCTCTGTTTCTCCCTGGCCTCAGATACTGCAGGGTTTGCTCTCTCAGTGGGAACCTTGTTTCACCATTACATTGCCACCTGCTATCTATGCCAGCATGTCTCTGCTCTGAAGTGGGGCCATTGCACACATGGTGTCCTTGGCTCTTGATAACAGGTTTCACTATGACAAATCTGTTCTCTGTGCCACAGCGGAGGTCTTGCAGCGCAAATATACATAAGTGCCTGCAGCCTGGGGCACAGACTGGAGCAGATGGAGATGCACAAGCTGTCACAGAACGGTCACGTTGTAGGAACAACTGAGATGTTGTGGGACCGCTCATGTGACTCGAGCGCTGTGATTGTAGGATACAAGCTGTTCAGAAGAAACTGTCAAAGAAGATGAGGAGAGAGGATGCCCTTTGTGTGAAGGGGCAGTTCGGATATATGGAGCTCTTCCAAGGGATGGAAAGGAGCTGGGTGAGAGCTTGTGAGTGAGCATCAGAGTAAGGGTGACATTGTGATGGGAGTTTCAGACAACCTGATCAGGGTGAGGAGGTGGGCACAGTCTCCTTAAGCAACCTGATGAAGTCTGTGGATCACAGGGCCTGGTTCTTATGGGAGGGGGGACTTTAATCTCCCTGACATTCACTGGAAGGGAAAACAGCAGGACACTGCAAGCAGTCCAGGAGGTTTCTGGAGGGTGTTGGGGATAGCTTCTAAGCACAGCTCTCTGATGGGCCAATAAGGGCAGTGCTCACCCGGATCTAGTACTTGCAGACAAGGAAGACCTGATCAGGGATGTGATCATTGGTGGAAACCTTGGCTGCAATGACTGTGAAATAGTGGAGTCCCAGACTGTGAGGGCAGTGAGTAAAGATAGTAGTAGGGTACAGACTCTGGCCTTCAGAGGAGCAGACTTTGATCTCTTCTGGGGAGTGCTGTGGGATCCCATGGGAGGCAGCTACGAAGGGCAATGGACCTTAGGAAAGCCAGCCAGTCTATAAGGACAGCAGCCACCAAGCACAAGGATGGTTCATACCGATGCTCAGTAATACTAGTAAACAGCTCAGGAGACCACCTTGACTAAACAGGGCACCATTGTCCAGGGAAGTAGGGATGGTGCTGGGGAAGCCAAAGCTCCCCTAGGATACACACATGCAGGGGATGCCAAGGGCCTGAAGAAGAGCTGCTAATGCTTCAATAACAGTGAAAGAATAAACAAAGGAAATGTGGTCTCACTGCTGAATGGGGCAGGGAATCTAGAAACAGCAAATGCAGGTAGGTCTGAGGAACTCAAGCCCTTCTTGACTTCCATCTTCACCAACAAGGTCTCCTGGGCTGCTGTGCCTAGATTCAGGACTCCAGAAGAGAAAAACAACCAGCTGTGGATGAGGGTTGAGTGAGGGATTACTTGCAAGAGCTCAACCCCTACAAGTCTATGGGACTGGATGGGCTGCATCTTGTCATAGCAAGGCCACTCTCTGTCATCTTTGAAAGGTTTTGGAGATCAGGAGAGGTCCCACTGACCAGAAAAAAGAATATGTTGTGCCCATTTTCAAAAGAGGCCACAAGAACAACCCCGGGAACTGCAGGCTGTTCAGTCTCACTTTGGTGAGGAGTGTGTCATGGAGCCAGTCCTCTTGCATCACATTTCTGGGCCCATGAGGAAGGTGACTGGGAGCAGTCAGCATGGATTTACTGAAGGTAAAACCATTCCTGACCAACCTGATTGCTTTCTGTGATAAAAGACCAGTACTTGTGGAGGAGTGGAGAGTAGTGGATATCATTAACCATGATTTTAGCGAGGTGTTTGACACTGTCTCCCACAATGTCCTTGTATACAAGTAAGGCATTACAATAGGCTGGGCAGACAACCAGATGGGTGAAAAGCTGGTTGGATGATCGAGCTTAGAGGGTTTTTATGAAAGGGTCATGCTTTACCTGGAACCCAGTGACAAGTGGAATATGCAGAGGTCTATACTGTGACCTGTTCTGTCTAATAAGTTCATCAGTGACCTGCAGGACACACCTCTCCTCGCAGCAGTAGATGACACCTAATTGGACAGAACAGTCATATGCTTGAGGGTTGCCATTCAAGGGACCTTAGCAGGCAGGAGAAATGGGCTGTCAGGCCCTGCACCTGGGATAGACCAACACCCTGCAGCAATACAGGCTGGGGAGTCCCTGGCTTGGCAACAGCTCTGCAGAAAAGGACCTGGGAGTCTTTGTGGGCAGCAAGCTGAACATGAGCCAGCAGTGTGCTGTGGCCGCAATGGCGGCCACAGCTCCCTGGGTTGCATGAACAGGAGCAAAGCCAGGAGATGGAGGGAAGTGATTATCCCCCTCTACTCAGCACCTGTTAGAGCACATCTAGATTCTGCATCCATTTAAGCCTCCTGTAGAAGAATGCTGCTGATTACTTGGAGTGAGCTCAGTGGCAGACCTCCAAAGTGGTCAGGGGCTGGAGCACTTGCCTCGTGAGGAGAGGCTGAGGGAATGGGGTTTGTTCTGCCTGGAGAAGGGAAGACTTTTGGGGGCACTCATAGCAGCTTCCCAGCTCAAGCTTAGCACTGATAAAGAATCCGGTTTTTACAGAGATTCATGGCAGGAGAATGAGAGGCAAAGGCTATAAGCTGACACAAGTGTAGTTAAAATTGGATATAAGGGAGAAAAATCAATGAGGGGAATGAAGCATTTGAAGAAGGGTCCAGAGAGGTTACTGACTCTCTGTTCTTGGAAGCTTTCAGGACGCTGTTGGACAAAGCCCTGAGGAACTTGGTGTGAATTCAGTGTTGATCCCGACATGACTAGGAGTTGGACTAGAGACCTCCAACCTCCTTTCCAACCTGAATGGTCTGGTCATTCGGTCATGTCTGGCAATAGCTACTGTGATTCTTGCAGTCATGAATTCCTTTTCTACATGTGGGTTAGCACCAAACATGTCATTCCCAGAGCCAGCCTCTCCTAGTGGTGTGAGATTGCCTCTTGGGCCTGAAAGGCTTTAAGTTCAAAGCTTAATTTTGAATAACTGCTTGTCCAGAATGGGCCCTCCTTACAGCCTACAACACCTGCACATTACAACATGATGTCAAATGAGTGGGCCTTGAAAGACTTGGGGATTTGGCTAACAGAAACCTCATGACATTGTACAAGGAGAAGTGGCAGGTCCTGCATCGGAGGGTAGAATAGCCCGTGCATCAGGACAGGCTGGGACCTGACTGGTAGAGGAGTGACCCTGAGGAGAAGGGCCTGGACCTTACGAGGGATGCCATATGAGCCAGTGGTGCATGCTCACCACAAATCAGGCCAGCTTCATATGGGGCTGCATTAGGAAGCAAGTGGCCACCCAGACAAGGTGAATTAATATCCCCCTCGACTCAGCACTGGTGTGGCCACATCTGGAATAGTGTGTCCCAGTGTGGGAATGCCAGTGCTGGAGGAATGGAGAGGAAGTGGAGAGGGTCCAGAGGAGGTCTGCCAAGATGGGGTTAGGGGCCTAAACCACATGGCCTATATGGAGAAGCTGAGGGACCTGCACTTCTTTAGCCTGGTGAAGTGGAGACTAAGGGCAGTAGTGTAGTAGCCCGTGACTGCTCAAAAGGTGATTCCAGAGATGATGGAGCTTTTCTTGGCAGTGGGAAACAGCATGAGAAGGGGAAAGAGGCACAAACTGCAGCTTGACAGGTTCCGACTGGACTTTGGGAAAGGAAATGTCACTTGAAGGGTAGTGCTGTGGTGCTACAGATCACCCAGAGGGAGTCTGTGATCAGGCCCTGGCTTTGCATTTCAAGGAAGGGTGGAGAGGCATCAGTAAAAGTGGGGAGATGCCAGGGTGAGATCAAGGTGGGGAAGCAGGCTGGGTGTCTATAGTCTGCAGGGAAACAGGCAGAGGATTAGGACAACACAGGACAGCCTGTGGTGGAGACAACAAAGGGCACTGCCAAGGCTGAAAGCCTCCAAAGGTCTTTGTCCCCCGGCTATGGATGTTGTCTCTACCACCAAGGCCTCTGAGAACGTGCTGTTTCCGTAAAGCATGGTGGCCTCAACGCCTCCTCATCCCCGGGGAGTTCAGGAGGTGCCGTATTGTTGTCCTGCACTTGGCACTGCACACCCCCACTCTCACACTGCCCCCAGGAAGAGCCCTGAGCAAAGTGTGAGGGAAAGGATCACCCTACCCAGGGGCTGGCTGACAGTGGCCTGGCCATTCTGCTTGATAAAACACATCAAGGCTTACTTGGCATCAGAGCCACCTGCACATTGCCTTTGCCTACCTGCAGTCAGGCCTCCAACTTTCTGCTCTCATCAGCCCCTGGGGAGCCTTCTTTGGTAACGACCCTCAGTGGGACCCATTAACACTCCAAGAAACTTTGGGATTTACTTCTGACTTTAACTTCTTGAGAAGTTTGTTCAGTCTCCTTTCAGCATCTGTGGTTCATGGGCTCAGCACTAAATACACCAGAAGCACCATTAAAATGCCAAAAGCCCTAACATGGCATGTCACTCCCCATAATTTTCATCAGTTCTTGTGTGACTAACTGGAGAGGTTTCAGGAGTGTATTTACAAGAGCAAGATTTCAATGAGCACCTAAAAAAAAAAAAAAAAAAATTTTTTTGCTTCTTAAGTTTTAATTTCCAGCTTACAGAATAAGTGATATCCACATTCTCCAATTCATACTGACCCAGAGGGTCTCCTAATGAAGTCTGGACATATAGGAAAAGCAGTATTTTCAATATGAAACCTGTATGGACAACCTTCCTCCTCACCTCCCCAACTGTGTCATTTCTCTCATCAGCCACTGGGGACTCACCTCACTCCTGTTAAAATTTAAACTTTTTCCACTCAAGTCTGTAGCTGAATGTTATATCTCCTACGCACCAATTCCCACCTGCTTTCCTTAGAGAAATAGTTGCAGACAAAGGAGGATTTTTCTTAACTGCAAACAAGCAAAAATAGAATATGATACAGTTTAATCAAAAGTCAAATACACTCCTCAACTCTATGTTAAATCCAAGGTGCTTCCAGGGAGGTCCACTTTCCACAAGACATAACCTTCCCTGAAATATTTTTGACAGATAGATAGGAAATGATAAATGGAAACACAACTAAGGAGCTGGCTAAGGAGACAGTAAGACTACTGAAAGACGAGGCAAGCTTCAGACTTAAGCTCAGAGCAGCAACTGGAGAGTTGAGAGGTATCGGAATGGATAAAGAGTAAGGGGAGGAGAAAAAAATGGAAAAAAATGGAAAGTGCATATGTCCAGATAGTCCGATGCAAAGATGACTTCAGAAACAGTCAATTTAATCAGGACATGACGATATGTGAGAGATTACTGAGACCCTATCCACAGCATAGCAGACAGAGCAGTGGTAACACAAGTTGACAGGGACAGATCAATATTTCTTCGCCTGAGATTAATAGCCTTCCTGAAAATTTGCACTATTTCATCATGGGATGATGAAAGTGTGTTCATATTTCTTAAAATGTTGAAAACAGTTCCTCACCTTTTCAGGCAGACCTCAGGTGTCTAACCATAAGCATCTAGGGACATTTGGTGTTAAAAAATATTGGACTGAAGCTGCCTAGAGCTGATCACTTAGCATAACTTGCTTAGCATTAGCAGCTAAATTTGCTGAAGCCTTAGGCTGCAAGCTGTGAACCTTCTCCTAGATATCACCTAGTTATGGGAAAGAGGGCCCCAGAGCTGGTTCAAGCTAGAAAGATAAAGAAGTTACAACCGAGAGCAGAAGCTGCAACCTTGAAAACAGGATAAGAAGCAGCCTGTCTAGAGACAATGAAGGAGCCCAATGAAGAAGGGGAAAACCCCAGATCTGAGGGGTGGGGAACTTAAACTGTAAGGGTATAATTGCCCAGGAATTTCTTTGTTTGGGGTCCCTCTTCGGAGGCACCCAGCTCGAGCTGTAATTATTGCATGCGTGTCATTAAAATTTATTTCGTTCCAATCTGACTTCAAACTTCTGCCTCAGCGGGAACCTAGGATCGGACCCTGTTATGGTGGCTGGTGAGTTTAATTTTCCATAACAGCTCTTGCTGCTGCCCATGGGGAGAGGCACACAACCAGACAACAATGCCTGCAGTCCAGGTCATGACTGATTTCGGATCCCTCCTGCTGGCAATAGCGTATCCTGTCATATTCACTTGGCACAGACAATATCATGCCTAGGACTAGCCCCCACAAAACCTCCTCAGGCCCCTGGCTGCACAGACAGTCACAAAGAGAAAAGAATGGATGAAAAAACACACACAGTAACAATGATTTAGGAGAAGCAGCAGAGTTTTCCAAAGTACATGACACCTAAGAACAATAAGGCATATTAATTACATGAATAATGGGTAACTCCTGTTTTTGTCTTCCTTCCCTGACTCTGGCCAGGGTCCTTCATGCTTGGCTCAATGCTGAGGAAAGAACAGGCACAACAGGGTTGGGCAGCCACAGGCAAGTCTCTCGCAGACTGAGTGCCCTGCACAGGGCCCTGACTCCCAACATTACATTTCAGCTCCCAAAGTTCTCCCCTCCAAGCACATCCCGGATCACCTCCCACAGAAACACGGGAAGGTCTCTCCAGCAGCAGCTACCGCCACCACTGCAGCATCTCAGCAACCCCACGCACCTCGCCCAGGCAACAGCCTGCTCACACAGCTACTTCTCCCACCACAGCATCTTCAGCCTTTCTCTCACAGGCCTTCCAGTAACACCCCCTTCCAGCACCCAAGGTTGCTGGTGTTACGAGCAACAGCATACTGCCCTGGCCTAGACGTAAAGCTTGCTGCCTTCCTCAAGGAAAGCAACACACTAAAGATCACCAAGCCGTCTCAGATCATAAGCAAACATGTAAATCACTACCTCTGTAAGGTCCAAAAAAAGAAGAGTCCACCTAGGACAGGAAAGAAAAGACAGAAAAGCAACTCAGACACTCACTGAAATAACATCCTGCTAAAGCAGGGCTCAGGATCCAGGTCTTTCAGTAAGTCGCAGCTGCACACTTCCTCACCAGGCACAAGGCAATAGTCAGGTGAAAGATTTCGTCAGCTGATACAAAGATGGAGTCTTGCACGTAGTTCTGCTTCATGAACAGAGACTGAAAGCGGTTTCTAAGTTTTCTTCTAGTTGCTTTCAAAAAGACTAGGCAACACTGTAAGGATTCTGCAATCTGTGTTCAACAAAAAAAAATCACTTGTCAAATCTTTTGCTCCCAAACCCAGCTGCTACCATCACTACTGGACCATCTCCCTTTTGTGTCAGGTGCACAAAAACTTCCTACAACAGAACTGAGATCCTTCACTGCACCTTTCACTGAACACATTCTCCTTCAGCATGGTCTGGAATTTCAGAAGGTTAAACTCAAGCAGGCAAAACATTTCTGTATCCTCCAGTTCAACTTTTAGCAAGACAGAAGTTTCCGCCGAGCTGTCTTCAGTCACAGCTTGCCAGCACCAACCTTCCAGCAGACAGAAAGAACAAGTCAACATTCCCAATGTGACATTCAGAGAGAATTTTAACAGAACAGTTTAAATACCTGGCTACAGTAACAATACCTGCTCCTAAACAGAAGCACATCCTGCTCCAGCTGCAGGAGAGCACTCACCATCCATGAGGCTCTTGTTCTGTCCGTCTTTATCAAGCATTTGCGGGGTCAGAAGTAGTTTGATCACACAGGAAGATCCATTTTCTCTTCATAATTCAGAAATGAATGGGGAAAGCTTGGATTTGCTAAAGCAGCCAGAGCCAGGGAACATGAATGGACAGAAGGCAGAAGCAAAGAAAAAAAAAATCAATCTATGCTTAGATACCTCTGTCTCCAACAGCAATGCACACCTCCATGAGAGAGTTACGCTCTGGCTTTACCATTTAGGTTTAACCAAGGCCCTGGGAGAAAGGAATAAGGACACTGGTGTCGAGGAATATTGGAAACAAACTGAAAAAGTGGGCCCTAACCTGTAAATTTTTTGAAAACGCTTCTAGAGAGGACAGTGCCCATTTGTGGCATCCTTTCACTTTCCTCCTTAGCAACCACAGGAAGAAAGGAAGCTATCAAAAAAGTACGAGAACTCTGCAAAGACTTGCATAAGCTCAGGCCCTGCTCTTTTCACAGCCCTCGTTTCTCCCCATCCCTGGACATGACACCTTGCTAATGTTCATAACTGAAAGCTGAAGAAAACAAGTCCAATTTTCACAGGTTAATCAAGAAAACTGAATGCTGCACTTCCCTGGCACAGCACAACAGCAGCTCAGGCCTATCCACATCCCCCACCACTTTCCCCACCCGCACCCAGAGCGTTGCAGCTTCCCACTGCGGGAGGACACCAGGGGCAGCAGGAGCACAGATAGCAGCTTCTCTGCTCCTCTCCCTCCTCACCTGCTGCCTGCGGTTTCACTAGTGATGGAGCTCGCACAGCTCAGGGCTCCTCTGCACCTGCCGGGTGGCAGCGTGGGCTGGAAACACCCCCCTGTGTCCCCGGGGTGCTCGCAGGCAGCACCTGCCCCCACCCGCAGCGCAGAGCTTTCTCTCCCGCCCTGGCCCGGCCCGGCCCATCCTGTCCTGTCCCCTGGCACAGACTCGCCCAGGCCCCGGGGCAGAGCGGGGCCCTGTGGCAGCAGCGCCCCGGCAGCAGCGTTTCCCCGCCGACGCTCCCCTGCAGCACAACTCCCGCAGCCCAGGGCCAGCCCGGCGCCGCTCCCCCTCGCTCCCTGCCCCCGGCGTGGATCCCCCTCACTCCCTGCCCCCGGCCCCGGCCCCAGCCGGCAGCAGCCGCCGCAGGCTCCGCACACACGAGCACACGCCGGGCCGCAGCGTCGCTCCGGGCTCCCTGCGCAGCAGCCGCCAACACCCGCCGCTGCCGCAGCTGCTTCTCCGCGGCCTCAAGAGCGGCGCCGCGGCAGGGCCTGGCGGGGGTGGGGCCGGCGGCACCAGGGGCGGTGGCCATGGACACACAGGCCCCACCCCCACAGGGCCGGAAGTGCCACCTCCTCCCTCGGAGCATGCGCACTGGCACAGATGAGGGCGGTGAGGGGTGGGGCGGGGCCGGGGCCGGGGCTGCCCGGGCCCTGCGGGGAGGGAGGGAGGGGGCGAGAGGCGGCTGGTGCCGCGCGGGGCAGCGTCTCCCGGTGTGGGGCCACCCGGAGCCTCGAGCCACAGTGCCGGGAGCTGCCGCGCCGGGGCCGAGGGCCGAGGGCCGAGGGCCGCGGGCTGGGCAGAGCGAGCGGCTGTGCGTGCAGGGGCAGCCAGAGGCGCCGCGGCCCGGTGTGTGCGAGCAGCTGCTGGGGAAGGCGCGGCCCGGCCTGGGCCGCCTCCGGCCCCACGGGAGCCCCCGTTTCTTGGGCCCCTTCTGCTGTCGGGCCAGTGACAGCACCAGCTGGGTTTGGGAGCATAACAGTGGCAAAGGAATGATTTTTTTGGATAAAAGACCAAAGTACCCTTCCAGTGTCTCCTTTTTGAAAGGACATAGAAAAAAACCCTTAGAAAGTGCTTCTGCTCTCTGTTCCTGAAGTAGAAGTTTTCCCAAGACTTCCTCTTTGCCTTAGCTGATCTAATACTTTGCCTCTCGCCTTCTGCTGAGTGGGGAAGTGTGCGGCTGAGAAGTTTTTACAGACCTAGTTGGTGAGCCCTCCTTTAGCGTTAAGTTATTTAAGTGGGTGTATGAGTTGCTTTTCCATCTTTTATTTCCTCCCCCCCTTAGACATTTCTACCCTAGGTTTGAGTGTGTTCAAAGCAGAGGTCTGCGCAACGCCTCTGAGTGTCTCTTGTTTCTTGGAGATGGTTCTTGCGGCATCTTTGTGAAATCTTCAGAGCTTGCGTTTAACCTGCTGCCAAGTCCCTGCAGCTGCTGCCTGCCTCTACGAGGGTCAGCCCCACATCTGGCGTCAGGGTCCCCGCGCTCCTCCAGTTCTGCTGGTTTAAGTGTTTGTGGGCTGGTGTGAGGAGGCCAATAGCTGGTGCAGGTGTGAGAGCAGTGCAGGCAGAGCAGTCTGTGATCCCCATGTGTTTAGTGAGCTGGTGCCTGCAGCTCTGCTGGTGCTGCCTCTTCACCTGTTCAGTCCCATCCACCCCAGGCCCTGAGGTGCCGCAGTCACTAGGTCTCAAACACATCTGCAGGTTAACAGTACTGAACATCGGTTCCCTGCAAGTTTTCTGGAGAAGCTCACTGGCAAGGGAAGGACCCGCTGGTTCAACTGCCCAGAAGAAGGTTTTGGTCGCTGCCAAGTCATTGCTGGGTGTTTTGGTGCGGTCAGTTGTCAGCGCTTCCTCCCCGGTGGCAGCAGCCACCTGTGCTGTGTCGCCATGGGGCGAGTGCGGTGCAGTGCCCGCTGCCCTCCCTCACAGCCAGGTTTCCCGCATGGGGGCCATGGCCGGGTGAGCACAGCCGCAATGCCCAGCCCGGCCGGGACCTCCAGCGGGGTTCTCCCTGTGGCCCAGCCTGCGTGGGGGCAGGGGCAGTCCCCGACTGCTCCATGCAGTCCCTGCCCACTGCAGGGCCAGCCCTGGCCAGGGCACTGGGGCGAGGGGGGCCGTGCCCCCTCTGTGACACGGGCTGTGGTCACAGGGGACATCCCGTGTCATGGCAACAGCTGCTCTCTCCCGCGTGGCCCCAGCCTCTCCCCACACATCGCGGCGAGGCCGGGGGAGCCCAGGCGCTGGGGCTGCTCTCAGCACCACTCTGCTGCAAGGAGCTGCCGACCCTGAGCAGGAACCGGCGAGGGGAGGCTGGGGCAGAGTGGGGCTGCAGTGACGTGTGGAGGAGGAGGAGGAGAGAAGCTGTTTCATTGTCACCTCCTGCTGCGGGGTGACCCAGGGCGAGGAGGACAAAGATGGAGCTCTGGGACACTGGCCACGGGACGCAGCGTGGGCAGGTGGTGCCAATGCTCCCCACCCATGGTAAGGCCTTCAGGATCTCCTTCCCGGGAGCTGTCGCAGAGACCATTAACTCTGAACATGGCTGTAGAAACCCTGGGCCGGGGGGAGGCTGGCTGGGGCTGGGGGCTGCAGCCAGATCCCCCACTGATGGTCCCCTCTGGCTCAGGTGCCATTGTGGCCAGCAGAACTCCTGGGTGCTGGCCCTGATGTCTGAAAAAGGCTGAGGGCTCCTGCAGCTCCTGCTGGGCTCTGAAGAAGCAGATAGAATCACATGTGCTGGAAAGGAATCCTTAGACTTTTCCTCAGCTCAGCAAGACTTTCTTTCTGGGACCCTGAGCACTGCCTGTAATTCCTTCCTGCAGACTTTGAGCTCAGGGACACATTGTGGATGTCCCGTGGTAGGATCTGCATGTCCTAATGCCTCTGTTTCAGCTGCAGACCCCTCGTGGGGGCAGATAAAGGTTGTAGCCTCAAGGCAGTGCCCACCTCAGCTGCTGAGCCCCTGTCAGGGATGGGGTATGTTTGGGGAGGGGGATGCAGTTTGAATATGCTTGCACTTGTCATCTCCTTGGCTAGGCATGTGCTGAACGGCTGTGAGCTGGCCCCCCCAGAGCATGACGTGTCTTTCCCTTATTTTCCAGAGACCGCTGCTGTCTGGGAAGGTGTGTCTGACTACATTGTACGGCAGCTGATGCTGAACCAGGTGTGTCTGTCATGCTGGGCCTGCCCAGGAAAGCCTTCTTCTGGATCTTCTGGATCTGAGGGATGATTTCTCTGCTTTGACTTGTATTTTTGAGAGGGTGAAGAGGAGGGGGATGAAAACATCTGGAAAGTTCTTCAGAAGAACTTCTCCAAGGCTTCTCCAGAGCTTTTCTGAGTGCTTCATCTGTCCCCTTTGTACAGCAGGATTGGGCAGGGCACTGAGCACCATCCCCATGCGCTGACATGTCACCTGCCTGTCCACCTACCAGTCTCATAATTCTTCTCTTGCTTTGTGTTTTCAGGGAGTGAGAGTTACTCAGCTTGGGACCTTTGGTGTTGTAACTGAACAAGTTGGTGTTGGGAAGCATGGTTTCCTGACTGTTCGCAGACCCATGTTCTGTCTTTCGAAGACTATTGCAGAGGTTCATGCCCTCACCTATGATAAGGCCTATGCTCCTGGTAAGAAGACAGGCTGAAACTTTTGCTTTGCCTTAGGACATCTTTGGGGTGTGCATAACTGCTGTTCAACAGTGACTGTTAGAAACCTAGAATTGCTTCCCCAGGTCCTGAGAACAGCTTCAATTTTTAATTATCATGTCATCATAATGCACATTACAATTATACTCCCTCTCTCCCTGACTTGTTTAACAGCTGGCTACATGCCAGATGTATTGGTGCTGCTACTTCTCATCAGATTGATTTAAAAACATTGGTCCATGTTTATGCCACACTGGAGCTTGTAAAGTTGAATAAGGGCATTCATGCTGGCTCTTCCTTTCTCCTTCTACTTTGAAGTAGGTCAAAGGCAGCTGTAGAGAGCCTTGAAATGGAGATGGGGACCATACTATGTATGAAGACCCATCAGAGGCCAGCTTTGCTGTGACTGCTGATCATCCCTGTGAGCCCTGCATCTGTAGTGGACATCGGTGATGCCTGTGGGGTAGCAGGAGCTCCGAGTTGTGTTTGGAGTGGGTCTTTCCTTTCAAAGGATTCCACATGTTTTCTGTGATGTCAACATCAGTCTGGCGCTTCTTGGAGCTGGGCCGCTGGCACCAAAAGCAGGGATGTTTGCTGTGCAGTTCTGAGGGTGCTGGGGGTGGCTGGAAGGATCTGAAGGGGTGTAGTGCAATGCTTGTGTTTTCCTTCTTTCTTTCACCATGTGATGTGGCACAGCTAAATGTCTCCCAACCTGGAATGCACGGAGTGTGAGCACAAGTACCTGGCACCCACTCCACCCTCTTGGGAAATGGTCCCCTTTCTCCTCTCCTTGTCCTTCCATCGTGCCCCATGTTCATAGGAGATGGCCAGGCCCTTTCTTTCGATCTCTGTAAGGAAGAAAGCATTGCTGTACACTTGGCACATCTGGTTGTAGAGTGCTTTGAACTTTTCCTAGGGAGAGATGACATGAGATTCCTTCAGGAGCTTTACCAGATGTTAAAGAAAACAGCTCTGTAGCAGTGTCTTGCTTGAAGACCTCAAAGCTGCCGATGCTCTGTTTTAGCCTGCTTTGCTAGTGACTTTGTTCCTCTTTTTCTGCTTCCTAGGTCATAAGCTCTCTGAGCCCCTGAAGTATGCTCGCATAGCCTCAGACATCTCTGTTCCTTGGAAAACAGTGGAGGCTTGCATAGAAGAGACCACGCATCTTTTCTCCCACTGCCTCGAGAGCGGGAAGAATGTTGCCCTTGTGTTGAAGGACATTGGCATGCTTGTTATTCAAGGAGTAGATGTGAAAATGAGATTTTACAGAGACTTTCTGAGAAGGCTGAATGGGACGGAGCAGCTGGTAGAAGTTCTTCTTCGGGTAAGTTTTCCATTTCTCCAGTGCTTCCTGTCATCCTTTTGAAATCACAAGTGACTGCAGTTCTATTAGCCTGCCATGACCTGTTTAGGCACATGGACAGTCCTGGCCTAGAGTAATGCCAACTCCCTGGACAGTTTGTCTTGAACATTCAGAGGATTTGGCAACAAAGACAACCCTGGGAATAACAGTGCTGGGTCCACCCAAAGATTCATCCAGCCCAGGAGCCTGTTTCTATGTGCTGAGGGAAAAAAGTCCAAGGAAAGGGCAGGTCTTGTGTGTTTTTTCCAGGTAGACCTCCCTCCTTCCAGAAAGTCATGGTTTAGTGCCCTTTAGTGATGACATTTGAACCCATGTGTCCTTTGGCTGTGCTTGGGATGGTAAGGCAGTGAGTTCAGCATTTTGCCCTTAAGCTGTGTAGCAATATTTCTGTGTGTCCCTTTGGAAGCTCAGCCTGATCCCTTCATGGGATGCCCTTGAGCTCTGCTGTGGTGAGGAATCGTAATGGATCCCTCCTCCCCTTGCCTGGACCAGTGGGGATGTCAGACATTGCTGTGAAATCTCTGTTGACCTCAGTCCTCTCTCTTTGCAGCTGGAGGGCCTGAGTGTGTTTCATCTCTCCCATATGGCAGCTGGTCAGAATATTTATCACCCTCATGCTCTTGCTCTGTAGCGTTTCTAGGTCTGTGTCTGTGTAGGTTTGTTTTTGCAGGGATCATTGCTGACCCCACTCTCTGGGCAGGAAGCAGAGGCCCAGGCAGACCAAGGCCCATATGGGACCAGCCCCCTGTTGCTGCTGTTGCTGTGTTGGTCTAGTTGTGCTGACCAGCTCTTCCCAGTGCCCTGGAGTGTCACCAGCATGAAGGGGGTCTTTCTGTCCTTATGTGTTCATCTGCACGCTGGCAGTTGTGGTTGCAGCATGTCCCAGAAAGAATCATTTGAGCCCAATGCCCTTCCCCAGGTCTCTAGTGCAGCCCTGTCCTTCATGCTGGTCTTTCAGGTGCCGCTGGAAAGGTGAGATGTGAAAGCAGGCTGAGGTGAGCCCCTCGAGGGTTAAGGCAGAGATGCAAGCAGGCCGTAGGCCAGCCCTGCTTCCCAGCTCTGTCTCTTCCTTCTGTCCTAGTCTGTGGTGTCTTTTCAGTCCATTCTCTGGGCCAGGGCCTTTTCTCCAGCCTTTGTTGCAGTGGGTCCCAGAGCAGCTGCCCCTTGAACACACCCCAGAGGTTTGGCCTTCCCAGTTGTTACCCGCTTTGCCTCTCCATTCCTCTATGGTGCAGAGGCAGTTGTCTGAATGTTAGGAGAGACTGTGGGGTTAACCCCACATCAAGCCGGCAGGGAAAACGCAGCCGCCAGGAACCCCAGCTAGTGCAATGCCTTCCCCTGTACTTGCCTCCATCAGGTTCTACATTAGGAAAGACCTAGTCTCCTGACTGAGTCTCTGGATTCTCAGCCTTGCAAAAAGCCTGACAGTGTTCTTACCCTTTCTCATTTATTTCCCTCCAGCTTCTGTGCTGCATAACTGAGGGACTGTTGAGAGGAATGGAAAAATTCAGCATTTCAGTGAGGCAGCTTCTTCTCTGAGCAGTGGAAAAGTTTGCTGCCCTTGTGAGCACTTTGATAATTTTCTTGGCATCACCTCACACGTGTCTGTCACCTTGCAGATGCCAGAGATGAGGGATTCAGTCCTCTCAGGCACCAAAACTGCTGCTTCTCAGACCCATTCTGGTCAGGTCATCATCTTTCCTGAGTGAGTATGTTTGCTTCTTAGCCCCTGGGTGGCCAAGCGAGCAGCTTCTCACAGCATGTTTGGTAGCATTGTGTTGCCAGTGCTTGTGAAGGCTGCTCAGAAATTCATCTGAGAGTAACTCTTTGAAATGTGCATCAAAGTGCAGGTCCCCACTAGTTGCTGGCTTGGGACATTTTCATATCTTCTGTGAGACCTGTGTGAATCAAATGTGTCCTGAATGTGTTTTCTGGGGTCAAAAGTTTTTTTGTGGGAGACCTATCTAGGCCAAAGTGAAGCGTGTGCCCAGTGGGGTTTTGGCAAGCTTTGTCCTGGCTCCCATCATGCTCAGTGTTTTGTTCCATTACTTGTCTGGGAGATGGAGGTTCCTTTTTACAGATGGATGGACATGAGCTTGGGAGGGCCTGCAAGTGATTTGGAGGGTGAGACGGGAATTAGAAATGGTGCTGGAAAGCTGTAGGAAAGGAGACTATTGTGTTCTGCCTGGACATGAATATTGAACAGGAGATGGGAGATGGTCCCAACGGCAGCACAGAGGATCTGGGTTAAAATGAGCTTTCTCACAGGAAGGCTAGGAAAGCTCTCAAAGGGCCTGATGAGGAAGCTCATGCCCCTCTAGGTTCTGGAGGTCTTCACGATGTCACTCAGCTTGCTAATGCACTCCTCCAGCATCTGGCGTATTCTTCATATTCTGCTTTGGAAAAAGATGGACTTCCCAGTAGCTCCCAAATGCCCCTGTGTCCTCATTATTCACCCAAGGGGCAAAGGAAGTGTGGTGCCCTCCCTTTAGACTGGTGTCTTTTTCCTGTTTCCAGGTACAAGTTTGAGAGTACAGCTAGAAAACCACCCGTGGCACCTGTGAAGCCGACCCGGGAAGAAGAGATGGGAAAAGATGAGTCCAGTGGCAAGAAAGGTAATGAAACAGCTGGTTCCTGGCAGGGGTTTGTGTCTTCTCCCTCTGTCCTCTTTGGCAGGGCATTGGGGCCAAGGTGACAGTGGGATGTCTCAGGTAGCATGAGGCACTAGAGGAGATGCTGCTTACCCAATATGGGAAATCTCAAGTGACTCCTGAGGGAACAAGACCTCGGGGCAGCCCAACACTCCCACCTGCAGTTGATACCTCCAAGTTAAACTTTCCCCCATTTCCACAGGACTCAGTGCCCTGGCGTGCACTGCAAACTGCTCTTCCTTTTGAGGCATTGGTGCAGAAGGGAGGCAAACTTGAGAACTGTCCTTGGGCAATGTGAATCCTAAATTGTGCCTGGAGCTGTATGTAATGGAGGGGCTGAGCTATTTCATGGAATCAGTGTGTTTTCAACTGATGGGAAGAGTCACCTTGAGTAGATGGTACAAAGTCTAGTAACCTATGCCAAGACTTCCTTTCATTTTCAAAGCAAGGAGTTCTTACCTTTCTTTCCGAATTTCTCATAAACATCCCCAAAACTGCCTTTGGGTTGACTGTGTCACCAGAGGAACTGCAGGCATATGAGATCAGTAGACAGATCCAAGGATCTGCTCCCCTTGTGTGAAATTGTTGCCCCCAGAGAGACTCTGATCATTCACCAGTACATCCCAGCAAGCCTCCTTTTTCGTAATGTGACTAGGATAGAACATGAATAAACAGAAAAAACAGTACCTCAAGAAATGATGTTGCACAGTAAAAACTAAAAGAAAGAGAGAAGCCATTGTCCGGAAGGGCCAAAGACCACCCAGGAAAGAAGACATAAAAGGAATCAGCTGGAGGCCTGACAGTTTTATCACAGGCTTGATCAGATCTGCATATCCTTCCTTTTCAAAAGGTCTCTGCAATTCTATCCTGAGGTGTTTTCTTGTCTCCTGCTTATAGGAAATCTTCCTGCCCAGCGCCTCCTCTTGAGAGGGAGGCATCCTCCAGCCAAAATAACAGCTCCGACTATGCAGAAAGGAAAGGGGAAGAAAGCTGAGGGCAAAGCGCCTCATGGCAGGTGAGACACTTGGAGGAATGGATGAGGGTGACCCTGGACCCTTGTGCTTGTTTGGGTGAGATGCTTCCTCTGGACACCAGGTTCATAGCAGCTCTGAATATCTTTTATCACATGTTGAGGTGACTCCTGATCCCTCGATGGCAAGAATGCCTTACACCACTTTCTCCTTCTTTGACACTGGGTCTCCAGGAACAATCAGTTTTCCATACCTAAACACACAGCAGCTGAGACCATCAAGCAGTGTTTAATATATTTGCGAGGACGGGGTAACTGTGTCTCTTAGAGGCTGTCTTTATAAAGGACCCTGCTGCTCTCCTTGCCACATCAAGACAGAGCCTGTATCTGGTCATGCTGAGCATTCCTGCAGGCACATCATGCAGCCCTGGGCATTTCAGCTGAGGGTGATCTCTGTCTCTGCCCAGCTTGTGAGTACAGGACGGAGACCAAACTCCCCCTGTGCTCACACCACCTCCCCACAATGTGTATTTTCAGCGTGTTGCCAGGCATCCAAGGGAGCTGCTCAAGGAAGGTGGAGCGAGGCAGGAGGAAGGGCAGTGCTGAAGGCATGCCGCCACCTGAGAAACTGGTTACAAGAATCCAGAGGTGGCCAGGAGAGGTACGTGCTACTGACTGAGGTCCTCCTTGTGCCATATGGACTTGTGGAAAAGTGCGGTTCTATGGGCAGTGAGTATGAAAGACCCCTTCCTGCATGTTCATTTGGCCATTGACCGATCTTGTCTGAGCCTTGCTTTAAAAGGTGCAGGTCATGCTGTAGTTTTGCCATGCATTTGTCGCTGCTGCATTCTCAGGAAACACCTCAGAAGAACACCCCCCCCCCCTTTGGCCCTGTTTCTGGAGGGAATGTACCTGCTGGGCCTTTCAGGGATAGAATATGGACAGTATCTGTTTAGCTCAGTGATCATTTAGCTCATTGGTCCGAGCAAATATGTGATTTGCAGACCTGCCAGTATTAGCTTAGGGGCATAAGAGCACTGACAGGAAGGCTGAAGACAAGGGGCAGAAGAGAGGATGAGAAATGACCTTTGCACACTGGAAAATACCAGATGCCAGTAATAATCTTTGCTGTTTCTTTTCTATGGTCCTCCAGGTGGAATATCACTTCAGAATCATGGGGGAAGGGATTCTTGTCTTTCCTCCAATCTGAACCCCTGGGAAGATTTCCCTTTCCTGTGCCTTTTGCTGAAGAGACAAGCAAAGCAAGTGAAGAGAGAAGAGCACTTTTGGAGAACTCATTTGAAGAAACCCCAGTACTTCCTCTGGAGCTGTTTTCCAGAAGCATCTCTAAGAGGCAAGGAACCATGAGGAAGGGGGCTTGTGGTCCAAGCGAAGTCCCAGCATTATTAAAGTCCCATAGTTGGGCTGCCAGCTGTTGGGGAAGCTCAAGTGAGGCCATGAACACTCATGCTGAGAGTAAAAGCTGAGGTCCTAAGGGGTGTTTCGGGTCATTTGATCTGACCTGCCAAACCTCCCAGTAGGGTTTCAATAAAAGTTCCTGCTCTGCCCATGGCAATTTCTTCCCCTCATTTGCGATGCTATGGGAGATGTCTGACTGAGATGGAGGGGTGAGTAGGCAGCCTGGCCCTTGCCCTCTGAAGGGCAGTGGGCCTGCGAGGGAGAAAGTTTGCATTTGTGGAAAAGGATGGGATTTGTATGGCAAGAGACAAAGCAGAGTGCAGAGCAGGGTCTGTCCTTGGCGTCCTGGCCCAGCAGATGTAGAGGGGGAAGCACTGAATGCGAGTGGCAGGGAGGGGGCTGTTTAAGCAGCTGCGCAGGGAGCAGGGACTTCAGTGTGAGGAAGAGCACAGAGGGACCTGTCTGGGACCCCTACTGAACATCCCTCTGCATGAGCTCCTTCCTGCTGAAAGGGTGCAAGGCAGGGCAAAAAGGCAGTGACTCCCCTGGGGTCTAGCAGGGAGGCTAAAAGCTGCCTGTAAAACCATGACTTCACAACAGCCCCAGATCAAAGACTGGCAGTCAGTTTTGCTCTCCAAATTTACTTTTTTTTTTTTTTAATACTTCTCCTGAACGTTGCATACAGACTTTGCTTTTGTGTTCTCTATCCTCTCTGTACTAGCTCACAACACAAATGTCTTGATGTCTTTCCTTACCCAAATGTACTCACCCATGAGGCTGCCCTGCCCAGCCCAGCTGCAGCACCTTGCAGCCTCCCATCCCTGCACAGAGGGAGAAGCCCTGCTCCTGCAGCCCCACATGCTGCATTGGCCATCTTGGCAGCTCTTGCTGCTGCTGAACCCTGCTCTCCCATCAGGAGCTCAGCTGCAACTGCAACCCAGGACATCCCTCTCTGTCTCCAGACTCAGCATCTCTCCAGCCGACAAGTCAGGCTAAGGATCAAGCACAGCCTGGATGGAGAGCGCTGTCCTCTACCCTGATGTTGTGCTGGGGCAGATGAAGGACTGACCCTGCCACAGGGTGGGGGGTCTCTGGCACAGCTGTCTGCACATCAGGCAGATGTCTGAATCACTCCCACGTCCCCACACAGTCTGTGGAGCAGGGACTCAGCTGGGCTCTTTCCCTGCCCCATGGCACTGCACCCTCCCTTCTCCCCATTCAGTAATGAGATGTACAGACACAACCACCTGGCCCTGACACACACTCTTCCCTCTTCTGTCCTTCCCATCAGGCAAGGGGATGGGACAAGTCAGCTCAGCTCAGGGTCAACAGGACACATGTACATCCTTCGTGCTGCTCTCCAGCCTCTCTGGCCATCCCCCATGGTCTAGAAAGGACGTCCCACATCAAGATGCATGTCCCAGCCAGCAGCAGATCTGCTGTCCCAGAGCTGGGACATGGTGACTGTGAGCAAAACCCAGGGTGCTGGGCAACACAATCCCCCAGGCACCCCACCAACAGGGCAACGTCCCTGGGTGGGCTCGAACCACCACAACCTTTCGGTTAACACCCAAATGCGCTACCTGCTGCACCACAGAGACCCCCACCTGGTGCTCTCCTGGGGCAGCTCCAGTGTCCAGTTCCTGGTGCTGCAGGAATGGGAATGTTCCTGATCCCAGCCCTGTCCTCAGCCCCAGGGAAGGGGCCACGTCCCCAGCCCCAGGGAAGGGGACACTGCCATTTGCCCACTGCCAGGTGCTGGTGGGCAGAGCAGTGCAGAGGGAGGCCTAATACCTAGGTGAGGGGCTGTGGGCAGCTCCCTGCCCAGGATCGGCTCTGCCTGCTTTCATGGCCCTTCCAATGCACACACCAGGGGGCAACTGGAGCTGTGGGCACATCACCCTGGGGAGGGCATTTCCCTCACCCCATTTGCTCCTGCTGCTGGCATCGAAGACAGGTGTGATGCACACACAGCAGTGCTGCACGGGGTGGCAGAGGTGACTCAGGGAAGGGGTTTGCTCCTCTCCATTGACCCTCCCTGGGAGGGCCAGAGCATGGGAGCAGCACCTGCAGCAAGAGTCTCCTCCTGCCCCCATCAACTGCAGAGATGTTGAAGGGGCAGCACTCCATGATGCAGCCCTGCTCCAGGACCAGCCCCAGCTGAGAGGCAATCTCAACTTCCCTCATCCCAGCCTGTGGCCCAGCAGGAGGGTTCAAATGCTGCTTTCTGCTGAGGCTCTCAGGGCACCAGGGGCCAACAGGGCTGTGCTTGTCAGGGGCACATCATGGGACAAGAGTATGTCCCACCCCTCAGCAGGCTCTTAGGGGATGTAGCTCAGTGAAGAGCACCTGCTTTGCATGCAGGAGGTCCTGGGTTCAATCCCCAGCATCTCCAGGGGAAGCTTTTGTCCTGAATCTCCATCCCTTCCCCCCCAACAAGGGTGAGGGCTGGGAACAGGGTGCATTGCTCCTCTCCAGAAAGTGTATGCTTACCCTCTGTCATGTGGGAAGTGGAGCTCCCCATGTGGGAGGAGCCCAGGCTGATCATCAGAAAGCCTGCCCAGGTGAAATGCCATCATTATGTCACTACTATTACAACAACCTGATTGGCCAGCAGTAGGCAAACAGGCAGGAGCTGAGAGGTCATCAAGTGCATCTCAGGAGAGATGGCAGCCCTGTGAGACAAGGGTCAGTAGCATGCATGAAGGTGAGAGGACTGGATGCTGGCTGGGAGGTTATTTCAGCTGCAGCATCAGGATTGCCCTGGGCAGGCAGACAGGCACTGTGAGGGCATCAGGCACACCAGATGCACCTGACCATGGGAGGTGAGAGCTCAGCAGGGGAGAGGGGAGGCAGGTGGAGGTGCCAGCTGGGACATCACTGGTGAATCACTCCTGTCCCAGCAGCTCCTGGCCAGCAGCAGGTGAGCAGGCACTGGGGTCACTGCAGGTGACAGGAGCTGATTCAGCAGCTGGGGAAGTGGGAGTGGGAGCAGGAGAGGGAGCAGGAGAGGGAGAGGCAGGCAAGAGCACAATGGCTGGTGTGTTGGTTGTGAGGTCACTTCCATTACACTTCCCTGATTGGCCAGCAGTGGGCAGGCAGCATTATGAGGTCATCAACAGCATCACAGAGGCTGCCCATCAGCAAGGAGAGCTTGGGAGGAGGTGGGAGGGAGGGAGGGACAGGTGAAGGTGACATTGGTGGCTTTGATTGTGAGGTGTCTCCTTTCACAGCAGCTGATTGGCCAGCAGCAGGTGGGCAGGCCTGTGAGGTCATCAGGGGCATGACAAAGTCCATGAGGTAGAGGTGAGAGCCTGGAGGGAGGAAGAGGCAGATGATCATGACACTGCTGGCAATAGTGATTGTGAGGTCACCTCTATGAGTGCAGCCTGATTGGTCAGCAGCAGGCAGGTGGGTGGGCACTGTGAGGTCATCAAGGACAGGAGGAAGCCCCCAGGAGAGATGAGAACTCCTGAAGGGGGCGGGGGCAGGGGCGGGGGCGGGGGCAGGGAAATGTAGCATGACTGGGAGCTGGTTTGTGAGGTCACTTCTACTGCAGCAATCTGATTGGGCAGCAAGCTGGCAGGCACTGTGAGGTCATGAAGCAGGTCAGAAAACCTTCCCCATGGAGAGAAGAGCTCAGGGGAGGGGATGACATTCAAATTTATCTGATGACATTCAAATTTATCTGATATAGTCCTATATCAATGGGAGTGGATCGTGCATGCTCTGGAGTGGTTACATGGGACCACAGGCCAGCTGGATTATCAGGATTCACTGAAACAACCCCCCTGAGGGACTGTCACCTGACCCAGGTGAAGATGCTATTGCAAGGACACTTGTGACAGGGAATACCATCAACAGCTGGACAGCAACCAAACAATCTTGTTCAAGAGGTTTGGATTCCCTAAATGAGCATTATCTAAGCAAAATATCCAAAGGAATTAGTTTTTTTTTTTTTTTTTTTTAACAAACACTTTGTCTATGAATGTTTGTGAAGCAAACGAATCACTTTGATCCATCACCTTCTGGTTATGGACCCAGGCACTTGTGCTGTGCCCCTCTGCCCCTGCTGTGGGCTCTGCATGGAGCTTCAGAGCAGGCATGCCATTTCCTGCAGCCAGGGTGAGAGATTTGGACCTGGCAAACAACATCTGGGCATGCCCAAAACATCATCCGAGGGATGGAACAGGCATGTCTTCATTTTGTCACTCTTTGTCCATCTCTGGCCCATGTCCATGTGTGAGTGTAGTGACATTTCTGCAGCTGAGCAGAGAGGTCCCTGCACCAGATGTTGGGGAGAGTGTGTCCTTCATGTGAGGGATGAGCCCAGCCCCACATGTCCCTGTGGGGAAGGGCAGGGCCTGATGCAGCCCCAGGACTGGCTGAGCAGGTGCTAACCCCATGGTGGAGGGGCCATGGGGCTGAGCAGAGCCGGCACCACTTGTCTCCAGCCAGACTGTGGAAAGCCTATGGGAGAAGGGTATTCGCAGAGCAAGACCCCCATGGAGGTGAGTAATGCACATGGGTGCTGCAAACCCAACCCCCATCCCCATGGGAAACCCCCGCTCCCACTGGACTCAGGCTTGAGCCCTGCATCTCCCACAGAGAGAGAGGGGCCAAGGGCTGGGGAGGGAGGGGGCTGTCTCAGGGCAGGGGCTGCCAGCAGGGAGGCTCCAGGTCCTGGGTACAGAGGTGGTGTCTGAGCCCCAGCTCCCCCCAGAGCCCCCAGGGTCTCCCCTGCCCTGCCCCACCGCCCTGGGGCTGTGCTGGTGACACCATGGGTGTCCCTGGCAGAGAGCAGTGCATGTGGGGCCAGAGCCAGGCTGAGCAGGGCCGTGTTCCCAGGAAGGGGCAGGAGGGCAGGGCAGACCCTGAGCGGGGCCGGCATAGCCCAGCTCTCCTGCAACCCAGCCGAGGGCTGGACGTGGCACCAAGCGCCAGCTGAGCCCTGCGCTCCTCGCAGCTGCCCAAGTCCCAGAGCCCAGGGCTCGTGCGGGGCCCCTGTCCAGCCCCAAGGGGAGAGTGGCTGGTCTGGGAGCAGCAAGGAGAAGGAGCAGGATCCGGCCCTTGCTCACACTGCGCTATGGTCCTGAGGTGTAAATCTCCATCTTTGCCACAGCTTGGTGTGGGCAGAGCTCCAGGGCAGAAGAGGCTGGTTAGGGGCACCTGGCGCAGGACGAGGTCCCTGCAGAGCGGGTGCTCCAGCATGGAGGTGTCTGCCCCAGAGCAAGAGCCCCTCTGCGCCCCAGTGTCCCCCTGCCCTGGCACATGCGGCGCTGCTGGGGCTGAGCCCTGAGGTCAGTGGGACAGAGATGTCTGAGAGCCCTTGCTGAGCAGTGCTGGTACTTTTCCCTCACGCCTACGCTGGGGGTCCAGGCTCCTCTCGCGATCCCTTCCCAGCTCTGCACACACGGCCCAGCCATTCTGCAAGGTCCCCAGCACCAGGGCTCTGTCCTGGAGAGGAGCCAAGACATCCCCAGCCCCGGGACATGCTGCTGCCCATGGAGGGTCAGTACAGGGCCTGGGGCTGGAGTAGCTCCCAGCACAACACGGGGAAACGCTGCCATGGGAGAGGGTGCTGGTGACAGCCACTGGCTCCCTCCTCTCCTGGAGGGCAGGATCCTGCTGTTTGCAGCACTACCGAGCTGTGGCTGTTCCCAGCAGGGAGCCCAGCTTTGCCCTGCCCCGGCTGGGGGGATGGAGGGGGCTCACACAGCCCCACTGTCGGGCTGTGGCTTGGCTGCTGGGGCAGAGGAGAACTGCCCCTCCTGGGCCCCAGAGCTGAAACCCTCCTGCGAAGCAGAGCCAGCTCTGGGCAGCACTGGGGCTGGGGACGTTATCTTCTGCCTCCCCGAGAGAGGCACCAGACCCTGGGCAGAGACATCTGATTTTGTCTCCCAGCCTGATGGTGCCTGTTGCGGGGGAGGGGCGAGCTGTGCTGGGGCAGCTGGGCAGGGAGAGCTGTTGGCAGTGGCGTGGCCCCATGCTTTCCTGTGCCTGCCAAGGCTGAAATCAGTAAATGAGTGGAGGATGGATGCAGAAGTGGTGGGGTGGGGGGATGACAAAAGGAAGGAAAGAGAAAAATGCAAGGGAAAAAGTAGGGAACATAAATAATTTCAGTGTAGGAAAGGAAAATTAAAGCAGGAAGAAAAACTGCTCTCAGAAACTGCCAGTTTAGTCACAGAATCCCAATGTTTTTTACATATAGATACAGATCATATAGATTCAGACACAGGTACAGATACAGATGCATTTGGTGACTCCTCCTCATTCCAGGAGACCTCTCCCAGTAGCTCAGGTGTCAGCTCAGTGCAGGAAAGGAAATGAGCCAGGGCAAAGGTGGAGTGTGTTTTTGTGTGCTTGGCCTTAGCCCCACTGCCTGTCAGTGTGTGGCATGGGGAATCCATCAGGAAGAGCCAGCGGGGTCCAGAGACCCCCCCTGGCTGGAGGAGGAAGGGCAGTTTGGGTGCCAGATGCTGCACAGCTGTCGAACCCTCCTCCCCACTCAGCTCCTGTGTGAGAAGTTTCTCACCTGCGGGCGCTGGGGCGCAGTTGGTTAAAACCCGGCCTAGGACCAAGAATCTTCTCTTAGCTCCCATCGGCAACTGCTTTAGGAGTGGGCATGAAATCTTCTCTCCATGGAAATATGCCCTTGTGAGCATCCTTGGGGATGGGCCTGTCCCAAGGCCAGGGGCTGAACTGTGATTTTGGGCTGGAGCCCGCATATTGTGGTGGTCCCTTCTCCAGCCCACTGCCCTCTCCCTCTTCTGCCTCCCACCCTGCTGAAGGAAATGTCCTCTCCTGTCACTGACTGCTCCTGTCCCCTGCGTCTGCACACAGATAGTCCCCTGCACAGAGCCAAACTGGTGCCCCAGCTGAGGCAGCTCCTTCTTCTGCCCTTGCAGCCCATCAGCGGGAGGGCAGAGGGGTGGGGGGGGATGGGAGCAGGGGGGCGTCCCAGGGCTTCCCTGAGCCTGGTGCCTCACAGCCCCTGCCAGGAAGGAGCCAGCTCTGGGCTGTGCCAGGAATGCTCAGGGGTCCGTGAGGGCCACAGGAGCCAGGAGCAGCCCCTGGAAATGGGAGACCCCGCGGAGCCAGAGGAGGGGAAATCACAGCCCCTGGCACCCCAACAAGCTGCTCTGCACCATCTGCAGGGTCTGTGGGAAGCAGAGCTGCCTCCCAACTGCTGTGGGGAGGTGATCCCCAGGGAATGAGCTCCTCTGGGGCTGGCTGGGGTGTTCAGGGCTCTGCTGTCACCTCCAGGCTCTCTGCTGTGGGGCCACAGCCCAGGACTAACCCTGTCAGTGCCTCTTGGTGGTGGCCTCCGTGCCTGGGACCAGGGTGGTCCAGGCAGAGGCCCTGGGAAAAGAGCAAGCAGGGGCACTCCTGGGGTGAGGAGACTGGACCTCCCTGCCCAGGGGGGCATTACGGGACCCTGCAGAGAGACCCAGTTTGGCTGGAAGCTCTGCGTGTGGTTTGCAGGATGGAAATGTCTCTGCCAGCAGGAATATACTCCAGCTGGACTGTTCACTATTCCCGCACTCCAGGGTCCATGGGCACTTGCAGGTGCACAGCCTGTCTCAGAGCCCGCTGGTCCCGAGACGTGCCCCTTCCCCACTGCTGGTTCTTGGTGCTTTACCCTCCCTGATCAGCCTCGGGGAGACACCCCGACACCTGGGGAGGGAAGCACCAGCTCTGGATCAAACTCCCAAATGGTTTTAATAAGAACAAATACCAATGCATGGCATAGAAGTAGACAAAAATAGACAAAATGCCCAGCTCTTTCTACTACCCATGGGAGAAGGGGGCCTTGTCTCTGGCACTCATGGCTCTCCCAGCTGCACAGACCTCTCTTCCATCCCAGGTGCACCCAACGGCACGGCAGGGGTGGGCTCTCCTGGCCCTGGGCTCAGGGACCTTTGGGCACCAGGGTCCAGTCTCTCAGCCTTGGTGTCCTCATGGGGATGTGTCAGAGTTGCCTCTTCAGCATCATCATATCCCGTGTCTGTGGGGAGCAGGGATGGGGCGTCTCTCTTGGCTCCTGGGGCCCCGTCACTTCCCCAGGAGGGCAGGCTCCCCTCTGGAAGCAGCAAGGCCGCTGCATTGCAGTTGGCCCCATGCATGTGCCCCTCCTGGGCTGTAAATCCCCTTCCTCTCCCTCCTCTTACTGTCCCGAGATGTCCGGCCCCTTATCCCACCCCAGTTTCCCCACCAGGAAAACTCCTGGCGCAGGTTCCCTCCCTGTCCCGGGAGGTCGGGCTCTCAGTATGCAGTGACTCTCTGGGCACTGGGGACGGCACCCCAGTAGCCAGCAGCACTGCACTTCCCCCTCACCTCTCTGTGCCTCCCCAGGCCTGTTTCCCTCCTCCACTTCCCTGGGCACTTCCCAGTCTCGCTGCCCAGGAACAACATCCTCCCCAGGGTCAGAGACTTCCCTGGCATCATCATAGCTGTCTGCTGGGTCACCTCTGGGCAGGACAGGGAGATCTGAAAGGAGAGGGGAGCTGGTGGCAATGAGAAGAGCCCTCCTGCAGAGAGGAGGAAGGAAGGACGTGCAGGAATGAGAGGCTGAGACGCTGGTGTTGGCAGGGCCACAGGAGACTCAGTATCCGTCCCACCTCCCCCAGGGTTGTGGGAGCGTGCATATGGCAGCGGGGATCCCTCTTGCCCAGCCACAGGGTCAGCAGTGCTGGGATCTGCACCGGATCTGGCTATGGAGACTCCCTGTGTGCTCAGGGAGATGTCAGTGCCTCAGGGTGAGCTTGGGGCCTGCCGGAGGCAGGGACAAGTTGAGCCCGGGAAGTCCCCCCGCGACCCCCCAGGGCACAGG